>NC_044031.1:481456981-482691729 GCF_901765095.1 Microcaecilia unicolor | reverse complement strand
CTGGATTGGCCACTGTTGAAAACAGGATGCTGGGCTTGATGGAGCTTGTACATCGTTTCATTCTTATGTTGATGCCATTCTTACATTCTTTTATTACTCAGATTCTAAAATCTGGTACGGTACCTTCTGCCTACAAGTCAACCATTATAACACCTATTCTTAAAAAAAACAGATCTAGATCCCTCTCTCCCTTTCAATTAGCATCCTATTTCTAATCTACCCTTGTTCTCTAAACTCTTAGAAACAGTAGTTCTAAGACAGATGGAGGTGCATTTTCAAAGCACTTAGACTTACAAAGTTACGTGTCTCTCCTTTTCAGATAAAACCCTGGTACTTCATCCCAGACAGACTTGCTTTTGTACAGCGCATAGCATGGAGACTCTTCTTACTGCTTTCTATAATGAGATCCAAAAGGCGTCAGTTGTTTTAGTTTCTCTAGATCATTCCTCCACGTTTGATGTGGTTGACCATGACTTGTTACATCATCTATCCTCTGTGGGTATTTCTGGTATAGTTTTTTCTTAGTTTAAATCTTATCTAAGTCAGCATTCTTTTGAGTTTTCTTCAGGCCACCTGCATTGTGCCATATATTCCTATGCTTTAGGTGTTCTCCATGGTTCTATTCTGGCCCCTACCCTCTTTAATCTTTTTATCTCACCTCTAATCTTACTAATTGTTATGCTGACAGTATTCAAATTCTTATACTATAGATTTCACCAACTTTCTCCTCTTAATTCTTCTCTTAACCAAATTGCAATATGGCATTCTAAGCATTGCACTGTCCCCCAGTGGTGTACCTAGGATGGCTGCCACCTGGGGGTGGGTCGCCACTACATCCTCCCCCCCCCCCCCGGTGTATCACCCCCTGCCCCCCAAAAGCACATCATCTTCACCACCTGGGGGTGAATGGAGCAGTCGTGTGGCTGTCAGCTCCACCGGTCCCCTGCCCTGGAACAGGAAGTAATGTTAGAGGAGGCAGGGAACCGGCAGAGCCGACAATTGCTCCATGCACCCCCTTGCTGCCTGCACCTGGAGCAGACCACCTCCACTGCCCCACTCTTGGTACGCTACTACTCTCTGTTCTTCAAGGCCATACCATGTCTGATACATATAATCTACATATTTTAGGAGTTATTTTTGACCCCAAACTTATGTTTGATGACCATATTACCAAAGTTGTTCAGTTTTCCTTTTTTGCTTCACAACAAATCCATTCAGTAAAGTCATATCTCCCTGTTCATCCATTCGTACTCATGTTCTCTCTCTTGTTATCACCCACTTGGATTATTGTAACTTACTCTTTCCAGTCTACCTCTTTCCTTTTTGAAGTGTTTACAACTTGTACTGTCCACTGCAGTCAAACTTTTATTAAATGCTCACAAATTTGATCACGTGATCCCATTGGTGAACTTTGGTTACATGTTTCCTTCCGTATTAATTATAAACTTCTCCTTCTGGTTTATAAAGGCCTTTGCCCATCAGCTCCAGATTACCTCTCAAATTTACTCATTCCTCCCCTCAACCCCTGTGCTCCTCTCAGCAAGTCCTTTTCCACCACCCATCTGTCTCCGTTATAAGGCTCGACACTACCTTAGCCACAGCTTTTGCCTATGCTGCTCCAAAACTTTGGAACACTGTACCCCTTTCTCTCAAAACTGAAACCTCTTACTGTACCTTTAAAAAGTTTTTAAAATCCTGGCCCTTCAACTAGTCCTTTACTGTATAATGCAGAGCATATCTGCTGTGCCATCTACATTCTCCTTTTCTATCTGTTGCTCTCTCTGAGCTTTTAATTGTACACTGCTTAGCTGCCATCTGGCGATTGGCGGTATATCAAATAAAAGGAAATAAATAAATTTTAATCCAGTACATGCATTATGAAACCCAAAATGCTAATTTCAATGGCTAGAATCAGGGACTACAAAAAAAACACACTGAATTGGGATATTCAACAACCAGACTTGCAAATTGTCTCCCTCCTGAACCTATGTAGCTTTACAGTGCTGCAGTAATGGGCTCAGAACCAGGGTAATTGGGCAAATAATTGTTACCCTGTATCATCTCTTGTAAAACCAGAGATGCCAAGGGTGGACTGTCCCAAAGAATGAGATTTAGGGGTAATGTGGCTGAGGTATACATTTACAAAGCTCTACATGTGAAAAAGCTTCACAAATGGAAAGAAGCAAAATTGTGTGGTACATTTCAGAATATAGGCAGAAGGATGTAGTACACAGTTGTCAAGGAAATTTGTCCAGGTAGCTTAATAGCTAGCTGGGTAAATTCCCCAGGCTGAAAACTGCTTTACTTAATATGCACGCTGGTACATTTGTACCTCCAGCTGAAATTTTCAAAGGGAAGCTCTATTTCCCCACCAGAGACACAGAAACATGCACACACACATGCACTGTCACACTTCAGTCACATACACGTACACATGTATTTTACCATCCCCCCCCCCCCCTTCAAATCAGGCACTTGTGGTGCTCTTTGTACTGTGCTGCTGCTTATGTGAGTACCCCACCCCCCAACCTGCTCAGCCTACCATCACTTAAATTTCTTGTAATTGCTGCCAGTTTTTTTTTTTTTTTTTTTTTTTGGGGGGGGGGGGGGTTCTCAGCCTGTAAATTGCCTGCTTACACTTCCTTCAGTCCTCTTATTTTTTCAGCCATTCTCAACAATCTCACTCACTTGCCGCACTGGCTCTCTCCAAGGTCCTGTACTGCAGCTCAATTTCTGATCCTTCTAACCTCCATGAGCAGGTCCCCCCAACAAGAAGAGCCTCCTTCTAGGCTCCCCATCAGCCTCCTCCTCCAGGATCCCCCACCTGACCTATCTTTATAATCCTGGTGGTTTAGTGGTCCTCGGGCAGCTGCAATCCCCCGTCTCATAATGACTGCTGTGACCTCTAGTGGCAGTCTCATGGTATAGATATTGATATACACGGTGTGCAAAATAAATGGGACCCTCAACATTTTTTCCAAGTAACACAAAAACAAATGTACTATTATTTTAAAAAATTACTACTGTTATTGGCAGGTGTTACTGCAAGATGCTGTAAAAACTGGATAAACCCTTTTTTCAAAATGATGTTATTCAGGAAGTGACTATTAAGATCCATTTTAGCAAAATGGCATTTAGCAAAGCAGATAAAGTTGCGATTACATTTTTGCAATAAAATAAGGCATATGGCACAAAGCATTTGGTAAGGGAGTTTCCTAACAAAGGTTGGACTAATGTATTTTCAAAGGTAATACTAAATATATTTTGAAACTATGTAAGGGGGTCCCATTTTTTCTAGACACTGTGTAAAGAAATAGATTATGAGATATATAGATAGACACTCTCAATAAAAGGCCGATGCAACAAAACTAAAAACTAAATTGAGATATTTGTTTTATTATATTTCATTTATTGCGTTTACTTCTGCACCCCAGGCAGAGTCAAAACACACACACACACACACACTAATATAATCTGTATTAATAAATTTTGCTCTACCCTATGCTATTCTTTAAATCATGAACATCTGAGGCAAACATACCCCCTCCCCCCAGAGATATAGTAATCCTTTTGTAGTGGTTGAATAGATTAAGAGTTTTAACATGCAGTTAGAAGATACAAAGGCAAAATCATCAGGAAAGAATTCTGTACTGAAAGCACTCCAGAACTCCTTTGTAACATTCAGACCAAGGAAAAGCCATGAATAGAGAGGCAAACCTTGACCACAGTTAAGATGAGAATTTAAAAAAAAAACCAGCATACATTAGCATGCAGTGAACACAAATAATTATTCTTGGTAACAGAGAACAATTATCTTTCTATGAGGGATTAGGAAACTGAGAATTTATATTAAACTGTAGTCAAACAAACATTACTCTTCCTACTGGGTGGTGGGAGGGGGAGAAATTGCAATTTAATAGAAGAGCTGGTGTGAATTCCTTTTAGCCAAGCATCATTTAATAATGTAAATGTGTGTTTGGTCTGTTATCCAAGTACAGTTTTGTGCCTTGGAGGTCTTTTTGGTTATTAATGAAATTAATTATCAGATTATTCAGTGTTGTGTTCAAACCCCCCCCCCTTTTTTTTTTTTTTACTTCTCCCTCTACTACACTAATTCTTCCTCTTGACCAGCTGCTGTGGGACCTAAAGTATGTAATACAAACAAATCTTTCTGTACCAAGACTATTCATTTTCTCTTACTATATGCCACTGAAATTTTGATTCTCTGGTAGGGTCACATATACACACTTAATGGTATAGGTGACAGAATAAATGAATTTTTAAAAACTTACATACAAGAAGTTTTTTTATTACCTTTTAGGCCTTTTTCCCTTATATGACAGCTTTATCTCTAGGGTAGTACTCAAGACTACTGTTAGGGGTTGCTGGCACCATTTTGAACCTGATACCAACAACAGGCAAGAGCAACTGGGGATTGATCCTGCCCTGACCCCACTAGACAGCAGGGATTACTAAAGGTAGGCCTGGGGAAGAATTTCTATGGATGGAGGATGTCTTTGGGGTGGAGGGTGGCATCAGAAGGAGGGCCTTGTATTCAAGGTATTGGGAGGGGTTCATCAGAAAGGGGACTATATATTTAGGGGGAACCAGGAGGGGATTTTTAGGGCAGGGGGATGTGAGGGAGGGTCTTCAGGAGGGAAGGAAGAGGGTGGCAGTTCATTGTTTAAAGTACAGGCCCCTTTAAGAGGTTCCTAGGAGCATAGGGCCACAGTTTTGTGGCTGATACTCCTCACAAAGAAAAATCTTTTTGCTAGCTGTATAACTCAGTTTCTGGTGTTTACTGCAAGCTGTGTTATTTAATTTACATAGTAATAAAGTGTTTTGCATGCTTTGCATCTCATTACTCTGTATCCTGCAGTAACTTATTTTATCATGTGTTACAGTAACATAACTTATATTATTGCCCTTTAATTCATGTTAATGGGCAAATAACATGCTTTAGAGCTGTCATGTGAGGCAGCTCAGAGATGGTTGACTAGAATCGGAGCTCTTCTCCATCCATGTTTCTTAATAATAATGCATTTGTGCAAAGTGAATAATTTTAGTTCAATTCAATGGCGTATTTTGTAGAGTGTCACTGGGAAGCAAAGTAAGTTGGAAACATCCTTTGGCATGCACAGAGGTGGTAAGCGGCCGAAGGAAGACCTGCTGACTCCACTTTAAATGGCATCCCCTGAAGAAATGGAAGAGCTTTTGGATCTGATTTTGGCAGAATTGAGCACAATCAAAAACATGATTCAGGATAGCTCTCAAAATATCACAGGGTTCAAACAAGAGGAGGCTAACCTGTCTACTCAGATTGCTGCCTGCACAGAACGAGCAGCATAGATGGAAACACGAGTTGCAGACCTTGCAGATGCAGTACATCTTTGGAGGAACGATCTTAATAAAGTAGCTGAGTTGCAAAAAGAGTTAATAGAAGCCAACAACAGGAGCCAAAGAAATAATATCAGGATACTTGGCCTACCTGAGGGTATTGAAGTACCAATCCGATTTCATTTATTGAAGACTTTCTTCCTAAACTTCTTCACCTTGTTTTTAAACATCCATTTGAGGTTGAGAGAGCCCATCACATACCATCAAGACTGCTGGAAAATGCTAGCATAGTGCGGCCTTTTAAATTGAAGGTACTGTGCTACGCTCAAGTAATGGAGATATTTGTGAAGGTGCATTTTTTTACCCAAGCTCCACTGGAATGAACCTAAAATTGAGATCATTCCTGACTTTGAAAAACACACTGCTCAAACTAAGAAACAACTTCTTAGCATGTGGCTCTGACTGAAGAAGATGAGATCTCAATATGGGCTGTTTTATCCAGCAATAGCGAAAGTCACTTACGTGAACCAATTCACCATTTTGAGGATCCCAATGAGCTCAAAAGATTTATTAGCTCATCACAACATGGAGCTACTTGACTGTTCTGTGTATAATTAGCTGGTACATTCTAATTCTAGGCATACTGTGGACAGCTGGCAGAAATAATACTTATACTTTTTTGTTTGTTAAGATCATATAGCTGATTTACAGTGTTTTAGAGTGTTATTGAATTATTAGCACATGGACTATGTGAGTTAAGAGTGGTTTCTGGATGGCTATACTGATGCCGCAGGGCTGACTGGAGATATGTGATGATTGGGGAAGGCAAATTTCTGAAATGAGAATTACATAAGGAAGGGGGAGGGTGGGTATAAAGAGTTATGATGATGGTTGGTACTGGGTTTTGCAGTGTCCATTTCATTTTCCCTGGAGCAGATGTGTAAATCTGGATATGTTGTTTGTAATATGTATATGGTGGGAAGCTGGGTATAGAAGCATTTAATGATATGAGGCTGATTGCATGACCTTACTTTTTATTTTCCGTGTTAAATGACTGTGTTGAAATTTATTCACTTAATGTCAATGGATTAAATAAGCTCAGTAAGAAGAAGGTGGATAGATTCTTGAGGAAAATGAAAGCAGATATATGCTTTCTACAAGAAACTTACCTTACTGGATCAGAACCTGCTAAACTACAGAGAAGTTGGATTAAAGACTGCCATTATGCTGCTGCGGCAGGTAAGAAGAGTGGAGTGGCCATTTTGATAAGTTGAGCAGCCAGCATTGTTCTTGAAAATGATCATTTGGACCCTGCTGGTTGGTGGGTTCAATTGCATATCTCTGTAGGCTCCGTGAATTACTTTCTAGTTAATATATATGTTCCATCACAAGGGGGAGCAGAGTACTTCCAAAAATTGCAAAACATTGATTCTGGAACATGGAACTCTACCAATGATTATAGCCAACGATTTTAATCATGTAATAGATCCTATATTTGAAATTGCATGTGGCATGTTTGGGACTAAGGGACATGATAGCGGTGGGAAGTTGAGCAGATATATGGAGAGTACTCAAGCCGACTGGAATTTACTTTTTGCTCACAAATACACTAATCCTTTTCACGAATTGATTTCTTTTAATTACGAAGGACCTGATTAAAGCAGATCAAGCTGCAACTATTGGCTCCATTTTGATATCAGATCATGCTGGTATTTTATTAGATTTTGATATGAAAATGTCTGGAGTGGTGCCTCTGTTATGGCACTTTAATAATGCACTTCTGCAAGATGCACAGTTTTATTAAACAATAAACCAGGTGAATATTTTATGTTCAACTCAGGTAATGAAGTGAAATGACATGATGGGATGCTTTCAAAACAGCCATCTGTGGTGTCATCCTGAATTATTTAGCACAGCAAAATAAAAAGAGGAAAGAGGAGGAACTAGCATTAGTGGCGAGAATAACAGAACTGGAACAGAGTCCAATAAGATTGGGATAATAAGGTTCTGTCCCACTTAATGGGTGAAAAGAATAAATACATGTTGCTGAGCAAGAGGAGAAATTTCCATGCAAATAATCCACATTTTATAAAAATTCTAACCGGGTGGGGAAAATACTGGCAGCGTACCTTAAGGGGAGAAAAAGTAGAGACAGGATTAGTCCTACTAAAGATGATTAGGGACTAATTAAAACAGCACAAATAGATATATCCAATCAGTTTACTTCTTTCTACAAAACGTTGCATGCCACTGAGGAACTTAAAGATGACGAGCCCTGTGATTCCTTTCTGTAGAGCATACGGGCGCCTCAACTGTCAGATTATGATAGGGATATGCTAAATCAGAATATCACAGAACACGAGATAGTGGCAGTTATTAATATGTTGCAAACATGATAAAATGCCTGGTATGGATGGACTAACAGAGTTTTTCAAGGCTTTTCAAAGACAAAGACTTTTTCTGCCGTCATCTACTATGTTATATGACAACTTATACCCCATATGTTTAATACTTATGAGGATACATTGTCCCAAGGAGCAATAACTGGTACTATGGCAGAAGCTCTTATAATTGTACTTCCCAAGTTTGGAAGAGACCATGTGGAGGTCTCCAATTACCATCCAGTATCTCTGACTAATGTGAACAGCAAGATATCTGCAAAATGTTGGTTGTTCACTTGTCCAAATGCTTACACAAATTGATCCACAATGACCAAACTGGTTTTGTGGCTTGTCAATGTTTAGTGAATAACATTAGACTGTGTTTAGAATTGATGCAAATTGCAAGAGGTATGGATGAACCCACTTTCTCGGTGTCATTAGATGCCAAGAAGGCATTTGATAGAGTGGCGTGGAGGTACATGTTTCGTATATTAAAATGGTTTGGTGTAGGACCCATGTTCTACAGCATGGTTGAAGGCCCTCTACAGTGAATCGAAGGGTTAGTTGTATATTAACAATGTGTTGGCGGGACCTTTTTGTTTACAGAAAGTGACTAGGCAGGGGTGTCCTTTATTGCCCCTACTGTTTGACTTGGCCCAGTTTGTGATTGTTGTTTTTTTTGGGGGGGGGGGGGGGGGGGGTTCTGTGTGTGGTGATGATCCTCCTGATTGCCATAATTGTATAAAACCAATGCAGGTGTGTTGAAGGCTTGAGCACACTGTTTTTCCTCCATATATTATATGACTTTTTTGAAAAATCAATTTTGAAGAATAGTTTTGAGGAGCATTTTGGGATATTTATTAATAAGTTTGTTCAGTCATTTCAATCATGATATTTTGTGTTTTTTGTAAATTAACTTGGATTGATTATGTTTATTTTGCATAATTTGGGGGTCTGTTTTCAATATGTGTACACATTCCTGTGTGCTGTCCAGCTGGTGCATTCTAATCAGTGCATGGTAACTAGATATTGCAAACTTAACACAGGAGTGTTTAGCACTTCCTAACTAATAGGCAGTAAGTGCTCCTGCATTAATTTTTGGCAGGTCTCACACACAAATGGCAACATTAGCACATGACCTGCAAATAGAAAAAATAAGCAGCACTAAAAAAGTGTCATGTTAAATCTGGGCTTAGCACATAGGAAAGTCCAGCATTAGAATGATTAAGCCCAGATTTCAGCACACTTTTGTAAAAGGGCTCCTATACCGTGTTTCCCCGAAAATAAGACACTGTCTTATATTTATTTTTCCTCCCCAAAACGTGCTAGGTCTTATTTTCGGGGGGGATGTCTTATTTTCTGGGAAACATCGGTGGCCCCCCCCCCCACCCGAGGTTGCCGGGCCCCCCTCCGTCGCTCCCGGAATTAACCTGAAGCTCCTTTCACCTTCGCAAGTTCGGATTCGAAGCAGCAGCGCAGCAGCGCAGACCTCTCCTTCCTTCCTTGTCCCACCCTCGCCTGACGTAACAGATTTTCACTGACCTCCAACAGTGGACAATCCAGGTCATACGTACCTGGCAGAAACCCAATTAGTAGCAACATTCCATGCTACCAATTCCTGGGCAAGCAGTAGGTTCCCCCATATCCATCTCAATAACAGACTATGGACTTTTCTTCCAGGAACTTGTCCAAACCTTTTAAAACCCAGATACGCTAACCACCATTACCACATCCTCCAGCAGCAAGTTCCAGAACTTAGCTATTCTTTGAGTGAAAAAATATTTCCTCCTATTTGTTTTAAAAGGCATCTCAATATGCTGTGCACTGGTGTCTACTGCAAGAGGAGGTACCAGTCCACGACTGGGGGTGAGGGTGTTGGAAAAGGGAGAAATGCAGTGGGGAAGGGAAACAGAGACCTGACCACAGGGGTGGCAGGGAGGGAGAGAAATACTGGACTGGGGGGATGATGCTTGAGCCATTGAGGGAGGGGGAGAGAAAGATAAATGCTAGAATGGGAGTGGGGATGTGAGCAGAGGGAAAATAGAAACTGGATGCAGAGGGGAAGAATGGGAGAGACCTGGGCCCAAAAATGGAGAGAGGTACAGAGAGAGCTGCTTGACTGCGGGAAGGGAAAAGGAAGAGAGGGAGAGATGCTGGCCCTGGGGTTGGGGTGCAGGAGAAAGGGAAGAGAGGGGGAGAAGCTGGAAAGGAAGGACAGGGAGACAGAAGAGTATTGCTGAACACAGGGAGAGGTACAACAAGGGCAGGTTCTAAACATAGGGGAGGGATAGGGATGGGAATACTGGGGGAATACTAGCCAGGACAGATAGGGATGCAGAGGGAATGACTATGGACATGGAGAGAGAAAAAATGTCAAATGGACCAGAGACCTTGGAAAGATCAAAATATGGGTCGGATTCAGGGGTAGGGGAACAGAACAGATGATGACTGGGACTTGGTGACTGAGTATGAGATTGTTGGGGGTGGCAGAGCTGGGAATTATGAACAGGAGAGATGGAGAGGAACCTTGCAATTGGTAGATATGAGTGGAGGTATGTTGATGGTTTGGGATAATGATTGAGCATGTGAAATGATGGGGGGGGGGGGGGTAAGAGAAAGGGAGTGGAGTGTATGGAAAAACTGAAATATAATGTAAATGACCTGAAAGACTAGAGAGAATGAGAGGTATGAAAAAGGATGGGAGGTACTTGGGAGAGGAAGAGGAGTCTCTGAAGCAGTTTAGTGAAGGTAGAAATCGGATTAGGGGATGGGGTAGCCGATAATAGAAGAATATCCTGGAGACAAGGGGAGGAGAGATAGGGGTGGAGCTGGGTCTGGTATGTGGAGGTTAGATGAGGACTGAGAGGTTCTAGTCCACTATCATTCCCTATGTATCCCTATCTGTCTTGGGGGGGATAGGAAACTGAGGAAGGAGAGAGACAAAGGGAACAATGGGAGTGCTGAAGAGGGGATGAGAGGGAGATGGGAAAAGCCAGTAGGTAGATGAGAGATGAAAAGAAGGAAACTATGAAGAAAGTGAGAGAAAGGAAGAATGAAGGTAAAGCAAATAGGTGAATATAAAAGCAAAGAAGAGAAAAGTGGAAAAAAAACATAAAAATAAGGATCAGTGCCAAATAGATGTAGAGAAGGAAAGGAAGAGGACAAGAGAAGAGAGGAGAAATGGAAAGGCAACCCTGGAAAAGAATTTAGGAGAAGACTGACCCAAGGAAGGTGGGGAAAAAGCTGGGACCAGCTCAATAAGAAATGAAATGCCCAGACAACAAAGGTAGAGAAGGAAAATATCATTTAATGTTCTTTAAGGATTGGGATATATCTGCTTTGAGAAAAGTATGGGGTTTTTTTCTTTTATTTTGTAGAGTACAAGAGAAAATGCATTTCTGTTTTTCTTTTGTCAATATTGCCCTGCTTAAAGAGTCTGGATTTCTTGGGTGAAGGGGAGAGGGGTCTTCATTTCAGTTTTTGTCTGCATGTATTTTGTGATTCCCTATTCTTCATAAGATGAGGATCTGTCCATGTTCTGTATGTGTGACTAAGGTGAAGAATTCTGTAGTATTTGTGTAGGAATCTGGAACATTACAGTTTGTTCTAGTTTCCAAGTAGTTGGTATATTGAAGCTCTAGGGTCCAGTATAATATTTATAGCACTGCCTTTTCATAGATGGGCTAAGGCTGTTATGGTTTGGTAAGTTTGCTATATAGGTTTTGAATGTGTCTTTGCAGGGTTTTGTGTTATTTTCTAAGTGTCATATTAGAAAGTAGGCCCTTGGCACCAAAAATAAAAATGTTTAAGACTAGTGGTCTCCACATCCTCTAGAGTTGTCACATAAACAAAACATTTGAGTGTCTGGCAGTGGAAGGAGCATGTGCTGCTCCTGAGGTGATAATCACAATTTGAATATTCTTTGTATGAACTGTTATAAGAGAGATAGCTCCGTTGCTGGGGAATAAGGAGTTTGTGATACAGAACTGGAGCTCTATTGAGATTCTGGCCAATCTGTTAGGGAATCCAGACCATGCCACACAGCAGAATTTAGTAAGTGATGCTATAAATTATAATGGCAGTTTTACCTGATAACTGAAACTAGCTGGAGGGGGAGGGCTTCTTTATGCATAGAAGTTCGTTCTGTGTTATATTGCTAATTTTTAAAAAGGGGTTGGGGAAGAGGTGTGTGATGTGGTGGTGGGCATGATGTGCAGAAATGTCGCTTTGGCTCCCTCCCCTCCCCCCCCCCCCCCCCCCCCCCGAATACTTAGCTTTCCCTGCTGCTGCCACCTGAAATATTTCTGTCTAGAGATGCTAAGCAGACATTAAGATAGAGCATTCAAATTAGTTTCAAACACCATAAAACCCTGGTCTTATAACACTAATATACATTAGGACTGAAATGCTGTCCTAAGCCAAATTATTCAGCTACAAAGAGTTGGAAGCCAAGAAGGGCTGATTAACAGGAGCAACAGATAAACACTCTACAGGGGTTTCACAGTCCAGTTGATGGCCACAGCGTACAGTTCCTTGATTGCTGTAATGGTGGATAAATCTTTACTTGAGATGAGAAACCTCTCAGCCATGTGGGCTTTGTGTGCTCTGCTAGAAACAAACTTTTTATAGCTCTGCAGGGACTGTAACTCTATCTGGACTTGCTGGTCCCCAAATTCAGTTCCTTCCTACTAGTGAAATTTGTACAGTTTACCTCTGATTAATTGTGGGGATTTTTCCTTTTGAAGTCTTTCTGTGTCTGCTCTGTCTTCAGGCAGGCTGGGAGCTCAAATGTGGATCCAGAAGAACATTTATCTGGAAGGCAGGTGTTGCAGCTTCCTCATTGATTGGGGCTGAGGGTTACCCCAGAGATGGATACATAATCAATTTGTAGTATCTATGGCTATCAATAGAAATCAAACAAAATAAAACATGGAAAAGAAAATAAGATGGCCAAATTTGTACTTCCACTCTCTTGAGTTAAAGAGAGTGGAAGTGGCACATAGACTGTACAAAAGTCCCTCTCTAATGAGCTTATAACTTTATGGATGGAATATTAATAATAGACACAGTAAGGAAACAGATAAAAAGAACACTAATGGCAATAGTTATCTTTAAAAATAAAAACTCCATTTAATGAGTGCTTCAGTAGTGAACAATTATGTACAAAAAAGAATGATAAAAAAGTAAAAGGCAAATTGCAAAAAGTATCATAATATTAAAGCAAAGAAAAAAGTTTTAGGTCTCCTTTGGATAGTCTCATGTACTTCGAGCTCCAGCATTGTACTCTATTGTTCCAGGATATAACAGACATAAAATACCAAAGGCATTATCATCAGGAGTAAAGAGCATTTTACTGTCTCCCTCTCTGCTACTTTCAAGCCATTTTCTCCTCTTTAAATTGGTTTGTACATTGGGGCAAATGTTAAGCCCTGTGGTTCTCTTTTTTACTGCTCACAAAAGGGTTTCTGTGCTCTCTTACCCCATTATAGTTTGGTGTTTCTCTGTGTTCCCTGAGTACTGTAAGATGTGACCTCATTGGGCAGGTTAAGGATAAGTCCTTGGATGGGTATATTATCCCCTGCTACTTAAAGTCGTAAGCATTCACCAGCTCTGTTGTCTCCAGCTTCAAGTCCCTTCACCATTTAGAACCATCTATAGTCAACAGTTTCACTCTGTATTTTGTCTGACTGATTTTAGGGATCCAGGAGCTTTCAGAAGGGTGTAACTTCATTTCTCTGAATGCTGACTGGTTACCTGATGTTTGTCAGATTTGGAAATGAAAGGGTTAAAGGGCTTAGAATAGCAAAACTACTTCTCTCAGTTCCAGTCAAATTAATTGGTCATTGTACTTTCAGAGGGTTGGAAGAAGAACATATTCCTACCCTGGTTGGCTCCACTCCTTAGTTACTACCCTGAGCCTCAGTATGCCCAAATGCAGCAAAAGGAAATCTGTGATATGAGACTAACTGACAGGAACACCTGGTAGCCGTTATTGTGAAACATCTAAGAACTGCAAATCAGTCTACCCTTTAGTTTCATTTTTGACTGGATAGCTTAATAAAAAGCTGTGGCATTTGCTGCAGTCAGCTGTAAAAAGAAATCTTTATTGTACCCCAGGCTTTGTTGAAGGTACCTGTAGTGAACCAAATGACATGGTATTGTTGCATCAGCGTTGGTAAAATATGGTGTGCAAACATCCCATCACTAAGCAATATTATCCAAGAAACTAAATAAGTACCTGCTGTGTAGGTTATGACTATATGGACCCAAGGGAAGTTTTTATTACCCTAATCATGATCACAAGCAATAGGAGATGCCTGCTTCTTAAAGCAATATTAGTACTATAAAACAAACATTAATATAAAGTAGCATGGTTGCTGTGTTAGTCCACTTGAATGCATGGAAATAAAAGGTTAACATACAAAAATAATACAAGGGAATGCCATTTTATTAAATTGTATTTTTTGACTAGCTTTCAGGAGCTGACACTTATGCTAAAGTTAAATAAAATCTGAGCAAATATCGTCTTATTATTAGAGATGGCTGAAAGATTGAGGTTACAAACTCTGATCTCAAGTAATCCCTGAATGGCTGAATTGCTACTACTAATGATCATTTCTGGATTCTATATATTGTGTCTTAATTTCCATGCAGAAATTGAGGTGGGAAAAGAGGTTGAAATCTACAAGAGGGCGAGAACAGTGGCCAGACACCACCTCCATGGCCAACCAGGCAAGGAGTATGGGAGAAAATATAACCTCCATGACATAGGGTGGCAGCTGGAGCAGAGTCTTCAGGGCAAGGCCAAGTCTCAGGGCAAGGAGATGGAGAGTATTAGAGATAAAGAGATTGTGGATGTAGGAACGTTTGTTGTACACAGAGCGGGCATTCCACAGAGCACATGAGAAAGATAGAGCAGAAAGAGAGAGGAGAGGAAGAGAAATTAGATTGGAGACATCGCAATATGGCCTGCACAAATAGGATGAAAGCTTATGTGGAGAACCATGATTAGGATTGATATCTCCCGGAGAGCAAGAGAATGTGGAGAAGAGTAGAAGAGGCATGATGACAGCGACAAAGATGAGGTGCACTCAGAACAGAGATGATTGATTGAATGAAAGGAAGGAAATGTTGAAGCTTACGAGCTGAGAAGAAGGGAGAAGACAAAAGAAATGGTGAGATGATGAGAACAGAAGGTTGGTAATGTGGTCCTGAGGTATGCAGTGGTTTCAGATGGAGAAAGAGATTAGGAAGGAACAGTACCAAGAAAAGAAATTGTACTGGAGTCATTGGGAATAACAGGGAGAAAATACAAACTATAGAGGGAAAATAACGCACAGCACCTGGAGATAGATTTGCATACCATGGAGGTAGGGCATACAAATCTATCTCATGCATATTCATTGCCGGTATCTTGAAAACCTGATTGGCTAGGTGTGTCCCAAGGTTTGGGTTGAGAACCCCTTCTTTTTAAGTTTAAATCTCAGACATGTACTGCTCGTTCTGCTATTGCTTTAAAAGAGACAGCTGATGGAAGGGCATGTGGAAAATCACTGTTTCTTATTATTGCTAGGAATAATTTTTGTTTGTTAATTCATCCATTAAAAACATGCCTGCTCTTGTTTAATGTTTGCAAGATTGGTTCGGAAACAAATCTTGCAGATTTGTAAGTTAGCAAATGTATATCGTTTTTGCTGTACATATACTGTATATATTCTCTTCAAAGGTGAAACATCTCAATGGATTCTGACACCTTATAATGAAACCTTGTCTTCTCAGGAAGAGACCAGTACAACTGACACACAGTATAAACAGGAGCCAGCCCAGGTCACTTATTCAACTGCAGCTGTTTCCAGCACACAGGAGGTGTTGTACATCAATGGAAATGGGACCTACAGTTACCATAGTTACAGAGGGCTGGGAGGAGGCCTACTAAATCTGGCAGATGCTTCTAACAGTGGTGAGTTTCATTTGAGATTTGTATTTGTGAAAAAGTATATGAGTACGTGCACATGTGTATGTGTTTGCTTTGACAGTATTAGAAAGAAAAGAAATACCTGTAACAAAAGCAATGTAACAGTGGTTTAGTTCATCTGAGCTATGCGCCTAATACATTTAATCTCAGATAGCCATGTTTGGTTCAGTCACAGCAGTTTTCAAAGGAATTCAATATGTACTTGGGAAAGACAAAGAGGGGCATAATTGAAAGGGACGCCCAAGTTTTCCTGGGGACGTCCTCACAGGACGGCTCCAGCTAGGGGTGGGGAAACCCGTATTATCGAAACAAGATGGGCGTCCATCTTTCGTTTCGATAATACAGTTGGGGACGCCCAAATCAGCAAATTTAGGTCGACCTTAGAGATGGTCGTCCCCAGGACTTGGTTGTTTCTGATTTTCAGTGATAATGGAAAGCGAGGACACCCATCTCAGAAACGACCAAATCCAAGCCATTTGGTCATGGGAGGAGCCAGCATTCGTAGTGCACTGGTCCCACTAACTGAACGGAAAAAGCCCTTCCCTTACCGATTCGGAAAGGAACGGGCATGCATGAAGAAAATTGCATGCAAATGAGCTGCTCACTGTTGGCTCATTTGCACACAATCTCCTTCCTAAAGAGGGGAAGCCAGTGCAGAGAATTGCTGTGTACAACCTTTGAAAAACACAAGTCCAAGTGAAATCGTCCAAGTGCTCATCAGGGACGTCTTTTTTTTAGAGTATGAGTGAAGGACGTCCTTCTCTGTCCCTGCGACGGCAGTCAGGGACGTCTTTTTTTTTTTAAGAGTATGGGTGAAGGATTTTTAAGAGTATGGGTGAAGGACGTCCTTCTCTGTCCCTGCGACGGCAGTCAGGGACGTCTTTTTTTTTTTTAAGAGTATGGGTGAAGGATGGCAGTCAGGGACATCTTTTTTTTAAGAGTATGGGTGAAGGACGGCAGTCAGGGACATCTTTTTTTTAAGAGTATGGGTGAAGGACGTCCTTCTCTGGGCAACGGCAGTTGAAGATGTTCAAAAGTAGATGTTTCTGTGAGAAGGACATCCATGCCTTTGTTAAGCCTCTGACACCCCCTTAATTTATTTGGATTTTGGATCACAAGTAGAGGTAGTGGGATTTGAACCAGCCACCTTTGGATTGCAAGACCAGTACTCTAACCACTAGGCCACTCCTCCATTCTGTTCCACTCCCTTGAAATTTGGCTGTCCCTTTGGGGGGGGGGCAGTATGCAGGTCCCTGGGGGGGGGAGGTATGTGTGTGTCAGCGGAGGCATAGCGAAGGCATGGGCGTCCTTCTTTCAAACATTTTGGACGTCCTCAACTGCCCCCCCACCCCACACACACAGAGATGGTCAAATTTCAAGGGAGTGACGTTGAGTGCAGGAGTGGCCTAGTGGTTAGTGTACTGGTTATGCAATCCAGAGACAGCTGGTTCAAATCCCAGTACCACTACTTGTGATCCAAATTCCAAATAAATAAAGGGGGTATCAGAGGCATAGCAAAGGCATGGACATCCTTCTCACAAAAACATCCACATTTTGGACGTCGCAGGGACAGAGGCATAGCGAAAAATGTCCTTCACCCATACTCTAAAAAAAAAAGACAACAGTTTTTAAAAAAAAATTTTTGAGGGTGGGAGGGAGTTAGTGACCACTGGGGGAGTCAGGGGAGGTCATCCCCGATTCCCTCCGGTGGTCATCTGGTCAGTTTGGGCACCTTTTTGAGGCTTGGTCGTGAAAAAAAATGGACCAAGTAAAGTCGGCCAAGTGCTCATCAGGGATGCCCTTCTTTTTTCCATTATAGCTTGAGGATGCCCATCTGTTAGGCACGCCCCAGTCCCACCTTTGCTACGGCTCCGACACACCCCCGGGAACTTTGGTCATCCCCGCGACGGGAAGCAGTTGGGGACGCCCAAAATCGGCTTTCGATTATGCTGATTTGGGCGACCCTGGGAGAAGGACGCCCATCTCCCAATTTGTGTCGAAAGATGGGCGCTCTTCTCTTTCGAAAATAAGCCTGAAAGGATTTTCAAATAAGAGGCTGAAATAAAATTGAAAAGCAATAAATGTACTACCTTTTAAGTATTGTGCACTGCAAGAAGTAGAAACAAAATGTCACTATTAAGCATAAACAGAGCAATTCTATCAATTAGCACCTCAAGTTTAGGTGCTTCAATGCTATGCGCTTAGGGCCAATTCTATAACAGCATTTTAGCTAGCATAATGTCAGTATTGGTGCACCCATGTATAGGCATGTCCTCTTCTGCCATAACAGTGGCAAACATAAGATAGTGTACCCAAGGGGCTCATTTTCAAAGCACTTAGACTTATAAAGTTCCATAGGTTACTATGATAGTTTGTAAATCTAAGTGCTATAAAATGTACCTCTAAGTGCATCAAGTGATGTGCATAATTTATAGTCAAAGAGTATGACATATGATGACTTTTGCCTTAAGTGTCATTAACAAAACTATAACCAAGACTGCTAAAAGTAAATTCACAAATTCATGGTGGGAGGGAGGGAAGGGCAGGTTGCATCAACTATTGAATTAGTGTGAACACTCCATATGTGGATGCATATTAAATAGGGCTGCACATCAATTTAAAATTGTAATCTCACAATTAATTGCATAAAACATCCCCTCTCACATTTCCTCCTGTACAGTGCAAAATATAGGCAACAGAAGTAAATTCTCAGAACTGACATGTTTTAATTATGAAACTGAAAATAAAATAATTTTTCTTACCTTTGTTGTCTGGTGATTTTTATTTTTCTAATCATCTTGTTTCCTGTCTCTGGTTCTGCTTCCCTCTCTCTGTTCTCTGAACTCTGTTTCTAGGGTCTCCTGTTCATTCACTATTCCTTTTCTCTCCTCCTTTCTTCTTCTCTCTCTGCCCTATAGCCATCTTTGATGTCCAACTTTCTTCCATTTTTCTGCCTCCTTCTCAAATCTATCTAGTTTCCAGCTCTTCCCTTTCCCTCCATCCATGGGCAGCATCTCCTCCCTTCTCTCTTCCGTTCCCTGCCATCTATGTGCATTTCCCCTCTATTCCCTTCTCCTACCCTCTGTTCATGTCCAATATCTTTTTTTCTTTCTTTCATCCCCCATTTCTAACATATATCCCCATAGGCGGTCGGTGGCCCAACTGTTTGGGGAGGCTAAAGAGGGCAGGGTTAGGGGTGGGGCCAGGGGTGGAGCTTAAATCCATAATTATCTGATAACACAGAAATAAATAAAAATAAAAGTCACAATTAATACCTTTTATTAAATTTAGATATTAGATATGTATCATATGTCAAAGAATAAAGTGGTTGCTCAAAGCATATACTAACCACAATCGCTCAACTGCAAAACACTGCACAACTTTGTGCAAAAACACACTCAGAACCTTACTGTACCATAAATATTACACTGGGCAGAACCTAATACACCAATATACCACCCATACGGAAAATGCAGACTGTCAACAATATGAAACAAGGGATCATAATATCACAATTCTCATGTAGAGCCACAAAACACCCTAATTCATGGTTAATGTGGGCTAAAATGCCATAAATAAGTAAATAAATATAAACTTTTAATGTTGAGCACCTGATTCTCAAAGTGGACATATTCCAAACACTATAATGAAAATAAAATGATCTTTTCTACCTTTGTTTTTCTGATCATGCTGGCCCAGTATCCGATTCTGCTGCTATCTGTCCTCTTAACTCAGTTTCCAGGGCTTCCTTTCCATTTATTTCTTTACTTTCCGCCTTCTTCATTTCTTGTCCTACATCCGTAAGTAAAAGCTGGGTCCTCTGCAGACGTGACTGTCCAGTGGATCCAGCTTCTGCCTATTTTCTTCATCCATGTGCAGTTTTTCTACTCTCTTCCTTTTCCCTCATCTCTTCTTCTTCCTCACTCCTCCCTCCCCCTCCATCCATGTCCAGCATTTCTCTCTCCCTTCCCTCTCCTCCATCCATGTCCAGCAACCCTCCTCTCCATCCACCCACCCATGTCCAGCAACTCTCCTCTGCCCTGCCCTCCCCCCATCGATCGATCCATAAACTGCCTTGTAAAAAGTCTACTACAGCCTGGGCAAAGCTCTTCTGCAATCATAATCAAGCAAGGCCCTGGGGCTGGGAGCTTTAAAATATATTTACATTAGGTAGGGGACCCGAAGGCTAACTTGCCTAGGCTCTACTAGACGCCTAATCCTGCCCAGCTCCTAAGCTTACATCAGACAGAAAGCTCCCTACTCTCACCCGTTAATCGCACATACATTTTTGTGCTTTATTAAAAATCCCGGTTAAGATCGGTAGGAACAGCTCCCAGTCACAGGGTTAAAACTAGCCGCTCTTCTAAAACCTTTCCTGCAGCAACCAGCGAGCCAAGCTCCACTTTCCACAAACACCAAGTCCTCCTCCCTGCGTCGATGGGCGGAGCTTCAAAGACCGGATTGACGCCTGGCATTGGCTCCTTCTCTACTACTACTACTTATCATTTCTATAGCGCTACTAGACATACGCAGCACTGTACACTTGAACATGAACAGACAGTCCCTGCTCGACAGAGCTTACAATCTAATTAGGACAGACAAACAAGAGATAAAGGAATATTAAAGTGAGGATGATAAAATAAGGGTTCTGAACAAGTGATTAAGGGTTGGGAGTTAAAAGCAGCATCAAAAAGGTGGGCTTTTAGCTTTGATTTGAAGACAGCCAGAGATGGAGCTTGACCTACCGGCTCAGGAAGTCTATTCCAGGCATATGGTGCAGCAAGATAAAAGGAACGGAGTCTGGAGTTAGCAGTGGAGGCTAAAGGGTGCAGATAAGAGAGATTTACCCAGTGAATGGAGTTCTGAGATAAGCAGCATAAGATGTTTGTACTTTTTTGGGATCTTGCCAGGTATTTGTGACCTGGATTGGCCACCGTTGGAAACAGGATGCTGGGCTTGATAGACCTTTGGTCTATCCCTGTATGGCACTACTTATGTACTTATGACTGGGCAGAAAATGAACCACAAAACTGAATTGTCTCAGGCTCTACTCCCTTGGGCTCCCAGATCCTCCCTGTTTTCCCTATACCCTCCAATCCAGGAACCAACAAGATTTAATTTTTCTTCTTCCTGCCTCTGTGCAGGATCTCGAGTAAATGGACTGTAACTTATTTTTAAGTAAACTTTAAGAGCCTGGTGGGTCAGAGAGTATAGGGGGAGGGGGGAAGAATGGAGGGAAGATGAGGGGGAGATCATTGATATTGTTCTGTATTATTTGCAGCTAGTACATTTGTAATATACAAATGACAGTTGTACAAAATTTTGTTTCCTATTTTTTATTTTAACAAAAAAGATTTAACTTAAGTAAACCTTATGAGCAGGTTTTTCCACACCAAGAAAGGAGGCGCTGGAAGTTGGAACTGGCAGCATGGAGTGGGTTGTCCCAACGCTGCTTAGTACTTACCAATCTCTAGCAGTTCACCATGGCCTACACAACTATTGTAAAGGCGGGTGGCAGCGGGAGCCGGCTAAGTTTGAGCTCTTCTTCCGGGAGCCCCCCTTCTGTGGTGGTTTCTCGTTCTTCTTTGGGTTGCACGAGTGCTTCAGACGTTCTCCGCTCCGACGCCGGTGCTTCACATAGCCAGCCTTAATCTGCCTGCGTCGGAGCCTCACCCTCAGATGCGTCCCACCTCTGCGTAAGACAGGAAGTTGAATTAGAGGAGGCGGGAAGCGTCTGAGGGAGAGGCTCCAATGCAGGCAGATTAAGGCTGGCTATGTGAATCGTCGGAGCGGAGGGAGAATGCCTCAGCTGGCCGGAGTGACCACCACGCGGATGGGTGACAGCGGGAGAGGTGCAAGACTCGCGCGGGAATGGGGAGGAGGCAAGAGACCGGTCACTGCAGCATCTTTTCTAAAGATCTGTTTGGACGCCTCTAAGTCCACGATTGGGCTGGGGAGGTTTAGCCATTGGTCGGTCTTTCCCCACCCCCATATCCTACACTGCTCCATCTCTTTCTCTCCCCATAATGATGTGCACTGCTCCATCTCTCCACAGCCTCCACCCCGGTGCATTGCCCCATCTTTTCCCTTCCCCATAGCCTGCACTGCTCTATCTCTCCCCATCCCTCATATCCTGCATTGCCCCATCTTTTCTTACCTCCCACGTATTCTGCATTGCCCCATTTCGTCTCCCTGTCCTTTCTCCCTCCCGCTGAAGCTCCTGCACCAGTCCATTGCTTGTCTTCACCATGGCTGTGGCAGGCAACTGCAAAGAAAAAGCAGGGTCAGGAACGTTCCCCTCTGCATGCTGCCACTGGCGCTGCTGGACCCAGAAACAGGAAATTATATCAGGGCTTGATGTAACTTCTTGTGTCTGGATCCAGCACAGGAAGTTACATCAAGCCTAAAAGGAGTGAGCCAACAGGACATGGAGAGACAGATGGGGCAAAGCTGGATACGGGTGAGGGGGGTGACAGAAAAATGCGTTAACAGCATTACAATTTTTAAACATTTAATTGCATTATTAAAAGGTTAAATGTGCAGCCCTAATATTAAATGATTTGGCATGGCTAAGTATGGTACCATATTAAATGACTTGCCCTTTGTAGTAATAGAAATCCTCTCTTCTGTCACTCAGAACTGATTACATTGAAAGGGTCTTCTTGAGTCTTTGGTCTACAAGAACAGGATTTAAAGAATGTCTCAGAGGACAAGCATTACTGGACTTTTGTCCTGCTTAATCTCACTGTGGCTGGAAAGAGCAGTGTCTCAGATGCAGGGAGAAGAGTCAGAGGCCTGCTGTTGAAAACAATGAACCAATTAGCCTTGCTCACAGCTTTCTATGTGCTAATCAATTCTCTTTTGTTTTCAAATTTATTTCTGGGTAAGCGTGTAGAAAGTGATAATAATCTGGCATTGCTATCTGAGGTTTTACAGTACTTCCGAGTAAGGCTGAACCAAATATCAGTATTTGATTCAATTTGGACCCGAATATATTATTTGTATTCGGCCAACTAGTGATTTAAATTTGATTGCAAATAGTGGAGGGAACATAAACATTATAATCAAGCTCATGAGGCAGATCCAATACAATATATTGGGAGGCGGCTAAGGCAGTTCTTAGGGGAGAGATGTTAGCCTATTCAGCCCACAGATAGAAACAAAAGGACAGGGAGATTCTTATACTAGAACGTCACCTCAAATTTTTGAGGCAGCAATGCGGATCTTCTCCAATCTCTCACAGTAAAACGCAGTTATTAGCAGCACAGATAGATCTCAATGAGCTCCTCCATCACAGGGCATGCAAGTTGATTCAACTTTGTAAATATCAGCTGTATAGATTTGGTAATAAGTCCGGCAGATTATTGGCTCATCTGGTCAGACAGTGCAGGTCTTGGTGCTAGAAGATGAAGCCGGATATATGGTTTGCTCTGAGAGGGGCATTACGAATTTGTTTCAACACTTTTTCACCTCTTTATATGAGGAAGACAGCACCAATGATTTGGATAGGGCAGCCTATCTGACCGGCCAACCCCTCCCTTCTTTGACAGAGCCACAACAGCAGATGCTGAATGCCCCTATAACAAAGGATGAGGTCTTGGTGGTGATCCAACTCTGGGGATGGCCCCTGGACCCGATGGTTTCCGAGCTGAATTTTACAAGCTGTTACAAACAGAAATCTTGAATCCACTAACATCTTACTTTAATGCCCTGACAGATCAACAGAAATTAACTGGCAGTTTGAGTCAAGCCCAAATTATAGTTTTACCTAAACCAGGAAAGGGACTGACAGCTCCAGATTCTTATAGACCCATCTCTCTCCTTTGTTCTGAGACCAAACTCTTAGTGAAAGTGCTAGCAAACTGTCTGGCTAAAATCATACCTGGGCTTGTGGCCGACCCGCAGGTAGGGGCTTTAAGAATATCAGGCTTACTCCTTTAAGAATATCAGGCTTATACTAATCTCCCTGGAAGCAGTTTATCATGAGTTTTGATGCAGAGAAGGCGTTTGACAGGGTGTCCTGGAAATTTATGTACGGTGTTCTTTATGTACGGTTTTTCAGGGAGGTTTCTTGATGCAGTTTGGACCCTTTACCATTCTCTGAGGGCCTCTGTGATGGACTTTGGATTCACAACAGATCCTTCCAGATTAGACAGGGGACTTGCTAGGGCTGTCCACTGTCCTCCTTACTCTATTAACGTTAGACCCCCTTTTTAGGAAAGCTCTGCCCCTATTGATTAGCAGACAAATTAATTTAATCAAGATGACAATGAGGGGCATTTTCGAAAGAAACGTCTAAGTTAGAATTTGGACGTCTTTGTAAAACGTCCAAATTCGGAGGTGGGGAAAAAGTCATTTTTGAAAAAAGATGGACGTCCATCTTTGTGTTCGAAAATACCATGGACGTCCTTAGATTTGGACGTCTTTGATTTTCAGCCATTTTCAAATGCAAAGACGTCCAAGTCTAAAACATCTAAAGTCAAGCCATTTGGACGTGGGAGGAGCCAGCATTTTTAGTAGACTGGTCCCCCTGACATGCCAGGACAGCAGTCGGGCACCCTAGGGAGCACTGCAGTGAACTTACCTTGTGTGTTGAGCCCCCCCCAAAACCCACTACCCCCAACTGTACACCACTACTATAGCCCTTATGAGTGAAGGGGGGCACCTATATGTGGGTACAGAGGGTTTCTGGTGGGTTTTGAAGGGCTCGCTGTTTCCTCCACAAATGTAACAGGTAGGGGGGGTATGGGCCTGGGTCCACCTGTCTAAAGTGCACTGCACCCACTACTAAATTACTCCAAGGACCTGCATGCGCTGTTATGGACCTGAGTATGACATCTGAGGCTGGCATAGAGGCTGGCAAGCAATATTTTTAATCATGTTTTTTGAGGGTGGGAGGGGGATTAGTGACCACTGGAGGAGTAACAGGAGGTCATCCCCGATTCCCTTGAGTGGTCATCTGGTCATTTCGGGCACCTTTTTGTGCCTTTTTCTTAATAAAAACAGGTCTGGGTGAAAACGTTCAAGTTTTAGTCCTGGACGTCTTTGCTTTGTTCCATTATGGCTCAAAGACGTCCAAGTCTTAGGAATGCCCGTCTGGCCTTGAACACGCCTCCGATACGCCCCCTTGAGATTTGGATGTCCTTGAGACAGACTTCTGAAAAAGACGTCCAAAATCAGGTTTCAATTATACCAATTTGGATGTCTCTGTGAGATAGACGTCCAAGTGCCGATTTATGTCACTTTTTGGACGTCCATAGTCTGTATCTTTCCTAAGTGTCTTTATATTCTTCATACATTGCCTGTTCTTTTTCTCCATAAAGATCTTAAGGTGCTTAATAGATTGTTAGTCAAATTTAGCTGGGGGAATAAAAAATCCAAATAGCAAGCAGATAGATTATATGGTCCCTAGAGGAGTGGGGGCCTGGGTCTCCCTGATCTTAAAATGTATGTTCAGGTATGCCTTTTGTGCCATGTGAAAGACTGGTTCCTTCAGACGTCCACCACCACACCCCCCTTGACCGTGGAGCAGACGCAGGCTAAGTCATTTCATTTGTTTTATATACTGCATGCCCACCCTCAAGCACTTTGAACACATAGGACAAAGTGTTTTAATATGTCCACTTAAAGAGGCTTGGAGGAGGCTGATACAGCTTTTGGGATGGCAATCCATTTGCTAAGGATCTTCCCTAACTTGCAGGTAATGGGACCTTTCAGCCGGGTATGGATAAAAGGATTTTCCAGAGATGGGCTCAGTTAGGCTTCCATTTTCTTTATCAGATCCTTCAGGAAAATGGCGAGTTGTGCCCGGGGGCAATTTCCAAGTGAGGCACAGGGAGCATGGAACAAAATGTTTGCATACAAACAGTTGGAACATTATATAGCCTCCCTGCGAGCAGACAATTTTACTAGCGGGGTATTTGGAAAGCTTAAGGAGTTTTTCCAGGTGGAGACTATGGAATACCAATCCATCTCTATGCTACACAGACAAATCTCAGTCCTCTTACTACCAAAGAATTATTTAGAGACCCTTAGGTGTTGGACTCATGACCTAGGCATTGGAGGAATAAGCTGTATAAACTTATGTGTTGGGGGTGTCAGGGTCTGAAGGTCCACCAGACCTCCAGCCCCCTGTGTCAGTGTCTGGGGGGGCTTGGGAGAGCACTAGGCCTCCACGTCCTTAGCCATTATGGGTCCAGTTGATCCCCAAGACTGACAGTGGCAGCCTGGGCTGCGTGGCTTGGACCGGGGGAGGGGGGGGGACAGAGGGAGGCTTAATCCTAACTCCATCTGGTGTGAGGGAGGCTTAACCCTAACTCCACCTGGTGTAAGGTTAAGGCGCTATTGTGTCCGTATGATCAGAGCACTTAAATGAGCTCTGTGGCATTCCCAGCTGCGGGCACTGTAGACCCCTCTGATCATATGTGCGAAGGTAAATGCAGGTGCTAGTGGCATCTAGCACTTGCATATACCTTTGATCATCAGGGCCTCAGTATTTCCCAATAAACTTCAGTGAACAACTACATTATTTATTTTCACGCAGATTGGTACAGTGATTATACTGCTGTAAGCTGCATGTGTACATACTGAGAAAACAATCATCAACAGTAGGTGCTTTGCACGAACAAATGCACCTAAAAAATGGCAATCTAAAAGACATACGAGTAGTACTGCAAGACTATTGCTCAATCTTTAAATTTTCTTATAAAGGTCAATATTAAAAAGTTCACACTTCTTTGCCAGGCAGAGGCCAGGTAACAAAGTCCACACTCTCAAAAAGCCCAGCCCCTATTGGCTTAATTTCTAAAATAAAAAAATAAAATCTAAAATAGCTCCCCCTCTAGGTTCCTGGACCAGTTGCTCCAAAAAGCTGTCATTTATTACATCTAGAAATTTTAGCTCCCTAGTACTTCCTGATGTAACATTTAGCCAGTCAATATTAGGATAATTGACCTGTAATTGACCTGTAACCTGTTACACTTGTGGTGGTAAATGTTAAGCCCTCCAACCCCCCTCCAAAACCCACTGTACCCACATGTAGGTGCCCCCCTTCATCCCTATGGGCTATGGTAGTGGTGTACAATTATGGGGAGTGGGTTTTGGGGGGCTCAGCACCCAAGGTAAGGGAGCTATTTTTGAAGTCCACTGCATTGCCCCCTAGGGTGCCCGGTTGGTGTCTTGGCATGTCAGGGGGACCAGTGCACTACAAATGCTGGCCCCTCCCACGACCAAATGCCTTGGATTTGGCCGGGTTTGAGATCGCCGGCATTAGTTTCCATTATCGGCGAAAACCGATGCCGGCCACCTCTGACATTTGGCCAGCCCGAAACGTATTATCGAAACAAAAGATGGCCAGCCATCTTTTTCGATAATACGGTTCGGGACTGCTCTTTGTGGCGCCGACCAAATAGATGGCTGGCCATCTATTTGGCCAGCCATTCGATTATGCCCCTCCACGTCTTCTATGCGACTCTTCAGTTAATTGTTGTAGCTTCAAAGGTTTGATGAAGCAAATAGCAAGAACATTTGTTTTCCCATTTTCAGCACACACTTCTGTTTTCTGATTCATAGGACAAATTTCCAAAATCAGTTACACAGTCACAAAATAAAGATTTACCTGTATAAATTGGCTATCTGAAAATTTCTCTCCAGCTACAAATCCTTGCTATTTCACACCACACATACTTTTAATCACGTTTGAGAGAAGCATTCCCCAAGGTGTATTATGGGCAGGATCATAAAATAATTTAATTTAATTTCAGTAATATCCATCTTTCTTTAGTCTGCAAACCCACTCAACTTGAGCACGACAAATGTAAAATTTATAGAACATTTTAGCAGTAGCAAAACAAGACAAAATCAAAATGAAAACTATATATGGGGGGGGGGGGTAATTTTATAATGTTTTTTTTTAATGTGTAAAGGCCTTTTATAAAATTGTTCCATAGTATGTGCACATACAAGTATGTGCATCATCAGGATGGTGCATATTTATACATGTGCTACGTGTAGGCATTCCAGGGACACAGTTTGGGTAGTCCTACTACTACTACTACTATTTTGCATTTCTATAGCGCTACAAGGCGTACGCAGCGCTGCACAAACATAGAAGAAAGACAGTCCCTGCTCAAAGAGCTTACAATCTAATAGACAAAAAATAAAGTAAGCAAATCAAATCAATTAATGTGTACAGGAAGGAGGAGAGGGGGGTAGGTGGAGGCGAGTGGTTACAAGTGGTTACGAGTCAAAAGCAATGTTAAAGAGGTGGGCTTTCAATCTAGATTTAAAGGTGCCCAAGGAAGGGGCAAGACGTAGGGGCTCAGGAAGTTTATTCCAGGCGTAGGGTGCAGCGAGACAGAAGGCGCGAAGTCTGGAGTTGGCAGTAGTGGAGAAGGGAACAGATAAGAAGGATTTATCCATGGAGCAGAATGCATGGGAAGGGGTGTAGGGAATGACGAGTGTGGAGAGATACTGGGGAGCAGCAGAGTGAGTACATTTATAGGTTAGTAGAAGACGTTTGAACAGGATGCGAAAACGGATAGGGAGCTAAGTCAGAGTTACTGTCTACACATGAGTGTAATAAAATACAGTACACATATGGAGGGGAAATTTCAAAAGAACGTCCAAGTCAGAATCAGGACATCCTACTCATAATGTAAAAAAAAAAATCCAGCTCACAGCCATTTGTGAACAGGAAAAATGTCAGGATTTCCTGTCTGAAAATACATGAGGGCATTCTTGCCCTGAAAACGTCCAAAACGAACAGCCATTTTCCGAAATGAAATGTCCAAAATATGAACGCCAAAAAAGCAGGCACAAAAATGTCTGGCATAATATGTACAAAAATGGCCACACAGATGTCCCTGCAGAGCAGAGGGGCAGTCTTGTGGTCAGTGCAGTGGACTTTAAACAACGGGACCAAGGTACAAATCCCAACTTAATTCCCTTCTATGTTATTGTGAGTCCTTCTGGAATAGAAAACCTACCGTACCTAAAGGTACACCACTACTACTGCCATCACACTTGCAGGTTTCTCAGGTGCAGTAGGTATTTCTATGTTCCAGGGGGGCTTACATATTTGTACAGAAATAAAAGTGTTAAAGAGGGAGTTATACCTGGATCTTGTTGTTCAAAGTCCACTGCACTGACCACTAGGGTGCGCCTTATACTTGCTTGCTTGCTGCTCTATTAGAAATGGCCATAATACCTGAAGCTGTCATAGAACCTAGTATCCACTGTCATTTCCACGTTAAATGAACGAGATCAAAGAGAGATTTAATTCTTAGTGGGCATTTCAGGCTGCTAAACATTGGAAAAATTTGCCTAAAAATATTTGTTTAATTAATAATGATAGTCTTTTTAGGAAGAATTTAAAAACTTTTCTTTATCAGTTATATGTTAAAGGTATAAGATTTTTCTTTGTCACTTTTATTATTTTTGTTAAATATTTATAAATTCATGGAAAGGATATTCCATCTCTTACATTTTGTGAACCACAGTGAACCAATTTTGAAGTATTTTACGGTATTTAAGCATTGGATTTTGTTATGTTATGTTCATAGGGGTGTGCGAGAGGGTCAGTAATCACTGGGAGAGGAAGGAAAGGTCATGCGTTCATCCCTCCAATGGTCAGCTGCTCAGTCAGGGCACCGTTTTGTACCCTGAATGTGATTGATAAGGGTGTAGATAAAAACGTCCTTCTTTTTTGCCTTGGACTTTTCTTCCCATTCCATTATCTCTGAAAGACATCCTAAATTTGGGCCCACCCTAGTTCCACCCAAAACATGCCCCCTTGCTATGTGGATGAACTGCAGTGGAAAGTTTTAAATTCTGCCTTTTGAAAATCATGATTTGGATATTTTCAGTAGATGGACTGTTTTTGGCCATTTTGAGAGGTCTATCTGCTTCAAAAATGAGCACCATAGAAAACACAAATTTACATTTTATTTAGAGTGTGTATAAATGCATAAGTTAATACTGTTTACATGTTACTGGGGCTGGTTTTGGGTGCCTTTTATAGAAAGGTATATAGATGTCTATGCTGCCTTTCCAAAATAAGCTTAAAAGTAGGCATCCTGTTATAAAACCATGCCCATAAATCTTAAAGGGTTGAAATTCAAATGATTTAACCAGTCAGGAAATGCACCCTGTCTGATTAGCATGTTTGGACCTGGCTACCACTGATATTCAGTGACACATAACCAGGTAGTGCTGCTGACTATCTGCACAGACTGCCCCCTGTAGGCGCAAATACAGCGACAGAAAATCACTTAGAGGCTCTTTTATAAAGCAACGGTAAGCCCAACACAGGTTTACCGCATGCTAGTTCCGACTCAAGCACGTGCCATTTCTGGCACTTCATAAAAACATTTTTTATAGTGTGGTACTAACCCGGAGGTAATCAGGCATCGCTGCATGCTGCCTAGTTACTGCGGGAACCCTTACCGCTACCTCAATGGGTGAAGGCAAGTGCTCCATGCCGCATAGCCACATGGTAAGAGTTATCTTGCTACATGGCCACTTTTTTTTAGCTTTTTACCCGCTGCAGTGAAAAGGGCCCTGGCACATGGGAAAAATGGCCCCTGCCACTACTGCAGGGCCTTTTTTTTACCACAGCTTAATAAAAGGTCTCCTTAGATAAGTAATTACTCTGGACTTGTCTGCAAGAAGTATACTGCACCTAAGGTGACCCTAAGGTTCAAGTAGCGCTGCCCCTAAGAAGGAATAATACTAATGTGGAAATATATTATTTATTATGGATAATAATAATTAGCAAATATGGCAAGCAAGTTACAAAAATATACTGATGTGTGTGTGTGTCAGTGTGTGTGTATTGTTACATAACTACAATACTTTCCTAAGAAGAGATTACAAAAGCAGCAGCTCTATTAGGCTATATACCATGTGTGAAAATATCCAATCCTTAGCAAGCTAAAGACAAGTAAATGACTAGTGCTCCTGAACTGTAGAAGAAATCTTGTTCCTTCCCTCTTAGAGGTCTGCAGCTTCGGTGTTAAATGGGTGATGAATTGGTTCCTCTTCAGCGATTTAGCTGTACACCTCAAACCCCCTAGTTAGTATCAGGTATAGTTCAACATGTCCTTGCTCTGCCCAAGCAGCTGGATTCTCAGTCTGATTGAAGCTGCAAATAATCAGTTCCTGAATTCTTCCTTGTACTGCATTTTGCACAGAAAGATACAGTTCATAGGCGTTATGAACAAGTCAGTCTCTCTCCTAAGAGAGATGTATATGCCACCAGGTCTATTTTCTTTCCTGGTCCTCTGGTCCAAACTCTCTACCAAGCCCAGGGTTAACTCTATCCCAATGGTCCACAGGTGACTATCCTGGACCAATCAGGAACCATATTCATCTGTCTAGCAGGTGATATTTGGTCACAAATATTAAGGGGTGCTTGTCCTTCTAGATGGCTCACTTTATCAGGAGTGGCACAGGATGTCTCACTAATAAGATAGCTAACCAGGATTATCTCATTCCAGTATTTCTGTAAAACTCTGTCCTCCACAGCTTCACACCAGATAGACTGGAGGGCTAGTACAGGTGGACAGCCTGTCCTTGGATGATGTCAGCTAGCACAGTGTTTCCAGAAAGTTGTGATGAGGGTATTGTTCAGAAAAGATGGTTCATGGCTTACCCAGGCCTCAGGCCTAACAAAAGGTGAGACATAGGGGATACCCCTATACCCCACACTATCCAGGTAGTGCTGAGGCAGAGTCTGGGTGGAGCCAGTACTTCTCCAGCGATATTCAGTGCCAGTGCATAAAAGGCAATCCTATCTATGCCTGGTTTGGCACCTGGATAACTTCCAGGTAGTGACCTGAAGAAATCTGTGGTTTCCCTTTCTTCCTCCCCCACCCCTGCAAAGAGCATTGGCCTCCTCCCTCCCAAACCTCCTGAGGAGCAGTGGCTCCCTTCCTCCTGACGAGCACTAAACCCCTCTGCACAGGCCTACCTTTACAGTCCATGGGGGGGTCTAGGGTAGAAAGGGCAAGAATGATCCCCACTTGCTCCTGCCCATGGTGGCTCCAGCTTCAAAATGGCCACTGCAACCTCTATCAGCAGTCTCATAGTTCTAGCGGTACTGCAGTACTACCATTAGAGGTCACAGCAGCCAATTCGAAGTCACAGCTGTTGTGGACAGCAAGAAGTGGAGATTGTTCTTGTCCCTTTTACACTAGACCACCAGGGATTGTAAACGTAGGCCTGGAGGGTGGCCTTTAAGAGGGGCACAATGCTCAGGGTGAAGAAGGGAGGGGGATTATTGGGTGGCAGTGCTCCTGGTGGGGGAGGGAGTTGGAATCAGGGGAGAGGAGGGAACTGACCAGATGTGGGTCCAAGCCAATATTCAGCTGGGACCCACATTTGTCTCTTATGCAGGTTCCTAGCTGAATATTGACCAGAACCCGCATAAGTACCAGCAGCTGCCTATCTGATCAGGTCTGGATATTCAATGCTAGTGCTTGCACAAGGCCCAGCACTGAATATCCAGAGGGTCTAACTTAGCCAGAACAGTAAATGTTTTATTTATTTGGATTTTGCTCACACATTTTTCAGTAGTAGCTCAAGGTGAGTTACATTCAGGTACACTTGATATTTCCCTGTCCCTGGAGGGCTCACAAGTTTGTGCCTGAGACAATGGAGGGTTAAGTGACTTACCCAAGATCACAAGGAGCAGCAGTGGGATTTGAACCAGGCACCTCTGAATGTCAAGACTGGTGCTGTAACCACTAGGCGATTTAAAAAACTGCTCACTGCTACTGGCTGAAGATTGATCAGTATAAAACTATGCTAATCAAAAACTAACAAATAAGGCACAGCTCAGCACCTATAATCATAAATTCAGTACCCATCTTGCAATAACTCAAGAACTTGTCTGATGAAATAAAGTATATTGTAAAGTTAGAAACAATTATCCTAAGTAAAAAAAAAAAAGTTTGGAATTTGTTTAAATAGAGAGATGTCAACTCTGGTGGCATCAACTTTTAAAAATAATACAATTTGCTATCAAATGGCTTCTCACAAATACATTCTAAGAGCCCATGCTACACAGTCAGCATTCTCAAAAGAAAGATGTCAAACTGCATGTAGATTGTATGATCAAGAAAAGATATTCTATTCACCTTACAAAATCTAGCTGCACAAAAAGCAGGTGTAAAACGTCCATGGGTAAAAAGTACTTGTAGACCTAACCCCAAACTAAACAGTCTGAAAACTGCTCCCTCAGGGTATAATCTACTTAGGATATTCCCCCATTCTGGTCTATGCAAAAAAAAAAAAACCCACTTTGCAAATCAGGCCCTTAGTGCTTATTTAATAAGTTTGTATTCTCTTGTGTTTCTGTGCAAACTCTGTATTTGGTCTCAGTAGGCTCAGCATTAGCATAAATAAAAGTAATGTTGTGCAGTACATCAGTATTACCATACTGAGACAGACCGAAGGTCTATCAAGTCCAGCATCCTGTTTCCAACAGTGGCCAATCCAGGTCACAAGTACCTGCAAGATCCCAAAACAGTACAATACATTTTATGCTGCTTATTCTAGAAATAAGCAGTGGATTTTCCCCAAGTCCATTTTAAAAATGGTGTATGGATTTTTTCTTTAGAAAACCATCCAAACATTTTTAAAACCCTGCTAAGCCAACCACTTTTACTACATTCTCTGGCAGTGAAATCCAGAGTTTAATTACACATTGAGTGATAAAACATTTTCTCTGATTCGTTTTAAATTTACTACTTTTTGGCTTCCTTGTGTGTCCCCTAGTCCTAGTATTTTTGGAAAGAGTAAACAAGCGATTCACATCTACCCGTTCCACTCCACTCATTATTTTATAGTACTGTAAAATCTGAACCATAAAAGTGCATGCTTATATGCACATTATTCTCTGGTTTACGGGACATAGGGCATGATCACTTATTTGGAGGTAGATTTTAGAAAGGATGTACAAATCGGATCTGAAACATCCAGATCAGGATATGTCAAGCTCCACTAGTAATTTGGAATCTGCCAAAGTAGAGCCTGTTCTAAAATATATGCAGGAATGAACATTTATGCGCTAGTTACATGATGCTCATATCATCAGTATGATACAATTAAACACTTTATAAGCATCAATGTCTAAACTATCGATGGGGTGAACATGGCAACATAATCATGTATAACACTATTTCAGAGACCTTACATGTGTAGATACCAGAACAGGTATGTGTGTCAGCCATTTTAGAAAAATACATATGTATTTCTTCTGACCCTATCACAGAGCCTGATTTCCTTTGCCAGTATTGCTGCTGAGGAGATAAAAAAAAACACAGAGGGATTAAGGGGAGCACTGAACAAAACGAGCACCTTTCTCTCACCTAAATGTCTCCAAGAGGAGGTATAAATCCCAACATTGATGTCAGCAGACATGCAAGTGCATTCCCCCTGTGAAATCGAGAATGCATTTGTATCTTTTAAGCCTGCCATAACCCTACCCAAAACACATCTAGAGCACACCTCCCTGCCAAATTAACATATTTGAGTTTTGGATGCATATATCCTGGTTTTCTGAAATTGCGATTTAAACACATATGCAATATAGACATGTAAATGCCAGTGTATGCGTATCTAAAACACAAATAGGGCTCCTAAGACCTTACTGTTGAGCTATGAAGTAGTCATAGAGTAAATTTCTTGTCCAACAAAGCTATCAGAGCTCTGCACAAAATGGCCAGTGTTGATGCATTTTTCAATCTCCAGTAACCTTTAGATTTAAACAGCAATAAATGCCATTGTCAGTTGCCTAGATAGATAAATCCAGTTCTTATTGTGTTTGTTTTATATTTTTTAAAATAATTGAGTAATCATAGCAGAGACAGTTGCTGTAGGGCTGAGTATACAAAGATAATAAATATAAGGGAACATTTGCATGCATTATCTTTACTAGCTGAAAATTGAATGCCAGCCGCTATTCTTCCTTAGTAGAAATTATCAGCTATTTAATGCCAGTCATTTGATGACTGTCTAGGGCTGCTATGAGACTGATATATAGAGACCTCTAACTATTAAATGTAGTATTTAATATTCTTTCTTGACATTTCCTTCTTGATCCTTCTGTGTGCAGGAAAGCCTGGTCCTTTCATTATTGCTATTTGTTGTTTCTAGGTCCAACAGACCTCAGCATGAAAAGACAGTTAGCAACCACCTCTGGATCTTCCAGTAGTACAAGCTCTCGACCTCAGCTAAACCCAACAGAAGTTAATGCAGTGCGGCAACTGGTTGCCGGCTATCGGGAATCTGCCGCATTTTTACTGCGCTCTGCAGATGAACTGGAAAACCTTATTTTACAGCAGAACTGAGCTGCCTGACCTCTGGACTAGCCTGGTTTAATCCTGGTATTCCACTAGTGACGATCTGATTTTCTCGAAGAGCCATCTCACATTGCTGCAGTCTTCAAGGAAAGTTGATTACTTTTATGCCACACTGTTCTTAACCCATGAAGTGATGTGCTAAGATGCTTGAAGTGAACCTCGATCCCTGGCATTTCAGGTACTCTTATGTTTCCAGCCTTTTACTTTTTATTATAGTATGCCAGTTAATTATGGAAACAAAATGGATGTAGATTGTTAAAAGTTGATCATGTTAGCACGTGAAAGAAGCAGAAGATACTGCGGTGTCAACATTGGTTCAAGATCCAAGTGCAATATTTGTGAAATGTGCTACAGACTGAATAGACCTAAAACTGCAGTATATGGCAAAACGTTGCCAATAGTTCCTGTTCTTACAGGACACAACTAAAAATCGTGAATTTTTTAGAAAAAAAATTTGTAATAAAAAAACAAACGTTTTATTTTCCATTTATATTATTCATTTTTACTTTGACAACTTTTTTCACTTCTAAAAGAATTTTTTGAAGAGCCAATGTTAAGTTGCTCTCAAATCTGAGACTCCAGATTCTTTCTGCAAAATAAAAAAACCAGATAAGAAAAAAAATGTGATGATGGGTAAGCCCCTAATTCCTGCCCTGTGAAAACTTCACACCTGGGTTTATTTTCTATTAGAAGCATGTTTTCCTCCACTCATGATGTTCCTGGTCCCCATGCCATAGTGAATTCCAAGTTTATTAGTAATTGAGACTTTGTTTTAAAGACATAGAAATATCATAGAAGACTGATTGGTTTCCTGTAGAAAACACACAACTCCATAATCACTACTGCTGCTGCTGCTGATTTTCTGTATAGCTCCCTCTTTACTGGGTGGATGCAGATGACTGAATGTTTAATAGGTTGCAAGTGACAATCTGAAAAATTGCACTCTTGTGTGTATTTTTCATTTCACAGAAGTACTTACAGGAAAGGCCATTTCACACCTCTGGTGTGATTTGTATAATTTTGCTGCCCACTTGCCTAAAAAAAACCTGTATAAAACTGTAAATCAATGCAGCTGCAACTTACACTGAATTCCTACCTTGTTTTGTTTCCTCCTTCTCTCCCCCAAATGTTCTTGTTTTCTAATGCTGAATACACATTAATGGTGTTTTCTTTGTGCACTAAGGCAAGCTTATTTTTATGTACGTGTAGACATGTACTTTGGTTCATGCTTTCTGTAAAATCTGTTCAGTTGTTTAGCTTTTGTTGACTATCAGATTCCTTGTGCATTCCTGAATTTGCCTTATTTCATGTATAAAAAATGATGTAATTCAGTTTTTGACAATGAGTTTAAGGCATCAGTGACATTTTATATATACTTGTTACATAGAGTTTTCCAAGTACTGACTGTGATTGTGACCAAGTAATGTGCACTTTTTCCTGTAACTGTGGACATTGCTCTGCCTTTTTTTCTTTTCAGTGTTTCTAGGATTACTGTTGCTTACAGTTATGTAAAAAAAAAGAACTTTTGTGATACTGTTGGTAAATGTGAAAAAAAAGCTATTGAAATATGAGTATTTTGAAGACATCGTACATTACATTAATAAATAGGCATCTCTTTGCGTTGCAAACTAATGTTCACCACTTTCAATGAAAATCTTCAATTTTGAGGGCTGGCATAACTTCCTCCAGTTTTCTTTGGATTAATAAACAGATTTATGTGTACAAGCACACCAGTGTGTAATGTTGCAATTATATGAGCCACAATGCCAATAATAAGCCAACATAAAAAAACTACAATTACTACAGCAATAAGATTATCATGCTCTTTGCACAGGTTTGAAAGGACATCTCAATTATTTGTCAAACTCCATCGGCTTCCTATAGAAGCACGCACAAGGTTTAAATTGTGATTTTCAATATATGATATGGAACGGCCACTCAATATATGTGTGATATATTAAGAGGGGCATTTTCAACATGACCTCTAAATCCATTTTTGGACATTGTACAAAAAATGTCCAAAAATCTAGTAGCGAACATGGCCATTTTCAAATCAGAAAATTGTCCAACTTTTTGTTTCAAAAATGACCATTTGCTAAATGTTTTGTACTCAGTGTGTCTATCTTTTTGGACCATTTTCAGAAAAAATAAATGTCCAAGGGGAAAACACACAAAAACAAGCCATTGGGATGTATGGGAGGCCAGTGTTCTTAGTAGACTGGCCACACAGACATCCCAGCAGAGCAATGGAGCACCCTATAGGGCACTGCAGTGGACTTCACATAAAAGGTCCCAGGTACACATCTCACTGTTACCCCCTTATATTATAAGGGGAGCCTTCCAAAACCCACCAAAAATCTATTGTACCTACATATAGGTGACACCTGCAGGCATAAGGGCTATTGTAGAGGTGTTAAGTTGGGTACAGTAGGTTTTTGGTGGGTTTTGAAGGGCTCACACTTTCCACCATAAGGGTACCACCACTAGGCTACTCCAGGGACCTACTTGCTGCTCTAATGGGACTGGCCATAACATCTGAAACTGTCATAGAAGCTGGGATGTACTATTTCGTTCACATCTTTGGGGGGTGAGAGGGAGTCAGTGACTACTAGTGGAGTAAAGAGGGGGGTCATGCCTTAATCCCTCCAGTGGTTATCTGGTCATTTAGGGCAATGTTTTGTAACTTAGACATGATTGAAACAGGTCTAGACCAAAATGTCTACCTTTTAGCCCTGGACGTTTTTGCTTTGCTCCATTATGGCAGAAAAACATCCAAGTTGTGGGATCGCCCAACCCCCCCCCCCCCCCCCCCTTGTGATTTGTACACACTTCAGAGAAAAATGTCTCAAATCTGAGTTTTGAAAATTGCGATTTGGATGCGGTTTTTGGGGGGGGGGGGGGGGGGAATGTCCAAATGGCACGTTATGCTGTTTTTAAGACATTTTTCTCTTTTGAAAATGAGCCCCTTAGTCTGTCTTTACCCAGTGGAAACTGGTCACTCAGACATCATTTATTTTTTCGGTTCCTGAATGCAAACGGGATAAGATACAAAACGAGATTCCATTCATTTTTACATATCAAGTGGTTAAGATCTAATTTAGATCAATGATAAATTATAAGATCTTTTGGAAATCTTTAAAAACATTTTTATTTCACTAATTTGTGATGTCTAAAGTCTGAAATTATTAATTGTTTAATCTCCAATGTATGTATTTCCTACGAATGCCTGTACTCTGCATTCAAATGTCCAAGGTATGTACAGATTTTAAGACATAAAATGTAATGTAAAAGATTTCACAGCAACAGCCAAGTATACAGGGAAGGGGATTCAAGGGGAAAAAAAGCAAGTTTGGAGGCATTTTCATGCCCTGGAGAGTCAACACTTTGCAGAGTGTCTGCATTGTAAAAAGCATATAAGCCAGGGAAAAATAGTTGGCCATTTTTTGAACACTTTCATGAATTACCAGTTAGAAAAACAAACGAGAGGAGACTGGAAATCAGAGAAATGAATCAGTAGCAACAAAGGAACAAAAGAAAAGGGGAGTATCTTATAACAGTCAGTCTGTTGACCTGACTATCTAGTCTCTGCCACCAGTGACAGGGCAGGCCTAACTAAGACAAAGAAGCATGATACAATGGAGTAAATGGGATGCTGTCCCACTGCACTGTCTCAAGCCAAAAGGCAGGCTGAATCCACTGATATGAGGTTATCTGGGCCCATCTCTGGCAAAATTGTTGGATTCTATCCCCAACAGAAACTACTAGAGAATGGGTCCCAGGTCTTCAGTGTGGGGCTCAGGCAGCACCTGAGACTCTAGGCTCCAAATCTTGACACCCTCTTCAGGCCTCACAAAAAGACTGCCCTCTGTCTGCAAAATGAGACTTCTGAGTAGCACTCATTCTGCCCTGCATATACCTCCTGAAGTTCCTAAGCCACTCCCTAGCTGACACACCATGGGGCATATAGTCCTCAGGCAGCTTTGGTACATTATTGTCTCTTATTTGACCAAATTATCCAGATCTTCCCCAACAAGAAACTTGCCCTAAAAGGTAACTTGCTAAGCCTGGTCTTAGAAGCCACATCTGCTGAACAATTAAAGATCCAAAGCAAATGCCTAGCCACTACCAACAGAGCCATATTCTTGGCAGAAGCAGTGCTTTTTTGTGCCGGTACGCGCCGGTACATCGTACCAGCACCTTTTTTTTCCTAGGCTCACCTACCCGCCCTACTTTCCTTTCCTGCCACCCATGATGCCCCTTTTAAGCCCCCATCGAGTTCCAGCGCCCCAGCCCCACCTGCCCGCCCTTAGCTTCCCGACAGCCTCACCACCACCACTACCCCGCGATTCGTTTAAATCATTTTTTTACGTGAAGTCGCAGCACCAGCGTTGGTGAGAGGATCAGGCTCGCCTCTTCCTGCCTTCCCTTCGTTCCCTCACAGTGTCCTGCCCTCGTGGAAACAGGAAACTACATCACCGGAAGATTTAAACGCGTCGCGGGGGGGGGGCTGTCGGGAAGCTAAGGGCGGGCAGGTGGAGCTGGGGCGCTGGAACTCGACAGGGGCTTAAAAGGGGGGGGGCAGGTGGAGGCCTGGGGTGAGTTACTGGACATGGAGGGGAGGATAGGGGGCAAAAGAGAATCGCTGGAAATGGAGGGGAGAGAGGGGAATCGCTGGACATAGATGGAAGGGGAGGGCAGAGGAGAATCGCTGGACAGAGAGGGGAGGGCAGTGGAGAATCGCTGGACATGGAGGGCAGGGGAGAGAGGAGAATCGCTGGACATGGATGGGAGGGGAGGGCAGGGGAGAGAAGAGAGGAGAAATCGCTGGACATAGATAGGAGGGGAGGGCAGAGGAGAATCGCTGGACATGGAGGGCAGGGGAGAGAGGAGACTCGCTGGACACAGATGGGAGGGCAGAGGACAATCTGGACATGGATAGGAAGAGAGGGCAGGGGACAGAGCATAGTTTCTGGACATGGATGGAGGGAAAGGCAGGAGAAATGCTGGACATGGATGGAGTGGAGGGAAGACGAGATGCACATGGATGGAGGGGAGAGAGGAGAAATGCTGGACATGGATGGAGTGGAGGGAGGGAAGAGAGGAGAAATGTTGGAGGGAAGCAAAGAGATGCATACGGTTGGAGGGGAAGGGAGAGAGGAGAAATATTGGACATGGATGGAGGGGAGGAAAGACAGAGGATGTAGATGCACATGGATGGAGTGGAGGGGGAGAGGAGAAATGCTAGACATGGATGTAGGGGACGGAAGACAGAGGAGGAGATGCGCATGGAGTTAGGGGAGAGAGGAGAAATTTTGGACATGGATGGAGGGGAGGAAAGAGAGTTGAAATGCTGGACATGGATGGAGGGAAGGGAAGAGAGAAGAAATGAGATAAACATGGATGGAGGGGAGGAGAGAGGAGAAATGCTGGACATGGATGGAGGGGAAGAGGAAAAATGTTGGACGTGATGGAGAGAGGAAGGAGATGCATACTGACAAGGTGAGGGAAAGGGAAAAGAGGAGAAAATCTGCACATGGATGATAGGCAAAAGCTGGATCCACTCTATACCTCCTCCAGTCAAGTCCGCAGAGGACCCAGCTTTTACCTATGGATGTAGAGCAAGAAATGAAGGAGGAAAGTAAAGCAATAAATGGAAAGGAAGCCCTGGAAACGGCGTTAAGGGATCAGATAAAAAGTCTCAGAATCAGAGACTGGGCCCAACATGTTCAGAAAAACAGTCACCAGACAACAAAGGTAGAAAAAAATAATTTTATTTTCATGTTAGTGTTTGGAAGATGTCCAATTTGAGAATTTACATCTGCTGTCTTATTTTACACTGGGTATACTAGAGCTGTAACAGCTTATAGAAATTATTTATAATGAAAAAAAAATCACAAGTTATTTTTTGCTCCTATACTGGTATAGGCTGATATAAGGGGTGTGGCTACCATAGATGGTGACCCCACCCATAATGGGTACTGGTACCTTTTTTCCTACAAAAACAGCACTGTTGATTAGTATAAGGAGGTTTCAGGAGATGTTCTAGAGCTCAAGAGGGGAAGAAAACCTGGGGCAATACCTCCTTATTGGGAGGGCTTTTAGTAGTTCCAGTAGATATGATAATAGAAGGGAGTATGTGCTTGTTCCTTTAAAGACTGGGGAGGGGAGTATAGGGCAGTTAGAGAGGAGGAAGAGGAAGGGCGGGGTAAAGCAGAGCCAGAGAAGAGACCCAGCCTATGTAGACAGACTCAAAATCCAAACATTGAGGAAGGGCCTGAGGACATAGATGAGCCCTGCAAGCAAATAATTGAAGGGAATAGCTCTAAAGCAACAGAAGAGGACCTCGACATGGAGAAAAGTTCTTGATGGTTTTCATTTGACTACATTTTGTCCAGGATCTTAAGACAATGTTGCCTATGTTTACTAAGGTGTGATGTAGGCATGTTAGCATTGTTAACGCATGTTAAACACTAATGTGCCCATAGAAATGTATAGGTGCATTAGCATTTAACACACCTTAGTAAACATACCCCTGTGAGTTTACTTTTGCTCAACAGAGCAGCAGACAGCCAGTATATCAAACAGAACACTGCAAGGGAAGTGGCTACCCAGCCCTTTAAAGCCAGGGTTGTGGTTTTCTTTTTGCTTGTTTTTGATTTCAGATGAGTTTTAGAAGAGCTTTGGACAGAACAAAGTTGTTAAAGACTGGTTAATGGGACTGAAGTACAAGAGAGAGAAAGAAAAAGGAGGTGCGAGGGGCAAAGGCTCTTTTGGGGTCCCAAACCCCTGCCTTACAAGGACTAGGGAGGGGGAGTACCAACTCTTTTCCCAGTGACTAGGCCGTTGCCTGAGGAGAAGGAAGACAAGGAAAGTGATTGTACTGGCTGAGATTTGAAGACTCTAGCAAGAGCACTGCAGGGGTAATTTGTCTACCTAAATTAAGACTTTGTTTGCTGCTTGAAATCATAATAAGGCTTAACACTCTTGAAAGTCCTGGCTACAGGGCATCTCTCAACTGTGTTTTAAATAAAATTTCCCCAGAAGGAGATTCCTGTTTTCAAAATAAAGAACTGTGTTATTTGGAAAATAAGCTTATTCATAAGAACTGTTCTTTTGTGGAATTTGGCCTGTGGGGGGGAAACTTTGAAGAAGGGGAGACCATCCTTGCCACAGCTGCCTTGCCTGTGACAATTATCTAAAATGGATTAATTTGTATAAGGCAATTTAAAGCCCCATTTTACGTAGAACATTGAGATTGGAATAGCAGCATCCAGGTCAGGACATGTTCAATTTTACAAAAGGCTCCTTACGTATTTGTTCACATATGTGCATAAAAGACTAAAATACTGAATATGAGAGCAGAGTAAACAGCTGAAAGAAGGAAGATCCTGGAGGCGAGGCTAAAAAGATTGGTCAACTCTAGGCAGTGTCTTATAGAATTACTTCCATATCGGGATCATTTTACAAACCTAGGGCCTTTTTTCTAAGGCGTAATATTTATTTTTCAACACAGGAAGCATGCCCATGGACGGAGAGTAGGTGTGCCTGAGCTAATCGGGGCACATTACCACACGCTGCCCGATTAGCGCGGGAATAGTGTGGGATCCCTTACCGCCTCCTAAATAGGTGGCAGTAAGGGCTCCTGCAGTAATGCCCACGGGCTAATGGGGAAATTAGTGGGTGTCCACTAAATACAAAAAAAACTTGGGTGTGGAAATATATAATCGTAAGATAATAATATAGATACAGTGTATCTCCACAAAATGAAAATGTGACAAATATCCAACAATGTGACTGACACTGTTGGATCCTGTTGCCAAAGCAGTGCAGTCCCACCACCAAGACCCTGACGCAGCTAATCGAAACGCTGGCCATCGTTGGCTTGGGGCGAGGGAAGTTTACAGTGAAGGGCAGCGTTGAATTGAGTGCCGAGTTTGAAAGCTAAGTATTCTTTCAAACGTCATCTATATAGCCACAGTGTTTATCTGTTGGGATGAGTGCATTAAAGACTTTTTAGTCATCACTTGGGACAGTGTTGTAAGGACTGGATAGTTTGCACACAGACCATGAGGTTTTTGGCCGATGATGAACAGAGGGTCCGTTTATGACCCGTTTCAGCTCTGTTTGACGTGATACGTCTAGGAGCTCTGTGAGGCCTTTTTTTGCTCTAATTAAATTTGTTCAACAGTCACATTGTTGGATATTTGTCACATTTTCATTTTGTGAAATTAGTGTGTGGCCATTACAAAAAAAAATCACAAGCACGGCTATTTTACTGGTGCATTAAATGTAGCACAGGCCACATTTTATCACACCTTAGGGGCCCTTTTATTAAGGCGTGTCTAAAAGTGGCCTGTGCTGGTGTAGGTGCGTGTTTTGGATATGTCATTTTTTTCAGTGCACATGGAAAAAAGGCGCTTCTTTTGGTGGTCGAAAATGGATGTGCGGCAAAATCATTTTCGGCCTGAGACCTTACCACCACCCACTGAGCTATCGGTAAGGTCTCACGTGCTAACTGGGTGGTAATCAGCCAGCGCATGTAAAATTGCCGATTACCGCCGGGTAAGCACCATGTGGTAGAAAATAGAAAATATTTTCTACCGCGTTTCTTGGACGCATGTCAAAAATGGAATTACCGCCCGGGGCACACAGTAGCCGAGCAGTAGTTCCAATTTGGCGTGTGTTGGACATGCATAGGCGCCTACACACCTTAGGAAAAGGATCCCCTAGAGGCCTAGATGTGTCTGCAATTAAATAGTGAAGTTGCAATTTGTTTCCCAAAATTTAGAAAGGGAAATTTAAAAAATGAGAGATTTACTTCCTTAATCCCTTGTGTAAAGCTCTGGTTGAAACAAGAACTTTAATTGTTTGTGCCTCTGAACTGGTGCAAAACTGATGGGGAACTTTTTTTTTATTTTTATAGATCTGTGTTTCCAACATAAGATGGGGAATATAAGTGTAGATTTCTGGGCCCTAAAGCTATACCAAAACCATGGCCCCTTGAAATCTTTGCATCATGTGGATCTCCGCATGTAAATAGGAGCTTTTTGAAGTTATCATTTACAGGTATATGCAATCCACAGATGTAGATATTGCTGTTTACATGTGGATATGCTTTTAAAATGACCTCCTTCAGCTCTTTAAGTAAACATGACTGCTCCTAAAGGTTTGGAGTTATTGAGTCAAACTACTTAATTTCCAAAAACATCATTTAATCAACATAAGGTACAAGCATTATTGCAATATGTACTTCTGAAATACTTAAGAACTTTTATTTTAAATTAAAACAGGTGATCTACTTCATTTCCAAACCTAGGAATAAATCAGGCAAAAATGCAACCGTGTTAAATTGCAAACCAGTAAGTCAGTATTTGAAGTGGCGGTGATAAGCATATATAAATATAACAAGTAATCAGGATATGTGTATTCATCAATATTCAAATTACAGAAGTATCTAACCATCAGAAGAATATTAGTTGTGCAAATAAATTACCATAACCCTAATTTAAATTGTTAATTGCAACTGATCACAGCCTTTTTAGTTTTAACAGTTTTCTTAATAAATGGAATTTGAAAAGTCTTTCTTGTCCTGTAAGTTTGTCATGACTACATTGTGAGTGTTACAGAGCAGGGATAGTCTCTTATATGTATTTGTACAGTGCTGTGTAGGTCTAGTAGCATTATAGACACAATCAAGGCAGTTCTATAACAGGTCACCTGGTAAGAGCCTATTCTATAAAAAATGGTATAGTGGCAAGTTTCCTTAAGAATACTCCCTCGCTGGTGTTGAATTTCAACCACCTTACAGCAGGTGGCGCTAACCTTTTGAGTCAGGGGCGGGGCAAAGGCAGGGAGGTGGTCTCCAAGAATGAGGCTTCAAGTGAAGGAATCCTCCCAGAGTGTTGGTTGGGCTGCCATACCTGTGAGGGAGTGGCCCTAGCTCAGAGATGTTGAAATCTGGGGGAAGAAGTAGACGCCAAGGGACTACATGAGAAGAAACAGCAAAGGTAAAAGAGTGCCTTTATTTATCTGTGAAGCCCTAGGTCCTGAGAGTCCCAGCTGTAGCCAGGCCTGGATTGATGTTTAACTGTGCTGAGGAAGCCTGGCAAGAGGTGAGGAAATAAGTGTCAATTACACCTTGAGTCTGTGACGTGATTGATTGCTGGTTAAATAATAATTCTATTTAAAAGCCGCTAACATTTACGTGGCAAATACATGTATAAATGACTAGAATACCAATATGTGTGCACATATAATGCCAAAAATATAGTCACACACTATTCTGTAAACATGTCTTTGATAGCATGTATTTTACAGGTGGACATTCATATGGGCGGAGTCTGGGCACAACTTGGGCTGGATTCATACACATGTACCTTATAGAATACTATAAATTACTGGCCTAATATTCAAAGTCTTTATGCTTCTAACTTTTAAGAGTTATGGGGTTAAATTAGCATCTTTGAAAATTTAATAAGGCTGAATGTCTGAAATAGAGGGTGACGGAAAGCAGAGTTCTTGGTTTTGTTCAAAACCGAATCAGCAGCCGAAATTTGCTGTTCGGTTTCAGCCGAACGCAAAACCAAAAATGATACCTTCTCCACCTGCGCAGAGAGCGGGTCCTCCCAGGCCAGTCGCCAGCTACTGCCACCTCCCCCCAGCAGACAGTGGTTCCTTCTGCACTGGCTGATCACCGACTCCCCCAACCACAACCCTTCCGCCCTCCCACCACTCGAAGGCTCTCCCCATGAACTGCTCCTGCTTATGCTGGTTCCAATTTCAAATTGCAGTCTAGTGTGGCTGCCGTGGAAAGTACCAGCAGCTATTTTGGCTGAGAACTGGCGGGGGCAAGAGTGATTGGGAATTGCTGTTGCCCAGAGAGGCCACTAGACCTCCAAAGCATTTAAAGGTAGGCCCAGAGAGAGCCTTTGAGTGATCGGGCGGCTCAAGGGGGGCAGGGGAAGTTTTGGTTTCAGCTGAGAATGTACTGGTATTTTCAACCAAAACCTGAACCCAAATTTCAGGCTGGTTTTGGTGCCAAAACTGAAATTCAGTTGGCTTCTACTCTGAAATTTATACTCAAAATTTCAATAAACTAATTTAGGAACATAAGAAGTAGGTGACAACAAGTGAAGATTTAGAGTGAGCAAAAGAAATTAGGTGTTCAGTCCTGATTTTCATCACTAGGCTCACAATTTAGGCTCATAAATCTAGACAAATGAATGACAAGCCTAAATCTATAAAAATGTTAAAAAAAAAAAAAAAAAGAGGAAAAAATAATAACTCACATTCAAGTAGGAACTATATCAGCAGGAAGGGAGAAAAAAACATATACAGATAGTGTGTGCAATAATATTAAATATTATTATTTGTTACATTTGTATCCCACATTTTCCCACATATTTGCAGGCTCAATGTGGCTTACATAATACTGTGAAGGCATTCGCCAAATCCGGTACGGGATAGGTACAAAATGTTGTATTGGGATAGGGAAGATAAGATTCAATCAAGTTGGGTTGAGGTAAAAGAGTTCATTAATGTCCAATACGATCTTTAATAGTGAGATGTTGCAGGGTTGAGTCATTTAAGTTGGGTCATTCGAATATGCCCTTCTGAATAGGTGAGTCTTTAAGGACTTTCTGAATTTTAGGTAATCATAAGTTGTTTTCACCACTTGTGGCAATGCATTCCACAGGTGTGCGCCTATGTAAGAGAAACTGGATGCATGGTTTATACCAATAAACCAAAAACAAGGAGCTTAAATCCCAGAAGTAAATTTAAATAAACTAAGATAAGGAAGAAATGACATCAGAACTATAATCAATCCAGTCTTAGGACCTCTACAGCGCAGAGCTGTTTCAAGTCAGAGACCTTTTCAAAGATTCTAATCATTTGTCGTAGCTCCACCTCCTAGTTAAAGATATCTTTATTATCTGCAAAATCTCACATATTAAAATCTTCAACTATCAAAAACATTTTTTTCAGAATTTTTTTCAGTATGTATACATACATATATATCTGTATAGCCACAGGTGCAAAAAATCAATAGTCCAAAAAAGGTACTTATCTCCTATTAAGGGAACATCCAGCACTGAACCCCATATATCCACCTGACTCTCACATTGTATGTGAAAAATAATATCAGAGCAGCTGAAATGCAGGGAACCAGGGGAAAGGAAGAAGCTATATGGTACAAATAGAAGCTGGACAAGGATCTGATCGAAGATATCCATAAGTGTGGAATGAATTTTTTTTGGGGGGGAATAGTATTAATTGATTAGACACCTATCTAATCAATTAATACTATTCCCCCCCCCCAAAAAAAAAAATTATTACTATAATTAATTAATATATGGTGCTCAGATTGATTAAGTGCCTCACACCAAAGGTATAAATACCTATTCAATGCACTGATAGGGCCTTTTACTCTGCTGCGGTAGTGTTTTTGGCACATGCTAAATATTAGAGACACCCATGTATTCCTATGGGTGTCTGTAGCGTTTAGCACATGCTAATCATTAGAATTCACCAAAAATGCTACCATGGCTTAGTAAAAGACCCCCTTAATAACCATCATCGCACCGGGTGCCCTCAACTCCACCCTCTTATCGAGAGGTGCAATATAGCTATTCAGATTGAAAATTTATAATTGACACTTTATCATTTATAATTGAAACATTTATAATTGAAAATCACAAAACAAAAAGTTGATTTTTAATATTGTATAATGTTAAAATTAAAGATCTAAAAGATGTTGAAAATTCAGAACCAGAACTTAATTCAAAATGACAACTTAAATTAATTCTCGGCCATCCACGGGAAGGCTATCCTAACCTCACTGCCACACAGGAATGCCAACCAATTCTGTTCTCCTGATGACGCCACTGATGGCAAAATGTGGTACTGCGTCAGGAACAGCCACAGGAGTTGAAGACTGAAGGTTACTTGTTTATCACATGAACCTCACATCAAAGAAACTGGGGAGCATTTGAACAACTTCAAGCTCCGCATCAGATGCATAGCCTCCAGATAGGTGTTCTTGGATTTGGATTGTATTTGGGACATTTGTTACTGATTTTGAATTTTCAACATCTTTTAGAACTTCATTTGATTTGAATATTATACAATATTGAACATTTTATCATATGAATCTTATATGTAACATATTTTGTGATTTTTAATAAGTTTTCAAACTGATAGTTTGAGTAATATAGTATTATTGCCAATTGGTTAATAACTTTTTCAATCAATTCTTTCCTATTAGTTCCTACCATCACAGTTATTGAGTCATAGACATAGAGAAAACTGTTCAGATTATGTATCCTGCTTCACTCAGATTAAATGTGTATGAGTTGATATATAATATTTGCATGCTTTCCTATTAACATATGTCCACACTCATCCTAAATGCCTTCTGGTGATTACAATGTACACTGTACAATATATGAGCTAAAAGTATCCATTAAAAAAAAACTTTTTCAATTGGTTGGTAAATTGTCACCCCCTCCTACAATGAAACTGGCCACCACACTTCACTCTCTCCCCTCACTCAATTGTCCTCCAGTTCCTTGTTCTTCCTGTAGCATCTCACTAGTTTGGCTGACCATCCAGCTCTTGTGAGTACTCCTGATTCCAGTCCCCCCCCCCCCCCTCCCTGCCCAGGGCTGGATTAACATTATATTAGGCCCTAGGCAAACATACCTTTGTGGACCCCTTAACATGGACCTCTATTTACTTCTTTTTGACCTCTTCAAAGTCCATTCACTTTTCCATGCCTCTGATCCCTCCTGATCTTTATTCATGGCCTTCAACATTTCATGTCTCCAGAAGTAGTAGGAAAAAGTGTAGACCCTTGCTATGGGCATGGAGGCAGTAATAGTTTGTGAGTAATGCCCGTGATGAACTCATTATTTTTTTATATATTTTATAACACCTTGGTACTTCAGGGTTCATTGTTTTGCTCTTTTAATTTTCATCTAGACTGTCCCTACAGAAAATCCAGCCATATGACAAACATCAAGAGTGTTGCACACCTGCATATCTATAGACACAAGTTATACCAAACCTATACACCCATCATCCATTTACATTACCCACTTCCCATTTTTCTTCATCAGCGAGCCACCCCAGTTCTGAAATTAGAAACCCATACACAGAATTTCCAAGTGATCTAATATTTGTAGGGAACATTTCAGTCAGTCCAAAGTTTTTGATGAATTTTGGTAACTCATTTTTCTATCTGTATCAAGTGGAAGAAGCTGAATTATAAGTACTACGGGAGTAATTATGTACAGGGTGCCTAATGTTAGATGTCTGCAATATGTGTGCTAAGTGTGAATTCTATAACAGCAATTACATGTGTAATTACCATCATCTAAACACTTAACTTTAGGTGTGACCACTTACACCATGTCAGCTATAGCTTTGGCGTGTAAGTGCTCCTGCCCATGACCCTCCCATGTACACTCCCACTTAATTACACGCTAAAGGATTTACCTGCTAATATTTATAAAATTTCAACTAAGTGCAGTTACATCTTTAACTGCAAATTAATGCCAATTAACTCCAATAATAGTGAAGTTTTGGTATTAGTGCCAATTAGCACCTAATTTAGAAATTAAAGGGTCCTTTTACTAAGCTGCAGAAAAAAGGGTCTTACAGTAGCGGTGAGGTTCATTTTTCCCATGCACCAGGGCCCTTTTTACTGCAGCCACTAAAAAGCCCCCCCCCCCCCACCCAAAAAAATGACAATTGGGCTCATTTTCAAAAGAGAAGGACGTCCATCTTTCGACATAAATCGGAAGATGGACGTCCTTCTCCCAGGGACATCCAAATCGGTATAACCGAAACTCGATTTAGGACGTCCCCAACTGCACTCCGTCGCAAGGATGGCCAAAGTTCAAGGGGGCGTGTCGGAGGCGTAGTGACGGGGGGACTTGGGCGTACCTAACACTTGGATGTCTTTGACCCATAATCGAAAAAAGCAAGGACGTCCCTGACGAACACTTGAACGTTTTCACCTGGACTTTTTTTTTTTATGAATAAGGCACAAAAAGGTGCCCGAAATGACCAGATGACCACCGGAGGGAATCGGGGATGACCTCCCGTTACTCTCCCAGTGGTCACTAACCCCCTCCCATCGTCAAAAAACATCTTTCAAAATATGTCGTGCCAGCCTCAGATGCCGTCATACTCAGGTCCATGACAGCACATGCAGGTCCCTGGAGCAGTTTTAGTGGCTACTGCAGTGCACTTCAGACAGGCGGACCCAGGCCCAAACCCCAAACTGTTACGTTTGTGGAGGAAACAGCGAGCCCTCCAAAACCCACCACAAACCCACTGTACCCACATCTATGTGCCCCCCTTCACCCTTAAGGGCTATGGTAGTGGTGTACAGTTGGGGGAAGTGGGGGTTGGGAGGCTCAACACACATGGTAAGGGAGCTATGTTCCTGGAAGCATTTTATGAAGTCCACTGCAGTGCCTCCTAGGGTGCCCGTTTTGTGTCCTGGCAAGTCAGGGAGACCAGTGCACTACAAATTCTGGCTCCTCCCATGACCAACTGGCCATGTCTAGGGACGTCAAAATTTAAGAATTTGGAAGTCCCTGGCGGTATTTTCGAATGAAAGATGGACATCCATCTTGTTTCAAAAATATGGGTTTCCCCACCCCTAGATTTTGCCATTTTGCAAGGACATCCAAATCGCAACTTGGACGTCCCTTTCGAAAATGCCCCTCCATGTGGTAATATAACTCATTGAGGTGGCGGTAAGTGCTCCAGCGGTAACTAATTCTAGCGTGCTGGAAATGGCATGCGCTCAACCTTGAGCTACTGCTGGGATTGGCGGTTGTTTGTAAAAGACCCCCTAAGTTACATGCATAACTGGCGCTATTCTATAACCTGTGTACACAAGTTTGCGTTACAGATCCAAAAGTGTGCGCACAGTATTTCAGAATAAGGGGGCATGTTTTATTGTACACAGTTCTGCAGTGTAGGTGTGCAGTATTTGGGTTGCTTAGCAGCCCAGAAATAGAGGAGAGGTGATAGCTTTAACAAAGGCATTCTCAATGTGTAGTGTATCATAGGATCTTACATCTTATGCTTAGCATCCGGTCACCTCAACAAATACAGTACCATTACTGCTACTGCACCTCCCTGGCAGCATAAGGCCCAGGCTCTGGTATGAAAATTGGAAGCTACAGGAGGAGGGCACTGCAGTTATAAATACTGATCCCTGAAGCAGCTGGATAACACGGCAAAACAGTGGCCATTGTTGGGCTGGATGAGTTTTATTGAAGTGGGATCTTTTGTCTCCACTAAGTGTCAATTATAAATTTTTGTTATAAAATTATTGTAGCAGAATACATCAAGGAAGTCAGGGTTTGGGTTTATTTTTAAATGACCAGTGATGTGGTTTTACTGGATGCGTTAGGTATTTAAGTTTCGGCCACATGCAGCAGTATTACTGAAGTCTTTTGCCCTGATTGTTTTCTTTACATGTATGAATTATGGACTTTATGGGGATATTTCTTATATTTGGTTGATACTTGACAGTTACCATAGTTTTCCTTGATTGATTTTGGTATATGAAAATGGAATCCACAAACTGTTTGCTTCCTGACAGTCATAAACAAGGACAATCCTAAAATGCAAGGGGACATCTAGATATTACAGCACTGCCTGTCTAGTAGAACTGCAGAAATAATAAATGGGAGCCAGGCAGTAAGAAAAACATGAGGACATACAAAGCTATTTTTAAAATACATTTCAATAAAAGGAACCTGGTTTGTTAAAGCAACTTGGATGTACTTTGCTAATGGATGGGAAAGCTTTTTGGATATAATAACCTGTGGATTATTCTGCGATAGTCCTTGAATGCTGCCTTAATCAAAATGTGGTGTATTAATCAAGGCCCTCTCTAGATGAAACATAATGTCTGAAGGGCACATGAAGCTTTATCTATTTAGTGATTCTAACTTGCCAATGTGAGCAAATGAAATCAAGTGACCTTGCTATACAGAATGCTTGGGAAAATGTGAGAAGAAAGTTGATATATTACAAGATGTACAGTGGTTGCAAGAAACATTGCAAACAGGCACAGTCACTGAGTGGGTGGTATTTTATCAGTAGTAACTTGGTGGGGAGGGATGTGCAAATGTGTAGGGAATCTTAAATAGCTGTGTGGGGTTATGGTGCATGTGTTTTTGGTAGGTGTGTGTTTGGTGTCTGAGGGGTCCTTTTACTAAGGTGCGCTGAAAAATAGCCTGCGGTAGTGTAGACGCGTGTTGTGGGCGCGTCCAGAATCATATTTTAGCGCACCTGTAACAAATGACTTTAAAAATGTTTTTTTGTCAAAAATGGACATGCAACAAAATGAAAATTGCCAAGCATCCATTTTGGGTCTGAGACCCTGCCGCCAGCCATTGACCTTGTGGTAAAGTCTCACGTGGTAACCGGGCGGTAATGACCTACGTGCGTCAAATGCCACTTAGTACATAAGTACATAAGTACATAAGTAGTGCCATACTGGGAAAGACCAAAGGTCCATCTAGCCCAGCATCCTGTCACCGACAGTGGCCAATCCAGGTCAAGGGCACCTGGCACGCTCCCCAAACGTAAAAACATTCCAGACTTGATGCACGTAGCTGCCATGCGCCAGAAAATAAAAAATATTTTACAGATGCGCGCCAAAAATGAAATTACCGGAAGGGTCACGCAGTAGCTGGGCAGTAACTCAGAACTGGCGTGCATTGGGCACATATAGGTACTTAAACAGCTTAGTAACAGGATCCCTGAGTGCAGCTGAGTGGAAGGAGTGCTTGTGGATGAACAAGTGAGTAAGGGTGGTGTACTCTGTGGATGACTTCTGTCTTCCCTTTCCCCGCACATTCTTCCATCCTCATTCCCTCCCTTTGCACTCACTCTTTTTTCCTCCCCTGCTTAAGTTTCCTTTCATCTTCCTTCTGCCAGCCAGGGCCTGGGTTAAGGGGAGGGGAAAACAAGGCATCTGCAGCTACAGGGTGGGTGTGGGAGGGCTGTAGTCTGGAATCTCTTCCCCTTGCCTCTCCCCTTCCCAGTCTACCTTAAAAAATATTTTTATTCACAGTAACAGATAAAGACCTGTTGGCAGATAAAGACCTGAGTGATCCATCCAGTCTGCCCAACAAAGCACTCAGAGCCTCACCTACCATTCTGTGCAGGTTATTGTCATTCATGCTTAAACACTGGTTGGGATGTCTTGGGACAATATATGTTACAACCATAATATTGCTAACAGTATTTAACTTGCTATTTAAAATGTCTCCCTCTCCCTTGAGTTGTACAGCACACTCACTCGCAGTATATGATAATAAAGTGATATACAATGCTGGAGTTGCCAATCTTCATCTGTCTTTTGCCATTTGTGGGACACATACCGTAGAATCTATCCAGCATTGGCCTTAGTTGCCATTACTCTTGCCCAACATACCTCAACAGGTATGTTGTGTTTTCATCCTCTTTCTATTTAGCAGTGGCGTAGGAAGGGGGGGGCGGTCCACCCCGGGTGCATGCCGCTGGGGGGTGTTGACTCCGCGCTGGTGCACTGCCCTCTCTGCCCCGGAACAGGTTACTTCCTGCCCGTCCCTCGCCGCAGGTATGCACTCCGGGGGGGGGGGGGGAGGTATGCGCTCCAGGGGGGGTGCGCTCCAGCGGGAGGAGGGTGCGCTGTGCTGCACCCGGGGGGGGGGTGCGCAGCAGCGACCCGCCCCGGGTGTCAGCTCCCCTCGCTACGGCTCTGCTATTTAGGCATTCCCTGTGTTTATCTCACACGTTTTTGAATTCCCTTACCATTTTTGACACCATCACCTCTCCTTGAAGAGCGATCCAGGCATCCACTACCCGTTCTGTGAAAAAGTATTTTGTGACGTTACTCTTAAGTCTACCACCCTGCAACCTCAATTCTACTGCCCCTACCTCTCTAGAAAAGGTCAGCAATTCTGATAGGCTGCCTGTGGCCAGCCCTAGAACTTCCTCTCTGCTACATCCCATCCTCTCTTCCTGTGTCTGCCTAAGTGGAATGTGGCAGAAGGAAACCTCTGGGGTTGATCACCAATAGCATATTAGAATCAAACCTGCTGCTGCACTGATGACCCTGTGAATAAAAATACATTTTAAGGTAGACCAGGAGGGGGAGAGGGAAAGATCAGACTGGGATAGAGGGGGGAAGGAAAGAGATACTGGACTATCGGGGCCCCTCTAGCTGTTTTAACATAGACTGAAGAAGGGGTTGAGAGAGAAGATTAAATAACTGACCAGGATTGGAGAAAGAAATAATGAACCTGAAGACAGAGGAGAGAGAGAATGGGATGAGGGAGCGAAGAGAGGAAGAAATGTTGGACCCAGGGTGGAGGGGAGAGAGGAGAGATCATAGATGGGAGGGCAGCAGGGAAGGGAGAGATGTTGGGACCTGGGAGGGAGGGAGAGATGCTGGACAATAGAAGGGAGGGAGGGAAGAGATGTTGGACTCAGGGTGGAAGGGAGGGAGGGAGAGAGAAGAAATGGTGGATCAGTGAGAAAAGTGCAGAAGAGTGGAGTGAAAAATAGGGCGATGTCAGGCTGCAAGAGTGAAGGAAGGGAGGAGAGAGGAATTGCTGGAAATGGTGGAACCATGTGGGAGAGGCCAAGGGGGTGGCATTCAGATGAGTGAGAAGAAGTGGGGAAGGAGTGAGATGGGAAAAGGGAGCCAGAACATGAGAGGAGATAGAAAATTGATAGGTAGTTGAAAAATAAAAAGAAGGATAAAAGTTGAGAAAGAGGGTAACATTTGAGTAAACAGAGAGACAAAAGAAGGAAAGGAAAGAACTGAAAGGGAAAGACCAATATGTCAGAGATAGATGTAGTGATGGAATGGAACAAGGCAGCAGGAGACAGGATAGAAGAAAAAAAAATTGATAGAAGCCACTTGAAAGAAAATTAGTAGAAGACAGACAGGAAAGCAGAAAAGAGAAACTAGGACCAACATAACGGAAAATTAAATGTCCAGACAACAACGATAGAAAGAAGTGTTTTATTTTGAATGTACTAACTGGAATATGTAAGCTTAGGGCTATGTGCATCTCAGATGTCTTTATCTCATGATCAGTACAAAAGAGTACATTTTTATTTTTATTTCTCCAGTACTTGCCAAGTTTAACTTCATGGGGTTCCCAGTTCAATTTTGTTTGTTCATATTTCTGTTTCTAATTTGTGATCCTTTGTTCTGTATTTGGTGAAGGTCTGTCAGTGTTTTGTGTGTGAAGTCATAACTTAAAGTTATTTTACGTGTTGTAGTAATGGGGGTGGGGAGATTGGGAAAGAGGCAGGGAGAAGAGAGAATCATGGAGGCCTTATTAATTTCAGCTCTGGAACCCAGCTGGCTCCTCCATCCTTTGGAAGCTACCTGCTCTTTACTAGCAGGAAATGTGTTTCTGTCAGATCACTGACCTTCGTGCTGCTGTCCCATTCCTACACCAGAGCTCTCCTCCTCACCTTTATCTATTAGGGAAGGTCTATCTATCTGTCTGTTTGTCTTTCTAATTATATTCATAGCTGTATTACCACATGTGCAAACTAGTGAAATGTGCTTTAAAATGGTTGGTAGAGCGTTCCAGACTAGAAAAGTAACTTCTGTATAGGACTGAGAAGGGCTCAAACCATTCTATAGATTCTTCAACATAACCAGACATGGCCAGGCCTGGTTTCTACTTAGCACTTACTCTAAAGAATTCCAGGAGATGCAATCATGTATTTATTTAAATTTATAGATTGCTCTGTTTTAATTGACCCAAAATGATTTACTAATATAGGTCCCTATTTACTAAGCCACCGAAAGTAGCAGACATTATTGTGCTATTTTATTGTGTAACAATTTACCACAGGATTCACTAACCTGTGCTATCTGAATACTAATTTCCTGATTCTTTCATTCACATTCCTTGCCAATAATCCTCTTTCCAAAGTAACTCCTGACCTCCTTTCATAAATAATCCCCCAATATCCAGTACCTTAGAAGATCACACAAACTGTTTCTATCAAGGTGTAGGCGTGACCCCTTTCTCAATATTTTCAGTTTATATAACAAGTGGAGAAAAAAGAACTCAGTTTGTAGTGCAGTGTTTCAAGCTAGTCAATTTGAGCTCATTTCAAACATGGCCCTAGTTTGACTGTTTCATTTGGGGGGGGGGGGGGGGCAAAGGATGGGGCAAGGCATATTAGCATATTCATTTGTGTGTGTGTGTGTGTAAATATATATATATATGGCAAATGACTGACTCACCTACAAATGCGCAGTAGAGTCAGAAGTCCAAGCCCCGCCTCCACCAGCAGTACAGCCCAATAGGGAAGAGGGCTTGGACATGGGCGTGGAAATCGGAGGAGGGAGCAGGGAGGGAAGGAGGGGGCGGAAGTGAGGGAAACAGACGCAGCGATGGAGAACTGACGACACGACGACGGCGGAAAGGGGGGGGGGCGACGCCAGAGGGGGGGGTCAAAGGTGGTGGTGGCAGCGGGGACGGCGAAATGGTGGCGGCAGGGACGGCAGGGCACAGGAGGTCACAATCGCAGTGGATGGGAGCCTGAGGATGGAGGGTAGGGGAGAGAACAGTTGATGGACACAGGTGGATGGGAGGGGGGAGAGGAGGGTTGCTGGACATGGGGGGAGGGCAGGGGAGAGAGCAGGGTTGGTGGACGGGGGGAGGCCATAGGAAAACAAAAAAACTAGCCCGTTGTTACGGGCTTAACAGCTAGTATATATATATATATATGGAAGGAAGGGAGAAAGAGCTGGCTTTTTTGGGAATAACCATAATGAATATGTATGAGATATCTCATACATATACATTATGGTTATTCAAAAAAAAAAAAAAAACAGCTCTTTCTCCCTTCCTTCCTTCCTCCTTACCCAGCACTCCCTCTTCCTCTCCAGTAGTATTTCCCCACCCCCTTTCCCATACCATACCAGTGTAGACCTTAGAAATGCATAAGCTCTATATGTAGATCCTTCAAGAGCTAGTGTGTCATGATTTAGGCTCTAAAACCCTTTCTGATGTTTTGGTGCCACCTCAGTAAGGCCAACACACAATCTGTCCACTGCAAAACACTATACACAAACTTGTGCAAAAACACACTCATAACCTTACCAAACCATAACAGCACTAATTCCAAGGACAGGACGAGCTACAACCTTATGCATGGAAAGGCAGCACTGTAATTACACCGGGCTCTAAAACACCAGTACACAACCTAGTGAAAAAACAAAACAAAAAGGGCTGCAAATACTACACACTAGCAGAATACTGCACCTTGATCACACATGAAAAACACATGACAAACAGATATGACACAAGGAACTAGAAATCAAAAAATATGAAGACAAAATATTGAACTGGAAAGTTACCTCAAGAAGTCAGACTCAGCATGCAGCACTACCAGAAAAATTGAAACTTACATGCAAAATATCACTGATGCACATTTCCAAAAGCTGACATATTCCAATTAATAAATTCTGAATAAAATACTTTTTTCTACCTTTGTTGTCTGATCATTTAGTTTTTCTGTTCGCTTTGGTCCCAGTGTCTTCTATTTTATGCAGTGTCTTCTTTCCATTTGATATTTTTTCTCTCACCATGTCCACCATTCTCCTGTGTCCTTATGTGTCCTACCATCTGTAGTCCTGTCCCTATCCTTCCTCGAGTTTCAGTATCTGCCCTCAGAGTATTCTGATCCAGCCCTTAAATTCAGCAGTTTTCCCTCCATCCATATCCAGCATTTCTCCTCACTCCCCTCCCCTCCATCCATGTGCATCTACTTCCTCTGTCTTCCCTCCCCTCCCCTCCATCCATGTCCAGCATTTCTCCTCTCTCCCTTCCCCTCCATCCGTGTGCATCTCCTTCCTTTGTCTTTCCTTCCCTCCATCCTTGTACAACATTTTTCCTGTCTTAACTTCCCTCCACTCCATCCATATCCAGAATTTCTCCTCTCTTCCCTCCCCTCCATCCATGTGCATCTCCTTCCTGACTTCCCTCCCTTCCATCCATCCGTCCAGCAGCTCTCCATTCTCCCCTGCCCTCTCCTCCATCCCTCCATATCCAGCAAATTTCCTCTTCCCTGCCCCCTCCATCCATCCATGTCCAGCAATTCTCCTCTCTCCCCTGCCTCTCCTCCATCCACCCATATCCAGTAAAATTCCTCTCTCCCCTGCCCCCATTCATCCATCCATGTCCAGCAATTCTCCTCTCCCCTGCATCCATCCATGTCCAGCAACTCTCCATTCTCCCCTTCCCTCTCCTACATCCATCCATTTCCAGCAAATTTCCTCTCTCCCCTACCCCCTCCATCCATCCATAGCCAGCTATTCTCCTCTCTCCCCTCCTGTCCAGCAATTTCTTCTCTCCCCCTGCCCTCCCCTCCTCTCCATGTCCAGCGATCTCTTCTCTACCCCTGCCCTCCCCTCCTCTCCATGTCCAGCGATCTCTTCTTTCCCCCTGCCCTCCCCTCCTCTCCATGTCCAGCAATCTCTTTTCTCCCCCTCTCACCTCTCCAGTGATCTCTTCTCTCCCCCTGCCCTCCCCTCCCAGTCCAGCGATTCTCCCTGCCCTCCCTCAGCTCCCCGACAGCCCTCCTCTCCGTTCCTTCCTGCCCCACCCGCACGTTAACCCTTTTATTTTCAGTAGCAGCAACGGCAGTGAAGAAGACAGCACTGCGGGCTCGCCTCCAGCTTCTCCATTCCCTCACACAGTGTCCCGCCTTCCCCGAAACAGGAAATACATTTTTTTTATTTTAGTTACATTTGTACCCCGCGCTTTCCCACTCATGGCAGGCTCAATGTGGCTTACATATACAGGTACTTATTTGTACCTGGGACAATGGAGGGTTAAGTGACTTGCCCAGAGTCACAAGGAGCTGCCTGTGCCTGAAGTGGGAATCGAACTCAGTTCCTCAGTTCCCCAGGACCAGAGTCCACCACCCTAACCACTAGGCCACTCTTCCACATCATCACAGAAGTCAGGACACTGTGGGAGGGGAGAAGCTGGAGGCGAGCCCGTAGTGCTTTCTTCTTCACTGCTGTTGCTGCCACTGAAAATAAAAGGGTTAAAAGCGCGGGGAAGGAATGGAGAGGAGGGCTGTCGGTCAAGAAGCTGAGAGCGGGACGGAGGGAGAGCTGCCTGCAGCGTTGCGCTGGCCTTGCGTTTGGGGGGGGGGGCAATGCCCCCCTCACCCCCCCCCCCAAACTACACCCATGATTTCAAACCATGATAGGTTAAAAAAAACTCCACTAAAATAGAAGTGAATTGATTTTTTTTACTCTTCCAAAAAGTACAAAGACTAGGAGAAACTTAATGAAGTTACATGGAAACACTTTTAAAACAAATAAGAGGACATATTTTTTTCACTCAACGAATAGTTAAGCTCTGGAACTCGTTGCTGGAGGATGTGGTATCAGCAGATTGCGTATCTGGGTTTAAAAAAGGTTTGGACAAGTACCTGGAGGAAAAGTCCATAGTCTGCTATTGAGATAGACACAGGGAAGTCAATGCTTGCCCTGGGGTTGGTAGCATGGAAAGTTGCAACTATTTGGGTTTCTGCCAAGTACTTGTAACCTGGATTGGCCACTGTTGGAAATAGTATGGCTGTTCTTATGTTTTTATACAGTTTCATGTTAGTCCTATTTTTAGGATTCAAATTTGCTGTTTCCAAATTTACCTCATTTACGTTTATATTTGGTCATTTTACTATTCTTATGTTGTTAACAAAATTGTAAATTTTATGATAAACTGCACCTGTTGTGCACCACCTTGGGTGAATCTCTTAAGAAAGGCAGGTGATAAATCCCAATAAATAATAACATAAATACATTTTATAACAGAGTGACAGTGAAAAATCTAAAAAGGCACCTATTTTATAAAAGCAGCAATAAAAAAAAACATGTACAATGACTCTCAGTAGTGCACAAATGCTGTCACACAAATTTATGTAAATATGTATATATACTTCATGTGTACACAGACATCAAACATATAAACGGCAAGTGACCGTACTTACTTGCAAATGTGCAGTACAGACTTCCCTCTCTGTTCCGCCCTCTGACGTCATGACGTCTTGACGCGAGGGCAGGACAGAGAGGGACACGGAGTCGAATTGTCGGACGCCGCCACTGCCGCCTGGAAAGGAACATCACGCGAAACAACCTCCACCCTCCCCCCCATCCCCGCCGCCGCTCCCGCCCCCCTCCGTATCGGGCCCCCTTCACTGACCTGACAGTGCCTCTCACCTCCGTGTGGAAGCCCTGCAGGCAGCAGCAAAGCGATCTGCTGCTGCCTGTAGCGCTTTCACACGGAGGTGAGAGGCACTGTCAGGTCAGTGCAGGGGGCTCGGCACGGAGGGGGGAGGGAGCGGCAGCGATGAGGGTAGCTGGACATGGGGGGAGAGGCCATGGTTGCTGGACTTGGGGTGAGAGCAGGGCACAGAGGAGGGTTGCTGGACATGGGGGGAGGGGGGAGGCCAAGGGAAAGCGGAGGGTCGCTGGATATGGGGAGGAGGATCGGTGGACGGGGTGAGGCCAGGGGAGAGAGGAGGACTGCAATACTCGCCCGTTTTTATGGGCTTAATGGCTAGTATTTTATAAAATACACATGTACATCCTGACAACACCCCAGCTCCACCTGGGTATTAGTGATTTGGTGATTCTGCCAGGCAGGGGCGTAGTGAGACTTTGGCGGGAGGGGGGTCCAGAGCCCAAGGTGAGGGGGCACATTTTAGCCCCCCCCCCCCGGCACTGCTGCCCCCTCCCCCGCCACCACCATCAACAACAACTTTGACACCCCCCCCCCAGCTCCAACCCTTTCGACCCCCCTTCCCGCCGCCACCAACCCTCCCTTGCCGCTGCCGTCACTGTCGGGTACCTTTGCTGGTGGGGGACCCCAACCCCCACCAGCCGAAGTCCTCTTCTCTAGCACGGCCGTGCTGCTGGCTGACCTGCAAGGCTTCGTTCTGTTTCTGTAAGTCTGATGTCTGACTCACAGAAACAGAACGAAGCCTTGCAGATCAGCAACGCGGCCGCACCGGAGAAGAGGACCTCGGCTAGCAGGGGTTGGGGTCCCCCACCAGCGGCGGTGGGGGAGGCTTGGTGGCGGGAGGGGGGAGTCGAGAGGGTCGTCGGCGGGGGGGGGGGGCAGGGCCAAATCTACGGGGGCCCATGCCCCCACATACCTACGCCCCTGCTGCCAGGTACTTGTGACTTGGACTGGCCACTGTTGGAACAGGACACTCGGCTATAAGGACCCTTAGTCTGTCCCAGTAAGGCAACTTTTACGTTCTGGCTAGCATCTAGGTGTAAGTACTTACACTAGCTATTGGGTTGTAGTAAGTGATCACGCTTTAAATGTAGACATTTTTTCTGCCTTTTTCTGCTAGTGTTGCTATAAGCAAAAGCGCCTGCTGAATAGACCTCCTTGAGCTCACATAGGTCCGCCTCGGACGCCTCCTGTTTTCATCCAACCTCCCTCCCAGTCCAGTCCATGCTCTTGAGTCCTAAAAGAACATGCCTAGGCTAGCGCGTCTGCCGGTCCCGCCCCCTTTACGTCAGTTCCTGTTTCGGGCCAAAGACGGTAGGTACCCTGGCTGTGGTGGCCAATAGCGTGCTCTACCTCCGCCATTACAGAGATCTCTTTGGGCCCTGCTCGTTAACTTAACATGTTTTCAAACCCTCTGGCTCCTGATGTTCATGATCATCGTTCACTTCAGTCCAAGCTGACAAATGAAGACTTCAGAAAGCTGCTTATGAGTCTTGACCCCAAGGTCTACACCATCAGCAGCGCCACCTTCAAAACCTCCCCACCACGAAGTGCCTGGAGAATACAACGAGGAGGATGAAGATCCAGCCGCTCGGCGTCGGAAAAAGAGAAGTTATTACGCCAAACTGCGTCAACAAGAAATTGATCGAGAGCGCGAACTGGCAGAGAAGTACAGGGACCGGGCCAAGGAGCGGAGGGATGGCGTCAACAACAAAGACTATGAGGAAACTGAACTGATCGGCACAACCGCCAACTACAGAGCAGTGGGCCCCACTGCTGAGGCGGATAAATCGGCGGCAGAGAAGAGACGACAGCTGATCCAGGAGTCCAAGTTCTTGGGGGGTGACATGGAGCACACCCACTTGGTGAAAGGGCTGGATTTTGCTCTGCTGCAGAAGGTCCGAGCAGAAATTGCAAGTAAGGAGAAGGAAGAGGAGGATCTGGTGGAGAACCCTCAAAAGGAATCTAAGAAAGATGAAGATCCAGAAAACAACATTGAATTTAAGACTCACTTGGGTCGCAACGTGTACCTTATGCTGTTCAGGAACAAAAATGACGAGAGGGATGAGCTTTTCCTTCCGGGGAGGATGGCCTATGTGGTGGATCTGGAGGATGAGTATGCAGATACAGATATTCCAACCACACTGATCCGCAGTAAGGCTCATTGTCCCACCCTGGAGGCACAGACAACGCTTACAACCAACGACATTGTTATCAGCAAACTGACTCAGATCCTGGCCTACCTAAGGCAGGGAACCCGGAATAAGAAGATGAAAAAAAAAGACAAGGGAAAACTGGATGAAAAGAAACCCTCAGAGGCTGAAATGAATATTTTTGAAGACATTGGAGATTATGTACCAACCACAGTGAACGTTCCATGGGAGAAAGACCGAGAGAAGCATAGGGAACGGGACCGAGCTCGGGAGAAGGAAAGGGAGCGGGATTGTGACCTGGAACAAGACAAAGAGCAAGAGCGAGACAAGGATGAAGAAAAGAAGAAACACAGCTACTTTGAGAAACCCAAGGCTGATGATGAGCCTATAGAGGCTGTGAAAGGGCCAGGCTCAGCCAAGGACCTTATTAAATCCATCAATGAGAATTTTTCTGGAGCACCTGGATGGGAAGGTGCAGATCCATTAAAGAAGCAGCTGGGAGATTTCTTTGGAATGTCCAATAGCTACGCTGAGTGTTATCCTGCAACAATGGATGGCATGGCTGTGGACAGTGATGAAGAAGTGGACTACAGTAAAATGGATCAGGGTAACAAGAAGGGTCCTTTGGGACGCTGGGACTTTGATACTCAGGAAGAGTACAGTGAATATATGAACAACAAAGAGGCTTTACCAAAAGCTGCCTTCCAATATGGTATCAAGATGTCTGAAGGACGTAAAACACGCCGTTTTAAAGAGACTAATGAAAAAGCAGAGCTGGATCGACAATGGAAGAAGATTAGCGCAATAATTGAGAAAACAAAGAAGTTGGAAGCTGATGGGGTGGAAGTGAAGAGACCAAAATACTGAAGCAACAGAAATTAACTCCCACCTTAAATGCCTGATGATTTTATACTCTGCACACTTGGACTTTGTATAGACTTTTATTTTCTTTTTGACGATAAAAACATATTTCTTGACAATATTTGGCCTAGTACTGATATGATAGGTCATTGCCGAAGAGGGTTTAACATTTAAGCAACCTGGAAGCATACTGAAACCTGAATTTTGTAAATCTTATATTCTGATCAATTTCTTTCTAGGTTTCTGTGATCATTGTTGCAGACTGTGTTGCTTCTTAATTGCAGCTTGTAGCAGTAAACTTGTAGACCATTGGCAGTGTTCCATCTTTATGAACCACTGAATTTTAGATCTGTGTGCCCTTTGGTTGTCAAGTAGTTAGAGTGAGATTTTTAATGTGCTTTGTGGAATAGTTCAAACGAAGTCCATGGAAGACAACATTTCTTTTCTGTAAGAAAACAAAAATAAATTATTTATAAAGTTTTGATTGGAAAAAAAACAAAACAAGAAAACAAAAGTGCCTGCTTTCCCTCTTATCCTATTGTCACGATTGTGACTATGTTCCATGCCTATACTCACCTCGCCACCTGGTGGCCAGGCCCGGTGGCTGCTATGGACTGTTTTCTTGCTGTTTCCCAAACATGCTCTAGAGTGCATTCCAGTCCGGTCCTGATGTTCGAGCACTCCAGACTTGCCCTGGTGTTTCTCCTGCCAGCCCCACCTGTGACATACATAGTAACATAGTAGATGAAGGCAGAAAAAGACCTGCACGGTCCATCCAGTCTGCCCAACAAGATGAACTCGTGTATACCTTACCTTGATTTGTACCTGTCTTTTTCTGGGCACAGACCGTATAAGTCTGTGACCTCAGCTATGATTGCCTTTATTTAGCAGCTGGGAACTTTCTGGGTGGCCTTTGCAACGCCAAAGGTCCAGGTTAGTGTGTGTGCAGTTAAGCACTTCAGCCTTGTTCTTGTCTGTGTGCCTGTGGGCATTTCTGTCTTGATTCCAACCATGTCTGCTTTTGCTTGAGTATCCAGTCCTGTTCTAGTCCTGTCTGTTCCCACCCTGTGTGCTTTCAGCTTCCTTTCCCTTCTGTGTGAGAATCCTGAATCCTGTTTCAGTCAAGCTTGTTTCTGTACTTTGTATCCTGTGTGAGAATCCTGAACCCTAACCCTGTTTCAGTCAAGCTTGTTTCTGTATCCTATACCCTGTGTGAGAATCCTGAAGTCCTGAATCCTGTTGTAGTCAAGCTTGTTTAGAATCCTGTGTCCGGTGTGAGAATCCTGTTGTTCCAGTCTGTCTGCTCCAGTATTACTTACCTACCAGCTCTATCCTTTAAGTCCTGCAGGCTGCCTGCACCTAGGGGCTCAACCTCTGGGGAATGGCGGTCACCGCAGGTGAAGTCCAGTTGGTCCAGCCCTATGTATTCCAGCTTGCTCCAGTCCGGTTGTTCCAGTCCTGTCTATCCAGCCTTGCTTGCCTACAGCTTCAGTTCCACTCCTGTTGTTCCAGCTTTGCCTGTCTACAGCTCCTGTCTTGCTTGTTAGTCCAGTCCTGGTTGGGGGGTTTGCCTGCTGCTGCCGCTCTTCGACAGCAGCCCAAGGGCTCACATTGCTCCAGGCCGTGATTGTGTTGTTTTAAGCCTGAGACCTTGACACGTATGTGCACCATTATAGAATTACCCTCACAGGTGTAGTATAAATGAAATGCAAGTACATATTTATATAAATAAAATCCCCCCTCAGACGTTCTGAAGCTCACTCCATCTGTCCTGAACTCCTGTCCTGGTAGGCTAGGCTATTCGGACTACTCACCCTCAGTCTCAGCCACGCCCATCTGGGCCGTAGGCCGTGCCCCATCTGCACATAAAAAGCACCCTCAACGTTCTAAAGCACACTCTGAGGCTTCAACAGTTCGTATGTTCGAAGCTCTGTAACCATTTTTAAGCACACTACATCTCTGCCCCGCCCTGACCTATCAGAGAAGGGAGGAGTGTCACAGCTGCACCACTCTGACCTATCAAAGGGAACTGAAACAGGAAAAGGGAGGAGCGTCACACCGAATGACGGACATATCAGAGGGAAGTCAAATAGAAGAAGTGAGGAGCGTCAGAGGCCAAGGGGACGGCCGTATCTACGTCTCATAGGTTTCCTTGCTTTCTTTTCAGTGTATTGCAGCTGCAGCCACTTAGGTAAAAGTCTAGCAAGCCTGTCAGCTACTGAATACAGAAAGCAAAAGATAGCATGTGGGAACTTGCTCCATTTTGTTCTCTGGAATGCAGTGATTATTATACAAATGGTCTTGCTTTCATTATTTTGGTAGGGGCTGCCTTCATGACTGTCCACAGTACCCCCAGTCCTGACACCTGACAGGGGGGACAGGGAAGGACACTCACTGTCTCACATACGCACTCGCACACACTCATTCTCACATACACACACGCTCTCTCACAGACACACTCACACCCACTCTCTGTCACACACACACACTTGCACATTCTCATTCTCACACAGTCACTCTCACAGACACTCTGTCAAACATACACACTCCGCGCAAAACCTTGCTAGCGCCCGTTTCATTTCAGCCAGAAACGGGCCTTTTTTTACTAGTCAATAATAAAACCAATCTAAAGCTAGTTACACCCTTATTTTGTTCAGTCAGTTTCAAAAACCTAAAGCTCTGAAACCAAACATGTCCCAGGTTTCCAAGACCTGGAAGAGCATCATGTGTTATCTTTTCCAAAGCAGGCACTAATAGCTGCAGCAACACTCTGCATCTGTCTGTTACAGCCACAGAAGCTGCAATAACAGGTATATAATTGCCTGTTAGCACAGGTTTGCATGGGACACTGGCAGGTGTTTCCATGAATTTTTTGCCCTGTCTGTCATCAGGTACAGGACAGTCTGCACCTGGCAACTTCCTATGGAACAACATGCTTTGTAATTGCTCTGAAGCAGCAGCTGCCGACCTTGTTAAATAAACAACAGGTTCTGCACCTGCTCGAGCACCCTCCCCAAATCCTCCCTGCCCCCCACCAGACTTCCCTGTTGTCCAATCAAGTGACGCTCAGGTAACGCTGCCTGGCCTCCCAAAAGCATGCTGGCCTTGGGGAAGGATGAGGTATTGATTTGTTCTTTCTTTGCTGTGCTGTAACCTGCCATCCTCATGAGAGCTTTTCAGTTCAGCCAAGAGACATGAAAATTTCCATAATTACATTTCTTGTTATATGGCTGTTTTGGTTTTACTGTTTGTTTTACCTTCCTTCTCTATCACCCCCCCCCCCCCCCCCGCCACACACACACACACACACACACACTTTCTCCAGGGCACATGTAAAGGTTGCATGCTAATGACAAACTTTTGTGTAGCTATAATGTCCCAGCATCTGTGCTTTCAAAGATGCACCCTAATACTATTTCACAATGGCATTACCAATTAGGTATTTGTCAAGTCCTTTATCCCATTTCTTTCAAATGTATGTGTTTTTTATTTATTTAAATTTATCTTTATTAGAGTTTCAGAAATTTCCAACCAACAATGGGCAAAACACATTTTCAGACAACATGGAGTCAAGAATATACAAAGTAGCCCAGCATAACCAGACATAAAATAGAACGCACAACACCCCGAGAAAATGTATTTATTTATTTCTTATTTATTGTATTTGTATCCCACATTTTCCCACCTATTTGCAGGCTCAATGTGGCTTACAAAAACCTGTTGTGGCATTGCCATTCCAGGAGATAGATACATTTGGTGTTACAACAAGATCATGGATGAGGAAAAAAGGTCTAAACTGAGGCAGTGAGCAAAAGAAATTGAATAATTCTGAGAAATCATATGAAGGGTTAATTTTGTTTAAAGGTGCTCAGATATTATTTTAAATTCTCAGTTCTGCTAGCAAGTGAAGGAATGTTATCTGGTTTAAGTTATTTACATTTGCTGGGCTGGGTTAGAAAGGTCAGACACAGGAATTTCTTTCAACCTTGTGAGGGATGGATTGCTAAGCAAACACATGTATTCTATTATGAGCCGGTATATAGCAGGCTGTTTGTTTAGGATTAGTTTAAAATGCTTAGAAGAAATACTGTTTAGAGAGAGGCAATAGATTAGTATTTACAAGTTTTTGATATTTAGAATATGTTTACTCTGTGTAGTTAAATGTAGAATGTCTGTTAAATTCTGTATTACTCTTTGTCTGCTGTTTAAGACTGCAGTTGAGGAGATCAACATGTGGTTAGACTTATCTGCAGTTCTGGCTGGTTTAATATATAAGCTGATAGGTGAACGAGGTCAGGGCTAGTTAGCTCTCGTCTCCTTGATTAATTATAAGCTAAGTGTAGGACTGGGTCAGTTTGAGGAATACCAAACCTATGTAACTGATATTTCAAAAGTAATGATTGGTTGAGGCAAGGTGACCAATCTATTCCTTAAACCAATTGGGAGTAAAGGGGGCTAGGCTAGGAGGAGGGCTTAGGACCCTATTTAAGTAGGAGCAGAAGCAGTTTACGTCAGAAGGAGCTCAGAAGAAAGGAAGAAAGCTGGAAGACAACAGGAGAGACAGCATAAGAAGAGAAGCAGCTGAGACAAAGACACAGAGAGCTGAGAGAAAGACACAAAGAGCTAAGAGAGGAGAAGAGAGCTAGAACTGATGTCCTGCTTTGTTTGCTGGCAAATAAAGAAGATTTCTCTCTCATTCTGGTGTGTGCTGTCTGACTCCTGAAGTATCACAAATTCCTATCTCAATTCCTGCAACAATTCTTGGTGGCAGCGGTGGGATAAATCCTGCATTAATCCCAGCACCCAACTGACTGGAGAACATTTGCCGGGTATGTATTCTGTATTTTGTATTGTAATCCTAGCTAGGAAGTTGTAAACCAGCCCCTCAAGAAAGAGGGAAGGAGAATCTGATCAATTCTCAGCAAAGGCCCTAGTACCTTCTAGTCGCGGGGACTAGAAGCGAAAACGCTTGAGCTTATCTGTATCTGAGAAATTTGAAATTGTTGAGTGGGATTTTCTGTATGGGATGTGTGATGCTTGAATGTTAGAAGAGTGCAGACCTCTTACTGCATTCTCAAAAACTCCTTCCCTCTTTGTGTGTTGTAACTGTAAGCATTATGGGTGGGACATCATCTAGAACAATTGCTACCCCCCTAGATTGTATGCTTAGAAATTTCAAAAAAGGATTTTTAATTAATGACTATGGACAGACTTTAAGCTCAGGTACTTTAAGAACCTTGTGTGAAGTTGAGTGGCCATCTATGGGAGTGGGGTGGCCCCCTAGTGGCAGCTTAGATATTGAAGTAATCCGGAAGGTCTACAGCATAGTAGTAGGAGGACCAGAATATTCTGAACAACTCCCTTATATAGATTCCTGGGACAGCCTTGTGACTGACCCTCCCTCTTGGTTGAAAACTTATATGGGATCCCCAGTAAAATTCATGTTAGGCCGTGTTCAAAGAAAGATTAGAAAATCTAAACTAGAAGAGGGAAAGAGCCCTAGGAAGCCTACCACCCAATCGGTGGCTTCCGCCCCTACCCTGTCTGAGAAACCCATACTCTCTGATGACCCCTCAGACCTTGAGCCGCCACCTTATGGCCCATTGTTGGGGTTCCGTGCCGCCCCCAGAGATCCACGCCGCCCAGCCCAAGCCTCTCCAGCACAGGCTTCTCCGGATAGTTCTTCCCCTCCTGTGCCAAACCTGCCACACCCTAGGTTGGACTTTTCACCTGGCCTCTACCCTTCTGTGCCAAATCCTCTCCTGTTAACCTCTGAAGACCCGTTTTGGGTTCCACTCCCTGACTCCTCAACTCCCGACAGCCCAGCCTCTCCTTCTAATACCCCTACCCACTCATCAGGGGCCCGGCATCCCTTTCAATGGACTGACTCACCTGTGACCACCTCTCAGTCTATGAGTACCCCTCCCCATCCCTCAGGGGTTCAACACACCTCCACTGAATGGGTTAGACCTGCTGCAATTACCTTTGAGCATGATAGGAGGGTAGCTCCTAGCTCTACCTCAGGTTCCATTCCCACCTCCTCGAGAGTTCTGCCACTTCGTCAGGTAACTACCACTCGACCGGATCCTAATAATCAGGGTCAGGTTATACAGGCACAGGCCTATCAGTATGTACCCTTCACAACCACCGATCTCCTGAATTGGAAGACGCATTATCCCTCTTATACTGAAAAGCCTCAGGCGGTGGTGGACCTAGTGACTAGCATTATGGCCACCCATAACCCAACCTGGACTGATTGTCAACAACTTCTCCTGACCCTCTTCACAACTGAGGAGAGGCGGAAGATTTTGCAAAATGCTGAGGCCATCACGCGAGAGCGTGTCCCCGGGGGGATACAGGACCCAGAGGGATGGGTTAGAGCTCGGTTTCCTCGCGCAGCTCCAGATTGGGATCCGAATGATGGGCAGCACTATGAACTGTTGTCTGGCTATTGCCGGGACTTACTGGAAGGTATGAGGAAAGGCATAAAGAGGCCCATTAATCTGGCAAAGGTCTCTGAAATTCTCCAAGGGGCAACTGAATCCCCTGGGGCCTTTCTAGAGCGACTAATTGAAGCCTACAGAACATACACCCCATTTGACCCTGAAGCCCAAGAAAACCAGAGAATGGTGAATAGCGCATTGGTGGCCCAGAGTATGCCAGATATCCGGAAGAAGTTGCAGCGTCAGGAGGGATTCGCAGGGATGAATACCACCCAGCTAATTGAGATCGCAACCAAGGTTTTCATTAATAGAGATCAGGAGGTGCGCCGAGAGGCTGACCGGAAGATGCAGAAGAAGGCCGACCTTTTAGCGGCAGCCATTACTAATTCCACTCTTAATCGAGGTCGACCTCTAGCTAATGGGAAGCCAAAGTGGGACCCCGGACCACCAGCCAGGCTCCGAGATTCCTTCAATCAATCCCGGCCAAGGGGGGAGAATCCCAGACCAAGATTGGAGAGGGATCAGTGTGCCTATTGTAAGGAAAGAGGGCACTGGAAAGATGAATGCCCCCAGAGGCGCCAGGGACTGAGAAGGGGACCAGGAGATCGAGGAAGCCGAGGCCGAGTTCGAGAGGGAAGATATGAGCCTCCTGAATCTGACATCATCGGGATAGCCGAGATGGCAGAATGGGACGAATAGGACAGACCGGGTTCCTACAAACTGGGCTCCCAGGAACCTATGGTCAAGTTAACTATAGGGAGCCGCTCAATTCCATTCATGATTGATACAGGAGCTGAACATTCTGTTGTGACGGAGCGATTAGCGCCTGTGTCTGGAAAAACTGTCCGAGTGGTGGGTGCCACGGGGGTGCAGAACCGGAGGCCCTTCCTGACAACCCGTAGATGCCAATTGGGCTCACACATAGTCACTCATGAATTCCTGTATATGCCAGACTGTCCAATCCCTTTGTTAGGTCGAGACCTGCTGTCCAAGCTTAGGGCCCAAATTTCCTTTGACTCTGATGGCCAGACTTCAGTCTCCTTTCGGCCCCCAACATCCAGCCCTAAGGGTATACTGAGTTTCTGTTGCCCTCTTGAAGAAGAATGGCGGCTGCATCAGTCGCAGGGCCAAGTTGACCTACCCCTGGCAGACAGCTTTCAGGTCAGTGGGGTATGGGCAGAAGATAATTCCCCAGGGTTGGCCCGAAATATTCCTCCTGTACATGTAGACTTACTTCCAAGTGCCCGGCCAATCCATCTTCGCCAATACCCAATTCCCAGAAAGGCTCTGGAAGGGATTCAAGCACATTTGAATCGTCTGTTATCCCATGGAATTATTCGACCTTGCCAGTCTCCATGGAATACGCCACTATTGCCAGTTCAGAAGCCAGGGACTGAGGATTACCGGCCAGTCCAAGACTTACGAGTGGTCAACAAATCCACTATCTCATTACACCCTGTAGTGCCTAATCCATATGTCCTGCTAGGATTGATACCTTCTGGAGCTACCCATTTCACAACACTAGATTTAAAAGATGCCTTCTTTTGTATTCGGGTGGCCCCCGCCAGTCAATTGCTTTTTGCCTTTCAATGGGAAAACCCAGTAACAGGAAGGAAGCTTCAGTATACATGGACCCGCCTGCCACAGGGGTTCAAGAATTCCCCCACTATTTTTGGGACAGCCCTAGGACAAGACCTTAAGACTTTTAAATCTGAGCCTTCCAGGCGAGTTTTACTCCAGTATGTAGATGATCTCCTGATTGCAGCAGTGACTCAGGAAGAGTGTTTTGAGGCTACCAGAGAATTGCTGGAGCTACTCTTGGATGCAGGCTATAAGGTCTCACGCTCAAAGGCCCAACTTTGTCAGTCAGAAGTGAAGTATCTGGGCTTTTGCATTTCCCAGGGAAGTCGGAGATTGGATGCTAGTAGGAAGCAAGCAGTAGCTGCAATTCCCCAACCCAAGTCCAGAAGGGAAGTTAGGGAATTTCTGGGAGCAGCCGGATTCTGCAGAATTTGGATTCCAAATTTTGCATTGATGGCGAAACCCCTATACCAAGCCACAAAGGGGGGTGAAAAGGAACCATTTGAATGGGGATCTACTGCTCAACAATCCTTCATTGCCATAAAGAAAGCCCTACTCCAAGCCCCTGCGTTAGGCCTTCCTGATGTGGAGAAACCTTTCTCATTGTATGTCCATGAGAGACAGGGGGTTGCTCTGGGTGTGCTGACCCAGATGATGGGATCCTGGCAGAGGCCTGTTGCATACCTGTCTAAACAGCTGGATGGAGTGGCTAAAGGATGGCCAGCCTGCATGAGGGCCATTGCAGCAACAGCCTTACTGGTCCAGGAAGCTGATAAGTTGACCTTGGGGCAAGAACTGGTTGTTAAAGTCCCCCACGCAGTTCTTACCCTCATGGAGTATAAGGGCAATCACTGGTTTACAAATAACCGCATGGTTAAGTACCAAGCTAGTTTGTGTGAGAATCCACGGATACACCTGGAAACAGTGGCTACATTCAATCCCGCCACTCTTTTGCCAGCATCTGAGGGACCACCGGATCATGACTGTATCCAAACCATGGATGAAGTGTATTCCAGTCGACCAGATCTTAAAGATGTTCCATGGAGGGACCCAGATGTAATTTATTTCACAGATGGAAGCAGTTATGTGGAGAACTCCAAGCGACTGGCAGGCTATGCTGTGGTGACAGAAGACAAGGTGATAGAAGCAAGAGCCCTGCCCCAAGGAACTTCAGCTCAGAAAGCAGAACTTGTGGCCCTCATACGAGCTCTGGAGTTAGCAGCAGGACTGGTAACCAACATTTATACTGATTCCAAATATGCCTTCACAACTCTACATGCTCATGGAGCTTTGTATAAGGAAAAGGGACTCATAAATGCTGCAGGCCAACCTGTTAAGTATGGACCTGAAATACTTCAGCTGCTAGAGGCTGTGTGGGCCCCTAAGAAGGTAGCTGTCATTCATTGCAGGGGACACCAAAGAATAGATACTCCAGTGGCCCGAGGGAACCGCCATGCTGATCGGGTGGCCAAGGAAGCTGCTCGAGGACCCCCAGCAAGTACTGTGACCCCCCTGTTCCAAATTCGATTGCAAGAATGGACACCTATGTATACCCAAGTGGAAGAGAAATGGGCTCAAGAAGAAGGTGCAGTAAGGAGACCTGATGGCTGGTTACATCTCCCTGATACCAGAGTTCTGGTGCCACGCCACCTAGCTTGGCCTGTAGTGTCTCAAGCTCATGACCTATCACACTTAGGGAAAACAGCACTAGCCCGCCTACTCAATCGAGTAGTGGTGCTGGAAGGATTGGATAGTCTGGTTGCCACTGCCTCTGCCCGATGTACTCTCTGTGCCCAGAATAATGCTCGTCAGGGACCCCGTATTCCACCAGGAGTTCAGTCTAGAGGACTAACACCCTTTGAGTCCCTAGTTATAGACTTCACAGAAATGCCCAGGAGTGGTAGGTTCCGATACCTCTTAGTCATGGTCTGTACCTTTTCTGGGTGGGTGGAAGCATATCCTACAGTCACTGAGAAAGCCACAGAAGTAGCTCGAGCCCTCCTTAGGGATGTCATCCCCAGGTATGGACTGCCTCTTGCCATAGGTTCAGATAATGGTCCCGCCTTTGTTGAAGCTACACTTCAGGCCCTGTCCCGCGCTTTGCGCATTACCTGGAAATTGCATTGTGCCTATCGTCCCCAGAGTTCAGGGCAGGTTGAGCGGGCAAACAGAACCTTGAAAAATAGCCTAGCAAAGATTTGTCAGGAAACCCAATTGAAATGGCCACAGGCACTGCCACTAGCCCTCTTCCGCCTCCGATGCACTCCAACTAAAGGAACAGCCCTTTCTCCCTTTGAAATTGTGTATGGGAAGCCCCCAGCCATTTTACAGGGAATTAAGGGAGACATAGGGATTTTAGGGTCTGCCCAGGTGCAGGAGCAGGTAGCCCTCCTGGGTAAGATAATTTCTGAGCTTCAGTCTTATGTGAGAGAAATAAACCCTGTCCCCTTCCAGGCTCAGGTACATTCCTTCCTGCCAGGGGATAGAGTTTGGGTGAAAGACTGGAGGCTCCAGCCTTTGGGGCCCCGATGGAAAGGACCTTTTACTGTTTTGCTTTCTACCCCTACAGCTGTGAAGGTCGCAGGGATAACTCCATGGGTCCATTGGTCTCGAATTAAGTCTGCTGACCAGACTGAGCCCAGCACGGATCAGACGGAGCCTAAACAGTGGAGAGCAGAAAGAGATCCAGCGGAGCCATTGAAGTTGCGCCTGACCCGAATCAAAGAATCTACTAGCTGAAAAGAAGGGTCAACTGCATACTGCAGGAGCGGCTGAACTTCGGCTTCATACTGAGACTCTTTCTTGCCTGATTCTGGCTTTCTTGGAATTTGAAAGCTTGATCCTTATCAGTTGAGGGTCTATCCCAACTGGTATAAGAACTCAAAGACTGAGAACATTATATGAGAGTAATCTGTGATTAGCACAGACTGTTGAAATATTACTGCTTAATTAGTTTGCTGTATTTGTTTTAGATTAGGAAGAAAGAAAATGTTATTCCTAGTTAGGACCACTATAATCTCCAGAGTCTGAGTTGTGAGACTTATCTCTGCATAAGCTGATTTTAGTCTCAAAGGGGGGAATGAGGCAGTGAGCAAAAGAAATTGAATAATTCTGAGAAATCATATGAAGGGTTAATTTTGTTTAAAGGTGCTCAGATATTATTTTAAATTCTCAGTTCTGCTAGCAAGTGAAGGAATGTTATCTGGTTTAAGTTATTTACATTTGCTGGGCTGGGTTAGAAAGGTCAGACACAGGAATTTCTTTCAACCTTGTGAGGGATGGATTGCTAAGCAAACACATGTATTCTATTATGAGCCGGTATATAGCAGGCTGTTTGTTTAGGATTAGTTTAAAATGCTTAGAAGAAATACTGTTTAGAGAGAGGCAATAGATTAGTATTTACAAGTTTTTGATATTTAGAATATGTTTACTCTGTGTAGTTAAATGTAGAATGTCTGTTAAATTCTGTATTACTCTTTGTCTGCTGTTTAAGACTGCAGTTGAGGAGATCAACATGTGGTTAGACTTATCTGCAGTTCTGGCTGGTTTAATATATAAGCTGATAGGTGAACGAGGTCAGGGCTAGTTAGCTCTCGTCTCCTTGATTAATTATAAGCTAAGTGTAGGACTGGGTCAGTTTGAGGAATACCAAACCTATGTAACTGATATTTCAAAAGTAATGATTGGTTGAGGCAAGGTGACCAATCTATTCCTTAAACCAATTGGGAGTAAAGGGGGCTAGGCTAGGAGGAGGGCTTAGGACCCTATTTAAGTAGGAGCAGAAGCAGTTTACGTCAGAAGGAGCTCAGAAGAAAGGAAGAAAGCTGGAAGACAACAGGAGAGACAGCATAAGAAGAGAAGCAGCTGAGACAAAGACACAGAGAGCTGAGAGAAAGACACAAAGAGCTAAGAGAGGAGAAGAGAGCTAGAACTGATGTCCTGCTTTGTTTGCTGGCAAATAAAGAAGATTTCTCTCTCATTCTGGTGTGTGCTGTCTGACTCCTGAAGTATCACAAATTCCTATCTCAATTCCTGCAACAAAACAAAGTTCTAGAAAGATATCTAGCAGAGTAGGGTGACGCCCATCCCACATCCTTTCACAGAGAATCATCCCTTCAAGTGGTACTAACCGTTAAATTTCTAAATCAAAACTCAGCGAACTCCTGCTGTTAAGGTGCCTAAAAAGGGTGTCCAAAGTCCTAGTGTTTAGCTGAGCGTCCTCCTGTCTCCACAAAATGATGTGCCACGCGCAACTGGTCATGTATTTGGGACCGTCGTGTCAAATTAGGTGGGTCAAGCTGAATCCATTTAAGCAAAATTCAACGTTTGGCAATTAGGAAGGCCTTTCGGAGAAAGAGACCAATGAGTCGAGAACCCTCATGAATGTCATCTAATAGGCTGGACTAATATGCCTGTCAAATGTGTCCACAGTGTCTCCCAAAACTTTAATTGGGGGGAACTCCCAAATTCAGTGTTTGTAAGAAGCAGCCTTCTCTCCACATTTTATGCATGATCCATCCGTTGGACGGCCTATCTTCTGAGCCCCTCTTGTCCCATGTTTAAAGTAAGCTAGCTAAGATTTGATACCATGCAACACAATTTTGGAGGATTATAATTCTGTGGACAGTTATTACTAAGCCACATTAGCTGTGTGACAGGAGAATTGCCAGGTGCTAACAATACAGCAACTGGTGCATTAAAAGATACCTCAGTGATTACGTCTCTAGGCATCCGATACACTTTTCCACTTTTTAGGATTGACTACTTTTTGGTATTCAGTTTTTACTTGTCTGTCCTTTGGGATTTTTTCAAGAGTCATTGTGTTATAGAACATGGCACGTAACTTAGCTGTGAGTATTTACTCCAGGTTTCAGTTGGTGTAAATCCTTGTGCCCAAAATTGGGAGCAGATCCTGGCACTAAGCGCTATTCTATAAATGGTGCCCAACTCGGAGCACTGTTTATAAAATAGCCCTTACCACTGATGAATTCAGTCCTTAATGCACAGTAGACTTTTACTCTGGAAATGCCTTCAACAGTTGTCACAGAAGGCTTTGTACCTAATGTGCCTGAGCCGTTAATACACATTAGCTGTAAAACCTTAGCATAATTTACTAAATAGAAGTCTCAATCATAGGAGCCAGTTCTGGATGTTAGTGGGTACTGAGCACCCTAACAGTGAGCAAGCTCCTTCACTGTGCGTAGAGAGAGGTAATTTCTATTCTGTTTGGCAAGTCCCCAATAATTTTGAACTGTTAGCACCTATGACCTCAGTTCATTATTAATCAGGGTTGGCATTATGGAACATTTGAGGCCCTTTTACTATGTTGTGGTAAAAAGTGGCCTGCGGTAGTCTGGACGTGTGAATTTGGCATACGCTGGGCCTTTTTTTTTTACCGTGGCTGGGAAAAAGGCTTTTCTTTTTATTGGGGCAGTAAATGGTTGTGTGCTAAAATAAAAAGCGTGCGGCTATTTACTGCCTGAGCCCTTACCATCACCTATTGATCTAGCAGTAAGGGCGCAAACGCTACTCATGCGATAATCAGTGCAAGTTAATGTGGCTATGCTGCTGATTACCACCAGGAATGCCCTCAATGGTGGAAATTAGAAAACTATTTTCTACAATGGGAAACAGTGCATGCTAACTTCAAAAGTACTGCCTGGTGCCTGTGCGGGCAGTGCCAATTTGACGCATGCTACCCATACATTAGTCCTACTGCAGTTTAGGGCCCCTTAGTGCTTATGAATAAGCTCCTAGAACGATAAAATGGAACTCTATAGCAAGGTGCCTCCATTTACGCACTCCAGTGATGCACAGGGATTGCTTATTCTATAATAGCATTTGGGTGCCCAATTCTGTAATAGAATACTAGTGTAAACCTGCACTGGTGCGCCTCAATTGCAGGGAGAAATGGCCATGCCTAAATGCGCCACGCAATGGGCATAATGTATATATTCTGTAAGTTGGAGACATGCCCAGTGCCCCTCCCTTCGCCACCCACATGCACGCCCCCCTTGCTGGAGTGGAGGAATAGCCTAATGGTTACTGCCTAGGGGAACCAGGAGCCCACTTAACCCTTCATTGTCCCAGGTACAAAATAAGTACCTGTATATGATATGTAAAACTGCTTTGACCGGGACCAAATCCCATCCCCATTCCATTGCAGTTACGCACTATAGCATTTGTGCATTACCTTATAGAATATTACATAGTGCATTTTTACGTATGTTGCTTTTCGGTGCGCTTAACTGCACACACACATTTACAGAATTGCCCTTTAAGCCTTTAATTTTGTGAACATAAGAATTAATCTGGGGCAGCTCCTGGTGGAACCTACAAAGCAGCTGGATGCTATAGTTACGGCCATCTGGAAAGGGAGGGCTATTTTTCAGAATGGAGGGTATGACAAACTAGCTGCTTTAGCTACCAGTTCCACTCAATAAAAACAGCACAGGTGTCAGTCTGCAGTACAAGGGAAGAATACATGCAAAGAGCAGGGTGAATGCTGCAGAGAAGAGCAAGGCTGCAAGTGAGAAGTCCTAAGGCCAGGTGGCATGCTGGAATTATTCACTGTCTGCATATCAATAAGAAGCCCAAATAATGACTGTGCCTTAACAGAAAGCAGAATGATTAGCCCCTTAGAGGTTAGATTATGTTACTCTGATCTGTGGGGCAGATTTCCTCCCTAATTAATAATATCTTGAAAATTCAGTAATCTTTCTATAGCTGGCTGATTAACAATATGGCACTTAAAAATACACCATCTGCTTCAAGTCCTGAGTGTTAAAAAAATACTGATGGAAATAAATAAATCAAAGATCTGAGACTGAAATAGGACACCCCCACATCAAGTATTTTGTTTGCCTGTTTTGACTTAAGCCTCTCTATGTAAACCACATACAATTTTGATGTCATGATTACAGTGCTGTTATGGAGGTGGTATCCAGAGCTAGTTTTCATTAGACCACCTAATTAAAAGCATACACACACTTTTAACAAGCATCTTTCTAGGTAATTCTCAAAGAGACATGGCTCCTGGAGAGTCATGACTAGGATATAGTTATACTGGACTATATTCAGGAAGGACTGGGTATGAAGAAAGGGAAAAGGAGTGGCATTATATATTAAAAATATTAAAGCCACAGAACCGCAGAGTTTATGAGGTAAGGAAGGGCACTGTGGTTTAATCTGGAAAGAGAAACAGAACATCTATTTTTACTTGTGCAATATACAGACCTCTTTCACAGGCAGAAAGTGTTGACAGAGGTCTTAAAAATCTTTAAAATCACCAGCAGTAAAGCAAGTGAATTGTGCATCTCTAAGGAGAGGAAAATAAATTGCTTTCACCAAGTCTTGCTGAATATTTTCACAAATGTATAAAATCTATATTGATCCTTGGTAAGGCAACCACTACAATTCAAGTATGATAGGGAGAAAAAATAAATAAATATTCATACTGGCCACACATTGCCCAGGATAAAAAGTGTTAGGGCTAATGATGGTGCAGACACTACAGATAAAAAGTACAGACCTTTGTGAACTTGTTCACAGATCCACCTACTGCAGCAAGAGATAGACAACAGAAGTTAGTGGAAAAATTTACCATAGTTCAGTAGACCCCTGCAAATAAAGAGGAGATAATGAGGGGCATTTTCGATATGATGTCTAAATCCAACTTTGGACGTTTTGTTTAAAACGTCCAAATTTCAAGTGGGGAATATAGCCATTTTCAAAACAGAAAAACTTCTTTTTTTTTTAATGGCTATTTGCTAGATGCTGCTTAGTAAACAGGGCTCTTAGTTCCTTCTTACTATCCAATCTTCAATTTCACTCCCTGTATCTATCCAGCATTTGCCCCCTCTCTCTCCTCACCACTTTAATCTAGCATTTGCCCTCTCTCTCTTCCACACACCCATCCAGAATTTGCTCTCTCCCCTTGTCCCGTCTCTCTTCATCCAGTATTTTCCCCTTGCCCCCTCTCTCCCCATGCAGTATTTCTCCCCTTGAACCCTCTCTCCATCCAGTATGTCTCCCCTTCCTCCTCTCTCCCCATCCAGCATTTCTCCCCTTGCCCCCTCATTCCCCATCTAGCATTTCTCCCCTTGTCCCCTCTCTCCCCATCCAGCATTTCTCCCCTTGCCCCCTCATTCCCCATCTAGCATTTCTCCCCTTGTCCCCTCTCTCCCCATCCAGCATTTCTCCCCTTGTCCCCTCTCTCCCCATCCAGTATGTCTCCCCTTATCCCCTGTCTCCTCATCCAGTATGTCTCCCCTTCCTCCTCTCTCCCCATCCAGCATTTCTCCCCTTGCCCCCTCATTCCCCATCCAGCATTTCTCCCCTTGCCCCCTCACTCCCCATCCAGTATTTCTCCCTATCCAGTATTTATCACATTCCTCCTCTCTCCCTATCCAGCATTTCTCCCCTTGCTTCCTCTCTCTCCAGCAACTCTCCTAGGGGCTGCTGCTTCTCCCAATGAGCAGCAGCGTCGCCAGGCAAATCAAAGACTAAAAGACATGAAACCACAGTGCTCAGACATGCGCTGTCAACTCTGCCGATTCCCTGCCCTTCTGACGTCAACTTCCTGTTCCAGGGCAAGGGATCGGCAGAGCCAACACAGTGTGTGCAGCCCCGCACCTACTGCTTCTTGCTGTGTCCACTGCGCTGATGCTGCTCATTGAGAAAAGCAGCTGTGGCTGCAGGAGAGAGGCAGGAGATGGGGGAGATGAGCGGGGAAGGGAAAGGTTGAGGGGCCACAGCAATTCTTCCTCCACCTCCCTGTCCACTTCTTTAGCTGGGGCTGGGCCAGCCTGCATCTCCTTCTCCAGAAGATCAAGCAATTTGCTGATTGGCTGTGGAAATGAACAAGAATGGTACCTATTAGACCCATGATCTCGGTGGGAAATGCAATCAGAATGGCATCATTCTCTTTTTTGTTTCAGGGTTGCTGTACAGGAGACAGCAGACTAGCATGGGGATACGTGAATTTCAGGAACAGAAACAGGAAAATCTACTGTGTTATGAGCACTCACTGGACAGAAATCCTCAGGACACTCAGGATACTTTTGTATAGAGGTGTTCCTGTATAAACCTCAAGGTATGGGGCTTAGGGATAGGGGAGTAGCTGTGGTGTGGCTATACAGCACAAACTGCTTTGGAGCCTACTACTACTACTACTTAGCATTTCTATAGCGCTGCCAGGGTTACGCAGCGCTGTACAAGTTTAAACATGGGGAAGGACAGTCCCTGCTCAAGAGAGCTTACAATCTAAAGGTAAAAACTATGTAGTCAGTGTAGGTATCAGGAATGGGAAGGTGGTTAGGCACCAAAAGCAAGGGAGAAGAGATGGGCCTTGAGTAAGGACTTGGTGAGCTGTTCGGATCAGCAGATGGATATTCCTTGATATTTCCTGGGCAGAAGCACTGATGGTTTGAAAATGAGGCTCTGACATGGAATGGGTTTGGACAAAGGGGCCATGCCTTTCTCAAAATATTGCCAAACTCACCTCCAGAGACAGCAGTGTATTGAGGCAAGGCAGGGCACAGGATATGTGGCCCCTCTAAAACATCTGCAATTTCCCTGCTCCTGACAGTAATGGGGGGAACTGTGTTGAGTGAACCTCAGAGAAGACTGTGGAGTAAGGTAGCAGCATAAAGTAGTGTGTTGTGCCAGTTGTGTGCATGCGCTTTCAACTGACATTCACTGTGGCAGGTCACTGGTCAATGTAGCAGGTGACACTAAGGCTGGGTTTGCTGTGGTGACAGTAATAATGTGTGGTAGCCCTCAATGTACCAGCATAAGAGTGCTTGATAAGTGCAAAGTGATGCATGTGGGTAAGAGGAACCCGAATTATAGCTACGTCTTGCAAGGTTCCGCGTTAGGAGTTACGGATCAAGAAAGGGATCTGGGTGTCGTCGTCGATGATACGCTGAAACCTTCTGCTCAGTGTGCTGCTGCGGCTAGGAAAGCGAATAGAATGTTGGGTGTTATTAGGAAGGGTATGGAGTCCAGGTGTGCGGATGTTATAATGCCGTTGTATCGCTCCATGGTGCGACCGCACCTGGAGTATTGTGTTCAGTACTGGTCTCCGTATCTCAAAAAAGATATAGTAGAATTGGAAAAGGTACAGCGAAGGGCGACGAAAATGATAGTGGGGATGGGACGACTTTCCTATGAAGAGAGGCTGAGAAGGCTAGGGCTTTTCAGCTTGGAGAAGAGACGGCTGAGGGGAGATATGATAGAAGTGTATAAAATAATGAGTGGAATGGATCGGGTGGATGTGAAGCGACTGTTCACGCTATCCAAAAATACTAGGACTAGAGGGCATGAGTTGAAGCTACAGTGTGGTAAATTTAAAACGAATCGGAGAAAATTTTTCTTCACCCAACGTGTAATTAGACTCTGGAATTCGTTGCCGGAGAACGTGGTACGGGCGGTTAGCTTGACGGAGTTTAAAAAGGGGTTAGATAGATTCCTAAAGGACAAGTCCATAGACCGCTATTAAATGGACTTGGAAAAATTCCGCATTTTTAGGTATAACTTGTCTGGAATGTTTTTACGTTTGGGGAGCGTGCCAGGTGCCCTTGACCTGGATTGGCCACTGTCGGTGACAGGATGCTGGGCTAGATGGACCTTTGGTCTTTCCCAGTATGGCACTACTTATGTACTTATGTACTTATGTACTCGCCTCCTCCTGCATCTGGGCACAGATCCTCTGGAGATATTTCTCCTCTGGTGCAGGTATCTGGCCCTCTTCTTCAGATCCTCAATCTGTATGGAAAAAGACAGAAGTGGAGAAAAAAATGGGAGTCACTAACACCTCATGGAGGTCCCTTTCTTTTATCCTGCTGGACCCACTGTGAACTCTGTGTGACAGAAAGTGCTTCCCACCATAGCATGTGTATAGGCTCAGCCTCCTAGTGCTCCCTTCTGATGGTTCAATGGTGCATATATGACACAGGGATTCCTCTGATACCAGGGATGGATTAATACTTCTTGGCTGCCATTGTACCTGGTGACTAGTAGAGTCTGTGTCATTAAGGAAGAGGCTGCTTCCTGGAGAAGTCGGGATTCCTGTGAAGCACACACTTGTGTTTTGGAGCACTGCATGCCTAAAAGCTAAGCTTTTCTGAATTTATATATTTTCAGATTTTGTGTTTGGATTGAGTCATAGATTCTAAACTGCTCTCTCACTTGTGTTTCTCTTTCTTAATATTTTCCTTGATAATCTGCTGACTTTACCTCCATCTATCTCATATAGGAGAAAATAAAAAAAAGAACCTTCCTTTCCTCTCATTCCACAAGGGAATGGATTCTATTCTAAGTACTTCATGCCCCCAAAAAACAGGTTCCACTGGATTGGAGATGAGCTGATGTACATCTTCACAAAAGTGTGGACAGGGAAGAAGTGGGAAACTAGAGGCCAGTAAGCCTCATGTCAGTGGTAGGAAAAATAATGGAGTCACCGCTGAAGAAGATGATAGTTAACTTTTATAGAATCCATCGGGTTGCAGGATCCGAGGCAACATGGCTTTACCAAAGGAAAACCCTGCCAAACGAATCTGATTGATTTATTTGACTGGGTAACCAAAGAACTGTTTGAAGGACATGCACTAGATGTAATCTACTTGGATTTCAGCAAAGCTTTTGATATGGTTCCTCACAGAAGACTCATGAATAAGCTGAGAGGGCTGAACTTAGGACCCAAAGTGGTGAACTGGATTGGAAACTGGTTGACCGACAGGCGTCAAAGGGTGCTTTTTGCAAATGACATGAAGATAGCCAATAGAGTGGATACCCCGGAGGGAGTAGAGATCATGAGAAGAGAGCTCTAAAAATTAGAAGAATGGTCAAAGGTCTGGCAGTTAAAATTGAATGCCAATTAGTGCAGAGTGATGCACATGGGGTGCAGAAATCCGAAGGAGATGTACCAGAGAGGAGGAGAGATATTGATAAGCACAGCTGAAGAGAGGGACCTTGGGGTGGTGGTGTCTGAGGATTCCAAGGTGAAGATACAATACAACAAAGTGGTGGCCACAGCCAGAAGACTTCTAGGCTGCATAGAGAGGGGTATAAACCAGCAGAAGAAAGGAGATGTTGACGCCCCTGTACAAGTCATGATGAGGCCCCACTTGGAGTATTGTGTTCAGTTTTGAGGCTGTATCTTCATAAGGATGTAAAACGACTTGAAGTGGTTCAGAAGAAAGTGACAAAAATGGTATGGGGTTTGCACAACAAGATGTATGAGGAGAGACTTGAGGTCCTGAACGTGTATTCCCTGGAGGAAAGGAGAGACAGGGGTGATATGATACAGACATTAAAATATTTGAAAAGTATTAATCTACAAACCTTTTCCAGAGAAGGGAAGGTGGTAGAACTAGAGGACATGAATTGAGGGTGCAGGGGGCCTGACTCAGAAACAATGTCAGGAAATAGTTTTTCATGGAGAGGGTGGTAGATACCTGGAATGCCTTCCCATGGTGGGTGGTGGAGACGAAAACGGTAACAGAATTCAAAAATGCATGAGATAAACTGAAAAAAATCCTGTATACAAGGCATGGAATCAAACAAGCTTAGTGGTGAATAGATGATAACACCAGTAATTGGGAAGCAAAGACAGTGCTGGAAAGACTTCTACGGTCTGTGCCCTGAAAATGGCAAGAACAAATTAAGATCGAGTATATATATGTAGTATCACGTCATACCGTATACTGCTATGAGTTTATCTTGTTGGGCAAACTGGATGGACCATACAGGTCTTTATCTGCTGTCATCTACTATGTTATGTAAAATAATAACACTTAGTGTGGAAGCATAGAGGCAGTTACTATGGTACTCTAGAATGCTATCTTTGTGAACAATTCATAGGAAAAGGAAAAGGTCACCTTGATTTGAAGGTTTCATTAGAAGGAAACAATGCAGAGTTCTGCTGAGGCCCTGTCATGGCTACAACATAGGATACAATTGTATGCATTTGCCAATATGGCTCATGAGCCGTGAAGAGATGGCAGTGATTTCAATTAGTAGCCAGACTTTATCCCTTGATGTGCGTTAGCTAAGCTATGCAAGCAATATAATATCATAGTCATTGCATGCCATCCAAACAGTGCTTTCCCACTATTAGCTCCTACTATCAGTTATTGGGTCACAGACACAGAGAAGACTGTTCAGATTATGTATCCTGCATGCTGCATAATATTTGCATGCTTTTCCTATTAACATATGTCCACGCCCATCCTCAATGCCTTCTGGTGCTGCGCAATATGAGTTAAAAATATCCATAAACCAAAGCTTTGTCATTTGGTTGATAAATTCTCATCCCCTCCTAAAATGAAGAACATTAACTTGTGCCTCCTGGGCCTCCACTTGAAAGTCATCCAGAAAGGTTGACTGAGTACATTGAAGCACACAGTATTTAGGGCCTCTATGGCCCTCCTTATACTGTACCTGTTTCCCTGTTATAAAGTGTTATTAACACCATTTAATATACTAGAGTTAGAGTTACACACACTTAGCAGATGCTGCATACCCCTCCCTTTCTGGGTTATGAAAGAGCATCTGCCCCTTAGCAGATGGCTCTTTTCACACATAACTGTCAGCCTATCCTCACTGTGTCTTGGCCACATCATCTTTCCCATGCCAGTATTTATTTCAGCAGTTGTTTAAAGGGAAGAAGTGACAGGTTGGAATGGTGTACAGTACATAGAACACAGGCCCTCTTCTGCTTGTGATAAATGCTCTGTGCAAGGTGCCTCCCTAACATGGTGTGTGTTGGGGGGTGGGGGAGGAGGGATGAGGAAGCCTGCACACAGCACCAGTTAGAACCAGGGCCTGTACAGGTCAGACAGCATATATGTATGCATTTTGGATTTTAAACATCAACAAAACTCCTCCTTTGAATGTTTGAGTTTTCCTGTTCAATGTCCTTACCACACAACATCCTGCTGAATATTGATATGATGATCTGTGAATATAGGTGATTATTAAATACTAGTAAAACATGCCCGTTTCTCAAAGAAATGAAACAGGCGCTAGCAAGGTTATCCTTCGAGTTCCAGCTTGGCCCCCTCCCTCCCCCCTTCTCATCCGAGTTCCAGGCCCCCCTCCCTCTCCTCTGAGTTCCAGGCTTCCCTGTCTTCCAAGTTCCAGGCCTCCCTCTCTTCCGAGGTCCAGGTCTCCCTCCCTCTCCTCCGAGTTCCAGACCCCCGCACCTCCCTCTCTCTCTCTCCCCTCCGAGTGGCAGCCCGACCTGCGTTGACCGCCCTCTTCTCCAAGTCCTCCACCTGCCCCTCGCCTTCCTGCGTGCCGCACAGAATTTAAAAGTTCTTACCTCGGGTTGCGGCGGCAGCAGTGAAACACAAGCGGGCACGGCGCTTCAGCCTGCCTTCCCTTCTCTCTCAGCTCTGCCTCTGGTCCCGCCCTTGCGTAAACAGGAAATGTGTGGGGGACCAGAGGCAGAGCTGAGAGAGAAGGGAAGGCGGGCTGAAGCGCCGTGCCCACTCACGTTTCACTGCTGCCGCCAGACCCCGAGGTAAGAACTTTTAAATTCTGTGCGGCACGCAGGAAGGCGAGGGGCAGGCGGAGGACTGGGAGAAGAGGGCGGGCAACGTAAGTCGGGCTGCCACTCGGAGGGGAGAGAGAGAGAGAGGGAGGGAGGCGAAGGGGTCTGGAACTCAGAAGAGAGGGAGGGGGTCTGGAACTCAGAGGAGAGGGTGGGCCTGGAACTCAAGGGACAGGGGGGGGGAGGGAGGGGTGCGATTCTCCCACAATTTTCTCCTCACCTCCAACGTTCTGTGGCTGGCTGGTGCTGGCTTCCCTTCCTTCTCACTGATCCGCCCTCTGACATCATTACATTGTGACGCGACGGCGGGTCAAAGGTTATTGATGTTACAAACCCAGGCATCCAGACGGTAGAATGTTGGAGGTGCAAATTATTATATAGGATATGATATGTTCATTAAAAAATGCCATGCTGAATCAGTCCAGTGGTCCATCAAGTTCAGTACACTGTTTCTGTCAAGAGACAGTCTGAGTCACTTGGACTTTCCAAGCCTACTGCCTATTATCTCATGCTACTCATCCATGTTGACACAAATGATCATGCTAGGTACCCACTCAAAGTACCAAAAGTGACAATGTGACCTTGAGAGAGAAGGTGAAATGTATGGTTCTGCATGTGGTGATCTCTTCAATCCATCCTGTTAAGGGAAAAGGCCAAGGGAAAGAAGCTTGAACCCTGGAGATGTGTGGCATAGATAGTAGTATGGATGGTGTCATCAAGAGCATCTTGGCTTTCTGGATAATTGGACAATTTTCCAAGGCCTGCTGAGCAGAGATTGTGTCTAGCTGTAGAAAAAGGCGTAATATGTCTTCTGCAATAGAATGTCTAACCTATTGAAGAGAGTTTTAAACAAAGGATCACTGGGGATGGGTGGACAAGGCCCCCAGGAAAGTAAAACAAACACTTGCATTGAAAAGGGGAAAAGACCAACATCTGGAAAGTTGTGTAAGTTAATGCAAATAGTATGGGAAATAAAGTTCTTGACAAAGGGGAAGGGAGTAGCGCAGGTAGGCTGTATCCAAACACTAGGGAGACATATGTATTTCCAAATCTTTATTGAGGAACAATCAATTAACTCAATTGCCTCAATTGATTGTTCCTCAATAAAGACTGAGGAAGAGGAGAGGGTAGTGGTACGTCTCCAGTGACATTGAAGCATCAGTCTTCTCCCGGCAGTGCCACAGGGTGAGTGTTAACTTTATTTCTGGTGCCGCAGTTTACCATGGTAGCAGTTTTCTTTTGACCCAAAATGCCAGCAAAGTAATTCCTCGCAGTTTTCGTCTTCCACGTCTGTATCGATGTGGTGTCTTTAATGCAGGCTGTGCCGACTCTCCGCAGCAGACAGATATCACAGACAGGGACCACTGGCTTGTTTTCCACCCAAGTGAAATGCAAGCTTGTCTTTTCATTGGCTCCCAGAGCCTGGACTGCCATCTAGTGTGTGCGCTAGCTGGGAGTTGTCGGTAATTTGATTTTCCCTCAAGTTTCCTTTCTGCGGCACATTGTTTTCTATTAAAAAAAAAAAAAAAAGGAATGTACAGAAAAGAGTATGGGAATTCCTGATGGTGCCTGTTCTCCAAAAAAGGGAGAGTCTAAACTGCAGCTTTTGCCTCTGCATATCTAATATAATAAAACGCACCCTCAACGTTCTGAGGACAACGTTCTATGAAGCCTTGAAGCCTTGAAGCCTGAAGCCTTGAAGCCTTGAAGCCATGAAGCCATCTGACGTCACTCCCAGGCTGAAGGGTTCGCGCCGGATTCGTGGTGTGAAGCCTTCAAGCCAGCCAGCCGTCTTTGCCCCGCCCTCGCCTCAAACCAAACAAATCCGGAAGCGAAGCGTCAGGGAAGGAGGCGGCGCTCCCGACGTCTAGCCTTCCCTTCGCTGTGTTCCGCCTTCAAAAGAAGGCGGGAGACAGCGAAGGGAAAGCAAGACGTCGGGAGCGCCGCCTCCTTCCCTGACGTTTCGCTGCACGAACCGCCACGGAGGTAAAGTTAAAACGAAGAAGAAAAAAAAAAAGGGATGCATGGATGCGAAGGTGGGGGGGGATGCATGGATGCGAAGGGGGGGACATGGATGCGAAGGGGGGGGGGAGAAGAGGGCGGGCCAGGCTGGGACATGGGAGAGAGAGGAGCATGGATGCGAGGGGGGGTCATGGAAGGGAGAGAGGGGACTTGCTGGAAAAGGATGAATGGAGGCGGCAGGGGACAGAGGAGCATGGATGGGCATGGAATGGGAGGGCAGGGCTCAGGGAGAGAGGGGAATTACTGGAAATGGATGAATGAAGGGGCCAGGGGACAGAGGAGCATGGATGGGCATGGATTGGGAGGGCAGGACTAAGGGAGAGAGGGAAATTGCTGGATAGGGATGAATAGAGGGGACAAATGGGCATGGATGGATATGGATTGCAGGGCAGGCCTCAGGTAGAGAGGGCAATTGCTGGATAGGGAAAAATGGAGGGGCCAGGTGACAGATGAGCATGGATTGGAAGGGCAGGACTCAGGGAGAGGGAAATTGCTGGATAGGGATGAATGGAGGGGACAGATGGCCATGGATGGATATGGATTGCAGGGCAGGCCTCAGGCAGAGAGGGAAAATGCTGGATAGAGAAAAATGGAGGGGCCAGGTGACAGAGGAGCATGGATGGGCATGGATTGGAAGGGCAGGACTCAGGGAGAGGGGAATTGCTGGATAGGGATGAATGGAGGGGACAGATGGGCATGGATGGATATGGATTGCAGGACAGGCCTCAGGCAGAGAGGGGAAATGCTGGATAGGGAAAAATGGAGGGGCCAGGTGACAGAGGAGCATGGATGGGCATGGATTGGAAGAGCAGGACTCAGGGAGAGGGGAATTGCTGGATAGGGATGAATGGAGGGGTCAGATGGGCATGGATGGATATGGATTGCAGGGCAGGCCTCAGGCAGAGAGGGGAAATGCTGGATAGGGATGAATGGAGGGGGCAGGTGACAGAGAAACATGGATGGCCATGGATTGGGAGGGCAGGGCTCAGGGAGAGAGGGGAATTGCTGGAAAAGGATGAATGGAGGGGGCAGGGGACAGATGGCCATGGATTGGGAGGGCACGGCTCACACTCTCTCTCTCATATACAATGTCTTTCTGACTCTCACTCTCACACACTCTGTCTCACACTGTATCACATTCACTCTCTATGTGCCACACAGTCACTCACACACTCGCTTGGTCTCATACACACACTCTCTCTCACACTGTCTCTCACATACACACTTGCACACACTCTCATTCTCACACACACACTCTCTCACAAACACACTCACACCCAGACTCACTCTCTCTCTCACACACTCACACTTTCACTCTGACTCTCAAACAGTCACTCTCACATACACTCTCCCAAACATACACACTCCAAGGAAAACCTTGCTAGCGCCCATTTCATTTGTGTCAGAAACGGGCCTTTTTTACTAGTCCTATATAATAATTCTCACCACCAACGTTCTAATGTGTCTGCCTGTGTCCGTGGTGCCTTCGGAGTTGCTGAGCTAGGCTCCGTAGCCAGGCTGACGTCACTCACAGCTGATTCCCAGGCAGGGGGAGGAGTAGGGAAACACGTGGAGCAAGTGGCAGGGAGCAGCGCATCAAACAACGACCCTCCTCTCCACTGCCCCCCTCCAGCCACCCGTGTCCTGTGACCCTCTTCTCCCCCTACCCCTCTGCAACCAACCATGTCCAGCGACACTACTTTCCCCCTGCCCCCCCTCCAGCCACCCATGTCCAACGACCCTGCTCTCTCACCTGCCCCTCCTTCATCCACCCAGGCTGTGTAAACAATTCTTCGGGGCAGGCAGGAAAGATCCCCGGTCCTGCCTGCCCGATGCATGGAAAAGAAAATAAGATGATACCTTTTTTTATTAGACATAACTTAATACATTTCTTGATTAGCTTTCAAAGGTTGCCCTTCTTCATCAGATTGGAAATAAGCAAATGTTGGTAGATGACAGTACATATAAGTGAAACACCAAAGCATTTCAGTGACAGTTCTAACAGGATGGGGGTGGATAGGTGAGAGACAGGAGGAGTAGGGTGGATGAGGGACAGGGAGATATGCATGGAGATAGGAGGGTGACAAAGCAGTACAATTTTATGGTTTATAATGGGATAGAAAACCCAGATCTTTGTTAAGTCCTGTCTGGTGGGTGTCAAAATATTTAATCATTCTGACTTCAAAGGGCTTAAGTTCCTGTATTGTTTTAAAGTGCCCTTTCAGGATTCTTACTATGAAGTCACTGGTACAGTGCTCTGCTTTTGTAAAGTGCTGGCCCACCAAGGTGACATCCTCATTGGTACTAGCATTTTTCATATGGTGTCTATGTAAATTAAATCTCTTCTTTAGCATCTGACTTGCTTCTCCAATGTAGCAGCCTTCGTTGCATTTTTTACACTGAATGATATATACCACATTGGAAGATGAGCACATGAAAGATTCCTTAGTGTTGAATATATTTCCTTTGTGAATGACCATCGGGTCCTGCGAAATGTTTTGGTATAGTTTGCAGCTGGAAATACTGCAAGGATGTGTGCCATTCTCTTCTTTTTGAGTCTGTGTTGGGAGCTTACTTCTAATTAGCTTGTGTTTTAAGTTGGGTGGCTGTTGAAAGGCCAGCACTGGTAGGGATGGGGAATATCTCTTTCAGTAATTCATCCTCCTGGAGTAGAGACTGTAGATCTTTTATGATTTGTCTTGATTTTTCTTAATTTTTCCAGCTCTGGGTTGTATGTCACTATGAGGGGGATTCCGTCTGTGGCTTTTTTTTTTCTTTGTACTGTGGCAGATTTTCCCTGGGTGTTTTGAGGGAGGAGGCAATATTCTTGGAGATTATTTTGGGGTTGTAGCCTTTCTATTCGAAGGTTGCAGTCAGGGTTTCGAGGTGTCTGTCTCTGTTCCCTGGGTCAGAGCAGATATGGTGGTATCTTGTGGCTTGGCTGTAAATAATGGATCTTTTTGTATGTGAAGGGTGGAAGCTGGAGTTGTGGAGGTAGCTTCATTTGTCTGTGGGTTTCTTGTATATGGATGTTTGTATATAGCCATCGCTGATTGAGACTGTGGTGTCCAAAAAATTGACTTTTTCTGGGGAGTAGTCAAATTTGAATCTGATTGTAGGATGGTATGTATTGAAGGAAAACCACCCTTAGCTAGTCTTGTAGCACAGCACCATCCAGCAGTACTCCCCTTACCACCAATGGCTCCTCAAGGGACTCACTAAGGAACAAGCCACTTAAGTGCAGCCTTTGGCATGCCACTTTGTAGTTGCTGTGACTGTTATATGGAGCACAATTCCTGATGAGATGAATAGGTGGGTATGGCTAATGAGTGCCCTATTGCTTTCCTCCTTCGCCCATAAGAATATGCCATACTGGGGCAAACCGATGGTCCATCTAGCCCAGTATCCTGCTTCTAGCAGTGGCCAATCCAGGTCACAAGTACCTAGCAAAATCCACATCAACTGTATTTGTGGCTGCCATTCTTTTTCATTGGAAATTGCTATAATAAAATAGAAGGATCTTAATGTTTTTCTTTATTTTTAACTGCTGGCTGTTATTATCTAAAAATTGATTTTCAATTTCTGCTGATTTGATTGATGGTCTTCTGTGTTTTGCTGCTTATATAGATTCCATTGTCCAAAGTTAATACATTTGAACATGTGAATAGTTTATAATGGATATATTTCTGTTTGTTTTCCACTTGTATTAGTCTTTCCATATACATTGGTTTACATGACACAATAGGACTGCGCACAGTCTTTGGCCATCTATTAGTTAAGATGACATTTTTTGGACTACAACAAAACAGTGAATGAGAAGAAAGGATTTGTGCTTGGTGACCTGCATCAGACATTATTCTATTCTCTTTCAGCATATATCTGTAATGTGGATCTTTTTAGTTCTCTCTATGTTCTTCCTGTCCTGCTGCATTAGATTCATCTGCCTTTTTGCTAGCTGGTCCAAAACAGAGGAAAATGTGATTCATTGTTGTGGACTTTTCCCTTTATATTATCTTCTATTATGAATGTGTTAATTATTCAGTTTGTTGGCACATACACACACATGCAAAAATACTCTTCTGAAATATTAATCTATATCTACCTTAAAAAATTGTAGTTTTAACTTCTAGATCTGCCGGTGTCATAAGGCATATGAAAAAAAATTGTGTCTGGAGAGATTCCGCCCACAGCATTGTCTTTCTTATGCTGCACAAAAGATATTAAGATCAACGGGATATTCAGTGAAGTCTTACGGATATTTACTCTTTTTTTATAGTAGGAAAGGGCCTATATAGGCACTCCATCTATGCCTACAACTTCCTCATCCAGCTGTGCACAGAAGGTTTGAGTCCAGTCAGCCACAGAGGCATCTCCAATACAAATAAATGTGGTAATATTTGTTACTGTGGCACATCTCCAAACTTCTCAGTTACTTAGCCATTTCATATAGTGCCATGTAAAAGCCTTCACACCCTTGTACATTTTCACTTTCTATTGTCTAAAAGATAGAATTCGAAAGAAATTAAAATAGGAGTTTGTTTCAGTGATCTACCCTACACTTTCAACATGAAAGAACAATTATAGAAATATTCAAAATAGAACTCTGTCCTTAGGGATAGGCTCTGCTTTCCATAGAGTCAGAGTCCTGGTAACAGGGCTGGGAGACTCCTGTGCTATTTCCATCTGTTCAGGGGCTGCTTCTGTCTCAAACAGTTGCCACAGTGGCCCTTTAGCTGGAGGCCAAACCCTTCCTCTGTGGGGCTGTAGTGCAGAGGTTTTCAATCCAGTCCTCAGGGCACACCCAGACAATTAGACTTTCAGGATCTCCACAATGAATAGATATGAGATAGATTTGCCTATTGCCTACAATGGAGGCAGTGCATGTAGATCAGTCTCATGCATCTTTATTGTGGATATCCTGAAAACCTGTCATGCTACCATTACATCTGAGGATCAATGGAGCCAGGAGACCATTATATTTTTGGATATATTAGCGAATTAGCAGAATGGTTCTTTTTTTTTTTTTTTTTTTTTACAATGGTTTATGTAAAACCTACAGATCGAAATACATCTAGAGGGAGATGAAGGGGCTATCCCAGAGGACCTTGAGGAAGAATTCTACAGTATCCCAATTACCAACACCAGAGGAAAGACAGCTGGATGTAGATGTCCCTATTTTCAATCGATCGGATGTTAGTCTAACAGATACGCAAGTTGATGTTCTATGTAAGGGTCTCTCCTTCGTACCTACCTCTAGATACAATGCATTTCAGACTAGAGTATATCTGTTCCATTTCACACGCAAAGTACAAATCATCCAGGTCTTCTCAGAACACTGTACACCCCAAGTCAACATTTCTGTGGTCAAAAAGCCCTCACAGTAGATCCCATCTGGCTCCATGGACCCCTGATTAATGCATTCAGCATATGTGTCCAGTGCGAGGTTTCCATGATAGAGAAGAAGAAGAAACAGCACTTCTATAATCTGTACCCTCTCTCTGAGTGATTGTATGCTGTCCTGTTGACAATGGCATTCCATCCTCTTTCTTTTTCTTTTGTAATTTCATCCTTTATTAACTGCTTCGACCAACTTTTGTTGTATTAGTGATATATCAAACTATAATAAAAAATACCAAGTGCATTTTTATAATATACCACTGCATTCCACAAACAAAAGGAGCATTTTCCCATATACCATCTTTCTCTTTTGATCTAGGCACAGAAAAAACAAGATTTAAAATTTTCCCAGATTTCAACCTTTGTAGTTAAAAAATAAAACTGTGAGTGTTAAGCTCCTGATTCTCATAACATGATGTCCATTTTGGTGGCTCTTTACTAGGAGAAAAAAATCTCAGCACCCATACAACATGTGTAACCAGCCCCTCAAAATGAAACACTGATTATGATTTAGAACAAATTACTACTGTAACCAATGAAAGGTTATTCTGTTGTGATACTTCCTCTGTGTAAATCCGTGTGCTGCACAAGCCAGCATGTATCTAACTCTGAGATAAAATAACAATGAACATCAACAACATGGATACAGCAGGTAATAGTTTGTTTTGGTAGCACTAATATGGCAGCTGCGCAGGGGAAATGGCTTCAGTCTTTTGACATCATGCTGTCTCCTGTCTTATTAACCCTCTTTGATCCTCCTTGCAACTCAGCCCTACCTGCCTGTGACTAGAAGCCTTCCAATTGGCTGAATTCTACCACAACTTCTGCACTAGAAAAGGGGGGGGGGGGGCATGAAGAGCTACTGTAGGCTAAGCTCAGACAGATATCTACACATTTAGCCATCCTTCTGGCTTTCATACAGATAGCGTACACATTTATACAATCTGGAATAAATCCAGACATTTGGCAATCCTAGTCTCCAGAATTCTGACCACATCTGACAGGGCTCCCCTAAACTTTTGTGCCCGAGGCATGTGCCTAGTTGGAGCATCCTTTAATCTAGCTGCCACACAGCAGGTGAACATCTGTAGTATATATGAGTCTTTCAGTTAACTGTCTGAAGCCATAGCCTACTGATTAGAGCAGAAGGTTGTAGGTTCAAATCCAACCTTTTACCTACCTACCTTATGTATTATGGAGTTGATCCGGAGCTCTGCATAGAATGCTATACAACATTACTATCACCGAGTGTTTAAGATATTAGGGAAAGTGTCAAACATTTGGAGACAGTAGGTTGTATAGCATTCTATTCAGCCCCCTCCCCCCAACACATCTAATTACATACTGAAAAAGAGTGACAAGTGTTTTGCTATATTTTGAATTATTTACAATACTTCTATTGCACATGATCTTATCAATTTGCAGATTACATATGTGACATACATAATATTAGAATATGATACCATAAATCTCACAGCTTCCGAAATCCCAGCATGGTTCAATCTAAATTCAAAGTTAATAATTTCCATGCTCTGGGTTGGTTCATAGGCAGCTCCTGTAACGTTTAGGCTACAGCTCCTCAAGTGTCAGATATGGTGAGTTCCTGTGCAGCGCAGTGTGCTGCCGGGTGTGAAAAGACATGGACCCGGGTTCTGCTTGGCGGCCGAGCAACCCCATTCCCCGAGGGTTGAGCCCCCAGGTGCGGGCAGCCGACAGGACTTATACTGAGAGGCCAGGAAAGGGGCGGAGGGCGGGACCCAGTGAGGGAAGGCCCGATGAGTTGACGACGAGAAGATTTACTTCGTTCATTTACAAGCAGGGCAGGCTGCCTGCCACGCCGCTTGCTTTGCAGGAGATGAGCGCTGCTGACTGCAGCGCCGCCAGCATCAGCGGAGCACCCCCCCCACCCACGGACACCCGGGGCGGACTGCCCCCACCGCCCCCCCCCCTTGGTACGCCACTGCTCTACATAGATTGTTAGTGGAATTTCCTGATCCTACCTTCTGTTCTCTTCAAAACAGCCACACAATATATATTCAATTAAAGACAGCAGTGTCAATCTCTAACACAGTGCAGGTCAATGGGGACTAAATCTTCCAAAGAACATAATTGGCCACAAAGTGTGCTAACAGTCTCCAATCATGGCATACAAAATCTCTTAAAGTAGTAACATGAACTATGTTGTTCCTGTTCTAAACGTTAATGCTGCAATGCGAAGTGTAGAGCACTTATCTTCTGGGAGGGAGTCCCTGAGGGTGGTGTGCATTTTGTGAGCCTGAAGTGTACAGCAATATCCAGTGGCAGGCACAGTACACCAATGTGCATTGTCATAGGTAGTTATGGAATGTGTGCAGAGGTACAGTACAGTTGTGCACAGTGTCTGAAATGCATAAATGGTCAAGGTTAAGGATGGACTACAGCAATCTGGACCCCATTCCGATTTATCCAGTGTGCAACCATGTCAAGATGTCTCATCTATGTTCCACCTTTTTTCCACACAGGTGAGCCATGCCCAGGTCCATCTAACCTGGACTCAACCTCACCACTACCAGTGTGGAGGAGGAGGAGGAGGAGCAGCAGAAGAGGCCACAGTGCTACCACTCCCTTCACCATGACCAGCACAGGCACAGCCTACAACACAACCTCCGCAAGCTAAAAACGCTAGTATTTCTTTGTGGCAAACAGTGGAATGGATGGATTGCCATTGCGGGGTCTCTGCCCCTAGGAAATTGCTGTTTGCTCTGTCCTAGCCATGATGATGGCTGCAGTGCCGACCCCTCCCCTTTGAGCCTTCAAGATCATTTGCGCTCCAGGTCCGGATCAGAGCCAGGTAATTAGGCCCCACGGTGAGATCTTAATATATTTTTTTAAATTCTGCTGCCTTGGCTTTTTTGTTTCACATTTTATTGCTGCTGCTGCTAGTTTGGCAGGAGCAGCGGGGGGGGGGGGGGGGGGGAGGTGTCATTAATTGTGAAAAGGATTGAGAACGGGGCCAAGAACACTGGATGGGAGAGAAAGAGGGCACACTGCCTGGATGGAGGGGACAGAGAGAGGGGTGGACAGTGCTGATAGAAGGGAGAGAAAGGGCAGACGCTGGATGGAAAAGGGCAGAGAGAGGAGGCAAATGCACACACGTGGCTGGATAGAAAGAAGCAGAGAGAGAGGGGTGGACGTGATTACACGGCTGGATAGAAAGGAGCAGAGAGAGAGGGGTGGACATAGCGAACTGGCAGACTGAAGACACCCCCCCCCCTCCACTTGCCCACCCTCCCCTGCCCCTGGCTGTGTTCCCTGCCTTGTAAAACTTTTATTTTTTACAGAAATCGCGAACCGGCAGACTGAAGACTGAAAGCAAACAGCAGGCAGGCTCACCTCCTGTTGCATCGCGTCGCTGTTTCTTTTCCCTCCCTGCCTGCATTCTCAGCGCGTCCCACCCTCCTCTGATGTCATTTCCTTGAGGGCGGGACGCGCTGAGAATGCAGGCAGGGAGGGAAACGACTTCTGTAAAAAAATAAAAGTTTTACAAGGCAGGGAACAGAGCCAGGGGCAGGGGGGGGTGGGCAAGTAGGGCTGGGTGTGTGTGTGTGTGTATGTGGGCAAGTAGGGCTGTGGGTGTGTGTGTGGGCAAGTAGGGCTGCGTGGGTGTGTGTGTGTGGGCAAGTAGGGCTGGGGGTGTGTGTGTGGGCAAGTGGAGGTGGGTGTGTGTGGGCAAGTGGGGCTGGGGTGTGTGGGCAAGTAGGGCTGGAGGTGTGTGTGTGTGTGGGCAAGTGGGGCTGGGCAAATGGGGCTGGGGTTTGAATGATCTCGGGGGCAGGTGGAGGCTGTGGCGAGTCACTGGACATGGGAGGGGAGGGATAGGGGGCAAAAGAGAATCGCTGGACATGGAGGGGAGGGAGGAGAATCATTCTGGACATGGATTGGATGGGAGGGCAGGGGAGAGAGGAGAATGGAGAATTGCTGGACATGGATGAGAGGGGAAGGCAGGGAAGAGAGAATTGCTGAACATGGATAGGAGGGGAGGGCGGGGAGAGAGGAGAATCACTGGACATGGGAGGGGAGGAGAGAAGAGACATGCTGGGCATGGATGGAGGGGAGGGAAGATAGGAAGGAGATGCACATGGATGGGATGGCAGGAGAGGAAGGAGAAATGCTGGAAATGGATGGAGAGGAGAGCAGAGATAGAGGAGAATTGCTGGGCATGGATGGATGGAGGGGTTGCCGGGGAGAGAGGAAAAATGCTGGACATGGAAGAAAGGAGGAAAGTAAAGAAATAAATGGAAAGGAAGCTCTGGAAACGGAGTTAAGAGAACAGATAGAGAGCAGCAGAATCAGAAACTTGGACCAGTATGGAAAGAAAACAGTCACCAGACAACAAAGGTAGGAAAAAATCATTTTATTTTCATTTTAGTGTTTGGAATTTGTCCAATTTAAGAATTTACATCTGCTCTCTTATTTTGCACTAGGTATACTGGAGCTGTAACATCTTACAGAAATTATTTATAATGAAAAACAATCACAAGTTATTGTTTTTCTCCTATACTATTATATTTTCAATGATGTCTATTTATATGCGCCATGGCTGGTATAAGGGGTGTGGCTAATGTGGGTGTGGCTATCATAGGGGTGGAGCCATATGTGGTGACCCCGCCCGCAATGAGTACCGGCACCTTTTTTTCTACAAAAAAAGCACTGACTGTAACAAAAAAAAAAGGGGGGCAGAGAGAGGGGCAGACCGGGACACTGGATGGAAAGGGGCAAAGAGAGGGTGCAGATGATGGATGGAAAGGGGCAGAGAGAGGGGGCAGACGATGGATGGAAAGGGGCAGAGAGAGGGGGCAGGTGATGGATGGAAAGGGGCAGAGAGAGGGGGCAGGTGATGGATGGAAAGGGGCAGAGAGAGGGGGCAGACACTGCATAGAAGGGCAAGAAAGGGCAGATGCATACGCGCAGCTGGATGGAAAGGACAGAGTGAAGAGCAGATGAGGAAAGCAGAAACCTGAGACAACAAAGGTAGCTAAAAATGTATTTTTCTTTTTTTGCTTTATGATAAAGTAGTATTGCAGACGTTTATAAATAGAAAACAGAAATAAAGTAATCTTTTTATTGGACTAATTTTAATACATTATGACTAACTTTTGGAGACCAAATCCCCTTCTACTACTACTTATCATTTCTATAGCGCTACTAGATGTACGCAGCGCTGTACACTTGAACATAAAGAGACAGTCCCTGCTCAACAGAGCTTACAATCTAATTAAGACAGACAACTAATTAGGACAGACAAACAGGACAAAAGAGATAAGGGAATTACTAAGGTGGGGATGATAAAATAAGGGTACTGAACAAGTGAGTAATGGTTAGGAGTTAAAAGCAGCATCAAAAAGGTGGGCTTTTAGCCTAGATTTGAAGACGGCCAGAGATGGAGCTCGACAGACTGGCTCATGAAGTTTATTCCAGGCATATGGTGCAGCAAGATAAAAGGAACGGACTCTGGAGTTAGCGGTGGAGGAGAAGGGTGCAGATAAGAGAGATTTATCCACTGAACGGAGTTCCCGGGGAGGAGTGTAGGGAGAGATGTGGAGAGGTACTGAGGAGCTGCAGAGTGAATGCACTTATAAGTCAATAAGAGGAGTTTGAACTGTATGCGGAAAAGGATAGGGAGCCAGTGGAGTGACTTGAGGAGAGGGCTAATATGAGCATAGCGACACTGGAGGAATATAAGTCGTGTGGCAGAATTTTGAACAGATTGAAGAGGAGAGAGATGGCTAAGTGGGAGACCTGTGAGAAGCAAGTCGCAATAGTCTAAGCAAGAGGTGATAAGAGTGTGGATGAGGATTCTGGTAGTGTGCTCAGAAAGGAAAGGGCGAATTGTGGTGATATTATAGAGAAAGAAATGACAGGTTTTAGCAGTCTGCTGAAGATGCTCAGAGTAGGAGAGAGAGGAGTCGAAGATGACCCCAAGGTTACGAGCTGATGAGACAGGAAGGATGAGAGTGTTATCCACAGAAATAGAGAATGGGGGAAGAGGACAGGTTGGTTTAGGGGGAAAGATAAGAAGCTTAGTCTCGGTCATGTTTAGTTTCAGATGGCGGTGAGACATTCAGGCGGCAATGTCAGACAGGCAGACTGATACTTTGGCCTGAATTCCTGCTGAGATTTCTGGTGTGGAGAGGTAGATCTGGGAGTCATCGGTGTAAAGATGGTACTGAAAACCAGGGGATGAGATCAGGGTACCAAGGGAAGAAGTATAGATGGAGAAAAGAAGAGGTCCCAGGACAGATCCCTGAGGTACACCAACTGATAGTGGCATAGAAGTGGAGGAGGATCCACCAGAGTATGCTTTACATTGCTCACTACAATGATGAAGATTCTGCCTTTTCCTAGGTACACCCTTGTTGTATGACTCATAGAAGTTACTAGTGCTTATGGTATGGTAGAATTGCTCTGTAGGTCATGAGTGACATTTGTTGTGTTTTGTATTAATTGACAGTAGGCCTAGTACTGGATTTTAAAGTTTGGATTTGGATTTTGGTACAGTATCCACCTTATTTTTGAAAGAGAAAGATGCCCATATTTCGACCCAAATCGGGAGATGGGCGTCTTTCTCCCGCGGGCGCCCAAATCAGTATAATCGAAAGCTGATTTTGGACGTCTTCAACTGCAATCTGTCACGGAAATGGCCAAAGTTGACGGGGGCATGTCAGAGGCGGGACTGGGGCCTATTTATCGGCCGAGGAGATATGGGCATCCTCGGCCGATAATCGAAAAAAGAAAGGCGTTTTTAGCGCAAATTTGGGTCACTTTTTTTGGACCCTTTTTTTTCACGAACAAGTCCCAAAAAGTGCCCTAAATGACCAGATGACCACCGGAGGGAATCGGGGATTACCACCCCTGACTCCCCCAGTGGTCACTAACCACCTCCCACCCAAAAAATAGAACTTTAAAAACTTTTTTTTTCCAGCCTGTATGCCAGCCTCAAATGTCATACCTAGCTCCATCACAGCAGTATGCAGGTCCCTGGAGCAGTTGTTAGTGGGTGCAATGGACTTCAGCCAGGTGGACCCAGGCCCATCCCCCCCTACCTTACACTTGTGGTTGTAAACGGGAGCCCTCCAAACCGCCCCCAAAACCCACTGTACCCACATCTAGGTGCCCCCCTTCAGCCATAAGTGCTATGGTAATGGTGTAGAGTTGTGGGGAGTGGGTTTTGGGGGGATTTTGGGGGGCTCAGCACCCAAGGGAAGGGAGCTATGGACTTCAGAGGTAGTTAACTTTTTTTTTAATTGTTACAAGTGCCCCCTAGGGTGCCCGGTTGGTGTCCTGGCATGTGAGGGGGACCCGTGCACTACGATTCCTGGCCCCTCCCACGACCCAATGCCTTGGATTTGTTCGTTTTTGAGCTGGGCGCCTTCAGTTTCCATTATCGCTGAAAAATGATACCGCCCAGCTCAAATCCGCACAAATCCGATGCATTTGGCTGGCACAAACTGTATTATCGGAAAAAAGATGGATACCCATTTTTTTCAAAAATACGGTTTGTTCCGCCCCTTCACGTAGCTGTTCTCAGAGATAGACGCCCATGGAGATGGGCATTCGTGTTCGATTATGCCCCTCCACGTATTTTCCTGTCTCCTGGAGAGCTTACAATTTAACATAACACACATAACAGCTACTCTTATATACCACTGCCACCTCATAGCTCTAAGCAGTTAACAATTAGAAGAAGCTAGAATATATATTTAGGAATTACATAAAATACAGATTCAATTAAAAAGGAGAAATGTACAATTCAATTAACTAACACATAGCTTCAAAAAAGTAAAGTGTTTATAAAGAATTTCTAAAATCTTTGTAATTTTACAAAAGCAAAAGATGGTTAGAAATCTCCATTCCTATTTTAAGCTGCTAGAACAAGCTAGTAGTGATTCATAAATAAACCTCAAGATTTCTGTTACAGTGCTGTATTGTGAAACCAGCAACTGGTTCATATTTATTCTGAATTTCTTAAAGAAATTTGAGGTGGGATTCCAACGTGAAACAACATCGACTTAGTGGAGCACAACAAAGAAAAATTAAAAATGCAAAAGTGGAGGCAATTGAAGCAATATTTGGATCTATGTTGAAATATGTAATACCTTCAACATTGCATATAGGTAATGAAAATTCGGAAGAAGAGCAAGGTGGCGCATCTAAAGCACCTATACTAGAAACAACACAAAATGATTCAGATGACACAGGGCTGAAAGACAACAATAAATTATCATCATCTATAAGCACTGATAATGAGGAAGAGAAAGGAATTGACAGCAAGAGTCAACATCAACAGGATAAAATAAATAGTGGAGAAGAAAGAGACACTAGAAGTAAAGACCAAGAATTTGAAGAAATGGCAACAAATGATATTTTACTTTATTGCGATATTGCTGCTTGCCCAATCCCGGTTCCATATGACTTGAGAATTAATCTGGTTAAAAGGGGAAGTGAACCTCTTCAGAATCAAGTTGGACTTTTCTCTGAAGTTCAACAAGAAGGAAAAAAAGAGCAAAGGAGGCAGTCAACAGTTAACTTCATGGTTTTATAAACCTTTACCAAAAGTGTTGAGAACTTGGATGGTTTATTCAAAATCTAAAAATTGTTTGTTTTGTTTTTTCTGTAGACTGTTTGCAGATAATGAGACAAAAGCTGGAACATCCGTCTTTATAACTGGCTTTAAAAACTGGTGGAAGTTAAATCCTAAAGTCCCTGAACATGAGATATCTGTACATCATCTCTTCTGCTTAGAAAAATGGCTTTAAAAACTGGTGGAAGTTAAATCCTGAAGTCCCTGAACATGAGATATCTGTACATCATCTCTTCTGCTTAGAAAAATGGAAGACCTTGGCAATGGGACTGCAAATCCAAAAAACTAATGATAAAATCCATCAAGTGGAAATGGATAAAGAGAGAAAAAACTGGAGAAACATTTTATATCGTCTTTTGTATGTAATTATGTTTTTGGCCAAACAAAACGTTCCTTTCCATGGTCACAGAGAGGATATGTCATCAGCAAATAAAGGAAATTTTGGGAGTTGATAGAATTACTCTCAAATTATGACCCAATTTTGAAGAAACATTTTGCAAAAATCAATCATATTGTGCCTTCTGAAAGGAGATTGACTTCATACTTATCTCTAAAAATTCAAAATGAATTCATTGATCTACTGGAAATTTGTCAAAGAAAAAATAAAGGCAGATATTTAAAAAGCAAAATACTTTGGAATTCGTTTTGATAGCACTCCTGATGTTTCACACATGGATCAAATCTGTGAAATGATCATATGTGTCCATATTGAAGATGATAAAATTGAAATAAAAGGAATCATTCTTGGGCTTCTTTTCTATTTCCGGGAAGACTACTGCTGAACTCACAGATCTTGAAACAACTGGATACTGATGGACTGGACATAAACCTCTGGTATTCATGGTGGTGTTCAGGCAAAAATCAAAGAAATGAATCCCAAGTATTTGTGCCTTGTGCAAATCATTCTTTGAACCTTTGCGGAGGTCACTCTTTTGGAAGTGTTTCTTTAAGTGTGACATTTTTTTGGAACTTTGGAAAAAATGTATTCATTCTTTTCAGTCTCAACTCATCAATGAAAAAAGTCTGCAGAGAGTCCAAGATGGCCACCGAATGAGACAGACGTGTTTCAGAGCTCCTCAGGATTTTCTACTTAACTTAAAATATTACCTGAACATGCCGAAGAGAAGGGGCAGAGCTGCTGCTACTGCTTCCCAGCAGCAAAGACCTCTTATCTCTTCTGGCTCGATGGACTTATATCTGCAGAGAGCTCAGAATTCCATATTACCGTTGGTGAGCGGTCCGCTGGCTCAGCCCAGGCCTGGAGACCATGAGCAGAACCCTGGACTAGAAGTCTCACTAAGCCCTGACGGAAGGACTCCTCCTCCTCAGCTTGTGGGAAGCAGCTCTCCATTGGCAGCATCTGCAACCCCCAAAACTGAAGTGTTAAAGGGTGGAGCTGGACGGGAAACAGTTTTGGCTATATTGGAGGAACTGGGAGGTTCGTTAACCCCCAGTCTGTCTGCACACATGGCAGAAAAATCTCAGGAGGAAAAACAAGGGACAGCTGAAGGTGAGAAACACATACAACAAGGGGAAATAGAAAATACTTCATTTGCAAAACTTTTCCAGAAACCAGCAGAAGTGACATTAGATAATTTGTGGTTGCTGATTGCTGAACTGGGGAAGGCTTTATGCCCCCAGATGTAAAAATTGAGTGAAGAAGTTGTGATACTAGATAGGAAAGTAAAAGAAATTGAGAATGAGGTGAAATCAGTGAGAACTTGGAAAACAGGAGAAAGATTTTTCACAGATGCAGACATTACAAATGACTATGCTGAAAGATTTGATTACTCTTAGGAGAAAATCAGAAAAGTTGGAAAATAATTCAAGAAGTAATAATCTGTGTTTTATTAATTTTCCTTGACAACATTTAATTTCCCCAAGAGAAATGCTGAAGAATTACTTTAAAGAAGTGCTAAAGATAGGAGACAGTGATATACCCCCCTTTTCACAGGTTTTTTATATCCCTGTGAGAGGAGAGGAAAACCAACAGAAACAAAACATTCAAGATAATCAACACACTGGATGTCTCAGCACTGCTTGAAATGTCGGACACAGAGCAAATAATGGCAACCACTTTACTTGGCTACAGTAGCGTTACCCTCAGACAACGTTTGGATTTTAAAGAAGTTCTTCCAGAAAAAAGAAAAAAACTTTCGAGGTTTACAAACTCGGGTTTTTCCAGACCTTGTGAAGGAAACACAAAAACGGAGACAGAAGTTTCTGCAAATGAAGCAGGAGGTCCTTCAGTTAGGGGCATCATTCTATTTAAAATATCCGTGTAAATGTTTGATTTCCTACCAATCAGTGAAATTTGTGTATTTTGACCCTGTTCAACTGTCTTCTTTTATAACAGCTAAGGAACATGTCTTTATCTCTATTTTGTTTGAAACAGTTTATTGCCTTTTTCTTCTCTCCAGTATATAGGAATATTGGACTCCACTTATGGACTTATATGAAGCTATGGGAAAGTGTTAATTTTTGTATTGATAATTTTCCTAGATAATTTAAATGTAATAGCTGAATGTTTCCTTTACAAGTGACTTTACTTGTGTAATCTGAAATGATAACGATAAATAAATAATTTTAAAAAAGTCTGCAGAATGTAGGTATAACAGTAAAAAGACTTTCCCAGACAAGGTGGAGTGCTCATTATGAAGCTGTGTGTGCAGTAAAAAAATTAATCTCTACCTTTGAAGTACTGTGTGATCCAAAAGAAAATGTGGATACAAGAGGATCAGCTCAGATTTTGCTGTCTGCTGTGTGCGATTTTTCTTTTCTGAGTTATCTTTTTTTTCTGATGTGATGTTTTAGATGAAGTTAATCAGACACAAAAATACTTGCAAACAGTCAAAATCAGCCTTGAACAATGTACAGTGAAAGTGCGAGCTTTAAAATAGTTCCTTGAAGATCAATGCACAGAAATTGTGGAGAAGGCCATTAACTATGCAACAACAAAATGTAAGAAAATGGGCATTGCCATAGAAAGAAGAATCAAATTTTGAAGAAGAATGCCTGGAGAAACAGCAAAAGATGCTGGTCTTACATTGCCAGAAGAAATGAAAGGGGCTATGTTTGAATGCCTTGATCATTTTCACCAAGTATTGGAGACTTGTTCTAAAGCAATGGATCAAATAAAATCAGTGTTCGCTATCATTCAGCCATTCTCTCTGACTTTTGCGGAAGTTGAAATTTATGATGATTTTTCTGCTGGAGATTTTAGTGGAAACTTTTTGACTGCAGAGACATTTAAAAGCTACTGCAATCAATCCCGAAGAAACAAAGACATGGGCAGTATTGCAATCTCTAGAATTTATTGTGAAATGGGATTTTTATGAATCTGTGCCAAACTTATCCTTATGTATAAGACTTTTCCTGTTTGTATATCTGTTGCTTCATGTGAAAGAAGCTTTTCAAAATTAAAATTAATAAAAAGTGTTCTTCGATCAACTATGAGTGAAGATAGATTGACAAATCTGGCTATACTGTTCATTGAACATGAATATGCAAAGAAGATCAATTTTGATGAAGTCATTGACAAATTTGCAGCAGTTAATGCTTGAAAACAGAAACTATAATGTTCTTATTCATTACAACAAGTTAAAAATCAATGTAGAGGAGAAAAGAGAAACAAAATACAAGTTTTCACCAAAACCCTTTTCCAAATAACGACAGAAAGCAGTATTGAAATATCACACATTGTATGATGGAGTACAAAAACAATTCTCAGGGGGAAAAAGCCTCTGAACCCTTTCTTCCACTTCCATATAACAGAAGAAAATTATGGTAGGATTGCATAGGGTACACTTATGTCACTGGCATAAAAAAAAAACCTTGGGAAAATTTTGTTAAAACTCCAAACAAACTAGCTCAAACATATAGTGACATTTGACAAAGTACCACATGAAAGACTCCAGAGGAAATTGGAGAGTCATGAGATAGGAGGTAGTGTCCTATTGTGGATTAAAAACTGGTTAAAGAATAGAAAACAGAGAGTAGGGTTAAATGGTCAGTATTCTCAATGAAGAAGGGTAGATAGTGGGGTTCCTCAGGGGTCTGTGCTGGGACTGCTACTTTTTAACATATTTATAAATGATGGGAGTAACTAGTGAGGTAATTAAATTTGCTGACGACACAAAGTTATTCAAAGTCATTAAATCGCGAGAGGATTGTGAAAAATTACAAGAGGACCTTGGGAGACTGGGCGTAGAAATGGCAGATGACGTTTAATGTGAGCAAGTGCAAAGAAATGTATGTGGGAAAGAGGAACCCGATCTATAGCTATGTAATGCAAAGTTCTACGTTAGGAGTCACCGACTAAGAAAGGGATCTCGGTGTCGTTATTGATGATACGTTGAAATGTTCTGCACAGTGTGCTGCGGCGGCTAAGAAAGCAAATCGAATGTTAGGTATTATTAGGAAAGGAATGGAAAACAAAAGTGAGGACATTATAATGCCTTTGTATTGGTCCATGGTGCGACCGCACCTCAAATATTGTGTTCAATTCTGGTCGCCGCATCTAAAAAAATATATATAGTGGAATTAGAAAAGGTACAGAGAAGGGCAATGAAAATGTTAAAGGGGATGGGAAGACTTCCTTATGAGGAAAGGCTGAAGCATCTACGGCTCTTCAGCTTGCAGAAGAGATGGCTGAGGGGAGATATGATAGAGGTCTCTAAAATAATGAGTGGAGTGGAATGGGTAGATGTGAATCATTTGTTTACTCTTTCCAAAAATACTAGGACTAGGGAGCATGCGATGAAGCTACAAAGTAGTAAATTTAATACAAATCAAAGCCAATTTTTCTTCACTCAATGTGTAATTAAATTATGGAATTCGTTGCCAGAAAATGCTGGTAAAGGTGGTTAGCTTAGCGGGGTTTAAAAAGGGTCTGGCCGTCTTCCTAAAGGAAAAGTCCATAGATCATTATTAAATTGACTTGGGAAAATCCACTGTTTATTTCTGGGATAAGCATCATAAAATGTATTGCGCTTTTCTGGGATCTTGCCAGGTATTTGTGACCTGGATTGGCCACTGTTGGAAACAGGATACTGAGCTTGATGGACCTTTGGTCTGTCCCAGTGTGGCAATACTTATGTACTTATTTGTTCCAGTATGAAATATAGATTCTTTCCATGTTCAGATGGATTGAGAAATTTTTTTTTATATCTAAAAGAATATTTTGCTGATCATCCATGTGATATCACCACTGTTTCCAGAGTAAGAAATAAATCAACACGGGTGTCTTATACACCTCTCAGTGCAAATTTGAGAGTCTTTAAAGAGATGACATTGAAAGAAATAGACATTTATTTAAACAAGAGGATTCATCAACGTCAGAATCTATCTAGAGCTCAAAAACAAATAGACATGACATTTGTATCTGAAGCGCCGACAAGGGAGGAGTGATAGTCATCATGGACATAGAAGCCTATGATGAAGAAGTTTACAGACAGTTGAACATGATCACGGAATATGTGAAATTACCATCAGATCCCACAGCTTCCCTACAAAAACAAATTAAATCACTTACAGAGAAAGCTCTTAGTGAAGGCATTCTGACCCAAGTTGACCCTAAGACGTTGCAAAAACCACCTGGTTGGCCCATCGTGTCCAGCAAAGGTTCATTGTTAGAACTCTTATCAACATATATGGACACTTTTATCTGACTGTTGGAATGTAAAGGATTTTTTTATGTTAGAGTTACCACAGATTTTTTGAAAAAATTGGCAACTATTGATGACACATCATCGATTTTGTTTTTAGCTACAATGGATGTAAGTTCCTTGTACACTTCAATTCCACAAAGTGAAGTTTTAGAAGTGATTAAAACATTTTTAAAACAGGATGGGGGGGTTAGTCACCAAATACCCACACACTTCATAATACAATTAGCTGCTTTGGCCATGGAAATGTTTTTTTCGGATATCGCACCAAATATTTCCAGCACATTTCAGGCATAGCCATGGGTGCCACCTTTGCCCCCTCGGTGACAAATCATTTTATGCAGGACTATGAAGAAAAATGGGGTCAACACAACAATTTTTCTCAGTATATTAAAACTTGGATACGATATATTGATGATGTGTTCCTTTTGTGGACAGTCTCTGAAGAAAACCTCAAAGCTTTTCACGAATGGTCAAATACATGTCATACCAATATACAATTTACTCTCACATACCATTCTTTTCAGATATCTTTTTTAGGTGTACTGATTAAGAAACAATTGGTTTTGATAGGGTGGAGCAGAGAAAATTTTGTGGCCACCCACTTTGGGCTCAGGGCCACCCAAAACTGGCTGTCTGGCTACGCCACTGCTGAAAACTGAGGCTAAAATAAAGGCCAGAATTTTTATTGGCCCCGAAATCAACAAAGTAATGCATGATGACACATTCAGAACAAAACTCAACCCTCTGAAACTTGCAGCTTGGGATGCATTTGTGCTAGTATTGCAGAACTTCCTTGGGAACAGACGAGCTGAAAACTATGCTGAACTAGTAGACAACATGCTTAAAGCATATTAACAACTTGGCTGCCGAATGTCATTGAAAATGCATTTTTTACATTCCCATCTTGACTTTTTCCCACCCAATTTGGGACACGTGACGAACATGGAGAGAGGTTCCATAAAGACATTTCTACAGTGGAGAACAGATATCAAGGCCGCTGGAATCCCAACATGATGGGGGATTACTGCTGGTTTTTGCAACGGGAAAATATGACCAATCGCAAAAGCAGATGCCTGAAGCACTTTTAACAGTACTGGGCCTTGCTGAAGTAAGACTTTTAAACTGGAATACGAGACTTTTTTTGAAATTTTGTTATTCCATTACATTTTCATATACTGTTTACTACGAAAATTTTGATGTAGATCAGGTAATTGTTGGAGTAAAACTCGTTCTGTAAAAAATTATTCAATGCTTTCCAAGTGCTTAATTCATTTGGGCAAACTTATGCATAACAAAATTTCCTGATGTGTTACAACAATTCTGACTTTGGATTTGGAATCCGCATGCTGAATTTAGTATAGGACAAATGGTTTTTGCCCAGTAGCACATGAAAATTTTTTTTTTGTTGTGCTGTGAAATCACTCATTTTTAATCTGTTTTTTTTTTGTTACATTTGTACCCTGCGCTTTCCCACCCATGGCAGGCTCAATGCGGCTTACATGGGGCAATGGAGGGTTAAGTGACTTGCGCAGAGTCACAAGGAGCTGCCTGTGCCTGAAGTGGGAATTGAACTCAGTTCCTCAGGACCAAAGTCAACTACCCTAACCACTAGGCCACTCCATTTGTAATTTTTGTTCAACCTATTGTCGTGTTTGATACTTAAAAAAAAACAACTATAAGCTTTTATTTGCACACTTAGGCTCAGGAATCATGTGGCCACAGAATGTGTACATAAACAGGCTAGTTAGATTCCATGCTGTTCTTGACACCTTATATTGCTGGAAAGGTCCTGCTTAGTATGCCAAAGTCTTGTTTAGTATTTGCAGTTTTTTGATATTTGTCTATTATTCTGGCCAGGCCTCTTCTGTTTTTATGTACTAGTGATGTATTTAAAGGAATTTATGTGCAATCTGATCTCCAGACAGGTAATTTTATTATGCATAATTATGCTTTATGTATGTTACTAGCTGTTAAGCCCGTAACAACGGACTAGTGTTTTGTTTTCCTATGCCCCCCCCCCCCCCGGGTCCACCAACCCTGCTCTCTCCCCTGCCCTCCCCCCAGCGTGTTTCCCTCAGTTCCGCCCCCTCCTTTCCTCCCTGCTCCCTCCTCCTCCTCCGATTTCCACTCCCATGTCCAAGCCCTCCTCCCTATTGGGCTGTACTGCTGGTGGAGGCGGGGCTTGGAATTCTACACTCTTAGCGTTCTGACTACTGCGCATTTGCAGGTGAGTCGGTCACTTGCCATTTATATGTTTGATGTTTTGACATATATTTTCTAACTTAAGTGTGATATTTATGGGTTTTATGTATTGACTTTTGGTTACCCCTGATGCAGCCCAGTAGTGGGCGAAACATGACATCAGGTCATTTTAATGTGAGATCTCCAATTTCGTTCAATAAAAGAACTTTTTATCTACTACATGAGATCTACTATCTTTACTGTGACTTTGGAATTTGCCGATCAAATGAAGACTGCAGCCTTCTTTGGATGCATTTAAAATTAACTAAATAAATAATAACGGGGAATGAGAACAAAAAATCGCTAACTATATAGTGTGTATAGCTGTGGGCTTATTTATATTTTTGGGGGACACCCAGTGACTTATTCTAGCGATTTTTTGTTCCCATTCCCCGTTATTATTTATTTAGTGGATTCTACGCACCAGGGTAGTTGGTAACATGACTTCACAGTCCCAAACTCAATCATGGAAGACAGGGCACAGTTTTTCATCAGAACATGTGGGTGATACACTCAGAGGCATATCATTGTTACAATTAGACCCCTCTGCTTCATCTGCCACATCGTGGACGGCACTTTCTAATGCAATGAAGAGATTAGTTAAATCTGAACTGCACAGTGCTACGCTCATTGAGTACTGTAAGAAAGAATTAATACCTCGGGGTCTGAGGATTTCTAAAGAACCTAAACTTTTCTGTGATGATAAAGAGTTCCTGCAAAAGTGGGCAGGTATCCTCAATAAGTATTCCCTCGACTTTATGGTACTAATTATTGATAAAACCTCTGAGATCACTAAATCCATCAAAATTGAGCTTGACACTATTAATGAGGGTTTGAAAGTTAAAGAATCTTTGGAATCGTTTCAACATCAGCAGGACGACCTGAACTATAAAATTGAACAGTTCCGGATTGACTTCCAAAGATTAAAAATCAAGAAATTTAGGAGAGATGAGAAGGATTACGAAACAAAGAATATATATCCATGGATGGAAACGACAAATCACAATATGCTTCAACCATTTGAAGAGGACAAACTGAGTGTGTCTGATGATAGTTCATCAGGATCAATCTTTTTTAGGGAGAAGCCGTGGAAAACGGGGACGATTCAGAGGTGGCAGGCAATGCCGGGGGAGAAGAGGAGGCGGGAACATGCCAGATCCACAAGCTGGACAAACAGAACGTCCTCTCACCTGGTCCCGCCAGCAATAGAAACTTCTGCGATTGTGAACTTATCCTCACACGTTTTGACCGAAGGAGAACTACAACTGCTTTCCAAGGGTTTGTTGTTTGTTCCCACCAGCAGACTAGACCGTTTTCAAGTTAAAGTTGAATTTGAGAAATTTTTACACACTTTAAATATTAGAGTGTTTTTTTTCAGAACACAGCAATGAAACTGTTGATTTGTTGTATGTTAAACGGAAATCTAAATGGTCGCCTCTTGGACCCTTAGATCTGGTCCTAGCTTCATTTCATCTGCTGGTATTGAAAGAATTTGACAACCTGAAAGTTGTTTCACGTAAACTTCGGAGAAGGAATCTCACCAAAATGGAATTGAATGCCTTAGACACATTGAGATCCAATACTTCTATAGTAGTGAGGAGAACTGACAAGGGAGGTGCTATAGTGGTTCAAGACCGGGTTGATTACATAGCTGAAATTCAACGACAAACTACAAGTGTCCAGTGATTATAAAAGACTCATCTTAGATCCGACTCCAGCCCTACAAGAAAAGATTTTTCGTTTAACCAGCAATGCCTACGCAGCAGGCACATTAACCCAGAAGGAATTCCATTTTCTGAACACTACGTACCCCAAGATTCTGGTTCTCTATACCCTGCCAAAAATTCATAAAACCCTTGCTCAACCACTGGGACGTCCTATTATTTCCAGTCGTGGTTCGCTTTTGGAGCCCCTTTCCATGTTTGTTGACTGTTTTTTTTACAACCGATGGCTAGTGCAAGCAGATCTTATCTAAAAGACCACACACATCTTTTGCAAATACTAGAAGCACAAAGCTTCAATACTTCAAATGTGATCATGGCAACTTTGGATGTCACTGCACTCTATACTGTTATCCCGCAAGATGAAGCAATAGAAGTCATTCAAACATTTCTGGACACCAGGATAGCATATAGAGTTCCTACATCCCTCATTGTAACCCTTGCCGAGTTGGCCATGAAGAATAATTTTTTTTCTATTCGACGATGTGTTATACCAACAAACATCAGGTGTTGCGATGGGCGCAACAATGGCTCCGTCCATTGCTAACCTTTTCATGCAAGCCTTTGAATGCAAATATGTATACACCACCAGCTCCTTTGCAGAAGTAAACCTGTGGGTCCGCTATATCAACGACATTTTTTTGATATGGTCGGGCAATGTAGCAGGGCTGCTTCAGTTTGTAGCTTACCTCAATGTTTGTCATGCCCGAATTCAGTTCACCCTACATTATGACACTCGCAGCATTTCATTTCTAGATGTCTTAGCCAGTAACACAGGCACTGGCTTTACTACCAAAACGTTTCAAAAGGACACAGATAGAAATACGTTTCTTCATTATGAAAGTTGCCACCCTTCATGACTAAAAAATAGCCTGCCTTTTTCTCAATTCCTTAGGCACCGGAGAATATGTTCTGCGGACCAGTAAACAACAATCAAGGGTACTACAAAGTTGAAGGCTTGAGGATATCCTCAACAGGTGATAAACTGCTTACCGCCAAGCCCGTTGTAACCATAGGCATCTTCTCCTTTCCCCAAAACCACAAGATGACACTACTTCTGATGACACATTGACCTATGTGATGCAATATACCTCTGCATCGCCACGTGTGATGTCAGTTATACGCAGGCATTGGCCCATTGTGTGTACAATGCCAGTGTTTAAAGACCATCATATCCGATTCACGTTTAGTAGAACAAGAAACTTGAAAGAACTGTTAAGTCCTGCAATTCTACCAGCGAATCATGATGTTGGCACCCCAGGATCAGGTCACTTTAAATGTGGGAGTTGTTCCTTCTGTCCAATCATGAACGAAGGCTCTGTGTTCACCAATCCGGTGGATGGAAAGATGTACACACTGAAAGCTTGTACCACGTGTGTTTCCTCCCATGTTGTTTACTGTTTAGAGTGCCCTTGCAGGAAGATTTACGTGGGCCAGACCTCTAGGCAATTATCCATATGTTTGGCAGAACACAAAAACGCGATACGCAATAATAAGATCGGGGTACCTCTGGCATCACACTGCACCCAACATGCACATGCTTTTTCGAGTCTGAAATGTTGCGTACTACAAAAGATTTTCTGTTCGGATCGAGGAGGAGACTATCGCCGGACTTTACTACAGTATGAACAGAGATGGATTCATAGACTTCACTCCCTTGATCCAATAGGCCTTAATTCAAGAATTTAATGGAGCCAATTTTTTTGAACTTTTTTGAGTTTTTTTTTAATGCTATGCTCTGTGATTGGTGACATTTTAGTTCAGCGTCTGACGTCACTGCCAGTATTTATAGGCCCTGCCACTAGGCGAGAACTGTCGCGATTTATGGCGTACAGCACTTGTCCGTGGCTGCACTTTGGCTGATTTGTGGTACTGTGAAGTTGTGATATGGTACACCGTCAGCTTGGGGCATGATTAGTTCAACTACCGCAGCAGTAGACAGCGCACTCATTGCACAAGGATACATGCAGCGCATACAGGCATAAGACTAGCCTGTTGGCAGAAGCCACACAGATAAGTGCTTTTTTGGTTACTGCAGCATATTCGATGTACCATTTAGCTCGCAGCCTATAGTTTTGGACTGAATTTATGTATTTTGTATTAATAATTGATGAGTAACCACATGCAAAGGTTTGTGGTTTGGACTCTATTTTTGAAGGTTTTTTATGTGCCTATGATGAAGAGAGGATCTATTTGATCTGGTTTAGCTCTAGAGATAAGTGATATCCATGAGCTCTTTGAGGCCGTTTTTCCCTCTATAAACAATATAGTGTGTATAGCTGTGGGCTTATTTATATTTTGGGGGGACACCCAGTGACTTATTCTAGTGCATTTAAAATTAGCCTTAAGACATTTCTTTTTAATGACGCCATTGACTAGCCATCTCCGGCATGCCTCAGCAGAGAATTCTGACTGCACAGATGTATACCTACTGTGTTCCCTCCTCTATCCTATTCATATTTATAGTTCACTCTCCTGCCCCACCTTCATCTTGTACTTTCATTACTTTCCCTTTTAGATTGTAAGCCATTTAGATAGCCTACTGGGCAGGGAAGAAAGTACAAAATAAACTTGAAGATCCTGATAACTACTATTGTTTTTGTCCTCAGCATGTAATTGGCAGAACTTAAAGATACAGGTCACTGATCTTTATATGTGGAAGCTGCCAAGTTTGTGCCACTAATTTTTTCCACATGTCCATTTGTAAAACAGCTGTCCCTGCCATGCATGCCAGCAAAATACATATGCACGCCTGCATGTCCCTTTGTGTATTTTACAAAAGGCTTCACACATTCAGCAGAGCTTTTTGTAAAATTTCCAGAACTGAGCACCTCCTGACCTGGATATCTCAATGTTCATTGTAAGATGGGCCTTTAACTGACTTGTGGTTACAAGCTTTCTTTTACTTTTATAAATAGGAATGCTGTTGGTCCAACTCCCAGTGGAGATGTCAAAGCCTCTCTAAGGGCTCCTTTTACTAAGGTGCGCTAATGGATTTAGCACACACTAACAATTAGTATGCGCTAAATGCCATGTAGCCTATTATGGGGGAGATTCTATATATGGTTCCTAAAAAAATAGGTGCTGAAATCAGTGCCAAGCGTATTCTACAATCAGTGCCTAGGTTTAAGCACTGATTATAGAATATGCTTAGTTTATTTATTTAATACATTTATACCCCACATTTTCCCGCTAGTTGCAGGCTCAATGTGGCTTTCACAAAACTGTAGGGAAGGCTACAGTACAGAAAAGTACAATTAAACAGTGTAAAAGTAAGATAGTAAACATATAAGCATCATTTAAACAACAATATGTAAAAGATATGATAAGATAATGTGTCCATGAAAGTTGATATTTCAGCGCTTAAATATATGCACATCCATTTACACCAACGAAAATGTGGCATATATCCAGGCACGTAGATTTAGGCACACTGGGCTGTATTCTATAACTAGGCATGTAAATTTCAGAACACTCATAAAACACCCATTTCCCCACCCATGGCCCTTTTTGCCTGCATGCATTAGTTGAGCACACATTACAGAATATGCTTAGCGAGTTGTGCACCTAAATTCTAATCAGTGCCAATTAGTGCTCATTATTGCTTAAGTGCTGTTAACAGCGCTCATTAGCTTGTTAAATTATACGCATTGTTTGCGGTGCCAATCTCTAGGCGCACTATATAGAATCTGGGGGTATATTCCTATGGGCATCTTAGCATTTAGTGTATGCTGATTAGTGTACACTAAGTCCATTAGCACAACATTGTAAAAGGAGCGCTGAGGCCCCCTTTCACAAAGCCGCACTAAGGCTGTCAGTGTGGTAATGCCGACACAGCCCATTCACTTTGAATGGGCTGTGTCAGAATTGCCACACGACAGCCGCTAGTGCAGCTTTATAAAAGGGGGGCCCAAGTTTCCTTCATATCCTTATTTCTAGTTGGTCTCACTGACCACATTCACACTTTCTAGTTCCATGAAAACTCATCACACAGCATTTATTTATTTATTTATTTTTACTTAGCCCCATCACTCTAGAATTCCTTGCTGTAAAATCTTAAGGCTAAATTTAAGTGCTAAGTCTGGTCTGAAGATATACTATTTCTCTTTGGCTGTCTCCAGTTTTCCCTGTGTTCGGGATGGAGGATGAATGCTGAAAGGCAATGCTGTTGTACACTAGCACCTTTTTTTATTTTGCTTTTATGCTATTGTTTAGTTTTTAGTCTATTTTATCTGAGTGATACATCAAAATATTTACTAAAGCAACAAATTAACCGATAGCATTTTTTTTTTTTGCAGTTGGCTGCTCTTACCATTATGTTTATTGGGATATTTTGACTATTATATTTACTGTAGCACTTTCTAGTGTTTTTTTTTTTTTTTTTTTTGTGGGGGGGGGGGGGGTTCTTGTCAACTAAAAAAATAAAACAAAAAATGGACATTCCTGAAGTTGAAATCCTCCACTGTTGTGTGATCCATCTTTCCATTTGTTCTCATATTAAACCACATAGCATAACTGGTGACCACTTATGGTAACATTAGAAATATTTTCCCAATTCAAAGCTGGTTTAATAATGCCTGTTCCCAGTTGCCTAAAGAGAAATCCTTGATTGGAGTCAATGATCTACCTGCTACTGTTTCTGCAGTAGTGATGGAGTTCAGGAATGTTCTAAAGACTAAATCACTGGGAACAAGCAAACGTCAGTGTTCAAATCCAGCTTCTCTGACTGACACTCCTTGTGACTATTTAACTCATTGCTTCAAGTACTAACCCTGACTGTAAACTTCATGGACCCACCTACTGTACTTGAATTGTAACTTGCCTTCAGCATGGATGTGGAAGTGTGAGTAAATCTAAAATCCAACCCAACAGTTCTTAGTACGGTCATTGAGGACAAACAGCCAGTTGAGTTTTCAGAGTATTTATAACAAAAAATGGATGAAAAGGCATGAACTAAATCTAAATTAATTTGCATGCACTGCCCTACTAAATGCCTCATCATTGTCAATATCCCAAAAAAAACAGACTGGCCAGCTAGTCTCAAGACCCTGCTTGACCTCTGCTGAAATATAGAACTAGCAAAAATCTCATCCCCTTTGCAAAATGTTATGGATGTCTTTAACTGAGCTTCCTTTTCTTATACTTTCTGCATTTCTATTAATGTCATTTTTACATTAAGTTCTGCTGTACCCCTACTGCTGTTCTGCATCCTTTGTGCTTCCTGAACAGAATATAGCCTGGTATAAATCTTTGATGCATAAACAAAGCACGGGGATTCTACTTAGTGACATGACAATGCAAGGGAAAAAATTTAGAACTTTGGCATTATCATGGATCCTCAGACTCCTATGGATGAAGGATTTCTCAGGTATCATTACACAGTAACATCTGTTGGATGGTTTAAGGATGCATCTGAACTAAGTCCATGCTCTATGACTAGAAAAAAACAGAAGTGCTGAATGACAATGTACCCAGCAACATCTAGGAGCACCTCACCTACCAGCCTCTCTCAACAGCAGGATGGAGAATGTTTCAGTTGAGTAGGGGCCCCTTTTACTAAGCCACATAGACGCCTGCGTGTGCCCATCAGATGCTAAATTGGAGTTACCGCCCGGTTACTGCGTGGCCCTTGTGGTAATTTCAATATTGGCATGCGTCCACTACGCGCATCTTAAAAACATTTTTTATTTTCTGGCGCGCATAGCGGATGTGCGCCAAGTGGCATCTGACATGCGTAGGTCATTGCCGCCCAAATTCTTTACCGCTAGGTCTATGGCTGGTCGTAAGGTCTCAGATCCAAAATGGATGTGCGGCAATTTTGATTTTGCTGCACATCCATTTTCGGCAAAAAAAAAAAAAAAAAAGGCCTTTTTTTACAGGTGTGCTAAAAAATGATTCTGCACATGCCCAAAACCTGCGCTCACACTACCATAGGCCATTTTTCAGCATGCCTTTGTAAAAGGATGTCTAGGTGACTTAAGAGGAGTAAGGTAAATTAAGTCTTCCAAAAACTGCTGAAAACAATTGTGTGTCATTTTGTCTACTTTTCACAGGCTATACTTTTATTCAAGACCTTTTCTTGACAGAAGAGAAAACAAGGAGAAAACAAATATTTTTATTTAACTTATAGTACTGTGATCAGTCATTCTGTAGGCAACATACTTATGGATAAACAAAATAAAACATAACAGAAACCCCCTTTCCCTTAGAAAACAAAACCAAAACAGCACCATTGAAATGAAGCATGATCCCTGAATCCTAAACAAAAACACTGTCTTTATTTATTCTTTTTTTGTTTGTTTGTTGTTGTTGTTAAAATGCTTGTTGTATTCAGTCACATTTTAGTCAGGCATCAAAACATGTATCAACACAGTTTTAGGACATTACAGCAATCTCACTGAAAAGGCTCCCCCTTCTGAACATTCTGCAAACAATAGCGACTCCATGGGAAGAGATTTCTTTGGTAGAAGACAGAAGGAAGGTTTCACTTTCCTCACACACTGATGTAAATGTCAGCTTGGCCCCACCCCCACATCTGAACCTAAGTTTATCATGCGTTTTTTGAGCATGGGCATATTTTACATCATCCATACACTGCAAACCTAATATGTTGCACTTAGAAAGGCTTTCACTGGGTTAGTGACAAAAACAGATGTAAACACACAGAATACTGACCAAATCAAAACCCTGTACTGAAAATGTGAATCAGATTAGGTTTTGGATTTTTTAAAAGCACAAATATCTTACATCAGTACAATTTTTTTTTAATGGCAACAAAGTACAGCACTTTTTCTTGTAACATTCATGAAAATACAAATGCAAAGGTTTTTTATGTAATAAACTGTTTTGCAGCAAATATATATTACACTGCCAAACATGTGGGCTAACCAGAGCAGCTTCTTTTAAATTAAATGAACTGGTTTTTTTTTTTCATGGTTTTACAGTGATGAACAGTGATAACTGGAGACACGATTTATAGTTTTAGAAATTTCCAACCACCTGATAACAAAGTTAAGTTACTGTTCTGCTGCATTGCTTTCACAAAATTCAGTGTCCAAGTGAGGCTGACTGCATGTCAGGTAAAATGGTCATTTTAAATGCCTAATTTAATTTGCCATATCTTATTAACTGGTGCATTAGACTTAAATTCTGCATGCATGCAGTTTGGAACAGAGTATGGGGCAGAAGGCTGCTTGTCAATCTGTACTGATAAAATATTTACTCATGAACTGGATGCTGAAGGGTCTGAAGACAATACTATGGGCCCTGTTTACTATGCCACACTAGCGTTTTTAGCCCATGCTAATGCTAGAGACGCTCATAGGAATATATAGGTGTTTCTAGTGTTTAGTGTCTGCTAAAAATGCTAGTGCACCTTAGTAAACAGGGACCCTACGAGACATGATGCAAACATGCTGCCATCAGTAAAACAAAGCTCACAGAGGAGGTCAGACTTGACAAGCTTTAGACACACAGCAGCAAGATACCGCAGATATTCTCTGCATCTTGCATGATGTATCATCCCCATGGGTCACATGGGCAAAAAATAGAAAAAAGTATCTGTACTCTCCTAATCGCAGGCAGGGGCGTAGCCAGACAGCAGATTTTGGGTGGGCCTAGGCAAGAAGTGGGTGAGCACCAAATGTTCTCTCCCCCACCCCCACATCAAAAAAATATCTCAGCTGGTGAGAAAATGCTTCGCTCCAGTCTCCATCTTGGTAGTCTGTGGAGAGCAGCATTTTCATTACCATGTGCTACTGATGGCAGGCCTGAAGGATTCAAAGAACTCAGATGTTAATTGTAATAGGGAAACATCCGAGGAAAGATCTGCATGGAAATCTGATATACAAGAGCCCTTACCCTGTATTTGGTTCAAAATGATTTTGCATTCAAACAGGACTTGTTTTTGAGAGAAATGTATGTTAGTGCTACCTGAGCACCAACAACTTGATTTTAAAACTGTAGCAACCTATATACCAGCTGTACTATGGCAGGACTTCCCAAACCTGTTCTGATGACTTCACAGGTAGTTGAATTTCAGAATATCCCTAATGAATATGCATGCAGTGCATACACATTAATCTCATGTTTAGTCATTATGGATATCTTGAAAACTTGACCGGCTGTGGATCTCGGAAACCCTGTTTTCGTGGAAGAGCTTAATACAGTTGTGTAGAAAAAGTTTATGCATTCCTGGTAAATAGCCTATGTTTCAATGAATCCCTAAGTGAACAGGAGGCTACAGAACGTCTACGTGGTATAAAGTTAAACTCAACCAGGCAGATAATGACAAAGACTTGTCTAGTTAGCAAGACGTGCTAATTGGATAAATCCGAGTATGTCCAATAATCAGCAGCACTATCTGGATAGTGCCATTGAATATTTCCGCTGATCACGCAGGACTATCTAGATAGTGCTGGGGTGGTCTGTAGGTGGATTTGGGGAGGAGCCAGCCTTGTCCAGACAGCAGTAATTTTCAGCGCCACTATCTGAAAAAATATCCACATAACCAAGGATAGAAAAAAGCCTGCCGAAGTGTATGTGGATTGGCTATCCAGATAATGGCTTAATATTACCCATAATCCGATGGCCACGGTGCTGAACACAAACTCTAGATGTTTAGCAGCAGCAATAGAACTGCTGAATATCCAGGGGTTTTTTTTTACCCATAATCATTCTGCAATTTTTAATGTAAAATTACTATTTGCTGATTTTAAAATATTTAAAACAATATAAAAAAGTGAATGTGGCATGTGCAAGTTTGGATTCCTTTCCAGTTGACTTAACTATTTTTTTTAAAAAGTTTTTAACAAGGTCCAAAACTTTAAGTAATGTATTAAGACCTTCAATTAGTCAGGTGAAGACAATTCCACAGTAGAATAAATAACTTGACCCTTCTAACCTCTAAAGTTGTGATTGCTATGTCTACTTTCAACAATAATAGGTTGCTTTAAGTAATTCTATGAGCATTTGGAAAAAGCTAATTCATTATTACAAAGCAAGGCGAGACTATCAAAAATTCTCTAAAGGCTTCCCAGCTGCAATTTCAATGGTCAGAATAATTTTTAAGAAATGGAAATTAAATGGAACTGTTGAAAGTCAGTCATCACATGATCTGGAAGACCAAGAAATATCTCTGATAGAAGTGCCCCCAAATTATTTAGATTTGAAATCAGAGCACAAAAATCACTGCAAATGGCTTACTGAAAAGTTTAGCTTACAATAGTTGTCCGAAAGTACACAGTTGCTTACAGATCACTGATGTACCTGGGAGAGTTGTCAGAAGGATACTTTTGACATCATGAAAAAATGTATTTTTACTTAATACTTTAGATAATCATTTATATGCCTGAAACATTCTGGAACAATGTGCTTTGGACTGATGAAACAAAAATTGAACTATTCAGTTAAAACATAAAAAAAATACAATTGCAGAAAAACCTTCAAATGAAGTTAATGATCCACCTGTTTCTGTGGATTTGAGGAATGGTCTAATGTTGAAATTAGTAAACTGACAAATCTGTTAAAGAAAATAGCACCTTGGCAACTGTTGAGCACAAGGATGTGTTTTAGGGTTGTTTAGCACAGGAAATAACGTACAGGTGGAGGGAAGAAACTAATATCCCACAGTCATTGAAGAAACAGAAGCTGAGGAGAGGCTGAATATTTCAGCAAGGCAACTACCCAAAACATGCCTCAAAATCAGCCATGAATTTCTCACAGGAAAGAAAGATGAAGATTAGGGAATAACCTTTGCAGTTCCCAGGCTTCATTATTATTGAAAATCTCTGGGAAGATCTCAAACATGCTCTGCATGGAAGCAGACCTAAGAATATTTCTAAAAATACTTTAAGCTGGCTACAGGAAAATATTTGGGAGCTGTGTTTTCTGCAAAAGGTTGTATTAAAATATACCGAGTAAAAGGGTGTCCAAACATTTATACTTGCCATATGAACATGTAGAAAACTGCAAATAAATAGTAATTATACATTAACACCCCTGTTTACTAAGCTGTGCTAGCGACTGTCATGCGCTAATGCCGACACAGCCCATTCACTTTTAATGGGCTGTGTTGGCATTGCTGTGTGGCTTAGTAAAGCTGCAGAGATGTTATGTTTAAGTTTGTACATGTAAAGTTTACATCAGCTTCCATTTACTCAGGGATTCACTGAAACATATAAAGACCAAGACCCATTTTAGATAGAACATAGAAACTGGAATTGACACTTCCAGGTTGTGACGTGTACAATTCAGAAAAGGATCTGCAGACATACACCCTTTTCTAAAATACATGTAAGAATGCATGTTTATGCTGTGGCTAAATGTGGTGGGAGCATCCATTTTACAACTGCCGACATGAAAAACATCAGTGTAGGAACTCTACAGTTTACACATGCAAATGGGTATTTCAGAATTTACATGTGTTAACCACCAACATTTACACATGCTTGCCTGCCATTTTAGAATCCTACATATGTAAATACTCCTAATTAAGTACAGAGGCCACAATCTTTCTGTACTTCAAATTTTGATGGGGAAAAAGTCAATGGGGAATAAAGGCGGAGCTCTTCCTTAATCCTATCTGTAAAAGGCTTCCCAAAACGAACACTTACAGAAAACGTATACGTGTCTAGGAGCAGCTGTAATCTCAATGTTGATAAATTAAGGCATCCACGTACTTTCCCTTTCTACAATGAGGAATATACATGTAGATTTTGGTCCAGCCCAAAGCTCCATCCCTTTGCCATCTGCACATAAAGCAGTTTTATACGTGTAAATAACAGCTTTCTAAAAACATGTACAAATGCCACTATTTACATATTTGCTCGCAATATACTCAAGCTTCAGATGTAACTCTATACACTCACATTCTTAATAGTCTAGTATAATACCCTTTATAGGATCCTCAGATCCGCGCATCTACCCCTGTTATGGCTAAAAATGAGCCAAGCATATCTTGGGGGTAGTGACGTAATCCTCATCGATCCTCTTTTTCAGTTTTTTCAAAAACAGTTTTTTAAAGACTTTTTCAATATTTTAGTTATTTAGCATTTACTTAGCTTTTTTGTAACTCAGTTACTCATTCACTTAGGTACACATAACGGAGACCCGGTTAAACCGACATGGTGCCATGTTTCGCGATAAACGCTGTATCAAGGTAGTCTCCTATATCTTTATGGCGAAACATGGCACCATGTCGGTTTAACCGGGTCTCCGTTATGTGTACCTAAGTGAATGAGTAACTGAGTTACAAAAAAGCTAAGTAAATGCTAAATAACTAAAATATTGAAAAAGTCTTTAAAAAACTGTTTTTGAAAAAACTGAAAAAGAGGATCGATGAGGATTACGTCACTACCCCCAAGATATGCTTGGCTCATTTTTAGCCATAACAGGGGTAGATGCGCGGATCTGAGGATCCTATAAAGGGTATTATACTAGACTATTAAGAATGTGAGTGTATAGAGTTACATCTGAAGCTTGAGTATATTGCGAGCATGTATGTTCTGGCTCCCTTCAGTTAATGAGAAGTATTGCCTGGTGACTACTATTTACATATTGTAATCTGAAAGCAAAAGTGATGTATGTGCACTTTGATATGAAACCGAGAAAATGAGAAGTTTAATGTGCTTATTATACATCATAAATAATATATATATATTTTTTTACTTGATACAGCCTTTCAGAAGTTACAAAAGTTTAGCATTCAAAAAGATCTTACAACAGTGTACTGAAATTTATATCTATATCATTTCATATAAAATTGCACATTTGACACTTTTGCTTTCAGGCAGTGACATATAAATCACAAATAAGGTTTCTACAATAATCACCATAATATGATTAGAGTGCATTAACATTTTGCACACAACTGTACATCTGACTGCCTTCAACTAGTATTCACTGGTGATACTCTGTCAAAGCATGACGATAGCAAGTTTTACTGTGAATTGATTTCCATGATCCTAGAGGCAACATGGCCATTTCCATTTGTTAGGCTGCAAACCCATGATAAGGTTTATTTTTACATTTATATTAAGGCTTAGTCTTTGTTTATGCTTTAAAAGTTATAATTTCAAGTCCTGTTTTCTTCAACAGGCCAAAAAAAAACAAAACAAAACAAAGAGAGGGTCAAATTCACAAAAATGTTATATTTTTCCTTTTGGTAAGCACTAAATTTTGGTACTACTGTGAAACACTGCTTAAAACTGGTATGCAAATTCTTCTGTTCATCTCTTTGAGCTCCCTCTAAAACAGAAATAAATATTCTTGCTATAAGTAAACAAGTGACATTTTCTGACAACAAAGGTATAAAGTCCTCCAAATATTGGCCCTTAGAGCTAAAAGTCATTTTGCAAAGGCTGAGCCCATCTAAGAATAACTGAGACTTAGATTGCTGAAGTGACACCTCTTTCAACTTTGTTGACTGTGCTTAATATTTTTAAAAGAATCACTTTTTCACACATTTGGCCGCTGTGCATTGTAATGTATGAGGTAGCTCAGGAAGACTCATTCAGGAACTGACAGCACTGAACACGGATTATGACAATAAATAATGAATGCAGGGCTCATCCACTTTGCCAACCTACTTCCCAACTGCATGCCATAGACCTCAGCTAATCTCATAGGTTCCAACTTTTCAAACAAATGAGGGCGTTAAAACACAAATGGGGCAATTCTATGAGCTTTTGCCTAGAACTATGCACCACTTACGTGAGCCAAAGGCACTTTTAATTGGCATTTTCATTCATAAGTGCACTAGGCGTTATTTTAAAAATTAATAACTAAGGGTTCCTTTTACTAAGGTGTGCTAATTATTTATTATGTACATTTGATATACTACCAAAGGCAGCTAAGCGGTTTACAAGGTAAAAAGAGAAAAACAAACAAATAGGCGGATAACAAGTATATGAAAGCTTGCGCTAAATGATAAGATGCTAATTATATTCCTATAAACGTCTTATCATTTAGCACGTGCTAAATCTGTTAACACACCTTAGTAAAAGGATCCCTAAGTTCGATAATGCGTAACTTGAAGGTGGTGCCAAGTAGTGTGGGTAACGTAGTATACTATCAGTTATGCGTGTCCATTGTTGCACTTAGGCGAGACCCTTTACACCTCCTCTTGACCTGGTATAAAGGGTCGTGCCAAAGTTTTAGCACATTGATGTGGGTTTGTACTAGTATTCTACAACAACATAGGTGTGCCTAAATGCCATTACAGAATTAGTGCTAAGCATGCCCCATTGCAGCACCTAAATACAATTGCCTCCAAATTAAATAAAGTTTTCTCCATACTGGGGGTGCTCAAGCATGACCTACACCCAGAACGCTGAACTGATCTGAGGCCTCCCCTTTCTTGAGATTAGCTGCAGTCTGTGTTTATCTTATCTTTTGTTAAACTCAACTACTCTTATTATTAAAAAGGCATGTTTTGTTAACTTTGCTTTCTACGTTAAATAAGAATTTTAAAATATTTTGATGTTTTGTTAAAACTGATACATTTATTAATTTTTGAATGTGTTAGAAGTGTTTACAACTGATTGTCATTCCTATGCAATAAAGGAAATTACTTTCTTCCTGCAGAAAAACAACGTGCTTGTAACATTTTTTAAAAATCTCATTACTTGGTACTGGTAATTCCTGAAAGGATTGCGCATTTATCTGCATTAGCTTTGTAATTGGACGATCTCTTTCAATCAGGAAAACTGCATGATTCGTAAATGTTGGACAGATTTTGAGCAACGCCAAACTGGAAGAGTCCAGTCCAAATAGGGCTTAAACTGACAGCTCTAGAAACTGAAGTCCTCCGACTGGTCACTTAACATGCAGACTATGGGCAGCGATAATACACTGCAAGCTTTCCCATACTGCCCTCATCTGGAAGAAGTACCTGTTTGGATGAGAGGGTAATTTAGGGCCCCCTTTTACAAAGCGGCGGTAAGCCCAACACGGGCTTACCGCTTGCTAAAGAGGAAGTACTGCCGGGCTACCGCAGCAGCCCGGCAGTAGTTTCCACCCCCCGCAATCAACTGGTGGCGGTAAGGGCTCCCCCATGAGATGACTGCGCGGCAAGTGCTTCACTTGCTGCACGGCCATTTCCTGAAAAAGAGACCTACCTTTTACCCACTATGGTAAAAGGGGGCCTCAGCGCACGTCAAAAACATGCGCCGATGCCAGCGTAGGCCCCCTTTTGCCACAGCTTGAGGGGCCATTAGTCTCCATGCTGTGCAGGCCTTGGCTTCTCTGCTACTGATGGTTCCAAATTATTGTGACAAAGATTAGGGAGGTGGACACCTGTTCACTAGGAACTAACCAAGACTAAAAATTCATTTCACCTATGCTATCTTTTAAGACCCCATCTGCCCGAGCCAGATCTATCCAATGACTGAAAGGTAAAAGACTCCAACACTAATGTCCTAATTTTTTATATGATTTTGAAGTAGTTTCTCACTGTAAGCAATTTGCAAGTATGATGTAAAAAGTGACAGATTCAACCCATACTAATAAAATGTTATGTCATGTCTCATTTGCTATACTGTACATTCAAAGTGCAAAAACATATGTTGGAAGTCAACACTGTTAATCACCAATACAGTGTCTTATAATAACTACAGAAGGAAACGACTGCTAAAAATGCTTTTACAGCATCAGAATATTCCTCCTCCCCAGTCTCAACAGAGAGCCATGCATACAAATACTTTTTCTTAGGTACCGTAGTTACACAATTTTGAGTTGAACATATTTTGTAGGATGAATTTTATTTGAATTGTTTTTATATAATTTTATGTCATAGATGTTTTTATAGTTGTATGTTTATAAGTGCTTTGCAAATTTTAGAAAAAAGTACTTGTATTTCTTAGTGGTTTTTCTGCATGTCTACAGCAGCCTGTTTTTATGTTAATAAGGCTTTTATTTTGTGGTGATTTTTTAAAGATTAAGAATGTTACAAGCACACCTGGGCAGCATATCCTTTCTTCATCACTTGCATAAATACATAAAACTGACAGAACTTGGAAAGAACAATATAATCCTTAAAATCAGCTTACGGACCAAAGAATGAAATCACTGTGCCACAAATTTAAACAGACAGCACTGTCTTTAAAGACACAAGAAAGTAGGGGCCCAATATTCAAAATGATTTAAGCAGGCAGGAGAGGTTCCTGCCTACTTAAATCACACCCAGCAGGCCATCCACCGCCTGATATTCTGTGGCAGTTAACCAGGCAATGCTGCTGAATATTGGCACTACCTGGCATCTTAAGTCTGGGCAGGAGAGGGGCTTTCCAGGGGCAGTCTAGGGAGTCATGTGGGTGGCGGCAATATTTAGCTAACTGGCATGTAGGACTTCATAAATAGTACAGTTAGCTATGTGGGAGTCGTCACTGAATATTGGCTGGCACCTGCAAAACCTCTGAGTCACAGCCAATGTAAGTCAACGTGCTTCCCTTCTTTTTGTCCTCCCCACCCCCTAACATGATCTGATCCCTCCCACAGAACCCTACCCCTTCCCACACACCCTCTGCACCCTATTTAGGTCCATCCCTCAGACCTACCGGAATGATCCCTGGTGGTCTAGTGGCCAAAGGGCAGAGTGATGTCTGCTGGCTCTTGCCCATCATGGCTCCTACTTCAAAATGTCTGCTGCGACCTCAAGTGGAAGTTCTACTGCAGTACCACAAAACTGCTGCTAGAGGTTTGCAATAGTCACTTTGAAGCTAAAGCCGTGATGGTAGGGCATGAATGCGCATCGCTCCTGCCCACTGTCCGCTAGACCACCAGGGACTGTACAGGTAGGTCTTGTGGAGGGTAGGGTCATGTTGGAGGGCAGATATGGCCAGATTATGTTGTGGGGGGGGGGGGGGGGGAAGGGTAAGAAATGACCAGAAACACTTATGCACATCACGGGTGATATTCAGAAATGACCAGCATAAGTGTCCTCTGCTGGTGCCCAGCTGAATACTGGCCAGAACCCACATAAATCCCTGTGGCTTTTTCCTATTTGGTCAGATCTGAATATTCAATGTCAGTGGCTAGGCATGACCAGTACTGAACATCGGAACCTAATTCTGCCTCCGCAGTCAGAATTTTAAGAAAATGCTCACCGCCGGTAGGAAATTCTTTTTTTGTGTGTAACTCTGAATTCAGTATCGTACCTGGTATGACGAAATGCAGTATGCAGAACAATACCAAAGATTTTTAAATAACTCCATTTATGTCACATGAATAAGCAACATTTTCAGGATGCTCTGCTAATAGCTCCCAGCTGGCTTTTAAGGCAGCACTGTAAGAACATCATTGGAAATTACCCTCTTAGCTTTCTTTCTACATCAATCTATTAAAAAGAATTAATCTGTTAACTAACTGCACCATGTAGGGAAAAATGCTTATTTACACTGTAAAAATATCTTATTACATTAGTATTCACTGTTTTTTTTTTTATGCCTTTGTTTTCACTACCTTCTGCTTTACATACTGCACACAAACAAAATAATCATGGGACCCTAACACACACACACAAATTTAAAACTACTTGCACAATGCAACTTCCCCCTCCACCCCCCCTAGCGATAACTTGCCTGACTATCGTAGCTCGCTTTTCAGACCAAAAAAATGTAATGCAATGATGCACATCTTTTTGTGAAATAAAGTCCTATTGTACAGGTGGTTCTTGTTCAATTAATGAGAAAAGGGCATATCCCTTATATAATTATGTTTATGATCATGGCTGTCTAGCCAATTAATTCACCTTACATACATTCACACAAACACACACATTTGCATATGGGTTCTCTGTTCCCTAATTAGTTCCTGTCCATCTGGAGTAGAGCGCATCACTGTATATCTCTAACCACTGTTTTATATACTTTTATCTTTTACACGGATAAGGCTCTCAAATTGACATGAGGATGGCTTAGTGCTTCTGGAATGCAGTTACACTCTTTAACATAAATACAGTACTGGATAAATACTGAAGCTTATTCATTTTAAAAGATACAGTATCCTTTAAAACAAACACAATCTTCCCTACAGTACACCCGCTCCCCCCCCCCTAAAAAACACACACACACACACACAGAAAAATTAAAACACCCCTGTTCTCAAAATGAACAGTGGTCCTTTAGGAAAATGTACAAAACCAAAAAATAGTGTTAACCAGGAAATCCACATTTCACAAACAAAATGAAAAGATAACTTATACAAAAAAGTAAATCTTACAATAAAATATAATTAAGTGACTAGTAAGAGCATGCAAGAAACATTACTTTTCCTTCTATCCATTACACAGTTTGCACATCTCCTTTGCCTTTAATAGTTGCTTGAAACCCTTAAAGCCATTTATATAGTAGGGTGTGGCTAAATGAAAGAGAGAAACACTCGAAATGAGAAATATTTAGTTCCTTGGCTTAAAATTATTAAAATACTAACACTGGCCCAGCTAATCTCCAGTAGACAATCAACAAGAAAAGCTGGTCTAATTAAAATGTTACCCCATAATGCCTAGTGTGGAAGTGAGTACACAGCTTACAGGTCAAACCTCCAAGCTCTCACTCTATTTACCGAGGCCTGAGGAAAAATGAGTTTTATAAAAAGTTATTGTTATGAAAATAAAGCTGGGATATACAATTCAGTTTGGTGAACTACAACATCTACTTCATACTGACGTTATCTGACCGAGTACTTTCTCTGTCATTTATGCATTGCAATACCAAACGAGGAGCAAATGTATCAACTACTCGTAGGCCATTTCTCGCTGTTTTAAAACAAAACAAAACAAAAAACAGTGCTGTACTTTTACTGTGTGCATACAATAGACTGAATTAAGAAGCTTTACCTTCTTTTATCGTAGCAATAAACTTACAAAAGGACAGTGCAGTACTAAAGCTTGATTTGCTTTCTGCTCTTTTGTGGAATGTTTGTTTCCCATCCACACCGGCAAGGTTACACCAGAGATGACCACACTCTGAAGCAGAACACTTTCACATAAGGATAATAATATAAAAAGGACTCAGTGACAAAAATGCTTTGTTTCCTCAACCCCCCCCCCCCCCCATTGTTCTGTCCTGTACTGACGAGAGATGCTGCATTTTTCAGTTTCTACCGTACAACTAAACAAGCCACACACAGTTTCGAAGGGCCTATGCAATCATCATGACAGAAGGCGCCGCAGCCCTTGCACACGATCATGGCTTTCAGCCTACAAGAGCATTTCAGTTCCAGTTCGTCTGCACTGCTGCTGTCAGCAAATCTCTGAACTGGAATTGGAGTGTTCTGGTTGGACATGCCAGTGACAGCGTTCGAGCTGCTTCCCAAAATGCCAATGGATTTTTCAATCGTGGATGCTGCCCTCTTGAAGTTTGTGCTACCAAAATGAATTGTTGGATAATTTCTACAAAGTTGCTGCTGCTGCTGCGGAGTCTGTATCTTCTGCACGGTTAATTGACTGAAAGGCTTTTGTGGCTCAGAAAGTAAATAGGAAGAGAAATCTGCATTTTTCAATGCAAATGCTTTTAGTTGTTCTTTTACATCATTCTGTTCATAGGAAGCTTGTTTCATGCTCAGTACACAGCTGCTGCTTAAACCTTCCTCAAAAGAAATGGGTTCAGACTTTATATTGCTACAGATGCTCACAGGCTGGGGCCAGCTAAGTCTTTGAGTAGTATCCATGGTAACCGCTGGCTGTTTCTGATCTGATGGGACTTCTGAATTAGGAGGGGAAGGCTGCACTAAAAAGGAATGGTGGGCAGTCTGTGATACCATGGCAATGTCATCGCCTTCCTTGCTCTGAATGTTAGGTGAAAAAACACTGCCCAGTCTCAGCTGGTGGGGAGGTATATTGACCTCCCCCATACCTTTCTGTTCTAGGTGCCTGTTATAAGGAAAGGCATGACAGTCTGGGGTGGCTTTTGCAGAAGCTTGCAAGAGGGATGCTGTAGAAAGAGGGACTCTCGTGGCCATGGGCATTTGGTAAAAATTTTGCCTGTGTGAGCTACTGGCTTCAGAATGAAAGCCACCGTTTTTCTCAACGTGATACAAGTTCTGTTGAAAGCTGCAGGAAGGAAGGGGCCGTTTCTGCTGTTTGATCTCCGGGCTGTGACTGATCCTGTTCTGAACAGAATGTTTGTTCAGCCACTCTTGTTTAAATGGCTGGCCTGGCCCGAGATGATTCATACTGGAGCCTGTTATGCATGGAGTCACTTTAGTATCTGCCTCTGCTGACAATTTTCCAGGCTCGCATTTAACTTGAGCATGCTCCCCCCCAGGCCTAGGCATCCTTTTCTTAGGATGGTTTTCACGCTTTCTAATTTGCAAGGCAACCAAGCTCCCAGCAGCATATCCCTTACTGTCTGGAGTGGGAGAGCATGAAGGGTTATCAGTAATGTTTCTCTCAGATACTGTTTTACACCCTGAGGTAGTTTGCAAAGGTAACGGAAACCTATTAATCTCAAGTTTGGCTCCCAGCCTAGGCTGTGGCAACACTTTCTCCAAAGGCAAGTTGCCTTGCAATAACTGTGTCACTAGAGGGTTGTTGGCTTCAACTGAAGACAAACGACAGCTAGAAGTACCAGGGTTGTTAGCTCTTTTCAAGGTTTCCGTTGGTAGTGACAAGGCATCTTCCCTGAAATCTGCAACAGAAGTCTTAGAGCTCGGGGTTGATTGCACGCCTATGGCTGTTTCATTAGCCTGGGAAGAAATATCCGATCCCATAAAATCTTCAGTGTCCATCAAAAAACGCTTGTCTGATTCTATGATTTCTGATTTCACAGGAATGTTTCCCACAAGACTTCTAGCATGCAACGTTGACATCTGTGTGTAGTTTACAGGCTCTGTTTTGACTTTTTCAAATGTGCTTTCTTCTGTGTATTCTTTGTTCTTTTTTGTGTTTGGACGGTTGACTGCTGGTTTCGTTGTGCTCATTTGCTCATCATTCCAACAAATTCTATTATTAGTACTATACTGGCTATTGCAGGCATTATCTGCTCCACATTTAAAGGAAGAATGGCACTGTAACCTTTCTGTAAAACCTCGGCTGGGAGAAACAACCTCACTCCGTTTATCTTCAGGCGTATGAGGCCCTTCTGGACAATTTATACAGGCAACTTGCAAGTTCCTCTCACCTTGCTTTCCAGAAACATTGAGCAAGCTAGAACTGTGCTCCATGCTTTCATTACTAGGCTCAGGCCTGCTAATCACAGACACTTGAGGACACGCTTTAGTCTGTAGGGCAGAAGATTCTGCTCTAACCAGACAATTCGGCACATCAGTACTGCTTTCAGTGTTTTCAGTCGAAGAAGCCAAATTAAAACTGGAATTTAGTGTTGTACTGTGATCAACAATGACCTTGCAGGGAATAGATCTGTTCACTGCAGTTTGATTAAAACCCATTGATTGAGGTTTTCCAGACAAATCTGTTGCATTCCTAGCTCCTGGAATTTTTTCGGAGCTCTCCCCACCTATTTTGCTAGTGTTTGCATAGGAACCTACAGTTGCCCTGTTGCAAGTAAACGATGGAATAGGTAGCTTCTCACCTGAGTCAGCAACTGTGTCAACACAGCTGAAACTTGCTCTTCCTGTAGTGCTAATGGAAACAGCTCCTTGCTCATCGCATTCGCTTATGGCTATCTTTTCAGATGAAAATCTGTTGGCAATGCATACTGGAGAAATGAGTACAGAACTGGTAGGAAGAGAGTGTGACAAACTGCTCCCAATGGGTGAAGTTGGCACTGTAGCATACTGGTTGCAGGTTGTATTAGTAGCACTGTTGCTTGATAAGGGCAATCTATTCTCCTCTATGGAACTTGACAAGCCTGAGTTGTCTACTGAGTCTGGAATGATAGGGTTATCAGAACGTTTTGGCACGTGCGCTATACATGGAGCTTCAGCCCCCTGAACAGAATTTAGCAAATTTATATTACACAAGGTAGTGTTTGTATTGTCAACAGACATCCGAACAGAATTTGCAAAGAGAACTTCCTTGATAGCTCCTGGCAAAGCAGTACTGCAAACAGGCACCGGGGCAGTGCTTTTATTCAAAACCACTGAAACACTACTATCTTCATCAGAGGTAGATGAAACACATTTATCAGATGAATGCAGCACGGGAATATTTTCATTAGAACTGTGCACAGATGTGTCAGTAGCAGTTTCTGGCAGTGCAGCTGTGCTAAGTGACTGCTGCTGCAATAAAGCGGTAGTCTCGCGGAGGTGAGCAGCCTTGTGGCTAGGAGATCTACAGTTTGGATTAACAATAATGACACCAGTAGAACCTTCAATCTTTGTATCAGAAGCAGCGGGCACATCGAATGCTGGGGGATCCTCCTTTGAGCAAAGCTGTGGTTTGGCATCTTTGCTGGTCTGCAGCAAGTGGGCTCTGGCTTGATGCTTTGCAAAAAGTTTGGCCTTGGTCTGCTCCTTGATATGCGCCAGTGTTCTTGTCTTGCCACCTTCACAGGGGCTGCCGACACCTCCCGAGACGATGCTGGCTGCTGCAGCCACAGCAGCTGCAGCTGCAGCCTCTCTCTGGGCTCTTGCTTGCTGAGCTCTTGCCTTGATATCTGCAAGCGTTCTGGCCCCGGTGTTCCTCCCTCCACTGACAGATGTACTAGAGGAAACCCTGGTTTCTGGTTTGGAGACTGGCTGAGTCTTGATAATAAAAGGTGGTCCACTTTTTGAAAGTTGAATCTAAGAGTATAAAAGGAAAACAAAGATCACTTTAGTAGAAATTTGGAAATATTTAGAAGCTCACAGTAGTTCTGACAGATCCAGGGGCCTTTTTACTAAAGCTTGGCATGAACTAAATGCTAAGAAGCCCACTGGTATAAAATGGGCTTCTTAGCATTTAGTGCACACTAAGCTTTAGTAAAACGGCCCTCCAAAGGATTATAATTACTGCATTTGCAATTGTGAATGTAAGGCAACGTGAGAAAAAATGTATTTCACAATCATAATACAATTGTACATCTATTCATAATAAAAAGCTAATATACATTATGAGGGCAGTTCTATAACTGGGGAACTCCATTTAGGCACCCTGAGGCTGCACAGCAGGAGCCTATTCTATAACAGAACCTAAATGCCTAGGCTCCATTCTAACATCTAGGCACCTGCACTTACACCAGACTAGAAAAGTGTGGGTACCTAAGTATAGAAGAGACATATGCAACTTATAGTATTATTTAGGTTACATGCATAAGTGGGAGCCCTGCCTATGTCTGGCCCTATGCTCCACCCCTGTGTAGATCCCCCTTCCAAATATGTGCTATATAAGTTAAGTGAGTATTTGCAGAATAGTGCTTAGGCAGACACCAAGAAAAAAAAACCAAACGATCTCACCAACTACTGCTCAGTTGCATCTATCCCACTAGTAGTCAAACTGATGGAGAGCTTAGTGACCAAACAGCTTACGGAATACTTGGACAAGTTCTCATTACTACATGAATCACAATCAGGATTCCGCCCCCTCCATAGCACTGAAACTATGCTAGTCATTCTCCTGGCCAAATTCAAGCAGGAAATAGCTACAGGTAAAAGCTTACTTCTCCTCCAATTCGACACCAGAACATACCATGTAAAATCAAATTCAAACATATCACCACCGTGGAAAGCAGACTGCGGAGTACCTCAAGGATCACCATTATTACCAACACTCTTCAACATAATGATGATCCCACTGGCAAAGTCCTTATCCAATCAAGGCCTAAACCCGTTCATCTATGCAGACGATGTCATAATTTACATTCCCTTCAGACACAACCTGACAGAAATCACTAATGAAATCAAGCTCGGGCTGAACACCATGGACTCATGGTCAAATTCATTTCAATTGAAACTGAACACTGAAATAACACACTGCCTCATCCTCTCATCTCAACACAATAAGTACAAACCTACAACCATAAACACCCCAGATCACACCCTCCCTATCTCAGATAGCCTAAAAATACTCTGCGTTACAATCAATCGCAACCTTACACTTGAGAGCCAAGTAAACTCCACAACAAAGAAAATGTTCCACTCAATGTGGAAACTTAAACGCATAAAACCTTTCTTCCCGAAATATTTCGCAATCTAATGCAATCAATGGTATTAAGCCACGCAGATTACTGCAATGGAATCTATGCGAGATGTAAAGAACAACTCACAAAGAAACTCTAAATCGCCCAAAATACAGCAGCCAGACTGATATTCGGTAAAACACGATTCAAAAGTGCCAAACCCCTCCGAGAAAAACTGAATTGGCTCCCAATCAAAGAACGTATTACCATCAAAATCTGCACCCTGGTCCACAAAATTATCTACGGCGAAGTCCCAGGATATATGACAAACCTCATAAATCTACCAACCAGAAACAGAACCGGATTATCACGAACATACCTAAACCTCCACTACCCAAACTGCAAAGGTCTCAAAGCAACCTATGCATCCAGCTTCTCCTATATAAGCACACAATTATGGAATGCACTGCCAAAAGCTGTGAAAACTATCTACGACCATCTAAACTTTAGGAAATCACAAAAAACCAACTTGTTCAAAAAGGCATACCCTACCGACCAACATAAATGCCTACACCCTGCAACACAGCAAAACCAAAGATCGCATTACTACTACTACTTAACATTTCTAGAGCGCTACTAGGGTTACGCAGCGCTGTACAATTTAACAAAGAGAGACAGTCCCTTGAACACTATATAACCTTCCGTCTGTCTGACCCCCATTGTGCCTGAAATGCACGAACCTTATTCGACCACAACATTACTTTGTAACTGTTTATCAACCGGACTTGGCGAACGCCTTTACGGTACTATGTAAGCCACATTGAGCCTGGTGGGAAAATATAGGATACAAATGTAATAATAATAATAATAATAATAGTATACACATGTATCCGTGCACATACTTGAGTATACGTCATTATTCTACACATTTACGCACTGAATTCTATAAATGACAATAAAATACTGGTGCCAAAAAAATAGCGTTAAGGGCTATTCTATAAATGACGCTTAACGTTATGTGCGACCATTTACACCAACATTTTGGTGCGACAACACCTTGGTGTATATCCCCACGCCTAAATTAGGTGCAAACCCTCTTTATTCTATAATAATGTGTGTAAATTAAAAGGAATGCCCCTGATCTGCATATTGCTGTGTCCCCTTTTTGGATTTTATCAAATGTCATTTTCAATGCTGCCATTCTGATTTTGGGCTCAGAAGGAGCAGATTCCAATCAAATTATTTCAGCAAAAAGTTCTTTATTAAAATAAAAACCCTGACGTGGTCCATGTTTCGCCCAATCAGGGCTGCTTCAGGGGTATAACTAAAAACAGCAAAATCAAACTATAAAATATGATACAATCAGTCTAAATCATAAAGGGGCCCTTTTACTAAGGTGCACCGAAAAATCGGCTGCGTTAGTGTAGGTGCGTGTCTTGGACGCCCGCAGATCCATTTTTCAATGTGCCTGTAAAAAGGGCCTTTTAAAAACTTTTTGACGAAAATGGATGTGCGGAAAATAAAAATAGGTGCACATCCATTTTGGGTCTGAGACCTCACCGCCAGCCATTGACTTAGTGGTGAGGTCTCATGCATTAACCGTGAGGTAATCGTCTATGCTTGTAGAATGACAATTACCACCCAGTTTCTGCTGCGTGCGTAGCGGATGCATGTCAAAAATGAAATTACAGCAAAGGCCACACGGTAGCTGGGCGGTAACTCCAAATTGATGCATGCTGGGCATTCGTAGGCGCCTACACGGCTTAGTAAAAGGGCCCCCCCAAAAACCAACATACACATACATATAGAATGTATGGGATCCAGAAGTGAATATGTGCACCAACATATACAAATAAATTTCTAATAAAGAAACATATCTTTATAGAGCATGCAACAGGTGAGGGGAACAGCAAATTTATATATGGCCAATTTAGAAAAGACACTTTTGATATCACATAAGTTTAGTGATCATGTATTACCTTGGAAGAGATATATTGATGATATTTTTATTGTATGGAGTGGCATAGAAAATAAACTTTTAGCCTTTTATGAATGGGTTAACACTGTAGATCGAAAGCTTAAGTTCCAACTGAATTACAGTAAAGACAGTATTCCATTTCTGAATATTTTATTTTAAAAAAGGTAAATTAACAATAGATATCAATAGAAAACCAACTGACATGAATAAATTGTTGCATTTTGATATCATAGTCGAGCGCTTAAAAGAAATTTGACTTATAGTCAATTTTTAAGAGTCAAATATTTATGTTCTTAGAATAAGATATAAGACACTGGCAATGGAACTTCAAGCAAAATTTCTCAAAAGACGGTATTCAGAAAGATATATAAATGAAGTATTTAGGAGAAGAAAAAGGAGAGGCAGGAACTCCTCCATAACACAGAGAAGCATGGAGACAATAATGTTGCTTATTGTTTGGAATTTAATCATTTATCAAATGATATTGTAAGAATTTTGAGGAAACACTGGCATCTAATTACCATAATACATACATTTTCAGATAAGGAACTTTTGGTGGCATATAAAAGAAGTAAGAATTTGAGAGATATTTTAGTACCGTTGACCTTCTCTAAAGGTTGTCCATAAAAGGTATATGGACCACAGGGTCTGTGTGCGTGTAAATAATCCTATTAAAAGCATTAACCAGGGAGGACATTTATATTGAGACATTTTTCAAACTGTAGAATGGAAAAAGTAGTCTATGCGGGTTTTTGTCACTGTAAACTTATGTACATTGGTAAGACCAAGTGGGCATTAAATAAAAGACTGATAGAACACAGGTACTATTAATAGAACGCTGATTGAAAAACCTTGGGTAGAGAATTCAATTAAAATGAATCATAAATTTGAAGATTTCAGATTTTTTGTATTACTGAAACCCAGGTTACACTGGCGAGGATGAGATATTGATAATCTTCTTATTTGAACAGAACAGAGAATGATCTATAAGTTTAAGGCTGTCTCCCCTAGAGGTCTGTATAAAGAGTTGGCTCATCATGCTTGTGAAATTTGAGTTTTATAATCTCTTGATATCATTATTTTTCTTTACTTTTCTTCCCCCTCCCTCCCTCCTCTTTCTCCCCTCTATTCCCTATCCTTCCCTTTCCCAAACCCTCTAAACCTTCCTCCTCTTTCCTCTTCCTCTCCACATCACCCCCTCCCTTCCTCCTTTATTCCTTCCCCTGTTTTTTCCTTTTACCCCTCTCCCCAAATTTTCCTTCTTTGCTTTAGTTTTTCAATTATCATTTTGGCAAGTATTTAATTTTTGCATTGTACATTTGATATGGGATGATTTGATAGGAATTGAATTAAGTATATTTACTGTTTTTCATCATTACAATTTTTAATACAATTTAGCATTTTGCTTTTTAACCTTTATATGGTTGATATATTTGCGATTTTAGAAACTATTTTATGGCTGGCCTTTAGCGATTTTTAGGCTTTTTTTATTGGGTATGTTGCGTATGATATTCACTGTGGTTAATAGCATTTTTCAATTCAATACTTGATTTTTAAATTAACAATTTGATATTTTGGGGTGTTTTAAACTGATTGTGTTTTGTTTGGTGGTTCTTAGTGTGTAAAGAAAGATTTTTTTATTGGTGGCTTGCAAAGCAGGAAGTAGTATAAATAAATCTCTCATAATGCCCAGCTCTGTTTGACTATGCCATTGGAAATGGCTTCTAAAGGTCCCTTTTACCAAGCTATGGCAAAAGGGGGCCATTGGTGTGTATTTACATGTGCGCCGAGGCCCCCTTTTACCGCAGCTGGTAAAAGGGATGTCTCGCCTTCATGCAGGAAATAGCTGTTCGGTAAATAAAGCACTTCCTGCATGGCCATTTCGGGGGGGGGGGGGGGGAGCCTTTAACACCACCCACTGAGGTGGCAGCAAGGGCTCCTGTGTTAACCCGGTAGTAACAGGGCAGTGCGCGGCACTGCCCTATTACCACCGGGTACAGTCTAGCACTACAAAAATAAAGTACCGCCGGGTTGCTGCGGTAGCTCGGCGGTACTTCTTGTACAGTTAGCGGTAAGCCCGCATTGGGCTTACCACCACTTAGTAAAAGGAGCCCAATGAACTGGATTCTGCTGCACTGCCGGTGAGCTTAAATTTATATGTTTTTTAAAACAATTGTATTGCATATTAAAAACATTTAGGAGATCTTTTACTAAGGTGCAAAAACAGGTTTAGCATGTACTAACGATTAATGCGTGCTAAATGATAAAACACCTATAGGAATATAATGGGTGTCTTATTTAATACACACTAATCATTAGCGCGTCTCAGTAAAAGAACCCCTTAGCATTATAAAATGCTGTTCATTCTTTCCACTGGTGAGTCACTTGGGCAGCTTTTAAAGCATATTTCTTTTCCTTTTTTTTTTTTTTTAATTTATTTATTTATATGATTTCAATAATACAAACAAAACAATCATTTGTAAGGCAATACAGAGAAATTATATAAGCGGAAAATACTTCTAAAATTAAATGAAACATTTGTATTTACTCTTCCTCAGACCACCATATGGAGGGGGGGAGAGTGGTTTTATAAGTACAACTCAGGGAGCATGTAACACAGAAGTAACTTTTTCCTCTAAGGCTAATCCTGATCTTCATTCCTTTACATCATTGCTGAGAACTATTTATATCATTCAACTGGAAGGTCTTTTAGAGTCCAGAAACGTCTTTAATTGAAGTGGATCAAAAAAAGTATACTTGATTCCAGATAGGCGAATTAAGCATTTACAGGGATAGGCCAACATAAATGTTGCTCCCAGTCCCTTAACATCATTCCTCATAAGTAAAAACTGTTTCCTCCTTTGTTGTGTGATCTTTGCTACATCTGGAAACATCCAGACTCTCTGGCCACAGAATAATTTTGAGGAATATTTAAAATAAAGTTTCATCAACAAATTTATATCTTGTTCAAAGACTAAAGTCATAATTAAAGTTCCTCTTGTTGTAACATCTCCCATAGAGTCTTCCAAAATAGCAGTTAAGTTCTGAGTATCAATATCCAAAGTAACCTTCGCTGACTCGGAGACATCTCTCTCTTTTAATACATTTGGCAGATAGTATACTCTATTACAAGGGGGAATATCTGTTGAAGAAAAATTCAATATTTCTAGAAGGTACTTCTTAAGGAAATCACGAGGTGTCATAGTTGGTAACATTGGGAAATTCAGCAATCTCAGAGTTAGTCTTCGATTATAATTTTCTAACTGCTCTAACTTTCGAGCGGAAAATATTTTATCTTTGACCAGAGTGTCCATTACACTTTTGACGGAGTTAACATCCGTTTCCAATTGCCCAATCTGTTTAGTGTGTTCTTGCTTTATATTATCTAAGGAATCAGACATATCCGTCAGTTTACTCACGACTGTAGACATTTGCTTAGTAGAGTTTGCCACCTCAACCGTCAGCCTCTGGACTGCTTGCCAGATAACTTCCAATGACGCCTCCTTGAGCATTTCCTGCTCCTCGGTGTTTCCAACCGCCCCTCCAGAAATAGAACCGCCAAGCAGGCTCAGACTCGACACATCGGACGCTGTCCGGTCTGCTTCTTCAAATCTGGAAGCGGCTGGGCAAGGAGGTGGTCTCAGCATAGGCGGCGATAGAGTAGTATTCAACCCCTGAGTCGATGCCGCTCCCTCGACATCGCTCAATGCGGGGCACGCCCTTTTCCTGATTTCTTATATACCATATATCTTTACATAGGGGCCCTTTTACAAAGCGGCGGGCTTACCGCATGTTAACCCGGAACTACCGCCGGCCCAATGCAGTTGCCAGCAGCAGTTTCACCGCGAGCGTACGCCATTTCTTGTGATCCGGAAATTTTTAAAAATTTTATGGCACGGCGCTAACCCAGCGGTAATTGGGCATTACTGTGCACTGCCTGGTTACTGCTGGGTTATCACGGGAGCCCTTACTTCCACCTCAATGGTTAACGGTAAGTGTTCTCCCCACATGGCCATGTAGTAAGAGTAATCTTACCACATGGCCATTTTTTTAGGGGCTTGGAGGGGCATAATTGAATGGGGCACCCAAGTTTTCCTGAGAACGTCCTTGCAGGACATCCCCATGAAGGGGCGGGCGAAACCCGTATTATCGAAACAAGATGGGCGGCCATCTTTCGTTTCAATAATACGGTTGGGGACACCCAAATCTCAACATTTAGGTCGACCTTAGAGATGGTCATCCCCGATTTTCGGTGATAATGGAAACCGAGGATGCCTATCTCAGAAACGACCAAATCCAAGACATTAGGTCGCGGGAGGAGCCAGCATTCGTAGTGCACTGGTCCCCTGACATGCCAAGACACCAACTGGGCACCCTAGGGGGAACTGCAGTGGACTTCAAAAATTGCTCCCAGGTGCATAGCTCCCTTACCTTGTGTGCTGAGCCCCCCCAAAACCCACTCTCCAGAACTGTACACCACTACCATAGTCCTTAGGGATGAAGGGGAGCACCTAGATGTGGGTACAGTGGGTTTGTGGTGGGTTTTGGAGGGCTCACATTTACCACCACAAGTATAACAGGTGGGGGGGGGGGGGGGGGGCCTGGGTCCGCCTGCCTAAAGTGCACTGCAGTACTCACTAAAACTGCTCCAGGGACCTGCATACTGCTGTCATGGAGCTGGGTATGATATTTGAGGGTAGCATAGAGGCTGGAAAAAATATTTAACTTTATTTTGTAGGGTGGGAGGGGGTTAGAGACCACTGGGGGAGTAAGGGGAGGTCATCCCCGATTCCCTCCAGTGATCATCTGGTCATTTAGGGCACATTTTTGTGGCTTGGTCATTAAAAAAAAAAAGGACCAAGTAAAGTTGGCCAAGTGTTCGTCAAGGACGCCCTTCTTTTTTTCATTATCGGCCGAGGACGCCCATGTGTTAAGCATGCCTCAGTCTCGCCTTCGCTATGCTTCCGACACGCCCCGTGAACTTTGGTCGTTCCCGCGACGGAAAGCAGTTGAGGACGCCCAAAATCGGCTTTCGATTATGCCGATTTGGGCGACTCTGGGAGAAGGACGCCCATCTCCCGATTTGTGTCGAAAGATGGGCGCCCTTCTCTTTCGAAAATAAGCCTGTTGGTGCTGTAAATAGGCCCTGGTGCATGGGAAAAATGGCTCCTGCTGATACCGTAGGGCCCTTTTTCCTGCAGCTTGCTAAAAAAAGAACCCCATAATTTTTCATTAATGTTATCCCCTTGCTGTTATTTATTTTCCCCCAATTCTATATATGGTGCCTTAATTTCCGTGGGGAAATCAAGCATATTCTATAACAATGCATATAACTTAACTGGTTAACTAGCTAATCAACGCTGTAAATTGGATGTTAACAAGCAATTATCAGCACTAATTGGCACTGAGATTTATGCGCACAACTCGTTAAGTGTATTCTATAATGTGGTGCACCTAAATTCTAAGTCGCATAGTTGAAAAGGGGGCATAGTCATGAGCGGGGCATGGGTATGTCTAAAACGTGGCCTAAATGGACGCATCCAAATTTGGTTGCATGGAAGCTGCTCGGCGTATTCTATATACTGTGTGGAAATTTAAACCTATTCTACAAAATTTAGGCATACTTTAAAGAATACGACTAGGCATATTTTTTTGCACACGGATTTTTCAGGTGCCATATATAGATTCTAGCCCTTTTTTCATTAAGGTGGGAGTGTATGCTCTTAGACACCCCAACCTTGGTAAGCAAAAACGTTTTTGATAAATATATTTTGTTTCACTTGATCTCTACATGACACTACTTGTGAGTTTGGCAAAAATATATTTGTATAATTAAGAAACACAATACCCTTCACAATTCCTGGCTGTTATTCTTGCTTGTTCTATAAAAATATGTTTCTTTATTGGAAATGTATATGTATATGATGGTGCACATATTCACCTCTGGATCTCATACCCTCTATGGACTAAATTATATATGGCACTGAAAAAAAGGAAACCTAATTGCATATTCTATAACTTTTGCTCTGAAATGGGCACCGTTTACAGAATAGTGCCCAGCATCAGGATCCACACCTAACCTTTAGGTGCGAGGATTTACACCATCTGAAACCTAGTGTAAATCCCCGCGTGCCTAAATTAGCTGAGAATCTGGCATATTCTGTAACACTACATGAAAATCACTTGGATGCCCATCACCCACCCATGCTCTTCCTGTGGCCACTCCCCCTTTTTGAAGCCACAAACACAAATTTACATACACATCTTTATAGAATAAGCAATATGCGTGCTTAAATTCTAATTATTGCCAATTAATGCTGATAATTGTTAGTGAACAGTTTTCAGTGGTAACTGTCTCAACTTAATTAAATTGTGTGTGTTCAAAGTTGGGCTTGTGCCCACGTTTGCGTGCACAATTGTTTGTGCCATATATAGAACCGGGGGTATACTTATGCGTATGCTGTTTTTGTATGGTTTAGACTGATTATATCTTATTATATATTTTGATTTTGTTATTGTTTTAGTTATACCCCTGAAGCAGCCCCGATTGGGCGAAACATGGACTACATCTGTTTTTTTTTTGTTTCAGTAAAGAATTTTTTGCTGAAATAATCTCACTGGGATCTGTTCTCTTTCGGCACTGTTATTAATACAGATCTAAAGAGCCTCAAAAAGTACAAAGACTAGGAGACATGCCATACCATGAAGTTACAGAGTAGTACATTTAAACATATCAGATAAAATATATTTTTTTCACTCAATGCCTAGTTACTACTACTACTACTATTTAGCATTTCTATAGCGCTACAAGGCGTACGCAGCGCTGCACAAACATAGAAGAAAGACAGTCCCTGCTCAAAGAGATTACAATCTAATAGACAAAAAATAAAGTAAGCAAATCAAATCAATTAATGTGTACAGGAAGGAGGAGAGGAGGTTAGGTGGAGGCGAGTGGTTACAAGTCAAAAGCAATGTTAAAGAGGTGGGCTTTCAGTCTAGATTTAAAGGTGGCCAAGGATGGGGCAAGACGTAGGGGCTCAGGAAGTTTATTCCAGGTGTAGGGTGCAGCGAGACAGAAGGCGCAAAGTCTGGAGTTGGCAGTAGTGGAGAAGGAAACAGATAAGAAGGATTTATCCATGGAGCGGAGTGCACGGGAAGGGGTGTAGGGAAGGACGAGTGTGGAGAGATACTGGGGAGCAGCAGAGTGAGTACATTTATAGGTTAGTAGAAGTTTGAACAGGACGCGAAAACGGATAGGGAGCCAGTGGAGCGACTTGAGGAGAGGGGTAGTATGAGTAAAGCGACCCTGGCAGAAGACAAGACGGGCAGCAGAGTTTTGAACCGATTGGAGAGGGGAGAGGTGACTAAGTGGGAGGCCAGCAAGAAGCAGATTGCAGTAGTCTAAACGAGAGGTGACAAGGGTATGGATGAGGGTTTTGGTAGAGTGCTCGGAAAGAAAGGGGCGGATTTTACGGATGTTGTAAAGAAAGAAACGACACGTCTTGGCAATCTGCTGGATATGAGCAGAGAAGGAGAGAGAAGAGTCAAAGATGACCCCAAGGTTTCGAGCTGAGGAGACAGGGAGAATGAGAGAGCCATTAACAGAAATAGAAAATGGGGGGAGTGGGGAGGTGGGTTTGGGGGGAAAAATGAGAAGCTCGGTTTTGGTCATGTTTAATTTCAGGTGGCGTTGAGACATCCAGACAGCAATGTCAGACAAGCACGCTAAAACTTTGGTTTGGATGCAAGGTGAGATATCAGGGGTAGAAAGGTAGATTTGGGAGTCATCAGCATAGAGATGGTAGGAAAAGCCATGGGATGAGATTAATGAACCAAGGGAAGAAGTGTAGATAGAAAAGAGGAGGGGACCAAGAACAGAACCCTGAGGTACGTCGACAGGCAGAGGGATAGAAGTAGAAGAGGATCCACCAGAGTGAACACTGAAGGTGCGGAGGGAGAGGTAGGAAGAGAACCAGGAAAGGACAGAGCCCTGGAATCCAAGTGAGGACAGGATATCGAGGAGTATGCTGTGATCGACAGTGTCAAAAGCGGCGGAAAGATCAAGAAGAATGAGGATGGAATAGAGACCTCTGGATTTATCCAGTAATAGGGTAATTGGAGACTTTAGTAAGCGCAGTTTCGGTTGAGTGGAGAGGGCGAAAACCAGATTGTAGTGGGTCAAGAATAGCATGTGAGGAGAGAAAATCAAGGCAGCGGTGGTGAACAGCATGCTCAAGTAATTTGGAGAGAAAAGGGAGGAGGGAGATGGGTCAGTAATTAGAGGGACAAGTAGGGTCGAGTGAAGGCTTCTTAAGGAGAGGTGTGACCACAGCATGTTTAAAGGAAGTAGGGACAGTTGCAGTGGAAAGTGAGAGGTTGAGAATGTGACTGATAAAAGGAATAAGAGCAGGTGAGATGGCATTAAGAAGGTGGGTGGGAATGGGATCAGAGAAACAGGTGGTACATTTTGAGGAAGAAAGGAGAAGTGTAGTTTCCTCTATAGTAACTTCAGGAAAGTAGGAAAAGGAATGAGGGGAAGGAGAGAGAGGGGAATGGACTAGTGGAGGGAGAGGTGGCGAGGTAGAGAATTCAAGGTTTATCTTTTGAACCTTGTCGTGAAAGAATTCAGCAAGGGTCTGAGGAGATAATGAAGGGGGAGTTGGGGGAGGGGGCACTCATTGCCAGAGGATGTGGTAGAACCAGTTAGTGTAGCTGGGTTTAAAAAAATTCCTTCAAGAAAAGCCCACAAACTGTTATTAAGTTAGACCTGGGGAGAGTGACTTCATATCCCTGAGGGTAACGTGGAATCTTGCTACTTTTTGAGATCCTGCCTTGTATTTGTGATCTGGATTGGCCACCAGCGAGACAGACCTTTGGTCTGACCCAGAATGGCAATTCTAATGTTCTTAAATGTCAGAAGTAGTATAATCACACTATTCACATCCAGGGAAATCTAAAAATATGCTGACTAAATACTGAAAACATACTATCTTCTAAACTCATACTAAATAACAGAAGAAGACTCAGGTCATTTATCCTCTTGTTTGGGTCAAGAAGTTTTGGCAAAAGAGGAAACCAAGTGAGGTGTGCCTTAAAGGTCACCCTTATTGCTGATTTTATTCAATTTCTTTCTAATTCTTTGGGAGGGATTTTAAAATAGTAGATGATTTATTTTATATATGAATTTGACATCAAAATAATGATTCCTATTAGAAACCCGCTTACAAACACATTTAATTTTTTAAAAATGTTTGTTGTTTTTAAAAGGTTCAGAAATGCTCTAATGCTAAAGATTAATCCTGAACCCCCCCCCCCCCCAGCTTTAATATGGTTATGATCAGATTATAGGAGAATGTCTTTAGAAGAGCCTTGTTTAGGAGAGATTAAACTCCTCCTAAGAATGAGTTTAAAAAGTCTTGGAATTACAAGTAGCAACAATGATACAAAAACATTCTGTATTAGTGCCTCAAATAAGATTGCATCTGGAAAAACAAGATTTCAAGCTGTGTTTCTTTCACAATCTGATTATTGCATTTTGGTATATTTGAAACTACCTCAGGAAACATTATAGAACATGAGGAGGTGCAAAATATGGCCGCTAAAATGATATCTGGAGGGTGGAAGTGAAAGAAATCATTGCCATTTTTAAAACATATTCATTGGTTACCAATAGCGGTCAGGGCATGTTTAAGTTTCCGGCAATGGCCTTTAAAACTGTACAGTATAGGTGATCCAAGATGGCGGCTGTGTACTAAGACGCTGCTGTTGAGGCTTTTTACCTTTTGATTCTCTACTGACAGCAGTGATTTCTAGAGATGGGAAAATGTAGGGGCAAGCAGCCAAAGCCACAAAACCCTTGGCACTGCCACTTGTGGGCCCAATTGATATTTATATGGCCCACTGAGAAGACTTGTGAAGCAGTTAGAGAGATGTCTTGCTGGGAGCAGCCCCACAAGGAAGAGAGGGTGACTGCTCCAACAGGAATGAACAAACGCTCAGCACAGATCAGAGGACTCTATCCCTGCAGTCTCATGGCTCGAGCTCCCTAATTGCTGCATATAGGAACCAGGAGGATCTGTTCAAGGAGGTGTCCAACTGACAGAAAGTGGCGAGGAGGCCCTGGAACAAAGTGGGGTGAGCAGCATTATAAAATCAAGTGTCAAGGGAGCTGCGGGGGAGATAATGGAGGTGAGAGAATCTGTTTGACCTCAGGGGGCTGAAGACAGCCAGGAGTTAGGCAAAATGGAACACTCTCTTGTTTCTTTGCCAAAACCTTTGATTATGAAACCAGCAGAAATGTCTCTGGAGACAATATAGAATGCAATATCTGATCTTGAAAAATCTATTCACCCTCAAACAAGAGACTTTACATTATCCCCTCAAACAAAAGACTTTGAATGGAAACTCTGTGGAAGAAGTTAAGCCTTTTGCTGGTGCTAATGGATCAGTTTGAACAAAGTTTGGCTCAGATACAGACAACTCGAACTATGAAGATAAAAGATATGACTGGAATCAGTCAGAGTCAAGTTAGAGTTGGTGGAAAACTCTTTAAGAAGCATGAACTTGAGGATGGTCAATTTTTCTCAAGACGCTATGATTTCCTCTGTACAAATGGTGAAAATTTATTTTCTAGAGCAGAGATTTTCAACCCAGTCCTCAGGGCATACCCAGCCAGTCAGAGTTTTCATGATACCCACCACTGAATTCAATAGAGATATCTTGAAAACCCCAACTGGCTGGGTGTGCCCTGAAGACTGGGTTGAAAATCCCTGTTCTAGAGATCTGCCAAGTACAACCTGAATGAATGCCTTCTAGAATGAAGGCTTATTATCTACTATCTAAAGTTTGTGAGAAATCGTAGCAGATTGGGGAACTTACAGTGGAATCTTCTCAAGTGCAGAATAAAAAACCAAATCAGATACTGCAACTTTCTTCTTGTTCTATCTAATATTTCTGAAAGGGACTTTCTTTTGAAAATTATTTTAAGCATAGAGAACATAAGGGCTCTTTTACTATCAGGCGGTAGGGCTACTGCTGGGTTTGCGTACAGGAAATCAGCCTGGCAGTAGTTCCGGCTTCCGGTGCATGCTGTTTCTGGTGCTAAAGAAAATGACCTTTTACCCACGGTGGTAAAAGGTGGCCTTGGCGTGTGACAATCCCACTTACCGACACGACCGTGTGTCACCTTTTAGCATTACAAAATGATAACTGACTCTTTTAGGTAGTATCAAAGAAGTGCTGCAATACAGTATCACTTACAACAGCTTACTTTTTTTGGTGTGGTTTGACAGCAAGCCATGGTAAATGATGCTGTGTCACAGGGCTTCTTTGATACTGCTTAAAAGAGTAGGTTATTGTTTTCCAATTACGATTTCCCAGACTTTTATATTGGGTAGCTTTATACTCACACTGAACCGTGCAGACCCCTGATGCAGAAGCAGATGTTACAATGGGGTTATAGACTTTTCCAACAGAAATTTGTCTAAACCCTTTTTAAACCCAGCTTTCACCACCCCCTCTAGTAACACATTCTACAGCTTATTTTTTCGTTGAGTGCAAAAACAATTTTTTCGATTTACTTTAAAAGTGCTGAGCCTTGGTAACTACGGTAAAGATTAAATAACTGTTCATCATTTACCCATTCCACCAGACTCATGATTTTATAGATTGACCATATCTCCTCTCAGCCTTCTCTTGTCCAAGATGAAGAGCCCTAATCTCTTTAGCCTTTCTCCACAGTAGAGGTGTTCCATTGAATAACTGATCAATGACTGCAACTCACAGAGAAATCGATAATGAAAGACTGAAAATTAACCTAAATTAGTTTTGTTTTGCATTTATACATTACATACCTGTATAAAATCTTAGTATGTCATTTCAAATACTCTACCTTAAGGGGTGGGACTCTGGGCTCTTCTCTTGGAGGATGTTCCTTTTCACATGAATTTCCAAGGGAGACAGTTCGAGTAGGTTGGTCATCTTCTATTCTAGCTCTCTTCTCTTTACAAGTTCCAAAGCCATACTGCTCTGCTGTCTTTCTCTTTGAGATTTCTGACTCTCTGCTTTCACATCTTACAATTTCTGGTGATTTGGTAGCTTCCAATAGCTTAGAATGCGCATTTTCAAGACGAATCTGTGAGCTCCCTTGTGGCTTATGTTGCTTGCTTCTAGATGTTTCAGGAAATGAAGATTTTTCCAAAGATGAGGTATATGGTTTATCATGTGATTTACCTTGTAGATGCTCAGAGCTTTTGAATACTGTCCCTTCTGATATCACAGATAAATCTGTTGGTATGGGCACACACTTCTTTTCAGGTGTTCGTTGTTGAACATTAGGAGCTTTAATTACTAGTGTTTCTGGTGAGGAGATTTCTGACACAGAAGGAACATATGATTTTATAAGTTCAGTAGGTAATTTACATGGCTGATGATTCTCCTTTTCATTACCGAGTTCTTCTGATGTTGACTTTCCAGGTACAACGGACAATGGATACTGTTTTTTACTTTCAGATGTACTCTGAAGATTTTCTGTTTGTACAACAAGATCCTCAGTTTGAGAAACAATTGGACTAGTAAAGGTTTCTTCTTTTAAAGGGGAAAGGGGTTCATCAGACAAGGAGGGCGATTTCATTTGCTGTAGAATGAGGCTTTCGCTTACGGATGTACTGGAAACTGAAGATGTTTCTGATGGAGGCAAGCCAGTTGCATGAGACGTTTCAGAAGCCAAAGCTATGGATGACACTGAAGAGGTTTCTGATGTTAAAGGTAAATCTGATAAGGGAGATGCTTCTGATGTTAATGGTAGATTGGAAACTGGAGAAGCTTCAGAAGTTAAAGGTAAGTTAGACATTGGGGATGCTTCTGACATCACAGGAGAAACTGATATTGGAGACATGTCTGAAGTTACAGATGTACGTAGGCTGTCATCAATGGGCTTCTGCTGACTTTCAGCTTCAGTGTTTTCTGCACTAGATACCTCAGACAGAAAAGCTGCCTCAACAGATACTGGAGTACAAGGCTCCTCTAATGTAGACTGAGTGTCCCCTCCAGGTGATGTAACGCTGGTACATGCTTCTCCTGGGCTTTCAGAAGAAAATGAAGTTTCAGAAGTGCAAGCATTTTCAGAAAACTGCTCATCAGGTTCACTCTGCAGCTCCATTTCTACAGCATTTCCTTCATCCACAAATAAGGAGCCTTCCGGAACAGAAGAAATACTGAGCGCTTCTGGAGCACACAGCTCTTCTGCAGCCTGGGCATCGTTTTCAGTTGTACCACTGAGGGAATTCACTGAGGAAACAGAAGCTGCAGGAGATAAGCACTCATCCAACTGATCGATAACTACTGACATTTCTTCTGGAGAGGCTTCTGGTTTCTCTTCATTCTTAATATCTACACAAGGCAAAGCATCAGTCTCATCATTCATCACAACACAGGACTCCGAGGTATCTGCAGAAACCACTACTTCTGTTTCCTCATTTTTAGCACTGTCACATGCAGGTTCCTGAGAAAGCTCATGTTCAGATTTATGGTTCTCCTCTTGGCATTCACAGATACTTGTTTCAACCTCTTCTGCAATCTCTTCCTGAATTACAGATTCTTCAGGAATCAGGATATCCTCAGACTCAGCATCTCTCAATAAATCTTTGGCAGGAACAAGCTCCATGTTGCAGAGGGGTTGACTTGAGTCTCTCTCTAGTAAAGGCAGAATTCTTAAGCTGGTCTTCTCATTATTTTCAAAGGATGACTGTGTAGAAGGACCAGGTAAACCTGAAGATGCACACAATGAGCTATTTTCATCTTTGCTACTATTTTGTGCAGATGTCAGTTTTACGGAATCTTCAGCTGACATTCCCAACCTAAGAACAAAACATAAAGGTTAAAATGTTATCACTGCTGAGAGATAATTAAAGTAAGGGCTATGGTGACATTTCTAGTGCACTATAGCTTTAGATGTCTAATTCAAAAGATGCACTGCTTCCTGCAAATAGGAATCCTTGCAAGTTCCCGATTGTTTTCAACCCTTGCCCTCAGCTGGTGTGTTACATGACAAATATAATGTTAAATAGCATTCAAAATACACTATTTAAACACATTTCAGGCTAATTTATATATACAAAACGAATGTGTGCACTTACTGAACAGTGAAAGGTTCAGGAATAATTAAAATCTCCATTTGGGTTTGGACATGAATTTGTATGTGCGAGAGAGTGCAAAGAGGTAGACTAATAGACAGCACCAGTTCAAAGCAAATAATGAAACAATTACAGACAATCCAATATACTGCTGTTCGTTTAATTTTTTCCATTCTATATCTCTCTGCATTGGCTCCCCATTGAAGCCAGAACTCAATTTAAATTTATTTGTATCCTTTATAAAATTATCTTCGCCTCAGCTCTATTATATATGTATGAGCATTTTTTTTTATTTATCAATATTTCTCATTTATAACCAAGCAAAATACTTGTACAGAAAAGTAAGAGTCCCAAAAGTAATGACAATAAATAAAAATGGAACAAAGCAGAAAAATGATTATACATTGGAAATCAAAAGTCCACATTATATGATCCAAGATTACTAACAATAGAGAATCTGAAGGAAAAAAGAAATGAAAGAAAGCAATACACCTGACATGTTGATAGGTTCCCAAATAATCAAAATAAAGAGAGCCTCTTTCAATTTATTTTTTTATACATCCATCAAAAGAATAATATTTAACAGATTGGTAACGAACTACACATTTACAAGGGTATCGTAAAAAGAAAGAAGTCACTATCTGAAGTACGATGAGCATTCTTTATTTACTGGTCTTACTAGATCGTGCAGAGAAAGCACGTGCAATCCATTCAGTTTTCCTTCTATTAAGGGCAAATTTTTGAATCTCTGTTTGCCTTTCAAGTGGCAAGAGTGGGAAAGGAGATGGGTGAAGTTCTGCGGGCATCTCAAAATTATTTAGATTTTACTAGGCAAATTAAAACTATATTGTTTCACAAACATATGTTAACTAATTAGATCATAGTTATAGCAGTGGATCTATAGTAGATTACTGGTCTCTTTATTGGTAATGTTATTACTATGTATATCCCAGTTAATTGATCTGGCTTTCTTGTTGTGATCCGCTTAGAACCGAGAAGGTACAAGAGGAATATAAATTCCAATGTAATGTAATGCAATCTGTTTCTCAGGGTTATGTCTCAAACTTGGGTAGAGTGAAGGGACAATAATAGAACTTATAACAAAAAACACCTCTTTATAGTCTGCAATGGGAGAAATAGGACAAGGTATGATAGAGACTCTCTCAGTTTCACTGCTAATGTTCAGTCTAACACTTGCACTTTCAATATAGGAAGCACCAATAAAGTAAAATCTGCAAAATCAGTCACTTTTGGATTTCAACAAAACTGTAATCTATTAATGGATAAAGCTAAAAGACATATTAAAATGTGCAACTGAGTCACATTCCACTTGTAAAACAAATAGGATATTTCACCAGATCTTTTGCAATGGCTCTACTGCACTTAAACAATATGAACAAAACAAAAACAATATGGTTTTTATACAGACATAGGGAGGTTAAAATTTCAAAATAGCCAGTTTTACAGATAAAACACTGTTTCATAAGTACATAAGTAATGCCATACTGGGAAAAGACCAAGGGTCCATCGAGCCCAGCATCTTGTCCACGACAGCTGCCAATCCAGACCAAGGGCACCTGGCAAGCTTCCCAAACGCACAAACATTCTATACATGTTATTCCTGGGATTTTGGATTTTTCCAAGTCCGTTTAGTAGCGGTTTATGGACTTGTCCTTTAGGAAACCGTCCAACCCCTTTTTAAACTCTGCTAAGCTAACCGCCTTCACCACATCTTCCGGCAATGAATTCCAGAGTTTAATTACACGTTGGGTGAAGAAATATTTTCTCCGATTTGTTTTAAATTTACTACACTGTAGTTTAATCGCATGCCCCCTAGTCCTAGTATTTTTGGAAAGCGTGAACAGACGCTTCACATCCACCTGTTCCACTCCACTCATTATTTTATATACCTCTATCATGTCTCCCCTCAGCCTCAAATGAGGAGCCTTCCAGACAGAAGAAATATGGAGTGCTTCTGGAGAACACTAGTCTTTTTCAGTTGCATCTCTGAGGGAATTCACAGAGGAAACAGAAGATGGCTATGTGAAAACTGGCCATCCTGTGTATAGTTAAAAGTATGTACATGTTCAACAATAGGCACTCTTGCTTTTGGAAAGAACACGTAGAGAGAACCCAGTCACCTGCTACCTATACCAGCAGACAATCAAAAAAGGCAAGTCTCCCGCCACATTCACACACATTCAAGAATATCTCAGATCTTGAAGAGAATTCTAAACATGAATGGAAAAGAACATTTTTGAAAAACGATCTTTGAGTTATCAGCAAACCAGATTTTTATTACATGTCACTTGTTTTTATACCTGTAAAAACAAATTATATTCAATCTTCCATCTGCAAAATTAAAAGATCTCTCTCTGGCTTCCATGGGTAACCTGGAGACACATAATTTACTAGAATTCTTGAGGTAACTGGATAATGAACACTTTATGCATTTAAGATATGAAAGGGCACAAGATGAATGTGAAAGGGGATAGACTCAGAAGTGGAATAGCCTCCCAGTGGAAGCGGTGGAACCGAAAACAGTACCTGAATTCAAGTGAGCTTGGAACAAGTACATAGGATCTCTAAGGGAGTGATAGAAAGAGTAGATAGAATTTATTTTTATTACATTTGTACCCCACACTTTCCCACTCATGGCAGGCTCAATGCGGCTTACATGGGGCAATGGAGGGTTAAGTGACTTGCCCAGAGTCACAAGGAGCTGCCTGTGCCTGAAGTGGGAATTGAACTCAGTTCCTCAGTTCCCCAAGACCAAAGTCGACCACCCTAACCACTAGGCCACTCCTCCAGGCAGACTGGATAGGCCATATGTTCTTTATCTACCTACATTTTCTATATTATTTGCTAATTCTATTTATTCAATAGTGGCAGAGATTTTAGTGTGTGTTTCTTTTGCTGTTGACTCGTATTTTTATCTATAACGAGCGGAAGCATTCCCTGTGGAGGGAGTAGGGTTAGCCATAATATGCGTAGTTTTAGATTTTCTAAACTATGCAGGTTGCTTTGATTGGAAAAGATGCCCAAAGAAAAAGGCTGTGTGTCAGCAGGTACCTTTCTCTTAAGCGATTTTGAAAGTGAAACTATAAATGCTCTTTCACTTTGCAATCTGAAGTCCACAGGTAAAAAATATTCCACAGGCAATATGAAAACTGCCCTCATAATGCCCCCCCCCCCCCCAATTTCCTGCAACAGTTTGAAATATTCTCTTTCAGTTGAAGGGGAGGAGGATTGCTACAGTTTTATGCATTTTATGAAACATATAGATTAGATGATTTCACTATGGTTATGAAATTGCTTATTTAACACTATGGTGGAAATTCTATAATTTGGCACCAAGAAGTAGACATCACAATGGAGCACGCTTAGTGCCAATTCTATAACGGCACTTAGGTGTGCCAAAATCATTACGGAATACTATAGTGCAAACCCGCTTTGACATGCTAAAAATTAGCTGCAATTACTTACACCAGGTCAATGGCTGGTATAAGTGGGCACACCTACGTACACATATCAACACGTGTAACTGAGAACATTCTATAAGTTGTGCACATTATTTGGTGACAAGCTTATGGCCTGCCACCCCCTTGCTGTTATGTGCTACACAGCATTTTGGCACTAACTTACGGAATAGCACCTACTGCATATATGTGCATCAGTACCACTTATTGGCACCAATGATGTGCACAAGTGGCACATATTTGTAAGTGCCCATTTATAGAATTGCCAAACGAGGAGAAGGACTCAGTAGTGCAATAAAGTCCAAGTATCAGAAGAAAGCAGGTGGCACCAGGAAAGGGTATGGAAAGCAATCTTTATTTAAAGACCCGACACAGGCTGTGTTTCAGCGTATGTTTATTTCAGGGGTCAGGTGTAAATTGTAAATCCAAGGAGTGTTAGGAGGTCACAGTCCAACATGTATCGAATTGAAGAACAATTTGCACAGTAACACACAAGTGGGTAGCCTGAAAAAGCTTTAGTCAGCATTGTATGTAGGTCAGAACTAGAGCTAGCTGACCTATGCACAATGCTGGCTAAAGCTTTTTCAAGCTACCCATTTGTGTTCTTTGATTTGATACATCTTGGACTGTGACCTACTGACATTCCTTGGATTTACAATTTACAGCTGACTTGTGAAGCAGGCATATGTCAAAACACAGCCTGTGTCGGGTCTTTTAATAAAAATTGTTTTCCACACCCATTCCTGTGGCCCACATGCTTCATTTATAGAATTGCTCCAGCTATTTCATATTCTGTAAGTCATTAATCCCAAGATTCTATACAGGTCACTCAAATTTGGATGCCCAGGGCAGATGCGTGTACAAATTAAGGGGGTCTTTTACTAAGGTGTCAATCAGTATACAACTGTGCACTCACTGATCGACCCCTGACGAAGGCTTTTTTAAAAGCCGAAACACGGACCGTGTAGGGTCCGAATGAAGTTTGGGTTTTGGAGCATGTTACCCTGGTATTTTGATTGATCTCTTGAAGTTGGTCTCTTTTCCACTTCCTTTTGTGCTGTTGAACTTCTGTGGAAATTGTGAACCCCATTTGGTTTAGAGGTATACAAAATACTGAGTGGAGTGAAACAGGTAGATGTGAATCGCTTGTTTACTCTTTCCAAAAATACTAGGACTAGGGGGCATGCAATGAAGCTACAATGTAGTAAATTTAAAACAAATCAGAGAAAATATTTCTTCACTGAACGAGTAATTAAACTCTGGAATTCGTTGCCAGAGAATGTGGTAAAAGCAGTTAGCTTAGCAAGGTTTAAAAAGGTTTTGATAATTTCCTAAAAGAAAAGTCCATAAGCTGTTATTAAGATGGACTTTGGAAAGTCCACTGCATATTCTAGGATAAGAAGTACATAAGTATTGCCATACTGGGACAGATCAAAGGTCCATTAAGCCCAGCATCCTGTTTCCAACAGTGGCCAATCCAGGTCACAAATACCTGGCAAGATCCCAAAAAAGTACAAAAGATTTTATACTGCTTATCCCAGAAATAGTGGATTTTCCCCAAGTCCAATATAATAATGGCCTATGGACTTTTCCTTTAGGAAATCATCCAAATCTTTTTAAAACTCTGCTAAGCTAACCACCGTTACCACATTCTCTGTTTTACTGTTCTGGGATCTTGCCAGGTACTCGTGACCTGGATTGGTCACTGTTGAAAACAGGATACTGGGTTTGACAGACCTTCAGTCTGTCCCAGTACAGCAATGCTTATGTTCTTAAGTTTGTTTAATAACAAAGACTGCAGTTTTGTGCCTAACTTTAGGTGCAAGCACTTACACCACATCAAAGGCGAGTATAAGTGGTCGTGCCTAACTGTTGGCAGTTAGGTACGTACCCCTAGGATTCTATAACTCCTAGGCACACCCCTGACATGCCCATTCCCCTCCCATGTCTACTCCCCCCTAGAAGTTGTGCACACAGGAAATTAAACATACAACTTCTAGAATAGGGTAGATGCTCATGTAACTGCTGATTGATGTCAATTACCACCCATTTAAGCCAATGATTGGCTCTTAATGCCAATTATTAAATAAAGTTACATATGCAACTGACTTTTATAAATTGTACGTGCAACTTTGAGCGCTAAGCGTAAAGTTGGGTGCCCAATTTTACTGAATTAGAATGTTTGTGTCTGTGGTTCAGAAGATTGTACTGAATAAGCAGACATTAAGATAAACCTGAGGGGCAAAATAAAAGTTTTTCTGTCTTCTTTTTTATTGAAATTTTCAATTTACATTTATCAAAACATAATCAGAAATATATACCAAATAATACAAAACAATATTAGAAAACACATCGAATGCCAGTCCATATTATGGAGTGCCAAATCAGCAACAAGCATCTCATAGACACCAATCAAAAACAGGCATAGCGAGAAACAAAGATTATTATGTAAACCCTATTTACTTGCCAATAAACTTGGTAGGCCACACAGTTTCAACACTAGACATAATTCTCTTGTCATGTCCCAAAATGAGAAGTGGCCACGGAGGAAAGATAGACATAGAGCACCCTGCGAGATAGCCACTGCTGTGTCTCAAGCATCTAGGCCTGTAGACTCCTGCTTCTGCCTTCTGCTGTAGAACTGCGAGTACTTGGTATTCAACCTTGTGGCCACAATAAGATCCATTTCCAGATTGCCCCAGCAGCCAGCAATGAGTGCAAAATCCTCCATCAACAACTCCCACTTCATGGTATCCAGAGTTTGCCTGAACACTGTCCGCATAATGTGAGCTGTGAGAAAGCAGAAAGAGAATCTTTTGCCCACTGAAACAAGACCGCTTCGTCAGCCATTGAGCACTCATGGTGTCCCCCTGGAGGTTCAAAAGAAGTGACTGCTGTGATGGTGTTGGAAAAAAAATACAACCACCTTTCCACCGAGAAAAGGCTCAAAAACCTGCAGGGTTCTTCCTATGGCCCTGGATTCAAACCAATTTATTGACCATCTGGGCCCGTATGCCCCTGGCAATGTGCTCCCCAGCCCTTCACACTGGCATCTGTTGTTACGATCACTCACTGGGGAATCTCCAGATCCTTTCCTAAGATCCTGCATGTCCAGCCTCCAAGTCAGAGTGACCCTGGCTTCCAACAACAAATATAAACCTTCACCTCCTATACCTGTGTTTGGGCCAACCAGTACCCTAGAAGAGCCCTCTGCAAGGGCCTCATAATATGCTCTGATTATGAGATCAAATCCAGCGTTGCTGCCATGGGGCCATGGGGCAAAACGATCCGATCATGTCACACCACTCCTACAAGAAGAACATTGGCTACTGGTTGTCTTCTGAATCCAATACAAAATACTCTTGCTTGTGTATAAAACTCTTCAATCTGGTCAACCTATCTATCCACTACAATATCTAACACCCAATTGTCCCTCCAGACCTCTCTGCTCCTCACAATAACTTACTGCAAGTCCCCTTGTTATGTGCCATTCATCTTTCCTGTGTACGATCAAAGATATTTAGTATAATGGGCCCTTCATTTTGGAATGACCTCCCCTGTCCCTCTTTGTACTGATCCCCTTCTATCAACTTTTAAGGCCCAGCTCAAAGCTCATTTATTCACCACAACTTTTATTTCCTGTCACACACCAATGGCTTCCGGGACAAATGGGACCCAATGATGGTGCTTCCGCTGCTGTTTTCCTAGACCTAGTACCTACTCCCTTCCCTAGCTCTCTGTTTCATCCTCTCCTTGACTTTCTATCCATATAGTTCCTTTCTGTCTTCTGTTATTGATTTTGTTTGTAAATCACCTTGATGGAATTCCCAAAAGGCGGTATATCAAGCATGAATAAACTTGGATCCTAACATCTGTAGATAAACTCATGTTTGAAGTATAGGCCTTGCTAATGTGCCTGAAGCCAGAGAATCTTCTCCTCATCAAGAACACCTTGCCTTTCTCAGTATCAAATCAAACTCTGAGGTACTCTAAGGATTGTGAGGGTACCAGTTTCCTTCTGGCAAAACTGACCACCCAACCCAAATCCTGCAGCAAACTGATTACTTGGGAAGTGGTCACCTGGCCCTCAGGCTTATTAGAGCAAAATTGGAGTCAATCACTTGCAGAGGATTGCTGTCACCATCTCCATCACCTTTGAAAAGGTTTAGGGGCCATAATTAACTCAAACAGGAATGTATGAAGCTGATAATGTTAACTCAACACTGCAAATCTCAAGTACTTCTGATGCTCTATTGGTACTGAGAAAAACTATGCTTCCTTGAGGTTCAGGGTCATCAGAAACTCTCCCTATCTCACCACCAAATTGACCAAATGCAAGCCTTGTATGATATCATCCCCCTTCTTTGGGATCACAAAATAAATCTCTCTCTCTCTCTCTCTCGATACTTTTCCTGTCCCCACTTTTGTCTTAGGCCAGAAATCACAAGCCCTAACTGCAAGAGAGAGTTACCTTTACCACAAACTTCTTTACTAGGTTCTAACAAGTAGAAAAAATAAAGGCATTGGCAACATAGCAGGCAAACTCTAGGATATTATCCATTTTCCACCAAACAGAGGACCCACAGATCTGATAAGCATGAAGATAGCTAATGTACTCAGCTCAAACAAGCTCTGGACATATAAAGGGCAATTCTATTAGCTAGGTGCCCACATTTATGAATCTCTTTCAAGCATAAATTTATAGACATTTAGCACTTACGTATATGTGTATATTTACTTGCAAATGTGCCAGCAGGACACCTAAGCACTATTCTGTAACAATGTGCATAAATGGCACAGCACATAAATACAAGGAGGCATATACATGGAGGAGCTCTCATGCATGCCCCTGCTGCAATTACGTGCCTACAGTTATGCCAGGTTTATGGCTGGCGTACTATGGTTGTATTAATGCAAACTGAGCTATACCATGGTTATGCTAGTATTCTCTACCAGAGTGTGGGCACCCAGATGCCATTACAGAATAGGCTCCCACTGCATATTCTCAGGACACTTACATGGAGGCTGCCAGATATAGAATTGCCCCAATAATCACTGCAGACCAGTGTCTGCACAGCGAGTACCACAACCTCAAATACTTGATTCAGCAGAGGTTCAATCTTCTGAGCCTGAGTATCCTTGAGTACAACCCCAACTTCCACTACAAAGATGGTCTTCTTAGTGAGTGCCATAACCAGTGCATCTATCTTTGGCACTCTCAGATTCTCTATCTTGTCAGGAGACAAAGGGTAAAACTTTCCCATTGTTCTTCCCATGTTGAGACTGGTCTCTGCTGTGATCAATGCCCTCATTGCCTGGTTCATGGAAGCCTTCATGGGTTTATGCAAACCCTCCAATATAAGATTCCTTATAACTTTTGTTTCTTTCATTGGCTCCTCCGCAATGCTAAGTGTCCTCAGCACTTGTGAAATCAAGGATGCCAGATCTTTCTACCAAAAGAGGCATACTACAATGGGATCATCCCCTTCCCCACAGGCAGCTCTCCCTCCTCATGCTTTCCTTCTCCCAGTCCACCAGAACCCCTCAGTTGAGGATCTGCTACTGGCTCTCCCACTCCCCTGAGCCTTCCAATTTAGATCTCTTAGCTGGTCTGCAAAGCATGGATGACCAGGAAGTTCCCAAGGCAGGGGCAGAGGAAGCTGCCACTAAGCCCTGCTTCATGCAGAATACCCTGTGCAAATTGAAGAAAAAAAGTTTTCCATTCAATCTATAGTAAAGCTACAGAACTTATTACTGGGAAGATGTGGTAAAAGCAAAAAGCATTGCTGGATTTTTATAAAGTTTAGACAAATTCCTATAAGAAATGTCCATAAAATGTTAAGATAGAACTAGAAAAAGACATTGCTTACCCTGGGATTAAGCAGCATGGAGTCTTGCTCCGTTTTGGGATCCTGGCAGGTACTTGTGATCTGGATTGGCCACTGTTGGAAACAGGATACTGGCCTAGATGGACATATCGTCTGGCCAACTATGGCAATTCATATGTTGTTAATAAATCTTTACAATCAAATGATTAAAACAATCCTTTATTAAAGCAATGGCATCGGCCAGCTACACCCAATCGTTATATATTTTTTCCATCACAGGGCCATTTTGACTCCGCATAAAATGCCTACAGCAGGTCTCATGATGAATAATATGTGCTAGTCCTATCGCTCTTATCCAGGCACCTTGATCCAGATGATTTTTGAATGTCGCTTAATGCATGATTTTTGCTCCCAGGTATGGTCTTTTATAACAGGTGTTCTTCCTTTACAGGATCCTATCACGTCCCAAACTATTGTTTTTGGTCCTTTATTATTTCAATCCCAGTTAGATCTCTCTCAACAAAAATTGATGACCATTTTTATTGCTTCTGCACTTAAAATGGTTCTTACAAATTGGAAAGACAATACCAATCTTAATCCTCATGTCTGGTGGCAGTCAATTTTACAAATGTACAAATCTGGGCTATCTTTAGCAGATAAACTTGGGAAGACCTGCCATGTAGTTAAAATATGGTCCTCACTGGACAATTATCTCCAAACTCAATCCTCCTGATTGGCTTCTATCTAAGATACTTGTATGCAGTATTTAGTAATTTCTTGAAAGTATAAGTCTCAAGGCAATATTGTTATGTTGAGTTTCTACACTTTTGTGTTATCTCCTCACATATCTTTCTGGTATACAATGTTTACATGTTTAAATTTTAATAAAGATTCATGGACTCATAAAAACAATGGAGGACCCAGTTCTTAAATAAAACAATGCAGGACCCGACACAAGCCATGTTTCAGCCTAATGGCCTGCTTCAGGAGTCCAAAATATCTAAAAGGCCAAAAATCCACAATTACAATGACGTACCGTAGAAGGTAAAAAGGAATGACAAGTCAATCTCTTAGGTTTAGAAACCAAATTGCAACAACATATTCCACTATACAGCATACTAAGGGGCTCATTTTCAAAGCGCTTAGATTTACAAAGTTCCATAGGTTACTATGCAACTTTGTAAGTCTAAGTGCTTTGAAAACACGCCTAAACATGTACAAATACATGCGTAATGCCAATCAGAGATGGCTACTATACTTCATAGACCTCTGTATGTTCCAGTAATAATAGACAGTGTTATGGTGTGAGCTGGTAAACCTCAGTAACAATGCACTGTGTTAAGCCGTCCTATACATAGTGTCTTGTTTGTTACAGTTCTCACCGGTTTCTGGCTACCAGCATTCTGCGCTCTTTATTATCTTATAACATCTCATTCAACGATTTAAACCCTTTATATATCTATATATAAATAATAATAATACATAAAGGTAATGTATATGTAAAGAATTAAGAACATAATTTGTTACATAACAATAAGTCAACTGGACTATTATATAAAATATATAAAAAAAGACTGAGTATAAAAATATGTCCCACATTTATAGACAACCCAAATTACTGCAAAACCACACACAAATATGTTGTAATTATTTGATTACACGCCACATTGTTTTTATTTTTTATGGTTTTCACCTTTGGGCGTTTTTCTTCCCTGTCCTGTTTTCCCTGGATGGTTCTGTGGAGTTTTGAACTTCCTTTCCTTTGTTGCTGCTGGTAATAAATCTTATACAGGCTACAGGCAGGAGGAGTTAGCACCAGTGAGAGAGACCTAGACTTTTCCGGGTATCCCCTGATCCTTACTCCACTATAAAACCAGCTCACCAGCTGTTACTAAGTAGTCCAGATCAGCACAACAGCAAGGGTCACCAGTCTTCTGTCTGCTGAAGGCAAAGAATACTGGAAGACTGCAGGCTGCATGGCTCCCTAAATAGGGTAGATTCCACAAGCTTGTGGTTTCTGTCTCCATCTGCTGGTAGGGGCGTTCTGAAACCTATGCATTTGGACTGATCTAGGAATATTTATCTGAAAGGTGCCCTTCCTCATTACAATAAAAAGGATGTATGTATGCTGTTCTGAGTACTTTCAGCTGCAATGAGAGAAGGAATTTTCTAGGGGTGTGTTTAGGTTGTAAGGAGCAAAAGTATATGTGTAGAGTGTATTTTTAAATCTATACATGTTATTTTCCATGAAAAATGTAAACAGAAAGTGCGTAGGTGCAAATGTCCATGAATATTTAGCATCTGCAGCAACTTTTAAAGTACATGCATACTTATTTATTTACACTTAGAAAACTGGTGCAAAATCCATAAGTAAAATGTGCCCAAAGATTTTGCCGCAAATAGGACAATTTTAAAACTGCCCCCATGTTAGGACACTAAATAAAATTAAGACATAAAAAGAAACCTGTAGAGTTTTCAAAATAAGGATAAAAATGTGCTGTAAAAAGGTACAAAGGACCTAGGACTGGAAAAATACATGGAAAGGCTGAGGGAAGAAAGTCATAGCAGACATGGTGCGAACTGAACATAGTAGATAACAGTAAAAAAAAGGCTAACTGGTGCATTCCGCCTGTCCAATAATGCTATTCAAAGATATACACAGCTGCCAATTGTAAGATATAGTTTTTATCTCCCTCATTTATACTCTACTATCTTAGTCAAATGAGCATCCAAAATATCTCACTAAGTTGACACCTCTCCTTTCTCTGTAATCATCCAAATAAATACTAATTGCAGCACAGCTACTGCCCAAACATTCGGCCTTCTATCCTTGTGAAACCTACCAGACAGACCTAGCTAGATCAGCACCTGCCTTTCTGCTAGGACCTCTGATTTATTACTGTACTTGCAGTCTGCCAGACAAACCCAGGTGCTAGGGACAAAGGCAATTATCCAACCCATTAAGCCAAATAAATACCGATCTATCAGGGAAAAGCGGCACATCTAATAATTGCTTTCCTCACAGAAGCAAAAATTTACATGTGTTTTTTTTTTAACATACCTACTTCTGGTTATATTAAAAATGTGTGTTACCCTTGGCATGCTTAGGATGAGAGAGTAAAACAACATTCACAAACATCAAGCCATTTTATACTACTACTAGCCGTTAAGCCCATTAAAACGGGCGAGATTTCCAGCTACCCTCCTCGCCGCCGCTCCCTCCCCCCTCCGTGTGCTGCCTGCAGCGCTTCCACACGAAGGTGAGAGGCGCTGTCAGGTCAGTGCAGGGGGCCTGATACGGAGGGGGCGGGAGCGGCGGCGGGGATGGGGGGGGAGGGTGGAGGTTGGTGAGCGCGATGTTTGTTTCCAGGCTCCAGCGGCAGCGTCCGACTCCGACCGTTTCCCTCTCTGTTCCGCCCTCTGACATCATCACATCTTGACGCGAGGGCGGGACAGAGAAGAAAGTCTCTACTGCGCATTTGCAGGTGAGTCGGTCGCTTGCCATTTATATGTTTGATGGGATGTGACACATAGGTGGTTCATAAATAAAACCGTACTTGACATTACCTAGTTCCAAGAGGGAGACATTCTGGTGCTTGTCTTGAACCCACATCCTACAGCAGAGTGGTATTTGTAATCTATGATCTTACCCACTGAATATCCGTGCTGCAAGTTTCATAATGCAGTAGGACAGGGCAGTTCAGGACTGGCCTAGAATTTGCCTCTTGGAACTGGTAAGCAGGCAGCTCTAAAGGCATACCTGGAATTAAAAAAAAAAACGTGGCCTATTTCCTACTTCATTCCTCCCATGCCAATAGCAGGTGCAAAGCACTGGGGGCATATTTTGCAACAACATGGTTAATTTTATCATCACACCCCAATTTAAGGCGCTGCCGATACTAGTGTGGCTGTTGCCCAAAAGTGCATCTGCCCAGATCTTGAAGGCAGCATGACAGACAGATCAAGTTATGTGAGTGCCTGCATTTCTGCTAAGACTTCTTACATTTTACATTACCCATATTGGTATTCATTCCAGACCTGCAAACAAGTTGATGAAAAAATTGCTAAGGCAGTAAGGTGACAACTGTTTATGTATATTTAATGAAAGAAGTATATGCAGAGATGCTGTTGCAAGTCAGATGAAAAGAGGAAATGTGTGGAGTGCAACCAAGAAAACGCAGATAGGATACAAAGTATAGAAAATTCAGTAAAAAGCTGCCAAATGATTTTCAAACCTGAGATGAGACTTAAGACATAAATATATATCCTGCAGATAGGGGCATTTAAATACCCAAAAGCTACAAATAGTACACAAGAAGTAAACAATGTTCAATATTATTATTATTAGCATTTGTATAGCGCTACCAGACGCACGCAGCGTTGAACACCTGACACAGAGAGACAGAAATAGAAAGGCAATTCTAGAACAATGGAAAACAATGTAAGATTCTACAGGCGTAAGCTTCAGGATCAACATAAGGAAATAGTTCTTCACGGAAAGGAGGTGGATAAAAGGAACAGATTCCCTGGAGAGGCTATGGGGCACAAATGTTACAGAATTCAGGAAAGCATGGGATGAACACAGGATTCTCAGTTTCAAGGAAGTAATCACAGATGCTATCCTTTTCCAGCTTTGTCTTTATTAAAGTATGAAAGGGCCAGGGCACATGCAAAGATAAAACGAGCCTTATACCATCACCTGCCATCTAATTGTGTGAGTCTATCATAACTTCCCCTCAGCCACTTTCACTACTGTGGGTAATCAACAGCATTGCCTAGAGTAACTGTGTGGAGGTGAAGAGGCTACAGAACAGATAAAGCTATCCCTCAGCACAGAAAGAAAGGGGACACTTCTAATAACAAGAAAATAGATGGAGCTATTGATCTGCAGTAAGTGCAGTTGCCTATTCACTGTGCCTGTGTGATGTTATGGTCTTTGAGCAAAACAGAATTGAGAGAGCAAACAGCAGAGCAGAACAAAGGATAACCAGATGACTGAATTTTATGCAAGTCTTGTTTCTTTTCCAAACGAATTGCTGCATTTCATTTTTAATGCTAATACTGGAATAAAAGTCTGACCTGGCAACACACATAACAGTCAAACTGCAACACCTACACTGCTCTTGTTTAAAATTGAATCAATATTAACAAGGGATGTGAGACTTGTCCCCCCCCCTCCAATAATAAAACACCAAACAACCTTTTCAAAAGTCAAAACATTTATTGGATTTAACATGGCCGCAGCTTCACTTATTGGTGGTCTAAACCAGTTATCCGAGCTAACATTCAACCAAAGAAAGGAAACTGGGCTACCTGCCATCTGCAGCAAGGTGACCACAGTAAGACTTATCAAATACAGCAAGGACAAGTCAGCTGAACCCCCAAGCCTAGACCTCTGGGCTCAACTTGATACCAAAGGCCTACCATTCACCGCCGGGTGAAAGGTAAGGCCTTTTCAAGGACCTACTTGAAGGGTCTAAGCTCTAAGCTCGGGTACTCCCACTAGGGAGCCACTAATTGGTGACTCCCCCCCCCCCCCAAAAAAAAAGGAAGCTACAGCCCTAACCACTTGCTCAATGGTCTCCTGAAAGTCACTGAACAATAGGTCGTCCAGTGTCTAAACGGTGTACTCCGTCCCTCCCATACAACCATGTACAATGTACTTCCATCCACACGTGTTTGATCTGCACTCCACCCCTGCCCAGCAACCACTTCAACACCTGTCGATTAACCTTCTCCTGTCCTCTGGTCCATATCTCATCTTCAATACACTCGGGTCAGAGTATAATATCCAACCATATGAATGTCATTCCTGGAAACCAATCTTGTAAAAGCTCCAAATCCATATGAATGGCATTCAGAAGGAGCCTACTAGAATAGCTGCAGATATCATTTCCTCCCAGGTGGAATAATAGGGCATCCAGTTGCTTGCAATGCTGTGGAAATTGAGCCCATAAGGGAATCAGGACCTGCCATCGCATTCCCAGATCTCCCCCCACCATGAAATTCGTACTCCGTGCAACTCCAATCCCAGGTGAAGTCCTCCAGGTCCAGCCCTATGCACATAAGAATGCCCGACAATCCAAACAGTGAATTCTCATGAATAATCTGCGAAAACAAGAAGCCAGCAAGAACCCCCAACCACAAAGCAAAACCTAAACATGTCTGATGTACTTGTTGAACGCCCCAGATTTCCACCTTCCTAATCGTTGAATTGCCCTAGCCCCATCCCCACTGAGTCGGCACTCATGGCAGCCCCAATCCTAAATGAATGAGATGTATATTCCGATACACCGAGCCACAATCTTCAAATCACCAATCTTAACATGGCTGCGAACTGGTACCTAGTAAACGGACTGCCATCCACGTGCGGCAAAAAGAATTGAGAACCTGCAGTCTGATGAACAAAAACCGGCTGACCAGCGTGCATGGACATGTAGATAGTCCAGTGGTTGGTTTAAGCGTGACCATATGTCCCCTGGCCAGCTGATCTGTTTTTGACCTGTAGATATGTACACACAAAACTTACAGTAAAACCCAAACATAAACCATGTGAAAACCTTCTGTCAGGTGTGATGCAGACCTAGGTACTAACTCCTCGATCTTCAGAGTTGTGAAAAACGCAAGGCTAAATGTTGTGTGAAAAAGCAGCACCTCGTACAGGGAAATCACAACCTGATGCAAAGCATTCGATAAAGAAATAAGCAGTACATGCATGATGGGCCGCTGCTCATCAGGGACCACTGGTACCACCCTACCCCAGCCCCTAAACATCCGATTCACCAAAAAACCACAGTCTGATTCCGAATGCCACTGGCCTTGGCAAAGAATGCAAAACCCGCTATATATTGACCAACTGCCCCTTTGGAAGTCCCCACTCTTTAGCCCAAACTACGTACTTAGCTAATCCTAAGTCTTACTCCGCTACTGGGAACCCACCCAACTGCTTAAAGTAAGCATCCACCTTTCTATAGCCATCAAGATACAACCTCCAAGTCGCTGGTGCCAAAGATTGCTTCAGCAATTCCCAGACAGACTTGCTCCCAGAGTACACAGGTGTAACAGAAAAGGGGTACTCTCCTCGTCTGCCCCAGGAACCAGCTCGCGAAACCACTGAAACTGAAAATGAGATAAAGAATCAGCTATCTGATTAAGTACCCCAGGACAAGCCACGCCCGAAACCACATGTTCAACTGCAAGCAGCGCAATATAAAATGACGCATCAATATATTAACTTTGGAACAACGGGCCGCCTGATTATTCACCACCTCCACAACTCCCAAGTTATCGCATCAAAACAAAACTCATGCAACCAAGAATGGAAAAAGCTCCAGAAAGGTCACATTTTTGTCAACCCTGCCGATATCCACTCTGGTGGCCATTTCTCAGCACATCAGGCTCTCTGACAAAATACCCCAAAGCCTGTGCCGCCAGCAACATCGGAGAACAGTTCCAGATCTACGTTAGTTAACTCCGGTTGCTGTATAGGCAAAGCCCCATTAAATTCTGCCAAAATCAATTCCCATATCTTCAAATCCTCCCTGATGCCCGTGGAGAGACGAACGTAGTGATGACGTTTACCTATTCGAGATGTAGCAGCTGATAGTCTGCAAAGGAAAGCTCGACCCATGGGAAGGACCTTGAATGCAAAACTTAAACTGCCAATCAAAGATTGCAATACCTTCAACTGAACCTTTTTCTCCGCCCTAACCTTGGAAACCAAACTCAACAATTCCACCACCTTGTCCTACGACAATCTGGTAACCATAGATAAGGTGTCAATTTCAATACCAAGAAAGGTTAAGATCTCAGTGGGATCTTCTGTTTTGGCTCGGGACAATGGGATCCCAAACTTCTCTGCTACCTGACAAAATGCAGCCAGCAGGCACTGCCAATCAGTAGAAGAAGCCGAGCCCACGAACAAGAAATCATCCAGATAATGCAGCAATGACCATACCCCTGACCTTACCCCTACTACCCAGAGCATGAAAGAGCTAAAACATTCAAAATACGCAGATGATATCGAACAACCCATTGGTAAGCACTTGTCCACATAACAGTAACCCCTAAAGTAAATGCTGAACAATGGCAACACCTCAGGATGAATAGGTAACAGGTGAAATGCTGATTCAATATCTGCTTGGCAAGCAGCGCCTCGTTCTTGCTCTACGGACCAAGACCTGTGCCAGATCAAAAGATGTGTACTGAACTACGCAATATTCCTTTGGAACGCCATCATTCACTGAACAGCCTGGGGATACAACAGATTGTTAATGAGTCGATATTTCCCGGGCTCTTTTTGGGGAATTACTGCTAACGGAGACAAGCGCATAGCAGGCAAAGGCGGTTTCTGAAAAGAGCCTGCTGCACACCCATAGCGTTCTCCTCACAAAACTTGTCCAAGATAAGGAATGCTAAAACTCTTCGAGAAACCTTCTAATAATAGTCAAGCTGCCTCATGATCTGGGTAAACCTCCAATCACTGTGTCAATGCACCAACCCTAATGGGAGTAGGTGCCATGCACAACACTTCACTGTTTTGCCAGTTGGGGTGGAGGTGGGGGTAGTTTTTTGGAACACTTTTGCTGTGAGTGGCCACCCCCCACAGCCATGTCGAAATTTACAGTCAGGAAATGGACAAGTGGGCCTGTTGAATCTCCAACACAAATCCTTAGCAGCCACACCCAATTGTTCTGACCTCGTTTTACAGCCTACTTTACTGACACAGACTACTCAATAATTACTGTGGATTCTTTTGGATTCGTGTTAGGTAAATGAGACTTTCATTAGAGGTTCTAAAACACGCAATGATTAAGATATATACAATGATTAAGCTATATACACAATGATTATAACTGAAAAGAAACAATACCTAAAAACAATCATTACATCACTGGTCCTTACATCCAAGCAATGCTAGGAGTTTCTAGACCAGGAAAAGAAGCAACAATCATTTTACATCCATCCATCCATCACCAACGAAGCGGCAGACAAGGACGGGACTGCCCTAAGTGACCGGGGGGGGGGGGGGGGGGGGGGGGGGCCCTTGTGACCTCAGTGTAACACCTATGCTAGGTAATTTCTGCGTTAATCACAGATTTATGTTCTGAGTCCCCAAGGATATTTGGAGGTTCATCTCCATTTTATCCCTAAAACCTTCATCATAATTTAACCAACACCAACCTCCATATCTCTAGTAGGCATCCAGAATGGTATCTGCATAATGCAATAACATGCCATAATGACTGAGGTGCTCGTGAGCATCTACCCATAATTTTGATAATTAAACTGATCACAAGCACCACAGAAAAATCCTATACAAATTCAAGTTAAAGTATTTCATGATGGAGTTTGTGTGGCTGTCAGGACCTATTGTTTCCCTTTGCTGCTGTTTTTTGCTGCTCCCCCCCTCCCCCCGACAAGTGCTGCTACTCTGGGCAACTGCTTAGTCCTGGGTCGGTCCTGTATAAATCTATCTAAACATATATATTTAATACTCGTGTTCGATTCGGCCGAATAGTGATTTAAATTCAAATACGAATTATCTGGGGCTCTACTGAAATAAACACTAGCTCTCTGTTTTCATGTTGCTTCTTTTAATATTTGTTAGATTAAAGCTTAATGCCCATTATTTGTATTTGGTCGAATAGTAAAATATGCTATTTGGTACAGCTATATACACATACATACACATAAGAACATTAGTGTTGATATACTGGGACAGATTGAAGGTACATCAAGCCCAGCATCCTGTTTCCAACAGTGGCCAATCAAGGTTACAAGTACCTGACAAGATCCCAAAACAGTACAACACATTTTATGCTGCTTATACTAGAAATAGTGGATTTTCCCCAAAGCCAACTTAATAATGGCTTATGGGCTTTTCTTTTAGGAAATTATCCAAATCTTTTTAAAATCCCCTTAAGCTAAATGCTTTTACTACATTCTCTGGTAAAGAATTCCAGAGTTCAAATACATGTTGAGTGAAGACATATTTTCTCCAATTTGTTTTAAAATTACTGCTTTGTAGCTTCATTGCATGCCCCCAAGTCCTAGTATTTTTGGAAACAGTAAACAAGCGATTCATGTCTACCCGTTCCACTCCACTCATTATTTTATAAACCTCTATCATATCTCCTCTAAGCCATCTTTTCTCTAAGTTGAAGAGCCCTAGCCACTTTAGCCTTTCCTCATAGTGAAGTCGTCCTATCCCCTTTATCATTTTCATCGCCCTTCTCTGTACCTTTTCTAATTCCAGTATATCCTTTTTGAGATGCAGTGACCAGAATTGCACACAGTATTTGAGGTGCGGTTGCACCCTGGAGATACACAAAGGCAATATAATGTCCTCATTTTTGTTTATCATTCCTTTTCTAATAATATCTAACATTCTATGAGCTTTCTTAGCCACCGCCGCACACTGAGCAGAGGGTTTTAATGTATTATCAATGATGACGCCTAGATCCCTTTTCTGGTCAGTGACTCCTAATGTGGAACCTTGCATAACTATAGTTTGGGTTCCTCTTTCCTACATGCATCACTTTACACTTGATCACATTAAGCGTTATCTTCCATTAGGATGCCCAGTCTCATAAGGTCCTCTTGTAATTTTTCACAATCCTCTTGCGATTTGACAACTTTGAATAACATTGTGTTGTCAGAAATTTAATTGCCTCACTAGTTACTCCCATTTCTAGATTTATAAATATGGTAAAAAGCAGCGGTCCCAAGCACAGACCCCAGGGGAATCCCAATATCTATCCTTTTCCATTGAGAATACTGACCACTTAACCCTAATTTCTGTCTTTTAACCAGTTTTAATTCACAATAGAACACATAAGTACATAAGTGTTGTCATACTGGGACAGACAAAAGGTCCATCAAGCCTAGTAAACTGTTTCCAACAGTGGCCAATCCAGATCACAAGTACTTGGAAAGGTCTCAAAAAATTACAATATATACAGAAATAAGCAGTGGATTTTCCCAAGTCAATTTTAATAATGGTCTATGGACTTTTCTTTTAGGAAGCTATCCAAACTTTCTTGAATACCCCACTAAGCTTTTACCACATTCTCTGGCAGCAAAGTCCAGAGTTTAATTGCACGATGGGTGAAGAAATATTTTCTCTGATTCATTTTAAATTTACTACTTTATAGCTTCTTTGCGTGCCCCTTAGTCCTAGTATTTTTGGAAAGAGTAAACAAGCGATTCACATCTACCCATTCCACTCCACTCAGTATTTTATATACCTCTCTCATAACTCCCCTCAGCTGTCTTTTCTCCAAGTTGAAGAGCCCAAGCTGTTTCAGCTTTTCCTCATAGGAAAGTCATCCCATCCCCTTTATCATTTTCATTGCCCTTCTCTGTACCTTTTCTAATTCCACTATATCTTTTTTGAGATGCGGCGATCAGAATTGCACACACGATTCAAGGTGGAGTTGCACCACAGTATGATACAAAGGCATTATAACATCCTTGTTTTATTTTCCGTTCCTTTCCTAGTAATACCTAACATTTTATTTGGTTTCTTTGCTGCCGCAGCACACTGACTAAAGGGTTTCAAAGTATTGTCAACAGTGACTCCGAACATGGAACCTTGCATCATGTAGCTATAGTTCGGGTTCCTGTTTCCCACATGCATCACTTTGCACTTGCTCAAATTATACATCATCTGGCATTTGGATGCCCAGTCTCATAAGATCATCCTGCAATTTTTCACAATCCTCTTGCGATTTAACAATAACTTTGTGTCGTCAGCAAATTTAATTACTTCACTAGTTACTTACATCTCTAGATCATTTATAAATATGTTAAAATACCTATAAACAATCATTACATCACTGGTCCCTACATCCAAGCAATGCTAGGAGTTTCTAGACCATGAAAAGAAGCAATAAACAATCATTTTACATACATCCAGAAGAGACGGCTGAGGGGAGACATGATAGAGGTATATAAAATAATGAGTGGAGTGGAACAGGTGGATGTGAAGCGTCTGTTCACGTCTTCCAAAAATACTAGGACTAGGGGGCATGCGATGAAACTACAGTGTAGTAAATTTAAAACAAATCGGAGAAAGGTTTTCTTCACCCAACGCATAAACTCTGGAATTCGTTGCCGGAGAACGTGGTGAAGGCAGTTAGCTTAGCAGAGTTTAAAAAGGGGTTAGACGGTTTCCTAAAGGACAAGCCCATAAACCACTACTAAATGGACTTGGGAAAAATCCACAATTCCAGAAATAACATGTATAGAATGTTTGTACGTTTGGGAAGCTTGCCAGGTGCCCTTGGCCTGGATTGGCCGCTGTCGTGGACAGGATGCTGGGCTCGATGGATCCTTGGTCTTTTCCCAGTGTGGCATTACTTATGTACTTACAGCGGTCCCAACACAAACCCCTAGGGAACCCTTCTCCATTGAGAATACTGACCATTTAACCCTACTCTCTGTTTTCTATCCTTTAACCAGGTTTTAATCCACAATAGAACACTACCTCCTATCCCATGACTTTCCAATTTCCAGATACATAATATCAATTTACTCACCTTTACCCAGATGTTCGTTCACTCCTTCAAAGAAATGAAGTAGATTTCCCTTCACTAAGTCCATGTTGGCTTTGTCTCATTAATCCATGCTTTGGAATATGCTCTGTAATTTTGTTCTTTAAAATAGTCTCTACCATTTTGCCTGTCACCGATGCCAGGCTCACCAGTCTGTAATTTCCCAGATCACCTCTGGAACCTTTTTTAAAAATCGGAGTTACATTGGCTACCCTCCAATCTTCCAGTACCATGCTTGATTTTAAAGATAAATACCATATTACTAACAATAGTTCTGCAAGTTCATTTTTCAATTCTATCAGTACTGTGGGATGAATACCATCCAGTCCAGGTGATTTGCTACTCTTCAATTTGTCAAATTGTGCCATTACATTTTCCAGGTTTATAGAGATTTCATTCAGTTTCTCTGACTTGTCAGCTTTGAATACCATTTCTGGTACAGTACCTCTCCCAAATCTTACTCAGTGAAGACTGAAGCAAAGAATTAATTTAATTTTTCTGCTATGGCTTTGTCTTCCCTGAGTGCCCCTTTTAACCCTTGGTCATCTAGCGGTCCAACTGATTCTTTTGCCGGCTTCTTGCTTCTAATATACCTAAAAAAGTTTTTACTATGTGTTTTTGCCTTCAACACAATCTCCCTTTTGCCTTATCAGTGCTTTGCATTTGACTTGCCATTTCTTATGCTGTTTCTTATTATTTTCAGTTGGATCCTTCTTCCATTTTCTGAAGGATTTTCTTTTTGCTCTAATAGCTTCCTTCACCTCACTTTTAAACCAAGCTGGCTGTCATTTGGCCTCCCTTCCTCCTTTTTTAATACATGGAATATAACTGGCCTGGGCTTCCAGGATGGTATTTTTGATCAGCATCCATGTCTGATGTAAATTTTTGACCTTCATAGCTGCTCCTCTTTTTTTCAGTGTTCTTCTCAATCACACACACATCTATTTATGTATCTATAAAAACACCCCTCCTCTCTTGAGTGCAATTCAGCAATAAAGAAACGCAGAGCTCAGAGAAGAAAGAACAGTAACAGGCTAGCAGTAAAAGTAGAAAAAATTAATATAATTATTCATGGACTAGAGTTATAGGGGCAATAAACAGATGTTATGTAAGTTAACCTATGTTTGCCCATATAAAAATAGTCTTATCATTGTGATCCCCAATTTAGGGGCTTTTTTATTAAACAGCGGTAAACCCACTGTGGGCTTGCCATGCGCCAATTTGGAAATACAGCTGGGCTACTGCAGGAGCCCGGTGGTAGTTCTCACATGTAGCACGTGCCATTTCCGGTGCTGCAAAAATATGATTTATTTTTGTAGTGCTGGAACTTAACCGGCGGTAATCGGTTACTGCCGGGTTAGCGCGAGAGCCCTTATCGTCATCTCAATGGGTGGCGGCAAGGGCTCCTTCTGAAATGGCCACGTGATAAGTGTTTCACTTACTGTGCATGGCCATTTCTTTTCCTCAAAGACAGCTTTTTACCTGCTGCGGTAAAAGAGGGCCTCAGCGCACGTCTAAAACACTGGCTGACGCTGGCGCAGGTCCCATTTTCCTGCAGCTTAGTAAAAGGGCCCCTTAAGAACTTATCTCCTTATGATACAGGGGAACCCAGTGAACCCTGTGGGAAACAGTGAGTTCTAGGAACACCAATGTCTGGAAGCAAACAAGAGTTTCAACTAAAGACTTAACATGAACATTTAAGGCTCTTTTAATAAGTTTCGTTAAGCACCTAGCGTTAAAACCAGCAGCTCGATAAAAAATAAAAAAAACCCACACTAGCTCTCCAACATGGGTAGAGGAGGAAGCTGGATGCAACATGGGCTGGTTAAAAGACAGGCTGGCTGGGACAGCTAGCATGTGGGTCAGTACCACATGCTAGCTGTCATGACTGCTGACAGGACAGCTGCACTTAAGTGTCTCCTCTTGAGGTGGCAGTAAGTGCAGTTGCTATTGACTGCCTGGTACCATGGCCATAGCCCTGAAGGAAAGCCCCCCCCCCCCCCCGATCCTGCTCTGATCTGATTCCCACCACAACCCCCAGATCCAAACACCTCCTGCCCCAAATCAGAACCCCTCACTACCTATGCCTCTCCCTGAATCCAAGCCCTACCCTGTTTTCAAAGGAAAACCTCCCTCTCTGAAACGCCACCACCCTACCACCCTGGGATTTACCCGGAGGTGATCTCTAGTAGTCCAGTGGATCACAGTGGGTCCCATCCAGGCACACCCTATCCAACCCGAGGCTCAAAATATTACTCACTTGCCCTTTACCCCACCTCTTTTATTCCCTTACCTCTTAATTGTTCTGTCTGTTGACCTGTCTTATTTAGATAGTGAGCTCTTTGAGCAGGGACTGTCTTTTTGTGTATGGTGTACAGCGCTGCATATGCCTTGTACTGCTATAGAAGTGATAAGTAGTAGTAGTAGTGGTTTTTTTATATAGAATGGAGAAGTAGCCTAATGATTACTGCAGTGTATTGGGGAACTGGGTTCAATTCCCAATGCAGCTCCTTGTGACTCTGGGCAAGTCGCCTAACCCTCCATTGACCCAGGTACAAAAGCTTATACTGTGCGCCCACTAGGGACACAGAATGTATCTCTAAATAATAAATGTAAATTACTTGGGTTGTACCACAGAAAGGCAGTATATAAAATTTATGATCCTCTATCCTTTAATGCTGACTCAGTCACCTTATATCCAAGTTGAAGAGCCATAAGCCGTTTAGTTTTTCTTCGTAGAGGAGCAGTTCCATCATCTTTAATACTTTTGCTGCCCTTCTCTCTATCTTTTCTACTTCTGTAATGGGATAACCACAACTGTACAAAATATTCAAGGAGTAGTCACAATCATAAATCTATACATAGGTGTTATGATATTCTCATTTTTATTTTCTGTTCTTTTCTGGATAATGCCTAACATTTTTATTTCATCACAGCTGCACAGTGAGATGTGAATTTCAGCATATTGTCCACAATTACTCCAAAATCCTTGTCCTAGGTGGTGACTCCTAGCATGGACCTAGCGTTATATACATATAGGCAAGATTATTTTTCTTTATGTGCTTCACTTTGTTTGCACTTGTCCACATTAAATTTCATCTGCCATTTTGATGTCCACTTTTTCAGGCTGGGCAAGACTCTTCTGCAGTTCTGCACAGTCTTCTTGGAACCCGGGGACACAGGAACCAGTGCAGCAAAATTGTTGGCGCAGAGTTAGTGTGACACTGCGCACAATTTTGTAGGTACACTTTGCAGTAAAGGGTTTTGCACAGAATGCAACTCTGAGCCTGGGGCGTAGCCAGCCCTCCAATTTTTTTTGAGGGGGAAGGGCACAGAGGTGGACTGAAGGAGCAACATATTCCCTCCCCCCCCCCCCCCCCCCCACAAGTACATTAAAAATAATACCTTTGCTGGCAGGGATACCAAGCCAGCACTGTAAACACTGCAGTGGGTACTAAAATATCAGTGCACAGACTGGAGAACTAAACAAACCTAATAACTACAGATTGATCCTACACAGACATTCAGTGCTAAAAGAACATCTGATCTCTTTCAGACATGCAGTACCCCACCAAGTCCAAGTAATCACAAACTAAAGATAAAAATACGTAGACAACAATTAAATTGAACTCCCAAGAAGCCAGACACTGCACAGAATGCAACAACTAGATAAAAAGAAGCAGTGATGCATGCCCTCCCCCCCCCCGACCCCTGTGCAAAATATAAAGAGGGCAGGTGTACATTTCAAAAATTGACATATTCTAACAACATTTCAAATTAAGAAACAGAAACAAAAATCAAACAAAAAAAAAAGGAAAATAAAGTGCTACCTTTTTATTGTATTAACTTGATAGTATATTATACTGTCTTTTCTGGAGGAAGGAGGTTTTGGCCCCTGAAAGCTTGACAAAAATGTCTTTAATTAGTCCAATAAAGGCTTCACTATTTTCCATTTTTTAAAACTTTATTAACCACTAGAATAATTTAACACAACTACCACACTACTTTATCCTAAATTTAAAATAAAATTCTTTTTTCTACCTTTTGTTGTCTGGCCATTTAATTGTTCTAATTGTGTTTGTCCCAGTCCTTGATTTCTGCTTTCCTGTCTTCTCAACAGGGATTTCTGTCCTTTTGTCATTTTTCAGTATCCTCTGGGTCTTCATCTTCTCCACTATATCCATCTGCAACACTGATCTTTTCCTTTCAGTTTTCTTCCATTTTTCTGCCACTTGGTACAGATTTAATTTATTCTTACTATTCAAGTCTTCAATTTCCCTTTTTTAAATACAACTACCTACAGCTTTCCATCTCTTTCCCTCACTCCGGCTCTTCCATTCCCCTTCCCCTTATTCCCCTGTCTTTCACTATCCTCTCCCCATTCCATTCAACACCTCCCCTCTCTATCTTCACCTCATCTATCTAACATCTACCTTCTCTTTCTCCTCCTTCTATTCAGCATTTCTCCCCTCTAACCTGCATCTGCCTTTCTCCACCCCCTCCCTACTCTCCATGCCATCTACTAGCTTTCTCCTCTCTCTCCACCCTTTCCATCCAGCATCTCCCCTTCTGTCTCCACCCTTCCAGCTAGTATCCTCCCCCCTCTCCCCCTTCCTGCCAGTGTCTCTCCTTTTCCAGCCAGCATATATCCTTTCTTCCCTCCCCTGTCCATGCATCTCCCCCTTTCTAGCCAGTGTTTCCCTCTGTTTCTGCCCTGTTCCAGCCAGCATTTACATCCTGTATGTTCCCACTTTCCATCCAGTGTTTTCTCCCTCTTTCTTCCATGTGAAAAGTGGATGGACTAGCACAGCCATTAGCGCCATAGCCTAGAAAGCAGCTCTATACCCCTGTGCCGTTTTTAAAATTTTTTAATGCTAGCAGTAGCTAGGCTGGCAGGGGAGGCTGGGAGAGGGGTAAGGAATCTGCTAGACTAGATGCCAATGGTGGCCCATCTCAAAGAGTGAGATGTAACACCCCAGTGAATTAGACTGAAAGCTGAGTGAGATTTTTCTCATAGTGCAATCAAAGTATAATTCTGGCATGATGATGAAGGGACTGAGACCCGAGGAAGGTCTGCTAGGTACTTAGGTGCACGTGAAGGCATTACTGTCAATATGAGTGATATGCTTACAAATGTTAAACTCAATTATTTCAAGTACTTACTAACACTAAACCACATACTAACAATTATTTAAAGATCCCTCAAGAGGCAGTGCCTCATAATTTAAACTTAATCAGACACAAGTCTGCTAAAAGGCAGCTACTTCAACACATATTAAATCCTGCAAAATGTTCTAAATACTCTGTTCAAAGCAATGAAAAACTAAAATTATATCAAAGTTTTGATGTCACCTCAGTAAGTCCACAACACTGCAAAACACTATGTACAAACGTGTGCAAACAAGACACCAAACCAGTTACCATATCAAATACCGACGTTCCACCAGCAGAAGAACTTGCCAAATACTTTAAAGAAAAAATTTCCAACATACGCAAAACCATGTCTCATGAAAACATTAACCTTGATACCTTCCTTGATGAACTAGACCCACACTCTGGAGAATATCCAGCAGATCGGTCTTGGTCAAACTTCATCCAGACTACAGACGAAATAGTTGCACAGGTAACGAGAAAACTCTCATCTGCTCATTGTCAACTTGATGCATGTCCCAACTATTTAATGAAATCACCACCTAACCGATTCATTGCAGATCTCACATCCCATCTAAACTACATGTTCCAACAAGGCTTATTCCCCAAGGACAAAAGCAACGTTTTACTTACACCATTACCAAAAGACACCAAGAAGAAATCAAACGATATCACCAACTATCGTCCTGTGGCATCCATCCCACTGACTACCACATTGATGGAAAGTATCATAGCCAAACAACTCACGGAGTACATCGACAAATTCTCAATACTTCATGAATCACAATCCGGTTTCAGACCCCTCCATAATACAGAAACTGTACTGGTATCTCTTCTTGCCAAATTCAAGCAAGAAATTGCACTAGGTAAAAACATTATCCTACTTCAATTCGACATGTCTAGCGCATTCGATATGGTAGACCACAATATACTACTAAGTATACTCGACAGGATAGGAATTGGAGGGAACATACTCAAATGGATCAAGGGGTTCCTAACCACAAGGTCATATCAAGTAAAGTCAAACTCCAACATCTCTCCACCCTGGGAAACCGACTGCGGAGTACCTCAGGGATCACCTCTCTCACCCATCCTTTTCAACCTAATGATGACCCCCTTAGCCAAGTCTCTTTTCAATCAAGGCCTTAACCCTTTTCTGTATGCGGATGATGTCACAATATACATACCTTTCAAATCGAACCTTTCAGAAATCACTAATATAATAAAAAACAGCCTAAGTCTAATGGATACCTGGGCAATGACATTCAAACTAAAACTCAATAAAGAAAAAACACTCTGCCTTATTCTTTCATCTCAACATTTTACAAACTATCCCACAGCCACACATACCCTGGAACACACTCTTCCAATATCAGATAACCTGAAAATCCTCGGCATTATTATTGACAGCAACCTAATGCTAAAGAACCAAGCCACCACCATTACAAAGAAAATGTTCCACACAATGTGAAAACTCAAATGGGTAAAACATTCTTCCCGAGGGAAACTTTTCGCAACGTGATTCAAACAATGGTATTAACACATGTTGATTACTGTAATGGAGTATATGCAGGTTGCAGGAAACAAATTCTAAGGAAACTACAGACTGCTCAGAATAGGGCATCTAGGCTTATCTATGGAAAATCTAAATTTGAAAGTGCAAAACCCCTCCGGGAAAAACTACACTGGCTACCAATCAAGGAACGTATCGCTTTCAAGATTTGTACCTTTGTTCACAGAATAATACATGGTCTAGCTCTGAGCTATATGTCTGAACTAATGGACTTACCAATTAGAAACACAACTGAATCAGCCAGAATGTACTTAACTCTTCACTTCCCAAATTGTAAAATCAATATACACGTCAAGTTTCTCTTACATATTCACACAGCTCTGGAATTCTCTACCAAAACGCCTGAAATCTACGAATAATCTAGAATTCCGAAAAAAAACCTAAAAGCTCACCTGTTCAAGAAAGCATACCCCATAGTATCTGACATAAACAGCGAATAATGAAATATGGCATCTTAATCAGGAAACGGACAGTTTTCAACCCTGACACATGTTCACACCCTAACATTTTGTCTGAATAACCCCAACCTACTACTACTACTTGACATTTCTAGAGCGCTACTAGGGTTACGCAGCGCTGTACAGTTTAACAAAAAAGGACAGTCCCTGCTCAAAGGAGCTTACAATCTAAAGGACGAAATGACAAGTTGGGGCAACCTAGATTTCTTGAATAGAGGTAAAGTGGTTAGGTGCCAAAGGCGACATTGAAGAGGTGGGCTTTGAGCACCCCAACCTATTTACTGATACTTCTTTACTGTACTTGTCTCTGTAATAGTATCCCTATACTGTATTTGTTCACACTGGAGTCTGTAACGACCTCTCCAGAACTATGTAAGCCACTTTGAGCCTAATAATGTGGGAAAAGGTGGGATACAAATGTAACAAATACATAAATAAAATAAAAAAACACACTTGGAACCTTACCATACCATAAGAGCACTAACTCCCAGGACTCAAGAGCAACAATCTTATGCGTGACAAGGTAGCACAGTAAATATTACACAGGGTTCTAAAACACCAATGCATCACCTAATTAGAAAACAAAACAAATATCTGCAATAAGATTCCTACACTGAAACTACTGTAACATGCTGGCAAAATACTGTACCTTGATCACATGCGCAAAACCAAACAGACTCAACAGCATGAAATAAGGGACCACAGATCATTAATAGAGAGATGAAGGCAAAAAATTAAACTTGAAACCCCAAGATGACACTTCATGTACAGCGATACTAGAGAAATAGAAACTGAAAGGCAAAATATCAGAAATGCACACCTCCCAAAGCTGACATATTCCAAATTAATCCATTTTCAAGAAAATACTTTTTTTTTACCTTTTGTGGTCTGAGCATTTTATCATTTGTTTTAGCTTCTGTTTCTCTTTTCTGCTTTTCTCTGTTTGTGTCTGCTCTTTCTCTTGTCTATCATCCATCTTTCCTTTGCTTCCCTATCCATCCTGTTCAGCATCTCCCCTCTATGTCTCTGTCCCTCTCCTCCCCCTATATTCAGCATCTCCCATCTATGTTCCTAGTTTGCCCTGTCTTGCATCTGCCCCTCTGTCCCTTTCCCTCCCCTGTGATCAGCATTGCCCCTCTGTGCCCCTATTTCTCTCCCCCAATGTCCAGTATTGTTTCTGTGTCCCTATTCCCTCTCCATCCGGTATTGTCTCTCTCAGTCCCTGTCCCTATGCTCCCACCATGCCAAGCATCTCTTCTCTGTTTCCCTTATCCCATCCCTATCTCCCTCTCACATTCCCCATGCTGGGGCCAGTATCTCTCCCCCCCCCCATCTGGTGTTTCTCTCTCTCGCCCTCCTCATCCCATCTAGCATCTCTCCACCTCTCTTCCAATCCCCCGGACCTGTCTATCTCTCTCTCCTTCCTCCATCCCCCCATGGTCCAGCATCCCTTCATCTCCTTCACCCTGGGTCCAACACCTCTCCCTATCTGTCTCTTTCTCCTCCCCCACCTTGAGTCCAGCACCACCTTTTCTGTCCATCCCTTCCTCCTCCTTCCCTCCCAGGACCAACAGCACCTCTTCCTGTCCTTCCATTCCTCTTCCACCACCTTCTCCATCCAACAGTACCTCTCCCTGTCCATCCCTTCCTCCTCTTTTGCAGGTTCAGCAGCACCCTTATCCTGCCTATTAATCCCCCCCTACAGCAGTACCTCTCTCTGTTTTTCCCTTCCTCCTTCCCCTGGATCCAGAAGCAGCTCTCCCTGTGACTTCCTCCCTCTTTACAGGTCCAGCAGCATTTCTCCATGTCCATTCCTTGCACCTGCCTCCCCAAGTAGAGCAATACTTCTCCCTGTCCATCCCTTCCACCTCCCCCTCCTCCACGGGTCCAGCAGTACCCCTTTCTTCCCTCTGCCCATTCCTCCCCCCCCCATCAAGTAGCATATTTCAAATCCCTCTCCTAATCCAGAGCCTGTCTCTCCCCTTCATCCCCCCCCAATCCATTCTAATGTACTCTGATCACTAACAATAGCAACAACACAACGATCAAGTCAGGTTGCTTCGGGGCCTTTCCTGTGATGTGCTCCACCCACATGAAACAGGAAGTGGCACCAGAGGCAAGATGTATCACAGGGAAGGCCCCGAAGCAGTCCAGATTGTCGCAGTGTTGCTATCGGCAGCGATCAGAGTATATTAGAACGGACTGGGGGAGGGGGAATGAAGGGAGAGAGAGAAATACCTGCAGCCCTGGACTCTGGATGGAGTAAGGTGGCGGGAGAAGGGGGTAAGGGGTTGCATTACGTGGTCTCTTGTACGGGGCACCTATGCAGGCACCTCTTTGGCCAACATGCAAAGGGGAGCCTGAGACGGGGATGAGGGGCCTGGGCCCCCAAGGGCCCCATAGCTACGCCACTGCCCCTGTGCAAAGCAATGCATTAGACACTAATGGACAGCATATTAAAATTAATAGCAATGAGGCTATGAAGTATTCCACACTGGTGTAGAGAAGTGCGCAGAAGATTTTAAGGCTGAAACAACACAGGCACTTTAATGGAATAGAAGGGTGAGAAGGCATAGAAGGGTTTTCTGTGAGGATTTAATGCCTGTTGCGTCTTTTTGCTGAAAGCATAATAGTATTGGAACATTTGTTTTGTGGCTCCCATGAACAGCATGGTGAAAAAAAAAGAGAAAACACGGAAAAAGTTGGTTCTGCATTAAGGACAACTACAGCTACTCATAGGTCGGAGCAGACAAGAAATTGAATCAGCACACATAAGAACATAAGAGTAGCTATACTGGGTCAGACCAATGGTTCATCTAGCCCAGTATCGCATTTCCAACAGTGGCCAAGCTAGGTCACAAATACCTGGAAGAAACCCAAACCGTGGCAATATTCCATGCTATCAATCCTAGGGCAAGCAGTTGCTTCTCCAAGTCTGTCTCAATAGCAGACTATGGACTTTTCCTCCAGGAACTTGTCCAAACCTTTTTAAACCCAGATATGCTAACCACTGTTACTACATTCTCCAGCAAAGAGTTTCAGAGCTTAATTATTCATTGAGTGAAAAAATATTTCCTATTTGTTTTTAAAGTATTTCCATGTAACTTCCTTGAGTGTCCCCTTGACTTTGTACTTTTGGAACGAGCAAAAAATCGATTTACTTCTTCTCATTCTACACCACTTAGGATTTTGTAGACATCAATCATATCTCCCCTCATCCATCTCTTTTTCAAGCTGAAGAGCTCCTTAGCCTTTCCTTATATGAGAGAAGATGCATCCTCTTTAACATTTTGGTCGCTCTTCTTTGAACCTTTTTTTTAATTCTGCTATACCTTTTTTGAGATATGGCGACCAGAACTGAATGCAATACTCAAGGTGAGGTCGCACCATGGAGCGATACCAAGGCATTATAGTATTTTTGGTCTTATTCACCATCCTTTCCTACTAATTTCTAGCATCCTGTTTGCTTTTTTTGGCCGCCCCATTGCACATTGAGCAGAAGATATCAGCATATTATTTACGACACCTAGATCTTTTTCTTCAGTGCTGACCACCAAGGTGGACCCTAGCATCAGGTAACTATGATTCGAATTATTCTTTCCAATATGCATCATTTTGCATTTGTCCACATTAAATTTAATCTGCTATTTGGATGCCCAGTCTTCCAATTTCCTGAGGTCTTCTTGCAATATTTCACAGTATGCAAGTATTTTAACAATTTTGAATAGTTTTTTGTCATCTGCAAATTTAATCACCTCACTCGTCATTCTGATTTTCATATCATTTATAAATATGTTAAATAGCACCGCTCCCAGTACTGATCCCTGCGACACTCCACTATTCACCCTCCTGCATTGAGAGAAATGACCATTTAACCCTACCCTCTGTAGTGTGACAAGGCGGTGGCCGTAGCTAGAAGGTTGTTAGGCTGTATAGAGAGAGGTGTGACCAGCAGAAGAAAGGAGGTGTTGATGCCCCTGTATAAGTCGTTGGTGAGGCCCCACCTAGAGTATTGTGTTCAGTTTTGGAGGCCGTACCTTGCGAAGGATGTAAAAAGAATTGAAGCGGTGCAAAGAAAAGCTACGAGAATGGTAAGGGATTTGCGTTACAAGACGTATGAGGAGAGACTTGATGACCTGAACATGTATACTCTGGAAGAAAGGAGAAACAGGGGTGATATGATACAGACGTTCAAATATTTGAAAAGTATTAATCCGCAAATGAACCTTTTCCGGAGGTGCGAAGGCGGTAGAACGAGAGGACATGAAATGAGATTGAAGGGAGGCAGACTCAAGAAAAATGTCAGGAAGTATTTTTTCACGGAGAGAGTAGTGGATGCTTGGAATGCCCTCCCGCGGGAGGTGGTGGAAATGAAAACGGTAACAGAATTCAAACACGCGTGGGATAAACATAAAGGAATCCTGTTCAGAAGGAATGGATCCTAAGGAGCTTAGCCGAGATTGGGTGGCAGAGCCGGTGGCGGGAGGTGGGGATAGTGCTGGGCAGACTTATACGGTCTGTGCCCTGAAGAGGACAGGTACAAATCAAAGTAGGGTATACACAAAAAGTAGCACATATGAGTTTGTCTTGTTGGGCAGACTGGATGGACCATGCAGGTCTTTTTCTGCCGTCATTTACTATGTTACTATGTTTTCTGTCCAATAACCAATTCCTAATCCACACCAGAACATTGCCTCCTATCCCATGACTCTTTAATTTTCTCAGGAGTCTCTCATGAGGAACTTTATCAAAAGCTTTCTGAAAATCTAGATACACTACATCAACCAGCTCACCTTTATCCACATGTTTATTTATGTCTTCAAAGAAATGAAGCAAACTGGTGAGGCAAGACTTCCCTTGGCTGAACCCATGCTGACTCTGTCCCATTAAACCATGTTTGTCTATGTGTTGCATAATTTGCACAAATGCTGGAAAGCTATTCTGTGCACAAATATCAGCATTAGAAAAATGTATGCAAAGAAAAGCATTCCAGCACCTGTGCAGATGTGTGCTGATACTTTTTCCTGCTCAGAAGTGTGGCACAGCACTAACTGCCCTGAGAGTAGAACCTTGAACGCCTGTATCAGATGTGCTCTTCTTGATTAGTGCACAAGGTTTACACAGGTCATATTTGCATAGAATTTATTTACTGCATCGGGATATTCGGATAAAGCTTCAATGCCGCAGCTGGCATTTAAATGAAAGGCCAACTGTGAAATTTGAATATTGACCTATTTAATTTCACTCATTAGGGACTGGACTGTGTCTGCTTGGGATTTGTGCATCTCTTCTGTTTTTGTATTTTGACAGTACAGTAGCAAATATATTTCTGCTTCCCTATTTCAAGTTATGCACTTTCTTCTGTCTGGCTTTTGGATTTCTTCAGTTTTTGTCTGCAAGTTTCTGTTTCTAATTTGTGGTCCCTTATTTTATATTTGGTGAGGGCATCTTTGTGTTTTGTGCTGTATTCTGCTAGCGTGTAATTTCTGTGTAGTCTAGATGGCTTTATTTTTCCAGTAGGAGGCCTAGGGTCTATGCTAGGTAGTGTCTTCAAATGAGTTAATTTTGCACATATCAGGTCAGGAATGAACCTCACACCTATGCCAGGGTATGTTGGAGATGATCTTAAGTTCCAAAGAAAGCCTCTTTCTGGAGTTCATAAGGCAGAGGTTCCCAAACTGTGGATAAGGACTCCAAATAGATCACATCATCAGTGGATGGGGTCATAGAAATAGGGCTGCTCCTCCATCCTCTGACCTTCATTGTGACCTACAGCTAGTAATGGCAGTCAGCATGGGGGCTTGAGTTAATGAATGTTCACAGGCCCTGTCTCCTCATTTTGTGAAGGTTTCCTGTTAGACTAGAAATCCATGCAGAATTCTGAGTGCACTACTGCTTTCTTCGTGTTTCGAGTAAGTGAGAGGGAGTAGATGAGGGAGGGAAGTGGAATGGGTTTGATGTTTTGTTTGTATCATCTGGGGTTACACGAATTTTTACATAAAGTTTGTGAAACACTGTCATAAGGTGCGTTAGTTGCATTATATAATTTTGCATTATTACTTCCTGTAGATTTTCCAATGGCAATATTCCTCTTTCTTCCAGTTTTTGGCAGACTCTCTTTCTATTTGTTTTTTTATTAAAATGTGAAGGGCAATTCTATAACTAGGTGGCTGTGGGTAGGCACTCCTTTGCACACATATGCACCCAAAAAGTAACACTTACGTGCATTAGCGCCTTAAGTGCTAATCTATGAGGGTGTACATAAGTGGCACAGCATGCAGATGCAAGGTGGACGAACAAGTGAGCAGAACATGGCAGGGGTACAGATGGGGCTCCCAGGTATGTGTGTAACTTACAGAATGTTGGAAGTTATACGCACCTTTGCTGAATTTAGGAGCCCATGTTTACACCTGGTCTACGGCTGTCAAATAGAAGGAAATATTTTTTCACTCAATGAATAGTTAAACACTGGTATTTGTTGCCAGAGGATGTGGTTAACAGCAGTTAGTGTATCTGGGTTTAAAAAAAGGTTTGGACTAGTTCCTGGTGGAAACATCCATGGTCAGCTATTGAGATAGACATGGGGGAAGCCACTGCTTGCCCTGGGATTGGTAGCATGGAATGTTGCTACTACTTGGGTTTCTGCCAGATACTTGTGACCTGGATTGGCCACTGTTGGGAGCAGGATACTGGGCTAGATGGATCATTGGTCTGACCCAGTATGGCTATTCTTATGTTCTTATGAGCCAAAATCAGGTTACATTAGCATTCTATAATGGAATCTGGGTGCTCAGATTCTGTTATAAAATACACTCTCACCACACAGCATCAGGGCATTTACAATGAGACGCCCACTTATAGAACTGCCACCACAGTGTTTATTGTATAAACACAGAAGTTTAGAGTCCGAGGAGTTGATGTTCTTTTGGTATGGTGTTTGCAATATAGGTTCCGAGAGTCTTTGTGAAGTAACACAAACCCTTTAAAAACAGTGTCTAGCAGCAGAACGTGAACGCACTGTTTTTATTGAAATGAAATGACACCATAATTGAACATTTACAAACTTGGTGAATTGTAAGAGGGAAGTCTTACTTCCATTGTTGGTGAATCTGGAGTGCAAGCTATGGAAGCAGAGGTGTGATGCTATACAGACTCCAGACTTCACCCCCATATAGAAGAATTTGTTGAATGATACTATCAAGTAATTATAACGATAGCTTTACTGGGTGGCTGAAATTGGACTTGGTGATCACTAGGGGTGATGAGTGGTTTGAGACCACTAGATGGACTCTACTGCATTGGAGGGGCATACAGTTGCCAGCTCACCCTTGGCTGGTGAACAGGCTGATCTAGTCTTGGTTTTGCCCCACTGCATACATGGCATTTTAATTTTGTTAGTCCTACTGATTTCTCTTAATCAGTCAAATCCATGAATTGTACACAATACAATCTGAATGAGTCAACCTGGCATGGGCTGTTAACCCTGTGGGGGAAAAGAAATTGTGAGAGCATGTCTGCATACAAAACGCACATTGCAGAATGTGTGTATTTCAGAAGTGCTACATTTAAGGGACAAAATATATAAGAAGGGGAGCTTGGGGATGGATCATGTGTACAGGGAGCTCTGGGGAATCTGTTAAATTGAGGACAAAAGTATTGGGCATTAACTGGAATTAAAAGTATGTGTGTAGGTTAATATTTACAATATTTTGCACTTTTATTTTTTTTTACAACATAAATATTTAGAGGGCAACAATCAAAGCTCTTTATATGGGTAAAATGACATTTACCAGCGGAAATCAGAGCTTTGATTGTTATCCAGTGTGGTAAAAGTATGTGTGATGTTCAACAGGTGTTATTTTGCCTGCCTACTGGACAGGTGGTCTGCAGGGCAAGAGGAGAGGTGGGTGGTGTTTTTTTTCTTTACGAAAAAGTTAGCAAGCCTAGGAAGAAGATATCTGAGAAAGGCAGAAAAGTACTGTTACGAATGATACACTTAAAAAAAAAAGTTTTTATGGTTTTGTTGGGTGTATGTTTGTGGCTTTATTTATTATTGCGTGTTTTTCATATATAGGTTAGGATTCTAATTAATATTCTTGTGACTTGTTAAGAGAAAAGTCCTTTGGATTAACAGTATATAAGTTTATGTAAATAATTTGTCTGAATATAGTATTAAGCCATCTATGAAACAAAATCACACTAATGAATAATGTTTTATAAGGAGACTTATAAATGCTGAAAATAAAGAAAATCAATTACTCCATGTAGGCCTGTGCTTTGCCAATCCAGCTTGCTCTGCAATTCCTTCTTTGGCTATCACAATGACAGCTAAACTAGGGCCATAAATTGGCCTTGGACTTGTCTTTTCCAATAAATTATCCATGTGATTGCTATGTACTAAAAGGTCTACCTAGAAGCTTCTTTACCCACCCTGCCCCCACCCATATACTCCTCACATTCAAAATAGAGGGTATTTAAAAAAAAACTTTCATGTAGTTCTGCATTCAATGTTATCCAAATACACCTTGGAAGATATTTTCTCAATAGATATATATTGTGTCTACAAGAAAAGTCAGTCACATATTTTATGCACCCAAGCGATTCATGAGAGTGTTGGAAAAGACTCACTGGAAAGGACAGAACTTAAGGGGTCCTTTTACTAAGATGCGCTGAAAAATGGCCTGCAGTAGTGCAGGCATGTGTTTTGGGCACGTGCAGATCCATTTTTCAGCGCACCTGCAAAAAATGCCTTTTAACAATTTTTGCAGAAAATGGACGTGCGGCAAAATAAAAATTGGTGCGCTTCCATTTTGGGTCTGAGACCTTACCGCCAGCCATTGACTTAGTGATAAGGTCTCACACATTAACCGGGCAGTAATGACCTGTGCGCGTAGCGGACGTGCACCAGAAAATAAAAATTATTTTTCAGATGCACGCCAAGAATGAAATTACTTCAACCGCTACGTGGTAGCTGGGCGGTAACTCCAAACTGACGCGCATAGATGCTTACGCAGCTTAGTAAAAGGGCCCCTCGGTATTTCTGCAGGACACCCTACCATGTCACTTTCTGGAAAAGCTATCTAAGCCAAGTTTATAGAGAGCTGTCTATATTTCATCCTTAATCCAAGGATGTGAAAATAACTAAGCCGCATTGAGCCTGCCTTGAGTGGGAAAGCGCGGGGTACAAATGTAACAAAATAAAATAAATAAAACTACTTTAAGTAATAGTTCTTGTGGCAGCAGCTTGTATTGCCAAATGTATTTTCTCAGCTGCAGCTAGAAGCCCCAAAAGATAGTATTCTACAGCAAGGGAGCTCTTAAATTTTGCAAAACTGAACAAAGGGAATTGGATGTCTCCGAAGATGAGTACAACAATGTAGGTTTCAGCTCTATTGCTGGTTCCCAATAAGCTCCGATCAGTCATGTTCAAATATCTCACCATCCAAAAGACATTCCTTAGCCTAGGTGGAACAAGTTAGTGGTCTCAGTCCAAATCCCAATGGACATTTCTTACAAAAAAAGAAATCATATCTGGGAGTTTCTTGGCTACCTCGGGAGAGAGGAATGGGCACAGAAACTGTATACTGTATTTTGACACCATTAGAGGTGGTGGTTTCAGTCTAGGGCTCAGCTCCAGGGTAAGCACTGCTCTTGCTGTAGTTCTTCAGTAAATAAATGGAAGACTTTGGCTTCCAGTGCAACCACTCTGGCACATTTCACAAGCAGTAAATGTATTAACTTTTTAAGTTGAAAAAAATAAAATAGAAAAAAAAAAACCCTTCCAAAATGTTTTAAATCTCAAATGTCAGAGCACTGAGGGTTCTTTTTGCCAGCTGGCTAGTTCAAACGTTATACTTCTGAATGCCTTTTAGAAGATGCACGATATTTCAGAAGAATAATTTTTGTTCTTGTAAATTAGGGAACTCTCCTTATTTTCATTTTAGAAGCTAAAAGAAAAATGTCAGCCTTTATTTCTCTTCTTTGCTTACCTTTCACCATAGAACCTTTCAAAAAATTTTTCTTTCCAGGGTTCTGTTTTCTTTTCCTTTTCAATATCTTGTCTGATCCGTAACTGCATTTCTGGAGTGAATTCTCCTACAAAAGTCAAAATATTCGGTAAAGATTTTCATACTTGGCAACAAATCAATTCCCATACCAACCAACTAGAAAGCACTGACAAGGCTTCAGTTTTTTATGTACTTTAGTGGATTCCACACTGTGCGTCAAGACCCCAAACTGGGGTTACAAAGTGAATGGATGGAGTCAAAGAACCAGGGCTACTCCTCCTTCCATTTGGCCACTGCATGGACCTATGCTCTCATTCCCTCCACTCCATCTTGCAACTTGCAATAGGAGGATATGAGTGTGGATGTATAGACTCCGACTCCTTCTCCTCCTGCACAGGATCCCTGTTAGACCAGAAACTGTGTAAGGGATTAGGACCTGTGAGTATGGACTGACTCTCAGACTCTGCACTAAGTGGAGGACTGGCCTAGTGGTTAGAGCATCAGTCTTGCAATCCAGAGATGGCCGGTTCAAATCCCACTACTGCTCCTTGTGATCTTGGGCAAGTCTCTTAACCCTCCATTGCCTCAGGTACAAACTTAGATTGTGAGCCCTCCTGGGACAGAGAAATATCCAGAGTACCCGAATGTAACTCAACTTGAGCTACTACTGAAAAAGGTGTGAGCAAAATCTAAATAAATAAAATAAATAAATAAATAACTGCTGGTGCCATTCCTTTCCCTCCTCTGGATGACTAAGATGAGAGAAGGGAGAGGGAATGGAAGGCTGCTATTATGTTTTGATTATAATCTGTACTTGTGCAAATTTTCAAGAGTTAAAATACGGCCATGCTGGGTAACTGCTGCTGTGCCTGCCACTTACAAAGTTTATATGGCATATTTCATGCCATGAAATTTAGTACAGCTAAATTAAGTCCCAGCGTGAAATTTAGCATAAGACAATCAGCAGAAATCTGGGCATTTTCAAACAACCATGGTATAACATAGCTGCACAGCTCTGAAAAAGTCAGCTCATTAAAAAGAAAAGTACAGTGCATAAGAAGTTTCTTTCTAGCAGTATTTTAAAGTGTTAAGACAAATCTGCCTTTGCTGTGGTTTAACTTACCACTGTATTAGGTTGATGTCACACAAACATTTCTGAACATAGTTATACCCCCCCCCCCCCCTCAACACACAAAATGTAATCATTTATTTAAAGCCCAGCATTTTTACAAAACAAAATAATGAGTGCATAGTTACCTTCTGACAACCGCTGTTTCCACCCTTGTGCTGCATATGCAAAAAACTCATTATTCAGAGCAGAACTACTGAGGCGCAAAATTCCATCACTTCCCATCTAGAAAACAAGTCAATAGTAGCAGAGGACACTGTCAGCTAAAATTAAACAAGAGTGAAAAAATAATAATTGCAGATCGGTGTGTGTGAGACTTTGTATCAGCAGAGATACTAAAACATACCATTCTAGTACAAGAAGTGCATCCTTACTGCCATCAGAACAACAAACTACTTTTAGGAATATTGACCGTTGCAACCTACTTAGAGAAGAACATTATAAGCCACTTGAGTGCCTAGAACAACATTTTATATTGCATTTTACAGGTTAGCTCAAAACTTGTCAGCTAGGTTTTTATGTAAGATACCCTGGAGAAGCGGAGCAGCTCCTTTTTTAGATAGTTGTATCGGTTACTAATGCAGCAAAGATGTGCTTTTAAACTGCTCTGGATGACATTTAAGGCCATTTGTGATGATCAGCCACGGATGCTGGCATCTCAATTAGTGCCGTATGGGCCTTATTCTATAAAGGTTATGCTCCTAAATTTACGCTCCTGTATTACAAGTGTAAATGTATGCTCTTAAATTTATGCACCCAATTTACGGGGCCTTTTTACTAAGCCACATAGGCGCCTACAACGCCCATTCGGAACTACTGCCTGGATACCACATGGCCTGGGAGGTAATTTCATTTTGTATGTTCGCCTACTACACGCCCCGGAAAATTTCCAGAGCGCAGCGCTAACCGGGCCGTAATCGGCCTTGTATACACGCTGATGATTACTGCCTGGTTAGCTCACCAGACCTTACCGCTAAGTCAATGGGTGGCGGAAAGGTTTCAGGCCCAAAATGGACATGCGCCAATTTTCATTTTGCCACACGCCCATTTTCGGCCAAAACAAAGAGGCCTTTTTTGCAGGTGCGCTGAAAAATGAACCTGCACGCATCCAATACATGCATCTACACCAGCGTAGGCAACTCTGTGGCGCTCCTTAGCAAAAGGACCTCTTAGGGTATATTACGTTCATAGATTTAGCATACATTTAGGAGAATAAATTACATTCCTAAATTTATGAGTGTAAATTTAGGAGCATAACCTTTATAGAATAAGACCTTATGAGGGGATTCTATACATGACGTCTAAAATTACCTTGCGGTAAGCAATTTCGCCTAGGGGTATCCTATAAAAACTGCTTGGATTTACACGCAGTATATAGAATATGTTTAGGCGGACTTCACTGCGACTAAAACTAAGCGCAACAATTTACACCAATGAAAACGTGGCGTAAATCCCTGCGCATAGATTTAGTCACAATGGGACATATTGTAAATTTTATAATGTTCACGAAATGCCCATATCCCCTCCCCTTTTTTTTCTGTGAATGTTACAATTTAGTCACACTGTGTTATGTGCGCAATTTATAAGAGCTGATAACACTAATTACCTTGTTAAATCGATATTCTGCACGTTATTATGGAATCCACCTGGATTTCCACATGGAAATCTAGTCAAGCTATATAGAATCTGGGAGTATGTGCCTACACAATCACTTCTAGAGGACTTTTGGTGCTTCCTAATGCAGCTGCTATGAGAAGGGAGGTAACATAGTAAATAATGGCAGATAAAGACCTCAACGGTCCATCCAGTCTGCCCAACAAGATAAACTCATTTTACATGGTATGTGCTACTTTAAATGTATACCCGAGTTTGATTTGTCCCTGCCTTTCTCAGGGTACAGACCGTAAAAGTCCGCCCAGCACTGTTCCTGTAGTAAAAGTTCTGAAGCTAACTTCGAAGACCCTTAAAATTTACACTCCAGCCCATCCATATCTATTCAGCAAAGATCAGGGCACAGACCGTAGAAGTCCACCCAGCATTGGTTTTACTCTCCAATTACCGGCATCACCACCCAATCTCCGCTAAGATTCCGTAGATCCATTCCTTCTACACAGGATTCCTTTGTGTTGAATTCCATTACCGTTTTCATCTCCACCACCTCCCGCAGGAGGGCATTCCACGTATCTACCACCCTTTCCATGAAAAAATACTTCCTGACATTACTCCTGAGTCTGCCCACCTTCAACTTCAATTCATGTCCTCTAGTTCTACAACCTTCCCGTCTCCAGAAAAGGTTCATTTGCGGATTAATACCTTTCAAATATTTGAACATCTGTATCACTTCACCCCTGTTTCTCCTTTCCTCTAAGGTATACATGTTCAGGTCGGCAAGTCTCTCCTCGTATGGTTTGCAACGCAAATCTGAAACCATTTTTGTAGCTTTTCTTTGCACCGATTTCAGTCTTTTTACATCTTTAGCAAGATATGGCCTCCAAAACTGAACACAATACTCCAAGTGGGGCCTAACCAACGACTTGTAGAGGGGCATCAACACCTCCTTTCTTCTGCTGGTTATACCCCTCTCTATGAAGCCTAGTATCCAAACTGGTAGGTACGCCGTGGAAGAGCAGGGTGGTGTACCTATTAGATGATTACATTATAAAAAATTATGGCTACTAGTCCTAAGACTAAGTTCTCCTGTTGACGCGATAACGGCGAAACACACGATGTGTTGAGAACGAGAGAAAGTGAACCTAGAATATGAGAATGTCAACAAGAGAACATATAAAAAGTCAATGAAGAAAGCTGTATTTTTAGACACCAGCAAGGACCACTATAGATAGAGCTGAGGCACTACAGAGGAGCACCTGACGGATTCCAGTCACATATCATCCAGCCCTAAGCTAAGTACCAATTTTGCTATTTTCAGCATCTACCGAGGTTTTATTCACAGTTGCTTGAATATCAAGGAGATCATAAGATACTCAGTAGGCGTTAGGTAGGGCAGAGGTGCGATGATGTCGGGTTTATATGTTGCTTTTCAGTAGTCCAGCCTCAGCAGCATGTGTTTTACTGACCACCCATATATCATTAGCTAGATGCTGTCACCTTTTTTCACGTGTTAATCACAGCATATAAAAAAGAAAAAAAATAAGATAATACAAGCATTCAACAACGATTTCTATTGCATATATATGAAAGTACAACATTGAAACCAGGACATTTTCTGTTACCCCAGAGTTGTTACAGTATTCAATTTTAACTGCCAGACCCTTGACCATTCTTCTAATCTTGTGCGATCCCTTCTCTTCATGACATCCACAAAAATTCAAACTTTTCCTTCTAGCCCTTTAGCAATGTCTCACATAAATATATTAAACAGAAATGGCCCCAGCACAGACCCCCGAGGCACTCCACTACTCACCTTCCTTTCCTCAGAGCTGATTCCATTTACCACCACCCTCTGCCACCTGTTGGTCAACCAGTTTCCTATCCAGTTCACCACTTTGGGTCCTAATTTCAGCCCTCTCAAGATTCTTCTGTGAGAGACCGTATCAAAAGCTTTGATGAAATCCAAGCAGATTGCATCTATGGCAAGCCCTTCATCCAGATCTTTGGTCATCCAGTCAAAGAAATCAATCAGATTCGTTTGGCAGGACTTTCCTTTCATAAAGCCATGTTGCCTCAGATCTTGTAACTCGTTGTCTTCTAGAAAGTAAACTATCCTTTCCTTTTATAAGTGATTCCCTTATTTTTCCTATGTGAGGCTTACCGGCTAGTAGTTTCCCACCTCCTCCCTGTCTCCACTTTTGTGAAGAGGGACCACATCAGCTTATCTCCAATCCCTCGGAACCTCTCCTGTCTCTAACGATCTATTAAATAAATCCTTAAGAGGTCCTGCCGGGACTTCTCTGAGCTCCCTCAGTATCTTGGGATCCCATCTGGCCCTATAGCTTTGTCCACTTTCAGGTTTTCAAGCTGTTTATAAACGTGAACGGCGCAATATCCACTCCATTTCCAGATATACCCTTGGCCACTGACTGTGGTCCTTCTCCAGGATTTTCTTCAGTGAACAGCAAAGAGAAGTATTTGTTTAGCACATTCGATTTATCCTCATCACTCTCCACATAGGAATTCTCAGTATATTTCAGTCTTGTAATTCCATTCCTAATTTTTCTCCTTTCCCCAATATATCTAAAAAAAGGTCTTGTCACCTCTCTTTACATGTTTAGCCATTTTTTACTTCTGCCTGCACTTTCACTAGCCATATTCCCCTCTTCGCTTGTTTGAGCTTAATCTGGTAATCTTTTCCATGATTTTTTTGTTGCATTCTTCTGTATTTCTTGAATAAAGCCTCTTTGCCCTTATTTATTCAGCCACTTGTTTGGCGAAACATATACACTTTCTGTTTCTCTTGTTCTTGTTTACTTTCCTTATATAAAGATCGGTTGTCATATTTATAGCAGTCTTCAGCTTGGACCACTGCACTTCCACTTCTCCAATTCCTACCTCTGCCATTAGCTCCTTCTTCAAGTATTCCCCCATTTTAACAAAATCAGTACATTTGAATTCCAGTACTTTGAATTTGTGCATCCGCACTCCGCTTTTGCTCTTACATCAAACCATATCGTGTGATGATCATCACTATTACCTAGGTGGGCACCCACATGGACACTGAAAACACTTCCTCCATTTGTGAGCAGTAGATCCAGCGTCAACCCTTCCCTTGTGGGTTCCATCACCAGTTGTCTGAGCAAAGCACTTTGATAGGCATCCACTATCTCTCTACTTCTTTCTGATTCTGCCAACGGGACATTCCAATCCACATCAGGCAAGTTGAAATCTCCCAACAATAGCAGCTCCTCTTTCATACCAAGCTTATGAATATCTTCTATCAGGTCCTTGTCCATCTTCTCCATTTGTGCTGGAGGTCTGTAGATAACACCCGTGTGGATACAGGTTCCATCTTCTCTTGCCAGGATGATCCATATAGCTTCTTCCTTTCATCAGGTACCCCGCATTTCAGCAGCTCTGACATTTTCACGTACAACTCCACTTCTCCACCCTTCTCTGTCTTTTCTAAAAAGATTACACCCCGGTACTGTATGATCCCATACATTGGACTCATTGAACCACACCTCTGTAATAGCAACAATATCCAAGTTTTCCTCAAACATCAGACTTGCAGATCTTGAACATTTTTTACTTAGACTACGAGTATTTGTGCTCATTGCTTTCCATATGTAAATTGTTAGGATTTTTTTTTAATTTACATGATCTATCCCTTTGTCATCATGTTTTTTCTGGAGGTGACTTTCTGAAATCCTTTGTTTCCTTTTGTCACCCCCACTCTCTAGCTTAAATGTCTAGAAACGTACTGCCTGAATTTCTGCTTCTAACAGTGGCCGATCCAGGTTACAAGAACCTGGCAAGATCCCAGAAACTGATTTTATGTTGCTTATCCTAGAAGCAAGTAGTGGATTTTTTTTTTAACGTTCATCTTAATAATGGGTTATGGACTTTTCTTTTAGGAAATTATTCAAACCTTTTTTAAACCCTGCTAAGGTAACTGCTTTTACCAGATTCTCTGGGAATGAATTCCATAAAAGCCTGGCTTTTCACTCAAGAATTTGCCCCCACTTAAGCATTTTCCTGAGTCTACTGCTCTTCTGCTATCCTTTCTTGTAGAGGTCCTAGCGGTGTCCTGTCCTTGCCCCTCCTTTTTCTACCTCTGTCTCCTCCCCTCCACTCCCCATTTATTACCCTTTAGTGTAGTTTCAGATAAGTATGAATGCTATAGTCTGTGTGTATCACTTCTTTCCTGTTTTCATTGTAGTTCTTTCCTACTTTGAAATTTGTTTTATTTTGTAAACCACTTAGATCTGCTAGTTAGGTTAGGCGGCATAGCAAGTTTTATTAAACTATAAGAACATGCCTATTTGGAACCTATTTAATAAAGACATATAGGTACCCACATGCCTCTATTACAATGTCTGGAAAAGTTGCAGAAATCATGGCTAAATTAAACTACTGATATTTATGTCTGTGAGCAGTTGTAAGAAGAAATTAGGTCTTACCTGATAATTTTCTTTCCATTAGTCCTTCCCACTATTCCAGAACCTGTGGGACAGTTGCGTCAATCAACCAGCAAGGTGGAGGGAGATAGAGAACTGAAAACTGAACTCTCTTGGCATCCAGTCGAACTCCTCAATATTTACTTTGACAAGCAGTAAGGAGAAACTCAGAATTAACACATCAACCTTAAACAACTCACTAACCTAAGACTAACCAGACAAGCAAACATGTGTGGACTTCTCTCATCTCTGGAAAACTTGTAGAGAACAAGAGATATGCAGGAAGCACCAAGCAAGGTGACAGTTGTTATCTGACCCATTACTTTGCACCAACTAAACATCTCAGAAACCTTGGGTGGAATAATGGGCAGGATTAATGGAAAGAAAAATTTCAGGTAACACCTAACTTCTGCTTCCATCATGTAGCTTTCAACTATTCCAGAACCTGTAGAATATTTAAAAGCAATCCATAGAGTGGGTGGGATCCTTGAGGACCAAAGTAGCAAAACTGGCTTCAGAGCACGCTGCAACGTCTGCCCTGTAGTGCTTGGCAAAGTATGCAGTGTCGACCAAACAAACAAACCCTGTAAATATCCACCAAAGACAGTAAGGTTGTCTCTGCTCAGGAAGTTGCGTACACCTCGTAGAATGAACTCACAAGGCCTGAGAAGCCTGCTTCCCTGCAAGCAAATAAGCTGATGTGATAGTCTGCTTCAGTCATCTAGCAATTGTGAGTTTGGAAGCCATAAGGATAAGCCTCTTTTTAACAAAAAACAAATACAGTCTGTCTGATTTGCAAAACTCATTCATGACTTACAAATATCTAATAAGGACTCTACGCACATCAATAAGCTTCAAGCAAGAACACTGAGCCTCTTCAGGCTCTGCAAAAGGACAGAAGCTCCACAGATTAGTTGAGATGAAATGCTGATACTACTTTCGGAAGAAAGGAAGGAACCATGTGCAGGGAGACCCCCACCTCAGAAAAGCAAAGAAATGAATTCTGACGCTCTGAAACCCTACATATTGACATAACAGCCACCAAGAATGCTGTCTTTAGCATAAGATCTTTCAGAGAGGTCTTTTGGAGCGGCTCAGAAGGAAGCATCTGAAGATCCCGAAGGACTAAATGAACGTTCCATTCTGGACACAGCATATGAAAGGGAGGCAAGCGGCCTGCTCCCCACAAGAACTGAATGATAACCGGTTGAGCCGCAAGAAATTTCTTCTGTAGTTGGCCCCTGAAATGGGCCAAAGCCGTAACTTTAGAGAACACAATGCCAGTCATTTCTGAAGTCCTGCCTGGAGAAATGCTAGGATGTGCACGATCTGAGCAGAGAAAGGAGAAAGTCTGTGTTCAGAACACCAGTCCTTGAACGTCCTCCACACCCTTGCACATGGATGTAGAGCATTTCTGAGCTTGAAGCAAGGTAACAATCACTTTATCAGAATAACCTTTTTATCTTGACTGTGCTCTTTCACTGGCTAAGGCGTAAGATCAAAGGAGCACAGATCATCCATGAGCACCAGATCATCCATGAGCTTTCTTCAGTAGTAGGTTGTGTACCTGCAGAAGATGGAGAAGAAACTCCATCCAGCAGTCAAATCAGGCCTACGTACCCATGGCTTTCGAGGTCAATCCGGGACTTTTAGACTTATTTGATCCAGGTGCAATGAGATCCTTTTCAACACACGGCCTACCATGGGGCAAGGAGGGAAGACGTACAGTAGATGTGTCTCCAGCCAGAGCTGTGCTAGGGCATCGATCCCCATCGAGCCCAGTTCTTTCCAACAGTTGAAGAACTTGGGCACTTTGGCATTCCTTTTCATTACCACTCAAATAGGGACCCAATAGAGCTACTGGAACACACTTACAATTAATTACTAACTCGCTCCAGTCTATTAAGTACAAAATATCTTTATTGAACACATATGCTTCAAAATAATGCACATGTATTTAAAATCAACTATAATAAAAATACTCACTCGTACCTTTCATACACATTCGTTCATTCATAGTACCTGTCTAGTGGATTATACATGTATGTACTGCTCATGTTGTTCTTTCTTATACTACTTGTGCTTTTACGTTTGATTATATTCTCAATTAAATGGTGCTTCCCTAGATATCGTAGCACCACTCATTACATAAATGCTTATCACTTCACAAAACACAAGTGATCTCAACAATCTTGAAAGAAACAGTCTCTGACGCTGACATCTGTGATTTTCCAGTTCCACAATGAATTTCTGGAAGTTGTTGTAAGTTGCTAGCACTGTTCTCAAAATAAATCCAACAACTTTCAGTCGCCTTCAGGTACTTGATGAACAGAATGAATCTATCGCTCCCACATCTGCTGTGAACTTGGTTCTGATGCAAACATCGGTTCCTCTATGCAGGACCGCATTTCGCTCACTTCATCAGGAGGAACCACCCCATCACTTTATTCATTTCTGTTCGGCTGCATGCCTAGATGAGACTTTCTCAGCACGGAAGCCTCATCTGCCCACTCCTTGAGGTCTAAATGAGGTATCTTAGGAAATGGAGGGGCAGCGGGGAGAGAAACTGAAGCACCTTGCAGCAACTGACTACCCCTGCTTCAATAAATAGGCCTGGTGTAAGAGCAATATGAACTCTGCAGAAAACAAAGATTCCGATGCAGCTGAATGCTTGTCAGGCCCTGACGCTGTAAAATAGTGGCTGTGCTCCGCGCATGAGCAGCCAGAGGCTGCTCCTCACTGCCAGTCAGCCCTGACAAAATGGCACAAGTTCCCATGCATTCCTGCATCAAACTGCACACCAAACCTGCCGAACAGCCCGAAGACCTCGGCATAGTTTGATGCTGTATCGAATCTGAAGATGTGCTACCATCAACCGTTTCCTCCTCATCCCACGGAATTCTCGTCTTGCACACACTGAAACTCCTTGATGCAGGCTGGCAGGTCCCAGAGTGGGAACACTGTTTAACTGCCTACGTGGGAGTTGCCATTCACCCTGTCACCAGTGAAGCACAACATGTGCCAAGTGGTCAGTCAGGATCCCTCCCCTGCACCAAGTAGAACTTGCAGCCCTCCAAGCGGTTCCAAATCAAACTTTAGTTGGAATTACCACTGCCAGCTGCTCTCCCAAAGCTCACCATCTCCACAAGTCTTACTGTAGATGAGAAAGGCTCAGGACTGATAATCTGTCCCACTCTCTCCAGCAAACCTCTTTCCTTTTTTTTTTTTTTTTTTAAGGTTGTTTGCTGGAAAAGGAAAGCTCCACAGGTCTTTCCTACATCCATGACCTCTTTATCTCTCGTACTCTCCATCTGCTTGCCCTAACTGAAACTTGGCTTTACCCTGAAGACTCTGCTTCAGTTGTGGCCCTATGCCATGGAGGTTATCTTTTCTCCCATACTCCTCGCCCGGTTGGCCGCGGAGGTGGTGTTGTGCTACTACTTTCACCCTCTTGTAGATTTCAACCACTTCTTCCACCTCAGTCTCACTGTTTTTCTTCCTTTGAAGTCCACTCCATCCGTCTATTTGCTCCTCTGCCTCTCCTAGAATCAGTCATTTAATCAACCCCCTGATAAGTCCCTTTCTTCACTGACTTTGATGCCTGGCTTTCCTTCTTTCTTGAACCTTCATCTCCTTCCCTCATTCTTGGGGATTTTAACATTCATGCTAATGATCCCTCTGACTCTTATGCTTCTCAGTTTCTTGCTTTAACATCCTCTTTCAATCTTCAACTGTGCTCCACTGCCCCCACTCACCAGAAAGGCCACTGTCTTGATCTTATCCTCTTCTCAAACTGCTCACTCTCCAGTTTCTGTGCCTCAACTCTTCCCCTCTCTGACCATCATCTGATAACTTTCACACTTAAATACCCTCCTCCCCAGTCACATCCAATCTTAACCAATACATTTAGGAATCTTCAGGCTATTGACCCTTCTACTCTGTCCTCCAGTGTTTCAAATCTCTTCTCTACCACTATGTTATCCAAGTCTGTCAATGAGGCTGTCTCTTCCTATAATACTATTCTCTCCTGTGCTCTGGATACTCTCGCTCCTCCCATTCCCCATTCTGTAAAACGTATCAAACCCCAGCCTTGGCTGACCTCTAGAATCCACTACCTACGTTCCTGTGCCCACTCTGACGAACGCCTTTGGCTGAAATCCTGTGCCCATGCTGACTTCATACATTTCAAATTCTTGCTGACCTCCTTCCAGTCTGCTCTTTTACTTGCCAAACAGGACTATTACATCCAGTTGACAAATTCTCTTGGCTCAAACCTTCGACGTCTCTTTGCCACACTGAACTCTCGCCTCAAAGTGCCTTCACCTCCAACTCCCCCTTCACTTTCTCCCCAGACTCTGGCTGAGTACTTTCATGATAAGGTTCACAAGATTAAACTTGAATTCTCAACCAGGTCACCTCCACCTCTCCTTCCCTTAGTCCATTCTCTCAACCCTCCAACCCCTGCCTCCTTTTCTTCCTTTTCTGAAATCACTGAAGAGAAAACTACATATCTTTTTTCCTCCTTGAAAATAACTACCTGTTCCTCTGATCCTAATCCCACCCATCTACTTAATACTATCTCTCCCACTGTCATCCCTTTTATCTGTCATATCCTCAATCTTTCACTTTCCACTGCGACTGTTCCTAATGCCTTCAAACATGCCGTAGTCACACCACTCCTTAAAAAACCTTCATTGGACCCTACCTGTCCTTCCAACTATTGCCCCATCTCCCTCCTCCATTTCCTATCCAAGATACTTGAACAAGCTGTTCACCGCTGTTGCCTTGACTTTCTTTCCTCTCAAGCTATTCTTGATCCACTTCAATCTGGCTTTCATCTTCTTCTTTCAACTGAAACAGCGCTTGCCAAAGTCTCCAATGATCTGTACCTGCCCACATCCAAAGGTCTCTATTCTATCCTCATCCTTCTCGATCTATCTGCTGCTTTTGACACTGTTGATCACAGCCTACTCCTTGATACGCTGTCCTCACTTGGATTTCAGGGCTCTGTTCTTTCCTGGTTTTCTTCTTATCTCTCCCAGCGTACCTTTAGTGTATACTCTAGTAGATCCTCCTCTAATTCTATCCCACTGTCAGTTGGTGTACCTCTGTCCTGGGACCTCTTCTTTTCTCCATCTATACTTCTTCCCTTGGTACTCTGATCTCATCCTATGGTTTTCAGTATAATCTTTACTCTGATGACTCCCAGATCTACCTCTCCACACCAGAAATCTCTGCCGAAATCCAGGCCAAAGTATCAGCCTGCCTGTCTGACATTGCTGCCTGGATGTCTCAACGCCATCTGAAACTGCTAAAACCTGTCGTTTCTTTCTTTATAATATCACCAAAATTCGCCCTTTCCTTTCTGAGCACACTACCAGAACCCTCATCTACACTCTTATCACCTCTTGCTTAGACTATTGCAACTTGCTTCTCACAGGTTTCCTACTTAGCCATCTCTCTACTCTTCAATCTGTTCAAAATTCTGCTGCACGACTAATATTCCGCCAGTGTAGTTATGCTCATATTAGCCCTCTCCTCAAGTCACTTCACTGGCTCCCTATCCGTTTCCGCATACAGTTCAAACTCCTCTTATTGACTTATAAGTGCATTCACTCTGCAGCTCCTCAGTACCTCTCCACTCTCATCTCTCCCTACACTCCTCCCCGGGAACTCCGTTCACTGGGTAAATCTCTCTTATCTGCACCCTTCTCCTCCACCGCTAACTCCAGACTCTGTTCCTTTTATCTTGCTGCACCATATATGCCTGGAATAGACTTCCTGAGCCGGTATGTCAAGCTCCATCTCTGACCATCTTCAAATCTAAGCTAAAAGCCCACCTTTTTGATGCTGATTTTAACTCCTAACCCTTATTCACTTGTTCAGAACCCTTATTTTATCATCCTCACTTTAATATTCCCTTATCTCTTGTTTGTCCTGTTTGTCTGTCCTAATTAGATTGTGAGCTCTGTCTAGCAGGGACTGTCTATTCATGTTCAAGTGTACAGAGCTGCGTACATCTCGTAGCGCTATAGAAATGATAAGTAGTAGAAACAGGGAAGAGGTGAAGGGAAGAAAGAAGTAAATTTGAATGGCACCACAGACAGGGATCTAAAGAGCTCCAGATATGACTCTGCAGATTGAAGCAAACCACAAAGCTCAACTTGGTACCAGTTGACCAACTGGACCAGGAGCAAATCACTCAGAACCAGAGGCTGAAAAGTGTGTTCCATCTGCTGAAGACAGAAAATACAGAGGAGTTGGACTAGATGCTTGGAGAGATATGTCTCAGATCAGATTTCAGGTCTCTATCTGCAGCTGCTGGTTGATAAGACACATTTATCCCACAGGTTCTGGAATAGTAGGAAGCTATGTAATGGAAATACACATATTTCAAAATGTATATGTGTAAATTGCAATTCCACCCATGATCCACCCCAAACTTGCCCCAAATACACCTACATCCAGGTTGTATTGAACTATGCATATTCTGGTCAGTGATATATCAAAAGCTCAACCAAATCTCTTAAATAGCAGTAAAGAAATAAGCAAAGCATATCTCTATATATCTATATATAAATAGATAGACAGACAGACAGAATCAGGATCTTCAGAAAAGCAGCAATAAACTTAGCATGCCTGTCACAATCAAAGACACAGGTGCCATCACCCTTACAAATTAGCCTTTGTTTTGATATTATCCTATGTCATGTATTAGTAAAACATACAAGAAAGCTCGTTGTGGGCTCCTTTTACCAAGCGCATGCCGAGGGTGCCTTTTACTGCTCCCAGTAAAAGACTTTTTTCCTGAAAGGAAATGGCTGTATGCTAATCAAAGGCATTGGCACACGGCCATTTCCTGGAGAAGTCCTTATGTTAAGGGTTCCGGTGATAACCCAGCAGTAATTGAGCAGTGCACAGCACTGCCTGATTACCATCGGGCATGGTGCTACCCGATTACCACCGGGTGTGCCCCCCACCGCTTGGAACCCCCCCTCCCCCCCAATTTTGTGAACCAAGATGGCATCTGAGGCAGATATGCAGTTTTGAGCTCTGGAGTCTCCAGCGTGGTTTCAGGTTCTGCTGCGCCTTACCTCTGTTTCAAATGAGTAAGAGGAAGGCTAAGATCCAGGGCATCCCCTCTAGCTGTGGAAGTGGTTGGCCGCTGAATCAGGAGACGATTGATAGGTTTAGTGTTCACCCGTGGGAACACCGGGTCTGCTGGAACGCTGTCAGACTGCAGTATGGAGGGTGCTTCGCTTAGCTCCCCCCCCCCCCCCCCCCCGAATTCAGGTCCTCCTTGAACTGGAAGCAGTATTGTGGTGGCAGTAGCACGGCATGATGGAGCCCCAAGTGAGGTATCTGTTTCCATGATTATACGAGGGGGCCCTGCCACGACCTCTACCACTTTTGTGATGGCATCGGAAGGGGGTCAAGCTGATGCTCGGTTCTTGACCCCAAAGGGAAGTCTTGCTATTACAAGCCTTGAAGATTTACAGAGACTGGCTGCTGTGACTATGGAGTCCTGTCCTTGTGGGACCTGATCTGGGGTTTGCATTTGTCCCTCCAGAAGATTTCAGATTCCTTTGGGAATGAAGTACAAAGGTTGAAAGATAACTTTGGAACGTTATCTAATGACCTGGGGCAACAGGTCATAAGAATTGGCGTGTTGGAAGATGGATATGAGCAGTTTCAGAGCTTTTCTACAGTGACTATTAAGAAGAAGAATGTCTTGGCTCGTATTTTCAGGAGATATTGGGGATCCCAGCAGAGGGTCTCCCGCCCATCAGAACTCAATATCTTTCAGGATTACCTAGAGGACCTGGTAATAGACCTCAATCGGGTATGAATTTAAATGAATTTCTAGAAAGCACTTTAGAAGTGATAATTGAATGTACCACATTGCTGGTGACTTTTACCCTAGAAATGGATAGGAACAATATTTTCCACTTGTATTTTTGTCATGTAAATGCAGTTTCTTTGGGTTTAAAAATATACATTTTTCCCAATTTGGCAAGAGATATCCAGAAAAGGAGGAAAGAATTTATGGCCCCTCAGCTGAGGGTCCTTTCCCTAAATAGAACTTTTGTTTTGAAAAATTTCCTGTCATTGCTTGGTGGCTCTAAAAGCTATTAATTATGTTTTTTTGATCTTAAGAAACTGTTAGACTTGATAATTGCTAAAAAAAAAAAAAGAATTGAATGTATTCTTGACAGATCCTGCAAGTTAATGTTTGTACTATTAGGCCGGCAGTGAACGTCAACCTTTTCTTCTGTCTCTAGGGAGAATTTTCTCTGAAATGGAGACTTCTCTTCTTTCTTATTTTATCTTTCCTTGGTTCAAACTATTGTGGGCTAAGTGTATTGATTTATTTTTCCTTAAATTTGTTCTTTTTGAGTGTATCATTTTCTTTGATATTTCCATTATCATTCATAAGTTTGTTCTTTGAAAGTTAAGATTGTAAAAGTGTATAAATAAAAAAATTAAAGAAAAACTATTTTGTTGTGCCAGAAATGGAGCATGATGGGGGCACGAACTACTGAGTCAAATTTCTGCAAGGTAGGCTTGATGTGCTTCTGTAAAAGGGCCCCCTAAGTGAATTGAGACTATTTACTACAGTATAAGAAACATGAATAATTGGGTAAATTGATTTGTCTTTTTCTTGATATGACTAGCTCTGATTCCCCATCATCGTCTCCATTTGTTCCAGCAAGATATAGACGTGGGAGCAAGCTCCGCTCAATAATCATTCTGACAGCGTTGACAGAGTATAGGAGCATGCTCAGTCTACTGCCAGTGACGTAAGATGCTGCAGAGATTTAAAGTGACTGTAAGCTGAAAGCTGACAGAACTTGATATCTACTGCTAAGGCTCAGTATCTGAGAAAAATCATTATTTCCGTTTGTTCCAGCAAGATACTGGTGTGCGAGCAAGCTCTGCTCAACAATCATTCTGAAAGAGCTGATGGAGCGTGGGAGCAAGCTCCATCTACTCCCGGTGACGTAAGATGCCGTGGAGATTTTTCTGCAGCGCCTAGCAGCACACTGCCACTCACCACACCATCTAATGTGCAAGCCAAAGGCATGCACCTTTGTAAAGGACTTGGGTAATTAGTTGTTAAGATCAGTTAGAGTATTAAATTGTTTACCTCTTTTAAGAATGTTTTCTCTTAAATTACTCTTGTGGGATTTTTAGTGTGAGGATGAGGGGCTTTACCAACTACCTCAGGCTCTATGGTTAAGGATTAGGGGATTCCAGTCTATGACTCAGAAAGAAATTATTATGTGCCACCTAGAAATTCAGAAAATTTAAATAATTTAGTTATTTTTTCTACAGTAAAATTTTATTCCTGTGATTATCAGTGAAAGGAAATCTGAGTCTGTTTTAAATAACTATCATGAAACGAAGAAGGGCTACACTATGAATATTAGAAATTTGAAAGTAATACGACCAGTAATGATTACTGGCTGTTCTTTTACTCCAGTTGTGAGCTCTGTCGAGCAGGGACTGTCTCTTTATGTCCAGAGTACATTGCTGCGTACGTCTAGTAGTACTATAGAAATGATAAGTAGCAGTAGTAGTAGTACTTTTATGTAAATGCTAGATCAGCTGTAGGTAGGGTAGATCAATGCCAGTCTGATTTTTCTTACAGAAACCTGTTTTTCTATTTTAGATCCTCGTTTGAAATCTATGTTACTCAATGGGGTAAAATATATTTTATGCCCCTAAACAGGACAAGAAAGAAGGGGGTCTTATAATTCATTAAAAAAAAAGTTTTACAGTTAAAATACCAGAAAAGATTTCCACTTTTCTCTTAGAAGTTTTTTGCTGTTCATTTTATGATTCTGCACTCTCTGGCACACTGTGCTGCATGGTTGTGTATTTTTCTCCAGAAAAATGGACTAGGTATACTACACGATCTAGTGACCAGATATGTGTTGCAATATCTGGCTACGATGTTAATTGGAGATATCAACTTACATCTTGATGACTGTTTAGACGCTCAGGTCAATGACTTTCTTGATTTTCTTTAGATACTTTAGGGTTTAATAGACCAAATATTCTAAGTTCTCATGATAAAGATCACAACTTAGATGTTTTAGCTTTGGCTCATGTAAATTGACAGGATTTCAATCTGCAGTCAATAGTTGCATCTCACTACCCTGGACTGATCATTTATTACTTGATTTTACTAATTTACAGCGTGAATCTATAATGAGGCCAATAAAACCCAGTGCCCAAAGGAAAACCAGAGGAAAGATAGATTCCACTCTCTTCTGGAATAAATTACACAGTTTATGCGAGACTATTCCCCAAAATGACCTGTTTTAGAAGTGGCATGAATATGTCTCAGATTTATTAGACAATACAGTACCATATAAAATTAAGACAAAGATTATACATAATTCCGAGAAATGGTTCGATGATGAACTTTCAGCTTTAAAACACCATTTTCGTTTGTTTGTTTTTTCTTCCTGCTCTATATCTATCTTTCACATTAAACTTTCTTCCATTTTTCTTTCTCATCAAATCTATCTAGTTTCCATCTCTTCATTTCCCTCCATGGACACCGTCTCCTCCCATCTTTCTTCTCTCCTCTTCCCCTTCTCTCTATGGGCACCATATTCTCCCATCTCCACCCCTCCTTTCCCTGAGTACCATCACCTCCCTTCTCTCTCCCCTGAAACAAAGGCATGGAAAAAAAACAGTGGACATCAAATGGGTCACAAATTGACATGGAAAGACAGTCTACACTGCATGCAAATCTCTTTCATCAATATTAATTGTGGATATCCTGAAAACCTGACTGGCTAGGGTGCATCCAGGATCAAGTTTGGGAACCACTGGTCTATGGATCTAAACACATACCAGAAGCCAATCATCAATTCCAGGAGTCAGAACATCATTCTTTGAGGCTTACAGAAACAGAATTGAGGACGTCTTTAGCCAGTCCAGTGTCCTCAAAGAATTTTCAGTTCCCCATAATGCATTCTTACCTTTGCGGGATACAGTACAGAGAACTTAATTTTCTTATTATGCAAGGCTGAACAAACAGGAGTGAACAACTTCTGGGCAGTGGCTACATATGCAGAATAATCCTGGAAACATAAAATGTTTTGTTCTTCATAATTCAATGAAACACCCAATTGAATAGCTCTCAAAATGGCCTGTTTGTGATTATAATTCAAGATCTGAGGTATTACTGCACAGGGTTTAGAGTTTTTTGCTGTGGGGGGCCCACTATGTGTGCCTGTTCCATCCTCAGGGGGTCTAATTGAGTATTGAGCTGCAGCGACTGTGGCAGCCAGCATTCAAAAAAGCCCACCAGTTCCAAGTCCTTGAGAGACTCTGATACTCCAATAAGCATCAGATTATTTCAGTGGGAACAGTTTTCTAAGTCATCTATCTTGGTCTTTATTTCAGCCAACTGCTTGTAAATCACCTCTGATGGCTCCGTCACTGCAACCATGCTGTCTTCCATGTCACTGACTCTCTGATGCCGGTGGTCCATGTCAAGGTTGAAGCCATCCAGCTGTTCATGAGTCGCTTCCGCTCTGTCATAGATGGCCTGCAATTTTTTGTTCAGAGCGGCTTCCACTCATGCCATTACCTCCATGGTTATTTCAGCGGTTCCTGTGGAGCAGATGGAGGGGTTCGGCGGAGCCAGACTATCCACCATCTTGTTGTCAGACACCTTGCTCCACTCCCTGTTTCTTTTCAGTAGTTTGACTGCTATGTATCTATGTTGTGTACCCGATCTCCATATCAGCGATTGCACGGCAAAGTAGAAAAAAAGATTCTCACAATTTGATAAGGCGAGCCGATATTTTAGCTTGGTCAAGAGGGCTAAACAAGTGAGGACAAGAGGCACATGGTGCCATGCTGGTGAGTGGTCACTGAAATGCAGAGCTCCTGAATTTCCTCCTGTTTTTAAAATGTAGATCATACAGCACTGTTCATCACTTCTATAGATCAACTAAATATTCTTTATCATGCATTCTTAATATTTTATCATCTTCATTTTTCATTTATGTTGCATCCATTGAGTTATATTAATTTTAATTTTATTTCAAATATAAGAAAGTGTATTAATTCACTTCTGAGGTATGTTTCTATAGATTTCATTATTCAGCTTCCACCTCTTACCAATTATTTAAGCGGGTTTTTTTTTTTTTTTTAGCTTTTTTGGATCTACTTGTTGGCATTGTTTAACCTTGTAGTACTACTGATATTGACAGTAATCACAAAAACACTGTATATTCTGTCTTTATGATGCCATCTTTTTCACACTTTTCATAACATTTGTCTGAAGACTTATTTTTAACGTTCTTTTGCATATACTCATTTTATTTTAATATTTATTTTAGAGTTTCATTCAGCACGTTCTTAATGTATGATTGCAATCCTTGTAGATGGTTTTGTATGTATGTTTTTAATAGACCCCCTGATGGAGACGTTCTGCCAAAGCACAGCCTGTGTTAGGTACCACATCTCACTTTGGAGGTCCATTGTGCTTTTTTTGCTTTACTTGTCTTGTGCTTGGGATTCTCTCTTTCCTGCCTTCTATATGTAGACCGACGTCATTTGGGTTTTTTCCCCCAGAATCGTTGAAAGACGAATGCTGGCAATTATAGCAGAGCTTTTTCAGGACTATGTAGTGAAACTTCCCCAATAAAGACTTTTACTTGAAACACAGATTCATGCTGGGACCACTTAAGGTTTCAGTTCTGCGGTTCTTTAATGTGTCTTGGTAGCTGGAATGGATAGCAATAAAAGTGCATACTGGTTCTGAATCCATATACAGTTGAATGTAAGTATAAATTTAAATCCGATAGTGTTTTTTTTTATGAAGAGAAATATACTGTTTGAAAGTCTTCTCGTTGATATTTAGATGTTTTTGAAATATACACCAATGAATGGAATTTTTTGGAGAGTAGTTTCCATGGGCTGCCAAACTTGATTGATGCTTTCCTGAAGGTTCTTGTACGCTATTATACATTTGTTCATTTTACTATTGATTTGCTGTCAACAAAATTTTAACTTTTATTTTAAGCTATACCTGCTGTACACCACCTTGAGTGAATGTCTTTCTTTACTGTTTCAATAATTTGGTTGAGCTTTTTTGATATACAAATGTATTTGGTTGTATTGCTCATGGCTGTCTATATCTTTTGAGTTACATTTCTGGTCATTGCACATACTTTGGTGCATGGGTTAGTTTTATAAGAGACATTTTATGCATTTAGAAAGGAAGTTATCAATGTCGGCGACTGTTACAATGCATTTTTTTACTGTTAAGCCTAGTAAAGAACCGGCTAGTTTTAGGTGCTAAGAATGTACACAAAAACCGGTATCACTATCATGTGTAAGTGGTCACTTATCCATGGTATACACTCCAAAGTACTGATAGAAATAAAAAAAAATGAAATTGCAGATCTATTTTTAGTAAATTGTAACTTATCTTTAAAAACAAGCACGGTACCTGAAGATTGGAGGGTGGTCAATGTAACACCAATTTTTAAAACGGGTTCCAGAGACGACATGGGAAATTATAGACTGGTGAGCCTGACATCGGTGCAGGGCACGATGGTAAAGGCTTTTATAAAGAAGAAAATTATTGAACATATAGGCATGCATTAATAGGATATGGAGGGGCATATTCGATATGATGTCTAAGTCCAACTTTGGATGTTTTGCTAAAAACGCCCAAAATTCAAGTGGGGAATATAAGCATTTTCAAAACAGAAAAATGTGTTAAAATTTTTTTTATGGCTATTTGCTACATGTTTTTGTGCTCTGTGCATTTATCTTTTTGGTCCATTTTTGAAAAAAAAAAAATGTCCAAGTGAAAAACACACAAAATCAAGCCATTGGGATATAGGAGGAGCCATCATTCTTAGTAGACTGGCCACACAGACATCCCAGGAGAGCAATGGGGGCACCCTAGGGGGCAATGCAGTGGATTTCAAATAAATGCTACCAGGTACACGTCACCATTGCTCCCTTATTTTCCCTGCTGAGCCCCACAAAACCCCCTACCCCCAACTGTACAACACTACAATAGACTTATCGGTGAAGGAGGCACATATATGTGGGTACAGTGGGTTTCTGGTGAGTTCTGGACGGCCCACAGTTTCCTCCACAAGTGTAACAGGTAGGGGGAGGTATGGGCCTGGGTCTACCTGTCTGCACTGCACTGCACCCACGACTATCTAATGGACTATAACATCTGAGTCCGGCAAGTAATGTTTTTAATTACATTTTTCGGGGGTTGGAGGGGGTGAGTGACCACTGGGGGAGTAAGGGGCGGTCATCCCTGATTTCCTCCAGTGGTGATCTAGTCATTTAAGGCACCTTTTTATGTCTATGGATCTAAACACATACCAGAAGCCAATCATCAATTCCAGGAGTCAGAACATCATTCTTTGAGGCTTACAGAAACAGAATTGAGGACGTCTTTAGCCAGTCCAGTGTCCTCAAAGAATTTTCAGTTCCCCATAATGCATTCTTACCTTTGCGGGATACAGTACAGAGAACTTAATTTTCTTATTATGCAAGGCTGAACAAACAGGAGTGAACAACTTCTGGGCAGTGGCTACATATGCAGAATAATCCTGGAAACATAAAATGTTTTGTTCTTCATAATTCAATGAAACACCCAATTGAATAGCTCTCAAAATGGCCTGTTTGTGATTATAATTCAAGATCTGAGGTATTACTGCACAGGGTTTAGAGTTTTTTGCTGTGGGGGGCCCACTATGTGTGCCTGTTCCATCCTCAGGGGGTCTAATTGAGTATTGAGCTGCAGCGACTGTGGCAGCCAGCATTCAAAAAAGCCCACCAGTTCCAAGTCCTTGAGAGACTCTGATACTCCAATAAGCATCAGATTATTTCAGTGGGAACAGTTTTCTAAGTCATCTATCTTGGTCTTTATTTCAGCCAACTGCTTGTAAATCACCTCTGATGGCTCCGTCACTGCAACCATGCTGTCTTCCATGTCACTGACTCTCTGATGCCGGTGGTCCATGTCAAGGTTGAAGCCATCCAGCTGTTCATGAGTCGCTTCCGCTCTGTCATAGATGGCCTGCAATTTTTTGTTCAGAGCGGCTTCCACTCATGCCATTACCTCCATGGTTATTTCAGCGGTTCCTGTGGAGCAGATGGAGGGGTTCGGCGGAGCCAGACTATCCACCATCTTGTTGTCAGACACCTTGCTCCACTCCCTGTTTCTTTTCAGTAGTTTGACTGCTATGTATCTATGTTGTGTACCCGATCTCCATATCAGCGATTGCACGGCAAAGTAGAAAAAAAGATTCTCACAATTTGATAAGGCGAGCCGATATTTTAGCTTGGTCAAGAGGGCTAAACAAGTGAGGACAAGAGGCACATGGTGCCATGCTGGTGAGTGGTCACTGAAATGCAGAGCTCCTGAATTTCCTCCTGTTTTTAAAATGTAGATCATACAGCACTGTTCATCACTTCTATAGATCAACTAAATATTCTTTATCATGCATTCTTAATATTTTATCATCTTCATTTTTCATTTATGTTGCATCCATTGAGTTATATTAATTTTAATTTTATTTCAAATATAAGAAAGTGTATTAATTCACTTCTGAGGTATGTTTCTATAGATTTCATTATTCAGCTTCCACCTCTTACCAATTATTTAAGCGGGTTTTTTTTTTTTTTTTTAGCTTTTTTGGATCTACTTGTTGGCATTGTTTAACCTTGTAGTACTACTGATATTGACAGTAATCACAAAAACACTGTATATTCTGTCTTTATGATGCCATCTTTTTCACACTTTTCATAACATTTGTCTGAAGACTTATTTTTAACGTTCTTTTGCATATACTCATTTTATTTTAATATTTATTTTAGAGTTTCATTCAGCACGTTCTTAATGTATGATTGCAATCCTTGTAGATGGTTTTGTATGTATGTTTTTAATAGACCCCCTGATGGAGACGTTCTGCCAAAGCACAGCCTGTGTTAGGTACCACATCTCACTTTGGAGGTCCATTGTGCTTTTTTTGCTTTACTTGTCTTGTGCTTGGGATTCTCTCTTTCCTGCCTTCTATATGTAGACCGACGTCATTTGGGTTTTTTTCCCCCAGAATCGTTGAAAGACGAATGCTGGCAATTATAGCAGAGCTTTTTCAGGACTATGTAGTGAAACTTCCCCAATAAAGACTTTTACTTGAAACACAGATTCATGCTGGGACCACTTAAGGTTTCAGTTCTGCGGTTCTTTAATGTGTCTTGGTAGCTGGAATGGATAGCAATAAAAGTGCATACTGGTTCTGAATCCATATACAGTTGAATGTAAGTATAAATTTAAATCCGATAGTGTTTTTTTTTATGAAGAGAAATATACTGTTTGAAAGTCTTCTCGTTGATATTTAGATGTTTTTGAAATATACACCAATGAATGGAATTTTTTGGAGAGTAGTTTCCATGGGCTGCCAAACTTGATTGATGCTTTCCTGAAGGTTCTTGTACGCTATTATACATTTGTTCATTTTACTATTGATTTGCTGTCAACAAAATTTTAACTTTTATTTTAAGCTATACCTGCTGTACACCACCTTGAGTGAATGTCTTTCTTTACTGTTTCAATAATTTGGTTGAGCTTTTTTGATATACAAATGTATTTGGTTGTATTGCTCATGGCTGTCTATATCTTTTGAGTTACATTTCTGGTCATTGCACATACTTTGGTGCATGGGTTAGTTTTATAAGAGACATTTTATGCATTTAGAAAGGAAGTTATCAATGTCGGCGACTGTTACAATGCATTTTTTTACTGTTAAGCCTAGTAAAGAACCGGCTAGTTTTAGGTGCTAAGAATGTACACAAAAACCGGTATCACTATCATGTGTAAGTGGTCACTTATCCATGGTATACACTCCAAAGTACTGATAGAAATAAAAAAAAATGAAATTGCAGATCTATTTTTAGTAAATTGTAACTTATCTTTAAAAACAAGCACGGTACCTGAAGATTGGAGGGTGGTCAATGTAACACCAATTTTTAAAACGGGTTCCAGAGACGACATGGGAAATTATAGACTGGTGAGCCTGACATCGGTGCAGGGCACGATGGTAAAGGCTTTTATAAAGAAGAAAATTATTGAACATATAGGCATGCATTAATAGGATATGGAGGGGCATATTCGATATGATGTCTAAGTCCAACTTTGGATGTTTTGCTAAAAACGCCCAAAATTCAAGTGGGGAATATAAGCATTTTCAAAACAGAAAAATGTGTTAAAATTTTTTTTATGGCTATTTGCTACATGTTTTTGTGCTCTGTGCATTTATCTTTTTGGTCCATTTTTGAAAAAAAAAAAATGTCCAAGTGAAAAACACACAAAATCAAGCCATTGGGATATAGGAGGAGCCATCATTCTTAGTAGACTGGCCACACAGACATCCCAGGAGAGCAATGGGGGCACCCTAGGGGGCAATGCAGTGGATTTCAAATAAATGCTACCAGGTACACGTCACCATTGCTCCCTTATTTTCCCTGCTGAGCCCCACAAAACCCCCTACCCCCAACTGTACAACACTACAATAGACTTATCGGTGAAGGAGGCACATATATGTGGGTACAGTGGGTTTCTGGTGAGTTCTGGACGGCCCACAGTTTCCTCCACAAGTGTAACAGGTAGGGGGAGGTATGGGCCTGGGTCTACCTGTCTGCACTGCACTGCACCCACGACTATCTAATGGACTATAACATCTGAGTCCGGCAAGTAATGTTTTTAATTACATTTTTCGGGGGTTGGAGGGGGTGAGTGACCACTGGGGGAGTAAGGGGCGGTCATCCCTGATTTCCTCCAGTGGTGATCTAGTCATTTAAGGCACCTTTTTATGTCTTATTTGTTATAAAAAAAAAAGGTCTAGCTCAAAACGTCTGTTTTAGTTCTGGACAGTTTTGTTTTGTTCCATTATGGCTGAAAAATGTCCAAGTGTTAGATATGGCCAGATCCCACCCTTAACACGCCCTCTTGTGATTTGAAAGTACTTCTGACTTCATAGAAAAATGTCTAAAAATTGGTTTTGAAAATGCCAATTTGGACATTTTTGTGAGAAAAACGTCCAAATGCAGAATGAAGCCACTTGTACGTTTTTCTCTTTTGAATTCAGCCAATTTAGGGAAATCTTCCTTCACCATTCTGTATATGTTTTTGAAGGTGAGAATAAACGTGGAAAAAGGTGAGTCCTTGATATCTGTATTTTCATGAAACATTTGACATAGTACTTCATGAAAGACTCCTGACACAACCTCTACATGGAATAAAGCAAAATACAACAGCCTTCTGAATATTTTAAGGCATCATATCAATTTATTTGCTGTTTTTTTTAAAGTAAACCAGGCTTGTCCAAAGAACTGGGACCAAACAAATAATTAATAATAAAATCAACACAGTTTATTAATGTTTCCTTAGAAATGACTCAACACAACGTTGTGTTTCGGCCTGGCGGCCTGCATCAGGAGTCTTATGTCTTACGGAAAGACTGACTGGCTTCACTATTGCATCAGTGCTTACTCCAGTGCCTTACGGTTTGACACAACAGTCTTTTTTAAGACCAATTTTATGTTGCTATTTCAAGCCTTCTATTTTTCAACCTAAATGTAAAATTAGACCATCAGTCTTTCCTTAAGACATAAGACTCCTGATGCAGGCCGCCAGGCCGAAACACAATGTTGTGTCGAGTCATTTCTAAGGAAACATTAATAAACTGTGTTGATTTTATTATTATTTGTTTGGTCCCAGTTCTTTGGACAAGCCTGGTTTACTTTTCCCACTTCTTTTATCTCTGTTTGCTGCCCCGTGGGATCTATTGAGTTCTCCACGTACGTGGATCCTCTTTGGATGTTTTTTTAAAAAACAGATTCAGAATAAGAAAACAGTAAATATAAAAGGCATATATTTGGTTACCCTTCCAGTCAATACTTTTCTCCTTTGCAAACATCTCTTAGAGCCAGTTAAGAGTCTTTCCATTCTTGCTTTTGGGAATTTTGTCCCATACTTCCCTGTGGAACTCTTCTAGTTCAGAAACTGTGAAGGAATGTTTAGAAGGAATGGATCCAAAGAAGCTTAGTGGAGATTGGGTCTGGAATTAGAAAAGGTACAGCGGAAGGGCAACGAAAATGATAAAAGGGATGGGACGACTTCCCTATGAGGAAAGGATAAAGCAGCTAGGGCTGTTCACACCTTGGAGAAAAGATGGTTGAGGGGAGATATGACAGAGGTCTATAAAATAATTTTTATCTTTATATCCTGTAAGTATTTCATGGTTGATATAGAGATTTTTTTTTTATATTGTCATCTTGCTTAAATATCCCCCTACTTTCAGCTTCAGTTTCTTCATTGACTGTGGGACATTAGCTTTTAGGACATTTTGAGGCATATTTTCGAAGCACTTAGCCTTCCAAAGTTCCATAAGTGTCTATGGAACTTTGGAAGGCTAAGTGCTTTGAAAATATATCTCATTGATATTTAGTTGAATCCATTCTTCCTTACATTGTATAATAGTTCCTGTGCCACTGGTTGTAACGCAACTGAAAAATATAATAGATCTACCCTCATCATTAACAGCTGATACAGTGGGGTTTTTTTTCTTCAAATATGCCATCCTTTTTTCTCTAAATGTATCTTGCAGTGTTGTAGCTGAACAGTTCAATTTTGTTTCGTCACTCCAAAATATTTTGTTCTAAAAAATGTTTCAGGTTTCATCAAAGTTTTCTTTTGCATACTTTAGATGATGACTTTTGTGATGATGTTTTAGAAGACATTTCCTTCTGACAACAGCCTTGTGTAGTTCTCACTGTTGTGTTAGCAGTGGTGTACTGTAGACCTGTATACAATTACTCCAGTTTTCAGGCAGTTCTATCAAGAGAGTTTCTTGGTCTTCCAGATCTTGCATTGATTTCAACAATTCTTTGTACCTTCCATTTCTTAACAATATTTATGACAGTCGAAACTTCTAGTTAGAAGTGTTTATAGATTCTTTTATAACCTTCCCCTGCTTTGTAGGAGTAAGTTATCTTCATTTATTCAGGCAGATGCCCATGGATGTTGAAAGTAGATAAAACAGCAGTCACAAGCTGAGAAGTTAGAAATGGCCAGAGCATTTGTTCCACTATAGAATTTTCTTCACCTAACTGAAGATCCTATGAATAATTAAACTGCTCAGGCTTTATTAACATCTTAAAAAAAATAAGTTAGTAGATTTGGGTTAGTTAAACAATGATACTGATTTACATTCTAAGTATATAAGGATGGTCATCGTTCTGATATTTTTCTTTAAATAACTGTTTTGTAGGTATGATTCTACAATTTTTGATATTTAATTATTTGGATCACTGCTGGGCAGTTTAGCCTAATTGCCATGCTCTGTTTTGCTCCCGCCCCTTGATTTGTGAGTTGCACCATTTCTCCATTTTTTAAAGTGTCTACCTATGAATGCCTGCATTTCTGCTATGACTTCTAAGTAATTACAGAACTGGCAACCTGCCACACAACTTGTAGTTTGATTTCATCATCACTGTACGATCTAGTGAGCCTTCTAAGTCACTAGTGTAGTCTGCCAGACAGCTATGCAAGTAACTTGGGAGCATTTGTGTTTCCACTAGGACTTATAATTGTTAAATAGGATGCAGCGTGCCAGACAGATCCAACTGCCAGTCGAATCTATTACCAAAGCTATCAGACAATCCATCAGGCTGTGATGCCTGTGTTATTGCCAGGATTTCTAACAGTGCATATAAGCCTCTTTTCTATACATTCTGGCGGTCACAATATCTGGAGATATGAACCCTTAATTATGTGTTGTTAAGCCGTGATTTGTGTCCCCACTTCTGGCAAATAAGGATCTTCTGTGCTTATACCATGCCCACTTGAACTCCATTACTGTTTTAGTTGTCACCACTCATCTTTGGAGGACATTCCACGCTTCCATATCCTTTCCATGAAAAAATACAGCATGAGGTTTCTCCTTAGTCTACTACCTCAGAGCCTCATATGTAGCCCCTTGTTACAGAACACACTTTCCCTTGAAACAGATTTGTGTCTTGCGTATCATTAATATTTTTCAGGTACCTAAATATCTCTCTCATATCACCCTTGTCTTGCCTCACCTCTACAGTATACATGTTTATATTTCTAAGCTTCATCTTAAAGTAGTGGTTCCCAAACCTGGTCCTGGAGGCACCCCAGCCAGTCAGGTTTTCAGGATACCCACAATGAATATTCATGAGAGAGATCTGCATGCACTGCCTCCACTGCAAGGGTTTCTGAAGCAGACTCCACATCATTTTGGTGACCCTTCTCTGGATTGCCTCAGCTCATATCATACAATATGGCATCTGGAATGGGACACAATACTCCAGCTGAGGTTTCACCAGTCAGCAAGGTTACCTCTTTACTACTACTTTTACTTATGTACCTTAGAGTCCCTCTGACTTTAATTACATGGACCAGCAGGGAAAGTTAGTTATAACGAAGGCACTGACAAGAATATGACAATGTATTTGGGGAAAAGCTGTTGTATACTCATAGAAAAAGGCTACAGAAGTGCTGTATGACAAAATATTTATTATGCTCTCACTCACCTGCCTGTCCACTTCTGGAAGCAGAAGCAGGAGGTATTGTTGAAAGTGCTGAGGTAAGGAAGCAAATGTATGTTTGTTTATTAAAGCCCTCAGGTTGGTGTTCACGAGAATGGATCCTGGTGTTTCTATGTCAATATCCTCAGCTTTGGTCCACTTCAAATGCCCTGCAATAAACAGATAAATATGACTAACCACAGTCCCCAAGTCTACTTGGGGCCACACTTTACACATTTGTTTAAGATAACACCTTTTCTCACTCTCTAACCTTAAATTATGTAAAGTCAAACAGCACACTTAGGCGGTAATCCTGGATTATGCCGGAGAAACCATTCTTCACTGAAGTTAACACAAGCTTCTGATTTAATTGCCTGTGGTAGTTTGCACCAGTATTCGTCAGAATTGTTCAGCACAAATGCTGAAGCAGGCTGGTAGCGTTTAGTGGCATTTGCTTATGCAAATATGAAGAGAGAGAAAGAGATATAGGGCCAGATGCATAAAGCTTACCAAGCTATTAACATTTTCTTTAGACTGGTTCTAGCCAGTCTAAAGAAAGTGATCATGTGGCTAGTAATGCACAAAGGGGTTTTCCGTGGCCCTGAGTGCCATTAGCAGCCACTGAGAACCCTATGCAGATGAATTACAATGAGCTCATTAGTATTCTAATGAGCTCATTAATATTCTGATGTTTATTACAGGGGATGCACAGTTCCAGAGCAGCCATAATTTAACCAGCAAATTTTACAGCTGCTCTGGAGCTGTCAGAGAGGAGAGAAGCACAAGCAGGCAGCTGCAAAGGCTGCCTGCTTGTGCTTCCTACCTCTCACCTCCCGACATTCCGCACCCCCCCCAAGCCCCATCGTGAGCTCCACCCCCCCCCCCCCAATTTTTTTTAAAGTTTCCCTGGTGGTCCAATGGACCCCAATACCCCCCCCCGCCCACTGTGAATCTTTTTTTTTTCAGGATCCCTGTACCTTTAGAAGGTGGAGGCAGGAGCGCACGAGCAACAGCTCCTCCCTTGAGCCCGCCCAAAACAAAATGGCAGTGCACAGGCCCCGCCCAGTGCATTATGGGATCTACTGGGCGGGGATAAGCACAATAAAAGGAAAAAAAACCTTCTTGTATGATGTTCAGCCCCACCCAGTGCATCCCACAATGTACTGAGCAGGGCCTGGGCGCTGCCATTTTGTTCCTGGCGGCCAGACGCAGGAGCTTGTGTTCCTGCCCTTCTGCCTCCACTGTCTAAAGGTACATGGAAGGAGGTGGGGGAAGGAATTGGGGGGATGGGATTAGGAGGAGGGAGGTGGGGGGATGGGATTAGGAGGGGGTCTGTGCATGAGAATGGGGAGGGGGGGCGGGAAGGGATCCGGTTCACTAGACCACCAGGGAAAATTTTAAAAAATGATTGACGGAGGGCTGTAGGGGGGTATGTGTTGGGGTCCTTTGGACCACCAGGGAAATTAAAAAAAAAAAAAAAAAAGATTCGTGGGGGGGGGGGGGGGGGGGGGGTGTCAGTGCCCACTGGACCACCAGGAAAAAAAATGTGTGTGCTCGGTGCATCAGAGCTGTCAAATGCATTTGACAGCTCGAACTCGCAAATAGCAAGTGATGTGCAAAGAAGAATCCGTGCAGCTCATTTGCATGCGATCTCCTTTGTGCATCGCTCACTGTTTACGAGTTGCTAAATTTTACGGAAGAAGCTGTATTTTACGGCTGCTTTGGCCATCAAGTCCGTAGTGGGATCTCCCAAGAGACAAAATGAAAAAAAAAAAAAACCCCAAACAGGTTTAAATGTCTCTTTTTCTTTGAATGTTAGTACTGAAATAAAATAAAAATAATCTTTGTAGCTTCATTGCGTGCCCCCTAGTCCTAGTCTTTTTGGAAAGAGTAAACAAGTGATTCACGTCTACCCATTTCACTCCACTCATTATTTTGTAGATTAATTAAGGCAGAGGATTGATAATTATATGCAGGAACCACAACATTCTTTCTACACTTTAATAAAAAGCCCCCTAAAAAGTGCAGAAGGGTTAAGCCTTAGTGGGGGAGCCACCTTCCATTTCAGTTTGCCAGCAGGAAATAAGATTGTGTGAGTAGCAGTTGAGGAAAAGAAATACGGAATAATAGTTTTTAAAAATGCAACAAACACAGCAAAATTATCTTTATGGGGGAAATTTTCTAAAGAGTTTTCCTGATATATATTATGTCTTAATGGCTATTATAAAATTTGTGCAAGTGTATATGCATGTAGCAGAGAGAGCGGCAGGGTTGAAGCTGTTGCTGCCACTGTATTGGCAGCGCTGAGAACTGCGGCGTAAGAGGAAAGAGCTGCAGTCAGTTCAGTGCTCCTCTTGGGTTTCCTGAGCTGAAGAACACAGCAGTCATCAAAGTTTGTGCCAAGCAGCAGCCAAAGATTTGAAATGGGTGTTCGTGGGCTGCAGGAGCTGTTCCCCAGGACTTTTCTTTCCTTCTGGGCCTGGCAATGTTGGCGCGGAATGTGTGAAGCCAAAAGAAATGGGACTCTCTTGCTGGGTTGTGTGTTATTTATAGTACCCTGGGAAAGAAACAAAATGTCTGCCAGAGCTGTTTCTGCTAAGACTGTGAATGTTATGGTATCAGACCTGTCATCTGTTGTTCTCCTCTGGAGCTGATTGAACTTTCAGGGGGGAGAGATGGAACACTGCATTTCTGGGATAACGCCTGATGTGGTCAGTTGCCTGACTTTAAAGTGCCCTCCATCTCTGAGGCAAGTGTCATTCAAGCCATTACCCACCTTTCATGTGCTTTCAATCTGGTCGATCATGAGATCTTGATGTTTACCTTGAGTAACTTTGGAATTTCAGGATCAGTAGTGGTTTCATGGTTTTCTCACTAGCAGGTCTTATTCTGTAAAGTGGAATGAGGGAATGTCAGATTGTTGGAGGCCGCCCTCTTTCCACAGGGCTCCTCTTTCGCTTACCTTGTTTAATGTTTATTGGAATCTTTGGGGGATTCTTTTGGAGAAAACCAATTTATCTTTTTTATATATGCTGACAATATTTCAATTTTGTGTCCCGTTTTTTTCTGAGTGGTCTGAAACACTTGTGGGCATAGTAAATTGTTTCAGTATAATAGAGAATTGGATCACTACCTATAGGCTTAAGTTAAATCACAGAAAAGACTACATTTCTATGTTTTGGATCAGTTGCACATCCTTTTAGAGGTCATCAATTTAATATTGGGACAGATTGTTTTTATTTTGAAAAATCAGCTAGGGTACTTGGTGTGGAGTTATATAGTAAGCTAAATATGTGAGCGCATATAAATCTAATTGTCAAGAAGTCTTTTTTCTTGTTGAAAAAGTTGTGCTATATTAAGAAATATTTTACCGTTTCTGCCTTTAGATTAGTGGTTCAATCCCTAATTTTTACCAAATTGATTATTGCAGTAGTGTTTTATCATCCTGTACTAAAACATTGGTTGCACATAGTTCATAACACAGCAGTCAGGTTGATATATTCTTTGAGTCAATCTGATCATGTAACTCCATATTTGTATGACTTGCACTGGCTGCCGGAATAGTTGCGGGTGCAGTTTAAAGTAGGGATTATAATTTACAGCATATTGCAAGGTGAAAATGGTCAATATTTCTACTAGCTGTAAATCTGACTGTTTAAAAACATAAAAACAACACACGACCTGACAACCTTCCGAAAATTATTAAAGACTTACTTATTCATAAAGGCGTACAACAAAGATTCCCCATAACGATTTGACTTCCTAATTATTCCAATTACAACTATTCAGGAACCCTCCTATCTGCCCATCTTAATTACATCCTCATGTCTGAATATTATATCTTGTCCTGATATCATTATGTTATGTTTATCTTTCAATTCACTTCCAATCCAATATGATTTACTTATGCACTCTTATTTGTAACAATTGTAAAATTATTATTCCGTTAATATGTTTGTTATGATATTCTATGTACCCATCTGTATCCATATTCTGAAATTCTTATCCTATAATGTGTATATGTTGTTGTAACATTTTGTAAGCCGTATTGAACCTGCAAATAGGTGGGAAAATGTGGGATACAAGTGCAGCAAATAAAAATAAATAAAATAAAGAGACATGAAGAAGCATTTTTGATATGACGTCTAAGTCCGACTTTGGACGTTTTGCAAAAAACGTCCAAAATCCGAATAGGTAAAAAGGTCATTTTAAAAAAAGAAAAATGTATATCTTTTGTTTTTGAAAATACTGTTCCAAACAATGTTTTGTGATTTGGACGTTTTGTTTTTTGGTCCATTTTCGAAAAAACAAAACAAAACAAAAAAAAACTGTACAAGTGCAAAACGCACAAAATCAAGCCATCGGGATGTAGGAGGAGCCAGCATTTTTAGTAGACTGGTCTCTCTGACATCCCAGGACAGCAATCGGGCACCCTAGGGGGCACTGCAGTGGACTTCATAAACAGCTCCCAGGTACACATCTCACCATTGCTCCCTTACCTTGTGTGCTGAGTCTCCCAAAACCCACCACCCCCAACTGTACACCACTACCATAGCCCTTACAGGTGAAGGGGGCACCTATATGTGGGTACAGTGGGTTTCTGGTGAGTTTTGGAGGGCTCACAGTTTCCTCCACAAGTGTAACAGGTAGGGGGAGGTAGGAGCCTGGGTCCACCTGTCTGAAGTGCACTGCACCCAACACTAGACTACTCCAGGGCCTGCATGCTGTTCTAATAGACCTGAGTATAACATCTGAGGCTGGCATAGAGGTTGTAAGTAATGTTTTTCATCACATTTTTGGGGGGTGGGATGGGGTTAGTGACCACTGGGGGAATAAGGGGAGGTCATTTCTGATTCCCTCATCTGGTTATTTAGGGCACCTTTTTGTGCCTTATTCGTAATAAAAATAGGTCTAGCTCAAAACATCTAAGTTTTAGTCCTGGACGGTTTTGTTTTGTTCCATTATGCCTGAAAAACGTCTAAGTCTTAGGAACGCCCAAGTCCTGCCCTGAACACAACCCTGGCACCCCCCTTGAGATTTGGACGCACTTCTGGCGGACTTCATAGAAAAACGTCTAAAATAGGTTTCAAAAATACTGATTTTGACATTTTTGTAAGAAAAACAGCCAAATACAGACTTATGCCACTTTTTGGACGTTTTTCTCTTTTGAAAATGAACCTGATTGGTGGGGCATTTTTGATATATAATATGATATATGATAAATAATATGATAGTCTAAGTCGGACATTGGACGTTTTGCACTAAAAGTCGAAAATCCGAATAAGAAATATGGCCATTTTCAAAACCGCAACACGCCTTTTTTTCCCCCTCAAAAATACCATTTGCAACAAGGTTTTGTGCTCTATGTGTTTATCTTTTCAGGCCATTTCTGAAAAAAAAAAAATAAAAATAAAAAAAATGTACAGTGAAAAATGTAGAAAAATCAATCCATTGGGACATAGGAGGGGCCAGCATTTTTAGCAGACTGGTCCACTAGACATCCCAGGAGAGCAATGGGACACCCTAGTGGTCACTGCTGTGAACTTCATATAAATGCTCCCAGGTACACATCTCACCAGTGCTCCCTTATCTTATCTGCTAAGCCGTCCAAAACCCAGTACCCCCAACTGTACACCATTACAATAGCCCTTGTGGGTGAAGGGAGCACCTATATGTGGGTACAGTGGGTTTCTGGTGAGTACTGGAGGGCTCACAGTTTCCACCACAAGTGTAACAGGTAGGGGGCGGTATGGGCCTCGGTCCACCTGACAGGGACCTGCATGCTGCTCAACTGGACCTGGTTAAGACATCTAAGGCTGTCATAGAGGCTAGTAAGTACTATTTTTATTCATATTTTTGGGTGGAGGGAGGGGGTCAGTGACCACTGGGGGAGTAAGGGGGGGTCATCCCTGATTCCTTCCAATGGCCATCTTTTTGTGCCTTTTTCATTAGAAAAACAGGTTTAGACCAAACTGTTTATATTTTCACCCTGGACATTTTTGTTTTGCTCCATTATGGCTGCAAAACGTCCAAGTGTTAGGCACACTCTAAGCCTGCATTAATCCCGTCTTCGAAACGCCCCCAACATGCCCCTTGTAATTTGGATGCAATGCAGATGAAGTGCATAGATGTTTGCAAAACAGGTTTCAAAAATACTGATTTGGATGTTTGTAGAAAATATTTGTCCAAATGGTGTTTTATGACACTTTTTGGGTGTTTTTCTCTTTTAAAAATGAGCTCCAATGTCTATTACACTTTCCATCTGTATGTAATGTTAGGTTTAAGAGTTTGTTGTCAACTTTTATTTCTTATAAGGCAGCAGAATTTTGGAATTTATTACCTATAGAACTTTGAGTGATGAAGAATTATTTATTTTTGGGGAGTTATTGAAGACTTTTTTTTATTTCAGAAATATGTGTATGCATTATCTTGAGTTTTGTGGTTCTTTAGCTTTAATGTTCATTGTACTTTGAAATGTTTGATTTGTATCATCTGAACATATGGTTCACTCTTATTATCTTCTGTGACCGCTCTGAACTATCATGGTATTAGTACATAAGTACATAAGTACATAAGTAGTGCCATACTGGGAAAGACCAAAGGTCCATCTAGCCCAGCATCCTGTCACCGACAGTGGCCAATCCAGGTCAAGGGCACCTGGCACGCTCCCCAAACGTAAAAACATTCCAGACAAGTTATACCTAAAAATGCGGAATTTTTCCAAGTCCATTTAATAGCGGTCTATGGACTTGTCCTTTAGGAATCTATCTAACCCCTTTTTAAACTCCGTCAAGCTAACCGCCCGTACCACGTTCTCCGGCAACGAATTCCAGAGTCTAATTACACGTTGGGTGAAGAAAAATTTTCTCCGATTCGTTTTAAATTTACCACACTGTAGCTTCAACTTATGCCCTCTAGTCCTAGCATTTTTGGATAGCGTGAACAGTCGCTTCACATCCACCCGATCCATTCCACTCATTATTTTATACACTTCTATCATATCTCCCCTCAGCCGTCTCTTCTCCAAGCTGAAAAGCCCTAGCCTTCTCAGCCTCTCTTCATAGGAAAGTCGTCCCATCCCCACTATCATTTTCGTCGCCCTTCGCTGTACCTTTTCCAATTCTACTATATCTTTTTTGAGATACGGAGACCAGTACTGAACACAATACTCCAGGTGCGGTCGCACCATGGAGCGATACAACGGCATTATAACATCCGCACACCTGGACTCCATACCCTTCCTAATAACACCCAACATTCTATTCGCTTTCCTAGCCGCAGCAGCACACTGAGCAGAAGGTTTCAGCGTATCATCGACGACGACACCCAGATCCCTTTCTTGATCCGTAACTCCTAACGCGGAACCTTGCAAGACGTAGCTATAATTCGGGTTCCTCTTACCCACATGCATCACTTTGCACTTGTCAACATTGAACTTCATCTGCCACTTGCACGCCCATTCTCCCAGTCTCGCAAGGTCCTCCTGTAATCGTTCACATTCCTCCTGCGACTTGACGACCCTGAATAATTTTGTGTCATCGGCGAATTTAATTACCTCACTAGTTATTCCCATCTCTAGGTCATTTATAAATACATTAAAAAGCAACGGACCCAGCACAGACCCCTGCGGGACCCCACTAACTACCCTCCTCCACTGAGAATACTGGCCACGCAATCCTACTCTCTGCTTCCTATCTTTCAACCAGTTCTTAATCCATAATAATACCCTACCTCCGATTCCATGACTCTGCAATTTCTTCAGGAGTCTTTCGTGCGGCACTTTGTCAAACGCCTTCTGAAAATCCAGATATACAATATCAACCGGCTCCCCATTGTCCACATGTTTGCTTACCCCCTCAAAAAAATGCATTAGATTGGTGAGGCAAGACTTCCCTTCACTAAATCCGTGCTGACTTTGTCTCATCAGTCCATGTTTTTGTATATGCTCTGCAATTTTATTCTTAAAAATAGCCTCCACCATCTTGCCCAGCACCGACGTCAGACTCACCGGTCTATAATTTCCCGGATCTCCTCTGGAACCCTTCTTAAAAATCGGAGTAACATTGGCTACCCTCCAGTCTTCCGGTACTACACTCGATTTTAGGGACAGATTGCATATTTCTAACAGTAGCTCCGCAAGTTCATTTTTTAGTTCTATTAATACTCTGGGATGAATACCATCAGGTCCCGGTGATTTACTACTCTTCAGCTTGCTGAACTGACCCATTACATCCTCCAAGGTTACAGAGAATTTGTTTAGTTTCTCCGACTCCCCCGCTTCAAATATTCTTTCCGGCACCGGTGTCCCCCCCAAATCCTCCTCGGTGAAGACCGAAGCAAAGAATTCATTTAATTTCTCCGCTACGGCTTTGTCCTCCTTGATCGCCCCTTTAACACCATTTTCGTCCAGCGGCCCAACCGACTCTTTGGCCGGTTTCCTGCTTTTAATGTATCTAAAAAAATTTTTACTATGTATTTTTGCTTCCAACGCTAATTTCTTCTCAAAGTCCTTTTTTGCCCTCCTTATCTCCGCTTTGCATTTGGCTTGGCATTCCTTATGATCTATCCTGTTACTTTCAGTTGGTTCTCTTCTCCACTTTCTGAAGGATTGTTTTTTGGCTCTAATGATTTCCTTTATCTTACTGTTTAGCCACGCCGGCTGACGTTTAGTCTTTTTTCCCTTTTTTCTAATACGTGGAATATATTTGTCCTGAACCTCCAGGATGGTGTTTTTAAACAGCATCCACGCCTGATGCAAGTTTTTTACTCTGCGAGCTGCTCCTTTCAGTCTTTTTTTCACCATTTTTCTCATTTTGTCTTAATCACCTTTTCTATAGTTAAACGCTAGCGTACTTGATTTCCTAGTTTCACTTCCTTCAATGCCAATATCAAAACCGATCATATTATGATCACTGTTATCAAGCGGCCCTCGTATCGTTACCCCCTGCACTAGATCATGAGCACCACTAAGGACTAAGTCTAGTATTTTTCCTTGTCTTGTCGGCTCCTGAACTAGCTGTTCCATGAAGCTGTCCTTGATTTCATCAAGAAATCTTATGTCCCTTGCGTGTACAGATGTTACATTAACCCAGTCTATATGCGGGTAATTGAAATCCCCCATTATTATTGTGTTGCCCAGTTTGTTTGCGTCCCTGATTTCCTTTAACATTTCCGCATCCGTCTGTTCGTCCTGGCCAGGCGGACGGTAGTACACTCCTATCACTATCCTTTTCCCCTTTGCACATGGAATTTCAATCCACAGTGATTCCAAGGAGTGTTTTGTTTCCTGCAGAATTTTCAATCTATTTGATTCAAGGCTCTCGTTAATATACAATGCTACCCCTCCACCAATCCGATTCACCCTATCACTACGATATAATTTGTACCCCGGTATGACAGTGTCCCACTGGTTATCCTCCTTCCACCAGGTCTCAGAGATGCCTATTATATCTAATTTTTCATTTAGTGCAATATATTCCAACTCCCCCATCTTATTTCTTAGGCTCCTGGCATTCGCATATAGACATTTCAAACTATGTTTGTTGTTCCTAAGTACATCATGCTTAGTACTTGACAGTATTAATTGGCAATCTTTTGTCTGATTTTTATTGTTATTTAAAGATACCCGATCTACTACAATCTCTTTTGCAACCTCACTATCAGGATACTCTATCTTCCCTGTTATGGTGATATCTTTGAAAGATACCTTATCCCGAACCATGCTCTTTTGAGCGACTGTCGGCCTTCCCCCCATTTCTAGTTTAAAAGCTGCTCTATCTCCTTCTTAAACGCCGATGCCAGCAGCCTGGTCCCACTCTGGTTAAGATGGAGCCCATCCTTTCGGAATAGGCTCCCCCTTCCCCAGAATGTTGTCCAGTTCCTAACAAATCTAAAGCCCTCCTCCCTGCACCATCGTCTCATCCACGCATTGAGACTCTGGAGCTCTGCCTGTCTCTTGGGCCCTGCGCGTGGCACAGGTAGCATTTCAGAAAATGCTACCCTGGAGGATCTGGATTTCAGCTTTCTACCTAAGAGCCTAAATTTTGCTTCCAGAACCTCTCTCCCACATTTTCCTATGTCATTAGTACCCACATGTACCAAGACAGCCGTCTCCTCCCCAGCACTATATAAAATCCTATCTAGGTGACGCGTGAGGTCCGCCACCTTCGCACCAGGCAGGCAAGTCACCAGGCGATCCTCACGTCCACCAGCCACCCAGCTATCTATATGCCTAATGATCGAATCACCAAGTACAACAGCTGTCCTAACCTTTCCCTCCCGGGCAACATTTGGAGATATATCCTCGGTGCGAAAGGATAATACATCCCCTGGTGGGCAGGTCCTGGCTACAGGAGTACTTCCTACTTCACCAGGGTGATGCTCTCCTTCTAGGAGACCTCCCTCCTCCAAGGTAGCACAGGGGCTACCTGACTGGAGGTGGGACTTCTCTACAACATCCCTGTAGGTCTCCTCTATGTACCTCTCTGTCTCCCTCAGCTCCATCAAGTCTGCTACTCTAGCCTCAAGAGAACGGACACGTTCTCTGAGAGCTAGGAGCTCTTTGCATCGGGCACACACATATGACACCTCACCAATTGGGAGATAATCATACATGTGACACTCAATGCAAAAGACTGGATAGCACCCCTCTCGCTGCTGGACTGCTGACTCCATCTTAGTGTTTTTTGAGTTTTTCCGTAATTTAAAACTTGCTAAAGTATTAAGGATATCAGCCTATCACTAACTTACAGTTCCTCCTTTAAACCCCAATCTTCAAGTTCCGAAAGCACAAGCAAAATTTGTTCACTTACCAGAGAAATATCCTCTTCTCCCAGAACTTATTAGAAAAGGCTTACCAGGGGTTAGGCCGAAGCCAGCATTCCTCCCCCTGAGGGTCACCTGATCCTGGCTAAGAAGTACCTGGTAGCTCTGGGTAGGTGGAGCGAAAGCCCTGGGTAACTGTGGCGAAGGCCCTGGGAAGGTCGGGGTGGATTTGGGAGTCACCCCGGATGCAGCTGTGAGGATATGCAGAACGCTGCAAGTCCTCCACAGCACCTGGTAGGAGCACTGTGCACCTTGAGCAGAGGCCCCGAGTGGATCGGAACGGACCTGGGAGTCACTCCGGCGAAGGCTCCGAGGATATGCAGATGAGCTGCAAGTCCTCCACGGCACCTGAGAAGGCAACCGGTGGGAGAGCTGGGCACCTCTCAACCAAGAAAAGGCTTACCAGGGGTTAGGCTGAAGCCAGCATTCCTCCCCCTGAGGGTCACCTGATCCTGGCTAAGAAGTACCTGGTAGCGGATACAAGTCCAGTATAAAGTAAAGACAAGACTGTGTGTGTTCTCATATCAGGCCTGTCATCTGTTGTTCTCCACTGGAGCTGGCTGAACGTCCGCGAGGGAGAGATGGAACACTGCATTTCCAGGTCGATTCCTGATGATGGCAGTTGCCCCACTTTAAAGTCTCTTCCATCTCTGAAGTGTCGCGCCAAAGGGGCATGTCCAGCCCCTTTGTGTGCACCTTCATGTGCTCTTTAGTGCTCTTTTAACAAGGACTAATTGTTCCATTTATTGTGAGTACTATATTACTTTTATACATAGTTTATACTACTGGTTGACTTTACCGTTTAATGGTATCCTATCCTTTGGAGTCATTTTACTACTGCTTAAAAAGTAACAATTCTAATTAATGATAACAGTTGTTTAAAATTATATTTGATTCGATTAATTGATGATTTTAGTTTGATAATGGAATGGATACAATTGCTGGTACTGTATATATTTTTGTTGGGAAGTTGTAAATCTGTGCTGGGCCATGCCTCATCACTGGGCTTTATTCCCACAGTTAAATCTATGCTTCAACGTCAGGGGTCAGAGAGTGTGCCTATACTTCAGCACAGATTCCTTATAAACTGTGCTGAGATTATGTCCCATTCATCTGAGGTTGTAACTAATATCTCATGGAAATCACAATCTAAAAAGAGACCTCCCAATAAGGGGAAAATAAATTTGAATGTAAAACGAATATCGTATAATAATGACTTCCTCTCTCATGCTATACCTATCCCTTGTTACTATCTAAATATTTGCTCTATTGGTAATAAGATACCATTGGTAAGAAACTAGATAGAACAGCATTGGCCAGGATGTCTTTTTCTTACTGAAACATGGCTGACTTCAAATGAAGATACGCGTATTCAGGAACTTTGTCTACCGGGCTCTAAAATATTTTCCTTAGCCAGAGATAGGAAAAAAAAAAGGGGATGCCATTACATTGATTTATAAATCCATTTTTAATGTGAATATTTTAAAGATTTTAAAAATCACCAGAACTAGAAATTATTTGTTGTCAAATGACACATGCAACTGATCGATACACTTACATGTATTGTTTTTTATTGTCCCCTGAAATGGGCTTCTGCAAGGGACTCATTTTATGATTAAGTTAACCATAAGTGATGCCAATCTACATTTAGAAGACCATCAGGATTGTAAAACTTCACAATTATTTATTTTTATAAATCTATGCTGAATTATCAATTCCCTTTTCTCAGCCAACACATGATAAAGGACATCAATTAGGTTTTGGGCCCTGTTTACTAAGCTGCGCTGTAGGTGCGCTAAAATTTTGCATGCGCTAACAATAGGGACACCCATTATATTCCTATGGGTGTCTCTAGCATCAGCATGCACTAATTTTTAACATGCACCTACAGCACGCCTTAGTAAACAGGGCCCCTAGTTTCCTATACTACTCTCAATACTTTGTCACATAAAATTACTGTTACTGATAATCATTGGGAAGAAACACTATGGTCAGATCATTTTTAATGTCATTTTACCTTAAGCTGGAGCACGTTTTGAGGGTTTTCAGTAGAAACGTTGTTAATCAGGCAACTAGGGGGAAGGTTGACCCTACAGAGTTTTGGAATATTTTTTGTTCCTGCTGGAAAAATATCAGTAACTCTGAATTTGCAGAGAGTTGGAGAAACTACCCAAATATTAGATAAATTAGTCCCCTATCAAGCTAGATTTCAATATTTGAGGCAAAGTGATAAATGGTTTTCAGTGCAACTGCTCAGACAAAAGAGATATTGTAGAAAGCTGGAGCAGAAGTGGCAAAAGGATAATACTTTTCAGAATAAATTGAATTGGCGGAAAGCAATCAATGACTATAAACAAATCCTTGTCAGCAAGAAAATATTACTATTCAAAGTTAATAAGAATGGAATCTTACAGTACTAAACTATTATTTCATTTAGTTAACACTTTACTGACATCTTCTTCTAGTCCATCACCTGTTACTGATAAGATTCCTACTGCAAACCAATTAGTAGAATATTTGCAAGGTAAAATTCAAAATATAAAATCAACCTTTCCCTTCTCCCCTTCAGACTTGGACTCTTCTTTTTCTAATAATGAGATACCTGCAGATAGATACTGGACTTATTTTCATCTGATTCAATAGTAGGAGTTTATAAAATAAATAATTTTATTTATTTATTTATCCATGACAATTATACCCCACATTAGCCCGAAATAGACTCAAGTGAATAAAACATAATAATGTACAGAATATAACACAGATTACAATAACTTCAACATGAAAATTAATACATGTGCAGTAAGTAACCAGGGATTTAGACTATCTCAAGGACAAACAAACAATTAAGGGCGTATAGGTGAGAGCATAATTAGGCAAGACTAGATGGAAAACGAGATTAAAGAAAAGGGAGTGGGTAAAATTCAAATAGAGTTCTTTGTATTCAGAAAGGCCAGACTGAAGAAATGTGTTTTTAAAAGACTTCTAAAAGTTAGGTAATCATCTGTAAACTTGATTGATTTAGGAAGAGAATTCCAAATTTTGGTGCCTTGACAGGAGAAATTAGCAGAGTGAATTGTTTTATATATCACATTCTTACAGATAGGGAAATGTAACAGCATTATGAGGGGGTAATTCAATAAGATTATTCATATATGATGGGGCTTGACCAAACAGGATTTGGTGAATGAAAAAATATAATTTGAAAGATATTCTATCTCTTATTGGTAACCAATGTAGTTCATATAAAAGAGGAGTGCCTTTGGCAAAGGGAGAAGATCTACATATAAGACAAGCAGCAGTGTATTGAGCTGTTTGTAATTTTTTGAGAAGACCATCTTTAAGTCCAGCATAGATGGAATTGCAATAGTTGAATTTGGTGAGGACAAGGGATTGAACCAAAGTACAAAACACAGATTTAGATAAAAATGGCCTCAATCTCTTTAGCTTCCAAAGTGAGTGAAAGACACTCGAGGTCAACTTAGAGACTTGGTTTTCAAGGGTGAGGAAACGATCTGTGACGACTCCCAAAATTTTCATTGATGACTCAAGGGAATAGGTTTTGTTCTTAATAGTAAAGTTACTAAGATTCATAAGATGGTGAGGGTTAGTTATAATTAGAAAGTTAGTTTTATCCATGTTAAGTTTTAGTTTGAAATTAGAAGCCCATGATTCCATAAGTTTTATCCCTAGACTAATCATGTGAATTATGTCAAGTAATTCCTTAAAGAATGGGATATAAATGGTGACATCACCAGCATATATGTATGCAGCATATATGTATGTTGAAAGACCATGTTTTTCTAAAAGATGACAAAGTATCATCATAATGTTAAACAAGATGGGGGAAGAGGGGAACCCTGAGGGACCCCACAGCCAGAAGTGGAAGAAAGTACACCTGATTGTTTGACTTGATACGACCTAGATCTAAGAAGCAAGAAAACCATTTCAGGACAACTCCACAGATTTCATAATAGTCAAGAATATTAAGAATATTTGAAGTCCCTATTTAAGAAATACACTAGATCGTATTGTTTGTTGGACATCTGTCCTATTAATGTTACCAGGTCAGCACCACTTGTCTTCATAAGTTAACATTTTAATTTTTCTGGCATGTTCCCCACTACTTTAGGAGAAATAACAATTACTCTCATTTTGAAGAATCAAAAGGAATCTAATCAAATAACTTCTAACTATAAACCAATAGCCTCCATACCATTGTTTGTGAAACTGATGGAAGGTTTGGTTGCATTACAATTGGAACACTACTTGAACTTATATAACATTTTATACAAATCACAATCAGGATTTAGGTTCATTAACTGACTACTCCAGATCATTATTAGGTGAGGGTAAAAGAGCCTTAGGGCTCCATTTTGATATATCTGCTGCATTTGATCTGGTAGATCATATCATTCTACTTCAAACTTTAGTCTATAGGGATTACAGGTAGGGTTCTAAATTGGCTCTCCACCTTCCTCACAGCAAAAATTTATAGGATTAAGATGAACAGTAATTTATCTAACAGGTGGTCAAACTCTTGTGGGGTACCCCAAGGGTCTCCATTATTCCCAACACTATTTAATGTGTTTGTTCATTTATTAAGAACTACTCTTGGGAACCACGGCTATCTATCATATAGCTATGCAGACAATATCACAGTTCTTATACCAATAGGATCTAAGATGGCAGATGAATTGTCTACAATCTCAGGTTGTATTTCATTAGTAGAGTCTTGGATGACTAAGTTAAAGTTAATATAGATAAAACCTTTTTTTTTTTACTTATAGGCACTAAAATCACAGACATTCCTGTCTCTATTAATATTGGACAAATTATCATTGGTAATTAAAATCGTAGGATTATGGGTTGATAGTACACTATCACTGCAACCTCAGATTAACCATCCCATTCAGAAATCTTTTTTTTATTATGAGAAAATTATGTTTCATTCGTAAGTATTTTGAGTCTGAAGACTTCAGAATGGTGGTCCAAGCATTGCTATTGACACAGTTGGACTACTGTAATATTTGTTATCTGGGTTGCATGTGTCAACAACTAAGAAAATTACAAATAATACAAAAGACTGCTGTTTGTTTGATTGTCTCATTAGGAAGGTATGAAAGGATATCTCAGTATTTTGTGGAATTACATTGGTTGTCCATAGATACAAGAATTTTATTCATGTTTTCTGTATAAAATACTATCCTGCTTATAATCGAAAGAGAAAAACGCCTATATTGCGACCCAAATCAGGAGATGGGCATCTTTCTCCCGTGGGCGCCCAAATCGGTATAATCGAAAGAAGATTTTGGGCGTTTCCAACTGCAATCCGTCGCGGAAACGGGTAAAGTTGACGGGGGCGTGTCGGAGGCGTGGTGAATGCAGAACTGGGGCGTGGTTATCGGCCGAGGAGAGATGGGCGTCTTTAGCTGATAATCGAAAAAAAAGGCGTTTTTACCGCGATTTTGGGTCACTTTTTTTGGACCCCTTTTTTTCACGAACAGGTCCCAAAAAAGTGCCCCAACTGCCCAGATGACCACTGGAAGGAATCGGGGATCACCTCCCTGGACTCCCCCAGTGGTCACTAACCCCCTCCCACCAAAAAAAACCCACTTTAAAAACTTTTTTTCCAGCCTCTATGCCAGCCTCAAATGCCGTACCCACCTCCATGACAGCAGAATGTGTTCTATCCTGTGACAGCCTTTCCCTGGTTCTGATGTGGCTCTCGGGTGAGTCTGACATCTTTTCTGTTATGCGCACTGCAGAGTCACATCAGCAATGCATTGTGGTGGGTGTAGGGTATTGGGCTCCGTGATTTCACTAGCTTGTGGCAAATGCTCACGATGTTGGTAGTTGGTAGGCTCTACTCCCATGATGCCTTTCCCCCTGCTTACTGGGTCAGAGTGTGCCCTGTTTTGTTTCCGGTAGTCCATGAGGTAGTGGCCATTTTTGTAAGCCACGTTACAGAACTTAGTTCTTACCTTGAATGTGGCTGAAAGAGGGCATTGTACACCATTCTGCCAGCTCTGACCTACTGCTAATCTCAGTACCAGGGAGACTCGTTGCCAGTGGGGCACAACCTCTGATCTGCAGTTAACTGTGAGTAAGCGTGCTTATTCCAATAAAGGACGTTTTCGGAGAGATTAGTCTTCAGGTGTCAACTGGTGTGCCAATGTTATATAGCAGCAACAAGTCCTAGAGGCCTGCGTGTATGCAGGTCCCTGGAGCACTTTTAGTGGGTACCGCAGTGCACTTCAGCCAGGTGGACCCAGGCCCATCCCCCCCTACCTGTAACACTTGTGCTGGTAAATGGGAGGCCTCCAAAACCCACTGTACCCACATGTAGGTGCCCCCTTCACCCCTAAGAGCTATGGTAGTGTTGTACATTTGTGGGTAGTGGGTTTTGGGGGAGGGGGGTTGGGGGCTCAGCACCCGTGGTAAGGGAGCTATGCATGTGGGAGCGTTGTCTGAAGTCCACCGCACTGACCTCTAGGGTGCCCAGTTGGTGGCCTGGCATGTCAGGAGGGCGAGTGTACTATGAATCGTGGCCCCTCCCACGACCAAATGGCTTGGATTAGGACGTTTTTGAGCTGGGCGTTTTTAGTTTCCATTATCGCTAAAAAACAAAAACGCCCAGCTGAAAAATGTCCATTTTTTTTCGAAAATACGGTCTGTCCCGCCTCTTCACGTACCCGTTTTCGGACATAGACGCCCACGGAGATAGGCGTTCGCGTTCGATTATGCCCCTCCACGTGGCTCTGCTCCATCTTACTTATAGCAACCACAATTCGGAATTGCAAGCTTCATAATTCTAGTTTGATTTACTTTCCGTCCTTAAAAGATAAACAAGAGTCCTTTGTACAGGGATTTTTCAATGCTTAATAAAGACTTCATATTAAAAAAAAAAAAGATAAACAAGAGATTATCCTTAAAAGATAAACAGACGCTGCTGGAATACTCTTGGGTGTATCAATTTGCTAAATTACGGAAAGATACTTCAGCTTTATTTCTTACTGCTGATTCCTACTTGGACTTTAGGAAAAAGATCAAAACCTGGTTACTTTGAAAATTTGTAATATGTAATAATGTATAATTTGATTTACTCTTGCTGTATATTGTATTGAACAATCTTCCTGGGGGTTTGTTCTAGTTATCTTATTGTTTGCCACTTGGAACAGTGAGGTTATAGCGGCATACAAAACCATGTGTTATGTTATGTTAAGAGCACATGTACTTTTAGGTGATCCATGCACAACTGCTCCAGGGGTTGGCATATGTGCATACATGCATACTCAGATGGAGTACATGAACCTAGCTGCAACTGCCTTGGAGCAGGTGTAATTCTGTACAAGATCATTTGTGGAGATCTGGGAACCTGTTATATAAAAACAGATATCTGCATATGTTGCCTCATAAACAGGCATGCTTCTAAAAATATTTGCAAGTGCCACATTATATAATTACCCTCCAACATGTCTACTTGTTAACTTTCTACAGTAAGTATTAACTGCTTTGAATAATTCTCTTTTTGATACAAAGTGAATTTACTGTGTAAGATGAGGAGTTGTATTGTCAAAGCACTTAAGACTTATAAAATTCCATAGGTTACTATGGGAGCTCATTTTCAAAGCACTTAGACTTTGTAAGTCTTAAGTGCTTTAAAAATACACCTCCATGTAACTTTGTAAGTCTAAGTGCTTTGAAAATGAGCCCCTAAGTATATCGTGTACATTTTGGTGATTTCCATACAGTATTTACTTATTTTAATTTCCTATATACCACCTGCAAACCCACAGCAATTGAAGTGGTATGAATTCAGATACAGTAGGTACTTCTCTGTCTCTGGGGGGGCTCACACCTGAGTTTATACCTGAGGCAATTGAGAATTTAGTGGCTTAGCCAAGATAAGTAGCAGAAGTGGTATTTGATCTGGGCTTCCCTGGCTCTCAGCCCTCTGCTCTAACCACTAGGCCAATGCCTCTCAATTTTATCCTCTGCATAAGACAGATTTGCATATAGTTGCAGACTCTATGAATGCAAATCCACCTTGTGCATATTCACCAATTGGCTAGGTGCATCTCCAGGAGAAAATTGAACAGCACTGCGTTAGGCTGCTACTCGCTACCAGAATGCACTAACTGAAAAGACAAATGTATCATGTACCTTTTTACGTACTTGATAAATATACTGTCAAGATCCCAATGAACTTAGCCTTTCCTAAAACTAGAATGCACCAGAACATACCAACCTCAGCGGTATTAAAAATAGTTACAGACACATGTTACCAACAGACATGATAAGAATGCCACATGCTGACACAAAGGAGTCAAAATCCCACAGACAGCAATTCTGAATTATTATAAAAAAAAAAAAAAACTGGACATAATAATGTATGATCCTACTGTATAATTTCTGCATTCAAACTTAAAAATGCTGCTACCAAGGCGACCACTTTCTAATGCTACCCCATCATCACTATATACAAAATAATGAAGGGAATAAGATATTAGGTCATTATACTACAAATCTAGAAGACTCCCTTAGAAATGAGTTAAGGATCTTCTGTTTTCTCCTGTTCTCAAGAGACGTATACAAAGGCTTTGTTTCAGCATGTTTTAACTTCAGAAACAGACACAAGCCAGTGACCTCTTATAGCCTATAAAGACTGCAGCAACATATATGCTCCTCCTTTCATCTCCCACTGTTAATTTGAGAGGTATATTATAACAGAGAATACATCAAACCCCACAGCAGCTCGCAAAGTGCTCGTCTAAGCTACAGCAATGTTTAATAACTTCACCATATTAGTGATGTGTCATGGTTTGGACTTGGCTACAGCTTTGATAGGCAGTTTTCTACTCCTTTCTCTTCCCTACCACCTCCCATAATTTTGTTGGCATAGCTTTACAAATGAGGGTTGAATCTCTCGCAGTGGGATGACGGAGGTCAGAAGTACAATACAGTTTAACTTGGCTTTAGCACTTAAAAGGAGCTTGTGACAAGTACTCACCTAAACCCGACTTTTTTAATCTCTTTAAGTGCTGACTTATTTGTTTTCCAGTCGGAGATTTTTGTCCAGGTTTTGTTTCTTTGTCAGAACTGTCTCCTTCACCGTTTTTAGATTCAGAACCTGAAACAAGCAAATGATGATGATTAAATAATAATAAAAAAAAAACAACCCTGATTATTTCTCCTTCAAAATAATGAGAGCAGAAAAATTAAATGTGGATTCAGGAATGACATATGCTTTGCTTGTTCTTGACATTTCCTGCAGCGCCTCTGAGGCCCAAATCTGTTTTCAGACACTAGAGACAGTGGGCACAGAAGCTCTATGAATCAATTAAGCAGTGAAATCAATTGTTTGGCAGCCACTGCGGCAGATAAAGGGGCACTTTAATTTCATACAGAATTTAAAAAGGAAATTCTCAACCTGAGACTATCCATGCTGGGGCTTTAGAGCACATTAGGAATCAAAGCATCACAGCGCTTTGTCCACAAGTTTTACAAAGATAATGTACACTGAGAATTAAACCATTAGTGTGGTAAAGGGTATTTAGACAAGTGAAGGACATATCAGTCTCTCTGTTCTTCCCCTTCTCTCACCAGTGACCAAATCATCAAAACTCCCCTTAAGATTTCTTTGTACAGTGCAGCGCTAAAGCAAGGTAAGCAGCAGAACAAAAGGACAGAAATAATAAATACTAGAGTACAACTAATAAAACCTCTTCCCCCTGCCAAAAACAAACAAACAAAATGAAACACACGCTCTCATGATACGACTCTGGACAGAGGCTAAATTCACATTTGCTGAAGAGCAGCATTTCAAGACATTTAGCGCCAGCATGTGGTTCCCATTAGAGTTCCACAGCTTTAAAACACAAAAACAAAACAAACAAAAAAGCTCCAATGCACTGCTCATGCATTCTCGTGCTGCTGGTTTCATTATGTATGACTGGTGCTTTAAGAAAGAAAGAAGAAGAAGAAAAAAAAAAAGAAATACAAAACAGAAAGCCACATAATGGAATCTCTCGATCAACCGTGTCTTTGCTTCACCGGAGGAAAACAAAACCAAAAGCGAGTTGATTTGAGCCGCGGTGTATTAACACTCTTATTGTCTTGCTCCAAGGACGGCTCTCTGCCCAGGATTCTTCTCTTGCACTCTCCAACCTGTCAGCTCCTTACCAGACGGTGAATCCGACTGCTCATCAGATACCTTCAGAGGTGTCAGGACAACACGAGGAACGGTCTTGTTTACCATCATGGAGACTCCATTTCTCCTTTTCTGTTGCTGTCTCAAAGCCTGTGCGTGTGAAGAAATATGCATATATTACAAAGAAATTTCAAACAATAAAAGATTAAGCAAACAGTATTTTCTTTTAAGTGAGTTACATTTCACCAAACAGAATGCTTCTCATCACAGATATTAATTTTGTGACTTGATAACAGATGTCACAATCACTCTTAAAAAAAATAGATAGATAGATAGATAGATATAGATATATATTCCCATGAGTCAGGCTTTTTCTTCTTCCCAGATAAAGAGGATGCACCTTACAGCATTCACAATACAGTTTTGACAACAAAGCACTACCATATGTAACTGTCGGTTCTACCTCAGCAGCTCCATATCAAAATGTATGGGATTGGAGACCATGGCTTCCAGGTAAAATAAATGCAATAGATGTTCAAGAAATTGTCAGAATGAGAAGCTATATGTCTGCACATCTCCTGCAGGTGCATCTTCTCCAGTATACTGCTCAGTCAATCAAGTTAACACAGAATGTCATCAGTATGTACAACATGTAAGGACTACAGTATTGATGCACTCACTCAGCCGTGTGTAGTACTGCACAAAATCACTGAACACGGCAGGAATCATTTATTTCTGTGAAAGGAATCAGTTCTAATCTTAGAAAACCTCGCAGTACTCTGCTTTCTGTGCGCTTGACATTGGGGTATTAACCTTCAGAACACGAGTGCGGACACAGATCTGTACAAAACGGTACAAGAATAAATCTCTGCAAATGAGAGCAGAATGGTGTTTTATGAACGTGCAAACTAGAGTGGGGCTGACCTAGTATGAGTTATGTGCATGTTTTCTTCATTGTTCGGTAGGACTTCAGGCAGCAAACTGCCTATAAAAGAAAAGGTCTAAAAACACAAAAGTCAATGAAAGAAATAAAATTATAGGTCAGGAAATTTAGGATAGAGGGGTTCTCCAGCAGGTCTCAGCACATCTCTCCCAACGTGCAGGCTGTAGAGGGCAGGGGATAAAATTTTCTTGGAACAGAGCAAGATCCTATTTCACGCCACAGGCCTGCAAATACTTTGCACTGCAATCAGATATTCAAAGGGAAAAAACTCTCTGCAGTGTTTCTCTTTGAAAATCCCTTAAGTTGCAGTGTCATCGATTTTAACCCACATGCTTTGTAGGCGGAAAATACAGTGAAATTCCTTGAAAGCTGGTATAGGGATTTTAAAATGAAATTCCTGCACTTTGGGCTTGCCTCTTGTCACCAAATGGAAATCTATGCACACTGTCAACACCACACATAACTTTTCCTCACTGGGGGGGGGGGGGGGGGGGGGGGGGGGAGTTTGAAAAGGGGCTTGTCCCTGGGTAAACAGGCTTACCTACAGAAATCCCTTTAAAAAACTGCCTCCTACATTCAGTTAATTTGCACCACAGAAATCAGAAAGCACAAGAGAAGAGGGGTTGTAAGATCAACACACAGGATATCCTTGCTTCTGATTACAACACAGAAGATAACATCCTTTATATATTAGTGGTCTGACTTTTCCATAAGAATCTTGATTACGAATTTTAATCGTATCATTGGATTCTACTTGACCTACATCTTGACTTGTTGATCAAGAAAATGTTTTTGATCTTAAGGAAATTATTCCTTATTCGTAAATATTTTGAGCAAGAACACTTTAAAAAAAACACTGCAATCTTTTTCATGTTGATTACTGTAATGTAATTTATGCAGTAGTACACATAAATGTATCAGAAAATTACAAATAACACAAAATTCAGATGTTAGAATGCTAGGCAAGCTTGAAAATTTGACATGATTACATTGGCTGCTGATAAACTCTAGGATCAGGTTTAAATTGCTGACATTAAGTCATAAGATATTTTACAGCAAATCAACACTACATATGCTTTCTTCGGTAAATATTATTCCAATTGGAAAGACATATCACTCATATAAATATATTACATTGTTTTTTTCCTGCTATGAAAGAAATATGATCAAAGCTATTTTTTGTTAAGATGTTTACATACCAAGCAGCTATGAAATGCAACAAACTTTCCATTTCTATGACACTGGAATATAATCATCAATTTTTTTAATTAAAAAATTAAAATTTGTAGGACATATGAATGCTTTGGATATAGTTATTGCTCAGATTTTTTATACATTCCAGATAATATCTCTAACCTCTTCTTATGGAAGCCACATACGTGTAGAACCAAATGTAGGAATTTTTCGGTTTTGAGAAACTGTACTGTATTGTATTGTCGCATATGCAGAAAGGAGAGCCATGGACAAACTTTCATCCTTTTGTAATATTTGTAAATGAGGGGAATAATTTCATAACAGAGCAGGGGCGTAGCCAGCCTTCCGTGGGGGAGGGGTCCAGAGCCCGGGGGGGGGGGCACATTTTAGCCCTCCCCCCGGCGCCGCCCCCCCACCGCCGACATTGCCGCCCCCCCTCCCGCCGCGAACCCGCCGCTGCTGCAGCCTACCTTTACTTTTGCTGGCGGGGGATCCCACTCCCCGCCAGCCGACGTCTTCTTCTCAGTCGCTTCCTGCTCTTCAATTTGTTTGCTGACGTCCTGCACGTTGTACGTGCAGGACGTCAGCAAACAAATTGAAGAGCAGGAAGGACTGAGAAGACGTCGGCTGGCGGGGAGTGGGATCCCCCGCCAGCAAAGTAAAGGTAGGCGGCGGCGGGTTCGCCGGGAGGGGGGTCCTGGGGTGAATCTGCGGGGGGCCCCGGCCCCCTCAGGCCCCACGTAGCTACGCCACTGTAACAGAGTCCCTGGATTTTCTTTTTTTTAAGGTGCCTACTTTATGCCCATTTTATAAAGACAACAAAGCAAACTCAATAGAATAAACAGCAAGCCACTAAGGGGCATAATCGAAAGGGACGCCCAAGTTTTGCTGAGGATGTCCTGATGGAGGGACGGGGAAACCCGTATTATCAAAACAAGATGGACGTCCATCTTTCGTTTCGATAATACGGTCGGGGATGCCGAAATCTTGAAATTTAGGTTGTCCTTAGAGATGGTCGTCTCTAAACTTGGTCGTTTCTGACTTTCGGCGATAATGGAAACCATGGACGCCCATCTCAAAAATGACCAAATGCAAGCCCTTTGGTCGTGGGAGGAGCCAGCATTCATAGTGCACTGGTCCCCCTGACATGCTAGGACACCAACCGGGCACTCTAGGGGGCACTGCAGTGGACTTCATAAATTGCTCCTAGGTACATAACTCCCTTACCTTGTGTGCTGAGTCCCCCAAAACCCACTACCCACAACTGTACTTATGGGTGAAGGGGGGCACCTAGATGTGGGTACAGTCGGTTTGTGTTGTGTTTTGGAGGGCTCACATTTACCACCACAAGTGTAACAGGTAGGGGGGGATGGGCCTGGGTCCGCCTGCCTGAAGTGCACTGCACCCACTAAAACTGCTCCAGGGACCTGCATACTGCTGTGATGGACCTGAGTATGACATTTGAGGCTGGCATAGAGGCTGGCACAAAATATTTTTAAAGATTTTTTTTGAGGGTGGGAGGGGGTTAGTGACAACTGGGGTAATAAAGGGAGGTCATCCCTGATTCTCGCCGGTGGTCATCTAGTCAGTTTGGGCACCTTTTTGTGCCTTGGTCGTAAAAAAAACAGGACCAGGTAAAGTCGGCCAAGTGCTCGTCAGGGATGCCCTTTTTTTCTCCATTATGGGTCGAGGATGTTCATGTGTTAGGCACGCCCAAGTCCCGCCTTCGCTACGCCTCCAACATGCCTCCATGAACTTTGGTTGTCCCCACGACAGAAAGCAATTGGGGATGCCCAAAATCGGCTTTTGATTATACTGATTTGGGCGACCCTGTGAGAAGGACGCCCATCTTCCGATTTGTGTCAAAAGATGGGTGTCCTTCTCTTTCGAAAATGAGCCTGTAAGTGGCCCCATTACTAAGTGGCGGTAAAAAGTGGCCTGCGGTAGTGTTGATGTGTGGAATTGCCGCGCGCTAAGGCCACTTTTTATCGCAGTGGGAAAAAGTCATTTTTTATACTGGAGTCATTAACAGGGGCTAATATCAAAATTAGTGTGTGGCCATTTACTGTTTGAGCCCTTATTGCCACATATTTAGTAGGCAGTAAGGGCTCACGAGCTAACTGGGTGGTAATCGGGCAGCACGTGGCAATGCACCTTTGCTGCCTGATTACTGCCGGGAACACCTATCTCCCACCCCATGAGCTAGCTAGTGCAGAAAACGGTGCATAGCAAACTGAGAACTACTGCTGGGTGCCTGGGCACGTCCAGCTGTAGTGCTGTTTTGCCACATGGTAGTCCTATCGCCGCTTGGTAAAAGGGCCCTAAGCCTTGTTAGAAATATTTTGTGGACAATCATTACTGAAGCCTTTAAGAAAATCCAAAGAAATGCTTCAAAAAATAAAATTGCAAGCATCAAAAATAAGAAAAAAAAAGTCCTCTACGAAAAAAATAGAAAACAGAAGTAGGGGAGGACCAACAAAAAAAAAATGAAAGCAGGAAACCTTGGAGTTAACAAATGACAAATGGCAAGGTTATTGTAAACAAATAATAAAACATAGACCAACAGGTCTGCATAAAACAAATCCTTAAAGACAATGAGAGTTCAGAAGAAGAACGCAACACAGGAGTCGCAACAATCTCAAAACTTCTAAACACAAGTATCTGTAGGTGGGAGTTAAATAATCCTCAAAAGAAATTATTGATTTAAGTGTTTAAAGAAATTTCAAAATCCAAACAGTGTTTATTAGGGGCCATTTTACAAATCCGCTGTAGGACTACCACGACAATGGCATGCGGCAAATCAGCCCTATCACCGGGCAACCACAGGAGACCAGCGGTAGTTCTGGTGTGTGCCATGCACCATTTCCAGTGCTCTGAAAATATCTACAAATAGGAGGCAGTAAGGTTTCCTCCAGGAAATGGTCGAATGACAAGTGTTGAACTTTACAGCACAGTCATTTCCTCTTTTAGCAAAAAAAAAAATCATTTTACCACTGCAGGAAAGGGGGCCTCGGCAGTGGCAAATCAATGTGCCGATGCCATTGTAGAGACCCTTTTACCGCAGTTTGGTAAAAGGACCTCTTAGAGATCAAAAACAACTTTTAGCAAAACATCAAATATATAATAGGAACATAAAACATTCATTGCAAGTGTCTCTTCATATTCATTACGACTACATCTGTCAGTATTCTTTTCAAATCATATTAGCTACCTTAAGAAAGAAACAGCAGAAGTGACCAAAATAGGAACAGACCGCCAAGATGCGTATTATGTCTTTTTTCAGTGTCTTCAATTGACTTGACACAGACTGATCTGTATCAGGAGTCTATAAATTAAACTCAGATATAATAAGTGAAATAAAAACAATAATGTGACAAAAATCAAAATTCTATAACAGGAATATAATACATAAAATAAGCATAATAATAAAAGAAAATCTAGAAATGTATCATTATAACATTAAACAAAGAAAATGACAGCCAAAATTACACCAGGGAGTTCGTAGGGCAATGAAACGGGCGTATAACATTCAGCCCAAATGGTTCCATGTTCCTGTCCCGGCTGGGACTGGGACGGAGTCACGTCTTACTTGTGTTCTGCCAAATACACATATGTCTAAGAAGGTAGTGCACATCGTTAGAAAACATTGGATGATATTAACTATGCATTTATTTATTTGCATTTGTATCCCACATTTTCCCACCTATTTGCGGGCTCAGTGTGGCTTAAAATACATTATGAGTGATGGAAATACAATTTGTTACAGTACGCTTATGGGTTACATTGTGAAGAGTTGTGGGAAGACAGAGTAAAGTCAGGATATCATTTGGGAATAGAACAATGGAATAAAACAATGGGGAGTTGAGGGGCGATAAAACAGTATTAAGGGAACATAAAGGTCTAACAATTTTATCTGTGGGTTGAGTTTTAAGAGAGTTGAGGATACGGGGGAAGAAAATTCAGAAGAGAGTGTGTTGATGAGTATCTGTTAGGGTGTATGGACTTCATGTGTTTTTATCCTTGCTGTAGATTTTCTCAAACAGATACGTCTTCAGTAGTTTGCGGAAGTCGGTTAGTTCGTAGATCGTTTTCAGGTTGCGTGGTAGTGTATTCCAGAATTGCGTGCTCATGTAAGCGAAGGTTGATCCGTGCAGTACTTTGTATTTTATGCCTTTGCACTTAGGGAAATGGAGATTGAGGAAGGTTCGGGACAATCTTCTAGCGTTTCTGGGTGGCAGGTCTATTAAGTCAGACATGTATGCAGGGGCTTCACCGTGAATGATTTTGTGCATGCCCAATTTCAACAAAAGCCTATGTTTGCTTTCACCAGAAGTAGTAATCTAGGGGAGAAATTGTTTCCCTGTATGACTACTGAATGTGTGAATTCATCTGAGGCAATTCGGGGACATTTCAAATATAATCAATGTACATATTGTCAATATGCTATACAAGCAGCAGAGGTGCATATTCCTCATACACATAATAGTTGGTTTACATTGTATGGGAAGACAGATTGTAATTCATCTCAGTGTGTCTATGGTGTGCGCTGCCCTTGTGGGTTATGGTACTTGGGCCAAACCATAAGCAAAATTAAATTAAGGATTGCACAACATTTGAGCAACCTACGATTGCAACGGGTGGAGGCTCACTTGGTTGCACATTGGTTGGAAGCACAACATGAGGTACATGAGTTAAGGTTTATTGTCCTGCAACAAGTAGTGGCCCCCCAGAGGTGGTAATATATCTTTAATGTTATTGCTCAGAGAACAGTGCATGATTTTCAACTGGAATACTGTGGCCCCGATGGGGCTTAACAGGGAAATTGATTGGATTAGCATTTAGGGAGTGACGTATTTAAGGAGTGATTTCCCGAGGCACCCCATATGCATGTGCAGGTGTTTGTCCGTTTTGGAACCCCGTCATCTTGTACGTTGTCAGAGGCATCCCAGGCGATCCAGAGTGGCCGGTAAACTTTAGTTGTGTGGTTGTTTGTATTTTTAGTAATTTGTGTTTTGGTATGTATGAGAATATGAGTGGTAATAGGGTATTGTGATATTTCCTTGTTATGTTGTAGGTGGTGACCCCTGATGACGCTTTTGGTAGCGAAACACAGACTGTGTTGGGTCTGACGGACCAAACATATGCAGTTAATCGTGATCATTATCTGGAAGGCATTATAGCGGAAGATGAAACTAAAGTAATACTGAGACATGGTATCAAGCAATTATGGTGGGAGAATTACATTTATTTGAATACATTTGTTGGTGACAACAGTGGGAGACAAGCAGAGACTTGGAACTGTTGGAAGTGATTTACACAACTGGGGTGGATTGTGTCATCATATTGGAATGCTTAACAACAGGTCCAACGGTTGTATTATTATTTGACTAGTAAAAAAGGCCCGCTTCTGAAAGAAATGAAACGAGTGCTAGCAAGGTTGTCCTCTAATGGCAATTATGTTTTTAAGGGAACTGTTAGGAGAGAGTATGTGTGAGAGAGAGTGAGTATGTGTGAGAGAGAGTGGGTATGTGTGAGAGAGAGTATGTGAGAGAGAGAGAGTATGTGTGAGAGAGAAAGAGTGTGTGTCAGAGACAGAGAGAGAGAGTGTGTGTGTGATTGAGAGAGAGACAGAATGTGTATGTCTGTCTGTGTGAGTGAGTGAGTGTAATGTGTGTCCCGTGTGTGCCAATTATGCTTTCTCCCCTGCATTCATCCATATGCAGCAAACGTCCTCTGTGCCTTGCCCTCTTCATCCATCCATGTGCAGCATCTCTCCCCTGCCCCCTCCATCCATCGTGGTGCAGCAATTTTCCTCTGTCCCTTGCCCTCCCCCCTACATGTGCATCAACTCTGCATTCTCCCCTGGCCTCTCCTCCATCCACCCATAAACAGGGCCCCCCCTCCATCTCTCTCCCCTCTGAGTTCCAGGCCCCCTCTCTACCTCTCTCTCTGTGTGCCCTCCGAGTTCCAGGCCCCCTCCCCCCTTTGAGTTCCAGGACCCCTCCCCTTTGAGTTCCATGCCCCCCATTCTCGTTCGAGTTCCACATCCCCGCGCCTCCCTCCCTCCCCTTCGAGTTCCAGGCCCCCCTCCCCTTCGACTTGCAGGACCTCCCCTCCCTTTCAATTTGCAGGGCCTCCCCTCCCTCCCTCCCTCCGAGGTCCATGCCCCACCTCTTCTCCGACTTCCATGCCCCTGCGCCTCCCTCCCTCTCTCCCTCTGCCCTCCAAGCACGACCTGTCCTCCGGCAGCCCCTCACCTTCCTAAGTGCTGGCTGTATTTTAAAAATTCTTACCTTGGGGTGCGGCGTCCACAGTGAAGGCGAGCGGCGCTTCAAACTGCCTTCACATTTATCTCAGCTCTGCTTCCGCAGAGGGAGGGAGGCGTGGAGGCTGGCAACTATACAGAGTTCCCTCAAGGGCAGGGCGATTACGAACACTACACGGTTTCACTGCCATGCTGTCACGGAGTCAGCTTCAGAACGTTTGAGGTGCGAATTATTATATTAGATGTGTATGTGAGAAAATCTATGGGACAATCTGACCCAAAGACTTGGTCTAAATATACATAGTAGATGACGGCAGAAAAAGACCAGCACGGTCCATCTAGTCTGCCCAACAAGATAAACTCATATGTACTACTTCTTGTATATACCTTACCTTGATTTGCATCTGCCATTTTCAGGACACAGACCGTAGAAGTCTTGCCCAGAACTAGCCCCACCACCCAAACGCCAGCCCCGCCTCCCAATCTCAGCTAAGCTTCTGAGGATTCATTCCTTCTGCACAGGATTCCTTCATGTTTATCCCACGCATGCTTGAATTCCGCTACCTGCCTCAGGTGATTGCCAAGTTGCATATATTTGGATTTTCAAATTCACATGTGCTATTTTACTGTGTAATCCTGACTTGTCTCCAGCAATTAAAAGCTCAATATTTTAGCACCACCCCTCTCCAGCAAGAATGTCAGTGGAGGACTCTGTACTGCTTTCAGATGCTTAGCAGGACATTGATGTTAATATATGTAGACAACCTGTACATGTATATCATGTAAACAAAGTCTGCAGGTGCAACAGTAAAGTGTACTTTGCAGCTATGTGCATTATTGAAAACTGCTCTTATTGCAGTGACCCATGTTATCAGCAGTGACCCATGTTATCAGCAGCTGGATAAGCAATACAATCTTGCACTTTGCTAAGGGCTCAACCGACCTACAATGCTCCATGGCCTCCAGCCACCTCTACCTTCCGGTATGATCTATGCCCACTTGTTGAACTGGTAAACAACAGGGAATATGTTCACATTTTTGAATGCTTGAGGATTGGTACATTTTAATCTATGTATGCCAGCTGTATTGCAAAATATCGAGACTTTATTTTAACACTACATACATGGAGATCTTTCATTGTTACAGACAGGAGTGCTACGCAGAAGACATTTCCAAAACAATGCAGTTTGATCTGCACTGCATAACCGATCAACAGTTAGGGTATTTTCAGAAACCAACTGTGCTAATTCCTCCATATGCTTGTCTGCAGTCTCAAACTGCAGACAAGTTCTTTTCTTTTTTTTTCAGGAGCTCCAAGGCAACAAAGACCAACATGGCTCAAAATTTATATAAATCTTCAACGCCCTTGTATAGTTTACACAATCTGGTTTCTAAAAAATAGAATTCAAAATGCATAAAAGTAAGTACTTGTTTCACTGACCTGTGCAACATACCCTATACCTCAACATGGAAAAACAATTATAGAAATATTCAAAGAATAAATAAGAAACCAAGAAGTCCTGATTTCGTAAGTCTTGACACTTCTTAATTCAGTACTTGCGGCAATTACAGCCATGAGTTATTTATAAGGCTCCATCTATTTTGCATGGCAGGATGGTGCAGATTTAGCCCATTCTTCTTAGCAGAATAACTGATGCTCTTTCAAGTTGGATGAGAATTGTCTGTAGAATACAGTCTTCAAGTGTTTTTCTCTTATATGGTGTGAAGCCCCGCACAGCGCATCCCAGGATGCACTGGGCAGGGCTGGACACCACCATTTTCGAGGCAGCACAGATGGAAGTGCCAGGAGGCCACCTCCCTCCTCCAACAAAGGTAGGGAGTGGGGAAGGGCTTGAGACGCGGGGGGGGGGGGGAGGGGGGAAATTGACTCGTGGCCCAATGGGCAGCCAGGGCTCTATTTGAGGGAATGCTGGGGGGGGTTAGGAAGGCTGGAGAACCACCAGATCTCCAGCACCCCTGAATCTGTGACGTGATGACTGGAGGTCCACCATGTTGCTGGGGGGGGGGGGGGGTCAGGTCGGGGCTCCTGCGTGTGGGGGGGCTGCTGCATTGGCGGGAATGGGGGGGTCTGCTAGCATGCAAATGCATACTGGACCGGGCTCACCATTCCTTCCCAATGATCTGCATACCCTAACTCCAGCTCCAAGCTGGCGTAGGGTTTGCTGCAAACAGCTTTCCAATGTTTGGTGTGCTGCTCGCTGATCATTGAGGAGGAATACATTTAGCATGCATTTGCATGCTACTTGTGCTAAGAGCCCTGTTTTGAATGTATTTGCACGCTAGTTGCGTACATAGCCCCCGAGCACATTGTTTCACATGCTCGTGGACTCTGATCATGGGGCAGTAGCAAATGCAGGCGCTAGTATGGCACTAACAGCCTCTAGCACCTGTGTTTGCTTCTGATCATCGGCTCATCAGTCCCCACACTGCCTTTTACTTTTGAAAGCCGCGTGATAGCCAAGCTAGGGAGGAGGGAAAATGCTAAATCTGAAGGGCAGGAGTGGGAAGGGAAGTAAGTCAAAATATTGCATGGGAGGTGGGAAGGAAAGTAAGGGAGAGATGCTGCATGAGTGCTACATGTTCAGTGCCCCAGCAAATGATCACTGTACTGCCACTGTCCCCCTACCCAACATACACAAAAGCCCAACGTGAATTCTAAGTGAATTCTAAGCTTTTCTCTCTCTGTGAATTCTAAGCTTTTCTCTCTCTGTTTTACAATTTTTAATTACAGTACAGTCTCAATTATCCAACATAAATTGGATCAAGCTGTTGTCAGGTAAATGAAAGCTGGATAATACAGAAAACAATGGCAACCTCTTAAAAAATGCAAGGAAAACATACTTTATGCATAAAGAACATGCACAGAAGCATCATCTCAGATCAAAAATGTGATTTCTTGCAGCGTGTGAAGTTGGAAAACAGGAAGAGAGCCTGCGCACTACTTAACAACAATGCAATGACATCACCAGGGGGGGGGGGGTGTCTGTTGGTTATGCTGAATGGTTGGATTAGCGAAGGATGGATAATCGAGACTGTATTGTATTACCTTATGGTTGCTTGAACCCCAGTGCAACAGAATTAGAGTAAGGTTACTAGATTTGTGGTAGGTGGACCTGGAACATTTATACTGAAAACAGTGTGAACAAAATCCAAATAAAAACAAATATCACTAATAAGAAGCCAGCAGTTCATCTGGTGGAGAAATGGCTGTCCAGTGTACTGTATCCATGGAAATCATCATAATCTACTCTCAAAATATAACTACAACACATTATTCAAGTTTTGTTAACACAAAATATTTCATACCTAATATAAAAGTCTCAGTGCCAGCAAGTATATCCTGCATACAAATGAATTAATTATGCATCAGAATAAGTCAAATCAGTCAACAGAATCCAACTATTCTGATGTGTATATTTTCTCTGGGAGACACTCCCTTCTGTCTCTTTGCTTCAGAGTTGATAGTGTAGCACTTTGTCTTCCTTCTCTTTCTGTTGTCTTGCTTCTTTCCTTTCCTCCCTGCTCTCCTTTCCCCATTCTTTCTCCTTAGCTCTCTCCTCCATGTCTCATTTCTCCCCCCCCTACATTTTCTCCTTGAATTTATTTCTGCCTCCCCCATTTCAAGGTCCCCTCTCTTTATTCCAACTTTCTCTCCCTAAGATGGGCCCTTTCTCCCTTCCCTCTACTCTTGAAATTCTTCCTCCCTCTTTGATCCTCTCTCTCTTTCTCCCTTGCTCCTCATTCTCCAGGTCTCTCTCTCTGGTCTTCTGTATCATTTTCTTGCATCATTCCCTCACATCCTGGGTCTTCTCTCCTGACTCCACTATCTTCCCTCTCCTTGAATCTCTGGAAGCTATCCTCCACATCTCCTTACTCCTGGAAGCCTCTCACTCAGCTCCCTCTCTCCAAAGGTTCTCATTGTTCTCACTCTTCCCTCCCACCACCCAAGCTTTCATCATGTTCCCTGAGGCCCCAAAGTTCTCACAGTACCCTTCTTACGCACCTCCATCTAGCTCTCACAGCACCTCTTCACCCACCCCCAAGCTCTCACAGTACCCTTCTCACTCACCCACACAATATCCCCACACCCACCCTCCAAGCTCTCGTAGTGTCCCCTCACCCCCAAGCTCCCACAGTGCTCTCTCACCTGCCCTAAAGTGCTCAGTGACACTTCATCATTTCTACAATCTCTCACAGTGCCCTCTCTCACCCACCTCCCTAAGCTTTTACAGTACCTCATCTAAGAGCATAAGAATAGCCATACTGGGTCAGGCTAATGGTCCATCTAGCCCAGTATTCTTTTTCCAAAAGTGGCCAATCTAGGTCACAAATGCCTGGCAAAAACCTAAATAGTAACAATCTAGCCTCCCCACAAGATCTCACAGTGACCCCTAACCCACCCCCAAAAGCTCTTACAGTGCTCTTTTTCATCTGCACCAGGCGTTTAATGATCCCTCATACTACATTATCTACACACTACAGATTTCACAGTACCCCATCTAATCTACCACCCCACAAAATCTCACAGTGACATCCCCTTGTTCACTCCCATAAACTGTGTCCCCTCTCACCTACCTTCCCATAAGCTCTCACAGTGCCCCACTTCCCCAAGTTCTTTCTGTACTCCATCTTATCTACCCCCTAAGTTCTCACAGTGCTCTCTCTTACCTGTCTCCAAGCATTCACTTGCTCACACTCCACGTTCTCACAGTGCTCTCTCTCATTCACCTTCCTAAGATCTTACAGTACCCCATCTCACCTACCCCCACAAGATCTCAGTGACCCTTCTCACCCACCCTACAAGCTCTCACAGTTCCCCTCTAATCCACACCATACTCTCACAGTGCCTCCCTACACCCCCTTTCCATGCTCACACAGTGCCTTCTCTGACCCACCCCACAATTACAGTGCCTCCTCATCCACCCTCATATGATCTCAGAGTGCCCCCTGATCTCTCCCAAACTTCCTCGCTCACAAAACTTCCTATCCTCTGATCTCACCCCAGTGCAGGTGCAGCAGTCAATAGGCCTACTTGATCTTCCTTCCCAGCCACCTCTAGCAGGATAAGCTGTGCTTAATACAGTGTCCGATAGCCTCTGGCATGGGGCCAGTCTTGTGGTATTAGCCATGCAAATCTTGTGGCAAAATACATACTGCAACACTGGCCTTGCTCCTCGCAGGAAGCAAACATTGGATTAAGTGTAGATTGTTCTGCTGGAGGTCCTGGGGGGGGGACGCCACAGCCAGGCAAGGGGACGGAGGCAGAAACTTCTGGTGCGGGGGCCAAATTGGTATGTGCAAGAAAGCTTCTTTCAGGTCCAGAGACGTGAGAAACTCTCCTGGCTGTACCGCCGCAATGACGGAGTGCAGGGTTTCCATGTGAAAATGCCGCACTCTTTTTTTTTTTTTTTTTTTAATTTCTTTATTTATAATTTTAAATTATATACATTCAAGGATAAACCTTGTACAGAAATTCAGGTAGAAATCAAAAACGTATTATTCCAAAGAATTCACATAAAATAATTTTCGATGAAAATTATTTGAAGTATGGACTAATTAAAGAAAATAATGCACTTAAGATAATTACAACCTTTCTTAGACCCCAATTATAAACGAAGGGGGAGAAAAGAGTTAGAGAAGATTATATACAAGCAATTTTTTAAGATAGTAATTCAGGCTACATTTTCCTCCAGTAACTTTTACTTCACTTGTTTCATCTCTACAAACGATTTTAGTTGTTCCGGTGTAAAAAAGATGTACTTAGTTTGTCCCAGCCTCACCACACACTTACATGGGTAAGCAAGAAAAAAAGAAGCCCCTATATCTATAGTCTTTTGTTTTAAAGTCAGAAATAATTTCCTTTTTTGTTGTGTAGCCTTGGTGATGTCTGGATAAATCCATATTTTAGATCCATAGAATTGAGCATTCATATTTCTGAAATAAAGCTTTAAAATAGCATTATAGTCTTGCTCAAATACCAAAGATATAACCGTGGTGACTCTGTTAGTTATAATGTCTGAGGATTGTTCCAATATATCAGAAATATTTTGTAAATTTAGGTTATCTTCTTCAGGGCCTTGCACTCCTTCTCTATTCTTAGGAATATAATAAATTTTATTTAGCGGGGGTACACCCTCTGAAGGAAAATGAAGAGTCTCTATGAGGTATTTCTTAAAGGTATCAACCAGAGATACCCCCGCTATCAATGGAAAATTTAAAAGTCGGAGATTAAGGCGCCGATTAAAATTTTCAATTTGCTCAATTTTTTGCCTCATGTTTGTAGAGTCCTTCACTGTCGTGATTTTAAAGGCATTCAGGGCTTCAACCTCCTTCTGTACCGATTTAACTTGTGTAGTTATATCGTCTTTAACAGAGTCTACTGTCTTTTTTAAGTCCTCAAACTTAGTATTCAATATTAGTACATCACCTGAAGTCTTCTGAAGTGTAGTGGTGATCTGGTCTAACATCACCTTCAGCGTTTGCAGCGTCACCTCCGAAGTCTGTGCCATAGGGGAAGTAATCCCCCTGGCTCCCCGAGTCGTTGCCTGTGCCTCTGGGTCCTCACTAGAAACTCCTTTCGGCACACCTTCCGGGTCGTCGGGGTTTCCCACCAGGGCCGCTTTCGACATTGAGCTGGGAGGGATCAGTGAGAGCGATGGTGGCGATAGGGAGACTTCCTCTCCCAGTGGGGCTTCCGCTTCTCCGGACCTCCCCACAGCGGGATCCTCTCCCCGAATCCTGGGAGCACCGGGGAAAAAACGCTCCAGCGATGTTTGACCCAAAGAGGGAGTTGAGGTAGGTGGAGGCACTACCCTCAAAACTCCCTTACGTTTATGGGGCATTTCAACGAGGAAAAAAAGAAACTGTTCAGCTCAAATCTCACAGAGCGTTTTCATGTCCACCCGGTGCGGCAGCCATCTTGGTTTTCTCCATCCTCCCTTAAATGCCGCACTCTTAAGAACTTGTTCAGCTCTTTTAAGTGCAGGATCGGGCGAAAAGACCCGCCTCTTCGTGGCACCACAAAGTAAATGGAGAAGCGGCCTAGACTTTGTTCGGCGGGAGGCACTGGGGTCACAGCCCCTATCTGGCACAGACTGTGCAAAGTCTCCTCTACCGCCGCCCGTTTGGCAGCAGAACCGCATCGGGAGTCCACAAACACGTCTCTCACCGGGGCATCAAATTCTATTCGGTATCCGTCTCTGATCAGGTCCAAGACCCACTGATCTGCGGAGATTTTGGCCTACTCCTCGAAAAAGAGGGAAAGTCTTCCTCCGATGACAGGAAACGAGAATGGGGCCGGCGCACCATCATTGAGAGGGTCGCCCCTGCACTCCAGGCCTAGAACTGGCAGCTGCGGAACGTTTGTCCGAGCGAAAGGAGTTTCTCTGCTGAGAACGGGCACGAAAAGTGAACCCAGCAGCACGTCCCGGGTGGTACCTTCTAGCTTCACAGAAGCGAGGTCTGTAAGAGGAGCGGACTGCCTGACCCTTAGAGGAAGGCTTCGGCCTATCTTCGGGCAAGCGCTGAGGTTTGGAATCCCCCAGGCCTTTAACAATGTTTTCCAGCTCCTCACCAAACAGGAGAAGGCCTTGAAAGGGCAACTTCACCAACCTTTGCTTAGAGGCCATGTCCGCCGCCCAATGTCATAGCCAAAGAGTGCGGCGAGCCGCCACTGCTACAGCCATTTGTTTAGCCGAAGCTCTGACCATATCATAAAGGGCGTCAGCCAAAAAGGACAAGGCCAACTCCATCCGCGGAGCCACTTCAGATAAGGTCTCTGCTCCATCACTGGGCTGTTCCACTGCCTGCTGTAACCAAGCCAGGCAGGCTCTAGCAGCATAACAACTGCATGCAGACGCCCGAACAGTGAGACCTGCCAAATCAAAGGACCGCTTCAGAGCTGAATCAAGCCTGCAGTCTTGAATATCCTTCAGGGCAACACCTCCTTCAACAGGGAGGGTAGTTCTCTTTGTCACAGCCGTGACCAGGGCATCCACTTTAGGCATTGCAAAGTGAGCCAAATGTTCCTCACTCAGTGGGTATAATTGCCCCATAGCCCTGGCAACCTTCAAAGGTCCCTCGGGGTCAGCCCATTGAGCCAAAATAAGCTCTTGGATGGAGTCATGCAAAGGAAAGGCTCGAGCAGGCTTTCTGGTACTAGCCATCCTTGGATTAACAGAGGAGGCTGTGCCACTCCCTGGATCTTCAATCGAGAGGGCTTGTAAGGCATCTGAAATAAGCGCTGGCAGCTCCTCGCGGTGGAAAATCCTCACCGCAGACGGATCATCAAGATCCTGTGGCAATTCTGCACCCGACTCTGGCTCCTCAGACCAAAAAGCTCTGCCAGACCCCTCAGAATCCTCATAGCCCAACCACGGGGGGGAAAAGGGAGGTGCGTCACACTCAGAAGGGGAATTAGCCCTTCTAAGTTTATCAGGAGGATAAGAAACAGGCAAAGCCAACTCCAAAAGGCCAGGATCCACCGGGGGGGGGGGGGGGGGGGGGGGTAGGCAGAGGGTCCGAAGATCCCTGTGGAAGAGCTCTTTTAAGCATATATGCCTTATGCAGCATTAAAACAAAATTAGGGGAGAAAACCGCTCCCTGACCGCCCGGATCCTGTCCAGGGCTATCAGCTCTATTATAAGCCTCATTCAGAGGACCCCCCCCTCCCCCGGATTCAGGGCTCTCCGTCACAACGGAGGCCGCGCCATGTGGAAGATCCAAAATGGCGTCCGCTGCCAGCTCAGAGCGTGAAAGTTCGCCGCTCGCCATGTTCGGGCTGGCTCTACCGTCTGTACAGCACGATTTACAGAGCCCTGCTGCTGATTTGCGCTTGCCACATTTACAACAGCGCTTTACAGTCTCCGCAGCCATCGCCGAAAACGGCGGTAAAATTCATAATGGTGGTTCGCGCCAAAAACGTCCCGATCGCGGGCCCACCCGGAGGAGTCAGAAAACACTCTTACCTCACTAGACCGAGTATCACAGCTCCGGTCCTGCAGAAGAATCTCAAGAAAAACCTCTTTTCCAAGATCGCTGCGCTAAAGCAAGACACGACTTTTTTTTTTTTAACGCTGTGCGGAAAGCAGAGGCAAAAGAGGTAAATAAATTCACTCTGGAGGCTCAGATAAGTGGGAAAGGCAGGGAAAGGCGAACCAATGTGCCTGCATCCACTGAGTGGGAAAGGACAGGGAAAAGCAAGCTAATATGTCCACATCCACGGGGCATGGGTAAGGCAGGGAAAGGGCTGACCTATGTGCCTTCAAAGTGAAGCTGCTATAGCCTCTAACACCCCGGCTAACAACTGGCAAGCCAGGAGCCACCCCCAGGCAGATTTTTTGATGGAGCTCGAAGAAGCTGCAGCCACCTTGCTTGGGGAGATAGAGAATACTGAAGAGGCAGTGGAGCTAGCTGACCATGAGGCACTGTGAAAAGTTGAGTGCTCTCTATCTCCCCCTGCTGGTTGATGGACACAACCCATACATAATGGCTTCATCTGCTTGATGACAAGGAAAAGTCCCTTCCTTTCTTTCTTCCTTTCTCACTGACTTTGAAAGAGGATGTTAAAGTGAGAAACTGAGAAGCATAAGAGTCAGAGGGATCATTAGCATGAATGTTAAAATCCCCAAGAATGAGGGAAGGAGATGAAGGTTCAAGAAAGAAGGAAAGCCAGGAGTCAGTCTTCAACTGTGCTCCACTACCCCTACTCACCAAATGGCCAATGATCTTATCTTCTTCTCCAACTGCTCACTCTCGGGTTTCTGCACCTCATTTCTTACCCTCTCTGACCATCATCTGATAACCTTCATACTTAAACATCTTCCTCCCCAGTCCTGTCCAATCACCACCAATACATTTAGGAATCTTCAGGCTATTGACTCTTCTACTCTGTCCTCCAGTGTTTCAATACTCTTCTCAACCACTATGTTATCCAAGTCTGTCAATGAGGCTTGTCTCTACCTATGATACTATTCTCTCCTCTGCTCTGGATACTCTCGCTCCTCCCATTCCCTGTTCTGTACTATGTACCAAATCCTAGCCTTGACTGACCTCTAGAATCACTATCTGTGTTCCTGTGCCTGATCTGCCGAACGCCTTTGGATTAAATTCCGTGCCCATGCTGACTTCATATATTTCAAATTATTGCTGACCACCTTGCAGTCTGCTCTTTCCCTTGCCAAACAGGACTACTATATCCAGTTGACAAACTCTCTTGGCTCAAACCCTCAAAGTCTTTTTGATACCCTGAACTCTCTACTCAAAGTGCCTTCACCTCCAACTCCCCCCTCCCTTTTTCCCCAGATTGTGGCTGAGTACTTTCAAGATAAAGTTCACAAGATTAACCTTGAATTCTCAATTCTCTCAACTCTCCTTCAGTCCCTGCCTCCTTTTCTTCCTGTTCTGAAATCACTGAAGAGGGAACTGCACATTTTCTTTCCTCCTCTAAACTGACTACCTGCTCCTCTGATCCTATTCCCACCCATCTACTAAGCACTATCTCTCCTACTGTATCCCTTCTATCTCTCATAGCCTCAATCTTTCACTTTCCACTGCAAGTGTTCCTGATGCCTTCAAATATGTTGTAACTACAACACTCCTCAAAAAACCTTCATTGGACCCTACCTGTCCTTCTAACTATCGCCCACACACTCTCCTCCCTTTCCTATCCAAGATACTTGAATGTGCTGTTCACCGCTGTTGTCTTCACTTTCTTTCATCTCAAGCTATTCTTGATCCACTTCAATCTGGTTTTTGCCTCTTCATTCAAATGAAATAGCTCTTGCTAAAGTCTCCAATGACCTGTTCCTGGCCAGATGCAAAGGTATCTATTTTCACCCTTCTCAATCTAACTGCTGCCTTTGACACTGTTGATCACCGCCTACTCCTTGATGCACTGTCCTCACATGGATTTCAGGGCCCTGTACTTTCCTGCTTATCTCTCCCATTGCACTTTTAGTGTATATTCTGGTGGATCTTCCTTCACTTCTATCTCACTATCAGTTGGTGTACCTCAATGATCTGTCTTGGGACCTCTTCTTTTCTCTATCTATATTATATAAGTACATAAGTATTGCCATACTGGGAGAAACTGAAGGTCCATGAAGCCCAGCATCCTGTTTCCAACAGTGGACAATCCAGGTCAAAAGTACCTGGCAAGATCCCAAGAAAGTACAATACATTTTATGCTGTTTATCCTAGAAATAAGCAGTGGATTTTCTCCAAGTCCATTTTAATAATGGTCTATAGACTTTTCCTTTAGGAAGCCATCCAAACCTTTTTTTTAAACCCAGCTAACTGCTTTTACTACATTCTCTGGTAATGAATTCCAGAGCTTAATTACACATTCAGTGAAGAAATATTTTCTCAGACATCATATTCAAAAATGCCCCTTGTGCATTTGACTTGCCCAAAATCACAAGCAGCTGCAGTGGGAATTGAGTCCAAGTTGCCAGGATCAAAGCCCGCTGCACTAACCATTAAGCCACTCCTCCTCTATTTTGGACATTTTGCATTCGGACGTTTTTTGTTTGAAAATGGGCCAAAAAATAAAACGCCCAACTCACAAAATGTTTTCCCAAACAGTATTTTCAAAAGGGAAAGATAGGTGGGGTTTTTTTGTTGCTGAAAATTACCTTCTTTCATGGTCTGGATTTGGACGTTTTTTTGTAAAACGTCCAAATTCAGACATCATATCAAAAATGCCCCTCTTTATCTTTTTTGAGATGAGGTGACCAGAACTGAACACAATATTCAAGGTGTGGTCGCACATTGGAGCGATACAAAGGCATTATAACGTCCTCATTTTTGTTTTACATTCCTTTCCTAATAACACCTAACATTCTGTTTGCTTTCTTAGCTGCTGCCGCATACTGAGCAGAAGGTTTCAATGTATTATCAACGATGAAGCCAAGATCTTTTTCCTGGTCAGTGACTCCTAGTGTGGAACCTTGAATTACGTAGCAATAATTCGAGTTCCTCTTTCCCACATGCATCATTTTGCACTTGCTCATATTAAACGTCATCTGCCATTTAGGTGCCCAGCATCCCAGTCTCGTAAGGTCCTCTTGTAATTTTTCACAATCCTTTTGCGATTTAACAACTTTGAATAACTTTGAGGGGAATAATCGAACGGCGCCGGCGAAATAAATTGCTGGCACCGCAAACAGCTGGCCGAACCGTATTATCGAAAAAGATGGCCAGCCATCTTTTCTTTCGGTAATACGATTTGTCCCGGCCAAATGCCAGAGTTCTCTGGGTTTGAGATGGCCGTTTTTGTTTTTCAGCAATAATGGAAAAAAATGCCGGCAATCTCAAACCCAGCGAAATCCAAGGCATTTGGTCGTGGGAGGAGCCAGCATTTGTAGTGCACTGGTCCCCCTAGGGGGCACGTCTAAAAATTAAAAAAATATATGTGCATAGCTCCCTTACCTTGGGTGCTGAGCCCCCCAAATCCCCCCCAAAATCCACTCCCCACAACTCTACACCACTACCATAGCCCTTAAGGGTGAAGGGAGCACCTACATGTGGGTAGAGTGGGTTTTGGAGGGGGGGGGGGTTTGGAGGGCTCAACACTTACCACCACAAGTGTAACAGGTAGAGGGGGATGGGCCTGGGTCCGCCTGCCTGAAGTCCACTGCAACCAACAAAAACTGTTCCAGGGACCTACATACTGCTGTCAGGGAGCTGGGTATGACATTTGAGGCTGGCATACAGGCTGGCAAAAAAGGTTTTTATTTTTTTATTTTTTTAGTGTGGGAGGGGGGTTGGTGACCACTGGGGGAGTACGGGGAGGTCATCCCCCATTCCCTCTGGTGGTCACCTGGTCAGTTGGGTTACCTTTTTGAGGCTTGGTCATGAAAATAAAAGGACCAAGTAAAACCGGCGAAATACTGATTAACGCCGCTTTTTTTTCCATTATCCACGAAAGCCGGCCATCTGGTAGCCACGCCCATGCCCGCCTTCGCTATGCCGCTGACACGCCCCCTTGTACTTTCGCTGGCTTGGCGACGGGAAAGCGGCGATGGTGTCAAAAAAGCAGCTTTCGATTATACCGATTTCACCGCTTTTGAGAGATCGCTGGCGATCTCCCGATTTGTGTCGGAAGATTGCCAGTGATCTCTTTCGAAAATAAGCCTGCTAGTGTCATCAGCAAATTTAATTACTCCCGTCTCTAGATCATTTATAAATATGCTAAAAAGCAGCAGTCCCAGCACAGTTCCCTTCGGCGCCCTCCTATCTATGCTTCTCCATTGAGAATACTGACCATTTAAACCTACTCTTTGTTTTCTATCTTTTAACCAGTTTTTAATCCACAATAGAACACTACCTCCTATCCCATGACTCTCCAATTTCCTCTGAAGTCTTTCACGAGGTACTTTGTCAAACGCCTTTTGAAAATCCAGATACACAATATTGACTGGCTCACCTTTATCCACATGTTTGTTCACCCCTTCAAAGAAATGTAATAGACTGGTGGGGCAAGATTTCCCTTCACTAAATTCATGTTGGCTTTCTCTCATTAATCCATGCTTTTGAATATGCTCTGTAATTTTGTTCTTTATAATAGTCTCTACCATTTTGCCAGGCACCAACATCAGGGTCACACTTGTCTATAATTCCCTGGATCTCCTCTGGAACCTTTTTTTTTAAAATTGGCATTACATTGGCCACCCTCCAATCTTCCGGTACCATGCTTGATTTTAAAGATAAATTACATATTACTAACAATAGTTCCGCAAGTTCATTTTGCAATTCTATCAGTACTCTGGGATGAACACCATCTGGTCCAGGAGATTTGCTACTCTTCAATTTGTCATATTGAGTCATTACATCCTCCAGGTTTATACAGATTTCATTCAGTTTCTCTGACTCATCAGTTTTGAATACCATTTCTGGCACAGGTATCTCTCCTAAATCTTCCTTGGTGAAGACCAAAGTACAAAATTCATTTAATCTCTCCGCTATGGCTTTGTCTTCCCTGATTGTCTCTTTTACCCCTAAACCCACCTCTCCACTTCTCCCATTTTCTATCTCTGTGTATAACACTCTCATCCTCCATGTCTCATCAGCTTGTAACCTTGGGATCATCTGACTTGTCTCTCTCTCTTTCTCTGCACATATCCAACAGTCTGCTAAAACTTATCATTTCTTTCTCTATAATATCACCAAAATTCATCCCTTCCTTTCTTAGCACACTACCAAAACCCTTATCACCTCTCGCTTAGACTACTGCAACTTGCTTCTCACAGGTCTCCCACTAAGCCATCTCTCTCCTCTGCAATCTGTTCAAAATTCTGCTGCACGATTTATTTTCCACCAGTGTTGCTATGCTCATATTAGCTCTCTCCTCAAGTCACTTCATTGGCTCCCTATCCGTTTCTGTATACAGTTTAAACTCCTCTGATTAATTTACAAGTGCATTCACTCTGCAGCTCATTAGCACCTCTCCACTCTTATCTCTCCCTACACTCCTCCCGAGGAATTACATTTATTGGGTAAAACTCTCTTATTTGTGCCCTTATCCTCTATTGCAAACTCCAGAGTCCGTTCCTTTCATCTTGCTGCACCAGATGCCTGGAATATACTTCCTGAATCAGTACGTCAAGTTCCATCTCTGGCTGTCTTCAAATCGAGGCAAAAAGCCCACCTTTTTGAGACTGCTTTTAACTCCTAACTTGTTCAGTATCCATGTCTGTTGTATCATTCCCACCTTAATAATTCCTTTATTTGTCCTGTTTGTCTGTCCTGATTAGACTGTAAGCTCTGCCGAGGCAGGATGGTCTCTTCATGTTCAAGTGTACAGCGCTGCATACATCTAGTGGAAATGATAAGTAGTAGTAGTAGTATGTCTTTGTTTTATGGGAACTCTTCTGTGGTACTTAGTCTCAACCATTACTCCTTTGGCTAGCAGGGTCACTGCAATAGCAACAGGCATCGTTCCCTTCAAGGCACACCTGGATCCATCAGTGCTGTTGCACAGAATACTTGAATTTGTCTCCTGTGTTGCAGAGCACAGCATTGCAGCCTAAGCCATAGAGCCAGTCAGTTTCATAGTTCTGAGTGTTTAAACAAGAACAAAAGACCAACAAAAAATAAATAAATTAAAAATAAAAACCAAAACAAAACAAAACTGAGGTCCACAACTTCAGGTTTTTTTTGTTTTATTCCCCCGTGCAATACCTCACTACCTACTTCTGTTTTTGTTCTCACTAAGGAGAAGTATAAGCTGGCCTCCAGTGATTTTCCAACTTCTCATCACAGCACCTTCTAAATTTAAAGGTTAAATAACACCAGGTCCAACATTAAAAGGGGTTTAACCAGGCTGCAGGGGCTCCCACCTGGCTAAACCTTGCTGAGCTGGCAATCTGCCGATAGTCAGAAGTACTTAACCAAGTACTGCTATTGAATACGAGCTCTAACCAGCCAGTGCGAGTAACCAGCTAAGTTAGGGGCAGTCTGGAACGGAGTTTGGGTAGAGCCACATTTTAGCAGCAGAATAGGATATATATATATATATATATATATATATATATATATATACACACACATGCATACATACATACAATAGGGATGTGTATACAAGGGGGGATTCAATCCATTTTAGAGGCTATATAAGTTATGTGAAAAACTAAAATAGAAAAAATGATATCAACTTGGTAACAACCAGATATTAAGTTAACTGAGGTATTTCTCCCTTTCTAGAAATTATGTAAACTACTGGTTATTTGTGACTGCATATGACTGCTCTAACTGATGTTATTGTATTGTTTTATACTGTTCTATGTACACTGGACATTGCCAAACCGCTCTGGAGCCTTCTGAGGAGAAAGGATATATAAAATAGACAAATTCCTCTGCTTTTCTTAGGCTTGCCACTGGGGGACACAAGTGTACTTTGCTTAATCTTTCAGTCAGTGGCCTGAAAATATTTCAGTGACACTCCCAGAATAGGGGCAGTTTAGGTGACAAAGCAGTGGATAAAACAAAAGCCAGGTTCTAACTCCGTTACACCAAGCAGAAGAGAACCCATTGATGGAGCCAGGTCCACAAGAGGTTTATTCATCTTCTTTTCCTTCTCTTGGCCAAAACTTGTTCTCTAGGCTTTTAGAGAGTTCCTTTCTGATTTTAATTAGCTGCAGGCCACACTCAGCAGAACCATAATGAAACAAAACACAAAGGAATCTGTGGAACTTCTATAGTACTAGGCGCCTTCTTTGTTATAGAAATCTGCACATGGTTAGGACAATGTTTATGCAAATTTCTGTGCAAAAAAGTTACAATATTAAACCTTAAAGATGGTGATTCCCTACAGGAAACTGGGAAAGAGAAGATGGAACTAGGTGACCACAAACAGTAATCAATAGCAGAGTAGTTTTTAAAATGCTTAGTGACATCAGAATGCTGTCTGACTTCCCTGAAATTAAACCTATTGCTGAACTGACCCATTTTCTTAATGAAAAGACAAAGAGTAGGTGGTATTCAGGATGCATGATACATGCCGAGTTCAGTGCCACCGAGTCTACTATCTGTAGCAGAAATCTGAATCAAACACGATGAATACTCAAAAAGTAATGGGGGTACGGAGACAGACAGACACACACACACAAACTATCTTGTAAGAGCAGTTTCCCTACAGAAAACTGAGCTAAAATAGTCAAGACACATCTTTGATTGTCTAGTAGGGTCTTATTTTCACTTTTAAAATACTTGCATTAAATTATCAAAGACAGTAAAGGGGTTAACAAGTAAAGGATGCTCAATATACAGCTGATAGCTATTCCATGTTTTGCTACCAAATTGCAGATTAAAAAATACATGATGATTTTCTTCTGACCCACACTGATCATGTAAGAAAAGCTGGTAACAGTCCCATTTTTAATGCATATAAACAAATTTCATTTAAACTCATATACATTAACTCTATTCAGTCAAGTGTCCTGAATGTTCCAGGAAAGCCTGGGTGGCTGCTATGCCTCTCAAACCCTTTCTACCCTCTCTTTCTCAGGTCCTATCCTCAGCATCCCACCCCCACCCCCCTACAAGTCTCCCAAATCAGGTGCTCAATACTGAAAGAAAATAAGGTGGGGTAGCAACATCATCCCAGAATGAGTAGTAGAAAGCACAAGGACTGGCAAAACAACTGCATGTCCTAATCCTCACAACATCTCCTCCTCTTTTCCGTCATCTAATATAATAAAACGCACCGTGAACGTTCTGAAGACAACGTTCTGTGAAGCCGGAAGCTTGAAGCCGGAAGCCTGAGTTCTGAGGACAACGTTCTGTGAAGCCGGAAGCTTGAAGCCGGAAGCCTGAAGCCTTGAAGCTTGAAGCCTGAAGCCTTGAAGCCATCTGACGTCACTCCCAGGCTGAGGCTGAAGGGTTCGTGGATTCGTGGTGTGAAGCCTTCAAGCCAGCCAGCCGTCTCTGCCCCGCCCTCGCGACAAAACAAACAAATCCGGAAGCGAAACGTCAGGGAAGGAGGCGGCGCTCCCGACGTCTAGCCTTCCTTTCGCTGTGTTCCGCCTTAAAAAGAAGGCGGAACACAGCGAAGGGAAAGCTAGACGTCGGGAGCGCCGCCTCCTTCCCTGACGCTTCGTTGCCGGAAACGCCACGGAGGTAAATTGAAAAAGAAGAAAAAAAAGAAGAAAAAAAAAAAACAAAACGATGCATGGATGCGAAGGGGGGGGGGGGGGAGAAGAGGGCGGGCCAGGCTGGGACATGGGAGAGAGAGTAGCATGGATGCGACGGGGGGGGGGCATGGAAGGGCGAGAGGGGACTTGCTGGAAAAGGATGAATGGAGGCGGCAGGGGACAGAGGAGCATGGATGGGTATGGATTAGGAGGGCAGGGCACAGGGAGAGAGGGGAATTACTGGAAATGGATGAAGGGAGGGGGCAGGGGACAGAGGAGCATGGATGGGCATGGATTGGGAGGGCAGGGAGAGAGGGAAATTGCTGGATAGGGAAAAATGGAGGGGCCAGGTGACAGATGAGCATGGATGGGCATGGATTGGAAGGGCAGGACTCAGGGAGAAGGGAATTGCTGGATAGGGATGAATGGAGGGGACAGATGGGCATGGATGGATATGGATTGCAGAGCAGGCCTCAGGCAGAGAGGGGAAATGCTGGATAGGGAAAAATGGAGGGGCCAGGTGACAGAGGAGCATGGATGGGCATGGATTGGAAGGGCAGGACTCAGGGAGAGGGGAATTGCTGGATAGGGATGAATGGAGGGGACAGATGGGCATGGATGGATATGGATTGCAGAGCAGGCCTCAGGCAGAGAGGGGAAATGCTGGATAGGGAAAAATGGAGGGGCCAGGTGACAGAGGAGCATGGATGGGCATGGATTGGAAGGGCAGGACTCAGGGAGAGGGGAATTGCTGGATAGGGATGAATGGAGGGGACAGATGGGCATGGATGGATATGCATTGCAGAGCAGGCCTCAGGCAGAGAGGGGAAATGCTGGATAGGGAAAAATGGAGGGGCCAGGTGACAGAGGAGCATGGATGGGCATGGATTGGAAGGGCAGGACTCAGGGAGAGGGGAATTGCTGCATAGGGATGAATGGAGGGGACAGATGGGCATGGATGGATATGGATTGCAGGTCAGGCCTCAGGCAGAGAGGGGAAATGCTGGATAGGGATGAATGGAGGGGGCAGGTGACAGACAAACATGGATGGCCATGGATTGGGAGGGCAGGGCTCAGGGACAGAGGGGAATTGCTGGAAAAGGATGAATGGAGGGGGCAGGGGACAGATGGCCACTTTCACTCTGACTCTCAAACAGTCACTCTCACATACACTCTCCCAAACATACACACTCCAAGGAAAACCTTGCTAGCGCCCGTTTCATTTGTGTCAGAAACGGGCCTTTTTTACTAGTATACAATACAATAAAATTTATATTCCACTATTTACCCAAAAGAGATCAATGTGCATTATAATATTAGAGAACTAGGCCATCACTGGGGAAGAAATTACAACAAATCCATAATTAAAGTTTAGCCATCAGGCTGTTTACATTACATAAAAAAAACTTTGTTAAATAAATTGTAAATGAGCTTTTAACAATTTACAAAAATCTCAAATAAGACTCCAACATTGCACCAAACAGTATAGAAAACTATGGAACGTCTTATATCTCACATTTTTTACAGATGGAAACTTCAATATAATCTTTAAGATTTAAGAGAATAAGATGATATTTCAACAGAAAATAATTCTAATAAATAGCTTGGAAGAAAGCCATAAAACAATTTGTAAATTGACAGCATAATGTGAAATCAATCGGTGGGACACATAAAATTAAAACAATGCAGGCTGATACTGAATTGTCTATTTTTATACAAGTGAGTCATTGTGATAATCAGCAAAATAATTACAAACACTCTACAAAATATCTGCTGATGAAAGGAAACTAGAGCAAGCTGAAATATATAAATATCTAGGTAGGTAGATCACAAAAGATGAAGTAAATAGAAAAATTAGGAACACAACAATTGATTTTTGGGACTGTATGGACTTTCTTAGAAAGAACTTGGATTTAAAACTAAAGGAAAATGCACTCAAAACAGAAGTGCACATTTTCGCAGGGGGTTACCCAGAAGAAATCGGGCAACGTTGTGTGCTGCCCGGTTACCACCAGGTTAGCATGGGAGCCCTTACAGCCACCTCAATAGGTAGTGGTAAGTGCTCCTCCCCGAAATTGCTGCACAGTCATTTCATTTTTGGTTATTTTCTCACGATGCAGTAAAAGGGGCCTTAGCGCTGGGCAAAAATGGCCAAAGAGAACAGACAGTGGGTGAATATAAAAGAACGACTGCTGACAAATGTGCAAGAGCGTAGAGACGTATAGGACTGTGGATGGAAGACAGTTTGCCATATAGATGCCCAGTCTTCCAATTTCCTCCTGCAATTTTTCACAGTCCGCACATATTTTAACAGCCTCAAATAGTTTTGTGTCATCTGCAAATTTAATCGCCTCACTTGTCATTCCAATTTCCAGATCATTTATAAATATGTTAAATAGCAATGGTCTCAGTACAGATCCCTGTGGCACTCCACCCTCCTCCATTGAGAGAAATGACCATTTAACCCTACCCTCATTCTGTCCAATAACCAATTCCTAATCCACAGAAGGACATTGCCTCCTACCACATGACACTTTAATTTTCTCAGAAGCATCTCATAAGGAACTTTGTCAAAAGCTTTATGAAAATCTAGTTACACTACATCAACTGGCTCATCTTTATCCACATGTTTATTCACACCTTCAAAGAAATGAAGCAAATTGGTAAGGCAAGACTTCCCTTGGCTGAAACCATGCTGACTCTGTCCCATTAAACCATGCTTGTCTACGTGTTGCATAATTTTATTCTTTATAATAGTTCCCTCTATTTTACCCGGCACCAACGTCAGGCTTACCGGTCTGTAATTTCCTGGATCATCCCAGGAACCCTTTTTAAAAATCGGTGTTACATTGGCTACCTTCCAAACTTCAGGTGCTATGGACAATTTTAACGACCTTATGTGTGATGGGGAGGAGCATAATGAGGGTATACTAAGGTCCACTGGAAAAGGATGAAGAGACAGTAAAATGCTAACAAAATTAAGGGAACACAAATTTGGTAACACAATAATAATGGGAGATTTCAATTATTCATTTAACTGAACGTTGGCATTTGTTTCTTTCCTCAGTCATTTTGAGAGCTGGACGTGCCACATCAAGAGGTTTCAGTGTTCTCCTGGTGAAGTGGTTTAGCTGCCTGGGACTCTGTCAACTGAGACTGTGAACTTGAAATAGATGAGTACAGCCATTTTGGTAACTTTTGTGCCATGGATATATTGAAGATCTGAGGGAAGACTAATTTTTTCTACCTCTTTAGTTTACGTAGCTTGAGTTCCTGTACAGGTGCACATACTGCATTAGATTTATTTTTTGATTTAAGACAAAATTTGCGAGTGGCACTTTTCTCTGACCTATAATGTATGAGCTCCAATCCATTTGATAATTTCTGTAAATTGTGGAACGGAATGGTGTGATGCTGAGGTCTTTTTTTGGTATTTAGTATATTGTGATTGTGCTCACTCAGGTAACGAAGTCACATTAATTACGAACTGGTTATATATTCAAATCTTGTATACTGCTAATATCCCCTTTACAGGGTTCAGTGTGGTTTACATTCTACGTGAGACAAAAGCAAATACTGTTAGTGTGAGGTATGAGAAACAACAGAGACCACTGGTGTAATGCATGAGACTAAAAACATTAAGGAAAGGGTAATGGATGATACTAGGAGGTAGAAGTCATGATGGATTGTTATGAAGCAGTCTTTGAGAAGAGAAAGGTTTTTAGCCTTTTCCTGAAGTTGATACAGCTGCTTTTTGTTCTGATGGGAATAGGTAGAGAGTTCCCATATTTTGACTCCAAGAATAGGGAATAGAGAGCTGAAAATCTTCTGATTTCTAATTGTCTTTTGGAACGGTGAAGCTAGCATCAGTTGTTTCAGTCTGTTAGACTAGAACAGACGTGGAGGGGCATTTTCGAATGGGGATGCCCATCTCTGGGGACATCCCGGCGAAGGGGCGGAGCAACCCGTATTATTGAAACAAGATGGGCGTCCATCTTTCGTTTCGATAATACGGTTGGGGAAGCCCAAATCTCAACATTTAGGTCAACTTTAGAGATGGTTGACCTAAATGTTGAGATCGCCGACCTTAGAGATGGGCGACCTCGGTTTTCACCGATAATGGAAACCGAAGACGCTCATCTCAAAAACGACCAAATCCAAGGCATTTGGTCATGGGAGGAGCCAGCATTCATACTGCAGTGTTCCCCCTCACATGCCAGGACACCAACCGGGCACCCTAGGGGGCACTGCAGTAGAAGCAGCTCCCAAGTCCATTGCTCCCTTCCCTTGTGTGCTGAGTTCCCCTAAATCCCCCCCCCTAAACCCACTCCCCACAACTGTACACCACTGCCATAGCCCTTATGGGTGAAGGGGGCACCTACATGTGGGTACAGTGGGTTTTGGGTGGGTTTGGAGGGCTCAACATTTACCACAAGTGTAAGAGGTAGGGGGAAATGGGCCTGGTTCCGCCTGCCTGAAGTGCACTGCACCCACTAAAAACTGCTCCAGGGACCTGCATACTGCTGTGATGGAGCTGGGTATGACATCTGAGGCTGGCATAGAGGCTGGAAAAAAATGTTTACATTTTTTTTGGGTGGGAGAGGGTTGGTGACCACTGGGGGAATAAGGGGAGGTCATCCCTGATTCCCTCCGGTGGTCATCTGGTCAGTTCGAGAACCGTTTTGAGACTTGGTCGTGGAAAAAAGAGGCCAAGTAAAGTCGACCAAATGCTCATCAGGGACACCCTTCTTTTTTCCATTATCCTTGTGTTAAGCACGCCCCCATCCCGCCTTCGGCACACTGCCGACATTCCCCTGGGAACTTTGGTCGTCCCCGCGACGGAAAGCAGTTGAGGATGTCCAAAATCGGCTTTCGATTATGCCGATTTGGGTGACCTTGCGAGAAGGACGCCCATCTCCCAATTTGTGTCGGAAGATGGGGCGCCCTTCTCTTTCGATTATGCCCCTGATAGTGAAGTGGTCTCAGCAGTTCAGAGGTGAAGCCCTGTAAGATTTGAAAAACTAAACAAGCAACTCTGAACTTGAGTCTTTCTGCTACGGGAAGCCAGTGCAGTTTGTTTAGATGAGTTGAAACACTAGTAAATCTATTCTACCTAGAAGCTATGTTCTGTATGATTTGCAATTTTTTCTGATATTGAAACTTAATACCAAGAAATAGAACACTACAGTAATCCAAGTGAGGTAGAACTAACATTTGGACTAGTAGTGCGAAGGCTTTTTGGTCAAAGAATGATCTGACTAGACTTAGCTGTCTCATTTTGAATAGTTTTCTTCCACAGCTGATTAATATAAATAGGAAGAGAAGGTGAGTGAAGAATCAAGCAAGGCCCCTAGTACTCTGGTTTCCGATTGTCTGAGTAATTTAGCAGCTTAATCCTATTGTATTTTGTGGATTTCAATCACCCCAGTGGTGATTGGGTAAATTTCTCATCAAGAAATACTGAGGTAAAATTTCTAGATGCCAAAAATGACTGTATTATAAAGCTGTCAATCCATGAGTTGACCAGAGGGGAACTTACTTTATATCTAGTCCTTACTGGTATACAGGTCTTCATGAAAGGGGGCTTGGTGATAGCAATGCTAGGCAATAGTGATCATAATGTGATTAAATTTGTCCACATTGGAAGGGAACGACTAAAAAGAACTACTAAAAGGAGCAGTTGTCAGTTGTCAGGGTGAAAAGTTTGCAAGAGGTGTGGACATTATTTAAAAATATCATTTTGGAAGCTGAGAGAATATATATTCCATGCATTAAAAATGTTACAAGAAGGCCGAATGACAAGTTCCTGTAGCTCAATAGTAAGGTAGAAGAGGTGGTGAAAGCCGAAAGGACATGGAAATGGAAAGGTCTCAGAGATGCCAAGTCTCACGCATTGGGAGTGTGTCACACTCATTCAAAAGTATTCTCACTCTCACACTGCTTTCATGAGAGAGAAGCCTTAGGGATATATTGAGCATCTTATAATTTAGCGTGCACTAATCATTAGCACATGCTAAATCTGTTACATGCCTTAGTAAAAGGACCCCTTAGAAAAGCAAACCAAGTAGTCTAACCAGTAAGAAGAAATTGTAGCATACTTTTCTGACTACCGCTTCCCCTTGCCCTGTCTCTTTTTCCCTTTACTGCAAAGCACATGTGCAAAGTGCATTGCACTTATGATGACCTACATTTTTACTATTTGAATGTTGATGTTCCCTATGAATTGATAGCCTTTCCCCTAAATTGCTACCCCTGGCATATGCAAACCGAGGGATTTGTTGAAATTGAAGGTGAATGGACCAATGTTTTTGAATAAGTTTTTACACCTCAAAAACTGACCTGTGTGTACGGTAAAACACGCACAGGTCAGTCTATTATCCTGATCATTTGTAGAAGATTTTTGCAACCATTCACGTTGAGTATTGTATGCTCTTTTATAGGCTTTCTGTATAATTTTAGAGCGATACCTGCTTTGCTTGAACCTGGTGGTCATTTTCTTAGCCTGATATTTAAATGTCTCTAGTTGTGTACATGAATGGTTGCATTCTAACAGATGCAAGGCACCAAAATGGGACTGAAATGGCAACTCAGCACAACTTGGAAATTTCGACACCAGATTCCTGCAGGAGACAGCTTCGTCAAAGCCAACACTGAGCCAGTGATCTGCACACACCACAAAGAGACATGAACTCTGTGGACCACTGACCACTCCAGAAACTCAGACTTTTTATCTCTTATGTTTTTTTTGAACTGTCTGTCTCTCATTCCAGCTCTTGCAAGACTACAAGAGAGAAGTCACCTGAATGACAGAGGAGTTGTCAACCTTCAAGATCTAGCCTTATTAATTGGGTCACCTTGACAGGTCCTTCCATCTCCCTCCTGGAAATGAGGAACATGAAACATTAGAGTTCCCAATATAGCCAACTCTTAGCAAACTTCAAAAGGTCTGGCTTTTATTTCTCGAAAGTAAGTGAAGTCTTATAATTATAGTCTACTCACACACACCATGCAGCCTTCTTTCTTTCTTGTCCCTGCATCAGGGTAGGAAGCAGAACTTCGAGCATTTGTTTTGTAGCTCCCTCAGTTCAGAGTAAAAATCCCCTAAAGCAACAAGGGAAGAACTTATTCTTGCTCACTTGTTGATATCAAAGTCCCACTTTGCAAACTCTCCAAAGAAAATCAGGAGGGTTTAAACTGCTCTACCCCTTCAAGCAAAGCTTTCCACCACAACAGTTTAAAACCCTTCCTGTGTTTTATTTTTCTTTGTGAAGAATATGGAAACTAAACTGCCCTCCCTTAGCATAGCTCTTCAGCACAGGAAGAATTAAATAACCTTTTCACAAAACAGCCAGATTAAAGTTCACTTTTCTCCAATCTTCTTAACAATTCTCACACCCGGTTTAACTGGATCTAGTCCTTTAAAACTGGGTCATCTGCCCCTCCTCCCTTTCAGTAGCAACTGGCAACCGGTACCTCCCCAGGGCAGTGTGTGTGCTTTAATAGCACTAGACAGAAAGTTCACCAGCTACCTTACTTACTCAGCTCACTCTGTTCAGATTTTCATCCCCTCGTTTCCTGGAAGGAAGGATAACTCCTCCACAGGTTGTTGTTCCTCTTGCTGTCTCTCCTGTCTCTTGCAGGTTTATTTTCGAAAGAGAAGGGCGCCCATCTTTCGAAACAAATCAGGAGATGGGCGTCCTTCTCCCAGGGTTGCCCAAATTGGCATAATCGAAAGCCAATTTTGGGTGTCCTCAACTGCTTTCCGTCCTGGGGACGACCAAAGTTCAAGGGGGTGTGTCGGAAGCATACCGAAGGCGGGACTGGGGCGTGCTTAACACATGGGTGTCCTCGGCCGATAATGGAAAAAAGAAGGGCGCCCCTGACGAGCACTTGGCCAACTTTACTTGGTCCATTTTTTCTTGCGACCAAGCCTCAAAAAGGTGCCCAAACTGACCAGATGACCTCCCCTTACTCCCCCAGTGGTCACTAACCCCCTTCCACACTAAAACAAACAAACAAAAAAAACTTTAAAAATATTTTTTGCCAGCCTCTATGCCAGCTTCAAATACCTCAATCTACACCTCCCAAACTGCAAAAGTGTCAAGTACAAAACATACTATGCATCCAGTTTCTCCTTTCTGGGTAGTCAACTTTGGAATACTCTCCCAAGACCCATCCGAGCTATTAATAACTATTTACCTTTCAGGAAAATGTTAAAGTCCCATTTTTTCAAGCAAGTTTACCCTAATGGACCAGCTTAATTCCACCAGATCACCTACGATACTCCTGCTAAGACGTCGACGCTTACTCTGACCCCAATGTTATATTCAATCCCTCATCTTCTTCCCTCCATCCTTTACCATTTCCCTCCCATTCGCCTTCCCTTTCACCTATCATATCCTTGTCTACCTTCCCTATTCTAGTTTATTACGTTCTTTTCACATGTCCTTTGTAATGCCCTTCATAATGTAAGTAGTTATGATCATCACAATTTATAATACTGTTCCTACATTTCCTTGTTTTTACTGTATTCTTTACCATGTAAGATGTTTTCTTTTACTATGTAAGCCGCACTGGACCTGCTGTATGTGGGAAAGAGCGGGGTACAAATGTAATTAATAAATAAATACCCAGCTCCCTAGCAACAAAAAGAGGAAGGCTACTGTGGCTCTAACTCAGATAATCGCACATCAACAAGTGAAGAGTCCAGTATAAATGCTTAATCAAATAATCAACACGATGTATTTAAAATTCCAATCTTCCTTTATTTTCAAACATGCTCTTCTTTTTATATAGTAAACAATTGTTGAGCACTTAGCTATGGCTCGATGGTGGCCAAACCCGTTTCACTTTACATGCTTCATCAGGAGCCGTGCATCAACTTTCTTATAATATCTAAAAAGATGGTATCACATATTCTTGTGATCACCTCTAAAGCAAATACATTTACATCTGTGAGAAATCACACATTGGCTAGAGTCCAGTCCCTAATTGCAAGATCATTAATATAGCTTAACACTATTTTACTTCAATAGACAAAATCAGTACAATATATTTCTAAGACAGTTCATTATATGATGTCATAATATCATCCTATCACCAAGTTCAACATTCTAGTCAAAAATAACAAAATTTATATTGACAATTATGAGATTATACACATAAATGCTACTCAATTTAAATAACATTCTTTTTAATCCATCTGATTTTCTTTAACCAATTATTCACATTACAACTTATGCCACTCAGATCTTTCTTTTCAAAATTCTAAGCTGTTGGACAAGGTGATGTATAGTCTTACAAAACCTGTCTTTTCTAAATAAAGCTTGTTGTTAATTGACTATTTTTCAAAGTAAAGAATCTTTTCCTTAAGCAATTATTATATTGTTAAGAGATTATACACATAAATGCTATTCAAATTAAACAACATTCTTTTTGATTAGTCTGGTTTTCTTTAATCAATTATTCACATTGTTGTTAATTAACTGTCTTTCAACGAAAAGAATCTTTTCTCTAAACAATTATTTCACTATGTTGTTACAAGTCACACATTGGCTGATATTAAATCCTTACTTATCAAATCTTTAGCTTAACCAACAGTTTACTACTTCAGTAAACATAAGAATAAGCACATTCTTTTTACTATATACTCACAATGCATCTTATCAAGTCTAAATTCTTCCATACAGCATTCTTAGCTGTTGAACAGATCAGTATATATTTTTCCACAACCTAACTTTGCTACGTAAAACTCACTACCAATTATCAATCCTCCAATGAGAAGATCACCTTTCTTAACCAAATCAATTCACTGCATTATTTAAAGTTATCAATCAATACTTAATAAGAGCATGACAATCTTCATTATCAGTCAATGGCTGTAATCTACTGCACCCCTGGATCCATGTGCAAGGGGGCAGAACAGTGTGTCTATTTCAAAGAGATCATACCTTTAGCCCTGGAAAAGTTAGGACTCCTACTGATGAGTTCAACATCATAAGCATCTTGGTTTTCTTCTTGCAAGGTGACCTTAAATTACCTAGTAAATAACATGTGGGGACAGAATGCAGAACACAGCTCATGGAATTCTTTCCAACCCCTCTACATGTCTGGGGCAGTCACAGGGAGTGCAGCAGTTTGTGGGGTGATGGGACAGTTGCATGGGTAGTTTTGGGGGGCAGAGGCAGTTTGTGAGGTGGTAAAAGGAGAGGTTTTGGGGGGCAACTTGGGGTAGAGTTTCAGTGTGGGGCAGTTGCAGGGGTAGTTTATCGAACCCTACGTGGTATTCCATATGTGCTTCATTTTTTTTTTTACCACCAACTTGAAGAACTGTTATAAATCCCTTACATGAAACAAAATCCAACATAGGGATCTGTAATGTGGAGTGACATCACATAATTAAACAAATGTCTCAAGAACAGAATTAAATGCAGGGACATTGATTAAATATTGTTCAGTTCAACTGATTCCCCGAGGTTTGTGCATTCAGAAGCAGCCCCATTTGTTTTCTGACATACTGGATTTTGTGACCAAATGGAACAATATTTTAAGCCATGCTCCTGCGATTTAATGATATTGATGATAGAACAAGCACAGGCAACATCTTCACAGTTACGAAGAGAACTTTCAACAATTTGATATACAACACAATCAACTGAAAGAAACAATGGCTATTTTTCGATCAGATTTAAAAAACTTTACATATAGGAAGTTTGTTAAGGATAAAGAAGATTATCAAAAAGAAATGTTTATATTTGGATGGTGTAAGATAATACATCTCATAAGCACATCATTTAATTCTTCATCAGATGATACTTCTTCAGGATTAGATTCTGAGCAGACTCCCACAAGCGGCTTTTTTAGCCCAGAGGGGACGTCGTGCCAGGGGTTGATTTGACACACACAGAAGCACCTTGGGAATCACTCAACCGGTGACCAGATAACAGAAGTGATCAATTTATCTTAAACCATTTACTGCTAGAGAATTTCAAATTCTTAATAAAGGCTTGTTTTTTCACCATCTATTGCTATAGATATTTTTTCAAATCATGCATTTTTTCAATTTATACAAAGTTCAAGAATAAAGCATTTTTTTTCCTGCACAAGAATCTGCAGTGGTCATTTCTACTGTTGGTAACCCCTCCACTTGATCTCCACCAGGAATACATCCAGCTATTTATACTTTTCAAGAGCTTGTCATAAAAGACTTAGAGACACTGGGTCAGTATGCTCTTCCTACCTTTTGCAATCTAACAAAGAAAGAAAGACAAGGTTTAAATGAATTACAAGATCACTCAATAGTTACAAAACTGGCTGATAAGGAAGGCCCATTGTTGTAATGGACTGATTTGATTACATTCATGAAGTCCTTGGTCAATTATCTAATACAGATTTTTATAAACAGCTTAATTATGATCTCATGGCAGAAGTGTAACAAGCAATTTCTCACTGCTTGGACAATGTGTGAGAAGAAGCTTTTTGATCTCAAAGATAGGGCTTGACAAACCCCAGGTACTATGACGCCATGGTGATAGAAAAACTGGACCTGGCGCCTAGGTTTTGCCAGCAGAAAACAAGATGGAAGGCAGTTCTGCTACAGCAGCAGGATGTCCTCTTCGCTCTACCTTCCACTGTGAAACCTCTGATGCACGTGTATGCATACACGTACAGGCATAATATCTCTCTCTCCTCCATCCCCCACCCACCTGGCCCAGCCCAGCTGTAGAGACACACAGAACAAAAGGAGAACAGCTGTGTGTCAGGCAGAAGCCTCCTCTTCCGAAGCTCGGATGTTGAAAGTAAAACTTGAACCAAGCAGTTCAGTTCTACTTTCAGCAACCAGGCTTCAGAAGAGGAGCTGCTGCCTGATAAGCAGCTGCCCTCCTTTCCTTCCGCATATCTCTACGGTAAACCGGGAGGGGGGAGGGAGTGAATAGTGCTGGGCAGGGCTGCCGAGAGACTAGGCCGGACCCCCCCGACGCTGCCGCCCCCTGTCGCTCCCCCTGCCGCTGCAGTCCGCGGTCTCACCTGCCTACCTCCACGGCTCCGGGCCCCCTTCATTCAAAGCGGCAGTCGCAGATTGCGTCTCTTCTGGCCTTCCCTCCCTGTGTCCCGCTCTCGTGTGATTTAACTTCTAGTTTCTGTGAGGGTGGGACACAGGGAGGGAAGGCCAGAAGAGAGACGATCTGCGACTGCTGCTTTGAATGCAGGGGGCCCGGAGCCGAGGAGGCAGGCAGGTGAGACCAAGGACTGCAGCACCGGCGGCCTGACCCAGAGGCCCCCCCTTGGAGGCCTGGGCCCAGGGAATTTTGCCCTCCCCTGCCTCCCCCTCTCGGCGGCCCTGGTGCTGGGTGTTGTGTGCTGAAAGGGGGAGAAGATGGAGCTGGGTGTCTTTCTCTACCTCGGTGGGGGGGGGGGGGGTGTGCAGGGTGCTTGTATTGCTGAGGGTTAGAAGGGAATGAGAGCTGGGTGCCTGCATTGCTGTGGAGGAGGGGATGTTTGGAGACAGTGAAAGCAGGATGCCTGTATTAGTGCGGGGTGAGGGCAGGAGTGGAAGCGGGGTGAGGATGGGAGTGGAAGCAGGATGCCTGCATTGTTGCAGGGAAGGGGAAGGAAGTGAAAGCAGGATGCTTGCATTGCTGCGGGGGTGGGGGGTGGGTGAGCAGTGGAAGGGAGCAAAAGCAGGGTGCCCATGTTGCTGAGGGGGTGGGGGATTTGGGTGTCTGGTGCTGCAGGGGTTAGGGGAGAGAGAGCACTGGGTGTCTGTGTGCTGTGGGAGGGAGTGAGAGTTGGGTGTCTATGTGCTGCAGGGGTCAGGTGGGAGAGAGAGAGCATGCTAGATATCTGGGTCTATGTGCTACAGTGGGGGAAAAGAGAGATAGTTGGGTGTCTGTGCCTCTGTGCCGCCATGGTGGGGGGGGGGGGGTGAGGAATAAGAGGAAAACGTTGGGTGTTTGTGAAGTTAGGGGAGAGGAGAGGGATAGACCTAGACATCTGTGTATCAAGGTGGTAAGGGGAGTGGAACAGAGAGCTAAGTGTCTGATCATGCAGTGGTGATGGGGGTGATGGGGGTGGGGTGAATGCAGTAAGAAGGGAGAGAGCCATGGGGGATGTATGTGTGTGTGTGTGTGTGTGTGTGTGTGTGTGTGTGTGTGGAGCTAGAACTAGTGGAGGCATTGCTGGAGGACAGGAAGAGGGGGAGGACTGTCCATCCTGTAAAGGCAGTCCACATGGAGTAGAATCAGCCTATAAGTAACATTGTTGATGAGGAGGAGATTCTCCAGCAGCCACTCTGGTAAGATCAAATTAAAATGTTAAAGTTTGGTTCTTTTTTTTTGGGGGGGGGGGGGGCAGAAAAGAAGAGTGAGAGAGGCTACTCTGGATTGGGGTGGGGGTGGAAGGGCAAGAGGGATTGAGGCAGACTACTGCTTGTGAGGGAGAACAGCGATACAGATAAGCTACTCCTAGGGGCAGGGATGCGACATCAAGGCTGATGATGAGGTAGCTGAGTAGGTGATGAGAGGTTTTAAGCTGCAGCTGCTGGGAGCAGGTAGATGAGCAATGGGAAGGGTTTAGAACCTGCAACTGCTAGGGCAGGTGGGCAATGGAGAAAGGCAGAGCCGGTGGGGGGAGGCGGGGCTGGTGGTTGGGAGGTGGGCCTTGTTCTGGGCATACTTCCACGGTCTGTGCCCTGAAAATGGCAGAAACAAATCAAGGTCAGGTATACACATAAAGTAGCACATATGAGTTTAAATTGTTGGGCAGACTAGATGGACCGTGCAGGTCTTTTTCTGCCGTCATCTACTATGTTACTATGTTCTAACTTCAGCTGGAACTTTGGCCTTTCTCCCATTGCCTCAGGAACTGCAATCTAAAGCCTCTCTCCCTTGCCTGATACACTGTGGGTTAGTGCGCAATGAAGAAGAGCAGTAGCCCGTTATTCACTTCTTCCCTACTGCTGTAATATATAGCTTGCTATATATCACAATGAACAGATTGTGAATGTGTGATTTATAATTGTGCTAAATAATTCTGAGTTCAGAGTTTAGCTCGTAGAGTTTTGGGCTGGCTCCTAGATCCTACAAAAGTTTTTGAGGCCTCCTCTAATGAATTGCCTTTTTTGCAAGTACTACTACTACTTGACATTTCTAAAGCGCTACTAGGGTTACGCAGCGCTGTACAATTTAACATAGAAGGACAGTCCCTGCTCAAGGAGCTTACAATCTAAAGGACAAATGTACAGTCAGTCAAAATGGGTCAGTCTAGATTTCCTGAAAAGTATAAAGGTTAGGTGCCGAAAGCAACATTGAAGAGGTGGGCTCTGAGCAAAGATTTGAAGATGGGTAGGGAGGGGGCTTGGCGTAAGGGCTCAGGAAGGTTGTTCCAAGCATAGGGTGAGGCGAGGCAGAATGAGCGCAGCCTGGAGTTGGCGGTGTTGGAGAAGGGTACTGAGAGGAGGGATTTGTCCTCTGAGCGGAGGTTACGGTCGGGAACGTAAGGGGAAATGAGGGTAGAGAGGTAATGAGGGGCTGTAGACTGAGTGCATTTGTAGGTAAGAAGGAGAAGCTTGAACTGTATGCGGTATCTGATTGGAAGCCAGTGACATTTATGTTCTTCTTTGGAAGATTTTCATGACCAAGCGAAGGAGCTCACGGGAAGGTTTGCACAGCAAGTTTATCCTAGAAGGGTGATCAAAAGAGCTCTCAAGCGAGCCAGGGATATGAACCATGATTTGCTCTTACAACCATATGCATGTCCACGAGAAGAGTGAACTGTTTGCTTATTCATCAGGTATTCGTACAATTCGGTGCATTATTAACAAGCATTGGCCTGTTCTAAGTATGTAACCAAAATCTTTACAACTTTTGGATTATTCAATTCTATCTTCAGTATACAGCATCAACCAATGGACATTCACCTTGTGGACGATGTATGATTTGTGTTTTTCTGCATACTGAATTTTCCATAAATGGTCAGAGAATATCAACTGAGAGTTATCTATTTGATCTTTTGACCCTGTCAGTTAGCATACAATGGTCCAGTGAAGATGCATATTATTGACCATAAAAGCTGCATTAAGAAATAAAGACTTGAAAATGCCTTTGGTTAGCCATTGTTTGTAGTCTTGGCATGATTTTCAAGGTCTATGACACAGTACTTGAATAATATACTCTGTCAAAATGGGGTGGTTATTTGAATGCCCTTATTTTATGCTGTGAACAGGATTTAATTTATAAATATTATACCATAGCTCCATTTGGACTTAATAAGGAAATTGACTGGTCAGTTTGTCGACATCACTGTGACCTCACATGACTGACATTTGTTAACTAAGAAGGTCCTTTTTATGTGCATGGTCCACAGATCAAGGAGTTGTAATCTGAAAGTGGCCATTTTGGCAATTAAGAGGTGCTTTTACTAAGCTGTGTTAGGTGCTAGAGTACGCCTAAAATGGGATGCATTAAAGCGTTCCATGTTAATTTTGTCATGTGCCTGCACTACCCATGTGCTAAATACATTTATTTTTTTTGAGGGGGTGTGTCAGGGGCAGACAGAGTGGGCATTCCTGCACTAACCAGTCAGTACATTATGGTGCGCAAATTGGTTAGCGCACAGATAATGCGGGAGCCCTTACCGCCTACAAAGTAGATGGAGGTGAAGTGCTTCCACAGTAATTTTTAAAAATGGCTGTGTGCTAATGGCAACATTAAGCACACAGCCATTACTTAAAAAAAAAACTAAAACTAGGGGCCCTGTTTACTAAGCAGCATTATAGGCGTGTTAATGTTTTTAATGTGCGTTAACCATGCATGTGCCTACAATGTCCCTATAGGCGCCTACATTGTTAGCATGCGCGCTAAGTGTAGGCGCGATAAAAACACTAACGCACCTTAGTAAACAGGGCCCTAGGATATTGGGGGGTTTGATGGCTGCGGTAAAATTGGCCTTAGAGCACAGGAATGAACTACATAAGAGCTTGCTAAAACCACTTTTTACTGCAGCTTAGTAAAAGGACGCCTAAGTGAGTTTTTTCAAGAACAATCTTTAAAGGCTGGTGAATAAATATTTGTTACTAATGCTTCTTTAGTGTATTCCCAGGTAGTTTAAGACTGAAATTTCACAAGATTGTTTCATAAGTCCCCTTGACACAGGCACCAAGATACTGAAACACTAGCAACGGGGTCTGACTTTCAACATACAGTGGGGGAAATAAGTATTTGATCCCTTGCTGATTTTGTAAGTTTGCCCACTGACAAAGACATGAGCAGCCCATAATTGAAGGGTAGGTTATTGGTAACAGTGAGAGATAGCACATCACAAATTAAATCCGGAAAATCACATTGTGGAAAGTATATGAATTTATTTGCATTCTGCAGAGGGAAATAAGTATTTAATCCCTCTGGCAAACAAGACCTAATACTTGGTGGCAAAACCCTTGTTGGCAAGCACAGCGGTCAGACGTCTTCTGTAGTTGATGATGAGGTTTGCACACATGTCAGGAGGAATTTTGGTCCACTCCTCTTTGCAGATCATCTCTAAATCATTAAGAGTTCTGGGCTGTCGCTTGGCAACTCGCAGCTTCAGCTCCCTCCATAAGTTTTCAATGGGATTAAGGTCTGGTGACTGGCTAGGCCACTCCATGACCCTAATGTGCTTCTTCCTGAGCCACTCCTTTGTTGCCTTGGCTGTATGTTTTGGGTCATTGTCGTGCTGGAAGACCCAGCCACGACCCATTTTTAAGGCCCTGGCGGAGGGAAGGAGGTTGTCACTCAGAATTGTACGGTACATGGCCCCATCCATTCTCCCATTGATGCGGTAAAGTAGTCCTGTGCCCTTAGCAGAGAAACACCCCCAAAACATAACATTTCCACCTCCATGCTTGACAGTGGGGACGGTGTTCTTTGGGTCATAGGCAGCATTTCTCTTCCTCCAAACACGGCGAGTTGAGTTCATGCCAAAGAGCTCAATTTTTGTCTCATCTGACCACAGCACCTTCTCCCAATCACTCTCGGCATCATCCAGGTGTTCACTGGCAAACTTCAGACGGGCCGTCACATGTGCCTTCCGGAGCAGGGGGACCTTGCGGGCACTGCAGGATTGCAATCCGTTATGTCGTAATGTGTTACCAATGGTTTTCGTGGTGACAGTGGTCCCAGCTGCCTTGAGATCATTGACAAGTTCCCCCCTTGTAGTTGTAGGCTGATTTCTAACCTTCCTCATGATCAAGGATACCCCACGAGGTGAGATTTTGCGTGGAGCCCCAGATCTTTGTCGATTGACAGTCATTTTGTACTTCTTCCATTTTCTTACTATGGCACCAACAGTTGTCTCCTTCTCGCCCAGCGTCTTACTGATGGTTTTGTAGCTCATTCCAGCCTTGTGCAGGTGTATGATCTTGTCCCTGACATCCTTAGACAGCTCCTTGCTCTTGGCCATTTTGTAGAGGTTAGAGTCTGACTGATTCACTGAGTCTGTGGACAGGTGTCTTTCATACAGGTGACCATTGCCGACAGCTGTCTGTCATGCAGGTAACGAGTTGATTTGGAGCATCTACCTGGTCTGTAGGGGCCAGATCTCTTACTGGTTGGTGGGGGATCAAATACTTATTTCCCTCTGCAGAATGCAAATAAATTCATATACTTTCCACAATGTGATTTTCCGGATTTAATTTGTGATGTGCTATCTCTCACTGTTACCAATAACCTACCCTTCAATTATGGGCTGCTCATGTCTTTGTCAGTGGGCAAACTTACAAAATCAGCAAGGGATCAAATACTTATTTCCCCCACTGTAAAGATAAGTGCACTTTTTTCACTTGTGTTCCAATTGCGTTTTAAGGACACTATATATTTTCCACATGTTTGAAAACATTTGTTGATATATAGGTGTGGAGATATTTTTTTTAAGTTAAATATTAAAAATGTTTGATATTTGTTTACAGTCACCTTATGTTTATCACCTGATATAATTTGGGTGGTAGGGGAAAAAGTCACTTTTGATATTTTTTTTACCTGTTTCCCTACATGCCCTGTTTCATCCTATTCCATTCAACTTTCAGAGTTATTTTGTCCCCAGACAGACAGAAGGACAGATAAGAACACTAGCCATTAAAGCCAAATGGTAGAACTGTCCTCTTTTGGGTTCGAGGGCTCTGTCCTCTCCTGGTTCTCCTCCTATCTCTCCCATCGCACCTTCAGAGTACACTCTCATGGATCTTCCTCCACCCCCATCCCACTCTGTTGGAGTTCCCCAGGGATCTGTCCTTGGACCCCTTCTTTTTTCAATCTACACCTCTTCCCTGGGCTCACTGATCTCATCTCATGGTTTCCAGTATCATGTTTATGCTGATGACACCCAGCTGTATCTCTCCACACCAGACATCACCACGGAGACCCAGACCATGGTATCGGCCTGCTTATCCGACATTGCTGCATTGATGTCCAACCGCCACCTGAAACTGAACATGGCCAAGACCGAGCTTATCGTCTTTCCACCAAAACCCACTTCTCCTATTCCTCCTCTCTCGATCTCAGTTGATAACACCCTCATCCTCCCCGTCTCATCCGCCCGCAACCTCGGAGTCATCTTCAACTCCTCCCTCTCCTTCTCTGCGCATATCCAGCAGACAGCCAAGACCTGACGCTTCTTCCTCTTTAACATCAGCAAAATTCGCCCTTTCCTCTCTGAGCACACCACCCGAACTCTCATCCACGCTCTCATTACCTCTCGCCTTGACTACTGCAACCTACTCCTCACTGGCCTCCCACTTAACCATCTATCCCCCCTTCAATCCGTTCAGAACTCTGCTGCACGTCTTATATTCCGCCTGAACCAATATACTCATATCACCCCTCTCCTCAGGTCACTTCACTGGCTTCCGATCAGATACCACATACAGTTCAAGCTTCTCCTTCTCACCTACAAATGCACTCAGTCTGCAGCCCCTCATTACCGCTCTACCCTCATCTCCCCTTACGTTCCCGCCCGAAGCCTCTGCTCACAGGACAAATCCCTCCTCTCAGTACCCTTCTCCACCACTGCCAACTCCAGGCTCCGCCCATTCTGCCTCGCCTCACCCTATGCTTGGAATAAAGTTCCTGAGCCCTTACGCCTAGCCCCCTCCCTACCCATCTTCAAATCCTTGCTCAGAGCCCGCATCTTCAATGTTGCTTTCGGCACCTAACCTTTATACCTTTCATGAAATCTAGACTGCCCCAATTTGACTGCCCCTACTTGATCGACTGTACATTTGTCCTTTAGATTGTAAGCTCCTTGAGCAGGGACTGTCCATTTATGTTAAATTGTACAGCGCTGCGTAACCCTAGTAGCGCTTTAGAAATGTTAAGTAGTAGTAGTAACACAAACTTCCATTTTGTACAGTAATAAGAAGCCTGCTTTAATTATACTGGAATTTCTAAGTTTAGAAGTTTGCTTCGTGCAGTGAAGGCAAAAATTTTACCAATGAACATAAAAAACATTCTAAATTCTGTTTTCTAAAAGATTTCTTCCATTTTGGATTTACACTAAACACTTTTGAAACTGGACCCCTACTGCTTCAAAGCCATACCACAGCTGTCACTGAAGCACAAAAACCTCATTATCTTTTCAAAACTGAAAATAATTTTGTGACATTTGTGCAGCTCTCCAACTGATCTGCATGTTGCTATCATAAGCATTCCTAAAAGACAGACTTCTGCTTAATAAACCTAACCATTAGAGAAAATGTCAAACAAATATTCGGTGTTGCTTATAAAACAAACTAAACCTTCCCAGAAATACCCTATAATCTCCCCCAAAAACTGTCATCCAATTGAACACATCAGAAAGCAGACTCTACCCCTATGAAAATAATTACTATCCATGCCTTTTGTCATCATTGTTTTAAGGATATAGGGGTCCTTTTACCAAGTACTGTAAAGAAGTGGCTAGCGCTGGTGTCAGCACGTAGATTTTCATATACTGTGGCCACAATTAGTGCAGTGGTAAAATGGCCACCTTGGCATATTTTTCTGTAATAGCCATGCGTTAATTTCCCTATACTGCATGGCCATTACTGCGGGATCTCTTACAACCATTTAGGAGGCGGTAAAGGATCCTGTGCTAATCAGATAGCAAGCGGTAAAATGCCCACACTACCTGATTAGAGCAGGGACACCTACTTTCCGCCCATGGGCACGCCTCCCACATTGGAAAATAAAAAATTTCCAGTGTGGGATTAGCGTGCAATCGGCAGGAAACTACCATGGGACACCTCAGCGCGTCTCACGTTAGGCCTACCATAAGTACATAAGTAATGCCACACTGGGAAAAGACCAAGGATCCATCGAGCCCAGCATCCTGTCCACGACAGCGGCCAATCCAGGCCAAGGGCACCTGGCAAGCTTCCCAAACGTACAAACATTCTATACATGTTATTCCTGGAATTGTGGATTTTTCCCAAGTCCATTTAGTAGTGGTTTATGGCCTTGTCCTTTAGGAAACCGTCTAACCCCTTTTTAAACTCTGCTAAGCTAACCGCCTTCACCACATTCTCTGGCAACGAATTCTAGAGTTTAGTTATGCGTTGGGTGAAGAAAAATTTTCTCCTATTTGTTTTAAATTTACTGTAGTTTCATCATATGCCCCCTAGTCCTAGTATTTTTGGAAAGCGTGAACAGATGCTTCACATCCACCTGTTCCACTCCACTCATTATTTTATATACCTCTATCATGTCTCCCCTCAGCCGTCTCTTCTCCAAGCTGAAAAGCCCTAGCCTCCTTAGTCTTTCTTCATAGGGAAGTCATCCCATCCCCGCTATCATTTTAGTCGCCCTTCGCTGCACCTTTTCCAATTCTACTATATCTTTCTTGAGATGCGGCGACCAGAATTGAACACAATACTCAAGCTGCGGTCGCACCATGGAGCGATACAACAGCATTATAACATCCTCACACCTTTTTTCCATACCTTTCCTAATAATACCCAACATTCTATTCGCTTTTCTAGCTGCAGCAGGACACTGAGCGAAGGTTTCAGTGTATTATCGACGACAACACCCAGATCCCTTTCTTGGTCCGTAACTCCTAACGTGGAACCTTGCATGACGTAGCTATAATTCGGGTTCTTTTTTCCCCACATGCATCACCTTGCACTTGCTCACATTAAACGTCATCTGCCATTTAGCCGCCCAGTCTCCCAGTCTTGTAAAGTCTTTCTGTAATTTTTCACTATCCTGTCGCGAGTTAACGACTTTGAATAACTTTGTGTCATCAGCAAATTTAATTACCTCGGTAGTTACTCCCATCTCTAAATCATTTATAAACATATTAAAAAGCAGCGGTCCTAGCACAGACCCCTGAGGAACCCCACTAACTACCCTTCTCCATTGTGAATACTGCCCATTTAACCCCACTCTCTGTTTCCTATCCTTCTACCAGTTTTTAATCCACAATAGGACATTTCCTCCTATCCCATGACCCTACCATGCCTAAGTAAAAAGGCCCCATAATTTTGAAAAAGTTTGAAGAGTTAAAACTGCTCTTTTTATCAACCGTGGATTAAACATCTAATAGAATTAGGTAGCTAGAAGGTTGTTTGGCTGTATAGAGAGAGGTGTGACCAGCAGAAGAAAGGGGGTGTTGATGCCCCTGTATAAGTCGTTGGTGAGGCCCCAACTGGAGTATTGTGTTTAGTTTGGAGGCCGTATCTTGCTAAGGATGTAAAAAGAATTGAAGCGGTGCAAAGAAAGGCTACGAGAATGGTATGGGATTTGCGTTACAAGACGTATGAGGAGAGACTTGCGGACCTAAACATGTATACTCTGGAGGAAAGGAGAAACAGGGGTGATATGATACAGACGTTCAAATATTTGAAAGGTATTAATCCGCAAATGAACCTTTTCCGGAAAAGCGAAGGCGGTAGAATGAGAGGACATGAAATGAGATTGAAGGGGGGCAGACTCAAGAAAAATGCCAGGAAGTATTTTTTCAAGGAGAGAGTAGTCGATGCTTGGAATGCCCTCCCGCGGGAGGTGGTGGAAATGAAAACGGTAACAAAATTCAAACATGCGTGGGATAAACATAAAGGAATCCTGTGCAGAAGGAATGGATCCTCAGGAGCTTAGCCGAGATTGGGTGGCAGAGCCGGTGGTGGGAGGCGGGGCTGGTGGTTGGGAGACGGGGATAGTGCTGGGCAGATTTATACGGTCTGTGCCTGAGCCGATAGTGGGAGGCGGGGCTGGTATTTGGGAGGCGGGGATAGTGCTGGGCAGATATACGGTCTGTGTCCTGAAGAGGACAGGTACAAATCAAAGTAGGGTATACACAAAAAGTAGCATATATGAGTTTATCTTGTTGGGCAGACTGGATGGACATTGCAGGTCTTTTTCTGCCGTATTTACTATGTTACTATGTATTCTTTTAGTTATAATAACCAAGCTCAGTGGTTCTTTTTTCCACAAATGCCCCAGCTTTAGTTATGCTTTTGCAGATTTTACATACAGAACAGGGCATATTTTAAATTTTTCAAACATTATTTATTTTCTTAGCATACAGGCACCATGAGAGCAGGTTATCTGCTTTGTTTATATAATAGACAGGAAAGCGTTATGGTAAACCTTTCAAAAATAAAATTTATTGAAAGAAAACTAGCAAAATGCTAGGTAGAGATGAACCCTCTGTTAGCCTAAGAACTATTTAACACTGCAGCTTTTGGAATTAATTAAGTCACTTCCTTCAGCTTTGTACGAACTGTTTACTAGCTGAAACCTACAGTAATATCTTTGTTTCAACAATACCTCTGTAAATACAGATGGGTGGATATTCAAAGCCACTGGCTGACTATTGGACTGAGAATATCAAGTTATTTATTTATTGCATTTATATCCCACATTTTCCCACCTCTTTGTAGGCTCAGTGTGGCTTACAATACATCATGAATAGTGGGAATACATGAGGAAGTATACATTTAGTAATCGCAGAAGTGTTTTGGGTACATGATAGTGAAATAACATGGTAGTATCATAAGAAGATTTTTCAGAATCCAAACTTCAAGGGAGGATTCAGATTGGAAAGGCAGAAATCATCAGGATTGGGGCAGAATCAGGGAGTTGGGGGGGAATATGCTGCTTCCTCAGCTTCAGTCCTATTCTTGCTTTCACCTCTACCCCTAGTCCTCTTTCTTTTCTCCAACTCTGAACCAGTGTACTCTCTTTCACCTCCTATTCTTTATACTTTCTCAAATAGACACTCCTCCCTGGCAACAATTCCTTCTCTCATACCCATTCTTGCACCAATTCCTACCTACTATCACAGAGTCAATGCATTCTAATCCTTCTACTACTACTACTACTATTTAGCATTTCTATAGTGCTACAAAGCGTATGCAGCGCTGCACAAACATAGAAGAAAGACAGTCCCTGCTCAAAGAGCTTACAATCCTAAATTGAGTCTCTCTTTCATATTCCCCTAAACCCCACCAAACTCCTCTTTCACCTTGTGAGGGAGCAAGTAGTATAGCGGCAGGAACACTCTCTCACTGAAGGTGCAGGTTAGCCACCTTACAGCAAGTGGCGCTAAGAGGATGCAGTTTAGCTGCCTTAAAGCAGGTGGCGCTAAACTGCAAAAGCAGGTCCTGAGTCAGAAGAAGGCGGGGCTCAGAGGGAAGGAAGGTTAAATGCCCTGACAGAGTGTAGAACCAGTGAGGCTCTGAGGCAAGAGGTCTCCAGGAGAGAGATCCCAAGTTCAGGGATCTCCAGGAGGGAGGCTCCAAATGAAGGAATTCTCCCTAAAGTGTTGACTTGGCTGCAGTACCTGTGGGGGGAGTCCCAGCAAAGCCCAGGGAAGCAAAGAGTGGCCCCAGCTCAGAGGACTGCATGAGAAGGAACAGAAGACTGCAAAGGTAAAGGAGTGCCTTCATTTTCTGTGAATGTTATTGGGGTTGCTGACCAGGGTTGGAAAGAGTCTGTGACAGGGGAACAGACTGTATTGCTTGAATTATTTTCTACCAATACAATTTCCTTTGATTTTACACTGCAGACTGCCTATGTCTGTGAAACCCTGTAGCCAACTGCCAGTCACACTCACATACCCTCTTTGATGCCTCTCTCCTGCTGCCAGGCACCCATACCCTGGACATTTCTCAAGATACCTGCCATCACTCCCATGGGGACTCTGACTGCAGCCTCCGCACTTTCTGCCCTGCCTCACCCCACGCCTGGAACAAACTCCCTGAGCCCATACGCCAGGCCCCCTCCCTGCCCATCTTCAAATCCTTGCTCAAAGCCCACCTCTTCAATGTCGCCTTCGGCACCTAACCACTATACCTCTATTCAGGAAAGCTAGACTGCCCCAACTTGACATTTCGTCCTTTAGATTGTAAGCTCCTTTGAGCAGGGACTGTCCTTCTTTGTTAAACTGTACAGCGCTGCATAACCCTAGTAGTGCTCTAGAAATATTTAGTAGTAGTTCCAAAGGACCCAACACAGTGACCCTCACGTCTACCAGTGCTACCACCATAGCATCACATCCCGTACTGCCATCGTCCACTGCTGATGCTGCTGCAGCCAATGCAAGCAGACTCCTTAGCAATGTGGCCGACCTCAACATCACCCGTTCTCCTCAGCCTACACTAAAGGTACTCCTGCCTCTGACAAGATCCACTTTAGTGCCACACCCCAACAACTTGACATAGCCCAAAGTCTCTACATATCCATGGATATTCAAGTCAGGTACAACTGACAGTCTCTTACAATAATATTACATTGACTTCTGTCTGGGAAATGTGAGAAGCTACAGAACCTGAAATGACCATCAGAGCTGGGATTGGCAAAACGTTTAGTTTAAAAGCTGCATTAGAGACCCTGCCTGAGTGGGAAAGCCAATAAGGGTCCAGGGCAGGTCTGAGGAATAGTTGGAGTTGGGGTGGGAGTGGGGGGTGTGCAGGAGGTTCCTCCTTGAAATCTGAAAGTCTAAGAAGAAGGAACTCCATGGATGTAAAAGAGCCTAACCATGTTTCCTCCAGCCGGCAGTGAAATATTCTTGGCCACAGGCTGGGACCAATCTCACCAGTGAGAGCTCCTTTGGCTGTAATCTGTATTAGTGGCTGTAGTACCACGAGTTGCCATAAGATGTCAGAGTTTCCCAGACAATACTAAATAAGTTTTATAATAAAAGAGAAATGTAAAGGAAGATGGACAGAACAGACTGTAGTTATTACATAACGGGCCTAATACTGAGCTGATACAGCAGCTGTATTAAACACTAGTGCCAGTGTTTAAATTATATATATATTCAGTGTCACTATAAATATAAGCAGTGGTGCTGCATATATGTATAATCTGGTCACCCATTTAGTTTAGCTTGCTATTATGTAGGACTTACCTAAAAGTATAACTTTTACAGACAAATATCGCTGCTATCAGGACAATTTTTGGAACACCATCATTCCAACCCTCCAACCCCCCCCCCCCCTTTCTTATACAGACAGCATTGGGGTTTTCAGCCATATTTTTGGCTCTTTAGTACAGAATAAAGTATAGAATCCACAGATAGCGAAGTCATATGTTTACCACAGAGACGCCAAGGGTTGTCCATCCCAATGCTGGAGATTGAAGGCCAATGAGTGAGATTTTTCTCGCGGGCCCCAGCCATGTCTAATGCTAGTTCTGGCAGATGCACATTCCAAAAACTGACACATTCCAATCAATAGAAAATAAAAGTATTTTTTCTACCTTTGTTTTCTTATTGTGTTGGTCCTACTCTGATTTCTACTTTCTTCTCTTAACTGCTTGCCATAGTCTCCTTGTCCATTTGGCACTTCTTTTCTCTCCACGTCCACCATCCATCATCTCTCTGTGTCTCTATCTGACCCCTCTCTTCCCACCATGTTGAGCTTCTCCCATCTCTACGTCCCTATTCCCCTCTCCCTCTCCCCTCATCCCCACGCCAGCCTCTCTCTCTGTCTTCCTTTCCTACTGTCTCTCTCTCTTGGCCAGCATCTCTTCCTCTTTCCCTCCCTCTGCTCCTCTCCCCAAGGGGTCCAGCAAGTGTTCCTCTCTCTTCCCTTGCACCTGTTCTGTCTACCCTTTGCAGAACCAGCACCTCTCCCTCTTCCTTCTTTCCCTGTAGATCCTGGCACCTCTCTCTTTCCTTGTCCTGCCCCCTACCCCAAAAGTCCAGCATCTCTTTCCCTCTCCGCACCCTCTTTCTTCCTCACCCCCCTCATTGGATCTCTAGCTGTCCAGCATCTCTCTCTCTCTCCTTGCCCCCCCAATGCAGCACATCTCCCCCTCCTTGTCCCCCCATGCAACTCTCTCACTCCTTACCTCCCCTCCCAATGCAATGCCTCTCTCCCTCCTTGATAATTCCAAAACAGCACATCTCTACCTCCTTGCTAACCCCCCCCCCCCCCCTCCAATGAAGCCCTAGTGGTTTAGAGTATTAGGCCGGGTAGCAGCGATCCCCAGCTGCTGCCGCCCATGCCAGGTCTGAGGCTCAAAATGGCAGCTGTGACCTCTCACAGTAGTCTCGCAAGAGTTTGTGGCCACTATTTAGAACCGAGGAGCCAGCAGGGGAAGCAGCGAATGAGTGGGATCGCTGCTGCCTGACCACAGGCCAAAGCCCCCTCCTCATGCACTGGGGAAAGCCCTTAGTCCCCGGACCTACCCAAATTGTTTTGTTAGGTCCAGGGACCCAAGGCTTTTCCCAGTGAGAGGAGGGGGCTTTGGCATGTGGGCTGGAGAATAGGGTGTGACTTGGTGTGTTGCTTACCAGCTGATGTTATCATATAAAAAATATTACAAAGAATTTAATCAAATTTTAAAGGAATTCCGAGAGCATTTCATGGAAAACACAAAATTAAATCACAATTTTAAACAGAGGAACTGGTGCTTAATAGGTTCAGAAAACAGGTCTTGTTTACAAAATTAACTGCCAATATAGCCTTTAAGAACTGTCTCAAGGTGAGATTTTGACATCTGAGAACCCCATAATTTTAAAAAAATGTATAAGGAAAAGCCAATTCTTAACTTTCCAAAATGAATTAGCTCTTGTTAAGATATCTTTTTTCCTTTGTTTAATAATGCCATTGTTTTTAATTACAATACAAACTGGAAAAATTTAATAACAGGTTTAAATCCCTGATACGCTAAGGCTTTCTCTTGCTCTTCATAAATGATAAAAAAATTTGATGAATCGAGGCCTTGCGTACCATGGGTATGAGTATTATACTGTTCCCTTTGTCAGCAGTAAAAAGTCTTCTTTTGACCCAAATTTAAAAATAACATGTCAGAAATTCCAAAAGCTGAAGTACAGAGGGTTGTATATATTTGGATGTTTGAAAATGTTCTCCCCCCCCCCCCCCCCCAGCTTACTTAAAAACATCTCAATAACTATTAACAATCAATGTGGTAAAAAAAGAGAATCTCTTACTTGTTTTAACGCCTTTTTGGTATGCTGCTGGAAGGAAGACACGAGCTTGCTTTGCACTGCAGAATTTGTAAAGCCTGAGTCTCTATTGGAAGACGCTTCTTCGCATACCTGCTTTGGGCAAACTAAGAATAAAAAAAAAGGGGGAAGCAGTTTAAGGAAACATGTTGCGTTGTTTTAGGTGACATCCCAGATATCTCTTTGTTTCTGATTCTTGCTGACCTGGGGCTCCCTCCTTTTATTATTAGTCTATAAGAAAAAGTATTTGCTAACAGCTAACACCTGCTCGAATATTTACATGTATATATTTTTGGCTTGGCACTTTCCTTCTACTTCTTTGGGCTTCCAGCTCAATCAAAACATGCCCAACTGGGCAGCAGTATCATGATCCTTTATTCACAACTACATAGGTTTGTTCCTCCCCAAATTCAGGCCGGCCACTGCAAATACCGCAAACTGCAGCTGCCTCCAGAATTCATGGGCCGATGATCAGAAGCAAATGCAGACGCTAGAGGCTGTTAGCGCCATACTTGCGTTTGCTACTGCCCTACGATCAGAGCCCCCGAGCATGTGAAACAATGTGCTCATGGGCTCTGAACGCAACTAGCATGCACAACAGGGCTTTAGCGCAAGTTACATGCAAATGCATGCTACTCCTATTTATGCCCGATGATCAGTGACCAGCGCGCCAAAGACTGGCTCGCTGGCCGCGGCAAACCCTACGTCAGCTCGGAGCTGGCAATAGGGTTTGCTATGTCCCACTAAAGAAAGGTCTTACTAGACTTGTACATGGGTAAACAAAGGTATGAGGGAGCTCCTCCTCTTTAAGTATATTATTATTTACACAGTGATTTAACATACACAGTACTCTGTTCCTAGTTTTTTTGATGTTGGTCTTTATGATTTACCAGTGAAATAAGATTTATTTGAGCGCATGCTCAGCACAATCCTCCCGCACTTCTACCTATGATCAGAGAGAATTGCGTGCTTAAATTTGCAAGCAATTCTCTTTGATCATAGGGGTGGTAAAGCCCCTCACTGTTCCAGTGCTATTTTTAGAGCACTGTTTGAAACAGCTCGGAGCTTTTGATCATTTATTTGCCTGTCAGCTAACAAAATCCCTATGCCTGACCTGTAGGTGTCACTGGTAAACTGTTGATGGATGAGATTCTTTATCTCGCCCCCCCTCCCCCCCCCCCCCCCCCCCCCCACACACAGTAATCCCACCCTTGATTGACTTTGGGGAGCAGATGCTTGGCCCACGATTCAAACCCAGGGTTGTCTGTAGAGTGATACACAGCACTATCTGTGAGTCAGAAGGCCAGGGCTAGACCCACTAGAGGATTAGTGAACTAGCAGTATCTAGCCTGAAAGTAATTTGTATTAGGACGAATTATAAAGCCCTCAAAGTAAAAAAAAATAAATAAAGAAAGAAAAAGATAAGTGTATCTGAGGATATTTTAAAATATATTTTTAGATGAAAAAGATGAGCTGTTACTGGAGGTTTCTTTGCCCTGTCTATTTTAGATTGACGAATTGAGTTAATCAAAATAATGAACTTCCCTCATAGTGTCCCACTAATGCTCTCTTTGTTTTATGAGGAGTTGCAAATACCCAGTGGCCTGGGTTGGATTACCAACCTATGAACTATAGGTGCACCAATTTATTTTCATTACACAGGAGGAAAGGGAGAACAAAGAACAACAAAGACCAAAAGCCATTCCCATGCATGTCTAGATGGAATGGCCAGTATTAGTCTTCGTTTTATTATTATTATTATTTTTTTTTTAAGTATAAGGAAAAAAAAGTGTCAAATGTACAGAAAACAACAAAAGTTCAATCCTGGCATACAAAATTGCAGCCAAATGTTGTACTCACTGGACTAACAGATTTACAAAGTCCACAGATAACCGATTTGCTTCCCCTGCCCCAGTGCTTGCAAGCCTGGTGGTATCAACAGACAAGCACTCAGAGTCAGTAAACAAAAGATGAAGCATCTAGAAACGTAATACTGCTCTATTTATAAACAATAATAAACGAATGTTTTGAGCCCAGTTCTGACTAGTTTCAATATATAGGAGTAGATTTTCTAAAAAAAAATGAGTGTCAATATCTATTCTATAAATAGCACTGAGTTGAATGTTGTTTATAGAATCGCGTGTAGCACCGGGATCTGTGCCCAACTTTGGATGTGAAGATTTACACCAACTGAAACTTGATGTAAATCCTCATGTGTAAATTAGGCATGGAACCCCCAAATTCTGTAATAGTGCACACTTCTGTAGTGAACGTCCCTGACCCTCCCATGGCCAAGCCTCCTTTTCAGTTGCACGATAAAAGGTTTATGTGCAAATCTTTATAGAACAGTGTTTAGCAAGATATGTGATTAAATTCAAATTGATGCCAATTAATGCCAATAATTGGCATTAATTTGGCACGAATTGCTCATTACTCAATTAAATTGTGCATACTAATTGAGCGTGTGCCTAAATTTGCACATACAATTTTGATTACCATATATAGAATCCAGGAGATAGTGTGCACTTTCATCAAACATTTCTGAACACTAATGTATAGAAATGTGACAAAGTGCTGTTTGAATGTTTAAAGAGAGTTTCTGCTTGTTGATGTTGTGGTGAGCATGGTAGACCTGGGAGAGAGATCCTTGGGGAAAGGCGCCCAAAAACCAGTCATTTCCCAGAGGACCTTTGGGACTACAACTCCTAGTTTGCCAGGGTAGGTCAAATGAACCCTTTAGGGAGGTTAGTCCTCACTACAAGTCCCAGAATCCCAGGAGCAGAGCACGAGATCTTCCCAGAGAGGTAATTCCCGACTACACTTCCCAAGTTCCTGAGGGGGGGGGGGGGGGTCACATGACCTTTTTAGGCAGGTTAATCATAAGGATTATGAGCTGCAGGAGGGGAAAGGAGGGGAGGAACCGATGGATTGGTTGCCCACAGAAAAGGTTTCAGCCATGGACATTTCTGCCTTGGTAGAGGTGAAGGGGGAGAAGCCTAGGAGCTTGATAACAACGTTTTTGCACCTGTTTTCTGGGTGTTCTTAAGTTGGATGTTTCAGTTTGGAAAATGGCTCTTCTTTTTAGAAAATTTTTAAAAAGGTGGGGGGAACGGCACTTCCACAGAACACAACCAAATCAACAAAAAGTGGAAGACTCCAAAGGAGGGGTCCCAAGAAGACCGACTGATGCAAAAAAAGAAGATAACTCTCGACGAGCCAACAGCATCCTAAAAATAGGAAAATGATATTGATGCTCAACAGCTATTTCTAAAAAGGTAGCCTTTAGGTTCTATTTTTAGTTTATTTTTAATTGACCGGATTTTCTCCTTGGCTTAATTGCATAGTTGACAGGACATCTGAGGAAGGCCTATAGCCGAAACACGGCCTGTGTTGGTTCACAGATTGTCAATACATCCTGCATCCTACCTTGGAAAATATACCTTGATTTTGTTTTTAAAGCTCTTGGCTCTTCAAGACTTTTCTTCTTTTTTTGCATCAGTTGGTCTCCTAGGGACCCCTCCTTTGGAGTCTTCCATTTTTTATTTTCTTATTTTTAGACACCTGTGCAAAAACATCCCATCTTTGAGCCATTTTTGAAAGGGAAACCAGACGTTTTCCTGTTTGAAATTGGCTCTAAGATAGACCTTTTTTTAGGACATGAGCAAAACATCTCAATTCAGACTTATCAAAAACGTCCCTTCACGTATCAAAAGCTAATTGGAAACGATGGGTTTTAAGAGACTGTTTGAATTGTTGATGAGAAGACGTCAAATGTAAATAGAATAGTAGGCACTCCGCAAAGCAGAGCCTGTAATACTAAACATAGAGTGCTGGTATACATCTAAGAATATATGATGGAAAGAGGGAATTGTCAAAAGATTCCGATCTAAGAAGCATAGAGTCTGAGCACCAGTGTAAGTTATTAAATAACAGGATAGAAAGAGAGGCTGACTCAAAGGTGAATTTTGTGCATTAATGTTAGAATTTTGTAAATGATATGAGATTCAATCTGCAGCCAGTGCTCTGCTTAAGCTATTACTTTTTGATACAATTTTCTTAGAGTAATAAACCCTTTTCGCATGTGCTACATCCTTTTTATATTGGCAAAACCTAATTTTCCAGATACATTTATCTCCATGGTCACCTGACACCTACTAGGGTCTTTCTAGAATTCTATACTCAGATTTAGCAGTTCTCAGTAAGGTAGAAAACCAAACTATAGTGTGAAACAATGGTAAAGTCTGAAAGAAGCCAACTTTAAAGACCTCATTTCATGTTTCTATCACAAAATCAGAAACTCAACCTTTGATATCCAGTCAGCCTGGGGGAGCTTCCTTAATAAGGTATTCACCAAGACTGACACCTTACTGGTTTGGCCTGGAAATGTCTGTCATCCAGCAAAAATTCAACTGACAATTCAAACAATAATCAGATAAGGGACAAATAATTTGCAATCAAATCAATAAATTCTTTATGTCTGGACTAACACAATGTCAGTTGTATGCCTGCCTAGTGACTCAGGGAGATTAATGTGTTGCAAAACCAACTACTATCATTGAAGGAACAAAATGAAATGACTGAGATGGGCCAAAAAATAAACATTAAAGCTTTTATCACCACCACTGGGAGAGTGCTCTTAATACAAGAAATTTGTAATTTACTTTACAACTTACGCTACAGAAGAAATCTACTATAATAAAACTCACCCTCAACGTTCTGAAGTCACTCAGTCACTCCCTGAAGGGTTCATGGATTCATGGTGGTGAAGCCACAACACTGACCATGTCTCTCTGCCCTGCCCTCACATGACGGACCAATCAGAAAAAACACCCTCAACATTCTGAAACACAAAGGACCATCACAACACCGTTCCCAGGCAACACTAGGCAACGTAAGACGGACCAATCAGAGGAAACTACGTGACAATAAGGGAGGAGCATTCCCCAGCAGAATGGCTCATTATCTGTGCAGCACAGAGAGCACAGAACCACCGTTGGAACGAGAGAAGAATATTCCTGCTGTGGGTATGTTCAAAAATAGACCGGGGGGAGGGGGGAGAAATTTTTAAATGCCTAATGCCAGTACTGAAGAGTGCCAGAGGGCCTATAGCACAGACTGTATTTGGGATCGCTTGACATGGAGTCAGAGGAGCCGGAAAACAACGTGCCCGTCACCATCTGGGTCGTGGGCAAACAGGACAAGCTGCAGCCCAGCTGGAAGGATTACCCGCGACCCAGGCAGCAGCAAACAGCGACCAAGGACAGCACAGCACATCCCCCACCCCCAAGCAAAAAACAAACAAACAAAAAAAAAAGACACACATCAACAACCTGCACACACACCGCACCCTCACACACACACACAAAATAACTCTGTGACACATACACACACACACAAAAAAGCCACATGCTAGCGCCCGTTTCATTGGTTTCGGAAACGGGCCTTTTTAACTAGTATTAAATATGACAGAAAATAAAATAAGAACTAAAAGTAACCACTCTTATTGCTATATACAAATTAATACATGCGTCAAACTTTACCTACTTGAGTGCACAGTTATGGAACGCACTACCGCGCAACTTAAAAAAGATCTACGAACTAACGAACTTCCGCAAACTACTGAAGACCTATCTCTTTAACAAGGCATACCACAAAGATAATCCAATGTGAATATACACAACTCCTCCACACATATTCAGAATTGTCTTATAGTATCTACTTGTTATACTACTATCATGTTTTTCTTTTTCATTATCATGTTACCCAAGATCCTTCTGTAACACTAAATGTCTATTTTCTAATATATTTCCACCACTCATGATGTATTGTAAGCCACATTGAGCCTGCAAAGAGGTGGGAAAATGTGGGATACAAATGCAATAAATAAATAAATAAAATAAAATAAATATATTAGGACGGTTTGTACACCAATAAAACAACCTATTTGGTTGACCAATCAATACCAGCACATATTCAATGCAGCTCGAGTGTTTAAGGGTAAGTGGTTTAAGGGAGACTGCATCCCTAACCTTTTACCCTTCCTAGGTTAACTGATCCACAGCATAACGAGGTGGGCACAGGGCAGGCAGTGCTGGACCATTAACTGTCTACCAGGTTGCAACTAAGAAAACCATTTCATAAGTAAGATCTAAAATTAAATCATAAATAGCTCAAAACTTGTTCTTCCCAGAATGTGCATTAACCCCCCCCCCCCCCCCACACCCAAATATTGACAACTGAGAAGCATAGCATAAGTGATATTAACATAATGCAGATTGGCACTTTCTCAAACTGTTCATATTAAAGGCATTACATTTGCCTCTTCCAATTTACTGGTTCAATATTATAAAAAAAATAAAATAAAGTATAGCCCAACTTAGCATATGAGAAAACAAAAGACGATGGAGTTTCTTCTTAAGAGTCCAGTTTTAAAGAACCTGCCTGGATTCCAGGAATAGTGACCATTGACTATCTACCAGATTGCAATTAAGAAAACCATTTCATGAGTAAGATCTAAAATTAAGAGATATCCAGAGAACAAGATGGCTCACTGAAGAGAACGTAGCCAGGCGATTCTGTTCCCTACCTTCACTCATTAATTGAAATTGATTTCTCTGCTCCCTATGCCTAAAAGGAGGGGTAAGCAGCGTGTTGGCCCTGCTGTACCAGTGTTACCTTTGGTGGGACCAATGGACCGTTGTGAGGTGCCTGGACGCTCTTTGGGTCTGGATTCCTCGCTGTTGGAGGGAGCGGTGGGAGGAGATCCGCTCCCCCAACTTGAGGCTGAAATCTCTTTCAGCCCCGACGATCGGAGGCCTCCACTTATGCTGGCAGTGGAGCGGCGACAAGTCCAGGAAACCCCTTGCATTGACGCTTAGGGAGTGTTTCTTGTACGGGGTCAGGTCACAGCATTGGCCCGTCGGGCTTTTCCAACCAGAAAGGCGAGGCACAGGAAAGAGTCAGTGTTTTGGTGGACTCTGGAGCCACAGAGGAGAGACAGCCCTCGGGTGAAATTGTGACTGAAATTACTTCTCTCAGTAAGTCTTTTTTGCTTGCAAAATCATTAACTATCACCTTAGATACTATCTGGGAAGCTCTTTTGGGGCAGGAAACTTCATTTTCTCAAAAATTAATATCTGTGATTCAATTTACCAAGATTCCTTCAGAAAACATTTCTATGTTGGAAACAAAAACATTAACAATGGAGAAAAAAATTGAAACCAATATCAGTAATATAGGATCTCTTCAACAAACTCAGGTTAATTTGATTAAAGAAAATATGATATTACAATATAAGACTGAAAAATTGGAAAACCAACAGAGAGCTAAAACTTTGCGTTTGATAAATTTTCCTAAAATGCCTTCTATTGCTCCTCTTATAACCTTTATAAAGTATTTATCGGAGACACTGAGGATTCCTGAACAAGCTTATCCTCTGGTCTCTAAGATATATTTGCCACCATATAAAAAGAAGAACACAAATCAAGCTATTGTTGAAGGGGCTGATGTTTCTTTTGATACTTTAAATCTTACACAAATGTTTCAAGATGATGAGATGGGCTCTAAACCTACAACCTTAATAGTGACTTTTGTATTGCAACCTGATCGAGACTGGATTCTAAGACAATTTTTCCATCGTAGAGAAGAACTCTTCATGAACTATAAGATTAGAGTATTTCCAGATATTGTCAGAGTTACCCAAAAGTGGTGTCCTCTTCTTAAAACCTCGCCCCCAGGTTGTATAATTAGGTGGTTTGTTTTCGCTTAATTTCCCCTGTAAATGTGTATTGAAAGTAAATTCAGTAAAATATGTTTTTTATGATCCTACTCATTTAAGTTCCTTTTCAGACTCGAGGACTGCTGTAACTCCAACTTTGCAGCCAATAGTAATATCCTCATCTACTCCATAATTAATATAATTGTCCGAGTTTCTCTTCTATTGCCTAACTTTAAGTAGTGGAACATATATTTCATGGAATAGTAGTACCTTGTTCTCTCTCTTTAATTGTGGACTAAAAATCGAATAGAGCACATATTGCCTGTTATATATTTGTGTAATATGACTTTAACATTACCTATCTTTTTCTGTATCTTTTCACTATCAAGAATCGTCATGATTTAATTTGTGAATGTTTAAAAATAAAATAATAATAAAAAAGATCTAAAATTAAATCATAACTAGCTCAAAACTTCTTCTCAGAAAGTACATTAAAAAACCCAAATATTGACAACTGAGAAACACAGCATAAGTGATAATTAATATAATGCAGATCAGGATCTCAACAGAATTTTCTCAAACTGTTCATATTAAAGTCATTATATTTGTCTCTTCCTATTATTGGTTCAATATTATGAAAAGAACAGTATAGCCCAACTTAGTGTATGAGAGAGAACACAAGAAGATGGAGTTTCTTCTTAATGAGTCCAGTTTTAAAGAACCTGCCTGGATCCCAGATACCAGGAATAGTGACCATCTCAGAGCAGCCATGGACTACCAAATGATCATTCCAAGGGACATACTAAGAGACCTACTGAAGGTGAAGCAGCTCACTAATAACTTACCTTTGCTCTCTACCAAAACTTTCATATGCTTCATCTCTGATTTATTTCTGTTCTTTGTATAAAATAAAAGCTTTTTTGCCCCCTTTTAAGGAAAGCCAGCAGAAGAGAGAAGGAACAGCAGAGCTGAAGACTAAAAACATAAGAATTGCCAAAACAGACCAGACCAAAGGGAGTGGAGGAGTGGCCTAGTGGTTAGGGTGGTGGACTTTGATCCTGGGGAACTGAGGAACTGAGTTCAATTCCCACTTCAGGCACAGGCAGCTCCTTGTGACTCTGGGCATGTCACTTAACCCTCCACTGCCCCATGTAAGCTGCATTGAGCCTGCCATGAGTGGGAAAGCGCAGGGTACAAATGTAACAAAAAAAAATCTAGCCCAGCATCCTGCTTCTAGTAACAGTGGCCGATCCAAGTCACAAGCACCTGGTAAAATAAGTAGCAAGATTCCATGCCACTTCTCCCCATGGATAAGCAGTGGCTTTTCCCTGAGTCTGCTTCAATAATGCTTTATGGAATTTGTCCACACCTTTTTTAAAACCAACTACATTAACTGCTTTTCTCAGAAGCTAATTACGCGTTGAATGAAAAAGATTATTTTCTAATATTTGTTTTTAAAACGTATTGCTATGTAACTTGCTAGAATATCCCCTAGTCCTTGAACTTTTTGAAACAGTAAATAATCAGTTTGTGTTTAGTCATTCCACCCCACTCAGGATTTTGTATACCTCCCCCTTCAGCTGTCACTTTTCCACGCTGAGGAGCCCTAACCTCTTCAGCCTTTCTTCATATGAGCAGAGTTCCATTCCTTTAATTATTTTGGTTGTCCTTCTCTACTTCAACAGCATGGGTCTAAATACAGAAGAAATTCCCGTTCAATTTCCTGTTTTCAATAAGCCCCTGCAAATATGAGTTCGAAACTGGTAGACTGTTTGCTGGCTTCCCTGCACATTTGTGAAGATGATTCTTACAGGCTTGGGGGTCACATATGGAGGAAAACAAAAAGGTCAAATGCCATTCAGAATCCTCAGTTAATGTCAGAGTCCACTTGGGTCAAAAGACCTGCTGTACACTGCAATTCAGGCCCAACTTAATCGTTATGCAAGCTAGGCAGGTAGCCTAGGGCAGCAATTTGTGAAGAGTGGCAAAGAGTAGCGGTGTCAAAACAAAATAAAATCCTGACAGTTGGGCAACAAATGAAAGGTTCATCAGCACGTACATTTATCTACTGGAAGGGCTGGTAATTTTCAAATAGCCCATTTACCTGGATAAATTGTTCATTATGAATATATACACAAACCAAAGTTTTAATATTTAAAAGTGTGATGTCGATGTATTTTTACAGGATTGTTCTGGGAAAGGTGATAGTATAATCAGTACAAGGCTAAAACTTTGCCTGGGGGGAGGGGGGAGTTTAAAAAAAAAATCTAGAGGTTTACACACTTGAGAACGACCACAGCATTTCCAGTACTACCTACTTATGATAAGAATGAAGAAGAGCTATGTTGAATCAACAGTTTCAAAGCTTGGTTCAAAGCTTGGTGTAAAGAGAAGAATTTGAGATTTATTAGCAGCTAGGGCCATGAAACAAAAATTATACATTAGCGATGACCAGTAACCATCTTTGGAAGGAAAAAGAATCCTAGGTGAGATACTCAAATCATACATTGATAAATGTTTCAATCATAGGTGGTGTGTGGCAAATGGAAATAAATTGTTTTTAGATATCATTCTGACAAACAAATAAGAATTATAGGGGAAAAACATAACAGTGAGGATATCACAAGACTACCACTCAGAAACAAGGTAGGCTTTATGGAGTATAGACAAAACAAGGAGAAATAGGTGGAAGGTTCTCAATGCAAATACTCATAATCTAGGCAATACAATTTCAGGTCTGCAAGCCTTAATGGCTGAAGCAGACCTACATGTAAACCGCTTTGATTGTACCACAGAAAGGCAGTATATCAAATCCCAAGTTCTACCCCTAGGGAAGCATGCAATGAGGCTACAAAGTAGTAAATTTAAAACAAATAAGAGAAAATATTTCTTCACTCAACATGTAATTAAACTCTGAAATTCATTTCCAGAGAATGTCATAAAAGCAGTTAGGTTAACGGGGTTTAAAAAAGGTTTTTATATCTTCCTAAAAGAAAAGTCCATAAGCCATTATTAAGATGGACTTGGGAAAATCCACTGCTTATTTCTAAGATAAGTATCATAAAATATATTGTACTGTTTTGGAATCTTGCCAGGTACTCGTGACCTGGACTGGCCACTATTAGAAACAGGATACTGGGCTTTATGGACCTTCAGTCTATCCCAGTATGGCAACACTAAAAAGACTTTCTTCTTTTAAGGCTCAGAGCTTTGGGCCTGGGAATGTCTTTTTTTTTTTTTTTGCTGAAATGTCCCAGGAAATGTATAATGAAGTTGAAGGGTACAGATTATTCTTTTTGAGAACCCAGGCAATTGCAAGATCTGATCCAGAATTAATTAAGAAGAGTAGTGTTTGATTTATTTGAATTGTCACCTGTAGGAGAGTATTAGTGGGGATTATCCTAGATGGACCAGGCTGCTTTGCTTTCATGTACTTTTTAGTTTTATTAGCTTTACTTTTCCTTCTCCTCTCAAACTGTCTTTGTTTCTGATTCCTGTGATTACTTTAAAATGTTTGAAAATTAATAAAGTTAAAAATAATTTACATGCATTTATTAGCAATCCAGGCATGAGCATTTATACCAGCTGTATGGGTGGTTCAAATGGCTGTTCCTATCTTATATGCACATATTTGCACTACTACACCAGTATTCTATAAAGGAAAGTAGGTGTCTACTTTCCTTTACTGAATAGGCTCCAGATATGCTCCCCTTTACAGAATTGCCCTCCATGTTCCAGGTCATACCATTAAAATGAACTAGTCATCTACTGAACTATTGTTCCAAAGAAGAAATTCAGCTCTTTTCTTTTTAGCCTTTCATAAATGTTTTTTGTTACTTCATTTCTCCTAAGTGCAGCAGATTAATGTTGATTTTGTATTTATTTCAAACAAAATACATAATTAGCCCTCAGAAATTCATAATTACTTATGCTATCGACTGCAAATTAATATTGTTTACATATGTTGGTAACTGAACGATAGCTCAATGCATATTTTATCCTTGAAACGGACTATCAAAAAGGCACTGAATCATAAGGGGGGAAAAATTACAAATGCACATGAATCTCTGACTACAATATCTCACACATATAATACATTTTCTGTGTTTGACAGAGATCTGTACTTATATTGACATAAAATAGTCATGGATTGTCAACACAAATGCATCAAGAAATTCATACAAATCATTTTCTGGTCTCTAGAGCTTAACAAGTGAAGGCTAAAAAACAGTCCATTTTCTCTAACCTATAAGCCTAACTCACATTCAATAACAAAAACAAGTAAGCAATTCAGCTGTTAATTAACTGTGCCATAGATCTTTTACTCCGGAGATATATCTATACAGGTAGTGTAATTATTTTTTTAGCTCAATCTCTTTATTAACACTTTATAATTACAACTTAAAAACAGATGCTCATCAGTGGTATGACAACTGTTCATAAGAAAGTCTGCTAAAAGCAGTTAATTCATCAAAATCATAGCAGTGTAGCTGTAAACTAATGCATAAAAGTTCACCTTGCAGGGGACTAAGGGCAAGATGTACAAAAGTCCTCGTTAGAGCTGTTCCGTACCAAATTCCATAACAAATCGGTATGGAACGGCTATGCACGAAGGAAAGGGAATGCAAATGAGCTGCCCGTTGCAGCTCACTTGCATTCTCTAACCCTTCGTTAAAACCGCCGATAATCGGCCCGTAAAGCATGCGCAGAGCAGCCAAGCGTTATGCTGGCTGCTGTGTGCATGCCAAAAACGTCAAAAAACAAAAACAAACACGTCCTTTATGGACTGCCTTGCCCCCCCCCCCCCCCCCCGCGGTCGCTGCTGATCCCCGCTCCCCCTGCATTAAAATCGTGACTTTTTTAGGCAGCCCCGGCCCCCTCCCTCCCTTCCTCTCTTTCTCCTTTTTTAGAAAAAACAGCTCCCGCCATCCTCCGCCCCATGCCCCGCCCCCGCCGCCCCCCCCTGAGGTCGTCGCTGCCGCTCCCCCCTCCACTGGGCCCCCCTCCATCTGAAACCGGGTCCGTGCAGCGCCTCTCACCTCTGTGTGAAGGCGCTGCACGGGCAAGAACAGCTTATCGCCTCCTCCGACGTCCCTCTGTTCCTCCTGGGCCCGCCCTCGGGTGGGGGTGGGGGGCAAGGCCATCCATAAAGGACGCGCCTGACGAGCGTTTTTGCCCCCTCTCGTTAGCTTTCCCGGAGTTTTCCAGCATTAGGGCAAGTGGAAAACTTTAGTGCATCTCATTTCAATAGGGTTTCTACACAATTTGCTCATCTGCATTCCGTTTTCGTTTGCTGCTACCGTTGTCGGAAATTGGGCTTTAGTACATGCCAGGGTTAAAAACTTGTTCGTTAAAGGTTCGTTTAGTTTAGTGCATCTTGCCCTAAGTCCAAAACATAATAAGGAAATACTCAACATATCTGAGAAGCAAAAAAAACAAAAAAAACCCCCACCAGATAACATTTCTACTTAAATTACACAGTCTACAATTGCCTTGTTACAAAGCAATGAGAGAGGACACTGTGCAAGGACTCTGCATTAACCTGACAAAAACCTAGTTAATTGTATATGTTCATAAACGATGTATTTCATGTTTTGGTATCTAACCATACGTTTATATGGAAAATTTAACCAAAATAAGGATCACAACTATAACTGTAATATTCTTGGTCTTGGAAGTAAAAAGGTCTTCTCCTCACCTGAATAGCCTTACCTATGTCTGGAAACATCCTTACTTTAAAACTATCTCTATGACAGAAAAAAATTTTAGAAGAAAATTCTGGTGCGGCTTCTTCAACTACTTCAGCAACAACACCTCCTGCTCCATTAGCTTTCCTCCTATTATCACTTTTCTTTCCCTTTCCAGCTCTCTCATGCTCTTTTGTTCTTTTACTGTCCTTCTCCCTCTTGATTTGATTTCATTTATTGATTTTATATACCGCTTAATCCAACCAAGGCTTTAAAGTGGTTTACAAACAAATACTACAATGCTAATACAGTGCAAATACCCACTAGGCCCGGTGTATCCAACTTAAGGAAATGATTTTCTTTTGGCATTCAGCCCATAGCATTTCTCAAATATTCAAACTATTTAACCAACATTCAGCCCATAACTTCTCTCAAAGAGCCAGGCCTTTATCGATTTGTGAAACACTGAGTAACCTCAGATGTTATTTACCTCTATTGGCAATGAGTTCCAAAATAAAGATCCTGCATAACAAAAAACCTCTATTTCTAGTAGGTGTTAACTTAATGGAACACAAAGAAGGTAGACAATTCAAGTATTTCCGAGAAGAGTGTAATGTACGTTGCGTGCATTTTTAGTTTATCCAAAAGCTTATCTTTGCTCTTTGTGTATTTTTTCTCCAGTGCGTTCTTTCTGGCAAAAAAGGTGCCAGTACTCAAATGCTAGGCCACCCTTCAGGGGTGGGGTGATCACTGAGGGATCCACCCCACAATAGCCAGGCCCCCTGCAATCAGTCATAGAATCTATGACAAGGCAGAATTGTTGTGTAGAGCCTGAGCTATTTCATTAAAACTTGTGTTCCATGGGTCAATTTTAGCAGACAATGGAAAAGGTGCCGGTACTCAGTACCCCCTCAAAAAAAGCCCTGCTTTTCTCACTCTTTGTCAGGTCTCAAAGCAGCAACTAGGTTTGTGAGCCCTTGGGCCACTGCCAAGGAGTGGCAGTGGCAGGCAAAACCACACCAACCAGCACTGGGCTAACACATACACAAAGCAGGGACTGCAGACAGGGAGAGATAAGCAAAGCAAGAACACACTGGACAAGAACACTTGGACTGGAAACAGGATAGGAGCAAGGCTTCACTTGCATTTGACCACCCTTCCCCAGGAGTTGAGCCCCTGGGTGCAGGCGGCCGGCAGGACTTACCGGACTGGGCAGGAACTGGATACCAGCAGGAAACACACAACAGAGTCAAGACTACAAGCTGCCAGGCAGCCACTAAGACAGAAACACAGACAGGAGGGAGTCAGGACTAAAAGCTGCCAAGTAACCACTAATAAAGAACACAGACACAAGATAAGGAAATGCAAACCAGAAACAAGACTAGGAACTAAACAATAAAACCAAACAGTCCATTGCAGCCACCAGGTTTGGCCACCAGAGGGCGAGGTGAGCACAGATAAGGAAACGGTCACAAACGTGACACTCTTCATGTCTTTCCACATCTAGACAGCAGTTTATTAACTGCCCTGCTGTGTTTTGTAACACAATTGGCAGTATGCCTGTGTAATTAATCATTCAAAAAATTGTTACTTAAGCTAATAAGAAATGTAGCTGGTACAGGAGTATCTTTCTTCAATAGATCTGTCAATAATTCCAGGTAAGAAGAGATGTCAAAGAGGCAGTGAAAGAAACAGTCAACTGAAATATCACCTGGAGTAGCAACTCCAGGAAGGCTAGCAGTAAAGATGCCAATGAACACCAATATGGTAACCTGGGTAAAATTTATTAGCACACTGACTCAACGTAGCCAAATTTCGGCATCCAACTGCATCAGTGGAAATAAATCGGATTAGTCAAAAACAAAGTGCTCTGCTGACTACATAAGGCCTGCTAACTGGGAATCTTCTCATGTCAAATAGTACTGTATAACTTTAAAAAAAAAGTACCTCAAAAATGACTGTTGAGGAAATTAAAAAGTCATGGGATAGGAGGCAGAGTACTACTGTGAATTAAAAATTGGTAACATGATAGAAAACAGTGAGTAGAATTAAAATGTTCAATATTCTCAATGGAGAAGGATAAATTAGAGGGGTCCCTCAGGCATCTGTTTTGGGACTGCTGATTTTTAACATACATATAAATGACCTGGAAGCAAGAATAATGAGTAAGGTGATTCAATTTGCTAATAACATGAAATTATTCAAAGTTGTTAAATCACAAGAGGATTATGAGAAATTGCAAGATGACGATATGAAACTGGGAGACTGAGTATCCAAATAGCAAATGAAACTGTTAAGCAAGTGATGCATGTAAGGACAGCAACCCAAACCTATAGCTACATGATGCAAGACTCCACATTAGAAGTCATCACCCAAATATCTGGTTATAATTCTTAGTTTAAATGCCCACATTTGATACATGCCCAATATTACTGATACTAGATAATTTAATTTTTTCTACATTCTACTGAGTTCGATTCCCACTTCAGGCACAGGCAGCTCCTTGTGACTCTGGGCAAGTCACTTAACCCTCCATTGCCCCAGGTACAAATAAGTACCTGTATACAACATGTAAGCCACATTGAGCCTGCCATGAGTGGGAAAGCGTGGGGTACAAATGTAACAAAAATAAAATAAAAAAATAAGTGGCATAATTTTCCCTTATCGTTGCTAAGACAGATTGCCCTGGCTTATATGGTATTGATTCTTAAAGCTCCTTTACCCAATCCAGGCCTATTTAGATAACTAAATGATAGAAAATGCAGTGCTGGTATATTATCCATAGCTTTACCTAGAATTCTAAATCAGACAGACTAAGCTATCAAAAATTGACTATGCATAATCGTTGGGGAAGGGGAAAGAGGGGTGTTAAATCTACCAGCCCTGTGACTATACAATGCCGCGGCAATTTTGTGATGGGTAAATGAGGCTCACACTGGACATTGGAAATATTTGCCATATGGCCTACTGTGGAATTGTTGTGTGCCTTTTTCCTTTCTAGCTTCACTGCAGGGGGCAGGAGAAGATAGGAATGACTGCTGACATGGTGGCCTCCTTCATCTGCTCATTATGTTTGGCATAAGAACATAAGAATAGCCATACTAGGTCAGACCAATGGTCCACCTAGCCCAGTATCCTGCTTCCAACAGTGGCCAAGCCAGGTCACAAGTACCTGGCAGAAACCGAAATAGTGGCAACATTCCATGCTACCAATCCCAAGGCAAGCAGTAGCTTCCCCATGTCTGTCTCAATAGTAGACTAAGGACTTTTCCTCGAGGAAATTGTCCAAACCTTTTTAAAACCCAAATAAGCTAACTGCTGTTACTACATCCTCCAGCAAAGAGTTCCAGAGTTTAACTATTCGTTGAGTGAAAAAATATTTCCTCCTATTTGTTTTAAAACTATTGCCATGTAACTTCCTTGAGTGTCCTCTCGTCTTTATACTTTTGGAATGAGTAAAAAATCTACTCATTATACACCACTCAGGATTTTGTAGACCCCAATCATATCTCCCCTTTTCCAAACTGAAGAGCCCTAACTTCTTTAGCTTTTCCTCATAAGAGAGGAGATCTATCCCCTTTATCATTTTGGTTGCTCTTTGAACCATTTCTAATTCTACTAAATCTTTTTTGAGATACATCAACCAGAAATGAAAGCAATACTCGAGGTGAGGTCACAGCATACAGCAATACAGAGTGTGAGAGTGCAGGTGAAAGGGGATCCGGGAAGGCACGAAGAAAGGGGGTACAGGGAGCCGGGGAATCCCAACGGGGCAGATTTCATGTGCACAACACCCACATTCAGAAAGCTGGGCTATCGGAGGCAGAGAGGTTGGCTGGGTTAAGGAAGAAGGGGAGGAACTACCAGTCCCAGAATCCTTCTCTTCCCCACCTGGCTGTGCAAGAGTTAGGGGAGGAGATAGAAGATTGGGAAATGGTCTCTGAGGAAGGTGATGAGGGCCAACTGGAGAGATTGGGGGCGGGGGAAGTTGGAGAGGAGGATAAAATGGAGATTACTGAAGGGCTAGGGGAGGAACAGATGGAGATTGGAGCCCTGGCTCAAACCCAAAAAGCTGCTGTAAGAGGGTGGCTAGCTGTACCTTGGAAAGACTGGTGGAAGACCGGAGGAGAGAGGCTGAGGCACTGGGGGAAATCTCTACTAAGGAGGAAACAGGTGCAGCCTGTGGGAGAGGAAGAGAGCTGGGCACAATTGAAACCCCAGCCTGAACCAGGTGGGAATAAAGCTGTGTAACCGTGCTGGAAGAAGGTGCAAGAAAGACTGTGTAAACTGTTTCATACTAAAAAGGTCTGGGCTGCAACCTACCAAGCTATTTGGTTTTTCCCTCTGATAATGTACTGTTCCCTAAGTGAAGTAATCTGAGCTAAAGTGAAGTTATATGGACTGTTTTTGAACCTGAGTTTGAAGTTATATGGACTGTTTTTGAACCTGAATTTGACTGTGTTGAACCTGAATTGTGCTCTGGGCTGCTAGCCTAAACAACCTGGAGTGAAGGGTGTTTTGTTGATTTGAAGCAAGAAAATAAAAGCTCTTTCTTATAAACATTGGGCTTTGAATGTGCCTCTGTGAAAGGAACAGAGGGAGGAGGAAGTCCTGGGAGTTCACAGGGCCTGGAGCCAAGGCTCAGAGGAGCCAGATTGCTGTGGAATGAAGGCAACAGTCATGTGGAGGAAGAGGCAGCTAAGCAGGGTCGAGCCTGGCTGGGTCCTGGATGGGTGACCCAGCTACAAGAGGCAATATAGTATTCTCAGTCTTATTCACCATCCCTTTCCTAATAATTCCTAGCATTCCGTTTGCTTTTTTGGCCACCGCCGCACACTGAGCAGAAAATTTCAGCTTATTATCTACAATAACACTTAGATCTTTTTTAGGGGTGCTGAACTCCAAGGTGGACCCTAGCATCAGGTAACTATGATTCGGATTATTCTTTCCAATGTGCATCACTTTTGCATTTGTCCACATTAAGCTTGTTCTGCCATTTGGATACCCAGTCTTCCAATTTCCTAAGGTCTTCCTGCACTTTTCCACAGTCCGCATGTGTTTTAACAGCCTTGAATAGTTTTTGTGTCATCTATAAATTTAATCATGTCACTTGTTCTGATTTCCATATCATTTATAAATACGTTAAATAGCACCGGTTCCAGTAATGATCCCTGCGGCACTCCACTACTCACCCTCCTCCATTGAGAGAAATGACCAATATAAAGATACTTGAGAGTATAGCACACTGGATAGCGCATTCTAACAAGTCTCAGCAGCCTCTAATAAGCTTTCTACCTGGTACTAGCTAGGAAGGGAATCTCAGGGAGATCATTCTTTAAAGGCTCATTGATTAGATTCAAGATTTAGGCACTGAGGCAACTCCAAATGACTCACAAAACTTCTTAAAGATGACAGTTTACACAAAACTCAATATAAACTTCTACACAGAGTGTCCAAGATGGTGACACATTAGTTTGGAGCTCCGTACCTGCTTAATGGTTCTTCTTTCTCCTGTTGTTTCTTTGTTCAGTTATGCCTCATACCAAGTAGAAGGGTGTTCTGAAGGCTTTCCCAATGCCAGTCAGAACCTCCTCATCTGTGTAGCAAATGCTTGAGCGGTATGCCTCTAAACAGCCTCAAGAACAGCCAAGAGAAGAAGGGAGCGGCCATACTACTAGGGCAAGATGTACTTTCTGTCCCCTCCAGCATCCGCTACACCGCCGTGTCCAATAGTGATTTGTGCCTTGTCCACAGATGTCCAAAAGCAGATGACACTGAGTTGGATCCTTGCTGTATGGGAGGCAAGGGTGTTGTGGAATTAGCTGCTGTGAGAAAGATGCCAGGGGATGCGGTTAGTCTGTCTGAACCAGCGGCAGTGACCCTGGAGGTTATTTGGAGGGCTCTGAAAAAGCTGGACAAAACAATGAGTGAAATTTCTGGCTTGGCTGGTAAGGTTGACTTGCTTTCACAAACTGTTAAGAAAGTTAAACAAGAAGGAATGGGGTTTTTGCAGCAAACCCAGTCTGAAATTAAAGAACTTAAAGATACTGTCTCCATAATAGTAAACGAAAGAACTATGATACAAGATAGGTTTGAACAACTTGAAAACTTTAATATGAGATTGAACGAGTGCACCTTTTTTGTTACAGCTCAATTAAGAACTTTTCTGGACCTTAAGAAAATCTCTAAGAGGTATTAATAACTAGTGGAATACCGCATTGTAACTTAAGGATAAAATGTGTTATGGCTTATACCTAGATTTGTTACCTTTATTTTCTCCTCTATGTAATTTGGGGCACTCTTCCTCATGTGGAGGTTTAAGGAAGAGATTGAATTTGTTTAGTTAAATTCTTACTTATTTTTCCTTGTATATCTCTGTTTTTCTGTAGCAAGTGTGTTGTTAGATAATTTGCAAATTTAAAAAATAAAATAAAAACACTTCTACATAGAACGTATCTGACTAGAGCATATGGTGCTCAAAAAGATAACTGTATCAAGTGCCAATCCTTGAGGGGTACAATGATAAAATTCTTTTTGGGGAATCTGTTCTTGAAAATATGTTGCAAGTTTATGTTTATTCAGCACTTTCTATACTGCCTTTTCTGGCAAACAGATCAAGAAGGTGCACAATCTACAATCAAAAAAAGTAAAATATAATTCAGAAAGGAACGTTAGTATTCAACAGAACAGAATCAAAACACACAGCAACATCAGAGTTCACCCCAGACAGGCATATTTAGAAGGATCCCGTGTCCCCAACCATTCAGTTATCAAAAGCCAACTTCAAAAAGTGAGTCTGTAAAAGATGCTTGAATCTAGTGAAGGACACTTTTCACTGAGAGGCATCGCAGGGAGATCATTCCAGAGGCGCGGAGCTAAAAAGTAAAAAGCTGAATTGTGGGTAGGCGATGAGAGTCCATCGATCTTAGGCAATTTGAGAGAGTGTACAGAATTGCTAAACAAGAGAGACAGGAGGGAACATTCCAATAGTAGGCTTTGTGATTAAGGCATAATATTCTGAACCGGAGACGAAAGGAGACAGGAAGCTAATATAGTTTCAGAAATAGTGCGGTAATGTGATCGTACTATTGTGCTCTGCATAAGAGCCTGGCTCTGGAATTTTGAAGTGCCTGGAGCTGCTTAATTTGGGAAGAAGAAATACCTGCATAGACTAAGTTGCAATAGTCCAGACACAAAATCACACAGGCATGAAAAAGGGTGTGCACTGCATGGAAATCAAGGAAATACTGAAGAGAACAAATGCAATGCAGGTTAAGATAGCCAAGTTTAAGAACATTTGAGATTAGGTCTGAAAAGAGAGACCAGAATCAAGGATAGCCTCAAGATAACAAAAGGATCTAGCTGGAGAAGGTGATAATCCAAACACTGGGACCACAGATAGCTAAGGATTGGTGCCTGTCGGCCAACAAGTGACAGTTTTTTCCCAGTTCGAAATCCATTTTTGCACAGAGAGCCAGCCAAGTACAGCATTAAGACATTCTTGTAATGGACAAAGGACAGGGTTTAATGGTGAGATTCAATAAAGGAGCAAGATGACATCAGAATAAAAAAGTGCTTTGATGTTTACAAACTGGATAAGAGTTGCTAAAAGACTCAAAAAATACTGATGATAAAGATAGATTGCAATTAGCAAGCACTTTAGTTGTGAGATACCCAAATATTTATAGCCAAAAAATTTCCAAAAGAATAGAGAAAATGTCTTTACATAGTAATATTGCTAGCTAAGGGGCCCTTTTACTAGGATGCGGTAAAAAGGCCAAAAAAAAAAAAAAAGAAATGGTCGTGCAGTAAGCAGTGGCGTTCCTAGGGTGGCTGACACCCGGGGCGGATCGACAATGCGCCCCCCCCCCCCTCGGCGAAAGGACACCTCCCCCCCGGGTGCATTTTTACCTGCTTGGGGGGGGGGGGGGTGCCGCGCGCATGTCTGCTTAATTCGTTCCATGCTCCCTCTGCCCCGGAACAGGAAATAACCTGTTCTGGGGCAGAGGGAGCAAGGAACGAGCGGAGCCGACAGACGCGCGGCACCTCCTCAGCGGTGTGCACCCGGGGCGGACCGCACCCCCCCCCCCCCTTGGTACGCCACTGGCAGTAAGTTTGCACTTGCCCTGCAGCCATTTGGAGGGGGGGGGGGATGGGGGGGGGAAACTGGTGACAGTAAGGGCTCCCAGGGGGAAATAGTTTTTTAAATATTTCAACTAGTGCCAGATATGGCACGTGCAGTCAGCAGTAGTTCCGGATTACCCTGCAGCAACCCTTTAGTAAGAAGGACCCTAAGAAAATACTGTTGCGTTTATGGATGTCACCAATGAACCTCCATTTTAAGGGTAGAATTCTAGAATGCATGATATGGCTACCTTCAAACTGTGCACTTATAAAATAAAGTCAAAGGGATAATTATAAAAGTCTGTGGGAACATTTCCAATTTCTTATTAACACTCCTCCTCATAATTGGAAGAGGGAGGGGTGGAAGAAAAATAAAATCACAGGCTACCCTGCCGTGACTCTGTACGGATTGTTCCTTCTCTTTTTCCTTTCCCCTTTCTTTTTCTTATTCCTTTTACCTCTTCGCCTTTTGGACATGTGAGGTGTGATTGGGGGTATATGAATGTGGGCTTGCAGGAATGTCTGAAGAGTGAACAAGTGTAAGCGTGAGTTCAGGGTTTGGTTCTTCTGAAAAACAAAGGGGCCCTTTTACAAAGGCATGTAAGGGCCTACGCATGTCCAGCAAGCACCAAATTGGCATTACTGCCTGGCTACTACATGTCCCGAGCAGTAATTACGAATTTGGAATGTGCCAAAAACATGTGGTAGAAAATATTTTTTATTTTCTACCATGTGGAGCTTACCAGGAGGTAAACAGCAGTAGGCACACACTGCATGCCTACCATATGGGTAGTACACGAGACCTTACTGCTAAATCAATGAGTGGCGATAAGGTCTCAGGCCAAAAATAGAGGGGTACTGGTTTTTATTTTGCCGCACGTCCATTTTCCAGCCCCTTAAAAAAAAGGCCCTTTTTCCAAGACGCGATAAAAACTGGCCCGGCACATACCCAAAAGACATGCTCACACTGTCGCAGGCCACTTTTTGCTGCGGCTTGGTAAAAGGGCCCCAATGTGCATCATAGAATACCGGTTTATATTAGCTGACAGCGAATTATTTTGGCATTCTGCATTTTTCCAAAAGAGAGGTGACAAACGGAGCATTCGAATAACAAGCATATTTTCTTCAGTGTATTTTTACAGTGCAACACGAGAGATTGATCAAGACCCCTGAGGCAGGCCTTAGGGCCGAAACAAGCCCGTGTCGGGTCGTTATTTAGTATACCAATAAAGACTTCTTTTGTTATTCTCCTCGGATTGTCCTCACTTTCTTTTTTCTATGTCTCACGGTACCATGAAGTTTTTTTGTTTTGTCTCAATAGAAATGCTATTATATATTTTTATTTATTTTAAAATTTTAAATATTGCCTATAACCTAGGCGATTTACAATTAAAACACAGGAAAAACAAAAACTAGATAGTAGCATTATCACACAACACACAATTTATAAACCAAAAGTATTGCTCTGCTTCATATCCATATCATCCGCTGCTATTACATATATATATATATATATATATATATATATATATATATATATATATATATATATATATATATATATATATATAAAGAAGTTACCACCCACAAAAAGAATCTTAAGTGTCATCACTAATGATACACTGAAATCATCTGCACAGTGAAAAGCAGCAGCCATGAAAACAAATAGAATGTTAGGAATTATTAGGAAAGGAATGAAGAACAAAACAGAGAATATTAAAATGCATTTATATCCGTCCATGGTATGGCTACACCTTGAATATTGTGTGCAATTCTGGTAACTGCACCTCAAAAAACAAACAAAACAGTGGAATTAGAAAAGGTACAGAGAAGGAAAATTAAAATGATAAAGGGGATGAGACAACTTTTCTATGAGGAAAGATGTCAGACGACACATTTGGTGTGAGTATGTGGAGAAGAGGAACCCAGACTGTAGTTGCATAATGTAGGGTTCCACATTGGAAGTCCACAGTCTAGGAAAATAATTTAGGTGTTGTCATTGACAATGCTGAATATCACACTGAACCGGATATGTTCTCACTGCCTCCGTATAACCGCAGCTGATCCCCCAGAGGACCGTAATAATTTTAATAAATAATACTAATAATTCAGTATTATATCACGCTCATACCTCTCGGTTCTAAGCGGATTACAGTCTAACAAAGAACCAGATCAATCTGGAAGACGAAGACTAGACACAAATAACTATATTTCATTCTGCAGTATAAATTTCTGGAACAATAATGTCTTGACCTATCTTCTAAATGATAAATAAGAGTCAGAAGGTAAGAAAACATCTATAAGGTCCTTCCAATATCTAGCAGCCTGAAATGCTAAGGTCCTCTCAAATACCTTGAGTCTCTTCTTACCTTAGGCGAAGGGAAGGAAAAAAAAAAAAAAAGATTGGCATTATTAATTCAAACCCTCCTGTTTACTAACCAGCTTATTTTTGAAAGAGATCACCGGCCATCTTTCGACACAAATCGGGAGATGGCTGGCCGTCTCCTGAACCCGGCCAAATCGGTATAATCGAAAGCCGATTTTGGCTGGCTTCAACTGCGTTCCGTCGCGGAGCCGGACAAACTTCAAGGGGGCATTTCGGCAGGGTAGCGAAGGCAGGACGGGGCATGGTTTCGAGATGGCTAGCTTTGCCTGATAATGGAAAATAGATGGCCGGCTCTGACGAGCATTTCGCCGGCTTCACTTGGTCCATTTATTTTCAGGACCAAGTCTCAAAAAAGTGCCCCAATTGACCAGGTGACCACCGGAGGGAATCGGGAATCACCTCCCCTTACTCCCCTAGTGGTCACCAACTCCCTCCCACCCCCCCAAAAAAACAAAAAAAAACAACCTTTTTTGCCAGCCTCTATGCCAGCCTGAAATGTCATAGCCAGCTCTCTGACAGCAGTATGCAAGTCCCTGGAGCAGTTTTTAGTGGGTGCAGAGCACTTCAGGCAAGTGGACCCAGGCCCATCCCCTCTACCTGTTACACTTGTGGTGGTAAATGGGAGCCCTCCAGCACCCCCCCCAAAAACCCCCCACTGTACCCACATCTAGGTGCCCCCCTTCACCCATAAGGGCTATGGCAATCGTGTAGAGTTGTGGGGAGTGGGTTTTGGGGGGGGATTTGGGGGGCTCAGCACCCAAGGGAAGGCAGCTATGCACCTGGGAGCTATTTAAAAATTTTTTTTTAATTTTTAGAAGTGCCCCCTAGGGTACCCGGTTGGTGTCCTGGCATGTAAGGGGGACCAGTGCACTACAAATGCTCGCTCCTCCCACGACCAAATGCCTTGGATTTGGCCGGGTTTGAGATCGCCGGCATTAGTTTCCATTAAGGGCGAAAACCGATGCCGGCCATCTTTGACATTTGGCCGGCCCCAACCGTATTATCGAAACGAAAGATGGCCGGCCATCTTTTTCGATAATACGGTTCGAGACCGCTTTTTGCGGCGGCGGCCATCTAGATGGTTGGTGCCGTTCGATCATGCCCCTCTAAGCCACACTAGCGGCTGCCCAAAGTGAATGGGCTGGTTTGGCATTAGCGCACGGCAGCCGCTAACTCAGCTTAGTAAACGGGGGTAAATATGTACGCTGAAGGAGAAGAGAGGCATTCAAATATGAAAATATATAAATAATACATAAGAGACAAATAGGTTTTCCGGTTGAAAATGGAGCTCTAAAACCAAAGGTCAAACTATTAGACTATTGAGTGATACACACAGAAGTAATGCGGGGAAGCATTTCTTCACAGAAAGCATAGTGGATGCAGTAGAGGTGGTATGAACAAAAACATCATCAAATAACTGGAAAATATGACCCAGACAGATGGGGTCATTATGGCTGGGAAAGCAAGGGCAAAGGCAAACATTGAGAAGCCTGCTGTATTATAGCATCTGTGTTCATATGGATGCTGCTGTTGAAAGTTTAAAAAGAGATATGAGCGAAAGAAAAAACTAGCTGTACTGTTCAGTTGGTGGTAACGGATGGAATAGATATCCCAGGGCTTTAAGAGTTAAGAGATTTAGATGTACAACTTGATTCATCCCTGTCTATGAAATTACAATTAAAGAAAGTAATTAAAATGATTTTCTTTAAATTGAAGATGCTTATTCAGTTAAGGGGTTTGTTGGGTGCTACAAATTTTCATACAATTCAGTTATGCCTTACTTTGACTACTGTAATGTGCTGTATTTTGATTTGATGCAATATTTATTACATGTTATTCAGAAAGCACAAAATGCTATGGTGAGATTTATTACTGGTACCTCACACATACTGATCATATTCCTCCAGTTTTGAAGGGTTTGAATTGGTTGACCATGGTATGGTGTATTAAAAGTTTAACATTTTAGTCTTAATACATAAGGCCGTGCTCCTCAGAATATTGCTTCTGCTTTGAAAATTTGTAGACCACCTTGGCAATGGAGATGAGTGAACAAAGATGTTCCATCTTTCCGTCAAGTCCATTTTGAAAGATCTCATACAGTGGCTGGGTCTATGTTATGGAATTCATTTCCCAAGAATTAAAAATAAATGTCTACTTTGTTGTCTTTTTGTAAGAACTTTAAACCATACCTGTTTTTATAGGCTTTTGATGGATAGTTTTATTTATAGCTGCTGTATCGACTAATTATGTTTTTTGTTTTTATGTTGTTTTATTGTCTTAATTATTATGAATGTTCCAGTGTAAACCACTTAGACCACCTGGATTTTGCAGTATAAAAATTGGTAAATAAATAAATAAAATAAATCTGCAATGCAATCATGCTACTATTTGGGATTCTGCTAGGTACTTGTGACCTGGATTGGCCATTGCTGTAAGCAGGATACTGGCCTAGATATACCACTGGTCTGACCCAGTAGGGCTAGTCTTATGTATATTCTTATGTCAGAAAGACATAATCAATCATTTTAGCATCCTAAACCAGAGCACTTTACTAAAATTACATGCAGGTACAATGAGTCCCTTCCCTAAAGAGCTTACTAGTTGCGCAGGTACATGAGGCTGTGGTAGATAACTGATTTGCCCAGGTCTATATAAGAAGCATCAGTGGCAGAAACAAGATTCACACCCAGGTCTCTTGGTTCTCACTGGACCACCAGCTCTTGAGGGAAGGCTGCTTTCTACAGATCTGTAATGCTTATTACATTTCAAATGTGTTTATTATAAAGGACACAAAGGAGGACAGAGGCAAGACTGAAAACACAGCAAGAAAAGGTATACCGCACCAATGAATACAAAGAAAAGGATGGAAAAAATGTACCTACATAAAATGATACCTAGTATCTGTGGTCACACCCAGGGTCATAAACATGTTCCAACAATCAGTTTATCGGCAAAACATTGTCTCCAGTGATCAGGTTGCCAAAAGATATACCTATTACCATGATATCTGAGCACTTACAGTGAAAACAAATAAGAAAGAGAAACTCCAATCAAGATGGCCTAAAGCCACAGGGCCAAAATAAGAGCTCCGTTTACCAGTGGATCGGGAAACATCTGAAAAAAAACAGAGGACCTGCATTCCAGGAAAGGTAAATCTCTCTTATGGAAAAAAGATTTTAACAAATAATCTCTAACTATACGAAACACTACCAGATTCCAAAGACGTTTGATACAACTCAGAGACATCAAGACCGTCTATAATCCATTGCTCAGTCATTTGAGCCCTCTCTTCATTATCCCTAATTTTTTATTTACAGGCATTAAAAAAAAAGATCATCTTTATTAAGCCAATACACTTAAAGACAACAAACTCCCACCCACCCAGAAGCTATCTGTAATAGAAGAGTCCAAAACCAGTCCACCATTCACCGATTAAACAGTCAGCTATGAGCCAAAGGAGCCAATGAGTTCCAAAATGGCTCCCAGACTCGCTGAAATCTCTTACCACAGACAGAGTCCAACTCTGACAATGGGAAAGGCAAACAGCTTAATTTTTCTCAGAGGTCTAGCTGAAGCTGATAAGATAAGGCAATCCATTAAGTAGGATGGAGCAGTCCCATATAATGATTTATACAGTAAACAGAGAAATTTAAATAGTATTCTTGCTTGAACAAACAGCCAGTAAACTCTGATATAAAAGAGGAGATACTATTCCATTTCCTCAATGAGAAAATTAAACGCAAGGATGTATTTTGTATTGTTTGAAGCTTTTTCAGCAAATATACTGGGCAATTCAAATAAATGATATTACAGTACTGAAGAAGACTTAGCAACACCATTGTCACAGACGATACTACCCTCTGCACAGACCTTGGCTTCCCACTTGATAGACTTATTAAAGCTATAAAGATGACTATCCAGCTTATTTTCGAAAGAGAAAAACGCCTATAGTGCGACCTAAATCGGGAGATAGACGTTTGTCTCGCAAAGGCGCCCAAATCGGTATAATCGAAAGCCGATTTTGGGCGTTTCCAACTGCACTCCATCATGGAAACGAATAAAGTTGACGGGGGCGTGTTGGAGGCGGAACTGGGGCGTGGTTATCAGCCGAGGAGAGATGGGCGACTTTAGCTGATAATCGGAAAAAAAGGCGTTTTTACCGCGATTTTGGGTCACTTTTTTTGGACCCTTTTTTTTTCACGAACAAGTCCCAAAAAAGTGCTCCAACTGCCCAGATGACCACTGGAGGGAATCGGGGATGACCTCCCCGGACTCCCCCAGTGGTCACAAACCCCCTCCCACCAAAAAACCCCACTTTAAAAACTTTTTTTCCAGCCTGTATGCCAGCCTCAAATGCCGTACCCACCTCCATGACAGCAGAATGTGTTCGATCTCTCACAGCATTTCCCTGGGTCAGATGTGGCTCTCGGGTGCACTACAGGGTCACATCAGCATTGCATTGTGGTGGGTGTAGGGTATTGGGCTCCGTGATTCCACTAGCTTGTGGCAAATGCTCACGATGTTGGTAGGCTCTTCTCCCATGGTGCTTTCCCCCCTGCCTACTGGGTCAGAGTGTGCCCTGTTGTGTTTCCTGTTGTAGTCTATGCAGTAGTGGCCATTTTTGTAAGCCAGTTTTAGTTCCCTTTCCTGTGTTAGCCACGTTAGACAACTTAGTTCTTCCCTTGAATGTGGCTGAAAGAGGGCACTGTACAGCATTCTGCCAGCTCTGACCTACTGCTCATTTCAGTACCAGGGAGACTCGTTGCCAGTGGGGCACAATCTCTGATCTGCAGTTAACTGTGAGTAAAGGCGGTTATTCCAATAAAGGACGTTTTCGGAGAGATTAGTCTTCAGGTGTCAACTGGTGTGCCAATGTTATATAGCAGCAACCAGTCCTAGAGGCCTGCGTGTATGCAGGTCCCTGGAGCACTTTTAGTGGGTACCACAGTGCACTTCAGCCAGGTAGCCCCAGGCCCATCCCCCCCCCCCACCTGTAACACTTGTGCTGGTAAATGGGAGGCCTCCAAAACCCACTGTACCCACATGTAGGTGCCCCCTTCACCCCTAAGAGCTATGGTAGTGGGTTTTGGGGGAGGGGGTTGGGAGCTCAGCACCCGTGGTAAGGAAGCTATGCATGTGGGAGCTTTTTCCGAAGTCCACCGCACTGACCTAGGGTGCCCAGTTGGTGTCCTGGCATATCAGGGGGGCCAGTGTACTACCAATCCTGGCCCCTCCCACGACCAAATGGCTCGGATTAGGACGTTTTTGAGCTGGGCGTTTTTAGTTTCCATTATCGCTAAAAAAAACAAACGCCCAGCTCAAAAACGTCCATTTTTTCGAAAATTCGGTTCGGCCCGCCCCTTCGCGGACCTGTTCTCGGAGATAAACGCCCATGGAGATAGGCGTTTCCGTTCGATTATGCCCCTCCACGGCATCTTCTGACCCTCTTCTGTCTACTGTGTTTAAGTTTTCTCTGATTTCCTTTCTCCCGTTTATTCATAGCATGAGCACTCTTAGCCTATCTTCTGGCTCTGTCCCCATAAGTACATAAGTAGATAAGTATTGCCATACTGGGACAGACCAAATGTCCATCAAGCCTAGCATCATGTTTCCAACAGTGGCCAATCCAGGTCACAAATACCTGGAAAGAACCCCCCAAAAAGTACAAAACATTTTATGCTGCTTATCCCAGAAATAGTGGATTTTCCCCAAGTCCAATTTAATAATGATCTATGGACTTTTCCTCTAGAAAGCCATCCAAACCTTTTTTAAACTCTGCTAAGCTAACCGCCTTTACCACATTTTCTGGCAACAAATTTCAGAGTTGAAATACACGTTGAGTGAAGAAACCTTTTCTCCGATTTGTTTTAAATTTACTACTTTGTAGCTTCATCGCATGCCCCCTAGTCCTAGTATTATTGGAAAGAGTAAACAAACGATTCATGTCTACCCGTTCCATTCCACTCATTATTTTATAGACCTCTATCGTATCTCCCCTCAGCCGTCTTTTCTGCAAGCTGAAGAGCCCCTGTCACTTTAGCCTTTCCTCATAGGGAAGCCGTCCCATTCCCTTTATCATTTTCGTCGCCCTTCTCTGCACCTTTTCTAATTCCACTATATCTTTTTTGAGACGTGGCGACCAGAAATTGAACACAATATTCGAGGTGTGGTTGCACCATGGAGCGATACAAAGGCATTATAATGTCCTCATTTTTGTTTTCCATGCCTTTCCTAATAATACCTAACATTCTATTTGCTTTCTTAGCTGCCGCAGCACACTGAATAGAAGGATTCAACATATCATCAACAACGACACCTAGGTCCCTTTCTTGGTCGGTGACTCCTAACGTGGAACCTTGCATTACATAGCTATAATTCGGGTTCCACTTTCCCACATGCATCACTTTGCACTAGCTCACATTAAACATCATCTGCCATTTAGATGCCCAGTCTCGTAAGGTCCTCTTGTAATTTTTCACAATCCTCCCTCGATTTCACTACTTTGAATAACTTTGTATCATCAACAAATTTAATTACCTCACTAGTTACTCCCATCTCTATGTCATTTATAAATATGTTAAAAAGCAGCGGTCTCAGCACAGACCCCTGGGGCCACCACTAACTACCCTTCTCCATTGAAAATACTGACCATTTAACCCTACTCTCTGTTTTCTATCTTTTAACCAGTTTTTAATCCAGAATAGGACACTACCTCCTATTCCATTACTCTCCAATTTCCTCTGGAGTCTTTCATGAGGTAATTTGTTAAACGCCTTCTGAAAATCCAGATACACAATTTTCCCTGATTACTGGAAAACTGCCACCATCAGGCCTAAAGTCAAAGATACCTCTAAACTCCTTTCTGATCCTACCAATTATCGACCAGTAGCAAATCCTCCTCTTACCGCGAATATCATCCAATCGGTAATTCATTCCCAACTTGCGGACTTTATCCACAAAACTCATGTTCACTAACCAAACCAGACAGCCTTCAGACAACATTACAGCTCCAAAACTACACTCTTTGGCTCAATCAAGGTAGATCCGACCTCTTACTATCTTTGGATCTCTCAGCAGCTTTTGATCTTGTGAACCATCCCATGATACTGTCACGTCTTCGCTGTATCGGCCTGTCAGACGGCGCCTTAGACTTGTTTACTTCATATTTTACTAATAGACACTACACAGTAGCCTTTAATAATTCAGCCTCTGCACCTTTTCATTCAGTTTCAGGTGTCTCCCAAGGTTCCACCCTCTCTCCCACCTTTTTAACATTTTCCTTGCGACACTTCTCACATTAGCTCAGACACTAGAACTTGTAATGTTTGTATACGCTAATGATATCCAAATCCTTTGCAGACTGGATAGCTGCACTGTCTCTGAGATCTGCTCACTATCCCTCAAACTTTCCAAGATAACTACCTGGCTACACGAAAATCTTCTAGTCTTGAACCCCAGTAAATCAAAATGTATTCTTTTTTTTCTGAGAAAGGGAGTAAATCCTTACCAACTTCACTTCTCCTCACCAATATCCCAGAGTACTGTAAACAGTCACTGTCTGCATTTTAGGAGTTTTATTAGACTTGTCCCTTTCCTTTAAACCACAAATTGCTAAGGTGGTCTGCAGCCATTTTTTCACTTTGGATGATACTTCAGTTCATTCTTTGATCTTTCATTCTACATTTAACATTCAGGTCCACTCGCTTATTATGTCTCAGTTTGATTATTTGCTCAAGACAGTAACGAGAGAGAACTGTAAGCTACCCTTAGAATAAATCAACAAAAGAAACCTCAACCACCTAGGAAGCCTACAAAGATGGCATTCTCATACAGGCTTCTAGCACAGGTTTCATAAGACACTCAGAAAAAAGCCACAATAGAAAACGACCCCCTAATAGGAAGAAAAACTACTGTAGACAAAAAACAGAGCGATCTTATATATCAGATATAAAACTTGAGCAAAACTCTATTCGGTTAGTGTCATTTATTAACTGAAAAAGCAACAACTGTGCACAGCAAAAAGGATTATTGAACTTATCAGGACTTTTCAAAACTGGATATCCAAAACTTTCAGTGATGTCACTTGTCCATTCATCTTTTTCATCACGGTGAATAATTAGAATCATTGCTTAAAGATTGTAATGCCGGTCTTCGTCGAGAAGTTAAATTCTGGTGAACCCAGGGGCGATTATATTCAAGAATATTAAGTTCACGAAGAACCAGTTTATAGAACGTATCAATAATGGCACAGTGGTTCTTCTATATGAAGGAAGCAAAATGACAGGTATCTGATGTTAATGTTTACCAGAAATTAAGTGAAGATTCTACTAACAGCTTGCTTCAACAAATTTTTGTGATGACGTGACGAGCATTAACCCAGGGGTTCTCACTATGAACAAGTTTTCTTTTTTGAATGAATGCTAAAATTCCTATTTTTTATTTATTACCGAAGATTCAAAAGACAGTTAATCAGTTGCTGGGACATTCTATAGTCTTGGCTCGGGATTCTCTTTTCGAGCGATCCTGCAAATATGTAGACTGTTTCCAGGCTCCTTTGGTTCCCCTTATCCCCTCTTTTATTAAAGCCACAACTCATTTTTTGAAGAAAATTCAAGATGTCTAGATTATACCATCTACTGCTTTGTTGGTTACAATGCAGTCATTGTATACTACTATATCACAAGGAGAAGCTATTGCAGTGATAGAATCCATTCTGAATCAGTGGCCAAGTGATGGTACCAATGGATTTTATTCTTCAGTTTACAAGTTTAGCTTTACAGAAGAATTATTTTTGTTTAATGGAGACCTGTATTTGCAAATTTCAGGGATAGCAATGGGAGCATCATTTACCTTCTCAGTTGCCAATTTGTTTATGGCCCACTTGGAGGATGAAATCTATAAAATGTGCCTGTTTAAACATGTGATGTGTTGGTGGTGTTTATAGATGATACTTTTGTCATTTGGCTGGACACAGTGGAATTGTTGGATCAATTTATGGACTCTTAAATGCATAGCATCCTACTAAGTTCAACATACTGTTCATCAGTCTGAAATTTGTTTTCTTGATGTGAAAGTTAGGAAATGTGATGGTTTTCTTGACACTAACCAATGATCAGAATTGCTTCTACCCTATGATAGTATGCATCTATATCATACTAAAATAGTCTTTCCTTTGCTCAGTTTTGAGCTATAGGCGCATTTGTGATTCTTACCAAAATATAAGGAGGCTTCTGAACAGTTAAAAAGCAAATTACTGGAGCACGGATATCATAAAAAGTTATTAAACATTCGTATAAAAGAGCTGTTTATAATCATCACAAGTTCCTGTTACAGGAGAATAATGATCAATTCTCATCAGATTCAATTCAACCTATTTTTTGTATATTACAATACACTAATTTTGTTCTCCAAAGATTGCTACAATTATTCAAAGGACATTGGCAAATTTATTTGCTGATGAGATATTGCTCAGAGATGGTGTGATATATTCAAGAGGGGCAACTTATTAGATTGCTTTGTCAATCTGATGTCTGGTCAAAAAACGATCATAATCCAGGCATTTTAAAATGTGGCCGATGTGTTCATCTGTGCGGTTACTACGGAGACTTGTAAGTTTTAGGATGAAGTTAGCTATATGTGATTGATATTAATGTTCTACTTCTTGTATTTTGAAAGCAGTTATATATTTAATCACTTGTCCTTGTAGATTGAAATATGTAGGCCAAACAAAACGGATGTAAAAACGAGGAATGATTGAGCCTAAGCATTGTATTAAACACTGGGAAAATCGATATACCTCTGGTTAAACACTGTCTGATAAGCAGCATACTTTGAACAACTAAAAAGTATGGCTAATCAACTTAAGGATAATAGATGTAGAGGTGACATCTCACGATGTTTACATCAAAGGGAGCAAAAGTGGATTTATAAGTTGCAAACTATAATACCGAAGTGGCTCAATGGACGTATGGAGTAGGAGGCTTTCTTATGAGCTAGAGTTCTTTATCACTGTAGTACCGCCTACTTGTGGTGATGTAATTAAGTGGGTGGACCTTTATGGAAGCGTTTTTGTACCAACCTTTGCCATTTTGCTGCTAAACTGAAAATGTGCTTGGTGGATTCCTCCTGATGCAGAAACGAAACAACGGGAGTCCCTTGTTGAGGGTTGATCTGTGCTACAGTGGTGGATGGAATGTTTTTTTTCAGTTAACTGAATGGACAAGTGGCGTCGCTGAAAGTTTTGGATATCCATTTTGAAAAGTCCTGATATAGTTAAGTCTTACCCCTTTGCTGTGCCAGTTGTTGTTGCCTTTTTCAGTTTTGCTCAAGTTTTATATCTGATATATAAGATCGCTGAATTTTTTTGGCTACAATAGTTTTTCTTCCTAGTAGGGAGTTGCTTTCTTTTGTGGCTTTTTTTGGAGCGTCTTATGAAATCTGTGATAGAAGCCTGTAAGGGAATGCCATCTTTGTAGACTTCCTAGGCGGTTGACGGTTTTCTTTTTGTTAATTTATTCTAAGGATAGCTTGCAATTCTCTCTCGTTACTGGTTTGAGCAAAAATAAATTTTTGTTGTTATATTTATATATTTTTGCTCTCCAACATTTTTGATTTTTTGCAATTTCTTTACAGGGCTAAGAGCCAAAGATCTCCAAACGTTCCCAAAACCTCTCTCCAATACCTTTAAAACTGAACTTTAAAAAAATATCTTTTTGCAGATGCCTATGATAACTGATGTGGCAGGTCTGCGAGTCCTGAGTTCCTTCAAAGAGTTTTTCCCTTCCTTTTGTTTTGCCCCTCCTACTTTTCTATTGCATTTATTGTAGTTCGTCCTTCCTTCCCCATTCTCTCTTCCTTTGTCACGTCTTCTATTTCTTTTTCTCTTTTCTTCTCATTTTTAGCACTTTTCTCCTTTTTTGTTATTTGTTAGATTGTCAGCCACCCTGATGGTCCCCCGAGGGCGGGATAGGAAATTTTGAATAAATTTGGAAACTTGGATCATGCCTCACTGGAGGTATGAAACTGCTCTCGCTCTCCCAGTCCATACTGCTCCCTCACAGCTGCAAAGGATAATTCTCTGGGGGTGCTCTCCTCAAGTAAATATTTCACCAGTTATGTCATCAGCTCCTGAAATCCTTATCTTCAATGCCCAGGAAAAAAAATCCCATTCCCCAGAATTAGCAAATATCTCAAACTGGTGTTCTAAACCCCCAAACCATTTCCTGTCCATCTTCCATGCCCACCTTATTGCTTGAATTGAAGTAAAAATGGCTGCTTATCAATTGAGACATGAAGGAGTAAAAGCAGATTATAAGACCTAGCTATTTGTTCTTCCAGATCCATATATAAACGCTCCCATTCCACTTATTCAGACCTGGCCTGATGCAACAGAAAAACTACATTTTAACACTTGAGATTAGGAAGCCCCAGTCCCCCCCTTCTCCCCATGGTACCTTTAACATCGATAGGCCTTTTTTTCATTCCATTAAAATTGGTGGCATCCTACTCCCACACATCCTCTGCTTTTAGGACAACTGGCACTAACTAAATGTACTTTTCCTCCCTCCCCGCTCTAGCAACCGTCCCACATCTTGAGCATGGAGGGACATATAAGGCCGGATTCAGTAAGCAGCGCTGAAAAGTAGGCGCTGTAAAAAAATTTGCACTTGGCGCTATTCTATGACAGGACACGATGGGATAAGAGCAGTCCTATAGAAATAGTAGTTAGTGAGAATTCGTCACCCAACTTTAGGTATGAGGACTTACACCAACTGAAACCTGGTATAATCCTGGGCACAACTTTAGCTCGCAGCCCCCATATTCTGTACACTGCAAGTAATTCTTTGGAACACCCCAGCCCACCCATGCCCCTGCCATAGCCATGCCCTTTTGGGTTTACAGTAGTACGAGGATTCACGGCAACCAGATGTGTGTGCAAATCCAAATTAGAGTTAATTAACCATCAATAAGGATGTTATACATGCCTTGTATTGCTCCATGGTGCGACCGCACCCTCGAATATTGTGGTTCAATTCTGGTCGCCGCATGTCAAAAAAGATATAGTGGAATTAGAAAAGGTGCGAGAAGGGCGACAAAATGATAAAGGGGATGGACGACCTTCCCTATGATGAAAGGCTAAAGCGGCTAGTGGCTCTTCAGCTTGGAGAAAAGGCGGCTGAGGGAGATATGATAGAGTTCTATAAATAAGAGTGGTGTTCAACGGGTAGATGTGAAGCGTCTGTTCACGCTTTCCAAAATAATAGGAACTAGGGGCATGCGAGTTGAAGCTACAAAGTAGAAATTTAAAACGAATCGGAGAAAAAGATTTCTTCACTCCAACGTGTAATTAAGTCTGGAATTCGTTGCCAGAGAATGTGGTAAAGGCGATTAGTTAGTGGAGTTTAAAAAAAGGTTTGGACGGCTTTCTAAAGGAAAATCCATAGACTGTTAATAAATGGACTTGAGAGAAAATCCACTATTTATGGGATAAGCAGTATAAATGTTTTGTACATTTTTGGGATCTTTGCCAGGTATTTTTGTGACCTGGATTGGCCAACTGTTGGAAACAGGATGCTGGGCTCGATGGACCTTTGGTCTTTCCCAGTATGGCCATCTTATGTACTTATATATAACAGCCAATTATTGATTGTTAATAGCTCAGTAACCCATTAATTTGCATGTGGATTTCAGGATTTGCGCACAATTTGGGCACCATTTATAGAATCCAGGGACAATGTCTACAACTGTCCTATATTATTTATGATTGAGAAGATCGGGTATTTAGGCTCCTCCCCCTCGCTCACTGCAGTGGGAACCCTCCCACCTTTGGCCCATTCCATCATGTTGCCCCATCAATGAGGACTTCTCATGACTACTCTCTAAGTCTAGAGAACAAATAGAAGTCCATTAAATGCTTTAACACCCTCAGCAGCATCCTCCTGAGGACTACTAATTATCAGCAAAAACTCATTCACAAGTAATGCTGTTGTGAATTCATAAGCCCCAAGCCTACTTCTGGTGCCGTCTAATAAAATGAGGCACCTAAATGTAGCACTGGGATAGGGTAAATTTTCAGTCTGTCAGAATGAGGACCCTAACTCTCTATGCTATGCACCTAGATTTTTGAATACAGACCTGATGAAGTTCAATAAAAGGAAAGAACTGACAAATAAAACTTACTGAGGGAACTAAGCAATGGGGCTATAACTACTATATAGGCAGTGTGTCTTCCCCCCCCCCCCCCCTTTTGCATCTCAGGACACTTCCATTTTAATGACATTTACCTCCATTTTCTTCTCCATTACTGTTTGGTCGTTTCTGCCATGTCTGTGCCACTAACTCGGACTCACAGCCTAACTCCAGTGTGCCATCTGCTGGACATGTAGATTCTTCTTTCTGTGGTAATAAAAATATATATATATGGGCAGAAAAAATATTAATTATCAGCTGATAGGCATAGGAATTAATCATCCAGGCTGGGGAAAACTGTACAGTGTTTAGTCTTGCAGTTTAATGCACAATAATCTGCTCTAACAGAAGAAGTGACTATCAGCACAGAAGCAAAACATCACAGCCTTGCTGACGGCTACTTTGGATTGTCAGACCTTTTAAATGAGTTTGCCTAACTTTTCCCAAAAGTTGTTTTCTCAGCTCAAAAACCCAATAAGTAAATAGACATTTAGATAAAACTGATATCATTTAAGAAATCCCATCTAGTAGTTATTTGCTTTCTCTTCCTCTCTCCACATATACAGTGGTGGAAATAAGTATTTGATCCCTTGCTGATTTGTAAGTTTGCCCACGACAAAGACATGAGCAGCCCATAATTGAAGGTAGGTTATGGTAACAGTGAGAGGATAGCACATCACAAATTAAATCCGGAAAATCACATTGTGGAAAGTATATGAATTTATTTGCATTCTGCAGAGGGAAATAAGTATTTGATCCCCCACCAACCAGTAAGAGATCTGGCCCCTACAGACCAGGTAGATGCTCCAAATCAACTCGTTCCTGCATGACAGACAGCTGTCGGCAATGGTCCACTGTATGAAAGACACCTGTCCACAGACTCAGTGAATCAGTCAGACTCTAACCTCTACTAAATGGCCAAGAGCAAGGAGCTGTCTAAGGATGTCAGGACAAGATCATACACCTGCACAAGGCTGGAATGGGCTACAAAACCATCAGTAAGACGCTGGGCGAGAAGGAGACACTGTTGAGTGCCATAGTAAGAAAATGGAAGAAGTACAAAATGACTGTCAATCGACAAAGCTACTGGGGCCCACGCAAAATCTCACCTCGTGGGGTATCCTTGATCATGAGGAAGGTTAGAAATCAGCCTACAACTACAAGGGGGGGAACTTGTCCCATGATCTCAAGGCAGCTGGGACCACTGTCACCACGAAAACAATTGGTAACACATTACGACATAACGGATTGCAATCCTGCAGTGCCCGCAAGGTCCCCTGCTCCGGAAGGCACATGTGACGGCCCGTCTGAAGTTTGCCAGTGAACACCTGGATGATGCCGAGAGTGATGGTGAGAAGGTGCTGTGGTCAGATGAGACAAAAATTGAGCTCTTTGGCATGAACTCAACTCGCCGTGTTTGGAGGAAGAGAAATGCTGCCTATACCCAAAGAACACCGTCCCCCACTGTCAAGCATGGAGGTGGAAATGTTATGTTTTGGGGGTGTTTCTCTGCTAAGGGCACAGGACTACTTCACCGCATCAATGGGAGAATGGATGGGGCCATGTACCGTACAATTCTGAGTGACAACCTCCTTCCCTCCGCCAGGGCCTTAAAAATGGGTCGTGGCTGGGTCTTCCAGCACGACAATGACCCAAAACATACAGCCAAGGCAACAAAGGAGTGGCTCAGGAAGAAGCACATTAGGGTCATGGAGTGGCCTAGCCAGTCACCAGACCTTAATCCCATTGAAAACTTATGGAGGGAGCTGAAGCTGCGAGTTGCCAAGTGACAGCCAGAACTCTTATGATTTAGAGATGATCTGCAAAGAGGAAGTGGACCAAAATTCCTCCTGACATGTGTGCAAACCTCATCATCAACTACAGAAGAACGTCTGACCGCTGTGCTTGCCAACAAGGGTTTGCCACCAAGTATTAGGTCTTGTTTGCCAAGAGGGATTAAATACTTATTTCCCTCTGCAGAATGCAAATAAATTCATATACTTTCCACAATGTGATTTTCCGGATTTAATTTGTGATGTGCTATCTCTCACTGTTACCAATACCTACCCTTCAATTATGGGCTGCTCATGTCTTTGTCAGTGGGCAAACTTACAAAATCAGCAAGGGATCAAATACTTATTTCCACCACTGTATCTTATTGCTTTGTATACAAGAACTGTTGCAACATTCTGGACAGTTGGAGAAAGGAGGATTCCTGGATTCAAACCAAAGAAACCATCAGCATAAACTTTTGAAATCCATTTGCTGTTTGTATTTAAAGCTCTTGGCTACAGCAAACAATCAGTGTTTACTGCACTGTACTGTTTTGCTGTTTTTAAATATGGATAGGAAAAAGTTCGCAGATAACATTTTTTTTTAATCTGTGGGATTTTCCCTTTTACCTATCAATTTCAAATAAAACCCATCCAACTAGAGGACATTAAATCTTTTTTTTTTTTGTCTTAATTATAAAGGCTGTAGATATACCATGGCATTCACAACATTTTCTCTGTATCTTCATTTCAAAACAAAACAGTTTTCCACAATTCAGCTAGCTCCTGTACATTCTCTGATAATCCTAGAATTTCTGATTAAAATTAATGACATGCCTTTCATACACAATGAGGTGGTAATGAACTGCTAATGTCAAAGCCAAACAATAATAATCATTAAGACAATGCTTCCCTTCAAGCTATAAATGTGACACATTCCTTATAAATCCTGACACATTATTAGCAATAATACATTCTTTAACTAAGCTACTGCGTGGTTACATGTGCCTGGATCAGGATCTTGTGTGACTTTTCTTTCTCTGTCTTTTTTTTTTTTTTTTTTTTTAATGTTAACAAGAACCGACGCAATGCTTTCTCGTGATATAATTCTTTACAAGACATCTGAAACCTCTTTTAATGTTTGCATGTGATTTCCTTCTCTTACCATTGCTCTAATGTGCTTGCAGAGAGGAAAAAAAAACAATGCTTTGTTGCCTTAACATGCATTAGAGACAAAGACGGACTTACTTTAAGAGCGTAGAGTCCTGACTTCCCAGGGATTTTGAAGAAGTCCCATCGCCCACGCGAGTGTTAGTGTGAAGCATTGCATTCAGGACAAGCTAACGGTGAAGTCCCACTAAAACAAAGAAATGTTAAAAATGTCACAAGTAGAAATCTATGAAAATAAACTAAATAAAAGCAATCTTGAAAATATAGAGAGGACCCTACATTACATCGCCTTTCCCTTCCTCTCCTTTAGGTTTCTTTTCTTTCTCTGTTTCTTCTTTCTTTTTTAACTCATGCTTGATTAAAAAAAAAAAAAAAAAAATTCTTCCAACCCTGAAAAACATCTACATTACAATAACATGCTAGTTTCGCTAAACTTAATCATATGCATTCTGTCCATAGGCTACAGGCAAAAAAAAAGCTCAAGCATTATAATTACGTCTTCTGCACAGAGCACCCAACACTGTGCCTCATAAGGAACCAGGCTACAAATGTTTACGTGACTTTACTCAGTAAATAACACCATGAAGCAGAATTAGAAAAGTTGCAGACAATGTGACTGATGCACATGAGGGATCAAAACAAAATGCCAAGTTCAAGGGCAGCTGAAGCACACCAGAATGAAAAGCAACAAAGGAATAGTAATAAAGAGCCAGGAAGAGCGGATTTAAATTACATGTGTTGAAGTTTTGTGGTGAGGGCAGCTTTTCATGCATGACCAGCACTAAGTTAAACCTCTACACAAGTTCTAATGGTCTGCAAAGTATTTTTTTTTTTTAATCTTGTGGCCACATTTTTTGTGACAGAGGGAGGTTAGAGGCTTAAAGTAGTAGCCAGCATAATACAGTGCCCCTGATGAATTCAAATCTGAGCATTTAATCAGAAAGATCATGTTTTGCTTTAACAAATGAGCAAATAATTTGCAAAAACAGTATACAAGTCAACTACAGCAACATTAACCCACCTACCCATCTGAAATTCACTGATAAAATAAATACTGCAGTTGCCATGTTGCATAACATATAACATGGCGGATGGGGCAGAAAAAGACCAACATACAAACAGTGGATCCAATAAAAGTCACAAACAGAAAAAGACCACCAACCAATCTAAGCTGCCTAACTGTTTCTGTTCATACTAAGAAGAAACCATAGCTATCAGCCACTTGTATGGTGTCATTCCCAAGGCCTATTTATTTCCTTTCCCGATGGCTATCTGCTGTCCTAGATACATGAGCATACAAGATTCAATGCTTATTCCAAAATACTTTCTCTCCTCCAGAATGACCACCATATTTTAACCCCAGCTAGCAGAAGAAAGGGTTCCAAAGTATACAAGCAAAAACAGCAAACAAGAAAAAAAGCATAAATGGGCCTTCAAGATTGGAACAATCGAGAATACTTTATTAAATCAACCCAACACAGGCCGTGCTTCGGCATGTCTACACCTGCCTCAGGGGTCAGTTTTGTGCTCTCGAAAGAGACACAATAGTTGTGACAATGTTCTTCGCATAACACTGCAGATAAGATCAAAAGAGTAAAATAAAATCGAAAATGCCACAACAAAAAAATGGGCAACATACATTACAAGTTATATGAACTTCAGGTCAAATACAGGTACAACAGCTACATCAGCCATTGCATAACTGTTGGCATCTAATTTAGGTGCACCAATGCCAATTTACGCTATCATTCTGTACTAGGATCATGCCACTTAGATGCTATTATAGAATTGGTGCTAAGCACATGACACTGGGATGCCTAAATCTTGATGCCAGTTTATAGAATTGCCAGCTAAGTGTCACTGACCCTGGAAGTCACAAATCCTGCCCCTTTTGGAATGGATAATTTCAGCTGAACAATTATTGATATTATCAAAATTACACCTTCAATGACCCAGATTTTAGTTTAAAAAAAGGCATTTATGTTGCCGGCTCCAGAAATATGATATATTACTTATTTACTTAATTATGTACTGCATAAGTACATACATATTTATTTACTTTATGGCCTTGAACTGACAGGAAGTTAGCAGGAGATGAGCAGTCTGGAGTATGTAGTGAGGCCACAGTAAGGTGCAGATAAGACAATTTGAAAAAGCTTCTGAAAAACCCAAACTGAATGTGGAAAAGTAGAAAGCACAGGAGTAACACAATATAGAACTGGAATGCTTGGGCTTAGCCCCTTGAGTTGAGGTAGGAGCTCACTGGAAACAATGCTGCTACAGATTTTAAGAAATTAAGGAATCGTCAATGTTCTGAGAAGCTGATGGGATAAAAACAGTGTCTGCTACGACAGATCCTGAACAGAAGCCACAGGAAAGCATTCAGATAGTAGTTTAAATACCTAGACAAGGCGTCTGTGTTGAGGAAATACAGCGGCTCTTTACTAAGGCGCGCAGGCACCTACGCGCATACAACTCATGTCAAATTAGAACTAACGCCCGTCTACCGCATGCCCCGGGCGGTAGTTCTAATTTTTACACGCATCCAAAACACGCGGTAGAAAATAATTTCTGTTTTCTAACGCGTGGCGCTAAACCGGGGTGGTAATCGGCAGCATATGCACGCTGACGGATTACCAACGCCCGGTTAACGCGTGAGACCTTACCGCTAAGTCAACAGGTGGCCAGCAGTAAGGTCTCAGGCCCAAAATGGACGCGCACCAATTTTTATTTGCCGCACATCTATTTTCCGCAATTAAAAGAAGCTGACATGGGAAGTAGAGGCACATAAAGCCCATTGGCTGAGGTCTGTAACATGGAGGGTCAGAACATCTGTTGATTGGGGAACTTTATTGCCTCTTTTGGAATTATACTTTGGATTAAATTTAGCAAGGGAAGTATGTGTTAGTTGTCCAGGATGCTAATTAGAATCCCATTGTGAAGCATCACTTGAATGTGTTAATCGGACATATCTATAGTACAACAATGTCCTGCCTCATCTACGGGAAAAGAGAAGAGTGCTGACTCAGAGAACTGATCATCGATGGTTCTCGACCGATCCTTGGGGCACAACACATCCAATCAGGTTCTCATGACATTTCACAATAAATATTCATGAGATGAATTTACATATACTAGCTCCATTGTTTGCAAATCTTCTCATGCATATTCATTGTGGGTATCCTGAAAATCTGACAAGTCAGGTGTGTCCTACGAACTGGTTGATAACCTCTGATCTAGAAGGATCAGCTTGTGGCAGTATATATCTATAATATATACTAGCTGCAACATGGTGAAAGAGGAGGTTTTCATTCTCTCTAATCCACCTTCCAGCATCAGTGGTCACTCTCACTCTCGCCACTTTGGCCCTCTGGCCCCAGGAAACATTCTCACTCTAACAACCTTACTACTCCTAGGCAGAGCAGTTATTTTCACTCTTTCCTCCCCAGCAGTCACTTTCATGTTTTCATCTCCCACCTGTCTTAGCGACCATGCTTACAATGAGACAAGCACACCAAAAAAAAACAACAAAAAGTCTCCTACCTCACAGCCAACTCTGCTTAGCTGCATTTATGCCTCTCCCTTCAGCAACAGAGAGCCAGCAGGTTTCTACCTCAGACAGAATTCTGCACAGACTAGGAGATTGCAGAAATGGTGGCTTCTATGGTCCCTGTTATCGTCCCTGGACCTGACTGCTCATCTGAGCTGCACTCTTCAAATTACCAGCTATGAACGCCAGGTGGCAAAGTAGAAAAATGTAGCCTGAGCTGTAGCTGCCAGGGCCGGTCTTAGGCAGGGGCAACAGGGGTGGTTGCACAGAGCCCCACAACTCTGGCACGTCTGTCGTCCCGTCGCAGAACAACTCCCTGCTCTGTACCTTAATTTGCATCACATTTCAGTAGAGAGCATCAGGCAGTGGCAGCAATTTTCATATCCCGTCAGCTGCCGAGCTTAGAGCCTCCTTGCTGCTGCATCCCGCCCCCCTTTTGATGTTACTTCCTGCTTCCACAAGGGCGGGATGCAGCAGCGAGGAGGCTCTAAGCTCGGCAGCTGACGGGATATGAAAATTGCTGCCACTGTCTACTGCTCTCTACTGAAACTTGGTGGATGCACATCAAGATATGGGGTGAGGTGAGGCTCCGAGAGATCTAAACCTGCAACCCTCCAACTCTGATAAATTATGGCTTATGGTGACGGATGGAGGGTGCGTGGGCGAGGGGCCCCACTGAACTGGTCTGCACAGGGCCCCACAATTGCTAAGACCAGCCCTGGTAACTGCCCTTCTCCTCTTGCAGTGATCAGAATAGATCTAAGAGGGAGGGTGTGAGGGCTGCGGGGAAACATGATATAGATGAATGCCATGGTTGAAAGAAGAGAAAGAGCTGCAAGGTGTCAGGGGGAGGGGGGGGAAGGAGAGAGCTGAACTTGGATTGTGTACTGTGCGGGGAAGAGTACAAAACAGCTGTGGCAATGTGCCTTGAAGGAAAGGGAGAATGGAGCGTGGATGTGATCCATGGGGGGGGGGGGGGGGGGAGAAAGGAGAAAGGAGTAAGAGCTACAGATGTGTTCATTGGGAGGGGGGGGAACAGGAGGAAGAGCTATGCCTTGCGCCCGGGTTGGGAGGGGGAGGACGAGAAGAGCTGCAGGTACGTTCCTGGGAAGAAAGAGTTGTGTTCACTTTGGGGAGGGGGGGGGAATAGGAAACAAGCAGCTATGAGTAGTGAAAGAAAAACGAACAAGAAAGAGCAGGAGTTGAAAACATCTGATTTGCGGGAGAGAAAAAACAAGTAAACAGAGATGAGAAAGCCAAGGGTGTCCACCCTGGAGAGGGAGGAAAGAAAACTGATCCTCCTGGGTGGGGGGAGGAAGGGGTAGATCAAGCTAAGTTGAGGAGAGAAACAGCAAGGGAGGGTAAAGTCTGAAGAGGGTTTAAAGCTGAGGAGAGGTGAAGCATGGATATAGAATTGCCCCCTATATGTAATATTTGTGGTTGCCACAATTTAGGCATCATATTTCCACAGGCACTGCACCTATTCTATAAGAACACTTGTTTATATAATTTTAGCTTTAAGTCAACAGAGGCATGCCTAAATGCAGCAGTTACCCATAAAAGTGGGCATCCCACTATGCACTGCCTGTGTGAACACCCCCTTCACAATTACACACTATGGCAGTTTAGCACATAATTATAGAATAGGGTTTAGGTACTACACTGCCAAGTAAGCGCAGAAGTGTACACTTACCAGCGTGGATGGCAGTATTCTATAAATTTACGCAAAAATCTACACATAAATTTAGCACCCTGTTACAGAATGAGGGGATAAGGTATGCTGAATTTTTCAGAACTGTAAAATATGTGCAGAATTAAAAAAAAAATTTGTACACATTTAAAAAAATGTTTTCAGCAATTCTCCCAGGAATAATTGTGATTAATGGCTACAGTTCAGTCCTCAATCTCTGTATAGAGTAAAAGAAAAAGAGAAAAATCCTCTCTGTTTGTTTTCTAATTTTCTGCCATTCTGACTTTAATCCCATCCATTTCATTGCTTCTTCCTTCTATTATGATTTTTGAAATTATAATGATCAAGCATAAAATATAGTGATGTATCTTGAAGCACATGAAGCACAAATTGGAAAAATTATTAATTACAGAAAGACTATGAAATAAGTGGAGGACCTCAGGAGATTGGAAGACTGGGCATCCAGATGGCAGATAAAATTTAATATGGACAAGTGTAAAGTGATGCACATTGTAAAGAATAACCATCTGGATGCCCAGTTTCCAAGGTCTTCCTGCAATTTCTCACAGTACACATGTTATTCATAATTTGGATAATTTTGTGTCATTTGTAAATTTTATCACTTCACTTGTCTTTCCCATTTCCAAATCATTTATAAATGTGTTAAAAAGCACTGGTCCCAGTGCAGATCCCTGTGGTACACCACTATTCAGCTTCCTCCATTGAAAGAATGGTTTGTTTAACCGTACTCTCTTTTTTTTTTTCTTTAGTTTTTAACCAGTTCCCAGTCCACAATAGGGCATTGCCTCCTATACATGGCTTTTTAATTTCCTCAGGAATCTCTTATGAAGGACTTTGTCAAAAGTTTTCTAAAATGCAGATACACAGTTCTGTGTTTGTTTCAATAAAGAAAATGATTTTTAAAATGCTATACACAATGGGGCTCATTTTCAAAGCACATAAGGCCTCTTTTACTAAACCGTGCTAGCAATTCCCGCACAGCAATGCTGACAAAGCCATACAGTTGCAAAGTTCCATAGGTTACTATCAGGCTCATTTTCAAAAGAGAAAACATCCAAAAGTGGTATTTTCAAAACCTATTTTTAGATGTTTTTCTCTGAAGTCCGCCAGAAGTGTGTCCAAATCTCAAGGGGGAGTGCCCAGGGGCATGTTCCGGGCGGAACTTGGGGCGTTCCTAAGACTTAGACTTTTTTCAGCCATAGTCCAGGACTAAAACTTAGACGTTTTGAGCTACACCTGTTTTTATTACGAATAAGCACAAAAGGTGACCTCTAAAAACCAGATGACCACTGAAGGGAATCAGGAATGACCTTCCCCTTATTCCCCCAGTGGTCACTAACCCCCTCCCACCCCCCAAAAATGTGATGAAAAACATTACTTATCAACCTCTATGCCAGCCTTAGATGTTATACTCAGGTCCTTTAGAACAGCATGCAGGTCCCTGGAGTAGTCTAGTGTTGGGTCCAGTGCACTGCAGACAGGTGGACCCAGGCTCCTACCTCCCCCTACCTGTTACACTTGTGGAGGAAACTGTGAGTCCTCCAAAACTCACCACAAACTCACTGTACCCACATCACCTGTAAGGGCTATGGTAGTGGTGTACAACTGGGGGTAGTGTGTTTTGGGGGCTCAGCATACAAGGTAAGGGAGCAAATGGTGAGATATGTACTGGGAGCAGTTTATAAAGTCCACTGCAGTTTGTCACGATCAGTACTTAGGGCTTGCATGGCTTCCTTCTGCTTCCAAAAGCAATCAAAATCGGCAGAGTTTGCAGAAAGAATCATGAGAAGCACAAGAATCATGAAAAATCCTCTCTTCCAACAGCCTAATGCCTCTGCACTGACCTGGCATTATTTTTTGCAGCAGTAAGGCAGTTTGGTTCAGGCACTCGGTTCTGAGCATTGGGGTGAAATACAAAATGTCCTCATTTACATGAGCTTAACTATATTTGAATGCTATCTGCACTAATGCCTGGCATGCTCAATGTTTCCTGCGCTAGACTCCTCTGAACATTCTGCACGGGTAAACACGGGCACCAGTACAGCACTAATAGCCTCTAGCACCCCCATTGACTTTTGAGCACTTGATACTTGAAATGGTAGAAATACATCAATCTGTTGCCACAGTTATGATTGAAACAGATGACTGTATGTTCGACCTATTCAAGTATCAGTAAAGAGCACTGCATTACATTGCCAGTTGTGCTAAGTGGGATTGCTAGAATTCTTTCTAATGATAAAATCATTAGGGTTGTATGTAGGGATATCCCACCCATTCAAATAGCAGCAATAAAGCACTGGTATGCCTGTGAGTTTAGGTGAGCGCCTCTGAATCCGTATTGCTACATCCAGGTACAAAGTTTTTCTAATGACACAAGATCAGGGTAAGTACGTTTGGTGCGTTGCAACAGCACAATTTCAATTGATGTTTGTACATTTCAAAAACAGTAATGAGTGCTGGATTGCCTGTGAGTTTGTAAATCAGTTTTTTTCATGGCCACTGTGGAGTTCTCTTTAATGATATCATCATCAGGATATATGTTTTAGGTACTTTGTATCGATTTCTATTGATTCGAGTTGCTATCTATTAGAACATGAAAACCCACTGAATCTTTTTAACAAAGTGAATATTAATTTCAATATTTTTAGATCATTGAATGTGCATAAAAGATGGCAATTGAGGCCAAGCATTGTGAGACTTTATTTTATTTTGTATTTTTTAGGTGGTTGTATGACTACTTTTAGGGGTTCACTTTGCTTTTTACCCCTATTAGTTAGGTGATATTTAGTATGTATGGTCATTCAGTTATTTTAGTGTTGTATATCTCCACTTATCTGTCCTATGCAGTTCTGTTTAGTGTTGATATTATTATTTTTTTGTTGATATCATGTCTTGTATTAAAATTATTATTTTATTGCATGCATATTTAATCTGAATGTTTTAACTGATATTGATTTGATATTATATTTTATTGTATTATGTTTTGAGATTTGATCTGTTTTTATTTTATATGATGTGATAGTGTTTTTAGATATGTTTTATTATCAAATATACAATGGTGATGTTTATTTTACTCATTATGTATTTTATTTTGTAGTTTTTTTTACCCCTGACGCAGCCTGAGGGCGAACGTGGCCACGTCGGGTAACTTGTATTAAACCACTTCTTCTGTACCCCCTGTTCTATTTTTTGTCTTTTTGATCTGCTTTTTTTCTTTTGATTTGCTATTTCTGTGGCAATCTTTGCCTGTTTTTTTGTTTCTGTCAGTAACTCTATAAGCTGCATGAGCAATTTTCAGCACTAGCACAAAAATGTGAACACAGAGTATAGAATGAGGGGGGCTGGTGTTAAGTGCCTGGGAACACAGTCTGTGCTGAGGGAAGTAACTAAAGTGCCACTAAAGATAACCTGTAATCACGGTTTGTCAGAAGGCTATATATGGATTGAAGGATTTACTGATCAGGGACCCAGGAGAAACCAATTCCTGATTAAAACTAATTTGAAGGATAATATCTACAAGGAGGCAGAGACAGACAAGCCAGGAGCAGCAATAGTCATAGCTGAAATTGGAGCAGCTGAAGTGGGAATGGTAAAATCACTTTGGATGGAAGTATTGCAAGCAACAGTATATTTTAAACTGAAATACTCTGCTTAAAACCCTAGTCGGAACTCTGGTATAAAGTTGTTGAAGAGGATGTAGTTCACATATCCAAAGTGCTGCTTAAAGTCCTTGGTGAAGCAACCTGATAAAAGCTGTAAATAAAAACCCTGGAAATAGTGCACCAGTGTCCTGCTCCTTTATGGTAAAAGGAGTGTAGTAAGGACTCAGTATGGGCTGGCCCAAAGGTATCTAATGCCCCAGACCACCTTCAGTCATGCAACCCCCTCCATAGTCCAGCATCTCCCCTTCCCTGCGGTAAGCAACTTCCTTGGAGGAGTAGCCTAGTGGTTAGTGCAGTGGGCTTTGATGGTGGGGAACTGAGTTTGATTCCCTACCGTCCTGTGACTGTGGGCAAGTCATTTAACCCTCCATTACCCCTGGTACAAATAAGCACCTGAATATACTATGTAAACCACTTTGAATGTAGTTGGAAAAAACCAAAGAAAGGGGTATATCAAGTCACATTTCCCTTTTCCTTTCTCTCCCCTCCAGGTGACCAGCTTCTTCCTCTCCCCCATCTCCCCTCCCCTCCCTACTCCACTCCAGTTCTAGCATCTCCTTCCCCCACCCCAATACTGCATCTTCCCTCTTTCTTCCCTTTTCCCCATCACCACCCTCCGCTGTCCTACCTCTTCCAGGCTGCTCCAAAAGTACTCAGCGCTGCTGCAGGCCCTTACAGTGGGGGTCCTGTGCTCAAATGCTGTCACATCCCTCTCCTGATACACTACCTGTCAAGGGCAAGGGTGGGGGACATGGCAAAGATTGCCAACTAATCTGTTTTTCAGCCAGTCTGGCTGGTTTTAAATGGCTAGGTCGGCTGCCAGCACAGCATTAAAACTGACAACAGAAAAGCTATTTTTTTTTCTGTCTTAAGTCTCCCTGCCCCCGTGATCTGGTAAACTCGTATCTCCCTTCTCTCCCTCTCTCCTTTGAAACCAGCAGCTCAGCGTACCCCTCTCTTCATCTCCAGGTTTCCCGTGAGTTCAAAAGCATCTCTCCCTCCTCTCTTCTAAACATGGTCCTCCAAAGGCACTGGTGCAACAAGGTGGAGATTCTTCCACAAGAGAAATTACTGATATGACTCTTAAAGTTCCAACAGAGAATATTCCACCTACTGATAGGGGTGTTCTATTCTTCCTCAGCAAAGAGTCATTCGCAATCTCCTCAGATATCAATGGATAGTCTGGAGTTGACTAATTCTTGGAAAGATCTGATTCTGCTGGTTCTCATACAACTGCAGCACTGCTAGTAACCACATAGACAATGGCTTATGCAAATGTTCTTTAAAGTTAAAGACTCTGTGTATATGAATTCCCATAGACGTATTTTTCCTGGTGTTTCTAAGACAATACAGAAGAGGTAGCAACAGTTTTGGTGCTTTACCACAAAGTTCAGCAACTTGGCGGTCTTTTATCCCTCCGTTTTCCTTGTAAATGTTTGATTAAAATTGGAGTCAAAATTATATTTTCTTTGATCCACAGCAATTGACAATGTTTGTTACAATGTTTGTAAGCCGCATTGAGCCTGCCATGAGTGGGAAAGTGCGGGATACAAATGTAACAAAAAAAAAAAAAAAGGATGTCTACTGTTCCACAGTTAACCCCAGAGATCTGAGCCTGTCTCATGAAATCGAGACCATGTGACTTTGAGAATAGTAAGGCAGTGTTTTACTGGATATAGAGGCCTATTTCTATTCTTATTTTTATTGCTTTTTGATTTGTGTTGACTTGTACCTAATACTACTAATACTTAGCATTTCTATAGCGCTGCCAGGGTACCCCTTTTTACTGTGGACTAGTGGAAGAAGAGTGGTTGTTAATTTATATTCCGCTGTATTTCCACTTTCTTCCATTGATAGTTGTTGTGATACATCGTGTTCCTTTTTTTTTTTTTGTAAATTCATGCTTGTAATTAATATTTGAAATTTATAAATAAAATGTTTTTTAAAAATTGTTACAACTTTACAAGTGTTACAAAATTAGATCCGATTCACTGCCACTTGGTTACCTTTAACCGAAAAAATACTGTTGGCTCACAGTGAAAAAGTAATCATAGGCAAAAAAACCCCATCTCATTATCTCATCTATCAATGTTTCACACCACATTGATAGATGAGATAATGAGAGTTTTTTAACCTATGATTCTTTTTCAGTGTGAACCAACAGTATTTTTTTCAGTTAAAGGTAACCAAGTGGGGGGCCGCAGCAGTATGAGGTTTTCCTCTCATAAAAAAATATATAAGTACAGACGCAGTGGTTGCGAGTGTGCATGAGAGATTCACAGAGTGTATAGTTTTAGAACAACTTTACAAGTGACAATACTCACTGCTATGTGTCTGTTTAAACCAATGTTATCTTGCTCTATGACAACTGTATTGGCGTTTCTTATTGTTATCACTTCCATTTTGATCCTGATTGAGTCAACTGTTCACTTTTGTTGAATTATGATTGCTTGGTTACATACTTATAAAATACTAATTAAAGGAAGAGAAAAAATTAATACCCAAATACTTAAAATGGATTTGGTCCACTTGTTGGCACTATTCCTGATAATAAACTACTACTACTACTTATCATTTCTATAGCGCTACTAGATGTACGCAGCGCTGTACACTTGAACATGAAGAAACAGTCCTTACTCGAAAGAGCTTACAATCTAATTATTTATTTTATTTATTTATTTGTTACATTTGTATCCCACATGTTCCCACCTATTTGCAGGCTCAATGTGGCTTACATAGTACCAGGTGATCACCAATTCCGGTATGAACAAATACAAAGTGATGTTGTGGATGAATGAAGTTCAAGTGTAACAGACACATTACGGAATCAATGCCACTATCGCTCCATGGCATAGCCTCACCTTGAGTATTGTGTTTGGTTCTGGTCGCTGTATTCCAAAAAAGGTATAGTGGAATTAGAAATGGTTCAAAGAAGAGCAACTAAAATGACAAAGGGGATGGAACTCCTCCCATATGAGGAAAGGCTAAAGAGTTAGGGCTCTTCAGCTTGGAAAAGAGACGGCTGAGGACTGCAAAACAGAAGTGAATTGATTTTCACTCTTTCAAAAAGTACAAAGACAAGGGGGGACACTCAAAAATTACATGGAAATATTTGAAAACAAATAGGAGAAAATATTTTTTTTTTCACCTCAAAGAATAGTTAAGCTCTGGAAGTCGTTGCCAGAGGATGTAACAAGATTAGTGTATCTGGGTTTTAAAAAAGAGTTGGACAAATTCCTGGAGGAAAAGTCCATAGCCTGCTATTGAGACAGACATGTTTGCCTTGGGATTTGTAGTATGGAATGTTGCTACTCTTGAGATTCTGCATGGAATCTTGTCACTCTTTAGGATCCAGAATCTTGCTATTCTTTGGGGTTCTACATGAAAATATTGCCACGATTTGGGTTTCTGTCAGGTACTTGTGACCTGTTTGGCCACTGTTTGGAAAACAGGGTACTGGGCTAGATGGAGCATTGGTCTGATCCAGCATGGCTACTCTTATGTTCTTTTAGCACTTATTAATTAAGGTTCTATTATCCTAACACCAATACCAAAAGACAATTCAATCACCATAACTGATGTAACAAACTACAGACCAGTAGCCTCCATTCCTTTGATGATAAAGGTGATGGAAGGAATAGTAGCAGCACAAACTATGGACTACCTTTCACATTCCTCCCTACTACACAAATCGCAATCAGGTTTCAGACCATGGTATAGCACCGAGACTGTCCTTACTACCCTAGTATCAAATCTCAGAAAAGAAATTAGCATAGGGTCTAAGATCTTAATAATGCAGTTTGATATGTCTAGCACATTCAATGTAGTAGATCATAATATCCTACATACTAGTCACCTTTGGCATATGTGGCACAGTCCACAAATGGTTTCAAGGATTCCTGAAATCAAGATCTTACAAAGTGAAAATTAAAGGAATCTTATCCTCTCCTTGGTCACCGGACTGTGGCATCCCTCAGGGCTCTCCCCTATCACCAATTCTGTTTAATGTAATGAAGTCATCCACTAGGTAACAGACAGAAGCAGCAGGATTCAAAACATTCATATATGCTGACAATGTTACCATATACATAACCTTCAAAAAGAACATTCAAGACATCTTGGAGTGGAGGAGTGGCCTAGTGGTTACAGCTGTGGACTTTGGTCCTGGGGAACTGGGTTCGATTCCCACTGCAGGCACAGGCAGCTCCTTGTGACTCTGGGCAAATCACTTAACCCTCCATTGCCCCAGGTACAAATAAGTACCTGTATATAATATGTAAGCCGCATTGAACCTGCTATGAGTGGGAAAGCGTACAAATATAAGAAAATAATAAAATAATCTTACAAAGGCAAAACTTGGCTAAGTTGATAGAAACCTGGGCCTCAGAATCCAAACTAAAGCTAAATAAGAAAAAAACTAATTCATGATCATTACCAATCTATTTGACCAAAATGACTACAACAGTTTCACAACTGACAACACTTCATTCGTCATTGACAGTAATCTGAAAATTCTAGGTATAATTATAGATAATCATTTAACTTTGATACTCAAGTTTCCTCAGTAATCACAAAATCTTTCAGGTCTCTTTGGAAACTAAAAGATCAGCCTTATTTCTCATCAGAAACATTCAGACTATTGGTACAATCATTAACATTATCCCAATTTGATTATTGTAATGTCATATATGCTGGCTGTAAGGAGTACCTGTTGAAAAAAACTCCAAACAGTTCTAAACACTGCAGCCAGGTTCACATACAAAATCTCTCATTTTGAAAGTGCCTTACCTTTACTAATCAAATTACACTGGCTTCCCAACAAAGTGAGAATCACCTTCAAATTATGTACCTTTATCTTTCAAATTCTAAATGACACAGCTCCAGACTATATGGTACCATTAATAAACTTACCTCAAAGAAACGCTAAATATGAGTCAAGAAACTATCTCAGACTACACCTCCCAAAATTGCAAAAAAGTGATCTAGAAAACTGTCTACTCTGCAGACTTCACTTACCTAGGAACCAAATGATGGAACTCCTTACCACTCAAAATAAGAAATATACAAGAATATACTAGATTCCGCAAAAACCTCAAATTGCTCCTATTCAAACCCTCACAAAGAACAACCATATCTCAAACAACTAATTATTACCTGAATTGATTATTACTCTATTACCATAACTTTCTCTTTGCTTCATGTACAATTTCTCATTCATAATAGATTTTCAAATGTTAAACATCCATAGTTATCCCAGTATGTTTATGATACTGTATTGTAAAAGTTTCTTATGCATAATTCTTTGTTATTTATCTCATACTGTTTATTGTAAGCCACATTGAACTCAAACTTGTTTGGGGTAATGTGGGATATAATGTCAGAATTAAATAAATATATAAATCTCCTCTTGATTTCCTCTACTACAGAGCAACAACATTTAAAACTCAGATTGAGACATTCATTTTAAACTCCAAGACCACCCCATAAGTTTCAATGCCTTCACAAAGTAAGCTATAGATTGAGTTGGATTTGTTACGAGAATAGGACATCATTGCAAATAACAACATCTTAGAGACCCCATCCTCCATTCCTACAACTCTATTAAATAGGGCTGGCATGGAGCCCTTCCTCTGCCACATCATAACTCCTCTGATGCAACATCCTGTTTAAGGTGGGTGGGATGCAAAAGAGAGAAGGATCCAACCAGGCCAAAGGAAGTGTGTCTTTAGCAGTACCAACCACAAAGACTTGTTTGGATGGCCACGGGGGTAAATGGGGTGAAGAAGAAGAGATACCAGGATCTGAGGGGCATGAAGGAAGAGGAGAGCAGCAAGGTGGGGGGGAGGGGCGGGAGCAGGAGGAAAGGAAGAGGGAGAGATGCTAGCTCGGGGAAAGGGAAAGGAAAGGAAGAGATGTTGGCCCCAGGGGCAGAGTGATGCAATGTGGTGTGGTGTGGGAGGAAGGGAAGAGTGAAGGGATAATGGTTAATTAGTTAGAGCCCTGTTTACTAAGGCGCGTTAGCATTTTTAATGCGCCTACAATTAGCACGCGCACTAACAGTGTAGTCGCCTATAGAGATATTGTAGGCGTGTACACAGTTAAACGCGCGTACATGGTTGACGCGCTTTAAAAATGTTAATGCACCTATAAAACGACTTAGTAAACAGTGCCCTTAGTTTGCATACTCTGTGACGGAAGGAATTACATGTTAAAGGAAACTAGAATCAAACATTATGTGGTTAACCTTGCAATTAAATTTGAATCATGATTAAGTGATTAAAATTTTAATCAATGTGCAGCTCTATTATTAAATTATTCTGCTACATCCTCTGGACTCAGGGCTCCACAACCAATGTAAACAAGATGGGAGACAATAAACATGCCTGCATGGTCCTCCTCTCCAATCTGAATGTGTCAGAGTAGCCTCCATTTATCTTGAAACATGCTAGGAGAGAGTAATATATAGCTTATACCCACTGAAAAAAACTTACCTTCCAGTCCCACCTTCTGCATCACTTTAAACATAAAAGGCCAAAAATCTTGATCAAAAGCCTTTTCTGCATCCAGTGCCACGGCTATCATTGGTTGGTTCCTTCGTATATTATCTGAGGTGAGACAACCCAAAATAAATCCTGACTGATCCTTGCAAATCAATTGGGCTACAAAATATTAGCCTACAGGCCAAAAGTTTTCTAATGATTTTATAACCCACTCCTATAAGATCCACAAGTGGCCAGATCTTTCCCGTCCTTATAAGCTTCATTCCTGTCATCCTTAAAGAATATGGAACCTCCTCTTCAAGACCCAATAAATTAAATAACTGTGTAAAGGGTTTAACAAGCTGGTCACTAAACATTCCAGAGATCTTCTCTACTGAGATAAGACTTTATAGCTGAAAGCACTTCATGTGTAGAAATGGATCTACATGCTATCTCACTACCATCTTTCTCAAGACCTAGTAGTGACATTGACTACTGATGATACAGACAGGTATCTTCAAACATACTATGGTCTGGCTTGTACAGATCCTAAAAAACTGCATCAAGAACTGCCTGATTTGTTAGTCTCAAAGATACCTTTCCCTTTGGGCGTGGGGCATCCTTAATCTTTAAAACATTTGGGGGTTTTACTGAACATCAGGTAGACAGCATTTTTTAAACACTGGCCACTGAGTTTTGCATACTTGAATATTATCACAAGATCATAACCAGATACCGACATCGAATGGTTATTCAGTGGCTGCATGAAATTTTCCAGATACCACCAATATTCGGGTGCCAGTACTGTGGGGCCCCAGTATTCTTAAGTGCAGCACAGAATCAAACTTAGGGGCTCTTTTACTAAGCCGCGTTGGTGCCTAAGTGCACAGAACGCACACCAAATTGGAGTTACCACCCGGTTACTGCTTGGCCCTTGCGGTAATTTCAATTTTGGCGCGCATCCACTATGCGCGTCTGAAAAATATTTTTATTTTCTGGCGCACGTAACGGATGCGTGCCAAGTGGCATTTGACACACATAGGTCATTACATGCCCAGATTCTTTACCGTTTGGTCAATGGCCGGCGGTAAGGTCTCAGACCCAAAATGGACGCATGGCAATTTTGATTCTGCCGCACACCCATTTTCAGCAAAAAAAAAAGAGGCCTTTTTTTACAGGCACGCTAAAAAATGGATCGGCGCACGCCCAAAACCTGCACCTATGCTACTGCAAGCCATTTTTCAGCGCGCCTTTGTAAAAGGACCCCTTATTCAGCCAAGATGTATTTCTGTGTGTGATATCACTGCTGCAGATTTGGTTTGTGGAACAGATATATTATACTCCTATGTTTATCCCTTGATACGGACAGGTTGAGACTTGGTGCCTTCAGACATCTGAGCAGCCAAAATATGAAATTCCCAGATGAGGTTTGTCATAAGGGCATCAGAGTCATGGCTCCCTAGAGACCCACATGAGAAGGACGTACTCGGGTTGGCTGTACCAGTGTGATGAACTCATATGCTAACAATCGCAGAAATTGTTTACGGCAGCCATGCACACAGCCATGGGACTGAAACATAATAATGGCTAGTTGGAGCTAAACACTCTCTCTCTCTCCCTTTTTTTAGAGAAACTTTCTGAAAAACTCAATCTCTTGCTTGTCCACTCTCTGGACTCTTTCAGCATGTTGCCTCTAGTCAGCTGAAGCAGAACAAATAACATTGCCTTATGAAGAATCACAACTGTATCTGGAATAAGCACTGGCAAAAGCTACTGCTGCACAAGATTGTAAGGTACTTATAAGAAAAATAAAACACTTCATATCTATCCTAAGTAGCAGAAAAATTATAAATGTGAGCCAAGCAAATTGGAGTCCTGTCTAACTCTGTTAGAGAATAATTGTTTATTCTGTTTTTTGTTTGTTTGTTTGTTTGTTTTGTGTTTATCTAGAACATGGACATTAGTAATAGGAATTATAACTCAAATATTGTAAGGAATCTATATTGTATTAGCATTTACTAGCCAAGATAAACTACTACATATTTTTTTCAGATACTGTGTCATTCTCTGTTGCCAGCATCCCTGGAGGCTAGAGTAGCAGACTTGGAGGAGCTGAGTTAGACAGAGAGGTATATAGAGGTGGCCTACAGGGACATAGTAGAGAAGTCCCACCTCTACTGGCATCTCTGTGCTCCCATGGAGGCGAAAGATCACCTGAAGGGAACGCATCACCTTGGAGAGACAGGACGTGATCTATAGCCAGGACCAGGACTGCCCCCCAGGGGATGCATTATCCTTTCAGACCAAGGATGTGTCTCCAGGGGCTTCTGCCCAGGAGGGAAAGGTTAGGACGGCTGTATTAATGTGAGATTCAATCGATAAGCATGTTGACAGCTGGGTAGCTGGTGGGCATGAGGATTGCTTGGTTACTTGCCTGCCTGGTGCAATGGTGGCAAACCCCATGTGTCACCAAGATAAAATTTTAGACGGTGCTGGTGAGCAGCCAGCTGTCTTGGTACATGTGGGTACCAATGACATAGGAAAATGTGGGAAAGAGGTTCTGGAAGCCAGATTTAGGCTCTTAGGGAGAAAACTAAAATCCAGAGCCTCCAGGGTAGCATTTTCAGAAACACTGCCCATTCCATACACAGGACCCAAGAGGCAGACAGAGCTCCAAAGTTTCAACACGCAGATGAGACAGTGGTGCACAGAGAAGGTATTTAGATTTGTTAGGAACTGGGCAACTTTCTGGGAAAGGGGGAGCCAGGCTGCTGGCATTAACATTTAAAAATGAGGTAGAACAGTTTTTAAATTAGAATGGGAAAGGGGGAAGATGCTAGTCGCTCAAGAGGGCATGGTTTGGAGTGAGCTATCCTTGAAGGATACTATTATAACAGGATATTAAGGAATCCCAATAGAAAGGTTTCAACAAAGGTGAAAGTAGAGGAGTGTGGTAGCCGTGTTAGTCCACTCTTAAGGTTATCAATAGAAATCAAACAAAATAAAACATGGAAAAGAAAATAAGATGATACCTTTTTTATTGGACATAACTTAATACATTTCTTGATTAGCTTTCGAAGGTTGCCCTTCTTCGTCAGATCGGAAATAAGCAAATGTGCTAGCTGACAGTGTATATAAGTGAAAACATTCAAGCATTGCTATGATAGTCTGACAGGGTGGGAGGATGGGGGTGGGTCGGAGGTATGCATGGGGACATCAAAGCATATCATTGATATTCTAACAGGATGGGTGTGGGTAGGTGAGGGGAGGGTGATCAACAGAGACATACAGTTTTATGGTTTATAATGGGCTAGGAACCCCAGGTCCTTGCCAAAATATTTCACAGGACCCCAAAGTCATCCACAAAGTAAAGATATTCAACATAAAGGGATCTTTCACTTGCTCATCTTCCAATGTGGTATATATCATTCAGTGTAAAAAATGTAACGAAGGATGCTATATTGGAGAAACAGGCCAGATGCTTAAGACAAGATTCAATTTACATAGACATCACATGAACAATACAGCCAGTAGGGCCCCCACCCCGGTGGGACAGCACTTCACAGAACCAGGACACTGTACCAGTGATTTCACAGTGAGAATACTGAAAGGTAACTTTAAAACCATACAAGAACGTAAGACCTTTGAAGTCAGAATGATTGAATATTTTAACACCCAACAGAAAGGACTTAACAAGGACCTGGGGTTCCTAGCCCATTATAAACCATAAAACTGTATGTCTCTGTTGATCACCCTCCCCTCACCTACCCACACCCATCCTGTTAGAATATCAATGATATGCTTTGATGTCCCCATGCATACCTCCGACCCACCCCCATCCTCCCACCCTGTCAGACTATCATAGCAATGCTTGAATGTTTTCACTTATATACACTGTCAGCTAGCACATTTGCTTATTTCCGATCTGACGAAGAAGGGCAACCTTCGAAAGCTAATCAAGAAATGTATTAAGTTATGTCCAATAAAAAAGGTATCACCTTATTTTCTTTTCCATGTTTTATTTTGTTTGATTTCTATTGATAACAAAGGTGAAAGAAAGCCAAAGTGTTTTAAGGGTAGAAGAGAGCAACGGTTGCAAATTATGTGTCAATTTCTAAGCAGATTGTAGACGCAAGGAAAAAAGTGTCTGTATACAAATGCTAGAAGCCTAAAAAATAAGATAGGAGAGAGAGTATATAGCACTAAATGGAGGTAGCTATTATAAGATTATAGGTAGCTTAGAAACCTGGTGGAAGGAAGACAATCAATGGGACACTGTGTTACCAGGGTGTAAATTATATCACAACTAGCTGTCCCCACTCGCATTGTTCAGCAATAGGTTAGTACTTTGAGAAAAGCAAGGTTCATTTGTGTGTAATAACACTGTATATGTATGTATTTTTAACTCGTTTATGATTGTTACATTGTGTTTGATGTTTTAATGCGAGAAATGAAACAATAGGTGTGTGTGTATATATATATTTTTTTTTAATTTGTACAAACAGAAATAGAATACACACACTCTTAGTTTAGCCTGCCTTTTTCGCTATCTGAAAGCCGTATTTCATTTTCCATGTAGTTTCAACTGCCCTGGACAGAAAACAAACTAGCCCAAAAACTATGGTCTGCTTTAAATATATTCTACTTTAAGCAAGCCTTAAACACTGGCAGTGCTGAGGGGTGTGTGAAAATGGCTGAGTGGGGGTGTACTGCTGAGAGTGAGTGTGAATGGGTATGTTAGAATGGGTGAGTGTGAGTGACGGTGTGCTACTGAGGAGATGTACTGTTGAGGGGAGGTGTGAGAATGGGTATGAATGGGGGTGTGGTACTGAGGGGGGGTACTACTGAGGGAGAGTGTGAGAATGAGTGTGAATGGGGGTGTTCCACTAAGGAGAAGTGAGAATGGGTGAGTGGGGGTGTACTGCTGAAGAGCGAGTGTGAGAACGAATGAATGTGAATGGGGGTGTACCGGTGAAGAGGGTTTAAGTGGGGTTTTCTGCTAATGAATGGGTGAGTGTAAGTGGGAGTGTTTTGCTGAGGGGTGTGGGAGAACGGAGGTGTGTGAGAACAGGTAAGTGTGAGTGTTTTCCTGAGGGGTGTGTGAGAATGGATGTGTGTGAGTGGGGTTTGCTAGTCTATGTTGTGTGAGTGGGGGTGTACTGCTGAGGAGTGAGTGTGCATGGAGCTGTGCTACTCTGGGGTGTGTGAGAAAGGATGAGTGTCAATGGGGGTGTGGTAATCCGGGATGTGTGATTGGGGTTGTTTTGCTGAGTGCTGTATTAGAATGGGTGTGAGTGGGGGTGAGAATGGCTGAGTGTGACTGGGGTGTTTTGCTGAGGGGTGTGTGAGAAAGGATGACATTGAGTTGAATACTCCCTTAAATCAGAAAATGTGGAGACTGGATCTCTACCTAGCACTAACTTTTCTTTTCTGATCAATTTGTTTAGGTTGATTTTCTTGATTAGTTGTTTCTTTCAATCTAACAAGTACCTGCCGTTTGGCTTTCACCATTTTCCCGTCAAAACACAGCCTTCTTTTCAAGGGTGCATTGAAATTCAGTTCCTCGTTCTTTCTGAGGAGCGTTCCCCTGGTGGGGTAGTGAATTCGTGCACACACACACTTCCCAGCCTGACCCCAATACTTTCTCCCCACCCTGTTCCCAGCAGTCTCTGAACTCAAATATGAACCTGCAGATCTGCTGTTGTTGATCTGTAACCAGTCGTTAAAATCGCCTATAGTACCTGAAAGTTAGCCAATGTAACGCCAGTTTTTAAAAAGAGATCTAGGGGTGATCCAGGAAATTATAGACCAGTATGCATGACATTAGTGCCAAGCAAAATAGTGGAAACTATAGACAAACCTGGCTAAATGAGATAAAGTCAACATGGATTCAACCAATTTGCTTCATTTCTTTGAATGCATGAATACAACATGCAGATAGAGGTCAGTCAGCTGATGTACTGTATCTAGATTTTCAGAAAGTGTTTGACAAAGTCCCTCACGAGAGACTCCTGAGAAAGTTAGATACCCACGGGATACGAGGCAATGTTCTGTTGTGGATTAGGAATTGGTTATTGGTGAGAAAACAGAGGATAATGTTGAATGGCCAATTCTCTCTGTGGAGGAGGGTGAATAGTGGAGTTCCCCAGGTATCTGTACTGGGACTGGTGTTATTTAACATATTTATTAATGATCTGGAAATGGGAATGATGAGTGAGATGATTAAATTTGCAGCCGACATAAAACTATCCAAAGTTGTTAAAATGCATGTGGATTGTCAAAAATTGCAGGAAGATCTTAGGAAGCTGGAAGACTGGGCATCCAAATGCAGATGAGATTTAACGTAGACAAGTGCAAAGTGATGCACATCGGGAAGAATAATCCAAACCATAGTTATTTGATGCTAGGTTCTAACCTAGAACCCAAGAAGATGATTTACATTTCATTGTAGACAATACGCAAAATCTTCTTCCCAGTGTGTGGAGGTAGCCAAAAAAAGCAAACAGAATGCTAGGAATTACTTTAAAAGGGCTTGAAAATAAGACAAAGAATATTATAATGCCTCTGTATCACTCCATGGTGCGACCACACCTTCAGTATTGTGTGCAATTCTGGTCACTATATTATAAAAAAGATATAGCAGAATTAGAAAAAGTTCAAAGAAGGTGACTAAAATGATAAAGGGGATGGAACTCCTTTCATATGAGAAGCATAAGAGGTTAGGTAGGACTCTTCAGCTTGGAAAACAGATGGCTGAGGGGGGATATGATAGAAGTCTACAAAATACTGAGTGGCGTAGAACGGATAAACATAAATCTAATGTTTACTCTTTCAAAAAGTACAAAGACTAGCTGACACTCAATGAAGTTACATGGTACTACTTTTTAAAACGAATAGGAGGAAATATTTTTTCACTCAAAAAATAGTTAAGCTCTGGAACTTATTGCCAGAGGATGTGGTATCAGCGGTTAGTATATCTGGGTTTAGAAAAGATTTGGACAGCTTCCTGGAGGAAAAGTCCATAGTCTGCTATTGAGACAGACATGGAGAAAGCCACTGTTTGTCCCTAGGATCAGCAATATGAACCTTGCTACTATCTGGGATTCTGTCAGGTACTTGTGACCTGAATTGGCCACTGTTGGAAGCAGGATACTGGGCTGGATGGACCATTGGTCTAACCCAGTATGGCTATTCTTATGTTCTTAGCATAACAGGGAGGGTTATTGGGCCTGGGGTTGGGGATAGGTATAAGAGTAACCATGGATGTCATGTGAGCCACAGTCAGATCCATCTAACCTAAAGTACTGAGATATTTATCAGGGCAAGTAAGGACAGCTACTGGTCTGGCCTAACTTACCCAGAAAGTTAACTGGGTACCAGTGCTGAATACTGGCAGTACTCAGATAAATTCTGACTCTGCCACAGCTCTGCCACCAGACTGCCCCAGCACTACCAGGATAGTGCTGAGGTAGTCAGACATGATATTTAGCGGTATTAGCTAGGTAATGCCACTGAATATCACTGCTTGGCCCCAGTGAGCACTGATTATCTGGATATCAGGTGCTGCTATTCGGATAACTATCTTTAAACATCAACTCCATTATTTCTACCTTGTAATATCCTAAGCTTGTGTGTCATTATTCTACTGGCTTTCTTCCATATTCGAAATAAGCTTGCTTCATTTTCTGCAGCTGAAAACAATGCTATGTTATAAGGTTATGTTATGTTATTTACATCTTCTAGCTTGCAAAAACCAAAAAATAATTCATTGCAGATTACATTCAAGAAAGCTGGTGACAATATTCCAGGAATTACAATGTAACATCATAATTTACAAAATAATAGTGCATAATTTAAACTGTGCCCTGGCATCCAGTTCAGTTTCCTTAGTAACAGAGAAACTGACTCAAACCTGCAGGCAGAAAATATCAACCACACTGCCGTATTCCGGGTAAGTTTTAGATGTTAAGTAAGAGTCTTCGTGCAACCAATATAAACAACATTACAGTAAATCTAGTTTGGACAAGTTCAGTGCCTGAACAAATAGTCTGAACTTTTCTGGTTCAAAATAATTACGAATTGTCCTCAGTTTTCTCAATGTGTGGAATAATTTTCTTATTAATACTTTTAAATGGGCAGAAAAAGTTAAAAAGCTATCCACTTCCACCCCCAAAATTCAAGACCAGGATTCAAATGTGAAGGTGTTCTTACTGATAAGAAAATGCTGAGGAAACTTAGACGAATCAAATGGGCCCAGCTACAAAAGCTTTGTTTTCTCATGCTTCAATTTAATATGGTGGTCTGTAATTCAGTCCTCTATTGATTGCATGCACTTCGTAATATTAATCAATGTAATAGTCCACTCACTGGCCACAGGGAACAATATAGTAATGTCATCAGCATAGATGAAAAATGGTACCTTAAAGTTTTCCATAATGTAACAAAGAGAGGGAACTAAGTACCTTAAAGTTTTCCAACATTGTGCACAGAGACTGGAATAATCCAGCTAATCGAAAGTTTACCATCTTTTCACACTTTATAGCTCTGGACTAAACTATTTCAGTAAATTAGCGCATATCCCTATGTCCCTCAACCTAGACTGCAAGATGGTATGATCGACTAAGTCGAAGGCAGAGGACAGATCGAACTTTACAACACTGATACTGTGATAGCTTCTATCATTGCACGTGGTAGTTTTTACAAAATCATGACACAAATACAGGATGTCACGTTTATCTAAGTATTTATCTAACATTTTGGAAACATAACCTTCCATGATTTTTACAAATAATGGTATAGACGCAACCAGATTATAATTGCTAGTTGACTGCAAGTTTCCACTGGGGTTTTTTGGGATTGGTGTCAAAACAATTCCCCTCCCCCCACTGCACTGGGAACTGACCTTTTATCAAACAATTATTTAACCAGAAGGTCAGAACAGATACAAAGGTATCATTCATAGTATTCATTAAATAGGCTGGACATGGATCTAAACTACAGTTAGATTTGGCATATCTCATGGTCAACAATCTGACTTCCCCAGATGTCATAGGTGCAAAGAATTTCCACTTACAGTTCACAGGAATATCATTCAACTGAGCAATTGTTTCACAGTCTCTAATAACATTTAGATCCAATTGCCCTCATATAATTATTACCTTCTCCGTAAAATAGGAAGCCAGAGTGTCAGCAGTGGGAGTGCCACTTTCAGTTTCCAAGAGTAAATTATCAGATTTAAAAGATTATTCACTAAATTAAACAGTTTTATATGTATTTAAAACATTAATCCCTATTAAATTAGAGTAAAATTCTCTTTTCTTTTTGATTGTTTATACAAAGAGACCTTTAAACACCAAATCTGTTTATATTCACAAGTTAAAAATTTTCGACAAGCCCTTTCACTCTCCCTACAATCCTGTTTCAAGGCTAGTAAGTTCAGCATCAAACCATTTCTCAGATTTATGAACAATTTTAAATTTGGCCCTAAACGGTGCTATTTCTTCCAGTATATTAAAAATACTAGAATGCCAGTTTGAAACCAAATCGGAACAGGAGAAACCTTCATCAAACCCCCTAATCTTTCCGAAAACAGGGAGACATCAATATTTTCTCTAGTTTGCATGAGAACTTTTATGTTATGATTTCAGTTCATGCCAAAGAATTGTAAAGTCCATTAAGAAATGGTCAGTCCATGGTAGCGGGGTACAAGCATTAAAATCTAAGTTACAATATTGTGATTCTTAACTAGCCATAGCAAGTATATCTCATGTATGTTCATCATCATGTGAACTTTGTATAGTGGGCCGATTAAACCCCAGATCATAAAAAAATATCTCTCTATATAAAAGGCAACGCCAACGTTCTATGAAGCCTCCAGCCGGAAGTGTGAAGGGGGCGAGATATCCGGTTTCCCTATGAGTGTTTGCCCCGCTCTCTCTGTAACACAGTCAGAGAAGGAAAACAGCAGAGCAAGAAATCAAATCGCTGGCTCTGTAACAGTGAAGGACTCAGAGGGGGGAGGGGAGAGAGGCCAGAGGGCAGGGACACACACACTCCCACATGCACACAGAAGAAAACATTGCTAGCCCCCATTTCATTTCCATCAGAAACGGTGCTTTTTTACTAGTATATATATAAAAACTCCACTGCCCTAGCCATGTGATCTATCTTAAAGATGTAAATTCACATCACCCATTAGCAATGTGGACTGATAGTGCATAGTATTTTGGTAATAAACTACTGTATATTATCCTTACTATCCTGCCATTTACCTAGAGGGCAATACATAATACAATATAGTGTTCCAAGAAATGTTGAGTCCTGAACGCTACAGCTAATCATCTATAAGGAAGATGTAGAAAATGTATCCAATAAATAGACAAAGAAGAAAGACCTATATAAAACTGCAAGCCCTCCTCTGCGTCTACTCTGTCGAGGAACATGTAATATTTTATACCCAGCAGGATACATTTGGCCCTAGCCATCTCAAGGTGCCTAAAAACACGCTTTCTTATTCTCCACTTCTAACTTAGTGACAATTTCTCAAATGCTCTTTATTTTCAATTCTTTATCCTTTTTCTGCTTTATCTCTTTAGCATTGTTTGCCTCTCATTACAGCTTTCAGGCAATCTCAGACAATTCCTGGTTTCAGACTCTCCATATCGTTCACTTCCAGATACTCATCAATTTCCTTTCTAATATGATTCTGAATAAATCTATCTGAAAGCAAACTACTGTTAATTTTCCAGTATAGCAGCCCTCTTTCTAGGTCCTTATGGTCTAAATCAGGGATTCTCAACTCAGTCCTCGGGACACACCTAGCTAGTCAGACTTTCAGGACACTCACAATGAATATGCATGAGATCAATTTGCATACAGTGCAGGTACGGCATGCAAATCTATCTCATGCATATTCACTGTTGTCCCAGTGTTGTTGGTACTGCTCATGCTGCCCTGGGATTTCCTTTGCAGGAAGTAGGTGAAAGCATGACTCTTCTCGAAAGCCTTTAATGGAAGAAGCAACTTAACTATAACATAGGCAATATACCCTGACCGTTGGATTTTGCATTTTTATATCTATAATAACAATCTGGACCCCTGAGGCAGGTATTTTCACGCACACAGCCCGTGTTGAGTCTCTTTCAGAATTAAAGGACTCCATTTATCTCAATCCTGAAGGCCTAGCTGTGCTTTTTTCTCTTATAGGACTATCAAAGAAATATTGCTGTTGTGGTAAATATTTTAACCACACAGCATGCCATACAGTTAAGGTGCAGGCCATGTCACACAGAATCTGCTTAATTATAGATCTAATGTCTTCTAGGGGTAACCATGGGAATGCTTGCAAAGGCATTATCCCCACTAAGCTTTGTTCCAAGGTTTGTTTGTTTTTTAATTTGTACCCCGCTCTTTCCCACTCATGGCAGGCTCAATGCGGCTTAGGTACTTATTTGTACCTGGGGCAATGGAGGGTTAAGTGACTTGCCCAGAGTCACAAGGAGCTGCCTGTGCCTGCAGTGGGAATCGAACCCAGTTCCCCAGAACCAAAGCCACCACTCTAACCACTCCTCCACTTTATGAAGAAAAGCTACTACTACTACTACTATTTAGCATTTCTATAGTGCTACAAAGCGTATGCAGCGCTGCACAAACATAGAAGAAAGACAGTCCCTGCTCAAAGAGCTTACAATCTAGTAGACAAAAAAAAAAAGCAAACAAATCAATTAATGTGTAGAGGAAAGAGGAGAGGAGGGTAGGGGGAGCCGAGTGGATACAAGTGGTTATGAGTCAAAAGCAATGTTAAAGAGGTGGGCTTTCAATCTAGATTTAAAGATGGTCAAGGATGAGGCAAGACGTAGGGCCTCAGGAAGTCTATTCCAGGCGTAGGGCGCAGCAAGACAGAAGGAGCGAAGTCTGGATTTGGCAGTAGCGGAGAAGGGAACAGATAAAAGGGATTTATCCAGGGAACGGAGTGAACGGGAAGGGGTGTAGGGAAGGACGAGTGTGGAGAGATACTGGGGAGCAGCAGAGTGAGTACATTTATAGGTTAGTATAAGAAGTTTGAACAGGATGCAAAAACGGATAGGGAGCCAGTGAAGCGACTTGAGGAGAGGGGTAGTATGGCGGAAGACGAGATGGGCAGCAGAGTTTTGAACCGACTGGAGAGGGGAGAGGTGACTAAGTGGGAGGCCAGCAAGAAGCAGATTGCAGTAGTCCAAACGAGAGGTGACAAGGGTGTGGATGAGGGTTTTGGTAGAGTGCTCAGAAAGAAAGGGGCGGATTTTACGGATGTTGTAAAGAAAGAAACGACAGGTCTTGGCAATCTGCTGGATATGAGCAGAGAAGGAGAGAGAAGAGTCAAAGATAACCCCAAGGTTTCGAGCTGAGGAGACAGGGAGAATGAGAGTGCCATCAACAGAAATAGAAAACGGGGGGAGCGGGGAGGTGGGTTTGGGGGGGAAAATGAGAAGCTCGGTTTTGGTCATGTTTAATTTCAGGTGGCGTTGAGACATCCAGACAGCAATGTCAGACAAGCATGTTGAAACTTTGGTTTGGATGCAAGGTGAGATATCAGGGGTAGAAAGGTAGATTTGGGAGTCATCAGCATAGAGATGGTAGGAAAAGCCATGGGATGAGATTAATGAACCAAGGGAAGAAGTGTAGATAGAAAAGAGGAGGGGACCAAGAACAGAACCCTGAGGTACGCCGACAGGCAGAGGGATAGAAGTAGAAGAGGATCCACCAGAGTGAACACTAAAGGTGCGGAGGGAGAGGTAGGAAGAGAACCAGGAAAGGACAGAGCCCTGGAATCCAAGTGAGGACAGGGTATCGAGAAGTATGCTGTGATCGACAGTGTCAAAAGCAGAGGAAAGATCAAGAAGAATGAGGATGGAATATTGACCTCTGGATTTAGCCATTAATAGGTCATTGGAGACTTTAGTAAGCGCAGTTTTGGTTGAGTGGAGAGGGCGAAAACCAGATTGTAGTGGGTCAAGAAAAAAAGCAGACCTATCCCACCATGTATCCCATCCAGGCACATTCTGTTCCTCCAAACTCTTCGGTTTATGCTTCCAAATACAGGAAAACACTTTTCTCTGCAAATTAAGGAGGAAGAGGACAACCAGAGGTAGGCAGGCAAAAAGGTACAAAATTCTGGGCAAGACCACCACAGCTTTAATCCTTCCCCATCCAGGAGATCTGCAACCCCTTCCGTTTATCTAACTCAGCCAGGGTCTACCAAAGGAGGTGGGGATAGTTAACATCAAACAACTGAGCAAGGTTTGCCCTCATATATCTAATGTACAAAGGAAACCATTGGAATCAAAAAGTATGGTGAAGCTCTGTAAGCAGGCCGCCTGTTATGGTGAGATTCAATACTTCATATTTAGTATGTTTAAACGAAAGCCTGGTACTCTAACTACTATCTTACCTAGATATTTATGGTAAAGAGCATTTAGGCTCAGTAACTGAAAAGCACAGCATCCGCAAAAAGAAGCATTTTATGTTCCTGATCTCCAATGCAAATACCCCGTATGTCCCAATTTTCCTGTACACTCTGAGCTAGAAGTTCCATGACCATTGCAAAAATCAAGAGAGACAAGGGACAGCCTTGTCTACAGCTCATGTTTAGGGGGAAGATGTCAGTATAGCCACCATTAATTTTTAAATAAGCCACAGGATTACTGTAAATGAGCAGTAGCCAGCCCAAAAATTGCCCAGTGATCCCAAAGTGGCTATCATGAAATGCCAGAAGACCCTGTCAAAGGTCTTCTCTGCATCAATCATTAACAGTAATCCTGGAAAGGGTCTCTGTCATACATGCCAATGGGCTGCCATCCAGCAATAAAGTCTGGTTGATAGCCATGAAGAAGGTCAGCTAAATACCTTTGCAATGCATCTGAAAGATTTTTGTAACAGTTTTACAATCAACTTCCAATAAGGAAATTGGGTGATAGGATGCACATTTGGTAGCATCCTTTCTGTGTTTCAATAGTATTGCAATTCCTGCCTATCGAAGGGAGGGGGGTGCACCCCAATAGAATTAAACATATGAACCAGTGGGTATGTTATGTGTGCTGCAAAGACTTTTATAAAATTTATTGGTAAAGACATCAATTCTGGGCGCCTTATTAGCTGGTAATTATTTGATAGGCTACAATATTTCTGTCACATCAATGGGGTGCGATAATTGATCTGCCTCCCCCTGCCTCGATGTGTGTAAGAATGCTTCAATTTCTGTCAGTGGAGCCTCATTCTCAGGTGCATAAGGATACTGGTAGTGCTGTACAAATTTTGCCAAAACTTTTCATCATCAGTAATAGCCCACCCCTGCTCATCCTCAATACCTACAATAGTATTCCAAGCCTGGCATTTCCTAAGCTTATTAGCTAAAAGGCGACACACGCTTTGTCCCCTTACTTAACATATTCCTGCTGGCCTCTCTGCAATGCCCAGGAGATGTTCTCTAGGTCCAGGTCTCGAAGGTCTCATCTCTTAACTTCCAGGGATTAGAAGACGTCCCTAGATCTCAGTTCAGATTTCTAGTTGCTGAATATCCTCCCTTAACCCTTGTTTTCTCTCCGCCAGTCTTTGTGTCTGCAGGAGCCCCCTTATCGATGCACATATCCCAAATATAAGCATTAAAGTATTCCCAACAGGTGACTGGGTTTACCTCCCCTATACTGTTAAGAACAAAATATTCCTGTATATCCTTTTCTAGAAGGGAGAGAACCTGAGTATCTATTAGCAGTCAATTATTCAGTGTACAATAGTGTTGACCCCCATGAGAATTGAGGCAAGTTAAGCACAAAGAAATTGGAGTATGGTCAGGACCACACCCTGGGCTCACCAACCTTTCTAACTAGAGTGCAGTGGGTTCACTCCATTAACCACATATCTATTCTTGTGTATAAGATATGTAATGTGGAGAAAATATATAGTCCCGTACTTCAGGATTATACTGCTACCACATATTTTCCAAGCCACATCATTTCATACAATTAAAATGAGTTCTGTAACACTTTGCATATCTAATAGCCTAATTAGAATTATCATATAGAGGGGTAACACACGAGGTTAACGTTGCCCCCCCAATAACAAGGATAGTTATCGTATGGGGGGGTCACATGTAAGGTTAAAGTTGCCCCCAATAACAAGGATACCCTCACTGAAATCTAGCAACTTCTGTTCCAAACTCTCGTAAAAATCTCCCTGATCTTTATTGGGGGCATATATATTGATTAGAGTGTATAGCTGACCCCCTAAATCCACTTTCAAAAATATATAACGACCTTCTGGGTCTTTAACTATGTCCAAAAGTGAACATCTTATATTTTTATGCACTCTAACAGCAACTCCATTAGGTTTCTTCTGACGTGTATTTATGGCTAGGAAGATATGTGGGTAGGTCTTACGCGACAGGAGTCTCTCGTGTTTAGAGAGCAAATGAGTTTCCTGTATAAATCCTATATCCATTTGGTTATGAGAGGCCTCTTTAAAATAAAGCTGCCTCTTTTAGGGTGAGTTTAATGCCCTCACATTAAATGAAGCAAAGACCAACTCAACCGTTTGTGTAGTACGAACTTGGAATCGTCTCCCATTATGTCCTTCTTTGCATAATCCCCAGCTTGCCCCCAACACATTTAAATCTCAGAAATACCATTCTTCCCCCACCCACCATAGCAGAGCAAACCTTCTTGCACCCCCACATCCATATACCCTCCCACATTCCTCCACCCTCTCCTCCTCCTATGTCCAAACATGTTCACTGCTGAAACAGAAGACTTCTGTACAAGAAGCGGCAGACAGCAGCATACAAGAAAGCCATCCATCGATACAGTTATCAAATTTCAGTCATCCCAGTAAGGTGAAAATGACAATATTCTTCCACTATTATATCCACATAAATAGTATCAGTTTTTCCTTGACGCAGTGTGCTGCTGTGTATTGTTTTCAGACACTTTCTGCCAGCCAGAATTGCACAAGGTTTTTCTGGGTTGTAGAGGCGCTGTTTATTCATGCTCCTTGGATGGTGGTATCAGCACAGCTGCCACCATATGACTCTTGACCTCTGCCACTGATCTACCACTGAGAGTCTTGCCATTTGATGTAAATGTTAGGCCAATTGAGAACAGCTAGCGTACTGTGCCTACTTCTCGCATACCACCACTTTTCATTCTCGATATTCGTGGCGGCAGCGCAGGGTGGTCGGTGCAATGTCTGCATACAGCTCCACCTTATGCTCGTCCCAGCGCACTTTGCCCCTCTGTGGCATACCACTCTCATGATTCTCTCTCTATCTTGGTTGTGGTGAAAGCAGGCAATTACATTCCAGGGGCGATTGCCCACCCGAGGCCCTGTCACCCCTATGGGTGCATTCAACAATAGTGCTGCTTGCTCAGTTGATGTTCCTTCCTCCTGCAGCGCTGAGTTACATATCTATATTTCTAGGCATCAAGCCTCTACCACCATTTCAGGGACACCCTGACAACAAAGACTGCATCACTGGGACTGGTTTTCAAGATCCTCCAACTTCAAAGAGATCTCATCTCACTGCCATTTCAACTGTTCTACCTGTGCCTGCTAGTTATGTCTCAGTGTTCTCAACTCCATTCTATAAGTCCTCCATAGCTTCTTGGATCTCACTGCACATAATAGTTAAATCCGATATTTTTTTTTGTTACATTTGTACCCCGCGCTTTCCCACTCATGGCAGGCTCAATGCGGCTTACATATTGTATACAGATACTTATTTGTACCTGTGGCAATGGAGGGTTAAGTGACTTGCCCAGAGTCACAAGGAGCTGCCTGTGCCTGAAGTGGGAATCGAACTCAGTTCCCCAGGACCAAAGTCCACCACCCTAACCACTAGGCCACTCCTCCACTTAGAATCAACCTCTCATTTCCTCTTGCAGCCCAGAAAGCTCCATATCACGCAGTTCCACTGACCCAATCTCTGCGAATCTGCCACCACCATTTTTGCCTTGTGTCAGGTAGCCAAGGTTAAGCCAGTGCTGGAGTATGTTTTTATATCTGTTTGGCCATCGCATGCTGGAGGCACTGGTAAGAGCTGCTACTTTTTTGCACACTAAAAAAAAAATACACTGCAGTAGGGACAATATGCATTAAATTACTGTAGATAGATCCAGAGCTCTGCTCTTATGCTGCCATCTGCAGCAGTGATGTCAGTCTCTCCTCCCTCAAATAGAAGACATTCTTATCCACTAACACATCACCAATCTCTGTTACCATACCCACACTCATCTCCAACTCCCCAATCTCATATCCAGCTCCATTCACACTCCACCTCTTTAATCAAAAATCCCCCAGCATCTCAATACCTCCTAGCCTCTTCTAACCTCTCTCTAACCCTCTTTTCCCCTATTCCACACCCCATCCTATGACATGAAATAACCTCCTTCTTTAGGCCTTCAATGGAAGTATATGCCTACCAATCAAACTCCTTCCCAACCCCCCCTCATCCCAATATCTCAGTAATATGATGTATGCCAGTTGCAACAACATGGAAAGGTCCAAAGTCAGAGTGAAATCTTTTCAATGTTATCAATCTTAGTAAAGGTGACCCACCCCAGTCCAATTTCAGCTGGACCACAATATCTTAAGAAAGTCTAATCCTTCAATCATCCAAGCTCAAAAAGTCATGAGCCACTATCAGCTGAGGTGCTGGTATCCCTCAAGTGCCTCTTTAGTATTTTTCACCATTACCAACTTGTCACTTGTGAGCAGGGACTTGCTTAAGCGTGTAGTCACGGAATGTATAGAATCCCTTTCTGAAGATCTTCTAGACCAGTGTCTACCAAAATGTGTGTAGCCCCAACTGCATTGCACACCCTGTGTAGTTCACCTTTAATAGAGAACATTAGTCTACACAGAAACAGCCATATATAGTGAATATCATCACTGAATTCTCTTCTCTTATGCAATATGGAAGGGGGCACATTGGAAAAAGTTTCACTTTATGTCATTTCCCCAGAGAGCTTCAGAGAGCATTTTCCATCTCACAGATAGGCTGCAGAGAATACCTTCTCCTGCTTTAGACTTAGCCTGGCCTCAGAATGACATCCTATAGTATATCTCCTATCAAACTGAGCTCTCTTTTTCATCAAGCACTGCCATTTCCTCCCCTCACCCTCCCCACTGACAGTTTGAACTTCGTGGGTGTGGCTTGGATCTCTTTCAGGGAGAGAAAACTAACAACTTATAGCAGCAGCTTCAGAGAGCATTTTCCATCTCACAGATAGGCTGCAGAGAATACCTTCTCCTGCTTTAGACTTAGCCTGGCCTCAGAATGACATCCTATAGTATATCTCCTATCAAACTGAGCTCTCTTTTTCATCAAGCACTGCCATTTCCTCCCCTCACCCTCCCCACTGACAGTTTGAACTTCGTGGGTGTGGCTTGGATCTCTTTCAGGGAGAGAAAACTAACAACTTATAGCAGCAGCTTCAGAGAGCATTTTCCATCTCACAGATAGGCTGCAGAGAATACCTTCTCCTGCTTTAGACTTAGCCTGGCCTCAGAATGACATCCTATAGTATATCTCCTATCAAACTGAGCTCTCTTTTCATCAAGCACTGCCATTTCCTCCCCTCACCCTCCCCACTGACAGTTTGAACTTCGTGGGTGTGGCTTGGATCTCTTTCAGGGAGAGAAAACTAACAACTTATAGCAGCAGCTTCAGAGAGCATTTTCCATCTCACAGATAGGCTGCAGAGAATACCTTCTCCTGCTTTAGACTTAGCCTGGCCTCAGAATGACATCCTATAGTATATCTCCTATCAAACTGAGCTCTCTTTTTCATCAAGCACTGCCATTTCCTCCCCTCACCCTCCCCACTGACAGTTTGAACTTCGTGGGTGTGGCTTGGATCTCTTTCAGGGAGAGAAAACTAACAACTTATAGCAGCAGCTTCAGAGAGCATTTTCCATCTCACAGATAGGCTGCAGAGAATACCTTCTCCTGCTTTAGACTTAGCCTGGCCTCAGAATGACATCCTATAGTATATCTCCTATCACCTTCTCCCACTACTCCAACCAGAGTTACACCTAATCACACTGACCACCCTTCAACATCTTCTGTCCTTCTGTGACTGTTCTCTTGTGCTTGACTGCTTAAATATTTTAAATTTAAATGCTTTACTTTTTGTCTATTAGATTGTAAGCTCTTTGAGCAGGGACTGTCTTTCTTCTGTGTTTGTACAGCGCTGCGTACACTTTGTAGCGCTCTAGAAATGTTAAATAGTAGTAGTAGTAGTAGTAGATTTAAGCAGTCTATGTCACAGTTCAAGGGAACGGTGAGCCCTTGAACCATACCCAGGTCTGCCTACAACAGGTGAGTCACTCGGGCTAGGCAAAGTACTAGGCAAGACAGGACAAGGCTAGGCAAGACCAGACAAGGCTAGGCTGGACCAGGCAGACATGGCAGGAACTGGGACCAGACAAGGCAAAGCAAAACAAGGCAAGAAGAGCAAGAACTGGACCCAGACAAGCCAGACTAGATCCAGATGAGGAAAGGTAAAGCAAGGCAAAGACAGCTAGAACTGGACCCAGACAAGGCAAAGCAAGGAAGACTAGGCTAGAAGTGGGTCTAGACAAGGCAAAACAAGAAATGGATACATACAAGACAGGAAAAGACTAGAACAAGGAACAAAACAGACAAGGCAAGGCTGGAGCTTGGCAGGAACTCGGAGACACAAGGCTAGACTGGAACTTGAACAAGACACAGCACAAAAGGCTAGGAAGACCCATTGCAAAGGCACTGAAGGAGAGCAGGCACCACCCTCTAATACCCCAAGACCAGAAGTGGGGCTCCACAGATGTCCTGGAACTCCAGCACACTGCCCCTTTAAGGGTAGCTCTTCAGCGCGTATGTGTGCCCTAGAGACCAGGCACCCAGGAGCAGCACCAGGCAGGACACATAGCACTGGATACTGGAGGACCAAGCCAGTGGTCCAAGAGGCCTGACTGACCGCTGTGAGACCCACCAGAAAGGGAGAAAGGTGCTTTGGGGCAGGAACATGGTGTAGCCATGACAGTACCCCTTCCTCAAGGGCCTCCTCCCCACAGTCCAGGGTTTGGTTTCTTGGGAGACTGAACAGGAACCTTTCCAGGAGCACAGGAACAAAAGTAACAGACTTCCATAAGATGCCCTTGAAACCGCAGGCCCATCCAAAAGCAGAAGTGTCCCAGACTATATACCTATGGCCTAGTTCTTTGGGCACGGTATACGACATTGGAGATTGAAGAGACCCAAGAAAAAAAATTACAGCCAGGTCTGAATTTTGGATGCAAAAAGCAGCAAGTCTATACACTGAAGAAGCATCCCTCCAATAGGAGATCAACAGCATCCTTGCTATTCCAACACAGAGGACTCACCCGAGTTCATGGCCTTTGCAATCTGTCACACTTCAAGGTAACGGTGAACCCTTGGACCATAGCCAGGTCTTCCAAAGGCAGACAAATCACTCTAGCTAAGAAAAGCACTAGGCAAAGTACAAGGCTCAACAAGGCTAGGCTGGACAAAGCAGACAGGACTAGGCAGACATGGCTGGAACTGGGTCCAGACAAGACTAGAACAAGGGATACGACTGGATCTGAACAGGACAGCACAAGACTGGAACAAGGAACAAGACAGACAAGGTTAGGACTAGAGACAAAGTAAGGCAAGAACTCAGAGACAAGGCAAGGCAAGGTTGGAGCTTGGCAAGACAGGAACTCAGAGACAAGGCAAGGCAAGGTTGGAGCTTGGCAAGACAGGAACTCAGAGACAAGGCAAGACAAGGCTGGAGCTTGGCAAGACAGGAACTCAGAGACAAGGCAAGGTTGGAGATTGGCAAGACAGGAACTCAGAGACAAGGCAAGGCTGGAGCTTGGCAAGACAGGAACTCAGAGACAAGGCAAGACAAGGCTGGAGCTTGGCAAGACAGGAACTCAGAGACAAGGCAAGGCTGGAGCTTGGCAAGACAGGAACTCAGAGACAAGGCAAGACAAGGCTGGAGCTTGGCAAGACAGGAACTCAGAGACAAGGCAAGGTTGGAGCTTGGCAAGACAGGAACTCAGAGACAAGGCAAGGCAAGGTTGGAGCGTGGCAAGACAGGAACTCAGAGACAAGGCAAGGCAAGGTTGGAGCTTGGCAAGACAGGAACTCAGAGACAAGGCAAGGCAAGGTTGGAGCTTGGCAAGACAGGAACTCAGAGACAAGGCAAGGCAAGGTTGGAGCTTGGCAAGACAGGAACTCAGAGACAAGGAAAGGTTGGAGCTTGGCAAGACAGGAACTCAGAGACAAGGCAAGGCAAGGTTGGAGCTTGGCAAGACAGGAACTCAGAGAAAAGGCAAGGCAAGGTTGGAGCTTGGCAAGACTGGAACTCAGAGACAAGGCAAGGCATGGCTGAAGCTTGGCAAGGCTGGAACTGGGAGACAAGGCATGGCTGAAGCTTGGCAAGGCAGGAACTCGGAGACAAGGCATGGCTGAAGCTTGGCACGGCAGGAACTCAGAGACAAGGCATGGCTGGAGCTTGGTAAGACAGGAACTCGGAGACAAGGCAAGGCATGGCTGGAGCTTGGTAAGGCAGGAACTCGGAGGCACAAGGCTGGACTGGAACCTGGAGACACAAGGCTGGACTGGAACTTGAACAAGACACAGCACACAAGGCTAGGAAGACCTGTTGCAAAGGCACTGAAGGAGGCCAGATGCTGCCCTATTACCCCCAAGACCAGAAGTGGGGCTCCAGACATCATTTTGTATTTATGTCTTTATATTTTAATCTGTATTCTTTGGCCTTTTTTAGATAATATGTTGGACCCCTGTTGCAGGCCATTAGGCTGAAACACAGTCCATGTCGGGTCCTCTTTTATTTTAATAAAGTATAATTTCAAACATTTTTGATCAGTCTGAAGATCAGTAACAGCTAATTTTCTCAGGGTTCATGGAGGAGCTCACATCCTAATCCCCCATCTTGTGCAGGGATATCACGTCCCTCGTTTTGATTTCAATTCACTGTCCTTTTTTGGAAAATACTTAAAAGCCTATTTATTTAGTAATGTTTTGGGGTTTTTTTCTTTATTTATAAATTTTAACAAATATATCCAAGCATACTGCTTGTACCAGCAATACAGAGACTGAAAGAACAGAAACAGAGAGGGGCAGCTAAAAAATATAGGAGATTTACACAAAGGAAACAAATTATATAATTAGAAAAGGCTTAACATGATTAATCCCACATCATATTAAATTAGTCAGCATTAGATGATACAACCTCATTGGAGATTTTCTTTAGGTCCAAAAATGATCTCAACTGTTCTGAAGCAAAAAACATATATTTAACCTCCAAATATCGAACCTGGCATTTACATGGATAAGCTAATAAATACGAAGCACCAAGTTTCTTAACTTCAATTTTCATCGAAAGAAAAATCTTATGTCTTTCCTGTGTTGACCTTGTCACATCTGGAAAAATCCAAACCCTTTGACCACAAAATTGTATTTCACTATTCCGAAAATAAAGTCTCACAGTAGCATTTAAGTCCTGCTCAAAACCATTGAGACCAATAACATCAATTTTTCCTTCAAATCAGAGAAAGACTCTTCTAAAATAGTAGTCAAATCGTTAACATTATTTTTCCTTATTTTTGACTGTCCATTTTCAATAGTCCCTCTGGTTTATTAGTGGCATCTGATAAATAATATATCTTGTTAAGAGGAGGAATAGCTTCCAAAGGCAACTTTACATTGTCCATCAAATATTTTTTAAACAATTCCAGATGAGATATTCCTAGGACCTTAGGAAAGTTTAATAAATGCAAATTGAGTCTCATATTATAATTCTCCAATTGCTTTATTTTGCAGTGAATCACTGTTTTATCTTTTGCAATCGATGTAACAACTTCCTTAAGCTCTTTCACATCGGTCTGAACTTGTTCCACTTGCACATCTGGGTTCTTCTTAACTAACTCTAAAGAGAGGGTCAAAGAATCAACTTTACCTAAAAGCTTAGTCAGCTCCTGAGCCGATTTTCCAACTAAGTCCATCCTCTGCAGGGCCTTCCAGAGAGCCTCCAATGTCACCACCACAGGCACTGTCAAGACAACATCATCTCTCTCATTCTCAGTAGGAACTCCGGGTCTGGCTCCCCCGTGGGCGTAGTTTGGGGGGCGAGGGGGGCAGTGCCCCCCCCCCCAAACAAGCTGAGCTGCCACACACCATTCTCCAATCCCCCAAGCTGCCGGCAGCCTCTCCGAGAAAGCTGCACACACGCTACTTTAGACCTGTCCCCAGAAGCCTTTCTTTCTCCATCAATTTCCTGTTCCCGAATAGGCGGGAATCTGAAGGAAAAAAAAGGGCTTCCGGGACAGGTCTAAAGCAGCGTGCCTGCTTTTGCTGAGGCTACCTGGCGGGAAGGGTTAAAAAAAAAATGAGACCACGGGGGGGGGGGGGGGGGGGGGAGTAAGAGAGAGAGAGATGAAGAAGGAGCAGAAGATGGATGGGAAGAAGGGGTGTGGGGAAAGAGAGAGAGAGAGCAGAAGATGGATGGGACTAGGGGGGCTGCGTGGGAGGGAGAAGCAGCAGAAGATGAATGGGACGACTGGGTGTGGGGGAAAGAGAGGGAGCAGAAGATGGATGGGTGTGGGGGTGGGTGGAAGGGAGGGAGAAGGAGAAGAAAATGGATGGGACTAGGGGAAGGGGAACAGAGCAGAAGATGAATGGGACGGTGGGGGAGGGCGAGGTAGAAAAGGTAGAAAAGAAAAAAAAATATTTGTATTTTTTAAAGATTGAGATGTGACTGCTTTGTGAAATGTACATTTATTTAGTTTTGTATTTTGCAGTGTACAGGAGAAAAAAACATGTCTGTTTCTCTCTTACCAGTATTGCCCTGCTTATAGAGTCTGGCTTTCTTGGCTGGAGGTGAGGGGGGGGGGGGGGGAAGCTCCATTTCAGTTTTAGTCTGAATGGTTTTTTGTCTGAATGGTTTTCTGTGGTCCTATATGTATATATATATATATACTGGCTTCATATTCAGTGTTCTAGGTTTGTGTGTTTTGAATAACTATAATGAACATGATGTATGATGTATGTATGCAAATGTGCCATGCCCCACCCTTTGCCCCTCCTCCCAAATGAAACTGTCCCCCACACAAGCCTCTGGTTTAGCACCTTCTGCCTCCAAAGGCACTGAAGCCAATCCCCTTCCATCCGCTGAACACAGAGGTGGAGTGACCGAGGGAGGGGACAACAACATGTCCAGCCCCAGCAAAGATGACACTCCTCTTCTTTCACTCACAATGGGGACTCCTTCCAATGATATGTGGAGTACTAATGTGAACTTCCCCAAAGTATGCTACATCGGTGAGGAGGTAGAAGCTGGTGGGGGCACAGTCTTCACCACCCCCTTTCACTCAGTGATCCATGATGTCTTCCATGAACAGCATTTTGACATCTTTGGAATAAGTGAAACCTGGCTAGATGGAAGCGGGGGTTTACCACTGGAGCCCAACAGGTTTCAACATCCAACATCAACCAAGACCAGGAAGACGGGGTGAAGGGGTAGCTGTCTTGATTCGGGATACAATCAAACTGTGCAGAATTGCCATTCCCCAGCTAAATAAATCAGAATCTCTTTTAATCCAGTTAGAAGAGGAGAAACCAATCTGGCTGCTCATGGTAGACCGATCACCTCATAACACAATATCCATGCAAGAATTCCTTGATCTGATTACACAAGTGACCCTGAATTATCCTAGGATGGTGATTATGGGAGATTTCAATCTACACATTGAAACCCCAGATACCACCACAGCTGTCTTCCTGGACACGATGATAGCACTAGAATTCAGACAGGTGATCAACTCACCAACACATGAAAAGGGTCACATACTAGACTTGGTATTCTACAAAGGGGTTGATATTGAAGAATACCATGATAACAGTATTCAAATAACATCCCTATCATGGACAGACCATTTTCTAATTTAGTTTTCACTAAGTGACCACCTGAAACAAATGGCACTTCCCAGAGTTTGGAAGGAGATCAGAGACCAGAAAAAGCTGACTGCTGAGAATTTCCTAGAGGCCTTGGACTATCATATAACCATATCAAAACTCTCTAGATCACAATGTCACCTTGACCCCTGCCCCAACTACCTTCTGAAAAGCGCCCCTTCATGCTTTATCTCCGATCTCACCTCCCACTTAAACCTTTTACTTCAAAAAGGCTCTTTCCCCACCAAGCACGGTAACATATTACTAACACCTATCCCAAAGAATAAAAAGAAACCTGTGAATGATGTTACCAACTATCGTCCAATTGCATCATAGTAACATAGTAGATGACGGCAGAAAAAGACCTGCACGGTCCATCCAGTCTGCCCAACAAGATAACTCATATGTGCTACTTTTTGTGTATACCCTACATTGATTTGAACCTGTGTTCCTCAGGGCACAGACCGTGTAAGTCTGCCCAGCACTATCCACGCCTCCCAACCACCAGCCCCACCTCCCACCACCGGCTCTGGCACAGACCGTATAAGTCTGCCCAGCACTATCCCTGCCTCCCACCACCGGCTCTGGCACAGACCGTATAAGTCTGCCCAGCACTATCCCTGCCTCCCAACCCCCAGTCCAGCTTCCCACCACTGGTTCTGGCACAGACCGTATAAGTCTGCCCAGCACTATCCCCGCCTCCTAACCACCAGCCCCGCCTCCCGATCTTGACTAAGCTCCCGAGGATCCATTCCTTCTGCACAGGATTCCTTTATGTTTATCCCACGCATGTTTGAATTCCGTTACCGTTTTCATTTCCACCATCTCCCGCGGGAGGGCATTCCAAGCATCCACTACTCTCTCTGTGAAAAAATACTTCCTAACATTTTTCTTGAGTCTGCCCCCCTTCAATCTCATTTCATGTCCTCTCGTTCTACCACCTTCCCCTCTCTTATCCATACCTCCAATCACCAAATTATTGGAAAACAGAGTGACCTCACAAATTAATGAATATATTCAGAAATTCTCCATCCTCCACGAGTCCCAGTCGGGCTTCCAACCTGCCCACAGCACTGAAATGGTTCTTCTAACCTTAATATCTAAATTCAAACTTGAAATAGCAAACGAATACATCATCCTCTTACAATTTGACTTATCCAGCGCTTTTGACATGGTTGACCATTCAATCTTTACCAAACTCTTGGACAAACTTGGGATCGGTGGAAACATTATCAACTGGATTAATAACTTCATTACTACCAGATCCTATCAAGTCAAAGGAGCTACAAATCTATCATCCCCATGGTCATCAGAATGTGGAGTACCACAGGGATCTCCACTCTCCCCGATACTTTTCAACTTTATGATGATCCCCTTGGCCAGAATACTAACTAAACATGGTCTAAATCCTTTCATTTATGCCAATTACGTCACCATATATATCCCCTTTAAATTCAATTTATCTGAAATCCACGACAAAATCAATACTGCCACTACCACTCTAACCTCCTGGGCTAATGCTTTTAAAATGAAATTAAATAAAGAAAAAAACGCAGTGCCTGGTTCTCTCTTCCCAATACTCCCCTTATCTCCCAACTACTCTCAACACCCCTGATGTCAAACTCCCCATATCTGACAACTTAAAAATACTGGGAGTAACGATAAACAGCCATTTATCTTTTGATAACCGCGCTAAGCTCACCATGAAGAAAATGTTTAATATGATGTGGATATTGAAACGAGTGAAGCCTTATTGCCCACTCAACACTTGGAACCTGATACAGTCTACTGTTATTACCCACGCCGACTACTGCAACAGTGTCTTTTTAGGATGCAAAACCCAAATACTGAAAAGACTCCAAACTGCCCAAAATACGGCTGCCAGACTTATTTTTGGCAAATCGAAATTTGAAAATGCATCACCTCTTCGAGTAAAGCTTCACTGGCTCCCCATCAAAGAAAGAATAAATTTTAAGATCAATACAATGACCCACAAGATCATCCACGGCGAATCCCCTGGCTACATGAATGAATTGATCGACCTCCCTGCTAGAAACAGATCTAATTCTTCATGAACTTATCTTAACCTACACCTTCCCAATTGTAGAGGAATTAAGTACAAGACCTACTACGCATCCAGTTTCTCCTTTTTGGGCAGCCAGCTTTGGAATGCTATACCCAGACCAATCCGATTAATAAACGACTTCTTGCCCTTTAGAAAAATGCTGAAAGCTCATCTCTTTAAGCAAGCCTACCCAAATGCCCCAACCTAATCTCGCCAACTTCCACCACCAATTCTGTTCTGATTTAAATACCAACCTCCCATCCTTCTCTTTCCATCTCTCCTTAATTTTATCCCTCCTTACCCTTTCTCCCAAATTACACTATCCTATCTACCCTCTTTTATCCTAGTCATATATTATCTAGCTCAACTTATCATACACTATTAAGCCCAACTTTACATTGTTTTACTACTGTTTTATTAAAATTCTATTAACTTTGTATTTCAAATTACTATGTAAGCCACATTGAGCCTGCATTATGTGGGAAAGCGCGGGGTACAAATGTAATAATAATAATAATATCCACACATAGATGAAAAGACAGCTACAGTGTATTTGGAATGCACACTTAGCTAAGACTTAGAGGCAATGGAGCCACTAAAAAAGATCCTATGTCCCACTCACAAACGCTCACCTTGGTTTTCTCCAGAACTTCGTACCCTTAAGCGTGAAGGACAGAAATAGAAAAGGAGAGGGCATAAATCTTGCCTGGATGAGGACAGGCTAAATTGTAGGAATCACATAACAAAGTACCACCAAGCCTTAACAGCAGCCAAAAAACAATATTTCTCTCAATGCATTGAACAGGCTGCCAATTCAACCAAGCACCTGTTCAGCATAGTAAACAGTCTACTGCAACCCACACAACAGAACCAGCTTGCCCAGTCAGAACTGAACTGCAATGATTTTGCTGCATACTTTGCCAACATAATTAAAAGTCTCCACCTGGATTTACAGGCAGTCCAACCCAGTCTATAATCAGCTAACCAAGAGCGCACAAACTCACCCCCTCCTGACAGACATATGGGACTCTTTTAACCCAATAACAGAGGAAGGCCTTGACAAAATCCTAAGACACCTTTGACCAACTATCTACTCCCTCAAACCCTGCCCATCAAAGATAGTGTAGCAGACAAGCAGAGGCTTCATAGAAGGTGCCACAAAAATCGTGAACTCCTCTCTTTCTAATGGGCAACTACCAACAGCATTAAAATGGACAGTGGTGCGTCCTTTACTAAAGAACAACCTTGACCAGGACAAACTTCAAATTACCAGCCAGTATCCAACATGCCATTTTTAGGAAAACTTATAGAACAAACAGTCTATGATCAATTCAAAGATTGGCAAGAAGAGAGAAACTGGCTAGATCCATGTCACTCTGGATTCAGACCCGGCTATGGAACAGAAACAGTTGTAGATGATCTTTGCAAAAACCAAGATGGGGATTTGCCTCAATGTTAGTACTGCTAGATTTCTCAGCAGCTTCCAACACTGTGGATCATGATATTATGATAGCATGACTGGCAGAAACAGGTGTCAGTGGAACAGTACTTGCCTGGTTCAGATCCTATCTCTCAGAGAGGCAACAGTCCATAGTGATCGATAGCACCTCATCACCACAATGGGCAGTGACCTGTGGGAAACCACAAGGAACTATACTGTCTCCTATTGATAATAGTGAACCTTCTGGGCCTACACTGAACCAAAGTTCCTGAGGGTTAAAGCTGCCTGTTCTTAAAATCCTGCCATTTGTCTGACCCAGAAATAAGTCTTCGTGACAAGCAAGCTTTGCAGAAAAGAGGAACTTGGAGCTAGCCAGGGGCGTTGGACAGAATGTGGAAAAAGGGTTTTTGTAGCCATCTGCACCTGCAGGTATGTGATAAGAGATGACTAGTGAAATGGACTGTGAAGCAAGAGAATAAACATTATTATCTTGGTCTATACCACCTAAACATCTTGATCAGTGTTAGAAGAAAAGGAGAACTTGAAAAAGGCGGGTTTAGTGACGTGTCTCCCATAGACTCAATGTTAAGTTTTCCATATATAAGTTAATGTATATCATATCATATTTCTGTTGAGAAGTGCTGTGAGAATGCACATGTCTGCGTCCTGTACTCTCCCATGAGAAAAGCCTTATGTACTCTGCTAATAGTGACTGTCTATTTTTCTAACTTGGTAAGTGAATAAAACCTAGTATTTTCTCATATTCTTGTGGCGTGCATTTTGTTTCTCCCTAACTACTGGAGTGCATGGAGTACTCCTCTGGGTTGGGAAGAAATTAATAAATAAACACTATTCTGTTCAATATCTACCAAGCCACAAGCCAAGCTGATTCGGTCGAAGGACACTCAGTTCTACATCTATGCGGATGACGTGCAGCTACTCATACCCATTGAACCTGACTTACACAGAGCCCTGAATAAACTGACTACTTCTCTAAAATCAATTCAAGAATGGGCTAAAAACAACAAACTTTGCCTGAACCCAAGTAAAACCAAGCATCTATGGGTCCCTAATACAAGTGGGGACATAATTGACATCAAAATTTCTTGGTACAAGATTTTTACCGTATTCAAGAAAGAACCTCCCAGTCCATACTTTTCCAATTAAAAAAACAAAACAAAGCAGGTAATCCTAATGGACACAATCATATGCCTTTTGAGCATCAAGATTGACCACCAGTGCTGTGATGTCTCATGTACCACAATGACCTAAAGGGGGTCAGCACTCAAGAAAACGATCTAGATGTCATAGATAATACACTGAAATCTTCTGCTCAGTGTGCGGCGACAGTCAAAAAAGCAAACAGGATGCTAGGAATTATTAGGAAAGGGATGGTGAATAAGACCAAAAATACTATCCCTTTGTATCGCTCCATGGTGCGACCGCACCCAGAGTATTGCATTCAGTTCTGGTCGCCGTATCTCAAAAAAGATATAGCGGAATTAGAAAAGGTTCAAAGAAGAGTGACCAAAATAATAAAAGGGGGTGGAACTCCTCTCATATGAGGAAAGGCTAAAGAGGTTAGGGCTTTTCAGCTTGGAAAAGAGATGATATGATATGATATGATTGAGGTCTACAAAATCTTGAGTGGTGTAGAACAAGTAGAAGTAAATCGATTTTTCACTCATTCCAAAAGAATAAAGACTAGGGGACACTCAAGGAAATTACATGGAAATACTTTTAAAACAAATAGAAGGAAATATATTTTCACTCAATGAATAGTTAAGCTCTGGAACTTGCTATCGGAGGATATAGTAACAGCAGTTAGCATATCTGGTTTTGGACAAAATCCTGGAGGAGAAGTCCACAGTCTGCTGTTGAGACAGACATGGTGAAACAACTGCTTGCCCCAGGATTGGTAGCATGGAATGTTGCAGCTATTTGGGTTTCTGCCAGGTACTTGTGACCTGGCTTGGCCACTGTTTGGAAAACAAGATACTGGGCTAGTTGGACCATTGGTCTGACCCAGTATGGCTACTCTTACATTCAGCTATGATTCTACGTACATTCCATACTTCCTGTATAGATTGCACAAACCCCATCTGATCGGCATGACTGAGGTCAGGCAGTAGATAAGCTAATCCAGTTGCCAAAATCTTTGAATGAGCTTGATTTCAAAATTAAGAAAAGAAATAGGCCTGTATGAGTCCACTGACAATGGATTCCAGCCTGGTTTAGGAAGCACTACTATAATAGAATGGTTCTCATGAGGTGGAAATGCCACAGACTCACAAACTTGCTCGATATAGGCCTCTAAAGCCAAGGAAATCTGATCCTGCAAAACTTTGTTAAATTCTGCACTCATACCATCTGGACCTAGAGTTTTCACCAAGGGGGTTTGCTTTATAGCAGACAAAAATCAGCTTACGTAAGGTCTCATGATCTTGCTGCTGAACCTCAGGCAAGACCAATGATGACACATAGGACTGAATCTCCCCCAGGCCCACTGGCTGACGCCAGTAGAACAGTTTAAAACACTGTGAAAACAATGAGGTTAACTGAGCTGTATTTGTAATGGTTCTACCCTGTTGAGTAATACCTGAATACAATCTTGGACCTGTCCAAGGATGAACTAGACGGGCAAATAACTTCTCTGTCTGATTACCCTAACGACCATAGCCTATGCTTACAGTAAAACATGACTTAACCACTTTCTCATGTACATGAACACCCAATGCCACTGGAGCTGCCTTCAAATTTCCCCTATTCACCTGGGACTAGAAAGCCATGCACATTTACAGTGGTCCACCTGATGTTCCAAATACAACAGTTCCTTAGAAAGGTTTTTCCTTTTAGCAGCAACATAAGCAACATTAGCCCCCAAATATTCATGGCTGGGCCATGTCCAGACATCAGGATTAATTATCTGGTACTAAGGGAAATTACAAAGGCCACTGGATCTTACGTGGGCCCCTGATGAATATCGGGCAGAACCTGCATAAGTACAAGTACTTCTCTTCTTTCTCCCTTCCCCCTCCCCCTAAAGCACATCACTTTGAAATACTGTGAGGCTGCCACTATAGACTGCGGCATCCATTTTCTCCAAGGAGCCACAACAAGCAGGAGCGAGTGGGCAGCGTTCCTGCCTATAGGACTCAACTATACAATCAATGATTGAAAAGGTAGGCCTGGGAGTGCCTAAGGGGATAGAAGGGAGGGGAGATGAGGAGGTCGTGATACGTTTCAGGAGAGTAGGGGGAAGGGAAGGATATCGGCACACTAGGGCCAACACCCAACAGTTATGCGGGTACCAGCTGATATTCAGTGCTAAAAACCACATAGCTAACCAGCCAAATTTAGGATAGCTTTTGAGCTATCCTAAATTCGCCCGGTTAGCTATGCAGGTGCTGGCATTGAATAATGCCGGTATCTGCATAACTCCTAGCCCAGTGCCACCTCCTGTACCAAACCCTGACCTATCCACTATTTTGATGGCCGGTCAGAAATGATATTCAGTGGCACTGCCCAGTTAAGCACCACTAAATAACTGTAGCTGGGTGGTCCCGCTTAAATTGCTTTAAATCTCGGTCCCCAGGAATTTTATAAAGTTTTTCCCACGTGTAATGCCTGTTTCACACATAGAAAAAAAAGGCTTTTTTAAAACTGCATCTACTAGGTATTCCCAGGAAGAATAATTTGGATGGAGTGGAGGCAGAACTGCAATCTACATTGTGACAAGGCAAGCCCCAGAGATGCCCCAGTGAAGCAGTTGAGCACAGAACTATGGGTCCCAGAAGTCCTTGCAAGAATGAGAGAAGACAGTAGTCCTAAAAAGATGGAATGGATTCCCAGCCCCTGCAGGGGAAGAAATGGCTCGAGGCAGGGTGAACCTGTTACTCCCTTCCCCACTAGAGGGAGAGGGAAGGATGAAGCTCAGTTTCCCTGGCTTCACCATCAGTATATAATTCCCCCCAGCTGTGAGGAGAGGAGATTTCCTGGAGGCTCTCAGTCACCAGGAGAGAGGGGAGACGAAGGGAGAGAGAGAGATTCCATGGAGTATGTGGAGGAAGGAAGTAGCCTGCAAGTAGAGCTGGCCAAGGGAGAGGAGCCGGCTACCATGGAATGGGAGAATTCAAAGGTTGCCCTGCCCAGCACATGAAGGCAGTGGAGGAGGCCACACCGGGCGTGGTGCTGAGAGGTGGGAGAAACTGCCAACCCTGCTCCTTACAGGGTTCCCTCTGTGCTGTGAAAAGGCAGGTGATTTGTGGTACTGGTTTGATGTGCAAAGACTGTCCATGAAGATTTGTTCTGAACTGTTGTGCTCTATTGGAAGTGTGCTGAACTCTTACTAAACCCTTCTGAAGGAGGGGGAAGGGAAAGCTAATGCCCTTGTAGAGGACCTGATGTCTTGAGGAGCTGGGCGTTTGCTGAGGGATTTTGAGACCTGGACTGTACCTTTTTCTTTTGAAGATTATCTTATAAGGACTGGACCTTTTCTTTTGAAGACTATATTAAGAAGGCTGTACCTTTTTGTTTTGAAGAATATATTTTGATTTTTGGTATGATATTGCCTTGATAATAAAATACTTTGGCCCTGAGTCCCAGTATCAGCCGTATTCTGTCCAGGGATCCCGGGAGCCCCGCAAGCTTGCCGGCTCCACCCAAGAGGAAGAAGTGGACCCCCTTTACAACATATGGATTTTATGAAATACGCAAGTACACACACATGTATTCCAAGTTCAGAGCAGATTTAAATGCGTGCTCCTGGAGCCAGTTCTGGTAGCCTATTTCATAAACGTATAGATGTGTACTGTTATAAAATCAGGAAAATACAATGTTAGGGATCAATGGGCAGGGTCTGCTCCTTGCTGTTAACGCAGAGGTCACTGCCATGAGCTAATTGTTAATACAGCAGATCACACAAAAGGTATACTTTACACACAGTAGTGACTTTTTGTCTGCATTAATCACAGGACAGCTCATCACATCTTGCTGGAAACACCCCAACAATTAATGCAGAGGTTTTTATGTTACTGCATGTTAATTTTTGTTGGTACCACATAGTAACTACAAATCCTTTAGTGCAAATGGGGGCCTTAACTGGCTAGAGGAAATACTAGAAGCTGTTGTTTTTTCAAAGGAGGTGTTACAAAGTATTGACTGAAAGGGTGTCCAAACTTTTGCACCTGTCATATGCACTCAATTTCTTATTCTGAATCTATAAAGAAAATCAAATAGTAATTATGCATTATCCCCTGCATTCTATAAACGTTGTCTAAATGCACGTGCCAAAATCTGGGAGCGATGCTGAGATGCACATGCAGCTTTACTGGTTTAACAAGCCAATTAACAACTGGGCGCTATCAATTATTGATATTAACTGGCAACAATTAGGATTTGCTTCTGCATCTGGCTGCACGTAATAAAGGCCTGACTACCATAGCGTGCATCTCAAAAGGGGATGGGCCACCATGGGAGGAGCATGGGCATGTCAGGGGCATTCCAAAAATTTGCACTCACAGTTATAGAATATTGGGTCAGTGCCCCCAACTTGGGTGCCAGCATTTACACCAGGTTTCAAAAAAATGTAAGTCTGGCACGAGATCTGCATAAAGCGTTGGTCTATTACAGGCATGCACCGTTTACAGAATAGCATTTAGCACCGACCTTTTCAGCGCCTAATTTTGCGTGCCATTTTTAAAATCTGGGCCTATATCTTAAGATAGATGTCTTGCTTAACTCTGTATCATTCAGAGGTTGTGTTAGTTTCTGTTCATTTAGGGATTAAGTGAAATATACAAATTGAACAGAGCTGCTAAACTTTTGCACCCAACTGTAGTTATATAGATTTGGTTCCCTGTTATTTTTAAAATTTCACAGCTCAGTATTCAGCCAGAGCAGTTACAGGGTTGTTTGTTTTTTGTTTTTTTTTTTTCAAATAGATGCAAGCTGCTGCAGATGGAATAACTCTGGATATTCAGTACCAGTATCTGAATAATGGCCAGCACTGAATATCTGGATTCAGTGGTGAGCTGGTGGTGCTATGCAGGTAGTTAACTGGATAAAATTAGGGCATTTTGTTTTTAAACTGTCCTAACTTTCTCTGCTAATTGGCAGAATATCGCCGCTAATCAGCTATCTCCAGAGACCGCCCTCACTCTGCCCATTGATCACTCTACTGCTATCAGTACCAGTATCTGAATAATGGCCAGCACTGAATATCTGGATTCAGTGGTGAGCTGGTGGTGCTATGCAGGTAGTTAACTGGATAAAATTAGGGCATTTTGTTTTTAAACTGTCCTAACTTTCTCTGCTAATTGGCAGAATATCGCCACTAATCAGCTATCTCCAGAGACCGCCCTCACTCTGCCCATTGATCACTCTACTGCTATCAGCCAGTGCCAGGGTGGTCTACAATGATATTACTGCTGATAGTCCTAGTCAATGGCACTTATCTAGGTAAAAAGTGCTCCTACCCAGACAAATGGTTTCGAATATCGGCCTCTCAGTTCTTGGCCATAGTTTAACACTGTGGTGCCACCATCTGTTTCAGTACTATTGTTTCTTGACTTACTCTTATGTTTAAAGTATCTAAAACCTACAACAAATGCCACAGAGTCTACAGACTGAACTATCTTCTTGTGCATGACTTTGTCTTTTGCAAGTTCAAAATCATCGTTAATATTTTATATAGAACATTTTAAAAGGGATACTTACTTTCTACAAAGTAAAAAGGGAGAACCATCACGAAACATCCAGGGTTAAACCATTGGAAAAAATAAAAAGAAGACAATTAGTAATTTAATAGAGACTCCAGAATTTAACATTCCCTGTCAGTTACAACACACAAAAAAAGAAAGCCAATATTACAAATAAACATTTTTGTTTTTGCTTTTTGTTTTTCCAAATAGTAAAACTGGCTGCTGTTGGCTTCTTTTTATTCTTACTATATTAGTTTTAAAAAAATTCTAAATGGATACTAAATAAAATGATATACGAAGCACATTAGGAGATGATCAGCATCTGATGATGTAATAAGATATGTGGTAGGAAAGAGCAAGAAAGTAACATAATTAAGCTAAAAGTACATTCCCTATATTCAAGGTCTCATATGTATCTAATATACAATGCAGCTAGCATGAAGAACTCATTTGCTAATGACTGCCATCAAGGATGCCAAATGTCCTGCTTCACTCAAGCTCAAGAACTTTGAAATCCCAACACTTTTCACGTATTTTTTTTCTTGTGATGTAAATATCAGAGGCATACAGAACAGCAATTAAAATATGTAAGATTCCAACTGCTATTCCAATGGGTTTATAGTAAATAACCACAATACACAGCAAAACAGGAAAACACCTGTACGTGAAGTCCAAGGAAAATGAAGTAGAAAGTGTGACACAAGCTTCAACACAGGGAGTGTCTATCATAATTCCTTTATTGCACCAAACAAAAACCCGAAATGGGGATGTGTTTCGGCGAAGAGAGAGAGGATGAACTGAAAATCCCTGGGTTATTGATAACCCAAAAATAACAGGCCTGAGTAATCCTAATTTATACAATTGGATCAATATTTTCCATTTGGCCAACACTGATTCATTCAGCAGCAGATATTGTATTTTTGACCACTGAGGCAAGCGGTTCTTACCATTGAAACATGGCCCCGTGTGTCAGGTCTTTATTTAGTGAAATAAAGGAATTGTGATAGACACTCCCTGTGTTGAAGCTTCATTCTCTACTTCTTCATTTCCATTTATAGTAAATATAAGACACAATACAACATTGAAGGGCAACAGTCAAAATAGCTGTCTCCAAGGCAACTCAATTGTGTGCTTTAGAACTACAGCAAAACATCAGACACAAATATTCATTCATTATTGAGCTATATTGCTATGATATTTCAAGCAGACACAGTTGTGGGCCAAAGTCAAGGCAGTTCTCTAAATTACTACTCAAAATCAAATTCTTCGGAGAGTTTTCTAGGTTTGTTTTGCTTTGTCTTTTTTTTTTTTTTTTTATAAATATTCACAATAGTTCAAGAAAACTCTTGATATGAAAGATAGGGGGACATAGGTAATATAAATTCAAATTATGCAAATATTCATATAACAAGAAACATATTATTTCCTCCCTCTAATCTCAAGTCCACAATTTACGAGAGAATACAAGGTAGAATTCCATGTAATATATGTTCCACTAATTAAAGTATGAAAATGAGGAGAAACTTAAGGGCCTTATCTATGATAATTAAGGAGTCAATGATGATATTATTGCTGGCTGCAGGTTAGGAGTTATGGCAACCTTCAAGTCTAGAAAAGAACTTAAATGATAGGAGCATAAAAAATATATTTAACTGAATTGACTTTCAATACACATTTGCAAGAAAAATTAAGCCAAAATAAACCACCCAATTGTAATACCTTATTTTATATCATCCTTCTATCCCCAACATACTTAGGAGCTCATTTTTAAAACAAAAAACGGCCAAAAATGGCATAATAGACAGATAAACACAGTTTTCACAGAAAAACATATAAAGTACATAATCAAACCAACCAAAATAAAAATGCCCAAGTCTGCTAGCTGAAGAAAAGAAGACATTCCCAGAGGGGGTGTTTCATGGGCATGACATGGCCAGTGTTACGTGATGAATGTTTACTGACGATAACGGATAGCAAAATGACTACCTGGGGGCAGAAAGAAAAACGCCCTTAGACCTGCTTTAAAAGTGTCTAGGGTAAGGCAAAACATGTCTTTAGACTCATTTGTGATTTTGCTGAGTTGGAGAGGTGGGAGTAGTTATTTGTAAGAAATAGTGGAGAGTTGCTGAGTGCTTTGGTATGTTTGCATGTTTGTCCCAGTCTGAACCTTTTGAACCTTACGTTTCCTACCTTGCCTCCTGTGTGTCTCACCTCCTCAAGTACTTTTCCACACCTGCCAGCCCCCCCAGCCACACCCATCCCTTCCTCTCTACTTGTCCCCTTCCCCCAGCAAACCCTCACAGTCTCCAAATCCCAACATCTCCTATTCTACATATTTACCTGCTTGTCTTCTGTCTATCATTGTTTCCCTGTTTGTCACTGTGCTCTGTGCTGCTGCTATTTGTATGAGAGTTGTGTGTGTGTGTGTGTGTGTGTGTGTGTGTGTGTGTGTGTGTGTGTGTGTGTGTGAGGACTGTTTGCTGCTGCTGGGAGAGTAAGTGCTTAATGCTGCAGCTGTGTATGTCTGGATAGATTGTTGGTGATGGGAGAATGAGTGTTTTGGGCAGCTGGTATGTATCTCATGAATGTGTGCTGATGCGGATGCTGGGTCTGGGTCTCAGAAGGTGTAGTAGGTGGAGGTATGCGCAGTGGTGTTTCTGAGGTCAGTGGGTTGCACCTGTGATGGCAATCACGGATGCATTGCATGCTTTGAAGGCTCACACCTTACTGGAGATGGATGAGAGTTTGGATTGGAGGCCCCCGAGGAGATATCCCTATCAGAGTGTCTTCAAGCCCTGCACCCACTTCCTGGACCTCACTGACTAGGAATTCCTTACTAGGCTCCAGTTGGACAGGGCTGCCATACAGTTCCCTCTGTGACAAGCTACAACTTATCCTACATCCCAGGACATGCAGGATTAATCCTGTGCCAGTCCACCTGAAGGTCTAGAGATGGGGATAACCAGTGAGGTAATTAAATTTGCTGATGACACAAAGTTATTCAAAGTTGTTAAATCACAACAGCATTGTGAAAAATTGCAAGAGGACCGTACAAGACTGGGAGGCTGGGAATCCAAATGTCAGATGACGTTTTAATATGAGCAAGTGCAAAGCGACGCATGTGGGAAAGAGGAACGCAAATCAAAAAGCTACATGATGCAAGGTTCCACATTAGGAGTCACTGCCCAAGAAAAGGATCTAGGTGTCATCGTTGATGATACGCTGAAACAAAGGAGGTTAGATTGAGAACAGGAGGCAGCATGATGTCTAAAAGCTGAAGCCAATTAGGTTGATCTGCTTTTCCCTCTCCTTCATTTAGCCATCATCCATGTTCACCCAAAACAAAGCACGCAAACCTATGAGCTGCTCTATCCACAATGTCATTATTGTTGGTAGCATTTTTATTTGATCTCATTTATATTTTCAAAACATGCCGGCTTGTGCAAAATACGGATGCACACAGAGGATGTATTAGTTTCATTGATTAGAGTACTAATTAGTTCTACATTGTAAATCATTGCATCATTTGGAGGAGCTGGTTATAGGGACTCCCTGTATTCATGCAGAGATGTTTTCACCTTGTAAAGGGCCACCAAAACAGACATCACGTTATGAGAATCAGGTGATTAACAATCAGAGTTACTATTTATAAGTGCAATTAGGTATAAACTGTGTTCTTTCAGACTTTACTTATTTTGGACTGCTTTTGGTCTTACTGATCTGTACATCTGCTGTCTAGAATTTTGGAAGAAGGAAATGAGAAAATAAAAATTAAGTTTTGGATGTACTCTGTAGAAGTTGTTGTTTACTTTTGCAGTGTGTGTACGGATGCCTGTTCTGGTATGTGCATGTGATAATGTTTGAATAACTGTTTATATGTGAATCATTTGTTTACTCTTTTCAAAAATACTAGGACTAGGGGGCACACAATGAAACTTCTAAGTAGTAAATTTAAAACAAATCTGAGAAAATATTTCTTTACTCAATGAGTAATTAAACTCTGGAATTCGTTACCACAGGAAAAAGCAAATTAGCTTAGCAGGGTTTAAAAAGGTTTGGATAGTTTCCTAAAAGTCTAGAAGCCATTATTAAGATGGACTTGGGAAATTCCACTGCTTATTTACAGGAAAAACAGCATAAACTCTGTTTTACTGTTCTGGAATCTTGTCAGGTATTTGTGACCTGGACTGGCCACTGCTGGAAACAAGATACTGGACTTGATGGACCTTTGGTCTGTCCCGGTATAGCAGCACTTGTGTTCTCTCACCTTTCTGGCACCTACCAGTCAGTGTTAGCAAACAATGCAAGCCTCACCCAGACCGCCATCTTCAACTGCCTTGCCCAGTTCCTCAATGCATTCCTCACCTCAGACAATATTACCTTCCCTATTACTGCCCAAGCATTCCATAAGAACATAACGCCTATGTCCTAGGGGAAGCAGTCTGATGTGAAACTGAGCCATTGACTGCACAAACATCGCACTCAGGCCCCCCTCCCCCCCCCCCCCAGCACACAAGAAGATCTACAGGAAAAGAAATTCATTTCACTCCATGAACATGTGTGTGCCTGCTACCCAGGCTCCATCCTCAATGCCTACATCCTCCAGCATTCAGGAATCTACCACAGGTTTAACTGAGGGGAGATAACCGGCGGCTGGCTCCTAGGTAAACAGTATAGAGATTCCCAAAGCCTACACCTGCTTCCCCCTCCTAACCTTCAACACACTCCCTCCCTCTAGATGCCCCCAGAATCCACAACTATTACCTCACTTCCAAAAGGTCACCATACCAGGCAATACAAACCCATGTCTCTGATTATGCTGTCCCCTACAGGTGACAGAGCCTACTTCCAGCAAACCTGACTCATGACTACTACTACTACTTAACACTTCTAAAGCGCTACTAGGGTTACGCAGCGCTGTACAGATTAACAAAGAAGGACAGTCCCTGCTCAAAGGAGCTAATAACTAGACAGATATGAAACTTCGTGTTCAAATCTGCAATCACAAACATGGATGTGCCTCATTAATGTTACTAGCACATGATGCGGGCTTCCTTACCTCTAAAGAAACAGATTTCCTACTTGTACCGCACCCAGTGGTTCCAACTTTCTATTTCTTACCCAAGATTCATAAATCTTTAACAGACCCACCAGCTCGCCCAATAGTGTAAGGCAACGGATCCCTACTTGAACCTTTATCCTAATTTGTTGATTATTTCTTAAGACCATACATCCCATGTCAAGTCTACTTGGAACACTACATTGGTTTGGATTTATCAATTAAACTGGACTTTTTTACACATCGTCTAAGATCTTGTCTTTGTGTCATCTTCGCTGTGTTCCTTGTTCCAAATTTTGGAACTCAGGATGTGGATAAGTCTCAACACAAACACAGTTTCTGGGAAACAGTGGAAGATACCAATGTTTCAGCTAAGAAATCCAGAGCTCATCACAATAAGACTATGACAGCGATATTCGAATCAGATGCAGTGTGGAACTTGCCTGCTATAAACACAAAGATCCACTGGAAACTAGCGGTGACGCTTTTAGTTTCTGGCAGCAAAGGCAAGTGAAATGGCTGCTACTGAACCAGCTTGCACCAAAGTTCCTGTGTACACAAGCCACTTCTGTACCATCTGAAAGAATTATTTCTGCTGCTGGACAAATTATAGCTGCAAGACACAGTTGTCTAAACCCAGCCAAAGTGGACAAAATGATTTTTCTCAATAAAAACTGCAAAATTCTATTCTATTCCCTGTATTTATAACCCACTATTATCCCTCAGGAATCAAAGCGAGGTATATATGCATGTTTTGCATGTGGTGGGGATGTCCTGCTGTTGCCACAGATGTTTCTTCGACGCAGGGACCCAGTACCACTATTTCACATTTTGTGTAGTGTATTTTTGATTGGCGGAAACGTTTATCTCCAAACATCTGACATTTTCAGTACATCCTCTGTCAAAATGTTTTATTTTTTTATTTTTGAATATCAGAAAACATTTAGTTTTTTCTTCCATGATGGACTTGCACTTTTAGATGTTTCTGATAAATGTTTATTTTGCCATTTGAATGTCATATCAAAAATGCCCCTCTTAGTCTTCATCCATTCCTCAACAGAAAAATTTCATTTTGCTTTGTTTTATTCCAGTTTTATCAGTTTGTTTCATTTTGTTTGTGTGTACTAAAATAATGTGCACTAAATTAAATAGGATACATTACCATTTTAATATGTGCTATTTTGTTTACTGAGCACTAAAACGAAATAACACAAAATGAAATAAACATACATATCTCTACCATGCAATTCAGCTCCTTATAGAACATGGGCTCTGAATCCAGTCAATAAATATTGCCTAATTTTCTCCCCACTGCAAACCTTAGCCATCCAGGGGAGAATCTTGTGCTCAAGTCAATCCCTTTGCTATTCAAATGACTGTTGTGAAAAAATACATCATATTGCACTCAATACATCTAAAGCATGCATAACGAACTCCAGATTGCATATGAGTGAATTTGTTAAGAGATTTCTATTCAAAACACCAATTTAAAAAGGGAACTTGTTTTGAAGGCAAAATCATTAACGTGTATTTTTAAAGTGTTTCTGGATGGGAGGAGAAAGTGGTTTTGGCTGGAGGAATATTGAAGACTTGGAGCAGTATGGGCCACATTTTCTGTACGTTTCACCTAACCTGATGATAGAGATGAATACACTTCAGAGACCTATGAATTATTTTGTTATAATAGGTCATTCTGCAAACCAAGACACAAGGAATATGGATCCAGGAACAGTAAATGAAAGTGCTCAAGAGAAAATTTCTCGGAGGCCGGTCCTATACCCCACTACCTTCACTACCAGCTGTTAAGGGGGAAATGGAGTCCTTGGAGCCTCAGCAGTAGAATATGGCTGGTGCACTGAGTAGCATTCAGCAGATCTAGGCAGTTGCTAACAGGACTGGGGAGTCTATGCTGGACTCACCATCTGCTGAAGTTCAGGATTGTTGACTTCTGCAGTAGTTAGTAATGGTATGGATTCTCCCTCCATATGGGAAGATGTCAAGGAAATCACTTTGAAAACAGCTATATTTTCATCTACACTTGGCTACACTTAGTCTATACACATGGCTCTGCTTAGAGAGGTCTCCAATTTGGAGATCAGTTTCAGGCTGGCTCTCTCAGCTATGTAAATTTTCTGGGAAAACTGTTGTAAATATTTATTAGAGGGTACAACAGGAGTATACAAGACCACCATTCTTGATAAAGATTTTTAAAAAATTTCAGTGTTGGGAGTCTTCTATGGCTGGGATAACTAAGAGCCACTCTTGGCTTGAGTATAAAATGGAGAAGACTGAAATTCCTTAAGGTTCAATAATTTGCAGTTTCTTAATTTTCCTTATTACATAGTAACATAGTAGATGACGGTAGAAAAAGACCTGCACGGTCCATCCAGTCTGCCCAACAAGATAAACTCATATGTGCTATTTTTTGTGTATACTTTACCTTGATTTGTACCTGTCTTTTTCAGGGCACAGACCGTATAAGTCCGCCCAGTACTATCCCCGCCTCCCAACCACCAGCCCCGCCTCCCACCACCGGCTCTGGCACAGACCGTATAAGTCTGCCCAGCACTATCCCCGCCTCCCACCACCGGCTCTGGCACAGACCGTATAAGTCTGCCCAGCACTATCCCCGCCTCCCAACCACCGGCTCTGCCACCCATTCTAGGCTAAGCTCCTGAGGATCCCTTCCTTCTGAACAGGATTCCTTTATGTTTATCCCACACATGTTTGAATTCCGTTACCGTTTTCATCTCCACCACCTCCCGCAGGAGCGCATTCCAAGCATCCACCACCCTCTCCGTGAAAAAATACTTCCTGACATTTTTCTTGAGTCTACCCCCCTTCAATCTCATTTCATGCCCTCTCATTCTATTGTTCTAGGACTTCCCCTATTTTTGAGATATATTGAGTCTTATTCATTATTGGTAGCATCTATAGTTTATTATACTTTTGCTTTTCTCAGGAGGCTGTGGGATGAAGATGGAATTGATCAATTGGATCATGTTAATTTAACTACACTGTTGAAATCTTCTCTTCAGAAGACAAACAGGACAGCTCTAGTATCTCTTTATTTTGCTTGCTGAGAGGGGGGGTATTAAAGATTGTTGTTCAAGGAGAGGCTGGCTTTTATGGCCATAAAATACAAAATTTTTCTGGAATCTCTCCCAAAACACATTTAGTCCGGAAGGCTTTTATCAGTTACATTCCAGTGCTTTATAAACTACCTAACCAGAGAAGTATCTTTCTAAGGATAGGAGAGACTGTATCTCCTTTGAAGCCTCTCAATTGAGGTCACATAAATATGAGTTAAATTATTCCTTTCAGGTGTGAACCTTACCCATTGTTTGGCAGCTGGAAATAAAGGGGGGGTGGGGGGTAGGATTAGAAATGTACAGGTATAAAATGAAGCATATGTTTTTCTTGAACTCTGCTTTATATATATATTGCCTCTCTTTCAGTTTGGAGAGCTGTAGTGCTATGTGGTCTATAATTATTTATTTGTTTCCTTTTTATTTATTTATTGCATTTGTATCCCACATTATCCCACCTCTTTGCAGCCTCAATGTGGCTTACAATTCATCATGGAAATTGGAAATAGAAGAGAATATACATTTGGTTTACAGAGGGTATTTGTTACATGGTGTTGAAATACATAATAGTTTTAAAGTAAAAGACATTATAAGACATTTCTGGATATATTAAAGAATATACAGTTACACGTGCTGATCTTTGTGATATATCTTGTCAAAGAGATAGGTTTTCAATAGTTTACGGAAATTGGTCAATTCATAGACCGTCTTCAGGTTGCGTGGTAACGCGTTCCAGAGCTGTGTGCTCATATAGGAAAAGGTAGATGCGTGCATTAATTTGTATTTCAGACCTTTACACTTGGGAGGATGAAGATTAAGGAATGTGCGAGAAGATTTTTTTGTGTTCCTGGGTGGTAGTTCTATTAGGTCTGACATGTAGGCTGGGGCATCACCATGGATGATTTTATGGACTAGGGTACAGAGTTTGAACGTGCTATATATACATTTGAATGTATATATAGCACTTTTTCCTATTATTGTCCTTGATTGTTATATTTGAATAAATTTATTACAATAATTAAAAAATAAAGCTTTGTGGGATTGCCTGTGAATTTATACAAATGCCAGCCAAGAGACAGCAATGAAACATGCGCAGAAGGAGAAGATGCTCATTACGTACTCAGAAGGAATACCTGACTGCTGCGCAAGGAAAAAATGAAGATCAATGCAGCACTTCTAAAACAATAGTTCCCAAATTTCTCCTAGGGAACCTCAGCCAGCCAGGATATCCATGATGAATTGCATGTGACATCAGTGCCAAGAACAATGGTAGAAAATCTTATAAAGAACAGAATTACTGAATATATAAATAGCCATGGTTCAATGGGACAAAGCCAACATGGGTTTAGCAAAGGGAAGTCTTGCCTACCAATCTGTTACATTTTTTTAAATGAGCCACTTGATATATCTGTGCTTTCAGAAAGTGTTTGACAAATCCCTCATGACAGACTCCTGAGGAAATTAAAAAGCCATGGGATAGGAAGCAATGTTCTATTGTGAATTGCATATATACTAGGCAATAGGGCTAAACAGTCAATTTTCTCATTGGAGAAAGATTACTATTTGAGTGCCCCATGGATCTGCACTAGAACTGGTGTTCAACATTTATAAATTCTGTAAATGGGAATGATTGTATAAAATTATTGGTGCACCGCAGCGAACTCTCTGGGGTGCCAAGGAAAATCCCGACCTCCCTCCCACCCAAACCGCTACTGCTGACAGCAGCGCAGAAGCGACAGAAGAAAAAAAAAGCAAGCACAAAGACTGCAGCAGCCTTCAAGAATGTGCCGTCAGTTCTGCCAGTCCTCTGTCCCCAGAAAGCTCCTTTGAGCAGGGACCGTCCTTCTTGGTTTATTTTGTACAGCGCTGCATAACCCTAGTAGCGCTCTAGAAATGTTAAGTAGTAGTAGAACTGAAAGTTGACGTCAGCGGGGGCAGAGGACCAGCAGAGCCGACAGCACATGCCTGAAGGCTGCTGCGGCCCTGCGCTTGGGGTTTTGTTTTGGGGGGGGGGGGTTTTGGCCACTGGGGACAGGTAGCAGACGGTGTTCAGAACTCGCAGACGGCGTTCAGAACTCGCAGAGGCGACTGCCAAGGAGGTTGGATGAAAACAGGAGACAGGATGAAGTCAAAAACTTGAAACCAATAGGTCAGTCTCTGTTCCCTTTCCCATTCAAAAAAAAAAGCTAACAAACCTATGAGCTGCTGCATCTGAGTTGTCATTCTTTATTGTTGGTGGCATTTTTTATTTAATCTCACTTATATTTTTAAACATGCTGGCTTGTGCAGCATACAGATGTACAAAGAGGAAGTATAATAACAAAATAACTTTTCATAGGTAGAATAGTAATTTGTTATAAATCGCAGTCAGTTGTCATTTGGAGGGGCTGGTTATAGGGTCACCCTAGCACTGTTATGTTTGTGCAGATGAAAAGATGGAAACCTGTGTGGTTTGAGGGGGGTGGAGACCTGTGTGGCCAGGGGGACGGAGACCTGTGTGGTGGGAGGGGGTGAAGATCAGGGGGTGCCATGAAAAATTGCTCTGACAGAAAGGGTGTCATGAATTGAAAAAGTCTGGGAACCACTAGTGTATAATATTACAGTAATCTAGGTGAGAAATGACAAATCTGTGAACCAATGTATGCAAATCTAAATCTAAAGGACAAAAGTAAAAAATTTAGAAATCGCACAAAGGCGATAGTGAGACAGAAAGCCACATGGAGAACCTGTGAGACTTGAGCGTCAAATGAAAGGTTTGAATCCAGAAAAACACCAAGATAACGGAAATAAAACTACTGCAGGAATAAATGTATTAAACACTAGTGGGAACAAAGATGGTTTAGAGAATTTGCCAGTGATCCAAAAGGTAACCATACAGAGGTGTTAAGAACAAGCCTATGATCAGTTACTCATTGGGACAAAGTGGATAAACAAGACTGAAGATGGCTCAAATTAGGTTGGAAAGGCGAGGTGGTGGAAACAAGGAGAATATCATCCACAAAGATAAAATATATGATATTAAAATTCTGTATCAAGGTAGCTAAAGGGCTCAGAAAAATATTGAAAAGAATGGAACTTTGGGGGTCACCACAATGGAGAGGGTTATCCATGAAGAAAGAAGAGGAACTGCACACTGAGAATGAACGAGCTATAAGAAGAGAGCCAAGAGAGCACAATACCAGAAAGCCCTATAGATTCAAGACAGGAAAGGAGAAGTGAGTACTCAACCAGATCAAAAGCTGAAGACAGATCGAGAGAGTCCGAAAAAATGATATCACCAGTGTCAAGTGATGAAGTTCATTGAAAAGAGCAGTTATTGTGGTTTCCGTACTGTGATTGGATCTGAATCCGGTTTGGCATGGATGTAAAACAGAGAGCTGATCAACTCGGTCAGAGAGTTGATCAAAAACTAACCGTTTAGTGATCTTTGAAAGGATGCATAAGTTAGAGACTGGATGAAAATTTTCAGGACAAGAAGGATCTAAGGAAGGTTTCTTCAAAAGAAGTATAACCAGTCTTTTTTTCCAGGGGGACCCGACTAGAGGCATGAGACCATGCCTAGGAAGCTGAAGCAAGCTCGAGGGTAGAGGGTCAAGGGAACAGGTGGTAAGTTGAATGGATGGCATGACCTTAGTTAACTGGGTCGAGGGAAGAGAAAAAGTATTCCAGATAGAACAATGAACAGGGTTCAGCTCTGATTGGATATCAGAAGAAACAGACTGCGTTGGGCAGTTAGAACTTGGTAAAGAGGTCCAGAGATGAGTAACTTTGGAAGAAAAGTTGGATGCTAGAGCATAAGCAGATGAAAATGTTAAATCGAAGTTTGATGGAGGGTGTGAGGAGAAACCATTTGAAATAACTTTTTAGCAGGACAGACGGCGTGGTTAATTAAGGTGAGTAGAGTAAGAATTTTTGGTTTTCCTGAGTTGAAGGTGGTAAAACCTACTAGCTGATCTAAATGCACAAAGGCATGCTGAAGTTCGGTCCTTGTGACAAAGGCACTCTGCCTTCTGGGCTTCGCAATGAAGGAGCTGAAGTCCACTATGAAACCTAGGTTGTCTGTGTGAGAGAACATTCCCGGGGTGGTGAGAACTAAACAGTGATGGAATTAGGAAGATAAAGTTGTGTTCCAACATGAGGCCATTTCATCTAGTGAGAGAGAAAGGAAATCATCAGGAAAAGAAGTGAAGAGTGCTAAAATGCAGATTCCTATAAGGCAAACAAGACCTCTGCTCAGTGTGCAGTCACGGCCAAAAAATTAATAGGGAATTATTAGGAAATGAAAGGAGAATAAAACAGAGAATACAATATTGTCTCTATCATTCCATGACCATGACCACACTGAGTACTGTATGCACTTCTGTTTGTTGCATTGCAAAAAAAAGATATAGCGGAACTCTAAAACATACAAAGAGAGGCAACCAAAAGGATAAAGGAGATGAAATGACTCTCCTATTAGGAAAATCCAAAGAGGTAAGGTTCTTCAGCTTGGGGAACATATGTCTGAGAGGAGATACAGCAGAGCCTTTAAGTGCTGATTTATGGCAGAGTCTAAGAGTGCTGGTTTACTTCAGGTTCCACCCCCATCTAGTATTCAATTCGATATTACATGCGCTACTACTATAAGTTACACGGGTCCAAAACTTTTGAACTCCATTCCTGCCTACATTAGATCTGAATCTTCTTTTGTCAAATTTAAAACTGACATTAAAGCCTATCTTTTTTTTTCTCTGGTACATCCTTTCCCTTATGTGTGCCTGCGTGTGTGTGTTTTTCCTTCACTGGCACAGCATGACTATGATTAGTATTATGTAAACCGGTTAGAGGCCAGTTCCTAGAGTGGGCGGTATATCAAATGCTTGTAAATAAATAAATTTATGAGTGGCGTGAACAGTAATTATGAATTGCTTGTTCCACTTTCAAGTACAAAGACTAGGGAACATACCATGAAGTTACTGGCTTTAAAGCAAATCAGAAAAAATATTTTTTCAATCAATGCTCATTTAAATTCTGGAATTAATTGCCAGAGGATTTAGTAGAAGTAGTTTAACATACCAGGGTATAAAAAAAAGAGGTTGAATAAATTCCTGGATCAAAAGTTCATAAACCATCATTAAAGAAGACTTGGGAAAAGTTACCGCATATCCCTTGCGGTAAGCAGCGTGAAATGTAGCTACTTTTTGGATCCTGATACCTGGATTGGCTAGTGTTGGAGACAGGTTATGGACTTGATGGACCTTTAGGCTCTATTTACTAAGCCGCGCTGTAGGAGCGCTAACATTTTTAGTGCACGCTAAAAATTAGTGCGGGCTAACACTAGAGACACCCATAAGAATATATGGGTGTCTCTAGCGTTTCAGTGCACTAAAAACACTAACGCACCTTAGTAAATAGGACTCCTAGTCTGACCCAAGATGGCAATTCTTATGTTCTTATGAAGACTGCTTATTTTAGTGGAGGGAAATGTAGTTGAGTTTGAGAATACAAAAAGAAAGGGGGGGGGGGGGGGTTAGGATTTATTGTTATCATATTGATATTTATGTTGATACCGACCTTCGGCTAGTTTGGTGAGGTATGAAAATCAAATATTGAAAAATAAAATAAAAATCTCAGGGAAATTTCCCACCAGTCGCTTTAATTCTAGAAATTATTTATATTTAAAGTTAAGCTTCATGCAATTTATTAGAATAAAGCTTAACTCTGAAAACAATAGAAATTTTACCCCCCCCCCCCCCCCCCCGGTCTCCCTCAAAAAAGACCAATCCAAATAGTTGCATAATCCAGTCTTTATCAGATTTCAAGGTTAGAGGTAACCATTAAAGTCCTGGCTTATATGGCTATTCTAGGTGGATAATACAACTTGCATAGTGCTTAAGTAGAATGAGACAGAATATGAATGGCTTTCTTTACACACAGACAAGTGTTTCATCATATGGCTTCTGAATAGATAAATTTCAGAAGATGTCAGTTTTTTAGAAAAATTTAAAAATATTTGTAGCTCTGTAGCATTTGAACTGTATTCAGCTTCTTCACAGTCTCGGCATGATCTTCAGTCATAGTAGCCTCAAATTTCTGAAGAAGTCCCATTTGCTCTTCCAGTTAAGAAGTTTTTAAGGAACCAGTTTTAAAAAGAGTCTATCATTAACTCGGTGAACTTCGCTTTTAACAGAATAACACTAGGAGCAAGTACTTGTTCAATATCCTGTATTTCATGTCATAGTGTCTCTGACATATTAGAAGGAATCTCACAGATCTTTTATCCAGCTTCCACATGTTAAAGCTGCACTTAGTGGACCATCTCCAGCCTTTGCTTGCTCCCTGGTCAAGAGATTCAGGAGAAGAAAATGAGAAACCACCACAATCTTTTTCCCAACTCACTGACACACAAGGATCAGCTTCAATGGGGTAGACCCCCGAAGTTTGCGTCTAATATAAGGATCTTTTACCAGCTGTTAAACTGCCATATCTGGGGAGACCAATACTACCACAGCTTGTACTGGTTCTACAGTAGATAATTTTCCTCAGCTGTCTATTCATTCCTGATGGCCAGTGATGGTAAACAAGAATTCATCAGCCCAACAGTTTGATGGCATCTTCAGCTAGAAGCCCCCATGACTTGTCCTTGTGCTTAGGATTATTAAAAACTCAGAAAAGAATGACTAGAGCTGCAAAAGAGATCTGCCTCAAGAACGAGTATACACCATCTTGCTGTCAAACATGAGGGGTGGAGGACAAGAAGTAGCTTCCTGGGGGAGGTAGTGGAGGTTAAACTACTATCAGATTTGAAGAAAGCATTGGATACATATAAAGAGGAAAGCAGTTTGAGCCAGAGAATTCCCATTGAGATGCAAGAGTGCCTTAGTTTTGTGTAACTGGGCCAGAAACAGTCAAAGTTTAATTGGCAGTCAAACAGATAATCCTGAAAAGATAGAATCAGTTTTTCTGAGGCCAGTCTAGCGCTTTGAGAATCATAGTACTTGGTTTTCATTTGAATCTTTCTAGAATCCTGGGTATTAGGGGTATGGGAAGATACTAACAAAAAAATAAACGGGTCCCTAACTGCCAAGAGATTCTATATAACTAATGCGTCTTATTTGAATTCCTTTACCAGACAAGTACTATAATAATAAAATCTGTGTTTATATTCCACTGTTTGTTCAAGCTACCATAAACTACTCTTCTGCAGTCTAATATTTTCATTAGTAATAAAGAAATGAAATTATGCTATCAGAAACTAAATAAACTTAACAGTGGTACAGTGTAATGTATTAGGTAGTAAATTTAATTAACACTCAAGAGTCAAATGTTATAATTTTCAACTTCTTTCAGGGATAGTGAAAACCTAATTTAAATGCTGTTATTAAGAATTTCTTTTGATACATATTTCCTACAGAACAATGCAGGCATATGAGGATTCTGGGAAACCATCAGACGTAATCTTGATAAGTTGGAACTTCCTTTCAAGCACAGCAGAGAAGTCCATTTTTTTAAATATACTGTTTTGTTTCTAATAATAGCCCACCTTTAATAATCTCCTCCCCTACTCCCATTTCAGCATTGACAACCCCCTGCAAATTTCATTTTAAAAGCCAAATTTAGATTCCTCCAATAGTCCAACCCCCAGGATTCGCAGTGACCGCCATCGCTCTCCAACCCCCTCCCCCTGCGGAGTAAAGATACTTACCTGTAGCAGGTATTCTCCGAACGACAACGGACTTTCTATTCTCACAAGTGGGTGAAACGCATCGCCTAGTCCGGGACTTATAAAAAGCATAAGTAGAGCTTTCTGGAGCACAAGACATGCTCCACCATACATGTGAGAGTGCTTTCCCGCCTACCGCGAGAATACGGTCTCCTCAGTTTTATACTACAGCAAAAGTAAAAATAATAAAGAAGACAACTCCAACGGAAGGTGGGAGGGATTGTGAGAATACAAAGCCTGCTGTCCTCGGAGAATACCTGCTACAGGTAAGTATCTTTGATTTCTCTGAGAATAAGCAGGCTTACAGATTCTCACAAGTGGGGAATCCCTAACATCCAGGCTCACCAAAAACAACAAACATTGGTCAATAGGGCCTCACAATAGTGAGGATATAACAAGAGATTTACCTGAGGGTCGACACCGGGAAAAGCTGGGATACCGGTTCAAGCGCAGATTACAGAGCTGCTGAGATCGATATAGAAGCTGGGTCTTGGCTGCTGGAGACCGACACACCGGCACCTCCTGTATGGAGGGGGAGCTGTCCTCCCAGCGTCGATGCTTCTTGGGTGCCGAATCCTTCGACGTAACAGAGCTCCTGGTACCATGCGTCGAGGGCAATAGATGACGATGCTTCATGGTCTTCGCCTGATGCGTGTCACCGAGGCTCTTCGGTGCTGACGAGGACTACACTGAATCCACACACGTAGCCTCAGGGTCAGGTCAGACGATGGATGGTGCCGAGAATCCTGCACAGCAGGAGGCCTCGAAACAGGTGATGTCCCACTCGATACTGCACTGCTCCCAGTGTCTAAGAGTCTAGCAGCAGCCATGCTTACCGACACTCCTGATGCCGGTGCGATGCTCGACCTTAATACCGACGGTGAGGAACTGGACTTGGCTCCAAAAATCCTCTCTTGTTGAGCCTCTCTGGAAACCTGGGTCCTCTTCTTCATGCAAAGACAGAAAACACAATTATTGGGGCTATGGTCAGGTCTGAGACACTGAAGACACCAAGAATGGGTGTCTTTCCCAGAGATCCTCTCATTGCATTGGGTAGAGAGTTTAAAGCCACTGAGAACATTCGTGGACATGGAAGGAAAAACTTCCTCAGCTAATTAAATGAAGCAATGGTGCCTAAAAAGGGACAAGGCACAGCAAAAAAAAACTGAAAGGAAAAATCCCTACCAAAGTCAAGGACTAAAAGCGGCCGAATGATGACAAAAAAGAAAGGAAACGTAAAACCAGGAAAAAGAAAATAAAAATATAAAAGAAAAAACAAATAAAGGGGGTTCCACAATCAGGAACACAATTAAGGATGAAATAAATTGCTGAGAGGCACAAAAAAGCTCTTAAGGACTGAGTGAAATGAGATGGTTAAAAAACATGCCCTCTCCTCACCGTGGCAGAAAATGAACTGAGGAGACCGTGTTCTCATGGCAGGCAGGAAGGCACTCATGCAGGCGCGGTGGAGCATGTCTCGCGCTCCATAAAGCTCTACTTATGCTGTTCATAAGTCTTGAACCAGTCAACGCGGGTCAGCAGGACGACTTGTGAGAATCTATAAGCTTGCTTGACCTCGGAGAATGACCAAATCTCACTTCTTATCTTTTCTCATGGTTCTGGTGCTGGGCTTAATTAACATCCATTTGACTACATGCTATTTGTGCTAATCTTTGGTGTGCATGCTGTCTCCCGCACTACAGCCTGTGAGCATTCTGTGCTCACTGATGTGGACGCTAATCTGGCACTAATTCCCTCTAGTGTTCACATCTGGTTCTCAGCATCGGCCCATGAGAGCAGATTCCACCTCTAATGGTAAGTAACCAATGCATTGCATGGAAATTTTGGAGGTTATTTTAGAAAGGTTGCATGACGTTTACCTAAGTAAATGGCATACATGTGTAAATGCAGCTTTTACAATATCGCTGTTCACATGGGTAGATGCCATGAGGGACAGATTCTGAGAGGACATGCTCTGGGCAGCCTAAAAAATTGTGTATTCCTGATTTTGCACATGAGTACATCTGTATTTCTAAAATATTTCCCATTGGCTTTTGCACCTCCTCTGAGAAATGTATCAGCGTCAAACTGCTCATTTCAGTCAGGGATTTACAGGAATAATTTTCCCTCACCCTCTGGTATTTAAAACATCTTTAAAAATGTTTTAAAACTTGCCTTTAAGTGCTTGGCTCCTTAATTGCCTGCTCTTACATCTAATCATTAATTCATTTGGATTCTGCTCATACCTTTTTTAGTAGTAGCTCATGGCAAGTTACATTTAGGTACACTAGGTATTTTCCTGTCCCTGGAGGGCTTACTTTCTAAGGCAGTCATTCCCAACCCAGTCTTCAGGGTACACCTAGACCTATCAGATTTTCAGAATAGCCACAGAGAAAATTCATGAGTTAGATTTGCATACAATTGAGGCAGTACATGCAAATCAATCTCATGCATATTCATTGTGGATATCCTGAAAACCCGATAGGCCTAGGTGTGCCCTGAGGACTGGGTCAGGAATGGTGGCGTGCCCTTATTTTTAGCGGGTGCTAAAAACGCTAGAACTCCTTTATAAAAGGACCATCGATTGCACCAGAGACAATGGAGAATTAAGGGGCACTTTTACAAATGCACAGGAGGACTAATGGGTAGGTAGCACGTGCCCTATCGGCACTACCGTCAGGGTAGTTCGTGTGCCCGGCGGTAAATCCGAGTTTGGCATGTGCCAAATCCCACGGCAGAAAACAATTTTCTATTTTCTACCGTTGGGGGGGGGGGGGGTTGCGTTCCTGGTGGTAACCGGCAGTACACCCACACTGGCACACGCTGCATGGTTACGTAGGTAGCACATCAGCCCTTACTGCTCAGTGTGTGGTGGTAAGGGCTCAGGCTGTAAATAGGCGTGCGCTAGCTTTAATATTAGTGCAGGCCCATTAAAAAATAGCCTTTTCCCCAGCTGCGGTAAAAAATAAGCTAGTGCGCGCCTAAAAGACGCACCCACACTACCACAAGCCACTTTTTACCGTGGCTTTGTAAAAGGACACCTTAGTGACTTATCCAAGATCACATGGAGCAGAAGCAGCATTTGAGCCCAGGCTTCCCCTGGTTATCAGTCCAGGGCACCAGAGTAGAGAGCTGAAAGGGTACAGGGAGTGAGGGAATTCTGTGGAACCAGTGGAAAACCTGCGGTATGAATTACAAGTCCATGGGAATCCCATGGGGATGGGAAAAGTGACTACGGGGTTGGGAGAAGTTGCCGCAGGGTTCCGCGGGAGTGCACTCCAAATCTCTAGTGACACCAAAATGAGGCTTGGAATGCATAGAGAAGATATTGGAGCCTCAGAATGAGGCTTGGAATACACAGAGGCTACTGGAATACAAGCTCCACTACTGCTTAGAAATCAAGGCTTTGCCATATACATATTTGCTCTAAACTATTTCATCAAAAATGTCAGTGCCAAAAGATTAATGTGAAATAGTTTAAGCTTTAAGAATAATTAAAACTGCTCTAAAAATAAAATCCCTTCTTGGTTTTTTGTGCATGCTAACTGCGTGGCATTTATTTATTTATTTAGAGAGTGGGCACATCAGAGGCAGAGAATGGGTATGGCAGTTCATCAGTATTACCGGCGTGCTAACAGATTAGCACGTCCATAACACAGGAACCCTTAGTGCCTCCTAAACAGGAGGTGGTTAATGCTCGCATGTTAATTTATTTTTATTTAATTCTAACTTTAGTGTACAGCCAGCAATTCAACAAATAGAAAACTGACTATTTTACAGCCACACTAGAAAAGGGTTTAGTGTGTGGGAAAATCCAGGGTGCACTAAGCCTATTTAGTGGTGCAGCTTAATAAAAGGGCCCCTAAGTTAGTTGAAGTGTGATTAGTGTCCTTCACTAATGCCCCATCAGCAAGTTAGTCTAATAAACAAGGGAAATCGTCAAAGCATTTTCCTAAGCTTTTTCTATTGCTCATACAAATTCAATTTCACTGTCAGACTTGACAAAATAGAAAAATATACACTTTTTAAAATATATTTTAGTCTGTGTTCTAATTCATGTAAATGTTATTGCTTGTTTTCTTTTCTTGACAGACTGATCAATGCCACAGAGAGAAAGAACCCATTAATATTCAGTGTGTGAACATTTCCATACAGTCACAGAACTAAAAAAGGTTTGAAAGAAATTTCTGTTGAAAACTGATGTGAGGATACAATTTAAAACTCAGTCATCTTCTCCTTTTAAAATAAAGGGCCTAGAAATGTAGAAAAAAACAGCCTCCATACTTTATACTAAAATTCAGCACACAAGATCCAGATGTAGTTACGCTATATGCACATCTGTTAGAAATATACTGGCTCACTCTCAAGAGAAAAATAGTACTACAAGATTAAAAAGCAGATTCAAAGATTTACAATATAATAGGACATCAACAATCACATTTTTGTCATGTCTTTAGCCTGATATTATATTGTTCAATAGATGTTTCTGGTACTTGTGACCTGGATTGGCCACTGTTAGATGCAGGACACTGGGCTAGATGGACCATTGGTCTGACCCAGTATTGTTATTCTTATGTTCTTACCTAATATGCTAAAACAATGCTGAACATTAGCACTGGAAAACTCCTCTTAGTACTTCAAACAGTAGATGAAGCATATGGTAATCAGCTCTCACAGTGCACTAAATTTCAGTTTCAAGAAAGAGCTAAATTTTAGCTAAGCAGACTTTTATGACTCCCTTTCTCTATTTGTAAACTGTATTCAAATCCAATAAATATGACTAAGGATGGATGAACGTACAAATTGCCATTAGCAAGATAAAATGTCACACACAAAGTGCGCAGTTCATTATTTCATTATGAAAAGATTCTCCATGTGGAAGCTGTTGATAAGAGGTATGAAAAAGATTAAGCACCTAACTTGTATTCCTAAACAAAACAGCTTAGCAGTATGAAAAGTTAATTATTTTATTAGACTGATTAGGCATGCTAAAATTTAAGCAAAGAAATGCCAATATTTCTAGCTGCTTGATACCTGAAGTACAAATGCTGGAAATGTGTTTTATAAAAAGAAACATGATATACATATTTTGATATAGCTATTAGATTCTTATTCTGTCATTTTCCTTGTTTAGCTTTTTCCATCATCTAATCTGAATGTATCATAACCCCACACATTCGACACACACTCAGCTCAAGCCTTTAAAAATTCTACTATACACTGGAGTCTGTTTCGATAGAATTGGAATTTCATTAAGGCCACAGCCAGGAACATAAACACAATATTTATTTAAACAATGTAACAAACTTAGAACATCTCTGCTATCAAATTCCTGCCTAGGGTACACAGGCTTCATTATCTGCAATCTAGTATTGTCCCACAGGTGTTGCCGTCTAAGCACCCTGTCTCTGTTTCGCACTGTCACTCTGAGGACATGTCTCTTCAGCACATCCTACTTAAGGATCTACCTACACCGCTTTTTACCACATCCGATGTCACAGGCCTCCCGACCGTCCAAGTCAGGAGACACAACTGTCCCAGTATTCTTTTCTCTCAGTTATCCGCCAACTTGCGGCCATACCTTTCATATTTTAACACTTCACTTTTAACTATTAACTGTCAAGATGCTGTATACCCGGCCCTGACTGGCATTACATACCGCTATGTCCTAGCTGCAACTAACGTTAAACAGGGTGGGGAAGCGCTGCCCTGCCTTGCCCTTCAGATTCTAACTTTCCCTACTTCCTCTGTTTCCTAACCTTTGTCTTCCCCCCCTCCCCTTGCCCCTCCTTTCTTCATTTCAGCTTGCATTTTCTTTTAACCCTTTCTTCTCCTTCTCCTCCCTTTCCTTAACCTTTCGTTGGCCTTCAGCCCATTTGTAGCCAGCCCCCACCCATAGTGGTTGCCTTGTTCTTTAGTTACAACCATTCCCGCAGAAGTCATTTTGAGAGGAGGAACAAGACTCAATACTTCTGCAGTCTTTTCATCCTGATTCCTTCTCTCAATGGAAAACCCAAATCTCTACAAGTATTGAATCTGATGCTGCTGCAAAACCTCACCAGCAGACACCCAAGTTAGGAATCAAACTGAGGTCTACAACCTGGCAGAGCACAGGTTAGCCCTGGAGATCCCAGAATACCATTTACAGTTTATTTCTTGATATACCACAAATCATAACAAACATCTAGGCGGTTTAACAATTACTCACACGATACACTAAAGTTTAAAATAGGTTAAATAAAATACACTACAAAAAGAAATAATTGGGGATGATGAGAAAAGTTGCATTGGCTCCCAATTAAAGAACGAATCATCTTCAAAATCTGCACCTTTGTCCACAAAATCATCTACGGCGTAGTCTCAGGATACATGACAGACCTCATAGACCTACCAACCAGAAACAGAATCGGATCCTCACGATCATACCTAAACTTACACTACCCAAATTGCAAAGGACTTAAATACAAAACAACTTACGCATCCAGCTTCTCCTACGTAAGTGCACAACTATGGAATGAACTCCCCAAAGGTGTAAGAGCAATTCATAACCTTCTAAACTTCAGAAAACCACTAAAAAACAACCTCTTCAAAAAGGCATACCCCACTGATCCAACGTAAATCCCCACATCCAGCAACACAGCACAACCAATGATTGTACTGACTAATATACAATTCTCATTCCCTTCTACCTTCACGGTGCCTGACACACACTTACCTCATCTGACCACAATACAACCTTGTATTTGTTATCAACCGACTGGCGAACGCCTTTACGGTATTATGTAAGCCACATTGAGCCTGCAAATAGGTGGGAAATGTGGGGTACAAATGTAACAAATAAATAAATAAATAAAATACATAAGGGAAGTTACAAAAGAGTAATAGAACCTAATTTACAATCCTTTTATACTAGTAAGGTAAGGGAAGAAAAGAAAAAAAGGAAAGGGATAGAATGATAGGGTTATGAATATACTTGGGTGAAGAGAAACACTATAACGCCTTCTTAAATAAATGAAGGTGCCAACTGAAGGGCGAGGGATTGTTCCAAATGGAAAGCGCAATGACACTAAAACAGCATTTCCGAATTGTATTCGGATAAATATGGCAATGGGATGGAACAATAAGAAGATTTTGATTAGAAGACTGCAAGATTTGGGAAGGAGTATATGGTATGAGCAAATCAGTTAAGAATGCCTGCAACACTTGGTATATGATGACTGAATATTTATAGATGATACAAGAACTTACAGGTAGCCAGTGTTCAGCCTGAAAAAGAGGGGTGGAGAAATCATACGTTTTTATAGCTGTATTCTGTAAGAGTTGTAACCTCCTTACCTGAGAAAGAAGGAGATCATGACCAAGAGCATTGCAATAGTCAAGTTTTGTTATTGCAAGCAAAAGCAGGAAAGTTCTGCATGACGGAGGGTCAAGAATGAATTAAACAAATTGATCTCAATGTATGAAAACATGTACTCATCACATTTGAAATTTGAGATTAGAAGGATAATAAATTGTCAAAAATAACTCCTAGAATCTTCACTCTATCTTTAAAGGGAACAATGGTACCATGTATTGTGGGGGAGGGGTAAGAAGATGGAGGAAACTGAAATAAGAATATAATGGCTTCAGATTTGGAAGGGTTCAGTTTCATGTGATTATTCACTATCTAATTGGCTATTTTATCAAATTTGGAAGATATTACTGACATATCTTATGGAGAATCAGACATTATAGGGGACCAGGATCTGAATGTCATCAGCATAAATGAAAAATGTGAAACCAAGTGATTGAATAAGTAGAGCTAATGGAGACAGAAAGATATTTAAAAAGATTGGACCAATGATGGATCCTTGTGGTACTCCTGAGCGGTTTCAATTGTGATGCTACAGGATTGACACAGACAGTAAAGGAATGATCAGTGAGACAGGATTTGAACCATTGTAAGGCAGTACCACATACATTTGATTCTGCTAGCCGCTGAAGGAGGATGGAATGATTAACGAGACTGAAAGCAGCGGAAAGGTCAAGGGTGATCAACAGGATATCTCTGCTACTATTATGGAAAAGGTTGACAGAGTTATGAAGTCCTAAGATTGAGCATTTAGTGGAATGGTGAGTGCAAAAGCCAGTTTGGTGCAGATGAAGGGCATTTGCCTTGTCCAAATAGTCAACTAATTGTTGAGCAACTAGCTTCTCTGCTATCTTAAAGATGAAGGGAAGATTAGATATAGGTTGATAATTTGAGGTGGATGAAATTTCCCCTTTGATGTCCTTGAAACATGTATATCACAGAGGCCATGGCAAGGTGCAAACACTCCATATTTCTAGTTTTTATTTTAGTATAGCCATCCTGCATTTCTTGAGCTGGGATCAGACCTGAAATGGCAAGACAGCTATAAATGTGTTTTTTCTAATAACTACCCTTCTAAGGCTATAGAAATTTGTGGTTTGACGTTTGGCCAATGTTAATTTCACCTATGCTAACTTGTGATAAGTTGCTTGTCAGCAACCAAGAGACAGAGACTCCAGATGACACCTGCAGTATCCAGTTAAACAATCAAAAGGAAAAGTAACTGGGTTTGGGTGAAATTGTAGCTTCAGCAAGAGGGTGTGCACACTATCATGGCGACTATGCATAACTGGGACATAGGTCAACCATTATCTAATAAAAACTTATGCTTATGTACATGACAGGCCTTAAACTGTCCATGCAATAAGGGAACTAATGAGAAGAATTAGAAGATGGTAGAAAGTGCTGGAATAGGATTCACCATAAAAGGAAATAGAATGTTCTGGAAAGATGCATATTCATTAGGTAGGATGGGTAATTAATAAAGAAAGGAAGAAAAGGTATATAAGAGGAAACAGAACTGAGGATGGGTAGCCTCAGTGTGTCTACACTAGCAGGTGGACATACTGATAGCTCCCAGGGAAAACTCTGTTTTTATTTGCTACATATTATACTCTATTGGGATTTTATTTGTTAATATTTTAATAATTACTTATTGGCTTCTTTGAATAAAACTTAATTAAGTCTAATACTTATTTGGTAGCCAGAGTTTTTCTTGCCTGGGGTTCTGCCTGGGGGGGGGGGGGGGGAGATTTCTCAAGGGTCCACCCTCCAGGAGACCTCCAGAAGGCTACTCCTGTCTCAGAGGCAAGGACAGGAGTGCAAACATGAGAGGACAACAGCCTGTTTCCAACAGTCAGGGAAATGACCATATAAGAGACTTGTAGTCACAACTGATGTTATACAGCAGGGAAAGAGACATAAAAAAAGGATGGTAGCTCAAAATGAGTCAATTTTATTCCTCTTTAATATCTTATGATATCTTAGGATCATATATAGGGCCAGATCCTGTATATGGCACTTTAAAAATCCGTACGGAAAACATTTCCACCTAAGCATATTGTATAATATATTGAGACAACACCTCAACAGGCACACAAGAATGCAAAGAATTCCTGAAACTCTGGGATTTACACGTTCCAAACACCCAACCAACACACGAAAAAGGACACACACTAGACATCATTACACACAAATTCGACCCAGACTCAACTATCCTACTTACAGAAACAAGATGGACACCCACACTGTGGACTGACCACCATAAAGCATACATCTCCCTCCACTGGCGAACAATACACAGAAACGCAACCAACAAACACGAACGAACAGCATACACCACAAGAGGAAAAATAGACCCTACAACATTCTGGCAACAGGTCTACCAAAACAAATGGTCAACAAATGCAGACACCATTCAATTCCTCCAAGAATGGGACGATATATGTAAGACAACATTAGACTTAATTGCCCCAATCCAAACCAGAACATCACATAGGAAAAAATCAAATCCATGGTTCACCGAAGAGCTGAAAGAACTCAAAACACAAGTCAGAAGACTAGAACACGCATGGAACAAAAAGAAAGGTGAACACACATTGAATGCCTGGAAAATAATTCGGAGAAAATACAAATACACCATAAAACAGACTAAAAGACTACACTACAAAACAATGATTGGACCAAACTACAAAGACACACACAAACTCTTCTACCTTGTAAATAAATTGTTAGATACCACACAAGTTACAAACAACAGCAAAGACATACCAGGAGTCAATGACCTCGCGAAATACTTCAAGGAGAAAATTATACAATTACGACTTAAAACACCCGCCAACCCTACTGAATACGCCACACTCCTAAACTGTCTAGACCCAGAAGATGGAAGATACCCAGCAGACAGGATCTGGACCGAATTCGAATTAATATCAGAAGACCTCATCTCTAAAACACTCAGAAGATTCGCCAAATCCCAATGCAAACTAGACATCTGCCCAAACAACCTTATGAAATCAGCTCCTCAACAATTCATAACAGACCTAACCAACCATGTGAATTTCATGCTACAAAACGGACTTTTCCCAAAAGAAAAAGGAAAAATTTTACTCACCCCAATACCCAAAGACACTAAAAAAAACGCAAGTGAAATAACTAACTACAGACCAGTAGCATCTATACCACTAATAACTAAAATAACCGAAGGAATGGTAACCAAACAACTCACAGACTATCTCTGCAAGTTCTCAATACTGCACGACGCCCAATCAGGTTTTCGAGCAAATCACAGCACGGAAACAGTATTAATCACCCTAATGACCAAATTTAAACAAATGATTGCAACCGGCACCAACATACTCCTCCTACAATTTGACATGTCAAGTGCCTTTGATATGGTTGACCATGAAATCCTATTACACATACTTGAATATTTCGGCATCGGAGACAATGTCCTAAGCTAGTTCAAAGGGTTCCTAACCTTACGCTCATATCAGGTCACATCAAATTCAACTACGTCTGCCGCATGGACACCTGAATGTGGAGTACCACAAGGATCCCCCCTCTCACCAACTATTTTCAATCTAATGATGATCCCCTTGGCAAAACTTCTATCAAACCATAACCTTAACCCATACATATACGCTGATGATGTAACAATATATATTCCTTTCAAGCAAGACATTAAAGAAATCTCCAACGAAATCAACCAAAGTCTACACATCATGAACGCATGGGCAGATGCATTTCGACTGAAACTAAACGCAGAAAAAACTCAATGCCTCATACTTACCTCCCAATACAACACGAAAAAATTTATCGCCATTAACACACCTAAACTAAATCTGCCAATCTCAGAAACTTTAAAAATCCTTGGAGTCACTATCGATCGCCACCTAACACTTGAGACACACGCGAACAACACAACCAAAAAGATGTTCTACTCAATGTGGAAGCTAAAAAGAATAAGACTGTTCTTTCCAAGATCTGTCTTCCGCAGCCTAGTGCAATCACTAGTGCTCAGCCATCTAGACTACTGCAACTCACTATACGCAGGCTGCAAAGAGCAAATATTGAGGAAACTGCAAACAGCCCAGAATACAGCTGCCAGACTCATCTTTGGAAAACCAAAATATGAAAGCGCAAAACCACTACGTGAGAAACTACACTGGCTCCCACTCAAGGAACGTATAACTTTTAAAGTATGCACATTAGTTCACAAAATCATTCATGGTGAAGCACCTGCATACATGTCTGATTTAATAGACCTACCACCCAGAAATGCTAAAAGATCATCCCGAACACCCCTCAATCTCCACTTCCCTACGTGCAAAGGAATAAAATACAAAGCACTGCACTCATCAACCTTCTCTTATATGAGCACGCAATTCTGGAATATACTACCACGCAACCTGAAAACGACCTATGAATTAACTGACTTCCGCAAACTATTGAAGACTCATCTCTTTGATAAGACTTATCGCAAGGATCAAAACACATAAAGTCTATACAAATTAACAGAAATGCGTCAATACACTCTCTTCTAAACTCTCTTCCCCCTTAATCTCACCACACTTAAAACTCTATCTATAGTTAATATTGTTAACATAATTGTCTCTTATTATTGTCCAATCGCCCTATCATTTTCCCATTGTTATACTCCACTGTTCTCTTTCCTTATTGATACTTTGAATTTGCCTTACCACAACCCTTCACAATGTATTCCATAACTGAATTGTAACAAAATGTATTTCCATTATGCACTATGTATTGTAAGCCACACTGAGCCCGCAAATAGGTGGGAAAATGTGGGATACAAATGCAACTAACTAAATAAATAAATATATAAGCGGCGCCTAGATTTAAGTGCAGTATATAGAATACGCTTAGTCAATATCCTAGAACATAATACAATGTGCATCCATTTATACCAACGAAAATATGGCATAAATCCCGGCACGTAGATTTAAGCGCAGAGGGCCATATTCTATAACAATGCGTGTAAATTTTGGAACGTCCATTTCCCTGCCCATAATCATGCCCCTTTTTGCCTGTGCACATTAAAATTTAGGCGCAGTGCATTAGAGAACACACTTATGGAGTTATGCGAGTAAATTCTAATTATTGCCAATTAGTGCTCATTATTGCTTGTTAACTGTTGCTAACGCTGATTGGCTTGTCAAGCCAATTAAGTTACACACATTGTTATAGAATACGTTTGGATTTCAGCGCAGAATGCTAGGCACACTATATAAAATCCAGGGGATAGTTCCAACTGAAAATGAGAGGCAATTTCCAAAGATAATTTCTGTGCATTTCTGTTCAACATATGAAACCACTTACAGCCTCTGGCTTCATATGTTCCTTCTTGTATTTTGAGATCCTCTCAACTTAATTTCCTAGTTGTTCTGTCCTATCGACAAATTAATTGGAGTGAGTCAATTCTGCTTTCCTGTCCTGTTTTATGATCTCCCATTCTATAGCCGCTTCAAGCTCAGATTCTTACTCCAAATTTAAAACTGCTTTGAACACGTATTACTGCTCACTGGCATTCCTGGAGACTAAGTCTTGCTGTTATGATTGGCTTAGGGTTTAGGCAGATTTTCGAACCATAGTACCAAATGAATGATCAATTACAAACTTTAATGTAATTAGTAGATGTGCTTTTAATTAGTGCATCATTTTTACATCTCGTATTTCACAGTTTTCTCATGTCTTTTGGTTTATATTGTTTCCTAAACATCCCCTCCTATTGGTGTCTCCTCCATAAGTTTGTTTGTATTCTAGCACTAATGTACCATTTTAACTTTTTATTATATCAACCACTCTGCTACAGTGAATGAAGGGTGGTATTATAAATGTCTTGGATAATTTTTTTTTGTTTTATTATGTATGAAAATTCGTAAACTGCCTAGCATCATGGATAGTGTGGTATACAAACTGTGAAATAAATAAATAAAATAAAAAGTATGAAAAAAATTGCATGTGAGCTCCAAGGTTACAAAACTGACTAACAGATGCCCCCCCACCCCCAATTCTTTTAATATGACATGCACATATGTGCAAAACTGTGCACATATGCTAGATAATATTAGCATTTACATGCCCAGCTTAAGTACTTAATTAATCCTTAATTGGCACTAAGGGGCAATATGACCTTAAGTGGTATTATTGACACTAATTTGCTTAATTTTGCATTCATGTGCATAACTGTGGTAAGTTACTATTCTATAAAGTAAGTGCCTAAATTCTACAGCACACAGCTGCAAAGAAAGTGTTCACTTTGGCAGGGCATGGATCATGGGCATGCCTAACAGTTATATATGTGGGTTATAGAATAGTGTTAGTTGCACGCTCAAGTGCCAACATTTAGTGCTGTGCACTTACGCCTGATATAGACCATGTGTAAGTGGTCACTCCTAAATGTTGCTACATAAAAGCCAACCTGGAGTGGAGGAGTGGCCTAGTGGTTAGGGTGGTGGACTTTGATCCTGGGGAACTGAGTTCGATTCCCACTTCAGGCACAGGCAGCTCCTTGTGACTCTGGGCAAGTCACTTACCCCTCCATTTCCCCATGTAAGCTGAATTGAGCCTGCCATGAGTAGGAAAGCGCGGGATACAAATGTAACAAAAAAAAAAAACTTACACAGGTATTCTGTAATGGAATCTGGTCACACAAATGCCATTATAAAATACCACTTAGCGCCCAATATTTTGTGTGCATTGTTGCGCCTAAATGTTGGCGACCTATACAGAATTTTCCCCAAGGTGTGCAGCACGCCAATCCAGATGTGATAGACTATCCATTCACTCCATGACTTGCATTACAGGCTTGGGGTGAAGAGCCAGATTTTCACCTGCTTCATGAAATAGAGGTAATCTTGAGTTAAGTATAGTCTATGTGGAAGTGCATTTCAGAGTATAGTGGCTACTCCTGCGAGGGCTGGTGGGTGTTCCTTAACAAGGGTACAGATAGTGTGCTCCTTGACACAGGCCCCAAAGGTATAACACACACACACACTCTCTCTCTCTCTCTCTATAATGCTGTCATAACATCACAGCTAGACTACTGTAATGCTCGGTATATTGCTCAAACCAAAGAGTTTGCACCAGCTCCAACTAATTCAGAATGCTGCAACATGACTGATAGAGGGATACAAGTGGTGTGACCACATCTCACCCTTTCTTCAAAAACTGCACTGGCTACCAGTACCGTACAAGGCCAAATTTAAGACTGTCTGATTTAAAAGGTACTCTGAGGGCTAGTTGGTATTCTATACGAGGCCACTTGCGTGCACACATGACTAGAATACTGCCATCTAAACAACTTATTCCCACTTAAAACTAGGTGGCTCCTTACTGAATTACTCCCATACTGCTGTGATCCTGTGGTATCCTTCTTTTTAAAAGATTGTATTTATTTCCCAGTGTTTCTAATCTATATAGTGGAGGGCATCTTGCAAACTAGAATGGAATTACCTCTCACTATTGTCAGGTGACACTCATATATTCACAGAACAAAATTTATCCAAGCCAAATATAAAGTTTATTTACCTCTCAATTTTGTTAGCCAAAAAGGTGGTACTGCAATTTTGACTGTCCTCTGAAGATTCCCCTTTTTCTGTGTGAAAAGTAAAAATGCATGAAATGGCCAGCTTTGAGCTTCACACTTACCAGGCATACACAAAGTCATGACTGGTTGATTTATAAACAGTTATGGAATAGATTTCATAACAGGTTTCCACATGACCCCTAAAGGGCAGGCATAAAGAACAATGCCATGGGCACTACCACTACAACTGGTTGATATACCATGACAAAACCATCAGTCAATGAACTTTATTGTTACAAGGAAGGGATTCTGTTCTGAACTGAGATTAATTTGAGTGTTGATAAGAGAAACATGAGTTGATTTAACATGAGAAATACATATGGGAGAAAAAGGGTAACAGGGGTCAGGGGGCCATTCTTTTATTTGTAGCTGAATAGAATGGTACTTTGTTCTATTTTACTATTTCATAAAAAGAAGAGGAATCTGTTCTGATAGTGTAATGAAAGTTTTACTTTGACATAAGAACATAAAAATAGCCATACTGGGTCAGACCAATGGTCCATCTAGCTCAATATCCTGCTTCTAACAGTGGCCAATCCAGGTCACAAGTACCCGGCAGAAACCCAAACAGTAGCAACAATTCATGCTACCAATCCCAGAGCAAGCTATGGCTTCCCTCATGTCCATCTCAATAACTAACTATGGACGTTTCTTCCAGGAACTTATGCAACTTTTAAACCTAGATACGCTAACGCTACCACATCCTCCAGCAACAAGTTCCAGAGCTTAACTATTTTTTGAGTGAAAAAAAGATTTCCTCCTATGTGTTTTAAAATTATTTCCATGTAATTTCATTGAGTGTCCCCTGGTCTTTATACTTTTTGAAAAAAAAGTCTATTCACGTTTATCCATTCTACAACACTCAGAATTTTGTAGACTTCTATCATATCCCACCTCAGTTGTCTCTTTTTCCGAGCTGAAGAGCTCTAACCTCTTTTGCATTTCCTCATATGGGAGGAGTTCCATTCCCTTATAATTTTGGTCGCGCTTCTTTTCTAATTCTGCTACATCTTTTTTGAGATACAGTGATGCTACATCTTTTTTGAGATACAATGACCAGAATTGAACGCAATACTCTAGGTGAGGTTGCACCATGCAGCGATACTGAGGCACTATAATATTCTTGGTCTTATTTTGCATCCTTTTCCTAATAATTCCTAGCATCCTGTCTGCTTTTTTTAGCCACCACCACACACTGGGCAGATTTCAGTGTATTGTCTACAATGACACTTAGAACGTTTATGCTAAATAGCACTAGTCTAAGTACAGATCCCTGTGACATTTCACTATTCACCCTCCTCCATTAAGAAAAATGGCCATTTAAACATACCCTCTATTTTCTGTCCAATAACCAATTCCTAATCCACAGAAGGACATTACCTCCTATTCCATGACACTTTAATTTTTTCAGAAGTCTCTCATAAGGAACTTTGTCAAAAGCTTTCTGAAAATCTAGATATACTATATCAACCGGCTCACCTTTATCTATGTTTGTTCATGCCTTCAAGGAAATGAAGCAAATTGGTGAGACATGACTTCCCTTGGCTGAACCCATGCTGACTCTGTCCCATTAAACAATCTTTGTTTATGTGTTCCAGAACTTTATTCTATATAACAGTTTCCACTATTTTGCCTGGTACTGAAGTCAGGCTTACTGGTCTGCAATTTCCCAGATCACCCCTGGAACCCTTTTAAAAAATCTGCATTACATTGTTCACCCTCCAATCTTCAGGTTCTATGGAAGATTTTAACAACAGGCTACAGATCACTAACAGAAGATCAGCAATTTCATGTTTGAGTTCTTTCAGTACCCTGGGGTGCATGCCATCCAGTCCAGGTGATTTATCACTCTAACTTGTCAATTTGGCTCAGTGAAATCTCAGTGAATCTTTCAGGTTCACCGAAATTTCTTTCAGCTCATCTGCATCATCACCCTTGAAAACCATTTCTGGAACAGGTAGATCTCTTATATCTTCTTCCGTAAAGACCGAAGCAAAGAATTCATTGTCTCTCTGCTATGGCCTTGTCCTCCCTGAGTGCCCCTTTTGCTCCTTCATGATCTAATGGTCCCATGGATTCAATTACAGGCTTTCTGCTTCTGATGTACCCGAAAAAAGCAGTTACTAAAAGTTTTTTGTCTCTGCATCAAAGTTTTCATCATATTCTCTTTTAGCCTTCTTTATCAATGTTTTGCATCTAGATTGATAGTGCTTATATATTGCTTCTTATTTTCTTCATTCAGATCCTGTTTCCATTTTTGTAATGGTGTTCTTTTGGATCTAATAGCCTCTTTCACTTCACCTTTTAATCATACTGGCTGTCATTTGCTATCCTTTCCACTTTTGTTAATATATGGAATACATCTGGTCTGAGCTTCCACGATGGTATTTTTATATGTTACTATGTTAAACAACGTCCACACCTGATTTAAAGTCCTAACCTTTGTGGCTGATCCTTTTTGCTTCTTTTTCACCATATTCCTCATTTTATCATAGTTGCCCTTTCAAAAATTAAATGCTGCTACAGTAGATTTCCTTAGTGACTTCACTCCGGATTATCAATTCAAATGTGATCATATTAATATCACTGTTTCCCAGTAGATCCTTGTGGCTTGTTCAATAAATATACATTTTTTAAAAAGGCAAGTTTTCAGAAATCATTTTTTAAAAATCTTTCAATCTTTATTGAAGCTTTGCAACAGAATACAATCCTGAAAGGCTTATAACAGAATCACAATTATCTCAGTCAACCAGAGCAGCTCTGTGCAGAGTCTATTTCCTTTGACAGTTACCTTCCTCTGCACGCCACCTGTACCTCAATAAACAATACTTAGAATATACCTAAGAATTCTTTTAATATAGTTTGAAATTGGAAAGTAGGCAAACTACATTGGTACAAACTATGTTTCTGAATTGTGGTTCTAAATAGAGCCCAAAGAAAAAAGAAGAGAAGATGGAAAGGAATCTTGTATCTAACCAACAAACAATCATCAAGATACACCTTCAATGCTCTAGAATAAACATTGTCAGTATCATTCATCTTTCTTGAGCTAAGTTTGGCTATTATAGAGAACCTCACATGGAACCTCATTCCAACCTGATCATGTCTCCTGGGCCCATTTCAATTTGAAGGCTTTTAATCAACGTTTCGAAGAGGCAAAACTTGTTTTTTTATTTCATCACAAATTTGCCTTCATAGCAGATAGAAGAAGCCCCCCACCAGCTCCCTCTAGGTTCTCACAAATGCTATTTTAGAATGGGTACTAAAATTATCTTTTCTTCTTGGAAGGGAACATCAAGTAATATACCTAACAAACATATCTTTCAGTCTAGGGGTTATTTAACCCCTGTCCAGGATATGATTTGATCTCAGACCACTTTCCAATACAACCTGCTAACTTTACAATCCCACCATCACATATGTTCATATATACCTATTTTCCCACATGATGGGTTCCAAGCTCCATTACTGGTTTATGCCTTTCTTTGGGCAGGATGCCAGCATTTCCATCTGACTAGCATATATTGTATCTGTTGATAGTTGGTGACAATCAAGCACGAGTAGGCATATTTATAGATCTGGGACCAAGTTTCTGACTCTAAAGTTATCCCTATTCGGCTTATCATGTGTTGGTAGCAGATTTGAAAGAATCCTGTATAATCTGGATAGTAGTTTTTTACTGGATTGTTGATTAAACAATATAATTTCCATTATCAGTAAGCTTCTTACTAAGGGCCCTGTTTACTAAGCTGCGGTGTAGGCTTGCTAGTGTTTTTAGCACGTGCTAACACTATAGACACCCATATATTCCTGTGGGTGTCTAGCATTAGCGCGTGCTAAAAACACTAGTGCACCTTAGCAAACAGGGCCTGAAATTAGTTTAGGCATCTTTCCTATTATAAAAATCTCAGAGTAGAAAATAATGTTAAAAAGGTATCCTTCGTCCCGTCCAATCCTGCAATTGTTGCAGTGATAGCAAAATATCTTGCAAGGGCATGTCTTTACACTTACAGGCTTATTTTTGAAAGAGAAGGGCGCCCATCTTTCGACACAAATCTGGAGATGGGCGTCCTTCTCACAGGGTCGCCCAAATCGGCATAACTGAAGCCGATTTTGGGCGTCCTCAACTGCTTTCCGTCGCGGGGATGACCAAAGTTCACAGGGGCGTGTCAGAAGCATAGCGAAGGCGGGACTGGGGCGTGCCTAACACATGGGCATCCTCGACCGATAATGGAAAAATGAAGGGCGTCCCTGACGAGCACTTGGGCGACTTTACTTGGTCCATTTTTTCTTACGACCAAGCCTCAAAAAGGTGCGCGAACTGACCAGATGACTACCGGAGGGAATCGGGGATGACCTCCCCTTACTCCCCCAGTGGTCACTAACCCCCCCCCCCCCCCCCACCCTAAAAAAAACTTTTTAAATATTTTTTGCCAGCCTCTGTGCCAGCCTCAAATGTCATACCCAGCTCCATGACAGCAGTATGCAGGTCCCTGGAGCAGTTTTAGTGGGTGCAGTGCACTTCAGACAGGCAGACCCAGGCCCATCCACCCCCTACCTGTTACACTTGTGGTGGTAAATGTGAGACCTTCAAAACCCACCAGAAACCCACTGTACCCACAAGTAGGTGCCCCCTTCACCCCTTAGGGCTATGGTAGTGTTGTACAGTTGTGGGTAGTGGATTTTGCGGGGTCTGGGGGGCTCAGCACCCAAGGTAAGGGAGCTATGCACCTGGGAGCAATTTCTGAAGTCCACTGAAGTGCCCCCTAGGGTGCTCGGTTGGTGTCCTGGCATGTCAGGGGGACCAGTGCACTACGAATCCTGGTTCCTCCCACAACCAAATGGCTTGGATTTGGTCGTTTCTGAGATGGGGTCCTCAGTTTCCATTATCGGCGAAAATCGGGGACGACCATCTCTAAGGTCAACCTAAATTTTGCGATTTGGGCGTCCCCAACCGTATTATCAAAACGAAAGATGGCCGCCCATCTTGTTTTGATAATATGGGTTTCCCTGCGAGGACGTCCTCAGGAAAACTTGGGCGCCCCTTTCGATTATGCCCCTCTTAGTCATCCCCATAGCTTCTAATGCAAAGCGCAGAGGTTTCAGGTAATCTGTAGAAAGGGGCATATGATCTCTCAGAAAACTAAATGGATGTACATTTCTGCTAATGCCTAAATGACCTTGTAATACCTCCCAATGTAGTTGGGGGAGGGGAGGGGAGGGGAGAGGGAAGGGCAGAAAGGAATGAGCTTTATTTTCTTTATTCTTTTCATCTGTCCAGTTATCAAAGATGTGGGAGTGAGAAATGACTTTTCTATTTGGATCCAGTGTTTCTCCTCCATCTGGTCATAGTGGTCTTTCAGAGCTTTAAAGATACTGCCCTGTAGTATCTTCTCAAAGTAGGAAAGCCCATCCTCTTTAGATACATGAGTCTTGCTGTAATAATTTTTGATCTTTTCCTCCCCCGTATGAAAGTTATCCCATTTTTTAAATTTAGTCTTGGGAATACCAATCAGTAAGTGTGTAAAGAGAAAGCGGAATCTTGGAAGAATCATCATGTTTAATACTGCAATTCTGCCTCCTCATGTAAGTGATAGGTGCCACCAGTCATTTAGGGCTGTTTCTATGATTTGCACTAGGGAGTTATAATTTAGCTTAAAAAGGTCTTGCACGCCACCTGAAATTTTAACCACCAAGTATCAGAAGCCGTGTGTGCTAATTTAGAATGGGAAACCTTGAAGTCCCTCTGCACAAGTAACAAGGTTTCATCCACATAAAGTAAAACCTGTGTTCAGATTGCTTGGTCACTATCAGTTCTATTAACCTGTTTTGCCATATACTCCTTGCCAGGGGTTCAATGACTAAGGTGAAGAGCAGTGGACACAGGAAATGCCTCAGACAAAATCCCATTCACCATAATTTGACTAGAAGGGGCCGCATACAATAAACCCACATCCTGAAATTCCTTCCCAATCCAGTTTTTTCCAAGACCCAAAACAAGAAATCCCACTCCACCCTATTGAAGGCTTTCTCAGCGTCTATGGCAATGTACATCACCCTTACTTTTTCCCATTGAATGAATTCTATTATATTCACTGCTCTTCTAACATTATCCCCTAGTACCCTTCCCTTAACAAATCTGGTCTGATCCAAATGCACAATTTTAGGTAAAAGAGATTTCCTATCGTGCTGCCTAGATCTTCACAAAGATCTTCAAATCCATATTAAGAAATGCAATGGGCTTATAGCTAGCACAGTTGGCCATTTCCTTTCCTGACTTGGGAAGTGCCACCACCTGCACTTTGTACATACTGTTGGTTATCAATAGAAATCAAACAAAATAAAACATGGAAAAGAAAATAAGATGATACCTTTTTTATTGGACATAACTTAATACATTTCTTGATTAGCTTTCGAAGGTTGCCCTTCTTCCTCAGATCGGAAATAAGCAAATGTGCTAGCTGACAGTGTATATAAGTGAAAACATTCAAGCATTACTATGACAGTCTAACAGGGTGGGAGGAGGGGGGTGGGTAGGAAGTATGCATGGGGACATCAAAGCATATCATTGATATTCTAACAGGATGGGTGTGGATAGGTGAGGGGAGGGGAGGGTGATCAACAGAGACATACAGCTTTATGGTTTATAATGGGCTAGGAACCCCAGATCCTTGTTAAGTTCTTTCTGTTGGGTGTTAAAATATTCAATCATTCTGACTTCAAAGGTCTTACGTTCTTGTATGGTTTTAAAGTTACCTTTCAGGATTCTCACTGTGAAGTCACTGGTACAGTGTCCTGGTCCTGTAAAATGTTGACCAACAGACGTGGGAACCCTGCTGGCACCAGTATTGTTCATATGATGTCTATGTAAATTGAATCTTGTCTTAAGCATCTGGCCTGTTTCTCCAATATAGCATCCTTCGTTACATTTTTTACACTGAATGATATATACCACATTGGAAGATGAACATTTTACAGGACCAGGACACTGTACCAGTGACTTCACAGTGAGAATCCTCAAAGGTAACTTTAAAACCATACAAGAACGTAAGACCTTTGAAGTCAGAATGATTGAATATTTTAACACCCAACAGAAAGAACTTAACAAGGATCTGGGGTTCCTAGCCCATTATAAACCATAAAGCTTTATGTCTCTGTTGATCACCCTCCCCTCACCTATCCATACCCATCCTGTTAGAATATCAATGATATGCTTTGATGTCCCCATGCATACTTCCTACCCACCCCCATCCTCCCACCCTGTCAGACTGTCATAGTAATGCTTGAATGTTTTCTCTTATATACACTGTCAGCTAGCACATTTGCTTATTTCCGATCTGAGGAAGAAGGGCAACCTTCGAAAGCTAATCAAGAAATGTATTAAGTTATGTCCAATAAAAAAGGTATCATCTTATTTTCTTTTCCATGTTTTATTTTGTTTGATTTCTATTGATAACCTTAAGAGTGGACTAACACGGCTACCACACTCCTCTACATACTGTTGGTATGATGTTCTCCCTCTAAGATTCCATTAAATAGGCGAGCAAGAAAGGGGGCAACATGGTCTCCTATTCCCTTGTAAAGGTCTGTGGGGAATCCATTGTCCCTCACCACTTTTCCTGCTTATAGGCCTTTTATGGCTTCCAACACAGCAGGAAGCTCCACTCCATCCAAGTATTTGTCAATATCCTGGATGGAAGAAGTCCCCTCCGTCTTATAAAGGGTTTCATAAAACTGCTGAATTTCACAGGGATGTCTTTACTGGTTACAGCTATGTCCTTGGGAAGAACCTGCAATGTCTTCAACCTCCTCAACATATTCCTCCTGACAATCCTGCAACCCATTCATCCTAACAGTGACTTCACACAGAGTACCTTTCCCTTTAGTCAGCTGTTCATTATCCAGAAGTATCTGGTGAATTGGGTCTACATAAACAGCTGTCAAAAGAACCTTACTTTCTAACCCTCTGATATTCACTTGGTGGTAGGATGTCCGCAGCTAATGCTAAACCCAGTTATTCAATGCCGGGCTGTTTTCAGCGACCACCATTGAATATCCAGTTTCATTTTTGACTGTGGCAACTTAACCAGTTAAGCCAACATTCACCGCTAACCGGTTAAGTGCTTAGTGATTAAAGATAGACCTGCTAATTTTGTGGCCTACTAACTGTAAAACACAGCCATTTTAGTACCAAGTATCTGCACCTAACTGGCAATGTGTGTGATATAGCCAGTTAGCTGTTAACCACTCATATTCAGCAGGACATAATAAGCTATTTAACCAAATCTGCTAGATCCCTCGATGAAGCCCAGGTGAAACAGAAACTTGTCGGGGTCCAGAGAATGTTTGAACCTTGCAGATAAGTGTTTGTCCGTTCACTAATATTATACCAGAGCACCATTCCTTATGCAACATTGCAGTTAAAAACAAAAATAGCTAAAAATTTATGTGTTAAGTACACGATTTGAATGTGGTGAAATTACTGCACCTGCACGTTAGAAAAAAGGAGGTTGGGGATTTTTGTCGATGATTATATTAGTCACATAAGCCAATAAATAATATGTCCAGTTGATGAGTGAGAATACAGGACACAGGCAGAGTGACGTTATGAGACTTTTCCCTTAACACCCAAGGTGCAGTTTATTACAAATCACGCAGCAGAACAGATCAACTGTTTTGTGAAGTTGATCACTTATTTGAAAGTCCAAGCCATCTTTTCTTTTGAAGAAAAACATTGTCCAGTTCAGCACACTATCAGCCGTCAAGTTCATACAAAGTTAATTATGTTCAGTGGAAAATAAATCTGCTGGCTGCCTGCTATGTAAATATTCCATCCCTGTTTCATTATTGCTATCAAGTACTACATATTATGGGCATTTGCTTATCCACACCCTACATGCGCACGTTATTGCTTTTTACACTCAAAGGTGAATCCTAAGGCTGGCTGAACCATTAGGTATAAGCCATGTTGTTTCTGAATTTACTTATTTTGGACTGCTTTGGGTCCTACTGACCTGTATATCTGCTGTCTAGAATTTTGGAAGATGGAAATGAGGAAAAAAATTGTTTTGGATATACTCTGTAGAAGTTGTTATTTACTTTTGCAATGTGTGTATGGATGCCTGTGTGCATGTGATAATGTTTGAATAACTGTCTATACTTATGGCTATGATTTCTGAACATGCAGCATCATTATAGGAGACTCTTTTAAATGCCCAGTTGAGTATATATGCTAATCTCAACTTAGTTAAATGTTTCAGATATATCCATCTACTTGCTCCCATGTTGTTACTGAATTCTATTATTCTGTCTCATTGTATTCTCAAATGTAAGCCATATTGAACCCAAGTTAGTTTGGGATATTGTGGGATATAAATGTCAAAAAATAAAATCCTTTAAGGCACTGCCTATCTAGCTGGATGGTGATGGCACAAGGAAAGCAAGTTAGTTTTCACTGGACCAAACAATTCCTTATGTACAGCCACAAAATAACCTTTTAGGGTTGTTACTGTTCACAATGAGCTCCTTTTATTAGCAACCAGACATAAAAGATAGGAGTTTTCAGTTTTGGCACGGTATAAGTCAGCACAAGAACAAAATATATGAAAGCCAATGGACTGCATTAGGAGCTTATAGCCCATTTAGTTATGTTTAAACAAATGAGAGATCTGCATGAAACAAAATATTTATTTTTATTATTTTGACTTATAAAACCACTTCTCCCTGAAACATGCTCAAAACAGAATAATCCATTGTCTATCTAAAATGTAAACTTCTACAAAACAGATGATGTGAAGATGTGATTCCATATGCACCAATGAAAGGAGAGTTTAATTTTATTTCCATTTAATTACAATATATTCCATTTTTATAACAACAGGCTTCCCAAGGCAGATTACAACAGTTAAAATAAACCTGTCAGGAAACAGGATATCCTCACTTAAATTTGCTGTATTCTATAGAACAGTGTAGAAAAATGAATGCAAAATGCAAAGTTTATTACTGCTGTTTCTACCAGCTACAATAATTTTAAAGCTATTTTAGTGATAATCAATTGAATTCTATGATATACATCTAGATATGGGAAGCTTTCAAATAAATAATAAAGCTGTCAAATAAGTTTTTACAAAAATCTTTTACCCTCCGCCTTTTAAGGCACTATCTATTCATCTGGAACAGCTTTAGACTACAGAGTTGCATGGGGACAGAAATCTAACCCGTCCCCACCTGCCCCGCTGGAATCTTACCCGTCCCCACAAAAATTCAACCTGTTCCCACAAGAATTTAATGGTACCTAAAAAAAATTCCAGTTGGCTCTCTGTTTCTCTTTGGGTTTGAGCCACAGCACTGCAGGCAAGGAAGGAATGGAAGTTCGAACTTGGAACACTCTGGGGAGAACATGTAAAACTTGTCATTTCGCTTGCACTGTGTGCTGAGAGGTTGCCACATGAATGTACCAGTAGGTCAGATGACCTCTGATGCTCATACCTGTTCACAGCTCAGGCCTGCACATCAACCTGGGAGCAGACAGGATTAATGGAAGACTTTCTGCATCTGTGCTGTTAAAGCAAGGAGGAGGAGGTGGCACTCAAAGAACTTGGTACTTGGTAGATGAGAGACTGTAGCAGATGCAGCTTACACTTCCACGGGAACCCTGCAGGTACTGCTTCCACAAAGAGTCTGCACTGGAAGTGGGGAGGATTGGAAAGCTATGGAGGGCTAAAATGTGAAAAACTATCCAGACATTTTAGCCATCCTTCTGGCTTTGAGACATTTACTTTATAATCTGTAGAAGCGTGAAAAAAATTCAGAGATTTGGTACCAGTAATACTATTCTCCTGATTCCTGAGCCCATTTGACAGGGCCCCCCCCTACATTTTTGGGCCCTAGGCATATATCTGGTTTTCCTATATCCTGGTCAGGCTCTGTGTCCAGTTATAGAATTGCCCCCCTAGATGAGCTTGATTTTATGCAAGAAGTCAAAAAAAGGGCATATTTTAAACCTATTTTATAAACGCAAAATATATACCTAAGATTTACCCCAATATTGTACAAATTTACATCTGCTCCAAAGTATAAATGTCTGAATGTTCTCCACATACAAATGTGTATTTTATAAAGTACATACATGCATAACAATTCCATCTCCACTCTACCCAAATCATATCTCTGGGAACACCTAGACATTTATCATGCAGAATACACATATATGCATTTACATGTGTATGCAATTTTATAAAAACCCTTCTCTGCGTGTACAACAGGCTTCACACAATAAAAAGCCTTTATAAATTTACCCTCTATAAGGTCATATAATTATAAATATGCGGGTCAATATTCAGCCGGCAATGGTCAGCATTTTTTTTAAACGATAACTGTTGCTGGCTAAATTACCCGCAGATATTTAATGCTGGGCTATGTCTGACCAGCAGCACTAAAAATCTAGGCCTAACTCTCCCCTGGGTGACTGCCGGGGTTTATATGGGTCCTGATCTTCAGCCGAGGTCTGCATAACACAGCTATGTCGGCCCTGACTGAATATCGGCCGGCACTTGCATAAATATATATTTTCTTTTTTTAAAAGGAAGATCTATCACTCCCCTCGTACCAATCCCCTCTCCCACCCCCCAAAGAAAACTGAAAGCTGTCCCAGCCCTCCTTACCTCTGTAGGCCCCCCAGCCTACCTGGATATGTCCCTGGTGGTCTAGGAGAATATAAGCCAAAGAAAAAAAACCACACAAAGTGTGGAGGTGCACTTGATCCCCACGAGACAAGGAGGGAACAGAGAAGGGGTGGGGAAGATAGGCTCTATTCAAACAATGGGGGAGGCATATAATTTAATTAAACAATGATATTTATTGCAAATGGTTGACTCAACAAAGCCTGTTTTCGGATGTGCAACCACTTTTGTGACTCGCTGCACCGCTATTTGCTCGCTGAAGAGAAGGAATTGTGTATTCCTCAGTGCTTCATCTTCTAGTGTGTTAACCACCCAAACACTGAATATACCTTTGGAAGACTCCTGAAGAAGGTGCTACAGCGTCGAAACACGGCTGTGTTGAGTCAACCATTTGCAATAAATATCATTGTTTAATTAAATTAAACGTCTCCCCCATTGTTTGAATAGAGCCTATCTTCCCCACCCCTTCTCTGTTCCAGTCTAGGAGAATATGCAGGAGTGTGCCCAGCGCTGTCTATTCTTGAAAATGGCTGCTGTGACCTGTAGTGGCAGCCATTTTCAAGAGGAGACAACACTTTCCTGATTCCCCAATTACCAGGGACATCTCCATGTAGGCAAGAGGGAGACTGGGGCAACCTTCACGGACTGGGGGGGGGGGGGGGGCGGCGCAAGATCTGAGGTAAGTTTAACCGGAGACCGTCCGATATTCAGACTGGTGCCCAGTTAAGCTTGGTGCATAAAGTTAGGATGGCCTTTTTTCTATCTGCTAACTGGCTAGGGCAATGTGCCGCCCAATCTCCATTTAGCAGCAATGTTCAGTGGCACTGTCCAGTTAAGTGCCACTGAATATTGCTGGCTAGCCTTGAGCAAAAGATTTAAACAGCCAGCATCTGCTGGCTGTTTAAATCATTTTAAATATTGGCCCATTACAAACTACCTACACAGTTTTGTTTAGCATTATGCTTTTGACAAGATTCCACAGAAACTCTACAGCTTGCATACTGTGAGCCTTAAATCAGAACTGCCACAAAAGCCATCTCCAAGTTAAAAAACAATAAAATGTTTCAAAGCAGAAAATCTTTACAGTTTCTCTCCAATCTCGTTGTTAGTTCTTAGCTGTTCTCCACCTCCTTCCTAGGGCCTATAAGAGAGCAGTTTACATATGCACAGAGCTTCTTTTTATATCTAGTGGAGATGCTGAATGCTGAGGTAGGAAACAAACAAGCCTCCTCATGCATGCTAACCTTCCAAAATATGTACAAAGCAGTTTTTTTTTTCATTTTCAACATTACATTCCTTATAAGAGGAGTGTAACACTATGCTACATCAGCAAATAGTCTAGATTAAACTTTTATTTATGTTAGTTGCCATATTTACAATCTGCCTACATCTATGTAGAGTACAATAAAATGTACACAACTGTAAAACCAAATAAAACAAAGATTTCAATGTGCTGTGGTTTCCACGCATACAAAGATAATTCTTACAGGGACAAAATAGATTATAGCAATGTTATGTTTTGCCTTCCCTGCTTAGACCAACTTCAAGGGGCTGCAAGAGAAGTAGCCAAAACTGAATGAACTGAGTGAACCTTTGGTCTTGTTTCAACTTAACGTTTGTTATATTACTGCATAAGAATTATTACAAGACTAATTCAGTGCATACTATTTAAAAATTTCCTATTCCTTGACTTGGCTAAGGTTTTACATATAACTAAGACAAGTTTTCCAGGTAAAGAGATGTGAGAGTATTCCCATTTACCACTCTGAGGAAAGAGGCAAACTCTGCCCAGGGCTGTATAGAAAAATTATTGGCCAAGGTTAGTGATCTAGGAAACTGCTCCAAAGAAATAGTTTAAGACCTGTGGGAGTTCCTGGGGGTCTTGAATCAAGACCTATGGAATTTTTTTCTCAGACGTTGAGCTGTCCAGCAATCTGATAGAAGAGAAGACATATGTGCCTTGAGTCGGAAGGGTATGGTACCTCTCCACATTTCGTTTTACTGAAACTCCTGAAGTACAGGCATAAAGAACTGTTGCTTCAGAGAGCTTGAAAGACCTTGAAATCAGTTTAGTGAAGTGAATGGATGCTTCTATTCTCAAAAGGTGCCACAGACTATGATATACCTAGCAAATCTGCAAATTGAAAGAGAGAGAGGTTTGTGATATTCTCTTCCAGTAAGGCACAAACATTTCTGGCTTTACATTTTCCTGAGCACCTGGAGTGGAGGAGTAGCCTAGTGGTTAGTGCAGTGGACTTTGATCCTGGGGAACTGAGTTTGATTCCCACTGCAGCTCCTTGTGACTCTGGGCAAGTCACATAACCCTCCACTGCCCTAGGTACAAATATATACCTGTATAAACAATGTAAACCACTTTGAATGCAGTTGCAAAAAAAAAAAAAAAACCAACCACATACAGAAAGGTGGTATATCAAGTCTCATTCCTTTTCCCTTTCCCTCTAGCATTGTCTAGAGACATGATAAAATTATGTTTTTTCAGAACTTTAGTTCTGACGTTGATAAGCTTTGACAGCAGTTTAGTGAAGTGAATGGATGCTTCTACTCTCATAAGGTGCCACAGACTATGGTATATCTAGCAAATCTGTAAATTGAAAGAGAGAGAGAGAGAGAGAGAGAGAGAGAGAGAGAGAGAGGTTTCTGATATTCTCTTCCAGTAAAGCACAAAAATTTCTGGCTTTACATTTTCCTGAGGACCTCCCATTTGCTGGGATCAAGTGTCACAGATAGCTTGAAGCACTGGCAGATGTGAATGCAGAAGACACTTGAAATGGAACATTTACAGAATGGGGTTGTCTGCTGCAGATGGACTAGTTAAAAATAAGCTTAATGCCAACACTCAAGTTTGGTAAATGTAATAGATACTTACGTTGTTTGTCTTTCTATTTAAATACATGGCATTATACGGCCAGTAAACTGAGCTACAATGGGGTATGGGAGGAAGAAAGAGTCTGTGGGAGGCTGTGATCGTTCTCTGTTCTTGGGGAAAGAACACTCTTGGGGAACTGCTGAGGTGTTTGCTGGTAGGAAGGAGGTATATGGCGTATGGTCTAGATAACTGGTTAGGATGGAAGGTAGTGAACACCATGGGTTTGGACTGGCTGTATCCTCTATGACTGGGCCAGCTTCTCCAATTTATCTTGTTACTCATGAGTTATGTCTTTCTTTGAAGTTATGGAAGAAATGGTTGGTGTGTTGTTAAAGGTAAAATGGCACTGTCCAGATTATGTGGTGCTGTGAGAACAGATATGGAGAAGAATCCCTTTTTCTTGATGAGCTTGTAATGTAAGTCAGAGTGTGGGTATTTGGGAGGGAGGGCAGATGTGGAAAAGTGAGTGGGACTTGTAGGGAGTGATTGTGAGGGGGAGTTGGGTAAGAGGGGATAATAGAGTAGGAGCTGGACAAAAGAGCTTGCTTTAAGCTGAAATATGCTGATGGGATCAAGTAATATTTTGCTTGCAAACACTTGCAAAGAACGTCTTGGGTGCTCCTGCTTATGCCAGTTCCAGTTGTAAAATGGCCACTGGGACCTCCCACGGCAGTCTTGTGAGACTACTGCTGGAAGTCCCGGAAGCCATTTTGAAGGAGCAGTGGCACTGGGCAGGAACGAGTGGGCATCGTTCCTGCCCCTGAAGAGACCACAAGGAGGGCCTATGGGTGGCTGGGAGAGGGGAGACTGCAGCAGCAGAAGTTATCATGGGAGGGAATCCGAAAATGAAATCAAAATTCAATAAGCCTCTAACAGGAAGGAGAGAGTTCACAGATGTGGCAAGACAAGGAAAAATATATATTTTCAAGCATTTCTAAATATTTATTTTGTGAAGACAGACATAATTTGTATTCTTATTTTAATCACGTGGGGTCCTTTTACAAAGCTGCATTAAGTGCTAGCACATGCTTACTGCAGCTTAAAATGGCTTACCGTAAGTCATGCTCAGGATTCCTGTGGTAAGCTCCTAATCCACATGCGCTACCTGTGCACTAAAATTTTTTATTTTTTTTTTTGCATAGAAGGGGAGTGTCTGAGGGTGGGCATTTCTGCACTAATCAGTTAGCACAACTATATTACTGCGCATTGATTAGCGCAGGATTACCTCATGAGACTGTACCAGCTACAAAATAGGTATTGGTAATTTTTTTTTTAATGTCTACTTGTTAATGGCGACGTTACTGCTTGGCCATTAACGCAAAAAAATGAAAATCGACTGTTTTACTGCTGTGGTAAAAATGGCCTTAGCCAAGTAAGGGGTGCGCTAAGGCCACTTTATACTGCAGCTTATTAAAAGAACCCCTTAAAGACTTTTTTGTATATACAACCAAATTCTGGACTACATCTTACTTCATTTAGGTTACAGAGAGGACTGCTTGGAAAACAATAGAGCCAGAACCCATGTAAAGCATTCTCCTATGTAGAGGCTTGAAGCCTGTCTTGCCCCAACCTTTGGGATTCAGAAGATAAATTTTCACAACTGTAGCTCCTGGAAAAGTGCCCAGGGGATGACTTCACTACTTACTGACAAAATGTTGGCATATGCAATATTCAAAACATAGAAAAAAAAATACTAACCTTGTTTCTTTTAACCCTTCTTTCTGAATAACCTCCAAGATCTGCTTGGCAGTCATTGGCGAATTGGGATGTTTTTCTAATGCCTACAAAAAAGGGGTGCAAAAACAAGAAAAAAAAGGCAAATTATTAATAGCAACAACCATGATATAATGGGGGTTATTTAAGAAATACCTCTACATGTAAACAGCAGCATTTACACATGTAGATTGCATAGATGTGTAAATGATAATTTCAGAAAGCCATTATTTACACATGGAAATCCACAGTATATGGAGTTTTCAAGGGGGTGTGGTTTCAGTATGCCAAGGCAGAACAAAAATCTTTATGAGTATGCCCTATTTTACATAGGGAATAAGTTTACAGGGGAAAAAAATTCCCCATCAGGAATTATCAGCTTAAAGCCACACAAAGAATTTTAAAAAGTGCTCATTTCGGTTAGGGCTTTAAAAGAGGGATTAGGGAAGTAATTCTCCTTAATCTGCCAATGTTTATTTATTCCTCCAAAATGAAGAAAAATAAAAATTACTGCCTCACTATTTAATAGGCTTAACTCACATGTCTAGATTAGTAAAACTGGACCACTACATATGGAAATGATATCACTTAATCACAGAGGTTGAAAAAATCACCGCTTTCATGTGGATATGCTGACATTTTCACAAAGAAGCTGCCAACTTTGTGCCACTTATTTATTCCACACATACATTTATAAAATGGGCCCTTCGATTGTGCATGCCACCAAATACACATGCACTCCTTCAAGTCTTTACATCTATTTTTACAAAAGGCTCAACTTTCAACATAGCTTTATGTAAAATACTGCCAGAACTGAGTACGTCCCAACCCGTAAATATGAACTCCGATCTCAACATCCTATGTTAAATGGGCCTCAACATGCACATAATGGGGTTTGATTTTACAAAGCCTTTTTTATGTGTAAAGCATGTTTTACACACAGGAATAGGGCACTTCTACACACATAGGTGCTTGCATGGCACTGCTACTCTTCCAAAACATTCTTAACTTACATAAAACATTTGCAAGGGGGGGGGGCATACACAAGGACTCAGCATGGGTGGGAGTTAGGTACAACTACCACTTACCCCCTGATTATATAAAGGTCGCCAAAAATTGTGTGTCATTTGTGTGCACAATTTAATTGAATAGCAAGCCAATTAGAGCCAATAATTGGCTTTTTAACAAGAAATCATTGGCACTAATTAGATTTAATTGGGACCAACACATGGGAAGTTAGGTGCAGGATTCGAACCTAAAATTTACATAGCCTAAAAAAAGGGGACATGGAAATGGGAGGGCCATGGACATTTTGGGGCATGGCTTCAAGTTACGCATGTAATTACAGAATAATGGTGCTCTATGCATACATTTAGGTGCAGTCATCTGCACCATGTTGGTGCCAATGGCCATGGCTAAGTTTCTGCGTGACTCTCCACTTAAACATGTATTCTATAAATCGCGACAAACTTTAGGAGTGGCTTATAGAATAACGTTTACATGGGTATGTTTCGACACCATATACAGAATCTAGCCCTTAGGGCATAACTTAAAGAATACTCTAAGTTACAAATGTCGTTGTCATAGCTAAGCACTCGCACTTACACCAGCTCTATGGATGGGCATAAATGCAAACGCCTAAATGATGTTAACACTCAGTCTCAGTTATGTTAGTATTCTATAAAGGAAAGTAGGTGCTTACTTTCCTTTATTAAATAGGCTCCTAATGCATGCATTCTGAGCACCTAATTGAAGGTGCCTAGCTATAGAATTGCTCCCAAAATGACAATTCCGAAGTTCCACAGCTGAATATATGACAAGATGGTTCATACCCTACACAAATTTACACCTGCACCAAAAGTGTAAATGAGCACATATACTATATGTGTACTCACATATTTTGTATAATAAACACATACATTGCAGTACTGCCCAACCTACTAAGCATGTTTACTAAAAGTTAGTGTGTGTTAAGGGCTGAACGCCCCAGAGAAATAAAATGAACTGAACACGTGGAGGAGTGGCCTAGTGGTTGGGTAGGTGGACTTTGGTCATGGGGAACTGAGTTCGATTCCCACTTCAGGCACAGGCAGCTCCTTGTGACTCTGGGCAAGTCACTTAACCCTCCATTGCCCCATGTAAGCCGCATTGAGCCTGCCATGAGTGGGAAAGCGCGGGGTACAAATGTAACAAAAATAAAATAAAAACATTACTTAACATTTGCTAAGAATGAATAAACATGGCCCTTAGTCCATGGGAATGTCTATGCACAGATCATGTAAAAGTAGGTGCAATCTTTCAGTTTTGGGGGAAGGAGGGCAGGGAATACGATGTAATAAAGACAATTTTGATTCCTGAAAGCTAAGTGGGAAGATTCTAGTGAGCAAGTCATAAACAACATGCTAGTTTCATTTCACTATCTACCAATACAATTAATAGGGGAAAGGGAATTTAGCTCGTGCCTTTTAAATAGCAGTTCTCAGGCACTGCAAGTATTTTCCTACCAGTGAGGGCTTCAACAATTTGTGTCCGAGCTAATGAGGGTTAAGTGGCTTGCCCAATGTCACAAGGAACATCAGTGGAATTTGAACCCCGAGTACATCCCAGAGTACTGACAGAATTAAAAAACGAACCTCCAGAGCTATTGTTAGTAATATGTAATTTATCTTTAAAATCAAGCATGGCAACAGAAGATTGGAGGGTGACCAGTGTAATGTCAGTTTTTACAAAGGGTTCCAGAAGTGATCCAGGAAATTACAGATCAGTAAGCCTGATGTTGGTGCCGGGCAAAATGGTAGAGACTATCATAAGCAACAAAATTACAGAGCATATGCATAAGCATGGATTAATGAGACAAAGCCAACACAGATTTAATGAAGGGAAATCTTGCCTCACCAATCTACTCTCATTTCTATGAAGGAGTGAACAGACATAGGGATAAAGGCGAGCAGGTCGATATTGTGTATCTGGATTTTCAAAAGGAATTTAACAAAGTTCCTCATGAAACATTTCAGAGAAAATTAGAATGTCAAAGGATAGGAGGTAATGTCCTATTGTGGATTACAAATCGGTTAAAAGATAGAAAACAGACAGTAGGAATAAATGGTCAGTATTCTCAATGGTGAAGGGTAGATAGTGGGGTTCCCCAGGGGTCTGTGCTGGGACCGCTGCTTTTTAACATATTTATAAATGATCTAGAGATGGGAATAACTAGTGAGATAACTAAATTTATTCAAAGTTGTTAAATCACAAGAGGATTATGAAAAATTGAAAGAGGAACTTACGAGACTGGGAGACTGGGCATCCAAATGGCAGATGACAGTGTTAAGTTATGTATGTGGGAAAGAGAAACCCAAACCATACATGATACAAGGATCCACATCAGGAGTCACTGTCCAGGAAAAGGATCTTGGTGTTATGGTTGATGATACGCTGAAACCCTCGGTTCAGTGAGCAGCGGCAGCTAAGAAAGATTGCTGTGCCATCCCCTAGCAGAACATTTGGTTTTCTGAGAACGCTGAAATTAGGCTTTCCATCACTGAAGTGCATTTGCTTCAAAACCATTTTCGAGAATTCCTTTTCTTTTGCAGGGACAAGACTATGGAATATGTTAACACCAGATCTAGCACATATCCTCCTTCTCCTTCAAAGGTCTTGAAGACTTTTCTGTTTGACAAATAGTTAGGTATTATGTGAACAGTTTCAAACCACCCTTGAAACTGATTTCTTCTTCCTATTATCATTCTTCCAAATGTCAATTCGCCCTATATGAAGAGCTTCACTTTCCTTGCTGTAAACTACTATGAATCCTTTATGGAAAATGAGTGGTATATAAGACTCCAACAGAATAGAATACAATAGAAATAGAATGTAAAGAATTAATAGGAAAGGAATGGAAAACAAAAATAAGAATGTTATAATGCCTGTATCGTTCCATGATGCGACCTTACCTCAAAAACTGTATGCAATTCTGGTCACCGCAGCTCAAAAAAGATATAGTGGAATTAGAAAAGGTACAGAGAAGGGCGATGAAAATGATAAAGGGGATGGGATGTTTTACTATGAGGGAAGGCTAAAGAGGTTAGACTCTTCAGCTTGGAGAAGAGACGGCTGAGGGGAGATATGATAAAGGTCTATAAAATAATGAGTGGAGTGGAATGGGTAGACGAGAATTGTTCGTTTACTTTTTCCAATAATACTAGGACTAGGGGGCATGGAATGAAGTTACTAAGTAGTAAATGTAAAACAAATCGGAGAAAGTATTTCTTCTCTCAACGTGTAATTAAACTCTGGACTTCATTGCTAGAAATTGTGGTAAAAGTAGTTAGTTTAGCAGGGTTTAAAAGAGGTTTAGATACTTTCCTAAAAGAAAAGTACATAAGCCATCATTAGGATGGACTTGGGAAAATCCACTGCTTCTTCCTAGGATAAGCAGCATAAAATCTGTTTTACTGTTCTGGGATCTTGCCACGTTCTTGAGATCTGGATTGGCCGCTGTTGGAAACACGATACTGGGCTAGTTGGACATTCAGTCTGTCCCAGTATGGCAATACTTATGTACTTAACACTGGTTTCCCTGATTTTCAACTCGCAGGTCTAACCATTAAGCTATTTCTGCACTTCACTAACATAAATGGGGCTGTTTCCAAGAAGTACAGTTATGCTGCCTGATACCTTCTGATTCTACCAGCTAATAGATGCATTCTGTCAGTGTCAGAATGGAGTAATACAGATCACTAGTTTTAAGAACAATTCCTTCTCCTTTATTATTTAAGGGAAGACCTTCACAATGTTAAGATATAAAGTGGCTCATTTTCGAAACAGAAAAACATCCAGAAAGTGCCACAAAGCTGCATCTGGAAATTTTGTCAAAACATCCGAATCACTATTTTCAAAATAAATTTTTAAGACTTTTTCTATGCAGTTCATCTTCAGATAAAGGTGCCCTAAATGACCAGATGACCACTGGAGGTTTTAAGACATGACCCCACCGTGCTCCCCCAGTGGTCACTGACCCCCTCCCACCCCTAGCCTAGTGGTCAGTGAAGTACACCACTGTAGAGAAGGGGACCAAGGCCCATATCCCCCTCTGTTACACTGTACCCACAAATAGATGACACCTGCAGGCACAAGGGCTACTGTAGTGGTGTACAGTTGGGTATAATAGATGTTTGGTGCATTTTGGAGAGCTCCCTATACAATATAAGGGGGTAATAGTGAGATGTGTACCTAGGTCCTTTTATGTGAAGTCCACTGCAGTGCCCCCCTAGGGTGCCCCACTGTTGGGATGTCTCTATGGCCAGTCTACTAAGAATGCTGGCTCCTCCTACATCCCAATGGCTTGATTTTGTGCATTTTTCACTTGGACTTTTTTATTTCTTTTTCAAAAATGGTCCAAAAAGATAGCCACATTCCCCCAAATTCTATAAATGATGCCTTAAGCTGAGCATGTTAATTTGGCTAGGTTGGCAAATTGCATGCACAACTTGATTAAAGTCAGTCAGTGCTGATAATTGGTAACTAATTAGCGGAACTAATTGGCTTTATTTAGGATTTATGAATACAACTTTCTAGGCATATTCTATAATGTGGTGTATGTAAATTCTAATGTGTGCAGCTGAAAAGGAGGTGTGGCCGTACGTGTGGAATGGGCGGGTCGTGGTCACTTCAAAAAACTATGCACACTATATATAGATGAGTGGCCTAGTGGTTAGTGCTGCGGGTTGCAGACTTGGGGAACTGAGTTTGATTCCCGCTGCTGCCTAATGGTCAGCAGCAGGTTGAAATCCTGGGGAATTGGGTTCAATTCCCACTGCAGCTCCATGTGACCCTGGGTAAGTCACTTAACCCTCGTTTACCCTAGGTATAACATACTAGTTAGACTGTGAGACCATTAGGGACAGTGCCAGTACCTGCAATAAAAGGAGGTATTGTAGGTTATTGATAGGCAGAATAAAAACAAAAAAGAAAAGAAAAAGCAAACTTTATCAACTAGTCTCTATGCCCTTTTCTCCCTAATTTTAAAAGTTGAATTTTGCACCACAGCATTAAGGTTAATTAAAGTGTAAGGAAGTAGAATATTTGCAAAGGTTACTGAGGGAAATCTGATTACTGAGTTAGCTTCAAAAGGTTTTTCTGAGGCAGTCCCCTTAAAATCAAAACTATATATAGAGAGGAAAGGTCCCACTTAACTTTCTTTCTAAGAAGTTCTGAGAGAAGAGGACATTTCTCTGTTAAGAGAATATTATTTTACTCAGTGCTTTGGGAACTTAAAGATTGGGGTTTAAAGGAAGAACTGTAGGTTATTGATAGCCAGAATTCAAAAACAAAAAAAAGCAAACTTTATCAACTAGTCTCTATAAACCTTTCAAATTAGTTTTAAAACTTTAACTTTATACCACAACATTAACAGATAACTAGGTCCTGCTGTGCCTGTTAGAGGCTAAGTCTTCATTCCCAGCCCAGCCCCAGCTTCCACCCACCCTTAGCACAACTCTTCATTTGTAGTCATTATTCTAATTAGGATAACAAGAGAAGTGTTTTCATTAGAGTTTTAATTACATTTTCATTAGTTTTAATTACATTTAATTAGTTTCTGGGAAGCAAACACTAAATAAATTGCACATTTTACCATATAATCTTAAGGCTCTTTATATTCATCTAACATCCCTAGTACCTGAAGAAGTTTTAAATTATAACACTAAAATGCTGACAGCAGTCCAGCAGCGAAAGGGGTGCTATCCAGTCTTTTGCACTGAGTGTCACACGTACGATTATCTCCCAGATGGTGAGAGGTTATATATGTGTTATCGATGCAAAGAGCTCCTAGCTCTCAGAGAACAAGCCCATTCTCTTGAGGCTAGAATAACAGACTCGGAGGAGCTGAGGGAGACAAAGAAGTACATAGAGGAGGCCTATAGCGACATTGTAGAGAAGTCCCACCTACAGTCTAGCAGCCCCTGAGAGACTGGAGGTCTACTAAATGGACAGCATCACCCTGGTGAAGTTGGAAATAATCCTGTAGCCAGGACCAGCCCTCCAGGGGATGCAATATCCTCTCATACCGAGGAAGTATCACCAGGAGCTTCCACCCAGGAGGTCAGAATTAGGCCAGCTGCTCTAGTTGGTGATTTGATTATTCGGTATGCAGATAGCTGGGTGGGTGGTGGACAAGAAGATTGCCTGGTGACTTGCCTGCCTGGTGCGAACGTGTCATCTAGATAAATTTTAGATAGTGCTGGGGAGGAAAATGTGGGAGGGAGGTTCTAGAAACCAAATTTAGGCTCCTAGGTAGAAACTTAAAATCCAGACCCTCCAGGGTAGCATTTTCAGAAATGCTCCCCTTTCCACGAGCAGGCCCAAGAGACAGGCAGAGCTCTGGAGTCTCAATGAACAGGGAAGAGGGTTTCAGATTTGTTTGGAACTGGGCAACATTCTGGTGAAGGGGGAGCCTATTCCAAAAGGATGGGCTCTACCGTAACCAGAGTGGGACCAGGCTGTTGGCATCGGCATATAAAAAGGAGATAGAATAGCTTTTAAACTAGAAACTGGAGGCAGGACGACAGTCACTCAAAAGCACATGGCTCAGAATAAGGTATCTTTCAAAGGTATCACCAAAACAAGGAAGATAGGGTATCCTGATAGCGAGGTTCCAATAGAGAGCATAGTAGATCAGGTGTCTTTAAATAAAAAGCAGACATATTTTCAAGATTACACATTATGACTGTCAACTGCTGAGCAAGTTGTAAATAGAAACAACAAACATAGTTTGAAATGTCTATATGCAAATGCCAGAAGCCTAAGAAATAAAATGGGAAAGTTAGAATATATTGTACTAAATGAAAAAAATAGGCATTTCTGAGACCTGTTGGAAGGAGGATAATCAGTGGGACACTGTCATACCAGGATACAAATTATATCGCAGTGATAGGGTTGATCGAATTGGTGGAGAGGTAGCACTGTATGTTTAGGAGGGACTTGAATCGAATAGACTACGAACTATTCAGGACAAAAAACACATCTTGGATCCCTATGGATTGAAATTCCATGTGGAAAGGGGAAAAGGATAGTGATATGAGTGCACTACCGTCCATCTGGCCAGGATGAAGAGGCAGATGTAGAAATGTTATCAGAAATTAGGGAGGCTAACAAACAGGGAAACACGATAATAATGGGTGATTTCAATTACCCTGATACTGACTTCATAAATGTAACATCAGCGCATGCTAGAGAGGTGAAATTCCTTGATGGAATCAAGAACTGCCTTATGGAGCTGGTTCAGGAGCCAAAAGAAGAGGAAGAATTCTAGACCTAGTCCTTAGTGGAGTGAATGATCTGGTGGAGGAGGTTAACAGTGATCACAACATGATCAGATTTGATATAAGCTCTGGAATAACTACACATAGGAAATCCAATACGTTAGCATTTAACTTTCAAAAAGGAGACTATGATATAATAAGAAGAAAGGTGAAAAAAAAAAACTTAGCGGAACAGCTGCTAAGGTCAAAAATTTACATCAGGCGTGGATGCTGTTCAAAAATACCATCCTAGAAACCCACGCCAAATATATTCCATGTATTAAAAAAGGAGGAAGGAAGACCAAACGACAGCTTAACTAAAGCCCACCCACACAATTCCAGTCCTACGATTGTTATACCTTAGAGCAAGTCTCCAATCTCCTTATGCTCATCCCCAATCCTTCCTCTCCATCCTTCTACGCCTTACCTTCCCCAAATTCTTCTCCTGTTACACATCCTATCCTTGTTTACCTCTCCATGTCCAACTTACATATCCTTTTACCCCTCTATTACTATGTTCACCACAATTTGTAATATCTCTTTCAAGATTTTGAAATTCTATCTACTTTTTACTATGTAAGCCGCATTGAGCCTGCTATGTGTGGGAAAGTGCGGGGTACAAATGTAATAATAATAATAAAAAATTACAGAGCATAGTCAAAAGCATGGATTAATGAGACAAAGCCAACATGGATTTAGTGAAGGGAAATCTTGCCTCCCCAATCTATTACATTTCTTTGAAGGTGTGAACAAATATGTGGATAATGATATTGTGTATCTGAATTTTCAAAAGGCATTTGACAAAGTTCCTCATGAAAGGCTCCAGAGGAAATTGGAAAGTCAAGGGATAGGATGTAGTGTTCTATTGAGGCAGCTTGGGCAGAGAAATTATATTTGTTAATTTGGGGTTTAAAAGTTTGGTTCAGTTCTGCAAGTAGTGGAGGAAGGCCATCTGTTTTTAATTGTTCAAGAAGTCTAACTTTTGCTAGACTAAGAGGTTAGAAAGGTCAGTGAGAAATTAAACTCTCTTTGTTCCTTTTTTGAGTGATGGATTGCTAATGCTACCACATATGGATACCATTATGAGCCAGGCATACTGTAGTTTTTAAAGGATTAGTTTAATGCTGGTTAGAAGGAGATAGAGTAGATATAGATACCATTATAAGTATTTAGATTTGGTCTTATAAGGAATTCTGATTTCTGCTTATTTTAGAATATGTTTTATTCTGTGTAATTAATAAGTTCTATTTCTATGTAGAATATCTTTTCAATTCAACTTTGTCTGACCTTTCAAGTGATATTTCTGCAAGTGTAAATAGATCATCTGGTTTGAATTATCCACAGTCCTAGCTAGGTGAAAGAGGTCAGGAAAAGTCAACTTTGTTCCTTGATGAATAGCTAAGTGTAGGACTGGTCCTGAAAGTAATAACAAACTATATCTGTGTGAGATTAAGTAAGATTGGCCCCTTGACCCCTTAATGAATGCCAGAACCCAGTTAGTATGAAGTTGATTGGGAAACTGATTATGTGAATAATAAAATGCCAAGAGATAGGTGCCACAATGTCTAGTGTGAGAGGCCCCAGGTCATAGGTCAGTTTAGAAAATATCAAACCTATGTAAATGATATTTTGGAGTAAATGTGTAAGTAATGATTAGTTCAAGGCAGGGTAATCAATCTATTCTTTACCATCTGGAAAGTAAGGGGGGCTAGAGGGGTTTAAAACTGTATATAACTGGGAGCAGAAGCAGCTTACGTTAGAAGAAAGAAGGAGAGAGCTAAGAAGAAGAGAAGGAGCTGAGACAGAAGCCATAAGATCCAGAGAGCTGAGAAAGAGAAGAAGAGACTTAGTGCTGATGTCCTACTTTGTTTGCTGGCAAATAAAGAAGATTTCTCCCTCATTCTGGTGTGTGCTGTTTGACTCCTGAAGTACCACAGATTCTGCTAACAATAGTGGTAATTCCTGCAACACTATTGTGGATTAAAAACTGGTTAAAGGATAGAAAACAGAGAGTTAGGTTAAATGGTTAGTATTCTCAATGGAGAAGGGTTGATAGTGGGGTTCCTCAGGGGTCTGTGCTGAGACCGCTGCTTTTTAACACATTTATAAATGATCTAAATATGGGAATAACTAGTGAGGCAATTAAATTTGTCGACGACCCAAGTTTTTCAAAGTTGTTTAATCACAAGAGGATTGTGAAAAATTGCAAGACGACTTTACGAGACTGGGTATCCAAATGGTAGATGTTTAATGTGAGCAACTGTAAAGTGATGCACGTGGGAAAAAGGAACCCGAGCTATAGCTACGTGATGCAAGGATCCATGTTAGGAGTCACCGACTAGGAAAAGGATCTAGGAGTCATCGTTGATGATACTTTGAAACCCTCTGCTCAGTGTGCTGCGGCGGCAAAGCAAATAGAATGTTAGCTATTATTAGGAAAGGAATGGAAAATAAAAATGAAGATGTTATAATGCCTTTGTATCGCTCCATGATGCGACCACACCTTGAATACTGTGTGCAATTAGAAAAGGTACAGAGAAGGGAGACGAAAATGATAAAGGGGATGGGGCTTCCCTATGAGGAAAATCTGAAATGGCTAAGTCTCTTCAGTCTGGAAAAAAGACAGCTGAGGGGAGATATAACAGAGGTCTATAAAATAATGAGTAGAGTGGAACGGGTAGATGTTAATCGCTTGTTTACTCTTTCCAAAAAATACTAGGACTAGGAGACACGCGATGAAGCTACATAGTAAATTTAAAACTAATCGGAAAAAATATTTTCTTCACTAAATGTGTAATTAAACTCTGGAATTTGTTGCCATAGAATGTGTTAAAAGCAGTTAGATTAGCGGGGTTTAAAAAAGGTTTGGACAGCTTCCTAAAAGAAAAGTCCATATGCCATTATTAAAATGGACTTTGGAAAATCCACTGCTTACTTCTAGGATAAGCAGTATAAAATGTATTGTACTGTTTTGGGATCTTGCCAGGTACTTGTGACCTGCATTGGCCACTGTTGGAAACAGGATACTGGGCTTGATGGACCTTCAGTCTATCCCAGTATGGCAACACTTAGGACTAGGCAGTACATAAATTCTTAAATAAAATAAATAAATGTTATAGAATACACCTGATCCGCACCTAAGTTAGGCGCAGGTATTTAAGCCTGGTTTTAGGTGGCCTAAATGGGTGCACCTAAATTTTAGTCACAAGAATGGCCGCTAAGCATATTCTATAAATTACACCTAATTTTAGGCATAGTTTACAGAATCATGCTAAGCACGTGGTATTTTAGCACAGATTTTTAAGGTACTATTTATAGAATTTGGCTCACTGAGCACAACAGTATCTAGCAAATGGCCATTTTCAAAACAAAAAGATAGACGCTTTTCTGTTTTGAAAATAGCCATGCTTGCTACTGGACTTTCGGACATTTTCTGCAAAAAGTCTAAAGTTGAATTCAGACGTCATATCGAAAATGTCCCTCCATATCTCGTATGCTCTCTCCTGCTGTATTCGTGCATGCCCTGAAAGGCTTCGCTCAACCCAAGACTATCTCTACTTCAGGAAGCAGGTGAAAGCTCTACTCTTCTCCCAAGCCTTTAACGAAAGAAGCAACAAACTTGCTAGTCTAGCATATGTAAGGACTAACACTGGCTGAAAAAACCATACTGCAACAGGACTTGCTTACCCACTCCTACCTTAGCTGAGATCACACTGCACCTTAAGTGGAAAATGTCATCACACTATGAAAGCGCAGAGCTTTTATTATACTTATTATACTGTGCAGCAACAACTGACATCGAACTTTTGGATTCTGTTGGCTGTCATTGTAAGTGTTTATCCCAGTTTTTACAAAAAGCTCTATTCTTCTCAGTGTTTTGTTTTTAAGCCTTGGAGGGTCTGGGGTGCAGTTTACACAAATGACAACATCATGCAAACCCCTTCGAGATGTTGTTTTTCATGATTCAGGCAGGAAGGTGTTAAACACCTCGGGATATTCAGGAAGCACTATAAGGCCACTTTTTTTCCTCATGGGAGAAAACACATGTACTGTGCATATACTTTTCCGCAAAAGGTGAAGTGGGGACAATTTTCATAGGGGCCTTCTCTGTAGGTAATTTTCTTTTTAACTCTGTCCCCTATGGGGTAACTGTATCAAAGGGCACCTATCTTGTATGACAGAAATGTGCATAAATTACGTCTATTCTAAAAAGAGAGGCCTATCCTCCATATGGGAGTGGGGGGGGGGGGGGGGTTTGCATTGTCAGAGGGAGGGGGATTGCGACAGCATGACAAGAGGATGGGGTTAGGAGTACCAGGCACAGAGGAGGAGGGATAGTGCCCTGAAGGGAAGGAGAGAAAATTGATGGGCCCCTTGATTTTTTTTTTGTTATGTGGGTCCCGGAGAGTATCGAGATCGAGCCCACATAACTGTCTTATGCAAGCCCTGGCTGAATATCAGCTGGGACCCACATAAACTCCACAAGACAGAACACATGTTATTAGACCCAGATATTCAATGCCGGTGCCCACACATGGCCCGATGCTGAATATCCAGGGCTAAATTTAGCCAGCCACGTCAGCATTTTTAAAAATGGATGAATATCACCTCATCATGTTTTAAATTCTAATGTTTAACAATTTTATATATTTTTTTCAATTTGACTGTCCTTCACATGCACACATATATTTATAGCTGATTTTGTTTTAAGTTTCTTTATATATTTGTTTTTTGTTTGGGTTTTTTTTTTTATTGTACAAGAAATCTACCTGTTTCTTTTTGTTTGTTTGTATCTATTTTCTCTAGGATCTTAGAAAAAAATAGAAATTTCAATAGAAGGCAGAAATCAGAAATTAAAAAAAAAAAAAGTAAACTGTCCTATTAAATGGCCATAGATTGGAATGCTTACACATAGGAGTGAACTATTTGACACCCCCATACTGGCCATATTCAACAAAAAGGAAGAAGGGTTAGGGTGGCATGAGAAGGGAGCAGCTGCTATTGTAACTGGTAAAACAGGATCTTTTCTTGTTTTTTGCTTTCACTTTCACTTTGCACCTTTCCCTTTCAATTATTATTAAGGCCGCTGTAAACCATTTTGATTTGTTTCTTAGAAGAATAGAATATCAAGCTGTTGAATAAACAAAACTAATTCTACATGGGTCAGCAGGCATAAAAGCACATCTCATAAAAGTCAATAACTTGGATGAAGTGAAAAGTGAAGGACAAAGAATTAATAATGAAAAAAGCTGCTCTCCCACATCCCTATCATCCCTGTTCTTCAACAAGAACTGGAAGCCTGTGGGATGGACCTAGTACAGATAGATATTTTTGTCCTCTCGAGTCGAAGTAGTGATGCACTGAAAATCCAGACAATGTCTACATGAGGTCACTTACCGAAGGACATTTGTTTCAGATAGATCTGTCATTAAGTCAGATAGAGGTGTGATAAAGGAGGGTGCAATGATGATCACAAGGAGAAGGAAGCCTTGGGGACAACTAGTTAGGCATCTAGCACTCAGGCCCTTGAAACAAAATGGGGGCAAAGCCAAAACAGAAAAGCTATGTCTGCCCCAAAGAACAGGGATTTGCTGAGGCATAGATAAAAGCAGAAAGGAAACAAAAACAATACATGATATACATTAATAGCATTAATGCGTTAATTGTCCACCCCTACCAGATATTAATTTGTACAGACGTGTTTTCACTTTTTTTTTTCCATAGCTTCAGATATTTGTCTTCCTTGTGGATTTCCAAAAGGAAAGCATAGGTGCATAGTAACTAAACAGACTGTGGCGAATAGTAGTAGCCTGCTGGGCAGCAGAAACTGACAAGCTTTGAAGAGATGATCCCAGGATCTTTCAGATTTATTCTAGGATAATAGTTATATAAAGTATTTTGTATAATCTGGCGGTAATTTCATAAGTCAGCACCTATATTATGCCTATTTTATAAACTACTAGTAAAAAAGCCCCGTTTCTGATGCAAATGAAACGGGGGCTAGCAATGTTTTCTTCTGTGTGCATGTTGGGAGTGTGTGTGTCCCTGCCCTCTGGCCTCTCTCTCCTCCCCCCTCTGAGTCCTTCACTGTTACAGAGCCAGCGATTTGATTTCGTGCTCTGCTGTTTTCCTTCACTGACTGTGTTACAGAGAGGGCGGGGCAGACACTCATAGGGAAACCGGATATCTCGCCCCCTTCACACTTCCGGCTGGAGGCTTCATAGAACGTTGGTGTTGCCTTTTATATAGAGAGATAATAATCCAAATACTGTCATTCAGCCCATACAGGCCAAAACAAATTTTAACTTCTTCTAATAATTGCATAGCAACATAGAAGATGATAGCAGATAAAGGCCTGCATGGTCCATCCAGTCTGCTGAACAAGATATATCACATCATATTGTATAACATATGCATATTTGATCTTGACCTGCCAATGCCAGAGACCGTAGAAGTCTGTCTGGCACTGGCCTACCATCCAATATGTCATGTCAAGTCTTGAACATCAAGATCTTACTGACATCCACTGTATAATAATGGATCCATGATTCTCTTGTACACAAAAATAACTTCTTTTTACTTGAATATAAAATCCACAAAAACAAAAATACTTAGCTCTCTATGCTGATGGATGTTTTGAAGACCACTGAACCAGAGCAGTAAAAGTATTTTTGTTTTTGTGGATTTCATATACAAGTTTACACAAAAGTTATTTTTGTACACAAAAGGCTCATAGATGGATGATCTTGATGTTCAAGACTTGACAGTTTTATTTTATTTATTTATGGAATTCTACCCCACATTATCGCAAACAAGTTCAGCTTCAATGTGGCTTACATCAAACTTTTAAAGCACATTACAATACAGTAAAACAATGGGCGTTCTAATGTTTCTTGGGATATCATTTTTATTAACTATATGATTGTTCTATATTGCTCCATTTGATAAGCTTATTTTAGAGTTGTGAATTCTGAAAAAATGTTAAATATTAAAATGATATTAAAAAAATGATTACAGCACTGAGTACTGATGGCTAGTTCTCTTAGCACAACCAACTGGCTAATTACAATCAGGTGCTTAAAAAGTAAATCACCCTACAAAGTAAGGGCCCCGTTTACTAAGCCGCGCTAGAGGTGCGTTAGTGCTTTTAGCGTGCGCTAACCATTAGTGCACGCTAACTGTGTAGGCGCCCTACAGTGAGGCTTAGTAAATAGGGCCCTAAATGTGGACAACTGAAATTTTTTTTTTAATTTGTAGAAGTCATTTATTGAAACTCTCAACACAAAGAAATACAGCAATCAAGACTAGTACAATGTCTGTACTAACTATACAAAAAGTGGCATTTAAAAAACCCATCACAGTGCCAAGAGAATCCAAAAGAAAAATATTCATTAAACAGACTCCCATTATATAAAAACGTTTTTGTGTGTAACAGTGAACCCTCCCACCACCACCACCTTTGTGTGTAGGACACCGAATGAATCAGACAACAGAATGTATCTTCCCCTATGTATAGGTCCAAAAGGTTGTGAGTTTGGTCTTCACCAGGTTAATGGGACTGCATCATTCCACAATCAAAAGAGAAGTTGGTTTTGAAACCTGTCCAGATGCTCAAGGCCCCTCACCGGCCCAGTTTACAGTTATTTTGGAAGGAAGAGGAATACCAGTCACTGCGGGAGGAGGAGGAGGAAGAGGGAGAGAAAAAGGATAGAAATGCCGGTCACCAAAAGGAAGAGGAGGTACACTTGAATCTAAACCCTCAGTTTATATCTGAGTGAACATCCCCTCCCCCCACCTTTTTTTTTAGGGGAAAAATGTTATCTTGTCTTATACTCAAGTACATACAGTATTATGCCCACAGTTATGCAAACAATACAGGCATCTTTCAATGACCAAACAATAATGATATTACAAGGAGAAACAGGTATCTTTTAGACATATTTTATTTAAAAATCATCTGTATACTACCCAATAACACCTTTATTTAATTATTATGATGCTAACTAAATATAAGAGCTAACTTTTAACAACCCCACACCTCTTACTGCTTCCCAATGGAAGATATGGATGGCAGAGACCCCACTTGCAAGGAAATAGAGCAGCCTATGATAGTCCCAACCTTTTGGGCAATAGCCCCACTGCTTCCAAGAATTGGCATTTATGTCAGTCTACTCAGTCTAGGGCCTGAAGAGATGCAGTTATATGTGTCACACCAATGATAGACATAAACCTGTAATTGTAAAGGTCAGAAAGAATGACTGCACACATGATCTGCTGGGAGGAACATAAGAGATGTCATGCTCTATAGACCAAATCTGAAATGAAATAAAATTATGTGCAAAAAACAAAAAACAAAAAAACCCAAAATATATACTGACTTCTATTATTATTGTACTTGATATACTGCAAAAATCACACCAGTCACTGGTTACTAAGCAGTTAACAATAAATCAAAATCAGTAAATTATTCTATACTGATAGCTAAGCTATTTGATGCAAACATATCATGCCAGTTTACTGAGTCCTCTTACTATAGAGACATGCTCTTGCAGGGCCTCCACTCCTTGAAAGTAACACTGACCTCAGACTCCATTTCCGTAAGACCTCATCTCTTTCCATGGAGATACTGTGTTACACTTCTGAAAGAAAAATTTGCTTCTTTGTCATCCCTGCAATCTTTTTCCTATATAGATAAGAGTGGCTAAAATTGTGTTCCTCAGCCTTTTTATTTTATTTGAAATTTCAAAATGTTTACAAACAATATGTAAAGAAAATATATCCATTACAAAAGCATGACAAAATTTACTTTATCCAAACAGAAAAGTATATCTTAGCCCACGTCAAGAGAGACATGTGTACTGCAAATTGAAAAATAGAAAACTAAAAGTAAAACAACTAGGGGACTACTAGATCAAACCAGATTCCCTAAACTATCAAAGAAGTTCTTCAAAATTGAAAGGATACACCACCAAATTACCTAATGAAGTAATATTACAAAAGAAGAACTACTTCCTATTTCCCAGAAAATTCTCCAATTGAGTAGAATCAAAAAAGACAATCTTTCCCTTGCCACCTGACTAAACACTTAAAAGGATATCTTAAGAAAAAAGTATCACCCATAGCCAACACTGGTGGTTTCAAATCAAGAAACTGATTTCTCCTCAGTTGAGTGGAACGAGCCACAACAGGAAAGATTTGAATCTTTTGACCACAAAATAATAAATCTTTATTCCGGAAATATGTTTTTAAAACTAATATCTTGTATTTCTCGGAAGTAAACGTGACAAGTGGAGTGGCTTGAGCATTTCTCAGAAGTAAACATGACAAGTAGGGTGGCTTGAGTATTTAACACATCATTAGAACTTTCAAGGAAATTAGTCAAATCCAAAGTTGACTCCACCAGGGAGTCTAAGCCACTCTCTGCCATATTCACCATTCAAGAACGTTGAGGAACATAGTAACATTGAGAAATAACATTTTCATCTATCTGAGGAAGCTTCCGAACCTCCTTAAAATATCGCTTTAACAAAATGTCTGCAGACAATAATCTAGTCTGAGGAAAAGTTAACAACCTCAGGTTCCTAGACCTCTGTGAGTTCTCAAGTCTCTCCAACCCAAATCGGATAGAGAGACTATCTTTAATTGCAGAGGCCTCGGTTGCCTGAAGAGTAGCAATTTGAGGCTCCAACCTTTGAAGCCTTTTATCTGTTAAGAAACATGTTTATCAATCTCCTCAAATTTCACCACAGATTCCTGAGTGAAGGTACAAAGTTGGTACACTTGACATCGAATCATGGATTCAGTTCTAGAGGCTACTGACCAAATATCTTAAAGATGGGGTATACTAACATCCACCAAGGCAACAGGAGAAACAACTTCAGGTTTAGCAGCCACCAAGACAGAATCCATCTTAGTACCAGTCACTCCATCATGCACTCCTTCAGCCTCAACAGGAACTGCATCCTGAGGAGACTTCATTAAAGATGGTATAGGAATAGGAGGGGGAGTCCTTTCCGGCGAACTGATGGAGACACCTCTCAACAATAACCAAATGTTTATCCATCGGGCCCCTCAAGGGAGTACTCACAGGTACAGAGCTCTTAAGCTGTGCTTTCTGTTTTCTTGCCATCACCAAAGATCTTCCTATGGGCTCCGAGGGGCTCCCAAGGGGCCTAGCATGCCCCTTAGGATACGTCCTTTTGGCCACGCACCTGTGGCCACACGCCACAAGCGCTGCTGGTATTTTAAGATGTTCCGGGGCTCCCTGTGATGATGACACTCTCAAGTGCTGCCTCTTCCGATTCAGCTGGAACCTTCGGGAGGAAATCCCTAGTGTGCTCCAACTCTCCTCGCTGCCACAAACTCCTTCAGTGAGTGCACCACCTGCCTTCCTCAGCCTTTTCAAGCATAAGACATATCTACATTTTGACAAATGCTGTGAGGCACACTAGCCTCTGTGGAACAGGCAATGTTCAGAGAAGACTCAAATGGACAAAAAAGAAAAGCTATGGAAACACCAAATGTTCCACCAGCGACTTGAAGGCTCAAAGATGATAGCCCAGGAAGGGGAAGAGGTACTTTGTGAAACGTGTGTGCTGCACAAAGCACGGCCCAGCTATCTGTGCACTACATGCTGCCCGTTAATTCCCTTACTACTCTGGGGCTAATGCTGTACCTAGGAATGCGCAAACAAAAGGGAGCTTCTGCATGTTTAAAATGTCTCTACTTGTCTGTCTTACTGTTGTGAGTTGCTGATAGCAGAATCCATTTGATGATCTGAACTTGACCTCGGCATCAAGCAAAGGTGATTTTTTTTTCCATGGAATTCCTAATCCAGTCTGAATAGACACTACTGACACTAATTCCCTACTTTTTACTTAATATATTAGTTTGATTTTTGATTTGATGCACAATTGCACGTTATACATAATAGTAAAATGTGGAGTATTTGTTTATTTATTGCATTTGTATCCCACATTTTCCCACCTATTTGCAGGCTCAATGTGGCTTACAGAGTCCTGGTATGGTTTTGTCATTCCAGGATGTCATATACAATTAGTGATGTGAAAATATTAAATAAGGAAAAGAAGAGAAGATTTAGGTGGATAGGTATAGAAAGTAGACGTTCATAGCTGGGTAGGTTGGCGAGGTGATTTAGTAAGGTTGTGGGTTTTCTTTGTAGGCCTTGTTGAAGAGATGTGTCTTGACACATGATTGAAACATGATTGAAATGGTCTCAGTGTAGACCTCATGTACCTGTCTTTACAATCGGGCATTGCCTTTGGGCTTATGCGACATCTGAGGCCTTTTTCCTCCATTTATAAATTAATTTTTTTATATTATTTAGGGACAATTGAGTTTAGCCTATCCACTGGTTGGTTAAGTAGCTACTTATATGTTTTTGGCAGACATTTTTGCCACTGTATAAAGGGAGATTATAGGACATACTGTTAGGGAAACACTGTCCTAGAAGAATGAACATTAAAGCATAAAGGTTCTTCACCCTCTCCATGTAGTAGAGGCAGGTTATTTTCTTAGAAGCAGAGCCAAAACTAGGCACTTCAGCAGTCAGGGCAGGAGGACCTGTGAAATAAGAAGTGAGCATACCTGCATCCTCCGCTCCCTACTCTTTGCTCCCTCCTCTATGATCCCCAGTTTTTAAATTTCTCTCTCTTTTCTCTCATCTAACCTGGGCCAGTAGAATTCTTCTTAGCTTTTCATTCGCTGCAGGCTTACACTTGCATTTCAGTCATTTCTGGCCCATAAATGGCTTTGAATTCTTATCGGCTGCCCCTCATGCTCACCCTTAGTGATAGTAAGAAAGCTTGGATTCCCTTACTGACTGAGATAGGTCACACTGTGCTTGCAGAGAAAAGCTGGGGTGCAATCTGTGATTATTTTTGTCAGTAAAGAAGACCCTTAGACAGGTTTCCTCACAAGCTGTGTCACCCCAGGTTCAGGTAAAATAGAGTGGGGTCTTTTACCTGTAGTAACTACTTTCCCTTCAGGTTCAGCCCTCTAGTGCTGGTGGCCCCCAGGTCTTTCCTGAACCCAGATCTGCCCAAACTAAGAACAGAAAGCAGAGGAATGCCCAGAGAGACACATGAGAAGCAAGGCTAGAGTAAGACCAAGATCCAGCAGGTACTGAAGCAGGATTAAGAACTGTCTAGATGAACAGAATCCAGTGAGGTAGCCAAAGTATAAGACAACATCAAGTACTGAAGACCAAGCTTTGGTTTTCAAACAATGAATGACTAGGTTTCTACAGAAGTCCAGACAAGAACAAGATGGCCTCTAGAATGAAAAAGCAGCATGGTGTTAACAGAAATGGCCAACCTGTCTGATGAGACACACTGACCATAACTAGTAAGTGGTCAGAAGTTCACTTTAGCAAAAGTCTCCCAGGAATTGAACACCCTGCAGGCTGGTGGCATAACATCATGCAATCTCTACATGTTAGGTCAGTGATTTTCAACCTTTTCATCTCGTGGCCCACTGAGAAGGCACAAAAATTGTCAAGCACACCATCAGTTTTTTAAGGATATATAATTATATATTTCAATAGCAGCCAGATCTCAACACAGTTCTCAGAACACACCTAAGCCAGTTAGGTTTTCAGGATATCCACAATGAATTTGCATGGACTATCTCCGTCATATGTAAATATAGCATCTCATCGCATGGCATCAAGGCACTTAAATGGAGGTGCCCACCTATAAATTTGTCTCTATTGTATCTAAATTGTGTGCATAGTTGTACGAGCGTGCATGCTTATAATTTTCTTAGCATAGTGCTATTCTGGACAATGTGTACTATTAAGTAACATTATGCATTATTAAAAAAAATTGCCCCAAAATGAAAATCAAAATAAAACAAAACAAAACAAAAAACTCACAAACATGGAATCTACAAAAAACAAAGTCTTTTGGTCTGCACACCCCTACTTCCAATTTTATCTATCCACATGTGTGAGCACTGGCACTTACACCATATACAGTGGTGGAAATAAGTATTTGATCCCTTGCTGATTTTGTAAGTTTGCCCACTGACAAAGACATGAGCAGCCCATAATTGAAGGGTAGGTTATTGGTAACAGTGAGAGATAGCACATCACAAATTAAATCCGGAAAATCACATTGTGGAAAGTATATGAATTTATTTGCATTCTGCAGAGGGAAATAAGTATTTGATCCCCCACCAACCAGTAAGAGATCTGGCCCCTACAGACCAGGTAGATGCTCCAAATCAACTCGTTACCTGCATGACAGACAGCTGTCGGCAATGGTCACCTGTATGAAAGACACCTGTCCACAGACTCAGTGAATCAGTCAGACTCTAACCTCTACAAAATGGCCAAGAGCAAGGAGCTGTCTAAGGATGTCAGGGACAAGATCATACACCTGCACAAGGCTGGAATGGGCTACAAAACCATCAGTAAGACGCTGGGCGAGAAGGAGACAACTGTTGGTGCCATAGTAAGAAATGGAAGAAGTACAAAATGACTGTCAATCGACAAAGATCTGGGGCTCCACGCAAAATCTCACCTCGTGGGGTATCCTTGATCATGAGGAAGGTTAGAAATCAGCCTACAACTACAAGGGGGGAACTTGTCAATGATCTCAAGGCAGCTGGGACCACTGTCACCACGAAAACCATTGGTAACACATTACAACATAACGGATTGCAATCCTGCAGTGCCCGCAAGGTCCCCCTGCTCCGGAAGGCACATGTGACGGCCCGTCTGAAGTTTGCCAGTGAACACCTGGATGATGCCGAGAGTGATTGGGAGAAGGTGCTGTGGTCAGATGAGACAAAAATTGAGCTCTTTGGCATGAACTCAACTCGCCGTGTTTGGAGGAAGAGAAATGCTGCCTATGACCCAAAGAACACCGTCCCCACTGTCAAGCATGGAGGTGGAAATGTTATGTTTTGGGGGTGTTTCTCTGCTAAGGGCACAGGACTACTTCACCGCATCAATGGGAGAATGGATGGGGCCATGTACCGTACAATTCTGAGTGACAACCTCCTTCCCTCCGCCAGGGCCTTAAAAATGGGTCGTGGCTGGGTCTTCCAGCACGACAATGACCCAAAACATACAGCCAAGGCAACAAAGGAGTGGCTCAGGAAGAAGCACATTAGGGTCATGGAGTGGCCTAGCCAGTCACCAGACCTTAATCCCATTGAAAACTTATGGAGGGAGCTGAAGCTGCGAGTTGCCAAGCGACAGCCCAGAACTCTTAATGATTTAGAGATGATCTGCAAAGAGGAGTGGACCAAAATTCCTCCTGACATGTGTGCAAACCTCATCATCAACTACAGAAGACGTCTGACCGCTGTGCTTGCCAACAAGGGTTTTGCCACCAAGTATTAGGTCTTGTTTGCCAGAGGGATTAAATACTTATTTCCCTCTGCAGAATGCAAATAAATTCATATACTTTCCACAATGTGATTTTCCGGATTTAATTTGTGATGTGCTATCTCTCACTGTTACCAATAACCTACCCTTCAATTATGGGCTGCTCATGTCTTTGTCAGTGGGCAAACTTACAAAATCAGCAAGGGATCAAATACTTATTTCCACCACTGTATAAGTTCAAACGTATTATTTTACCACCAACTTGTGCTATTTTAGCACGGGTCCCATTTTATGCAATGCGATCTAGTTACTAATAACTTGGATTAACAGTAAAATAACAGGTCTTAAGGGCAGTCACACTGATATCTTCTCCCTTAAGAACCCTGTTTACAAAGCAGCGTTGTAGGCGCGTTAATGTTTTTAACACGCATCAACTATGTACATGTCTACAATATCCCTATAGGCGCCTACATGGTTAGTGAATGTGCAAAGAGTAGGCACGCTAAAAACACTAACACACCTTAGTAAACAGGGCCCTAAGTGTCATATTCCACAAAATTCCATGTATAAGAGCAGCCAGTTAAGGAGCCACGCTCCTAAAAGCTATTTTTAACTTTTTTTTTTAAGGACATTTTAAATCTCAGAGAATTAGGCACAAAATTGCCCTTTAATTACTCTTCTAAATTTTTGGCTAAAACAAGTAACACTAGTGAAGGATTTCTGCACAGTACTAGAGGAATCCCTCTCCCTCTCTTTCCTTGAAAAAGTCTTTTTTCCAAGCCCATTGGATGTTAACAGAATACCCGGGCCCTGTTTACTAAGCTAAGCTAAGCTATAGGCACACTAGCATTTTTAGTGCACGGTAAAAATTAGCGCACGCTAATGCTAGAGACACCCATATATTCCTATGGGTGTCTCTAGCATTAGCGCGTGCTAAAAACGCTAGCGCACCTTAGTAGACAGGGCCCCTGGTCTCTTTCATACGGGCAGAACACAGGTAGACACTCGCCAAGTATAGAATAAGTGACCACAAACTAAAACCAGAAATATGTACACAAAAATGTAACTAAATCCCCCCCAAAAATAGAATCAGTAATGCATGACCCCCTGCACTGTGCAAAATATACAGCTGGCAGATGTACATTTCAAAAATTGACATATTTCAATCACTATATTAAAAATTAATAAAAAAGGTGATACCTTTTTATTGAACTAACGATACATTTTGTGACTAGCTTTCAGAGGCCAAAACCTCCTTCTTTAGTTCAAGGCACTACTACACTGGTGTATTGGTATACTGTTCTGACCTAAAGAAGGAGGCTTTTGGCCCCAGAAAGCTAGTTTAAAAATATATTGTTAGTCCAACAGAAAGGTATCACCTTATTTTCCATGTATTTCTTTTTATTTAGTAACCTTTAAAGTGGGCTAACAAAGCTACCACATTACTTCATCCTAAATTAAAAATAAAAAAAAATTTCACCTGGTTCTCTGATTTAATTTTTCTAATTATGCAAATCCCAGTCTCTGCTTTCTTCCATCTGTTCTTAATCTTTCCAAAGATCTCCTGTCCATCTGTCATTTTTCACGCTCCTGTCTTCTTCACCTCCTCTACTATACCCAGTTCCAACACTGATTTGTTCCTTTCAGCTTTTTTCAGTTTTTTTTGTCCTGCCTCTCTATTTACTCAAATATCATTAATTCTCATTGTTCAGTCTTCATTCTTCCTCTTTTTACAGTGGCCATCTACAGTTTTCCATCTTTTTCCTTCATCCCAGCCCCCCATTCCTCTTATTCCCCAGTCTTCCATGAACTTTCTCCCCCCTCCCCCCCCCAACAACTAGGCTTCTTCACCTCCCACACCCAGCCATCCAGCATTTCTTTTCTCTCTCTCCCCCTGCCATCCAGCATCTCCTCTTTGTCTCTCTCTCCCTGCATTCCAACATTGCCCGTCTGTCTGCCTGCCTCTGCCCCTGGCCCTCAGCATTCCCCTGGCTCTCAGTCTTATTTCTGGAATCCCTACTCTTTCTACTGCTCCCCCTCCACAACATCATTATTGCTTTTTCCCTTCCTATGCATTATTGCCCTTGTCTCTCTACCCCATCTCTTTCTCTCCCACCTTCTAGCACTGTCCCGTCTCTCTCCCTCCCCTCCTATGCAGTATTGCACCTCTCTCTCTTCTCACCAACATTTTCTGTCTCTCTCCCCCCCTCATCCAATATTGCCCCTATGTTTCTCTTTCTTCCATCCCATCCACTATTGATCCAGTTCTCTCTCTCACCCCAGTCTACCCCCCTCTCTCCCACCGCAATCCAGTATTGCCTGTCCTTATCTCTCTCTCTCCAATCCATCATTCCCTCCCCTCATCCAGTATTGCCCCATGTTTCCCTTTCCCATTCTATCCAGTACTGTCCCATCTCTCTCTCTTTCCCAGTTCACCTCTGTCTCTCCCGCCAATCCAGTATTACCCCATCTCTTTCTCTCACTCTAATCCAGCATTCCCTCTATCTCCCCTTGCTCATCCAGTATTACCTCTGTATTTCTCTCTCCAAATCCATCCTGTATGTTCCTGTTTTACCTCCTTTAACCCTTTTTCTTTTTCTCTCCCCCCCCCCCCACCACCACCACATACAGCATTTGCCTCCCTCCTGAAACCTGATCCACCAGGTTGCCGCACTAAAGTTATAGTAAAGACATGCAGGACCGCAGCTCTGTGTGCCACTACTTCCCCTGGAAGCCCTGGCCATTTGAATTTCAACGTCCTCTCTCTGAGAGGGCAGGGCCACCAAGGGAAGCAGCAGCCTGCAAAACTGCGGTCCTACATGTCTTTACTATAACTTTAGTACGGCAGCCCGGTGGAGGAGGCATCAGGAGGGAGGAAAGATGCTGCATGGTGGTAGGTGGGTAGGAGAGAGAAAGACAGCAACACCAGATGGGTGGAAAAGTGGGCGGGTGAGCAAAGAAGTTTGTGGTTGTAGCGGTGCACCTATGGACAGAAGTGACACCAAACTCCTACGGCATACCCTGGGAGCATCCATGGCATACCAGTTAAAAAACGCTACATTTCGTGCAGAATAAGCACCATCTTATAATGTAGGAAACAGAAGGGATGGGATTTGACATACTGCCTTTCTGTGGTTACAATCAAAGTAGTTTACATATTATATATAATTTTTCTGTTTCTAGTGGGCTCACAATCTAAGTTTGTTCTTTATTTTTTGTAACTGGGACAACGGAGGGTCAAGTGACTTCCACAGAGTTACAAGGAGTTGCAGCAGAAATTGAACCCGGTTCCTCTTGATTTCAGGCCACTGAACTAACCAGTAGGATGAAGAAAGATATTTAAAAATAATTCTATTTTCTGCAATTATATAACCTTCACTTATAGCAGATGTTTGCAGAATTTCTGTACATATCTAGTGCTTTTTGACAGGGGTAGCAGAGTAAGAATAGAAATCATACTGCGTAACTGAGAGCGATCAGAAATATTATATGAAGCTTGGGTTCCTGACTGTAAAATGACATTTCTACATGTCAGATTGGAGTTGGTAAAATGTGAAATTGAAAATTTCAGACTTTTGTGTACAAGCATGATAAATTGTCAAATATAGTCAACTTGAAGCAAAAAGGGCTAGCCTGGTCCTGCTGAGCTATTTCCTGTTCAGCAGCTGCAATCTGTTGCTGCAGTTTGCAGATTCTGGCATCATGGCTGTAAACAACTGTCAGCTAGTGCTAGGTTGCATGCTGTGACCCTAACATTTATCTTTAAAAAGTTAACACAGCCAAAAGACTAAAATATATGCAAGGCATAACTAAATAAGTGGCTACAAAAAAACACTGGAATAACATGATTAATCTTTTAGAGACTTTCAAATTCCCATTTAAGAATTATATTACTATTATTTATTTAGTTTTGGCTCACAGCTTTCCCGTAGTAGTTCAAGGTGAATTACATTCAGGTACACAAAGCATTTTCCTGTCCCAAGAGGGCTTGTAATCAAAGAGGCCCTTTTACTAAGATGCGTTACGAAATGGGCTTAGCATGTCACATCCTGGACTTTCCCATGCACTAAGCCCATTTTCAAGCATATTCATAAAATAGCATCCCTCAAGAAGGCCAACCCTGCTTCCAGCTGGATGTTATGGCACCCCTCTTGTGTTGTCTACTGCTGATGCCACTTCAGGCATGCTCCTGCCATGAATGAGCCTTCTAGCTACCTACCTTGTAGGTTGTTTTAGGGCAATGCCCCCTTCCACTGGCAAGGTGATCTTCTTAGTCGCTGCAGTAACCAGGGAGTCCATCCTGGGAAGCTGCAATTTATTTTTCTCCTCCCGAACCAACGGGTAGAGATGAGCCATAGATCTTCCCACTCTCAGCTCCGTGTCCAGTAAGACCCATTCTGCTATAATCATGTCCTGAATGTCTGGATGCATTGGGAAGGACTTAGAAAGACCTTTACGCCCCCTCATTATTGACGAAAATGGAACGCCTGACATCGAAGCAGAAGGCTCCTCAATAGAAAGCACTGCCAGTGCCTCAGAAATAAAAGTACTGAGCTCCTCTTTATGTTTCAACAATTTTATTGATGATTCAACAGTATAAACATTATAAACATAACGGTTAATGCAAGACTACAGAACCAATGAGAGCCCTGGCCGTATGACCAAGAAACACTCCGCCCAAGAAGCTGCCTGCCCCCTCGTGGAGTGAGCTTTAACACTGTCTGGGGACAGGTCTACCCACCAGAATGCAAGCAGAAGCAATCATTTCCTTAATCCATCGAGACAACGTGGGCTTAGAAGCGGCCAGCCCCTTACAGGAACCAGCAAAAAGAACGAAAAGACAATCCATGCGACGAAATTCCTCAGAAACTGCGAGATAGCATTTAAGCACTCTCTTAACATCCAAAGTACACAACTTCCTATGCTTCTCCGAGCCTGAGGAGGATCCCAAAACCGGAAGAATAACCAATTGAGAAAGATGAAAACGAGAAACCACCTTAGGTAGGAAAGAAGGAACCGGACGTAGAACCACTCGCTCCTTAGAAATTCCCAAAAATGGAGAGCTGCAGGAAAAAGGTTGCAACTCCGATACCCTCCTTGCTGAAGCTATAGCCACTAAAAACACCGCTTTAAGAGTCAAATCCTTAAGAGAAGAAGCAAACAACAACAGCTCAAAAGGAGGACCAGTTAGAGCAAAAAGCACAATATTGAGATCCCAAGATGGAAAAATCAATCTACCTGGAGGGCAAAGAAGACTAACTCCCTTCAAAAAATGGACAACATCGGGAAGACTAGCTAAGGTCTTACCTCGAATCCGACCTCTGAAACAGGAAAGAGCTGCCGCCTGTACTTTCAGAGAAGAGAGAGACAAACCTTTATCAAATCCCCGCTGCAGAAAATCCAACACCTGCGCTACAGAAGCTCGAAAAGGAGTAATACCAGCCTCTTCACACCAAGCTTCAAAAATCCTCCAAGTGCGGGTATAACTTAATGAGATGGAGCGCCGCCGAGACCGCAGCATGGTAGCAATTATTGGAGTCAAATAACCTCTTTTAGTTAATCAAGCTCGTTCAAGAGCCAAGCCATAAGACAAAATCGAGCCAGGTCTGGATGCGGGATTGGCCCTTGTAACAGCAGGGACTTGTGTACCGGAAGCCGAAGAGGAGCCGCCGACCGAAGACTCTGAAGATCCGCGTACCAAGAACGTTGAGGCCAGTCCGGAGCCACCAGAACTACCAGACCCCCGTACTCTCCGATCCGCTGCAGGAGGCGACCTAAGAGAGGCCACAGAGGTAACGCGTAACGCAGACCGGAAAGCCACTCCTGTAAGAGGGCGTCTATTCCCGCAGCTCTTGCGTCCCTTCGGTGACTGAAGAATCGAGGAACCTTTGAATTGAGACTGGAGGCGAACAGATCTAGGACTGGAGTGCCCCACTGTGCTACTATCAACTGAAACGCTCGATCGCTGAGAGACCATTCCCCTGGATCGAGAGTGTGTCGACTGAGAAAATCTGCCTGAATGTTTTCGACTCCTGCCACATGGGAGGCTGAAATGGCGTAGAGGTGAACTTCTGCCCACGCCATGAGCCTTGCCGTCTCTTGACTCAAAAGATGACTCTTCGTTCCCCCCTAGCGATTGGCATAAGCCACCGCTGTGGTATTGTCCGAGACAACTCGTACTGCCTTGCCCACGAGGAGGGAAGGAAACTGATGCAGAGCCAGACGAATAGCTCTGGTTGATTTGGACACCTTCAGAGGAGACCAGAGACCCTGGGACCACCTGTCAAAGCAATGGGTTCCCCAGCCCCGGAGACTGGCATCTGTCGTTAAGGCTACCCAGTGAGGAGATTCCAGCGGCATTCCTGTGACGAGATTCCTTGTCCGCAGCCACCAGAACAGAGAGCTGCGCTCCTGGGATCTCAGAGGTAACCTCATCAGAAGACAGTCCATCTGAAAGGACCACCGGGACAGCAGAGACAATTGGAGAGATCTCATGTGAGCCCTGGCCCAGGGAACTATCTCTATAATCGCTGCCATGGACCCCAGAACCTGAAGATAATCTCGAGCACAAAGGTCACGTCTGTGGAGTAAGTTTAGTATCTGAGATTGCAGTTTGAAAATTCTGCCCTGGGGAAGAAAAACTCGCCCCGAGCCGTGTCGAAGGTAACCCCTAAATACTCCAGAGACTGAGAAGGCACCAGACGACTCTTGGCAACATTCACCACCCAACCTAGAGACTGCAAAAAATTCACTACTCGATCCGTAACCTAGAGACTCTCTTGATAAGACTTTGCCCTGATTAACCAGTCATCTAGGTAAGGGTGGACGAGGATTCCCTGTTTCCTAAGAGCCGCTGCCACTACGGCCATAACCTTGGTGAAAGTGCGTGGAGCTGTCGTGAGGTCAAAGGGGAGAGCTCGAAACTGGAAATGACGACCTAGAATCACAAAATCTTGTGGTGAGCAGGACGAATAGGAATATGTAGATAAGCCTCTGTGAGATCTAAGGCCGTTAGAAACTCTCCAGCTCAGACTGCCACTATTACTGACCGCAGAGTCTCCATTCAAAAACTTGTGACTCTGAGAGCCTGACTGACAGCTTTGAGATCCAAAATAGGACGAATGGAACCCTCCTTTTTGGGTACCACAAAGTAAATGGAATAACGACCCTGTCTGCACTCGGAAGAAGGGACTGGACAAATCGCCTGAAGATCTAAGAGCCTTTGTAGAGTCTCCCAAACCGCGCCCACCTTCTGACGAGAGCGACAGGGAGACTCCAGAAAGGCGTCTGAAAGAGGCCTTGGAAATTCTAAGGCGTAACCTTCGCGAATAACTTCCAAGACCCATTGATCGGAAGTAATGTGGGCCCACCTCTGATAAAACTGAGCCCCTACAGGAACCAGAGGAGAGACCTGTGCACCTTCATTGGGAAGGACAGGAGGGGGGTCAAAAACCAGCGCCTGAGAATCTACGTCCTCTGCGGAAACCCCCGAAAAGACTGAGTCCTAGAGAAAAAAACGAGATCTCTGAACCTGAGCTCCCCTATCAGTTTGAAATCTTTGGAAATTTCTCGTCCTACCACAACCAAAGAGAGAACCGTGACTATAGAGACGAGGCCTATCCTCTGGTAGGCGAGGAACCTTAGAATCACCCAAGGAATGCACCAATTTATCCAAGTCTTCTCCAAACAAGAACCTTTGAAAGGGAACTTACTCAGCTTGGACTTGGAGGCAGTATCCGCCGACCAACCTCGTAACCAAGGAGATTGGCGAGCTGCTACACCCAATGCCAAGGATTTAAACGACGCTCTTAGAAAATCATACAAGGCATCTGCCAAAAAAGCTAATCCAGTCTCAATTTTGGCCACTTCTACATCTATGGCCGAAAGGTCATCCGAAGATTTATCTAAGACTCTCTCCGCCCAGCAAAAACAGGCTCTGGCTACCAAAGAACTGCAAATAGCCGCCTGCACTGCCAAAGAAGAGACATCAAAACTATTCCGAAGGAGAGAGTCCAACCTCCTGTCCTGTACATCCCTAAGGGTGGTTCCCCCATCCACGGGAACTGTATTACGTTTAGTAACCGCTGATACAACCGCATCGACTACCGGAACCTTAAGAAGAGCTCTGTCCACATCCGGTACTGGGTAAAGGCAGGCATAGACCTAGCTGGTCGAAAGGCAGAGTCAGGAACCTCCCACTGAGCCTTAATAACATCCCAAATGTCCTGATGTATAGGAAATGTTTTTGCTGAAGTTCTGGAGCCTTTAACCAACAAGTCAACCTTACAAACCTCTGAAGACGGGAGCTGTTCCTCAAAATGCAGAGTGGAAGAAACCAAAGAAATGAGCTCCTGCAAATCCTCTTTATGAAAAACTCTAGCAACAAAAGGATCCTTTCCTTGAGTAAAAGGTACTGCCTCAGAATCACCAGGAAATTAATCTACCCAAAAATCCTCTGCTAAACCTTCCTCTTCTTCTAAGAAGGGCATATCTTAATCCTGGTCAGAAAAGCCTTCTGCCTGTGAAGAACAGGTTCTAAGCCTCTTTGCAGAAGGAATCACCTTAGAACACTCCCTAGAAGGCCCTGATGCAGAACCAGCCTGCTTCAACAAAAAGGCCTGGTACATCTGGAGGACAGGAGGAAAACCACCCTCTTGAGTCCCTCCCGATTGCACCAGGGACCCTGCCTCAGCGTCCGCTAGAACCCCTAAGGGCTGAGCAGAAGGAACCGCCGGCGCTGGAGTCAAAATGGCGGCCTTTCGTGCCACTTTCTGGGCACCGTATCAAGAATAGCAGCTGAAGCTTCCAATACTGCAGTGGACCGCGACGACGAAGCAACCGGCAGAACTGCCGACGAAGGCAGAGGCCCCGCTGAATCCTCAATCGCCGTACAATATTTGCGTATTCCGGCAGCGCCCACACCCCTGCGCTTACAGACCGTACATCTCTTCAACTTCTCCGCCATAGCGGAGCTGAGAGAGCTGTTAACGGGACTTGCGCCTTTTTTTTTTTTTTTTTAAACAAAGCGCCGCCAAAATCAGAATCGGGACTGTACTAAAACTTCCCCGAAAGACTAAATAAAACTCCCAGCTGCTCGTTAGACCTCGGGGCTGGGAAAAAAGAACAGTCACTTTTGTTTTTTTTTTTAAGAAAGAACAAACGGCTGATCCATAGAGATACAATTGATGTAGACAAACGGAGCAGGCTGCTAGTCAATTGTATGAGGAAAATCCCTTTTTTCTTTTTCCTTTTAACAAAACGTGGCTGCCTCTCCCAAAGGCAAACACCTTTCACCCGAAAGGGTAGCCCTTCCCAAATAAATAAAGGGAGATGGGGAGGAAGTGGGGAGGGACTCGGGAACACCCGAGTATAACACCCCAGAGGCTGAAAAAGCAAATTAATACCTGTTAAGCCTCCAAACAGATTCCCCAGGCACAGAAAGAAAATAAATTAAATTACTTTAGTGTAATATAAAACAACTAGAGAAGAAAAGAAAGAGACTAATGATCTCGCTTCCCACCTGCTGGAGACTGAGAAAATACTGAGGCTAGGGTCATATGGCCAGGGCTCTCATTGGTTCTCTAGTCTCAGAATTTTCTCAGTCTCCACCTGCTGGTAGGCGTACACAACTCATCAGTCCAATCTTGGTCCGGTCCGGAGGGATGCTAAGGAATTAGCTCTTTGGTGCTAAATTGGCACTTAATTGGAGATAAGTACCAATAATTGGCCTCAACAAGCATTAACTGGCACTAATTTGCAGTTGCACCATTAAATGACATTTGTCCCTATTCTGTAAACTGAGTGGTTAACTTCTCTCATTAGGAGTGGTCTTTTTCTGCACAATTTATTGGTGCAAATAATTGTTTTGCAAATCTTGCTGATAAAACATTTTTCAACAATTTATGGACAACTTATGGACCTAATAATTCGTATACATCCCTTTTGGAACCATTGTTCCAAAGTAGGGGAAGGTATGGGAAGCTGAGGATCCAGTTGTCTTTCTAAATTTGATTTACACAATGCTATATTTACACTTATACAGCTCTTATAAAACAGGAGTATTTTTTGTGATTCTTGGTAATTGAAATCACCCATTATTATTGTGTTACCTAATTTGTTAGCTTCCCTAATTTCTTCTAACATTTCAACATCTGTTTATTCTGGCAAGGTGGACAGTAGAAAAAAAAATCCATACATAAAGGGGAAAAGAATAGTGATAGATGTATACTATTTGATTCAAGGCCCTAAAACATATATAATGCTACCCCTCAATTTGATCCACCCATCACTACGATAAAATTTGTATCCTAGTATGACAGTATCTTACTGGTTATCCTCTTTTCACCAGGTCTCAGAGAAGATGCCTATTATATCTACCTTTTTCATTTAGTGCTATATATTCTAACTCTGCCTGCTTATATCCTAGGCTTCTAGTATTTGTATACACTTCAAACAATGTTTTTTGTTCCTATTAACTTGTTCAGCAGTTGACAGTGATAATATGCAATCTTTCAAGTCTGCTCTTTATTTAAAGGCACATTTACTGTAACTTCACTATCAGGATGCTCTAACTTCCCTGTTTTAACATCCGTCAAAAATACCTCATATCAAACTATCCACTTTTGAGTGACTGTCAGCTTTCTCCCAGGGTCTAGTTTCAACAGTTGCTCTATATCTTTTATAAATATTGATGTCAGCAGCCTGGTTCCACCGTGGTTAAGGTGGAGCTTTTCTTTCCAGAATGCCCCCCCCCCCCCCCCACTTCCCAGAACCCCTCTTCCCTGCACCAGTGTCTCATCCACACAACGAGTCTCCAGAGCTCTGCCTGTCTTTTGGGTTCTGTATGTAGAATTGGCAGCATTTCTGACAAAGCTACTCTGCAGATTCTGGATTTCAACTTTCTACCTAAAAGCCTAAATTTGGTTTCCAGAACATCCCTCACATGCTTTCCTATGTCATTGGTGCCCACATGTATTAAGACAGCCAGCTACTCCTCTGCACTGCCTAAAATCCTAGCTAGGTGATATATGAGGTCTGCCACCTTCACACCAGGCAGGCAAGTAACCAAGGAATTCTCACATACACCAATCACCCAGCTATCTATATGTCTAATGACTGAATCACCAACTACAACAGCTGATCTAACCCTTCCCTCCTAGGCACATGCCTTGGAGACTCATGCTCAATGTGACAGGATATTACACCACTTGAAGACAGGGCTATCTTTTGCATCCCTTCCTCTCCCACCCTCCCCTGCCAAAGAAAAGTATAATTCAAATTATGGATAACTGATTTTTAAAAAAATCATAATGTCATGTGCATAGATATGGTAATTAAAACCCAACCTTTCAATGGAACAAGACACAGACTGAATAGTACAGAGAGGACTGAATCTTGTGGAGCTCCTCTCTCCAGCATCATGCATTTGGAAACTTGGGCATTAAATTGAATCTTGTCTGCAATTCTGCAGATAAGAGGAGAACCATTGCAGCATAGCCCCACCAAGCTGCAGTTCTTCCAATCTCTCAATCAAAATTGTATAGGTTTATGGGAAAGCATATCAAATGTACCTAATATGTTCAAAAATAGAAACAGGTATGATGTATTTATATCTAATCACTTATAAACCTCAAACATAGAAAGTAACTGTATTGCCATGCCATGGATGAAAACCAGATGACCATCATTCAGGAAATTATAATCAAAGATATACTGCTCAAATTGCTGGAAAACTGTACATTCAATTAATTTTCCTAAAAAGGGAATGCATGAGGTTGGACATTACTTTGAAGTATTAGAAATACCCTTTTCTGCACACTTCAAAACGAGACAAGCTTGCACCTTTTTTTTTTTTTTTTTTTTTTTTGGAACAGGGCAGTACACCATTCAACAGCGAATCATTAACTGTCAGACTCAACACTGGAGCCATCCGTTCCTATACTACTGTTAGTATAATTTATGTGTTCTTAGGATGTTTAAAGATAACAATCAAAAGCAATAAAATCTGGCCACATTTTTGTGTTTTTCATACTGATTTTGCATTTTGACTGTTGCTTGCCTTAAGTATATATTTTTAAAAATGCCATATATATTATTTTATAACTCCCTCTCATATCTGTTCTATAAGCTGAAGAACTAATTTGTGCATTTCTTCATAAGACAGCTATTCCATACTCATCAACTTTGCTGCCTTTCTCTGTACCTTTTTCTAGTTGTATCTTTAAGACGTAACAACCAGATCTGCACATAATGCTCAAGCCAAGATATGACTGTACCATAAATTTATAGAAAGGCATTATAATATTATCACTTTTATTCTCTAGTCTCACTTAAAGGTTGGGTCTGGATGTAATCACTGGCCTCCAAAAGTCCATGGATACAGCATCAGCAATACATCAGGGGTGAGTTGGTGAGCTACCTGCATTAAAAAAACACAAATTAGAACTGCACTGCAACTGCCCACTAACATTCCTTTAAATGACTGTCCTATCAGTCCCAATCTGTCAATAGATCGTATAGGACCTTGGTCTTCACTCTCAGTTCTTTAAGTCCACCAACAGGTCAGGTTTTCAGGATATTCTTTTCTGAGTTGTTTTTTTTATATTTTTATTATTTTAATTCAAAAAGTAAATTACAAAAGCGACTGAATAATATTTATAAAACAATATCAATAATAATTTACAATAAGAAAAACCATAAAACCTCTCAAGCTTCAATCAACGATCCAACTCCCACTTTCTCTTTTGTTTAGGTACCAGAAAGCCCTTTTCCTCTAATATTTTCTCATACTTTCTAAACAAACAGACCCAGTGCCACCATAAAATAACATGCACATCACTATTATCCTTCCAATGATTTACAATAACTTTTAGTGCCTCTGTAATTAAAAAATCCAAAAAGATACTTTGTAGACTTTGGAATGGCAGCTGAAAGAATTAAGGACTTCCGGATAATGATTTTCAGCCACAAATTAATGTATATTCCCAAAATAGCTGTTATCCATTGCCACACATCCTTCCACTAGATTTGCAAATTTGGATATTCATAAGTCAAACGAGTCAAAGTTCCAACTGACCCCTTAAAAGACCAATAAGAGTCATTAGTTTCTTTTCTACATTTTGTTTTTTTAAATTTAAGTGGCAACCACACAGAACGATGAAAAAAAAGGGGAAAAAAGTGGTTGTGTAATGGATGCTGAAAAAGTCAAACGTGCACAATACAACCAAAAGGACTGCCAGTGAGTTTCAGTTAGGTTGTCTTGCAAATCACATTCCCATACTTTCTGCACCCCAACACAAACTTTCTTGGTCATACATTGAATTCATTTATAAAATCGCAGAAGCTGCACCAGAGGAAGCCATAAGTTTTCCAAATAAAGCTGGAAGCAACCATGAATTACAGACCCTGCCCAAATCCAGTTTGGAAGCACCAAGTGCACTTTGCAACTGCATCCAGGCATAATACTTGGAGTCTGGCAGACCAAATTCCTTCTGCAGCATTTGAAAGGTTTTTAAATTCCCATCATATAACAGCTGCCCCAAGAGTAATATCTGCTGTCTCTGCCAAACCAGCCAATGAACTGGCTTACCTGCTAGTTGTATCCTTGGATTATTCCAAATAACCAACATATAGTTCCCATCAGTATTCCCCCCCCCCCCCCAAACAACTCAAAGCCTCTGGAAAGCAGACATCATAACAAGTATCACTTCCCTTAAAATAGGTGCCCATCCCCACCAGTAGACTCTTCTACCACTAGCCAAACTGATTTAGTCTTCAAGCAGTGCACTGGAAACCAGTAATCACCCTGCCACAAGCTTGTAGGCATAATGATAATGTTCAAATTTTGGTAAATTCACCCCCTCCTTTGCCAATTCCATAACTTGCAACAACTTCCACAACGCAATCCTTGGAGGATGATTTAGCCAGAGAAATTTAGAAATATTTAACTGAGTCTTACAGAAAGCTGTCGGTAAACATAATTAATTTTTGATGTTAACACTGTCTTGATAGTCTCAATTCTACCCCAAATACAATGGAGATCATGCTCTTATCAACTCTTTCAATGATGTCAGCAAAAACATAATGTTTTTGTCGACTGTCTCCAAGGTGCTTCCATACCAAATTCCTAGATATTTAACATAAAGTGGCTTCCATTAGAATGGACACTGTACAATATCAATTTTAGAAACAGAGTTTGATAAAGGGAAACACTCTGTTTTATTCCAATTCACCCTATAACCTGAAAATTTGTCAAACTGATTTATAATTGTCAACAAGGAGGGAATAGGTGCAACTGTAAGATATACTAACAAATCAAGCATAACATGATAATTTCATTTCCAGCCCTAAGAAATTATATCCTTCTACACCTGCTGATTAGCTAAAGGTTCCAAAAACAAATTAAATAAAAAGGATGAAAAAGGGCGGCCCTGCCACATACCCCTAGATACAGAATAGTGGGCCCGAGAGCTGGTCTCGATGGGGTCGATTAAACATGGGCTGGGCCCAGTCGCGCTTGGGGCCACGAGACGGAAGGAGGCACGGAGGGGGGGGGGGTGGAGCAGAGATACACGGGAATTGAGCAGAGGTATCCCATCTCCGGATTGGAAGATTTGTAAAAGGCAGGGGATAGGCGATGCTAATTGGTGGAAAGGGAAAAGGGGCGGAGCAAGGAGAGAGTGTGAGGCAAGGCGTGGTGACGCAGGAAGGGCACTCTAGAGAACCGCAGAGGTGTTTGCCCACCCTCCCACCCTCACGCGGTGGCAAGGGGGAGGGAATGGATTCTGTGTTTTGTTTGTGTTTTTCAGGTGAAAGGCAAGGGCTGTCGCAGCGGCAAAAAGAACACAGCAAACCCGAGCTACAGGCGGCATGGCTCATGGGGGGGCCGAGCCTTGGCTGGAAAAGCGGGTCGGGCGACACGGGAAACGTGTGGAGGTCCACACGGAGAAGGGTTCTTGCTGCAAAGGCGGAGCCTGTATGATGGCCGTTTTGCTGACATGGCGAACGGTGGAAAGGGGGGGGGGGGCCACAGTTGGCATTAAACTTGAACAGATGTAGCTCGGGACAAAGTGTGCTGTTGGTTGTTTAAGTGCACTGAAGTTGAATTGTTAATAAAGTAAGCTGCGGCCTATGTTACTCCAAATGGTTATCAAGAGAGTTATTACAAGGGAAGCGGGGGAGGGGTGGGGGAGGTTGGGGGTAGGGGTTGATGGAGTCGAACGGGTCCCGGCTCCATGGTTTAAAGGTCTTCAACAACAATCCATTCACATACACACTAGTCTTCAGCTGTGAATATAACTAACTCGATACAAATGCTGACCCAAAACCAAACCATTCTATAACCTTAAACAAATAGGTCCATTCAACCAGCATCCAAGGACAGCACGACTAAAGGTCAACCAGTATCACCTGACAAGGATATAAGATGACACAACAACCAAAGAGTTGTCTGAAATCGACCTTTCCTTCATCAAACCATTCTGATCCCAAAGAAACAACACATCCATTACTCTTGACAACTTGTGGCCAGTAGTTTAGCATAAATCTAACTGTCCACTTTTATTAAGGAGATTGACCTGCAATTACCCATACATGAAGAATCCTTCCCTGGCTTAGGGATACCAATTATTCTTGCCTATGCAAAGTTACCATAACTAGTACACTCCTGAAAGAATCACTGGTACATTCTTTGCAAAAGTAGTATTAACTCCTTTTCAAAGCTCGATAATACTCTACACTAAAACCATTTAGACCTGGCAACCTATTCAAAGACATCACCTTTAAAGCTTCCCGCATCTCTTCCTTAGTAATCCTAGCATCCAACATCTCCCTAGGAGCATCTGATAGGGCCAGATGTTGCACCTTATTCAAGATTGCAATTGTTGCTCCACTGAAGACCCTTCTGAAGAATACAAAAAGTAGTAAAAGTCCTCAAACTGACACATAACTCCTTATCAGCACTTCAAAAATTTCCCATATTTTATGTCATTTTTAGTAAAAAAAAATTTAAGTTCTTTCCTGTTTTAATCTCAAAAAGAGTGCACTGTTCATGAAGAGTATGCACTGTTTTTCAATAAAAGACATGGAAGTAGGGTGGACCAATAAAAATAAATAGTGGAACTTTGGAGTAAGGACTAATAAAACAAAGGTTATTATCAGAAAAAAAGACTGGTCTACATAAAACAAATCTTCAAAAGATGGTGGAAATTTGGAAGACAGATTCATGTATATACTATTGAGAAATAGTGTATACACTCTTCCCAAATACTAATAATGACATTGCCCCTGAAACAAAAAAAAAAATTAAAAACTAAAGAATATGAAAAGAAAAACTTATATAAATGACATGGGAAACTAAACAGAATGAAAGTTTTGACCTGCACATCCCTTACTCCAACAATACAACCTACTCTGTATCTTTTCCAGATCTAATTGCTTTGTGTAAAGCTGGTGAAATTCATGGATGCATAGGGCCCACAACAGAGGACATCACAGTTACCAATGAAGGACAAAAATTGGAGCAGGAAGACAGTGATTTCAGACACACCAAGGATGATGACCCATTCTCTTGAATGGAATTCAGCCTGGAAAGTCTGAAAGGACAAGGACTGGCATAAGAGCAACCATCAGATCCATCCCCTTGACATCTGGGAGTAACGTAACAACCCTAAGTATGGAAAATACTGCCATCCAAACATATCCCCTCTAAGAGCAACCTATTGTATAACAGCAACAACAGCATGATAATAAAGTCTAGGAACTCTAAGAAAAGTGCTCTGGATCCATAGTAAAATAATAGTGGACACTAAAAAATTTACATATTCACTGACCGTTGCTCAAGCTGAAGCTAAAAAATGCCTACAGTAGTCTTTGGACATATTAACAACTTTACAGAAACAGCAAATTATCGTACATCACCAATGTTAGCCCAGGCAACCGAACATACTATCGTGTACTACTCCTAATCTTTCCTGGACTTCCACTACATCACTGCTGGTGTGGCAACAGGCCAGAGTAGAAATGCTAGGTAAGGGATATCCAACTTTGGAGAGAAACAGGGCTGGTACATGGGTACTATGTACACTAAATGAACTTTCAGCCTTGTGCACACCCTACTCATCATCCCCCCTCCCACCACCATCACAAACACAATTTTCAGGTCCCATCAGTCATTCTCCACCCTAATGATTCATAATTCAACTAGTCATGTTACCACCCTTCCCTCAAAACAATTCTATAAAAAGCACATACTTGGACATCACAAAGGTCATTTTATAAGTAGACATCTATGCCTTCCTGGGAGTCCCATGCCTATTTTATGCTTATTTTCTACACAGGGAAAATACAAGCATATTTTCCTGAATAAAATAAGTATAAGTGGAGGAGTGGCCTAGTGGTTAGGGTGGTGGACTTTGGTCCTGAGGAACTGAGTTCGATTCCCACTTCAGGCACAGGCAGCTCCTTGTGACTCTGGGCAAGTCACTTAACCCTCCATTGCCCCAGGTACAAATAAATACCTGTATACAATATGTAAGCTGCATTGAGCCTGCCATGAGTGGGAAAGCGCAGGGTACAAATGTAACAAAAATAAAATAAATTCACACATATAGAACTTCAAGCAAAACATACAGTGGGGGAAATAAGTATTTGATCCCTTGCTGATTTTGTAAGTTTGCCCACTGACAAAGACATGAGCAGCCCATAATTGAAGGGTAGGTTATTGGTAACAGTGAGAGATAGCACATCACAAATTAAATCCGGAAAATCACATTGTGGAAAGTATATGAATTTATTTGCATTCTGCAGAGGGAAATAAGTATTTAATCCCTCTGGCAAACAAGACCTAATACTTGGTGGCAAAACCCTTGTTGGCAAGCACAGCTGTCAGATGTCTTCTGTAGTTGATGATGAGGTTTGCACACATGTCAGGAGGAATTTTGGTCCACTCCTCTTTGCAGATCATCTCTAAATCATTAAGAGTTCTGGGCTGTCGCTTGGCAACTCGCATCTTCAGCTCCCTCCATAAGTTTTCAATGGGATTAAGGTCTGGTGACTGGCTAGGCCACTCCATGACCCTAATGTGCTTCTTCCTGAGCCACTCCTTTGTTGCCTTGGCTGTATGTTTTGGGTCATTGTCGTGCTGGAAGACCCAGCCACGACCCATTTTTAAGGCCCTGGCGGAGGGAAGGAGGTTGTCACTCAGAATTGTACGGTACATGGCCCCATCCATTCTCCCATTGATGCGGTGAAGTAGTCCTGTGCCCTTAGCAGAGAAACACCCCCAAAACATAACATTTCCACCTCCATGCTTGACAGTGGGGACGGTGTTCTTTGGGTCATAGGCAGCATTTCTCTTCCTCCAAACACGGCGAGTTGAGTTCATGCCAAAGAGCTCAATTTTTGTCTCATCTGACCACAGCACCTTCTCCCAATCACTCTCGGCATCATCCAGGTGTTCACTGGCAAACTTCAGACAGGCCGTCACATGTGCCTTCCGGAGCAGGGGGACCTTGCGGGCACTGCAGGATTGCAATCCGTTATGTCGTAATGTGTTACCAATGGTTTTCGTGGTGACAGTGGTCCCAGCTGCCTTGAGATCATTGACAAGTTCCCCCCTTGTAGTTGTAGGCTGATTTCTAACCTTCCTCATGATCAAGGATACCCCACGAGGTGAGATTTTGCGTGGAGCCCCAGATCTTTGTCGATTGACAGTCATTTTGTACTTCTTCCATTTTCTTACTATGGCACCAACAGTTGTCTCCTTCTCGCCCAGCATCTTACTGATGGTTTTGTAGCCCATTCCAGCCTTGTGCAGGTGTATGATCTTGTCCCTGACATCCTTAGACAGCTCCTTGCTCTTGGCCATTTTGTAGAGGTTAGAGTCTGACTGATTCACTGAGTCTGTGGACAGGTGTCTTTCATACAGGTGACCATTGCCGACAGCTGTCTGTCATGCAGGTAACGAGTTGATTTGGAGCATCTACCTGGTCTGTAGGGGCCAGATCTCTTACTGGTTGGTGGGGGATCAAATACTTATTTCCCTCTGCAGAATGCAAATAAATTCATATACTTTCCACAATGTGATTTTCCGGATTTAATTTGTGATGTGCTATCTCTCACTGTTACCAATAACCTACCCTTCAATTATGGGCTGCTCATGTCTTTGTCAGTGGGCAAACTTACAAAATCAGCAAGGGATCAAATACTTATTTCCACCACTGTATGTGTCACCTATTCAAGAACAGATTTAAATATATGTATGTACATCAGAAATTTTATGCATATATACTTTCTAGTTCATAAAGTATGCACTCAGCTCCCCAGGAATGCCCTCTTTACAAACTCCTATCATACTTCTTTGTACATATTTATTTGCTTAAAACATTTATAATCCGCACAATCTGTAGAGCTCTTGGTGGTTTAAAATAAGTACATTTATAGTGATGAAATGACAAATCATAACAAAAATATAACCATCACATACATACTACATCAAGGACTCCACACACAGTAAGCAAACTAACATGAACTACACATTACTCACTAGTTTACCAAAGCAGATATGACTTATACGTAAACAGAGGCTTACTGGTCGCCAAATGCTTCTAAGAATAACAATGTTTTAAGCTCCCTCCTAAATTGATCTAAGGCCTTCAAAGACCTTATGTACATGGGCAATTCATTCCACAATTTTGATCCTTCAACTTTAAAAGAAGACCTGCAATATTCATCTAGCTTGATAACCTGAAAAGATGGCACTTCCAAAAGGTTAGCGTTGGAAGATCTTAAAGCTCTTGTAGGTTGGTACACTTGTAAGAAGAGGATAGACCAGGAAAAACCAGATTTACTCACATTTTTAAAACTGATAATAAAAGTTTTAAAAGCAATTCTCTGTTTAATACGGAACCAATGTAACCTTTTAAAGATAGGGGCAACATTGTATACCTGGAAGAGCCATAAAGGACTCTGGCTGCAGTGTTTTGCATAACATGCAAGGCTTTTAAAATAGTCCCATGCAAGTCCAGAAGTAGACCATTACAGTAATCTAAGCAAGGAATAACAATACTCTGAATATTTAAACGGAAGTTCGAGAGGGTACGAAGATATCGCAGACACCTGTCAACCTTAAGCCTATAAAATACTTCCTTAATTACTTTCTGAACATGCATCTTCATTGCTAGCTTAGAATCTAAAATGACACCGAGATTTCTAATAGAGTTAACAATTGGGATAGACACATTACCAATGACAAAGTCAGGAGAAATACTACCGAACGAAGAACCAGACAGAACTGAGATCTGTGTTTTTGCCATTTTCAGATGATTACCCTTCAGCCACTAACAAATAAGTAACTTAAAAATATCATCAATAGAACTGTCAAGCTCCACCAAAAACTGAATGCCATCTGCATATAGTTTATAAGTAAGCTGAAAACAATTCAGGAGTCTACAGAGAGGTAACAGATGTTAAACAGCATAGCAGAAAGTGCTGAACCTTGCGGTACACCTGAAAGACAATCTAGCTTGTCTCAGCATTCAGAATTGACATAAACAACATATTTCCTCCCTACTAAAAAAAAAAAAAAAGATTTACACCAATTAAGGACTAAACCTTCAGCCCACTAGATCGAAGCCTGCTGATCAATATGGTATGATTAATTGTACGGAAGGCTGCAGGTATGTCAAAGGCTTACAAGAAGATGATGCTTACACATATCAAAACCCTTTCTGACAAGTTTCCAAAATAGAAATTAGCAATGTTTCAGTATTGTACAATGACCTGAAACCAAATTGATTCATATCCAAAACATTATACTTTTCTGCAAAGTCAATGAGTTGGTCATACATCAGCCTTTCAATAATCTTCCCCAAGAAAGGGAGCAAAGATATAGGCCTTATATCAGAATTAAGTGATAGGCTTGTTAACAATGGTCTAACAAAAGATCTCTTGAATGCATCAGGCATAAATCGTTCAGAGAAGGACAAATTCATAATATCTCTGATTTCCCTGCTAATTTGATGTTTCAAGACATATGTCTAATGGGCAGTGAGGCAACTTCATTCTGGAGAAAGCCTGCAACACTTGATCAGTGCTTACAGGAATAGCCTAGTGGTTAGTGCAGTGGACTTTAATCCTGCGGAACTGGGCTCAATTCCCACTGCACTTCCTTGTGACTCTGGGAAAATCACTTAACCCACCATTGCCCCAGGTACAAATAAGTACCTGTATATAATATGTAAACTTCTTTGAATGTAGTTGCAAAAACCAAAGAAGGATGGTATATCAAAAGTCCCATTCCCTAATTATTTCCAATCATTTTAAATATATTGTACACATACATACATATATATATATATATATATATATACACATGTGTGTATTTATATTTTTACATATCATATACACATATACAAATATGGAATTTTATAGGGTAAAACGCAAAAAAATGAAACATTTATAAATTAAAAGAAATCCACCTCGCATTAATTGATGGTAATCATTAAAATGGAAGACCAGCCTTATACTAGGATGTCTTCCAACACCATATTAAATTCTTCCGTCATATCATAACAGTGATATAAGCTCCACCTATTATCTTTGTAAAGTAACAAAACCCTAGAAAAAAAAAAAGACACTTGGAAACTATATAGAAAACCTAAGTTTCAATTTGCCATTTCCAAGTTTTACTCATTGACTGTATTTATGGTATATCTGGTCATTTTACTATTGCTATTCTGTTAACAAAATTGTAAGTTTTATGTTAACCTGTACCTGATGTACACTGACTTGGGTGCATCTCTTCATAAAGGCAGTTAATAAATCCCAATATATAAAGAGCAACAACTCTATCCCTTAAAATGCAACACTTCATATATTACACTGGGCCTTAAAAACACAACTGGAAATTTAACTTGGAATAGCCGAACAAGCTGGACTGCCACTGATCTCTACACAGAAACACTAGTTGAATATCACACCTTGATCATGTAAGTGGACTCAGATCCTTGCCAAATACACAATAATGAGGTAACATACACATAAATGACCAGAACATTGGCAAATATGTGTGTACATGCCACTAATCTGGCTACGTGCTAGTCTTATGAAATAGGCGATTAAAGATGTGCCCACATGGCTTTCACACATAGGCAGTCTCTTATAAAAATTACCCTTCTAACTTTATACACATATAAAACATGCAATTCTATAAGTACCTATTTCCACAAGTAAATCAATGCTTCACAGATTCAACCAGATTTTGAAACTGGCCTCTGAAAGGACAATTCTATACCTGGGCACCCCTTGTAGGCCTCCCAATGCTTTGTCATGTTCTATAACAGCATTTGGGTGCCCAGATTCTCTTACAGAACACTAACTTAACCCGGCACTAGTGCACCTAAAATTTAGGCGCCCGCAGTTACACCAGCCATAGACCTGTCGTAACTGTGGGTGCCTAAATACACTGTAAAATGAGCACATAAGAGGCGGCCTTGCCTATGCCCCTCCCATGCTCCACCCATTTGAATGCCACCCTTGAAGTCATGTGCTATGCCACTTTTGCACTAGAGAATGACATGGGAACCCATGGGACTCGAAGGGTACAGGGTGGTGGTGGGGGGTTGTTATAGTTGCTTGTTATTATTGTTTCTATTTGTTATTTATAAACAACAGTTGCAAAGAATATTGTTCCTTTTTATACTTTTAATAAAAAGATTTAAAAATAAAATGAAAAGTGTCCGAGGCTTCTGAAGATGAGGACAGAGCCTGTGAGGGCAAGGGCAAGAGACAGAGCCCACGGGGATGGGGTGGGGACAGGGAAAGGGACAGAGCCCGCAGGGATGGGGTGGGAAAAGGGACAAACTTTCTCCCCATGTCATTCTCTATTATGCACTCCCTTACAGTCAATTTGATGCTATTTACATACACAAGTGGCACATAACTGTAAGAATCCCAGTTATAGAATTGCCCTTTGAATGACCTCAGCAAGCACAATAAGATTAAATGTAAGGTCCCTATATGTTCAGCTTTGTCTTTGTTCATACTGGCTGAATTGATTCATAAGCAAATAGCTCAATTGTGAGGACATGTCTAATAGTCCTTGTAGACTATTCCATATGCCTGGAATAGACTTCCTGAGCCAGTACGTCAAGCTCCATCTCTGGCCGTCTTCAAATCTAAGCTAAAAGCCCACCTTGTTGATGCTGCTTTTAACTCCTAACCCTTATTCACTTATCATCCTCACTTTAATATTCCCTTATCTCTTGTTTGTCCTGTTTGTCTGTCCTAATTAGATTGTAAGCTCTGTTGAGCAGGAACTGTCTCTTCATGTTCAAGTGTACAGCGCTGCATACGTCTAGTAGCGCTATAGAAATTAGTAGTAGTACAAACGCTGTTAGCAATGGGCCCCTCTGTATACTAAAACTCCATTAGATTTTGTGCTATTACCCAAGGGACAGTTTCAAATGTAAACTACACAGATGTTTTTAATGCATGTATTCTCTGCAAACTTTGCAAAGGGAGATGCCCCTTTGTTTCCCTTTGAAAATTAGAAGCCCACAAAATCTGTGTTAGCAGATGCAAAGTATGTGCAAACTCTTATTTGTGCAGACAGTGGGGGGAAGAAGATGAAACAGCATACTGTACATATTTTTGAAATTCACAACTAGCTGCACCACATTACCCCAACATAAACATGACAAAAAGTCATGCATTGCAGCATACTGATTTTCAGTCATTTTTGCTTAGGTAAATATTTTTTGATAAATATGCTATCTAAAATGGCATTCACATAAAGTATAAAACCCTAATACATTTGACTATGTTGCCCCAAAATTTAGATGACCCATTCCACCCATTTCAATGCTTTCCAGCATTTAATGATAAAAGGAAGCACTAGAATTTTCTACAGCATGTATAACATTTAATACTCTTTTGAAATGTCAGATATATGGCTGCCCTTTATGGATCTTACTGGGTCAATTCCAGGAATCATATTTTTTTTCCCTCTACTTGCCAATATTTTTGCCAGGAATCCTTAGCATTTCCTTCTTCATAGATTAAACTTATGCTAGACTTGCATGGAGACTCCAGTAATGATCCTGTATATAGTACACAATTATTTCAAACTGAACAAAGCAATGATGTTCATTTTTATAGACCTATAAAAGGTGCCCCTCTGCTACTTTAGTTACCAATTCAATATCTATAAAATGTAATTACTATGGGGATAATTTTATGAAGTATTTTCTACGAGTAAAACAATTTTAATCAAAACAAATGGCTCTTATAAAATTGTGTAGGTATATATTGTATACAAATAAACATGCTAACAAGACCACACATACTTTTGCCACAAAGAGTAATCTGGACATCGATTAGACTCTTTACATTGGGTCTTCAGTCGTCAGCCACATGCTGGTCCCACCTCTCTCAAACAGGAACTGTGGATCATCATCTTTTACTTTTTGTCCACTTACACAAAGGTTTTGGAAATCAACATGGGTAAAGTTGTATCATTGTGTCACCTTTATTGTGGAGATGTTACCTCTGTTTTGCTTATGTGAATTAACACAATCTGGTATTTCAGTTTTGTACCATCTTTCATGGATGTTTTGATTTGTAAGGGGTTTTTTTTTTTTTTTTTACTAAAGATTAGCTTGAGTTATCTGCAGCAGGACCCATTTTATTCCTATGGGTCCTGTTGCAGATAACTCAAGCTAATCTTTAGTAAAAGACCCCCTAAATTTGCAAAACTATCAATAAAAAAAAAGTTAGAACTTAAAAAAAACTACAGTGAAAATATTTAAGTAAATTATTTAAAAGCCCAATACCATACATTGGGACTCCAATGTTGTCCAAATCACGTTGAGAGTCACCTCCACAGGTTTTACCAAGGGTGGGACAGATGGAATTTCCTCTCCTTCTCAGCTACCTCTGCAATCACCCCAACTGGGGACACCTGAATCAGGTCACTTGAAGCTAATTCAGCTGGCCTAGTCTCCAACAGCCATGGCTTGCTCTCGAGCACTCCTGCTGATGAAGCTCCCCTAGTCGGGTGTGATCCTGAGGATGTAGAGTCTTGCGGCAACTGAGGAGGAATCAGTCCAAGAGGGTTGAGCGAAACCTCACTCCTGAGGCCCAAGCTCTCCCTTACTATCAGGCCACCTGGTATACCCTTTATCAAGGATATCATATAGCTGGTGACCTCTACCTGCCTCGATGGAGAGATCTAAGGCTGATGGGCTGAAGCAGTCAATCTTTCCTTCCTTTTTGGCATTAAGAACTGAAAACTTCAGCACAAAAAGCCAGACAAATTAACCATAGGCAGGAGAGAAAAGTTCAGCGCCTTCACTATGATGTGCTCTTAATTCTCCCAATTTTCCTTTTCTAAAAATTAATTGTTCCATAAAAACAATTAGTAACAACAAATGGATGTCACTTCAATACTAATCAATTTGGCAAGTCATAATTAATGTTTCATAGGTGATTATCCTTTAAAAGTGTGAGAGTACATCTATTGTTCTTTTTAATTAATTCGTAAGCAGAAGGTTAAATCCCTCACATGATAATCCACCACAAAATCAAGTTCAAAATTCACCTAACTGGTCTTGCAGGTCAAATCAAAATCAAAATGAATGGCCCTTTTACTAAGCTGCATTAGGTGCTCATGCATACCTGACGCAGCAAAAATGACCTGTGCAGGATGCTCTAAAGTGTGTGCTAGGTGCACAGGATTTATTTTTTTGTATTTTGGAGGGCATCAGGGCAGAGAATAGGTTTGGATGTGCTAATCAGCTAGCACACCAAAATTACCACCGTAGTAACTGCTTAGTGTGTCCATAAGGTGGGAGCCCTTAGCGCCTTCTAAATAAAAGGTGGTAAGTGCTCCCGTATTAACTTTTTCAAATTGCCATGTGCTAATGGCAATATTAGCACATGGCCAAAAATGCAACTATTAAAAAAATTGCTAGAAACGGGCTTAGAATGCAGGAAGAGCCCACCTATGGACGTGCTAAGCTCATTTATAGCACAGCTTAGTAAAAGGGCTCCTTAAATTCTTATTTCATCTGAGACTGCAAAACTAAAACTCAGAGTGCTAAGGGGTCCAGATTTTTGAGAAGGATATTTTAGTACACACCCCAGCTCTGCCCACTTTGCCTCATGCCATCTTTCTCTTTTGATGTAGGCATAGGAAAAAAATGATTTTAAATGCTCGCTCCCAGGTTTCAATCTAATTCATGTTTAACATGGGATATAAATGACATAAGTAAATCAATAGACAGAAACTCTGAATGTTGAGCACCTGATTCTTATAACCTGATGTCTGTTTTAGAGGCCCTTGAGAAAAAAAAATCTCTACACAAATACAACAGTGCTAGGGTGTCCCTATAACCAGACCCTCCAAATGACACACTGATTAAAATGTATAACAAATTACTACTCTACCTATTAAAAGTTATTCCATTATTATACTTCTTCTTTGTACATCTGTATGCAGCACAAGCTGGCATGTTTGAAAATATATGTGAGATTAAATACCACATGCTACCAACAATAAAGAATGACAACGTGGATGCGGCAGCTCCTAGGTTTGATTGCTTTGCTTTGAGTGGGAAGGGGAAACAGAGACCAAGCTATTAGCTTCAACATTTTGACTTCATCCCATCTCCTGTTTTCATCCAACCTTCTTGGCAGTGGCCATGACATAAAAAAAAAAAAGCAAGTGAGGGGCCATAGGAGCCTTCAGGCATGCGCTGTCGGCTCTGCTGGTTCTCTGCCCCCGCTGAGATCAACTTCCAGTTGCATGTAAATATTAGTGCCCATAGAACTACTCCCTTACCATTGGACACAATGGCACAATGGCACAATTCCTCTTTCTCTGTTGGCATACTCAGAAATGTCTGTGTGGGGGAGTTTATATACTACCTCAATATCAGGTTAGTGAGAAGAGGAATAGTGAGATGTGTTTTGGTAGGGTGGCAGGTAGGAGTGTACATGATGTCTGTGTAGTGTGCTGTATATGTCTGTATCTATGGGGAAGGTGTAAGTGTGTGGGGTTTGTGGGGTAGTGAAGGGAGAATGGAGTATGTCTGTATTAGGAAACTGAATTATCTGTTTTTAAGATAGGACATTGTGCCTTTTTGCATGTAGGAGATGTGTGTATATGGGCGGCGGCAGCATAAAGAAGGTGTGCTTCTCCCTCCCAACCCTCTTTTCCCCTTCCCCTTTCTTATACTTTCCAATTTCCAATCCCCGTCCAATGTGCTTTTCCCTTTTTTCTACTTCCTGCTCCCCTCCCTATCACCACCTCTGCCAGCCATATCCTCCCAGTCTCTACGCTGCTGCTCCTGCTTGCATCTTCCCTGCCAACCTCTTCCTCCTGTCACTGCTTTCATCAGCAACTCCACTCTTTGAGCAGCAGAGCCAACCCTCCTGCCACCACCAGCTCCTCTTCTCCTTGGGTGGCAGAAGTAGCTCTCCTCACCACCCAGCTGCTCCTGTTGCCAACTCCTTTACTCTTTAGACAGCAGGGGCCCTTATTTCACCTCCAGTTCTCTCACTGCTCCTGTCCTCTTCAGGCTTTCTCCATACACATGTTTATTTGCACATATGCAAACATACGGGTATAGATGATACTCGCCCTTGACAACAGGTACATTCACGTTTGAAAAACCTGGGTGCCTGTTTTCATAGAAGCTACATTTTTTTCCTGTTTGTGTTTGTTTTTTCTTCACCTAGATGAAAGAGTTTAGCCTGCCTGAACTAGTCAGGGAAGCACAGCAAAATGCTCAGTTAGGGGCTGGCTGCTTTTTAAAACTGTATTTATTTATTTTGCATTGTTACTATTAAAAGAGGGAGGAGAACTGTATTTTTGAAGCTTACATAAAATTTCATCTGAGTCAACCTGGCTTCAGAGTTATCCAGTGCTAGTAGTCAACGGGCCCATTTGTTAGATCTTGCTGAGTTAACTCCTCTTTTCAAGAAAATCTGTGCTCCAAATCCAGATTATCAACCAGTGAGAACTACTCGGCCTGCAGAAGAGTTATGCTATAATGGTGCATAACCATAAAAGAAGAAATCTAACACAATTTTGAGTACTGACAGCATCAAACAGAGAAACAAGCCACAATCACAGAAAAAAACGAGGACTCAAACACCTCAACACAATGCCAGTGCTTGGAAACAATGGTGAATAAAACCCACCTTGTTCCTGCCCCCACTAATCCTGGAGATGTCTGATGGCCACACAGGGAGTTACTGTGGATTCCTCAACCAATGCAGCCAGAGGTACCCTGAATATTTTATTGAAATCAGTAGGAAGGTCAACTGAGTAATATACTTGGTCACTGAAGGTGCTATGAATTGGTCTTCAACTTGGCAACCACCTTGTGGGGTCCTTCAGGGCTTGCCACTTTTACCAATTCTGTTGAATGTCTTTATGACTTCATTAGGATCAATTCAACTGGAGAAAGATGAGCATTTATACTCTTATGCCAATGACATCTTTATTTTAGCACACACAACACTTAAGAGGCACTTCGAATCTGCAGCAGCATCACAGAAGAAATCAGATCCAGATGTAAAGTTCAAACAACAGCTTTATTAGAAAGAAACCCAACGTGGTCCACATTTCGCTCAATGAGGGCTGCTGCTTCAGGGGTACTGAAACTAAAAGCAAAAATAAAATGACATACAATACCCAAATTATATAAAATCACATTAATTCATAACAAAACGCAAAGGATCAAGTGTGTACACTAACAATAATCAAAATTGCACAACATACGTGTGTCAAATGCAGATAGAACCTCAAATCATAAAAACCAATACAACATACTCGGTGGACAAGTGTGTGTCATACATAATTATCTTAACCACAAAGATATAAAAATTGTAAAATGTGTGCTTCATATAGTATCCAATAATGGCTGTCAGTGATACGCAATATGAAAAATAAAAGTGGCCAACATAAAAAGAATATAACATACCCAAACTTGGTAGCAGACCTGAACTCCACACAAGGTAATAAGAAAATAAGAATAGCCATACTGGGTCAGACCAATGATTCATCTAGTTCAGTATCCTGCTTCCAACAGTGGCCAATCCAGGTCACAAGAACCTGGCAGAAAACCAGTTAGAAGCAACATTCCATGCTACCAATCCCAGGGCAAGCAGAGGCTTACCCGTGCCCATTTCAACTCAACAACAGACTATGAACTTTTCCTACAGGAACTTATCCAAACCTTTTTTAAAACCCAGATACGCTAACCGCTGTTACCACAACGCTACAACCAACTAACAAGGGATAAAAAATAATATGCAATGCCTTCCTGCTAGAACTCGCGTTTAATTATCTATAATTTTCAAACAGATTACAACTGCTTAGAGTACAACAGCCTCTACACATTTTGTTAAAATAAATCACTCTCATCTACTATAAACAATTACAGTACAGCTACAATCACTTAAAAGACAACAACCTCTACAAGTATTTTTTAAGAAGTAGTGCTTCAAGAACTTACCCAGTCAGACAGTAGACGCTGCATAAACCAGCAATAGAAACCAGCTGTTTGCAAACAGACATGGAGTGATGAGAATCATATTTATCCAATACTTTCTAGCTCAAAGTGCATGCTTCTTCAAAATCCCAGAAAAAATAACACAGGGGCTCATTTTCGAAAGAGAAAAACATTTTTAAAAAGTGTCATAAAGCAGGATTTAGATGAATAAGGAAAAATTAATTCTTACCTGATAATTTTCTTTCCATTAGTCCCAAAAGATCAATCCAGAGACTTGTGGGTTGTGTCCCTCTACTAGCAGCTGGAGATAGAGAGAATCTCTGAGGTTTGCTATACGTGGACCTGTGCAGCCAAGTAAACCTCAGTATGAACGATACCAAAGCAGAGGAATGGAAACAATAGAAAACTCTCCTGACATTGTCAGACCAAATGCCCAACATACTTCCACCACTTCCAAATGTATCTGTTTTTATTATTTAATCAAATGACGGAACATTCAGAACAACGAAACCCAAAAAAACTAACCAACCGAAGCAAAACCACAGACGGTAAATCCAGGGGGGCCTCTGGATTGATCTGTTGGGACTAATGGAAAGAAAATTATCAGGTAAGAATTAATTTTTCCTTCTATAGCTTCACACAGATCAATCTAGAGACTTGTGGGATGTACCCAAGCAGTCCTCAAGTAGGGCGGGACACCCCCAACCCAGCAGAAATCACCGACGAGCCAACACTGCATTCTGCCGAGCTGCCACATCCACCTGATAATGATGAGTCAACTTATGGACTGAAGCCCATGTAGCGGCTCTGCAGATATCTTCCAGAGAAACCAAATGGGACTCTGCATAGGAGGAAGCCTGAGCTCGCGTAGAATGAGCACGAATTTGTGCAGGGGCTTGCTTACCCAATGCCACGTAGGCCAAAGTGATGGCCTCCTGCACCCAACGGGCTATGTTGGCCTTGGAAGCCATATGACCCTTCTTATTGCCTCCAAAAAGGACGAAGAGGTGGTCAGAAAGACGAAATTCATTTGTCACCTCCAAATGCCTGGAGAAGAGCCCGTCTCACACTGAGACAGCAAAGAGCCCGGAATTGCTCGAGGTAATCTTCCCGGCAAAAAGTCGGCAAATGCAGAGACTGCCCCAAATGGAAACAAGAAACCGCCTTGGGCAAAAATGAAGGAACTGTCCTAATCGATAGCCCCACCTCCATAAAACACAGGAAGAGGTCTCTGCAAGAAAGAGCCTGCAACTCTGAAATTCTCAGAGCCAAAGTAATGGCTACTAGGAAAATCGCCTTCAAGGTAAGATCCTTAACCGTAATCCCCGATAAGGGTTTGAAAGGAAGACGCTGAAGCGCTTTGAGGTTCCAAGATGGCAGAACTGGCATGTGCAGAGGATGCAACCGATTTACGCCCCTCAAAAAACGAACCACATCCGGGTGAGAGGTGATCGATGCCCCCTGAAGCCAGCCTCTAAAGCATGCCAGAGCTGCCACCTGCACCTTAACAGAACTCAACGAGAGTGATTTCTGTACACCCTCCTGAAGAAATGCAAGGATAACCGATACCGAAGCCGCTGACAATCCTGAACTCGCACACCACGAATCGAAGGTATGCTACAACCTAGCATAAGCTATCGAGGTGGATCTTTTCAGAGCCTGAAGCATCATAGCGATAACCGTGTCTGGATACCCTTTCTTTCTCAATTTCACCCTTTCAAGGGCCAGACTGTAAGACCAAAGAGGGAGGGATCCTCCATCATGACTGATCCCTGCAGCAAGAGACCGTCCTGCGCCTGGAGCCGGAGAGGACAATCAAACAGGAGCCTGGCCATATCCGCGTACAGAGACATCTGGGCCAATCCGGGGCAACCAGGATCACTCGACCGAGATGACTGGCAATGCGAGTCAGTAACCTGCCCACCATAGGCCATGGGGGAAAGGCATAGAGCAGACCCCTGGGCCAAAGTTGTAGGAGAGCATTGATGCCTTCCGAGCCCAGCTCTCTTGCCCTGCTGAAGAAACGGGGAACCTTCGAAATTGAATGTGGTGGCCATTAAATCCATCACTGGCATCCCCCAACAGGCAGCTATCTGATCGAAGGCCAAAGGGGAGAATGTCCACTCCCCCGGCTCCAACCGGTGGCGATTGAGAAAGTCTGCTTGTACATTCTGTGGCCCCACTATATAAGCCGCTGTCAAGAGAGAGAGAGATGAGTCTCTGCCCAACAGCAGATCAGGGCCGCCTCGCGCGCTAGTGGTGCACTCCTGGTGCTCCCGATGGTTCACATAGGCGACCGCCGTCGCATTGTCCGAGAGAACTCTAACTGGGCAACCGCGGAGAAGAGACAGAAACTCCCGCAAATCCAAGCAGTTGATGGACCAAGATGCCTCCGTCAAGGTCCAAATGCCCTGGGCCACCTGTTGGAGGCATTGAGCCCCCACCAGACAGCGATGCATCCGTGGCGATCTTCCATTCCGGGGTTTGCAGAGGAATGCCCGACACCAGATTCTTTTGAATGAACCACCAGTGCATGATTGTGTGCAGATGAGGTCGAACATGGCACCCGAGCCTCGTAATCCTCCGAGAGACGAGACCAATGGCTCAGAATGTGCCACTGCAGGGGGCGCATGTGAGCTCTGGCCAACTTTACGACGTCCAAGGTGGAGGCCATGGAACCCAGAACTTGTACATAGTCCCAAGTCCGCGGGTTTGGAGTTTGAAACAGAGCTCGCAACTGACCCTGCAACCACTGTGCTCGAGCTGAAGTAAGAGAAACTATCCCTATTCTGGTATCGAAGCACACTCCCAAGTATTCCAGCATCTGGAAGGGCATAAGGCTGCACTTTGGGAAGCTGATCACCTAACCAAGCGATTGAAGCAACCAGACCACTCTGTCGGTTGCCTATCGACTCTCCTCGAAAGAAGACGCCCACACAAGCCAGTTGTCTAGATAAGGATGGACTTGAATTCCTTCCTTTCTGAGATAGGCCGCCACTACAACAAGGACCTTGGAAAACGTCTGAGGTGCTGTAGCTAGGCCGAAGGGCATCGCTTTAAATTGAAAATGACGACCAAGCACTGCAAAGCGAAGAAAACGCCTGTGGGGAGGCCAAATTGGAATGTGTAACTAGGCCTCTTTGAGATCGAGAGAAATCAAAAACTCCCCTGGCTGTACCGCTGCGATCACCGAGCAGAAGGTTTCCATGCGGAAAAGCTAAACCCGTAAGGACTTGTTGACACACTTGAGATTTAGGACGGGTTGCCAAGAACCCCCTTTTTTGGCACCACAAAATAAAGGGAGTATCGACCGCACCCTCTTTCTGCTGGGGCTACAGGCTGGACGCGTTAGTGTTTTTAGCGTGTGCGCTAACCGTTAGGCACCTATAGGGATATTGTAGGCCCACACATGATTAACACGCTTTAAAAACACTAACACACCTATAACAAGGGTTAGTAAACAGGGCCTCAAGTATTTATTTATTTTTTACAGAAAATTGGGTCTGGGGGGAGGGATGGGCCATCAGACTACCAGAGATTGTTTTGGGGATAGGAGGGGGCAGTTGAAAGGGGCCAATGCAAACTGCTGCAACAATTTTGTTTTAATGTCACCCTTTCTGTCAGTGCCTGAGCCAATCATATGGATTATCTCTCTTCCTTCTGCCTTCCGCACAAATTGTCAATCAGGTTTCAGACACTGACACAGCACCAAAACAGTCCTAACCACATTAATATCTAACTTCAGGAAAAAAAATTAGCTTGGGCAAGGGCAAATAGATTATACTGATGCAATCTGATGAGCCCTCTAGGGACAGAGATAGTACCTGTTTATAAGCCACAATGAACCTGAACTCCAGGATAATACGGGACATAAATGTCATAATAAAAAAAATTTCTAGTGCATTTGACGTAGTGGATCATGACATATTACTAAATTTACTTGATCACTTTGGTTAAAGCGGAAAAGTACGCCAGTGGTTCCAAGGCTTTTTAAAGACTAGATCTTACCAGGTAAAAATGGCAGGTTCCATATCACCTCCATGGTCCCCTGATTGCAGTGTGCCACAGGGTTCTCCATTCTCCCCAATATCGTTTAATGCTATGATGGCTCCATTGGGTAATAGACTTGAGGCCGCAGGATTTTATACGTTTATCTTGTGGATGACATCACCATCTAAATTCCTTTTAAAAATTGCAATCATGAAATTTTAAATTCAATTAAATTGGGACGACCTGATGGAATCCTGAGCCTCTGAATTCAGACTGAAACTAACAGAGATAAAACCAAATTCCTGGCAATAACCAATCCTTACGATCACACTACTTATAATAACTTCATCACAGATCAAACCTCTTACCCTTTGGAACCCACAATAAAAATTCTAGGTGTGACAACTGTCAACTAACATTCGAACCTCATCTACAGTAATAGTTAATCTTTGTCAACCCTCTGGAAACTAAAGTGAGTCAGGTCATATTTTTCTTCTGAGATCTTAAGATTCCTTGTACAGTCTCTGGTTTTTGTCACAAATGGACTACTGCTACGCCATCTATATAGGTTGCAAGGAGAAGAAACTGAAAAGGCTTCAAACAGAAAAAAAATATGTCGCCTTGATTTATTTATAGAGTTCCATGCTTTGAAAAACTCTCACCTTTATTAAGTTGCATTGGCTCCCCATCAAGCTCTGTGTTTTCATCTTCCAAATTTTACATGGCTTGGCCCCAGATTACATGCACCAACTTGTTGAACATCCCCTGTGTAACACTTTCCTGGAGCCAGGGATTACTTATGACTCTGCTTTCCAAATTGTAAAAATGTTGTCTACAAATTAGTTCTTTCAGCAGACTTCACTTATCAGGGTACTAAATGTTGGAACTCTGTAGGGGTATATATCCAGGAGGACAACTCCTAATATATATATACTGAGGTACTTAGCTGACAAAACACTACTAAATAGCAATTATTCTGGACTTGTGTCTAGGGGAAAGCGTACCTCTTTGGCCCAATGGCTAACTAGCTTTGCTGGAAAAAGGATCAATGCCATAGATGGAATATATATTAGGTAAAGAACTATATATATATATATATATATATATATATATAGTTCTGAAGCAAAATATCAAGCAAAATACAAAATAACTTGCTATAAAAATAGATTATCACCAAAATCTAGATAATCGTATATGATTATCCTAATGGACTGACTAAATGAGTGATTACACAACCAATCACAATACTGATATCCTAATGACTATTATGAGAACTTACATCACACGTCTTATGCAAAATTCACAGACCATAAGTCATGACATAAAACCCATCTGTCTCAGACAAAAGCCAAGGACTAATTATCCCCATTACCATAGGTAGTATGTCCTGTTATCTCACCTTGCCATCTGTGGCAGACTGCCAATGGTAAAGAGGCGGATTCCTCCTCTGAGACTCAAGCTGAAGCCACAGCCAGTCTCTCAGTCCAGGAATAAGTTTGAGATCTGTTTTCTGGATGCAGATGACACAGTCATTAGGTAAGGCTGTATACTGTGGTTGAGCTAACCTTGTGAGTTTGTTACAAGGTATGCAGTTCACTGATGTTTAGGAAATCAGTCTCTTGCTCTTTCCAAATCTTCTATCCTTCTGCAAGTCTTCTGGTCCTCTCCCTTTCTTCCTCTTCTTCAGTCCAACTTTTTGGCATCCAAGGGTCAGATGATACCTGTGGACCAATCACAGACTGTGTAATAATGTCCAGCTAGCTTCATGGTCATGAAAAGAGCCTTTGTTGTAGCCATGAAACTGTTATCGATGGCATGAAAACCTCCCTGTCTGATCCCATACTCCTGGAGCCATGTGTGTCTCTGTCCTCCAATCTTCCCAGGAGATAACTGGGCTATTTTGCAACAAATAATATGTCATTGGATGAAGTCATCATGGTATGCTCAGCAGTAATTTTCCTTTTTGTAACCAAGCTGGTTTCTGATGGTTACTGATGCATACAGGCCACAAGCTGTAAAATCCATATTGTTATAACAGAATGGCTGTATCGGCCAAGACCAGCAAAGGTGAGATCTCAGGTAAATACTCCTACAACTCTCTCCTGAAATCTACTAGACATCAACATAATTACACCCAGTTTTGTAAGATGTTTCATTTCTTTTCACAGTTTCTTATCAATGGTTTATGAATTCCAGGATTAATTAACTTGCATGTTACCTTGTATATCATTTATGAACTATGTCCTTACTTATTCAAATAGTGCATGCTGTATCTTCTCTTATTTGTCTATACTTCAAATATTGACTGTATTGTAACTTAATCTCAATTGTTAGCTATACTCAACTCGAGTATAACTTGGGATAATGTGGGTTATAAATGTCTTAAATAAATAAATCGCAACTCAGGAACAGACAGAAAGGGTGACATTTGAGCTGGGGATTACTGCCACAATTTTATCATAGTTGTAATTTGTATGCTCATTGATTACTGCATCCCACAGCAATTTTTCTGTGGTAACCCTACATGCAGACAGCAGCTCTAACATGCAGCTTTCAGCATCAACCCCAGAGGAAGGAGTGAAAAGACAAACCATAGCAGCGATTTAATAACTGGAGAACAGACACTACAGAACTCTATTGAGCTAACATTTAACTTAAGGAGACTTTGATAAAATCAGGAAAATTATTTTTTTAAAAAGACTTAAAAGGAGAAGCTGCAAAGGTTGAGTTTAAATAAGGCATAGACATTGTTAAAAATACCATCTTGGAAGCCCAGACCAGATGTATTCCATGTATTAAACATGGCGAAATGAGAAGTGGTATGGTTAAAAGGTGACATGTACGGAACTATTAAAGCCAAAAGAACATCTTTCAAAAAATGGAAAAAGGATATGAATTAAAACAGGAAAAAGTATAATCACTGTCAAATCAGATGCAATTAAAAGTCTCCACGAGGATTTAAAGGCAACCCCACCCAGTGCCCAACCAGTCAACCAGGGGTGCACAAACTCGCCCCCTCCTAACAGAGACAGATGGAACACTTTTAACCTGACAGAGGAGAGCCTTGACATAATCCTAAAAGACCTTTGACCAACTACCTGCTCCCTCGATCCCTGCCCATCAAAGATAGTGCAGCAGGCAAGTATGGGCCTTATAGAACGCGCCACAAAAATTGTGAACACCTCTCTTTCTAATGGGCAATTACCAACAGCATTAAAAAGGGCAATGGTTCGTCTTCTGCTGAAGAAAAACAACCTTCACCAGGACAAACTTGAAAGTTACAGGCCAGTATCCAACATCCCATACTACAATCCAAGAGGCTATGGAAGGGAAAGGAAAGGAAGTGAAGGGCGAGACGGATGATGAAGGTAAGGGAAGAGAGATACTCATTTCACTGCAAATGTTTTGTGGGTTGTAACTAGTGGGAAATGTAATCTATAAGGGCCCTATTTACAAAGCCGCACTTATAGGTGCACAAACCTTTTAGCAGACTAAATTTTAGCGTGAGCTAAAAAGTTAGCGAGCCTACAGTGTGGCTTAGTAAACAGGGCCCTAAATCTGCAATCAGTCAATACATAAATAAATAATCATCTGTTATTCACCACCACCTTCCTCTTAGATTTCTGCTACTAAATGAAATAAGAATCAATGTAAGGTCATTTATGGGATTTTTTTTCTCACATTTCTAGGCTAGTTGAGATCAAGTCACATTGTATTCTCCATAATATTTCCAAGAGGAAAAGCACCTAGAATGTACCCTGATCTACTGATTCCCATTTATACTGAATCCTAAAACTTCTTGCAGTTCTATAACTTGACAGGTGCATAAGTTGCTATCCATGCCAGATCATCCTTTCTGGTGCTGCCTTAAGTACAATATTACAATTTTCAAAGACGACAGAGGAGAGAAGCAACATTATTACTACTATCTAATCAGAATTACTAAACTGAGGTGCAATTAAACAATAGAATATAGGTGAATCCAGCTGCAGAATTCTACACAGTACTTGAACCCAGGAAAATAAGTCTAATTTTCCATACAATATCCATTGAAAACAACAAGCAATAACAAAGAAAGAAAACAAAATACAGGGGGATTAGATTAGGGCAATCAGGGCTGTTTCAACAAATACAAGAAACAAGTCATAAAAACACTTGATTATCCCAGATATTCATAAAACAAAAACAGTTTAAGAACTCACAAAATACTTGGTTAATTCCTAAGAGTATGCATCTCTAAAGGTTGTGAATTCTATGATAAAGCAGTTCGACAGTGAACAGAAGAATTGAACAACTTCTTAGATCTTACTGAATGGACTGCTGGGAAATTTAGCAGCATGTGATCGCAGGTTTTCCTATTATTGTTAGGATTACCATGCAAGAGCTGCACTAGCTCATATAAATAAAACTGTGCAACACCATAAATGATCTTAAATGTAATTGTAAACCATTTAAACTTAACCCTGGCCTCAACTGGGAGCCAGTGAAATCTTACACGCAAAGGTGTGGCTGGTGTAAAAGGCTGGCTTTTTGTGTACTTCATACATAAACTGTTACATAGGTAGTCAAGAATATATTCAACTCAGAACCATGTTAAAACTGTTCTTATGCTTTTATGGTACTCCTAAAATATTTAAAAAATAGCAGGAAAAGACCTCAGAAGCCCTTGGTGCTCAGTGTGAGGAGCGCTGTATTGAAGTCAAGCACCAGATGTTAAATGCTGAAAGCTAAGTGCTTTTGATTATTTTTGTTATTTTAAATGCACACAAACAAAAAAAAGCAACACTGGGCCTTCAAGACTGAGACAACAGGAGTATTTTATTGGCAAATGACCCGACACGGACCGTGTTTCAGCGTAAAACAACACTGCTGGCTATAGAGACAAGTTTGAAGGTATGTTTTAGGAATCCTTCATGTTTGAGGACATTTATACAAGCAGCTGACAAATTAGTTTGTGTAAATTCTGAGGCATTGGATGCATATATATTGCGCACACTTTGCAAGTACACCCTGACCCCTGAGGCAGGCGTTGTTTTATGCCGAAACACGGCCCGTGTCGGGTCATTTGTCAATAAAATACTCCTGTTGTCTCAGTCTTGAAGGCCCAGTGTTGCTTTTTTTGTTTGTATACTTTCCATGTATGCTGTATACCCTCTCTGTTTGTTCGGTTATTTTAAATGCAAAATTTGGAAAAATAAAAAAAATTAAAGTATGTGAGATAAAAGATATTAGGAGGTTTTTTTTAGACCAAAGATTAAGCAAGCTGCCCGACTGAGTGCTAGCATTGTCTGTGCTTTTGCACTGAGCACCAAGGGCTTCTCAGGTCTTTTCCTCCTATTTTTTAAACTCATTACAGGAGTACCAAAAAAAACGCATAAAAACAGTTAACACAGTTTTGAGTTGGATATATTCATTTTGAAGGTAGGCATAAACTACATAAACTTCATTCTTGTGCAGGTCACCCAGGTCAACCCCTGGAGTGCTATGAGAACTCACCTAACTTTTCTTTTTCCCCTATCTTTATTCTTTGAATCAATGGAGTTCTACCCCCCCCCCCCCCCACCAACTCTCTGTCTTGTGTTTGAACTCGCCTTATTTTATTTTTATTTCTAATTTTTACCAACGAATATTGTAAGCCACCTAGATGGCATGTCCGTATGACGGAATAGTAAATATCAATAAACTTGGATTAAGAATAAGTCCCTAGATCACTCGTGTAAAAGCACAGCCAAAACTAGCACCTTTTTTTTTTAAACCTACATGTGCCTTGAAGAGGGTGTAGATCCCAGAGTGGAAAATGTCTCCCATACACGTGTATTCCCTCTGTAAAATGCAGAACACACATGTAGATTTTAGTCCCACCTAAACGACACCTCCTCAAAATCTAGAAGTGTTATGGATATCTATGTGCAAACAGAGACTGTCAAAAACTGGTATTTACACATGTATGCATGTGGATAGCTTTGCAAAATAATGGCTATAGAGTACAGAACTTTACATCTCTTCTCTCTCACCAGCCAGTAAGACATTATTTCACAATGTCTTGTTTATCTAATGAGATCAGCTGCATCAAGAATATATCACAAGATTCATATTCTAGTTTCTCTATGCAGTACCTGAACATCTGTGTTTAAATCTTTTTATTAAGCAGTAAAGAATGACATGGGGACAAGGACCTGCGATACATTCACAGTAATGGTAAACATTTTGAACGGCTTACCGCTGTTGTGGACGAAAAGCTTTTTACCGACAGGGACCTGCGATAAATCCACAGTAATGGTAAACATTTTGAAGGGCTTACCACTGTTGTGGAAGAAAAGCTATTTACTGCCATGCGGGAACAGTAAAAAGTGTTTTTCCCGCAGTAAAATAAAACATAGCATTTACCGCCAATTACCACTGATCCCTATTTCCACATCTCTTATAGCTTCCCCCCCCCCCCCCAGTCAAGATTCTCTTTTCCTCCCCCCCCCATCTCCTGTGCACCTTTTCAAAGTTGTTTTTCCTTCCACATTTCTATGGCAGCTAGCAGCGATTCCTGTACACTGCTCGTGCTGACCCAACAACCTTCTGTCTGATGCAACTTCCTGTTTCCGTTCAGGTGGGAAGCATCAAACAGAAGGCTGTGAGGTTGGTGAGAGCAGCGTACAGGAATCACTGAGAGCTGCCTGAGACCTGTGGAAGAAAAAACAATTTTTGAAACAGGACATGGGAGGAAAGTTGAGAGGCAAAAAAAGAGATGCCGGATTGTTGGGGGGAGGGGCTACAAGAGATGTGGAAACTCCCAGCTTAAACTTAACGAGAGCTACTATGGATACAATTTAGGTGCCCCTGCTGAAGAAAGACTGGCTGCCGCATGAAAAACTGAGTACAAGTGCTCAATATTTAGGTGCTGTGGCAATCTGGCCCCTGTGATTTATTGAGCTGTTCTGTAAGCATTTGATGCATAAAGAATATCTGCCAATGTAGGTGGAAGGACAGTTATGTGCCTAGCTACATGTACCTCTAGAACCCTTCTGGAGTAGTAAAGAAAATCAAGCAGCATGGTGTATCCATTTGTGTAGTTTAAATATGACGTCTGCAAGGAGCTAAACAGTACTTACCCTAAAATACCCACCTGGTTTATTGTTATTTATATTGACATCAATGAGCATACAGTTAACAGGATATGGTAGTTTTGTTTTTTTAAGTTTGGGAAGTTCAGTAGCATTCTAATAAACAGAAATGTTTTTATACTTTCTAGATGCCGACAGTATCCAAGTTTGTGAACATTGCTTTTTTGTCACATGTATATCATAGTTCTGACAGTACTCCCCTGTTTCCAGTTACCTGTTGTTAATCACCTAATTGTTACTAAATGGAGTAAGATTTTATACTCCTGGATTTTGGTGCCATTAAACTAATAAATTAGGAGCATCACCCCTAATAAACTGTATTTAAATAATGAGTATGGTCAATTAAATGTGTTTTGTTTTTCTGGAAGGCGAGAAAACTCCTGGAACATTATGCCCTGGATCTCATCCTCCTTCACACCGCAGATTCTGCAAAGTCCTAACACTTAATTTCTTCTAAATTCATAGCACAGTTTTTCATGCTGATAGCTGCTAGTAGCCTTGAAGATTCTGCTCATTTTACTGTATGTTTTGAAATTTATTGCACATGTTCAATAAAATATGGGACATTGGCGATAGCGTATATTATGATTCTGCAGAGCTCGACTACTGGGACCGTCTCTACTTGTTGGCCTGTGTCTAATTTGTGCCTTTGGCGAAAATGACAGAAAGGATTGTTTTGCATCAGTTAACAGTGTATGTGGATTCCGTTAATGCCTTACATCCTAGGCAGGCAGGCAGGCTGGCTTTCGTATGGGCCATATAGTACTGAGACAGTATTGGCAGCATTTTTTAGTGAAGTCTATGGTATCTTGGATTGGGCCCACTTAGTAGTCTTGATTTGGCTTTGGCGTTTGATTTGGTGAATCATTTAATGTTGTTGGCTAGACTGTGATCTATTGGAACTTGGGGGGGCAGGTTTTGGATTAGTTTATTTCATTTATTGTCAGGCAGGTCCTTTAGGGTTAAAGTTGGGGGACAAATTATCTACGGTTAAGCAGTTTTCCTGCAGGGTTCCACAGGGGTCGGCCTTGTCTCCCATTTTATTTATCATCCTTTATAGGTCCTTTGGCTCAGGTGATTCAGGAGGCTGGGATTAGTTTTCCATGGAAGCTGATGATATATTGCTGATAGCAGAAATATCTCCAGGAGATACGGATCTGTGACCACCGCAGTGTTATCCAGATAGGGTGATGGTGTGGTTGAGGGAACATGAATTACTGCTGAATGTGACTAAATCTGTGGCTTGTTGGGTTACAGGATCTGCTTTTCACCCTAGTTTGCAGCTTTTATTGGTGAGCACGAAGACTACTTTGGTGGATTCATTTACCTATTTGGGGATTATAGTGGATCGGCAGTTGACTTTTATGGATCAGGTTTCTAGATTTTTAAGAAGGGTTTTCTATGCTTTGCGGCAACTGCACTCTTTTACGTCATTTTGAAAAGGATCTACATACTTTCATACATGCTCTCCTAAGCTCATGCTTGGACTATGGTAACTTGGTTTATGCAGGGCTTCCGCAGGTTTGTCTGCGTAGACTTCAGACTTTGGAGAATGCCACAATGCAATTACTTTGTAGAGCGAGATTGAGCAATCATGTTACACCGTTGTCTGTGAAGTATTGATTGCAAGTGCAGTATCACGTGGATTTAACATTTTTGGTGCTTGAACGTAAGGCATTTTATTGTTAGGTTCTGTCTTATTTAGCTTCATTAGCGGTTTTATATGTACCTAGGAGACCTTCAAGGTTCCTGGTAGATAAGAGAATGATACTTCCTGCACTTTCATTGGCACGTCTTGCTTCTACACAGAAGAAGGCCTTTTTTGGCTTGTTCCGTCTCTATGGAATCAGTTACCTGCTCATATATGGAATGTGGCCTCTTTTGAAAAGCTATTTTTTTCAACTGGCTTTTTAAATCTCTCAAATCATTGATTGATTGTATTTGGTATTCAGTTCCTCTCTGGGGTAGACAGAGTTTTTATTCTATTCTTTCCAATCAATGGCAGTGCCCTTTCTTTAGATAATATGCGGAGATTTGAACGTTTCCTTTTTTTTTTTTTCCTATGGAGTGACTGGATTTTTTCCTATTTGAGATTGGTGTTCTTTTCTGAAGTATTTATGTTATTTTACTGTATTTTGTAATCCACTGTAATATAATAATTTATTTTAGCTAAGCACTATAGTAAATTGTATAATAAACAAACATAAATATTGTAATAACAGATGTCATAAACCTTTAACTTCATTTTATCCTAACACTTCTGAGAATTAAACATTATTGACTCATAAGAAAAAGATCCTTTAAAAGTGTTTGGTGAGTTTATCAATTTACTTACCTTTAGAGAGTCACATTTCAAGTAAGCGTATGTCAATTTGGTTACGACAAGTAATTCAAACTGATTCTTTCTTTGAGTTGAATTATTTAACTTTTTAATTATTAGACTGTAAATGTTAGTCAAGATTATATCCCTTCCCCACTTCCCGATATTCAGCACTATTTAACTGGTCAAAATGATTTAACCAGCAAAAATGGCTGCTGACTGGTTAAATAGCAATTAACTGGCTATCCGCCGATATTCAGCAGGGGATAACCAACTACCTACCAACTACCTACCCCCAGTTAGCAGCTAGCTGGTTATATCACCGTCTATTTTTAAAGCCGGTTTAGCAGCCATATTTGGCCACGTGAAAACATGGGATATCTCTAGCCGGTTTAAAGATAACCGGCTAAGTCTGAATATCGACTTAGTCAATTATCTTTAAGCCAGCCAAAACTAAAACGGATATCCAGTGCCAGTCACAGGAAACGGCCCAGCATTGAATATTCAGGCTCAAGAGATTCGCCCACAGCACTGTATAGCGGATACTCTGTATGTGTTTTATGACAGACTACAGGCAGCTTAAAATTTTAATTATAACCAGTGAGTAAAGTAATGAGAATGTGCACAGTTTTAAGGGAAATCACTGGAACCTTTTTCATTACAGTAGCTGAGGAGCAGATATATGCAACAGTGCACCCCTTGTGTTCCTACAGAATTACAAACAGAGGGGCTGTTTTACAAAGGCGTGCTGGCATTTTTAGCGCATGCTAAATGCTAGAGACGCCCACAGGAATATATATAAAAAGAGCCCAGAGTGTGGTTAGTGTTTTTGGTTGCTGTTGATTGATCGTTTCCTGAAACCACTAGTAATTCTTCTTCAGCCTGGTGAGTCTGTTGGTAAATAGTAGTAAGATAAAATGTGTGGAAAAATCTGAGAACAAAAACACTGATGAACTTTGGAAACCAACAGGCTGGCAAATCAGCAGGAAATTTAAGAGTTCTCTTTTTCTTCGTGTGATATGTTTTTCTCGTTATTGCACATAGGGCTTCAAGCTGCACTAGCAATTCCCATGAGGCAAAGGAAAGGATGCCCGCAGATCTTGAATGGGCTTCCTTTCATCTGCCACACCGAGAAGTTTTTTAAATTATTGAAATGCCAGTATTAATGTACTTTTCTTGCAAATACATTTCAGCAAAATGCTGTGACTCATGCTTATATGTATATGTATTTGTGTGCTTCATTTGAAGATCACTCAGGTCCTTGAATCATTTGTTTACAGTATTAACAATATTTCTTATTGTTTTCACACGTATATATATATATATATATATATATTTTATTGCATTTGTATCCCACATTATCCAACCCCACCCCTATATATATATATATGTATCCCACATTATCCAACCCCACCCCTATATATATATATATATATATATATTTATTTTTTTTTTTTTGTTTGTTTAATTAGATTGGCCAGTATGGTCAGAGCTTGCAGGGACAGGGCAGGGACGACAACAAACTTTGCCACCATGTCATTCTCTATTAAGCACAGCAAATACATAGTACAAACAATCCTATAACCCCCCCCCCCCCCCAAAAAAAAAATAAACCACCAAAACAATGTCTAAATTTAAACAGCAATGATACATGCAAAATCCACTGTAATCCCCCCCCCCCCAACAACTTTATCTCAATAAGATACCCCCATGAGCCGAGAAGCTGCGTTCTTATACCTCAATTCAATAGTCCCCTCCAACCCTACCCACTCCCTTTCTTTCTCTTTTATAATACCGAGCCTTAGTCCCAAAATTCACCACCCCCTCCCCACTTCTCAGCATCCAAGTCCCATTGGGAATCAACTCCCCTTCCCTATACTCTGTCTAAATCTGCAATGTGTTCAATACCATACTACGTGCTGAAGGAGCTAATGTCTGAAAACAGCTCTCCCATATATGTCCAAGAATCATTTCTTTGTTTTAGTGGTACAATTCACTCCTTGGAGCTATAACATCATGAAGGCGAAAAGCTTATTGCGCCAGTGCCAAATAGTGGGGGATTCCTCCAATGTCTAGTATTGTAAAATAGATTTTTTTTTCCCCACCAGTACCTCTTTCTTCACAGAGATAAGCTCAAAATCACAAAGCAGCCACCAACAGGTAAACCAAGTTTTATCAAATGTCTTAACATTACAGAATATAGCGGGTCACGTGTTTCGTGGTTTGGGCTAAATGCATTAAAGGGTTTTTCCCATACTGTTCTAGAAGGAAAAAAAGCTTACTGCATCTGGCTCACATTATGTCGGTTGACGATGGTGCAGACGCAAAGTGACATAAGCACTGTGACCTCTAGTGTATGAATTTCAGAGATATGCCTATCATCATCATTCATATAAATCTTCACAGAGCAGATCAGAATATCCCTGAGTTGGGCTGAATATCTTTTTAACACAAGAAAAAAAAAATGGCATGCCAAGTATTTTCCAGATTTTTGTCCATTTACACGGCCTAGGAATTTTGCAGGCCTGAGACCTAAATAGATAAGAATAAAGGGCTTCTTTTACAAAGCCACACTAGCAATTCCTGCGCGGCAAATGAGAGGAAGCCCATTCAATTCTTACGGGCTTCATCTCACTTGAAGTGCGGGAATCCGCCAGCGCGGCTTTGTATAAGAAGCCCTAAGTGATGATCCTCCTAGTTTGGTATGTCTAATTATAATACTCTATATAGATGTTGTTCATTCCTGGATAGAAATCAATAATTCCACGACTCCAGTTCTTTATTTTTGCACTGCATAAGCTGACACTGGTCTTTACAATTCTTCAAAACCTGATCGTTTACAAGAATTAAAGTGACTCAGAGATAGTGTAATATTAGACCAACAGGCATGCAGATTTGGCTAGTTTCTGAGTCATTGTGAACAACTTTTTACGCTGACAGCTTGTATCAGTCCTTAAATACCCTGTTAGTGTACCTATCCCCTCCCCCCATGAAAATTCAACAATAGATATCATTACCTTAAGCTGCATGATGATGAACTTAAAAGCTTCTCACTAACTGAACTTAGTCATAGCTCCTAGAATGAGCCACCCCAGGCTACCTTACACCAACCAAACTAAATTAAGCCCAACCAGGCATCTAATTCATAATCAACTCTGTTTCAAAGGGAATGGCTGTATACGTATGAGGCCCCTCGTGTACTAAAGAGTGAAATCTACCTTGTGTGAAAAATAGAACACAAAAGTGTTCTGTGCTATTTTTCACAAAAAGTTCCAGCAATAAGCTTTAGCACAAAATCTGCTTCATGCAGAAATGTATTTGAATATGGCACTAATGAGCAGCTCTGATACAAAGTCATACATAGAAGTTCATAAATTACAAAAATAGTGAAACAAGCATGTGAACGGTTTTGCAGACCTGCTTATGCAACAACAAACATCACTGGAATTAAGGTTTTGGTGGGGGGGGTTGTTCAAAACTTAATAAAATGCATGACTTTCATATAGCAACAGTAAATTTAAAAAGTCCTTATGGCCAAAATTGAAGGCTCTCCCCCCCCCCCCCCCCCCCCCCCAGAGAAGCAGCAGCCCTGCAAACCCTCCAACCATGATATCAAGTATAAATGTTAAAAAAAAAAAAAAATCCCCCACCCACAGAGTAACCTCAAACTCCTGATAGTCTAGGGCAATGTTTCCCAAGTCAGGTCCTGGAGTACTCCTTGCCAGTCAGGTTCTCAAGATATCCACAATGAATATGCATGAAAGATATCTGCATATAATGGAATCAGTGTATGCAAATCAGGTTCATGCATATTCATTGCGGATATCCTGAAAATCTGACTGTCAAGGTACTCGAGACTAATGGCCCTCTCAAACTGCACCTTCCCCCAAATCGCCAATCTGGGGTATACTTTAGGCCCACCTTTACAAATAACCAAAATCTACAATGGCCCTATCCCCAACTTACCCTAGAGTGTCCAGGGAATGGTGAGAACAGGAGCAAACCCTGCTTGCTCCTGCCCTAGTGGCTGTCGATTTTAAAAGGCCACTCTGTTTGACTCCTAGTGGTAGTTGTATTCCAACAGGTTGGGCTGCTTCTGCAGGGGGAGGAGGCAGCCTAGACATTTATAGCATAACACAGGGATTTAACTCACACATTTCCAGTGGTAGTTCAAGGCAAGTTACATTTAGATACAGTAGGTATTTCCCTATCCCCAAAAGCTTACCATCTAAGGGGTCAATGCTCATACATTTGTGCCAAAACCTACAACGGAGAAGGATATAGCACAACAACCAATGCAGAAAATAGCTAACCGATGCTCAAAGCTAATCATATTTAAATTTTATGATTGGTGAAATCATGCTATGAACCAAAAGCAGGGGGAATTGCGTGCCTGGCTCATGCACACAAGAGTTTTGTGGTAAGCAGGGCTTTTGTGCACATATCCAGACAAAGCCAGAAGTGAAGGCACACATCAGCGCTGTTCTGCGCTTTTAAATATAAGCAGTTTAAAAATTATTTGCACTTTAAGGCTCATATTCAAGCGCGGATAAACAGGCGCTGCTTGGGTTTGCGCACGTTTGTTTCTCACTATCAGCACTTAAAACTTGCACGGGCTTCCTTTCCCTTACAAAAGAGGCCAAAGTTTTAACATTAAAGCCAGCATTTGCTTGTGTGCTGCCATCTGAGTATTGGGAATGAATACCAACTGACCTCATTAACAGCCATTTGAACACATTTAAATACAATTTACGGCCATCGTAGGCATGCACATTAATATTCACTCCAGAGTCCCACGTTCTGCGCACTAGTCTGGCGCTAACTGCCTTTAACGCTGGCAATAGCTTTTGAGCATCAGCCCCTAAGTTTATTCCTGAAACAATTTAGTTGTTCGAAGAGGCAGGGCCTAAAAGGGACCAAACAACATTTATGCCCAGTCAGTGGCCAGGCCAGGCCAGTGGGGGGGGGGGGGGGGGGGGTTGCAGGGGCTTGAGTTCCCCCTAGAGAACAGAACATGCATTGGGGGGGGGGGGGGTATGCAACCAAAACAACTGCCCTAGTCCCTCTGCTTGACCAAAGTTAAAGAAGGCATTCCCTGCTGGTGGACTTTGGGACCACCTTTGAAATTTCTGCCCTGGGTTCCACAATGTCTAATACTGACCCTGGTCCGCGGGACCCTTTTTTAGCATTTACACCCCTCGAGTTACTACATGAGGCCCAAATAATGCATGAAAGCGCAGATCCAACGCAAAAGCTAAATTCCGCAATCCTATGAGATGCATACTGCACGGAAATAGCAGGCGAGAACTCCACACCGCGCACTAGCTGCTGGGATAACACGAAGGAAAACTAAAGAGCAAACCTCTACAACATTGTTTCTGAATTGTTAGTAACAGTATCGCGAAGCTGCAACAACCTATGGTAAAAAGGCACCTAAGAATAAGCCGAAGAAGTGCTGTTTGCAACTAGCTGCATCCCTCCCGGTGAAGCTGAGGCTGCCTGAAGCCGACTTCATGCCGCACGCAGACTGCAGAGGCGAGGCACTTCACGAGTACCAATAATTCATATCACAACAAAGAGGGGCGCATGAGACAATGTACGCCGGAGCGGCACCTACCAAACGGGCAGCTTCGGCCCAGGTGCGGTCCTTCTTCTTCCTCTTGTCTTTCATGTTTGCATCTCATTGATGGTTCTTCTGACGTGGGGATTCCACGGGTCTTCAGGTTCGAGCGCGGGGCGACGCCGGGCACGGGCACAATCGGAGGCTCGCGCACGGTCGCAGCAGCAGCACTCAGCAGCTGACAGCTCGGGGATGCTCCGTTCCCTCACAACAATACACTCTGACGTCACACGGAATGGCGCCCGGCCGGCATCGCGAGGACAGGGCGCGTGCAAACCTCGCGAGCATCACCCAGGGTAGCCCTCCCCCCCCCCTCCCCCTTGCGCCATTGGGTTGGAAAACTAAGCTGCAAGAGGTATACTACTACTGCTAGAACTGTAGAACAGAGTTGACTTGGTTGCTTAGGTTTGGCTGCACGTTTACACTATACGACATGACTTCACCTTACTTGGCTGCTAGCTCGTCTGTTTGTGTTCATGAGGAGCTTATTATGGTTTTACTGAAAGTGTCTTAATTCAATGATAGTGCTTTTCTGGGGGGACGGTGTAAAAACCGGATACAGCGGGATCCTCGGGATCTTCCCGGATTCCGGTGTAAAAACCGGATACAGCGGGATCCTCGGGATCTTCCCGGATTCGAGATCTGGCTTTTACACCGTCCCTTTTCTGGGGGCTTGGATCATTCCGGTCCAAACTGCAAATGGGCTTTCTTGCACTTCTAGGCACAAGTTTTCTTTTTTGGTTTAAAAGCACTAAAGCAGTGTCACTTCTTTTTTTTTTTTTTTTTCTGCAGAGAACTTCTCAGTCCAGTTCGTGTATTTCAGGGAGATTTTAAGGCCCGATGGGCTCCATTTTTTTCAAAACATTCCTTAACGTAGCTTTTGAAAACTGGCCGCTGTAATTTTAGGGGTGGAGGACGGTTCTGGGCTATATGTAATTCTTTGTTTCGAGTCCTAAAGAGCAGGGAAAGGCTAAGGCACCCAAACGGAGCACCACTCCTTGTCCGGTTACTTCTTTGCTCTTCGCCCACGGCCCACCGGCTACTTATGATCAACGAGCGAGCTAACGTATGTGTACAGGTTCATTTGTTATTTAACATTAAAAAAAACAAAAACGCACCGATACAAGGGATTGATGGGATTTTTGATTGTATTCGCCCTCTTTTCCTCTCCTCCAGTGGCTATTTCTCCAATATTTGGGCCTAGCTCTTGCCTGGAATCTCCTTTCTCTGAATTTTTTTTAAATGTATTTATTTACAATACTTTTTAACCTGTTGTCATATCCAAAAGTTTCACAGCCGCTTACAAATAAATCTACATAATAAAGTAGATATCCATAAGAAATACAAGCGACATACTGTACTGATGACAACAATAAAGGATCCCAAAACGCTTCTGTGTTACTGTAAATATCTTCTCAGACATCTACAAAAATAAAATATCACCCACCAGACTTTCTCACACCAGTGCTATATGTTCAGAAAATAGAGTTAAAAAACAAAACGAATCACATCCTAGAGCAGAGGGAATGCTCATTCTAAACTAGTGGCTCTCTTTTTTTTTTTTTTTCAGCTAGGATGTACCAGTTCTATGCAGCGTGTTGTGTATGCAAGCATCATCTGTGACCCCCCCCCCCCCATGGACCTTTGGTTTCAAACAGTATGGCAGTTTTTATGAAACATGCTCTGCAGCTGCAAAAACCCTATCTCCTAAAAAATAGTTGCAGATCAGTACTAATACATTTCTCCATGGAAGTTGATATTCAAAAAAAAAGTGTATATAGATAGATATAGATATATTGATTAGGGGGGAACCTGGTTCCCCTGGTTCTTAGACTGCTGCAGCAACCATTAGGCTAATCTACTCATCTAATCTGAGCAATAGAATACAAATGTCTCCTCTATAAGACACAATGTGAAATACAAAACCTGAAAAATCCTAATTCAACATACATATAGCAACTTAACCATACAACAGTAGCACTAATTTCTATGATTGAAATACCATTAACCTATCCAAGATCAGGCAGCAGTACAAATACTACACAGGGCCCTAGAACACCCAAGACACCTATTACTGCTGCAGAGTTCTACACACACAAAAAAACTACATGCGAACAGAATACCACACCTCAGTCACACAAAACCCTCAGGAAATATAGAACAAGGGTTCACAAATCAGAAATAGAAATATGCAGACAAAAAAAATCAAACTAGGCATGTACCACAATATGGGAGAAGTAAAAACAAAAATGCACATTTCCTCTTGTACTGAACAAAATACAAAGACATCCACGATGCACATTTCCCAAAGCTAACATAACACTTAATAAATTCAAAATAAAACACTTCTTTTCTACCTTTTTTGTCTGGGTATAACTAAACACTCAATTCTACATAAGTCCCAATCAGGATTTCGATCAAATCATAGCACCGAAACGGTATTAGTGTCTGCTATGAATTCATTCAAAAAAAACAATTGCAAATGGTAAGAACATGCTCCTATTACAATTTGACATGTCTAGCGCCTTCGACATGGTTGATCATGGAATATTACTTCATATACTAGAATACTTCGGAGTTGGAGGTCCAGTTCTCAAGTGGTTCAAGAGATTTCTCACCACCAGATCTTACCAAGTAACAGCGAACGCTGAAAGATCACCTCCATGGAGACCGGAATGCGGAGTTCCTCAAGGATCCCCCCTCTCTCCAACTCTTTTCAACTTAATGATGACTCCATTAGCCAAACTTTTAGCCAATCAAAACCTTAACCCATACATATGCAGACGATGTCACAATCTAAATCCCGTTCAAACACGACCTAAATGAAATCACTAACGAGATCAACCAAAGCCTCCAAATCATGTACACCTGGGCAGACTCATTCCAGCTAAAACTCAATGTGGAAAAAACTCAATGCCTAGTTCTTACCTCCCAGTACAACACAAGCAACTACTCCACCATACTCCACTCTTCCCATTTTAGAAAATCTGAAGATTCTTGGAGTCACTATCGATCGAAACCTCACACTTGACACCCACGCGAAGAACACGACGAAAAAGATGTTTTCCTCGATGTGGAAACTCAAAAGAGTGAAACCTTTCTTCCCGAGAAACATTTTCCGCACCCTGGTACAGTCAATGGTAATGTCATCTGGATTACTGTAACACGTTGTACGCTGGCTGTAAAGAGCAGACTATTAAAAAACTCCAAACAGCTCAGAATACCGCAGCCAGACTCATATTCATATTCGGAAAAACTAAATACGAAAGTGCGAAACCCTTAAGAGAGAAACTACACTGGCTCCCTCTCAAGGAACGCTTTAAGATCTGCACAACCGTACATAAAATGCACATGCCCCGTACACGCAGATGCCCCACTCTACATGCTAAACCTAGTGGACCTACCACCCAGAAATGCCAAAAGATCAGCCCGCAAATTCCTCAATCTGAACTTCCCCAGCTGTAATGGACTTAAATATAAGCAGGCTTACGCTACTACCTTCTCGTACAGAAGTACACAGCTATGGAACGCACTACCCACAGCCTTGAAAACCATGGACAATTTAACCAACTTTCTCAAATCTTTGAAGACACATCTCTTCAACAAAACTTACAAAAAGAACCCGTAATGACTCAACTCACCACCCAACCCACTCAAGGTTTAAAATACACCTCTTACACCACCCTACCTAATCACTTACCTCTCTAATCCCTCATACATCTTCTGATTACTACCGATTGTATCTAAGATCCTGTCATGACTATGTCATAACAACACTCTGTAAGCCACATTGAGCCTGCAAATAGGTGGGATAATGTGGGGTACAAATGCAATAAGTAATATAATAATAATTTTCCAAGCATGTTGGTCCCAGTTTTTTTTCTGCTTTCCTGCCTGTTTTCTGTTCTCTTTCCAGTGGGTGCTATCCATTTGTTTTTTCCCCAATTTCCTCCTATCTTCCATTCTCTCACTACATCTGGCATAGTTCCTGTTTATTTTTTGTCTGCCCACTCAAAATTCACCCTCTCACTCCTCAGTCTTCCATCTATATTTCACTTACCTATTGTAAACAGCCTCTTGTTACCTGAATAGTCAGTTCTACAATACCACTTTTATTAGATAGCTAGGCTAACTAGTGAGTTCACATAAAATACTGACACCCAGGGCCCTGTTTATTAAGCTGCACTATTTTATTCACTATAACAGTGTTGCTGTGTAAAGTAGGAAGAAAGAACACCAAGGTAGATCCTATATAATAATTCTCACCTCCAACGTTGTATGTGTCTGGCTGCCTGTGTCCGTGGCTTTCTTCAGAGTTGGTCTGCTAGGTTCCTAAGCCCAGGCTGGCGTCACATGCAGCACTAACCAACCGCACGACAGCAGCACGATGCCCCACCCTTGCCGCCACGCCCCTCCCCCAAGGTCACTACCGCTTACCCCTCCACCCCCCCAAGGTCGCCATCACTCCCCCCTTCACCCCCCCCCCACGAGGTCGCCGCAGCCACTGGTCCCCTCCTCCACCCCCCCTAAGGTCGCCGCCACTTTCCCTCCAGGCCCGCCCACCCAACACAGACCTGCCAAGTCTCCCGCGAAACACGCAGCGCCAGCTCCCTTTTCCAGCCACTGCTGCTTTTCCTGTTGAGCAGCAGCAGCCGCTACAAAAACAAAACAAGCTATTAAAAGCACCAAAAATGCTTTAAAAAAACAAGCGCGGCACCGCAGGCAGCCATCAGGCATTGGCTGTCAGCTCTGCAGCCGCTCCTCTTGCCTCTCATGTCACTGCCCCTGGAGCAGACCCTGGAGGAGCGCAGCGACGTGAGAGGCGAGAGGAGCGTCTGCAGAGCCGACAGCCAATGCCTGATGGCTGCCTGCAGAGCCGCGCTTGCTTTTTAAAAACATTTTTGTTGCTTTAAATAGCTCTTTTTGTTTTTGTACCGGCCACTGCTGCTCAACAGGAGAAGCAGCAGTGGCCGGAAATGGGAGCTGGTGCCGCGTGTTTCATGGGAGACTTGGCAGGTCTGTGTTGGGTGGGCGGGCCTGGATGGAAAGAAGGAGATAGGGAGAGAGACACGGGATGGAAGAATCGGGAGAGGGGGGGTAGGGGGGTAGACGGATGGGGAGAGAAAGAGGGAAAACAGATGGAAGGATGGGGAGAGAAAGGGGGAGATGGATGAATGGATGCAGGGAGAAAGGGGAGACACTGGAAGGATGTGGAGAGAGAAGGGACACTGAACAGAAAAGGGTAGAGAGATAGACACTGGATAGAAGGAGGGGGAGAGAGACATTAGATAGAAGGATCAGGAGAGGGTAGATGGGTGGAAGGATGGGGAGACAAAGAGGGAAGACGCTGGATGGAAGGGTACGGGGAAAAAAAGGAGACACTGGATGGATGGAAGGATGCAGAAAGAAAGAGGGGAGACATTGGGAGGGGGTCCTGAGACCAGAGAAGGGGGGAGGGGGTCCAGAGACCTGAGAGAGAGGGAGGGGGGAGGTATCTCTGTCACACACACACACACTCTCTCTTTCTCTCACAGTCAGTGTCTTTCTGTCTCTCACTCACACACACTGTCTCTCACACACTGTATGTCTCACACTGTATCATATTCACTCTCTATGTGTCACACAGTGACTCTCAAACACTCTCTCGGTCTCACAGAGTCTGTGTATCGCACACATATTCTCACACTCTATTTGTCTCTCACACACTCTCTCTCTCACAGACACACTCTCTCTCTCACAGACACACTCGCACCCACACTCACTCTCTCTCTGTCACACACACACTCACACATTCACCCTCTCTCTCTCACACAGTCACTCTCACACACACTCTCTCAAACATACATACTCCAGGGAAAACCTTGCTAGTGTCCGTTTCATTTGTGTCAGAAACGGGCCTTTTTTACTAGTATTAAAATAAAACAGTAGTATTTAGTTTGCAGAAATTTACAGTACTAGATGGTAAAATATTTTATGGTTTAGTGCTTGGATATATTTCTAGCACTTTCAAGCAATGAGATTACCATATTTTTTAAATCACAACAATAACAACAAATTATGCAATATTGTCAACTATTTCAGGTAAGTCTTACATCAATACCTTATACTGTATTTTCTTTACATATTTGTAAACATTTTGAAATTTCAAATAAAATAAAAAGGCTGAGAAACACAATTTTAGCTACTCTTATCTATATAGGAAAAAGATTGCAGGGATGACAAAGAAGCCAATTTTTCTTTCAGAAGTGTAATGCAGTATCTCCATGGAAAGAGATGAGATCTTATGGAAATGGAGTCTGAGTCAGTGTTACTTTCAAGGAGTGGAGGCCCTGCAAGAGCATGTCTCTATAGTAAGAGGACTCAGTAAACTGGCATGATATGTTTGCATCAAATAGCTTAGCTATCAGTATAGAATAATTTACTGATTTTGATTTATTGTTAACTGCTTAGTAACCAGTGACTGGTGTGATTTTATAATAATAATAATAGAAGTCAGTATATATTTTGGGTTTTTGTTTTTTGCACATAATTTTATTTCATTTCAGATTTGGTCTATAGAGCATGACATCTCTTATGTTCCTCCCAGCAGAGCATGTGTGCATAGTCATTCTTTCTGACCTGTACAATTACAGGTTTATGTCTGTCATTGGTGTGACACATATAACTGCATCTCTTCAGGCCCTAGACTGAGTAGACTAACATAAATGCCAATTCTTGGAAGCAGTGGGGCTATTATAAAAAGGTTGGGACTATCATAGGCTGCTCTATTTCCTTGCAAGTGGGGTCTCTGCCATCCATATCTTCCATTGGGAAGCAGTAAGAGGTGTGGGGTTGTTAAACGTTAGCTCTTATATTTAGTTAGCATCATAATAAATAAAGGTGTTATTGGGTAGTATACAGATGATTTTTAAATAAAATATGTCTAGAAGATACTTGTTTCTCCTTGTAATATCATTATTGTTTGGTCATTGAAAGATGCATGTATTGTTTGCATATCTGGGGGCATAATACTGTATGTACTTGAGTATAAGAAAAGATAACATTTTTCCCTTAAAAAAAGGTGGGGGGAGGGGATGTTAACTCAGATATAAACTGAGGGTTTAGATTCAAGTCTACCTCCTCTTCCTTTTGTTGATCGGCATTTCTCTCCTTTTTCTCTCCCTCTTCCTCCTCCCGCAGTGACTGGTATTCCTCTTCCCTTCTCTCCCACCCCTTTGGTAACCTGCATTTCTCTCCCTTTACAGCCCCCCTCTCTCCTGTGGTGACTGACACTTCTTTCTTCTCCCCCCCTTCCCCTGCGGTTACAGCCACTTCTCTCCCTTTCCTTTCCACCCCTGTCCCGTGGTGATGGCATTTCTCTCCCTTTTCCCTTCCCCCCCCCATTTGCAGTGACCAGCACATATCTCTTTTTGTACCACCCACCCCCAGCTTCATTGGGATACTGCCACTGACGGTGCTGTTCACTCCAAAATAACTGTAAGCTGGGCCGGTGAGGGGCCTTGAGCATCTGGACAGGTTTCAAAACCAACTTCTCTTTTGATTGTGGAATGATGTCATCCCATTAACCTGGTGAAGACCAAACTCACAACCTTTTGGACCTATACATAGGGGAAGATACATTCTGTTGTCCGATTCATTCGGTGTCCTACACTTACATCTAGTAGATCTCCTGGGATCTGCCTTCTGGAATCTCTTCCTTCCACTTCCCCTGTCATAATTAGTAAAATAATTGCCCTCCTTACATAATCTTCAATACCTTCATTTTTGCCCTGCTGGACATATGTATTTAAGATCGTGAACGTTCTCATGCCAAAGGACACACTCGCAGCGATTGCCAAATTTAGCAAAGAGAAACCCCTTTGTCTTGCCAATTGAATAGCTCCCTCCATCTGTTCTGCAAATTCAGGTTTGATACAGAGACGGAAAATGAATGGCCAGCAAACACAGACACCGTACAATTCCTCCAAGAATGGGATAACATATGTAAAACAATATTAGACACAATTGCCCCAATCCAAACCAGAACATCCCACAGGAAAAAATCAAACCCATGGTTCACCGAAGAGCTGAAAGAACTCAAAACGCAAGTCAGAAAACTAGAACGCGCTTGGAACAAAAAGAAAGATGAACCCACACTGAATGCATGGAAATCACTCCGGAGGAAATACAAATACACCATAAAACAGACGAAAAGACTACACTATAAAACTATGATTGGACCAAATTACAAAGACACGCACAAACTCGTCCACCTTGTAAATAAGCTGCTAGATACTACACCTGTTACAAACAATAACAAAGAAATACCAGGGGTCGACGACCTCGCGAAATACTTCAAAGAGAAAATCATACAACTACGACTCAGAATACCTACCAGCCCTACCGAATACACCACATTCCTGAACTACCTAGACCCTGAAGACGGAACATACCCAGCAGACAGGATCTGGACCAAATTCGAAGCACCGTCAGAAGACCTCATCCTTAAAACGCTTAATAGATTCGCCAAATCCCAATGCAAACTAGACATCTGCCCAAGCAACCTCATGAAATCAGCTCGTGGTGACAGTGGTCCCAGCTGCCTTGAGATCATTGACAAGTTCCCCCCTTGTAGTTGTAGGCTGATTTCTAACCTTCCTCATGATCAAGGATACCCCACGAGGTGAGATTTTGCGTGGAGCCCCAGATCTTTGTCGATTGACAGTCATTTTGTACTTCTTCCATTTTCTTACTATGGCACCAACAGTTGTCTCCTTCTCGCCCAGCATCTTACTGATGGTTTTGTAGCCCATTCCAGCCTTGTGCAGGTGTATGATCTTGTCCCTGACATCCTTAGACAGCTCCTTGCTCTTGGCCATTTTGTAGAGGTTAGAGTCTGACTGATTCACTGAGTCTGTGGACAGGTGTCTTTCATACAGGTGACCATTGCCGACAGCTGTCTGTCATGCAGGTAACGAGTTGATTTGGAGCATCTACCTGGTCTGTAGGGGCCAGATCTCTTACTGGTTGGTGGGGGATCAAATACTTATTTCCCTCTGCAGAATGCAAATAAATTCATATACTTTCCACAATGTGATTTTCCGGATTTAATTTGTGATGTGCTATCTCTCACTGTTACCAATAACCTACCCTTCAATTATGGGCTGCTCATGTCTTTGTCAGTGGGCAAACTTACAAAATCAGCAAGGGATCAAATACTTATTTCCACCACTGTATTAAGAACTTTCAAAGAAAACTAGTTCAGTCCTACAATGTTTTTATCACAGTGCTAAATCAACCTTTCCTTTCATGGGTTTCTTTTACTAACACAAATAACAAGTAAGTTGCACTGAATCAGTGCAGTTTATAATTTTCAAATATTCTAATCCTATGTAGACCTTTCTTTATTTAAAACACACTTTCCTGTCATAGTTATAGACCCACTTTTAGAACTTTCAGGTAAATATGCAATTTGGCATCGCAGTGTCATTTTTTCTCAAACAAATTATCAGTTAAAAAAAATAAAAGCACTAATGGTGTGCTTCTATCTTTCTTTTAGATGCAGTCATTTATCTCAGTACCAAAAAAATGCGTTGGCTGGTATCTGCTGTCCTCTGGAATCTGGAACCCTCTGGCAAATCTTGACTGAAAATTCACAGCTGCCTCTTGATATCTACTACCTATAAAATAAAAGAAGAGAACTAACACTGCCTGTGTGTATACTCAGTGTGCCTCTTTCACAGGATGCCTTAAAGAATACTGAAATAAATACAATCCCAGCCTACTTCCTGACTAACCCTGTCTAGCTATGTAAAATACTTTAATCCCTATTTTTATCTGCCTATTGTTTCAAACCACTGTCGGGAACTATTTCAGGGGGTCTTTTACTAACGTGTGCTAGCATTTTAGCTTGTGCTAAAAATCATCTGGTGCTAAACACAGACACCCCGGGGCATCTCAGCGTTTATCGCCAGATGATTTTTAGCGTGAGCTAAAAATGCTAGCGCACATTAGTAAAAGACTCCTTTAGTAAAAATTAGAATTCCTTTTACTAACCACACCCTTCACCTCACATCAGCCAGCATTGGAATTAACCAGAAAGGTATTTTTTACCATTATCCTTTCAGTTGTTCAAACTCACTTTGGGGCTCATTTTCAAAACAAAGTATAACATCCACAAAGTGGCAGATGGACTTTCTTTTTTTTCTTTGCCAAAATGTCCAAATCACTATTTTCAAAGCCTATTTTTTTTGCAGTGTGTCCAAATCACAAGAGAGCATGTTGGGGGCAGGATTTGGGTATTCCCAAAACTTGGGATGTTTTTGTGCCATAATGGAATATAGCCAGGGCTAAAAGATGTTTTGGTCTAGACTTGTTTCATTCACAATTAAGTCACTAAAAGATGCTCTAAATGACCACTGGAGGGATTAAGGCATAACCTCCCTTACTCCCTCAGTGGTCACTGAAGCCCTCCCCCCCCCCCCAAAGATGTGATAGAAACAGTACATACCAGCCTCTATGACAGCTCCAGATGTTATGGCCAGTCCTATTACAGTATCAAGCAGGTCCCTGGAGTAGCCTAGTAGTTGGTGCAGTGCACTGTAGAGAGAGGGATACAGGCCCATATCCCACTCTGTTACACTTGCGATGGAAAGTGTGAGTCCTCCAAAAACCTACTGTACCCACATATATAGGTGACACCTGCAGATATAAGAGCTATTGTAGTGGTGAACAGTTGGGTACAGTAAGTTTTTTGTTCATTTTGGAGGAATTTCCATACAACATAAGGGGGATAATGGTGAGATGTGTACCTGAGACCTTTTATGTGAAGTTCACTGCAGTGCCCTGTAGGATGCCCCACTGCTCTGCTGGGATGTCTACATGGCCAGACAACTAAGAATGCTGGTGCCCCCCTCCCCCCCCCCCCCCCCCCCCCCCCCCCCCCCCCCATACATCCCAATAGCTTTTTGTGCATTATTCCCTTGGATTTTTTTTTTGTTCTTTCGAAAATGGTCCAAAAAGATAGACGCACTGAGCATCAAAACAACCAGCAAATGGCCAGTTTCAAAAAAAATTGGATGTTTTTCTAGCTTGAAAATGACTATGAGGCATATTTTCAAAGTACTTAGCCTTCCAAAGTTCCATAGAAACCTATGGAACTTTGTAAGGCTAAGTGCTTTGAAAATACGCCTCTATGTTCACTACTGGATTTTTGGACGTTTTCCGCAAAAAGTCCAAAATTAGATTTAGACTTCATATCAAAAACGCCCCTCCACATGTCTTTTCTGATGAGGAACAAAACCAACTTTTTAGCCAGCCACGTTAACTTCTGTTCAGACACAGTGTATCAGAGCAATGCTTTATTTCAGAAATCATCCAGCTTCACAAATTTTAACAGCAGTCAGAACTAACCCTGGGGGTCTTTTATTAAGCCATGCTAGCATTTATAACTCACAGTAGAATGCTCGCATAAATGCCAGGATACCCATAGGAATATAATGGGTGCCTGGGCGTTTACCGACAGCTGATCTCTACAGTGAGCTAAAAACGCTATCACGGCTTAGTAAAAGACTCCTTTTGTTTCCTTTTGACTTGAAGCTAAATTGCCAGATTTCATAACGCTGAAAGTCTCTCCCTATTTTTAAGCTGGTAATCACGGAATTTCAAACCCAAAGCAGCTGTATTACTGCGTTTAATGGGACAGTCATCATGGGTTCAGCCAAGGGAAGTGTTGCCTCACCAATTTGCTTCATTTCTTTGAAGACGTGAATAAACATGGATAAAGGTGAGCCGGCTGATGTAGTGTATCTAGATTTTAAGAAACTTTGATAAAGTTCCTCATGAGAGACTCCTGAGAAAATTAAAGAGGCAAGGATAGGAGGCAAGGTTCTGGTGTGGATTAGGAATTGGTTATTGGACAGAAAACAGAGGGTAGCATCATTTGTCTCAATGGAGAAGGGTGAACAATGGAGTGTTGAAGGGATCAGTGCTAGGACCGGTGCTATTTAACATAATTATAAATTATATCAAAATTGGAATGACAAGTGAGGTTATTATATTTGCAGATGACACAAAACTATTCAAGATTGTTAAAACACGTGCGGGCTGTGAAATATTGCAGGAAGACCTTAGGAAAGTGGAAGACTGGGTGCCAAATGGAAATGAAATTTAATGTGGAGAAATGCAAGGTGATGCACATTGGAAAGAATAATCCGAATCATAGTTACCTGATGCTAGGATCCACCTTGGCGGTCAGCACTCAAGAAAAAGACCTAGGTGCCGTTGTAGATAATATACTGAAATCTGCTGCTCAGTGTGCAGCGGCAGCCAAAAACACTAACAGGATGCTAGGAATTATTAGGAAAGGGATGGTGAATAAGACTGAAAATACTATAATGCCTCTGTATCGCTACATGGTGCAACCTCTCCTTCAGTACTGCATTCAGTTCTGGTCTCCGTATCTCAAAAACGATTTAGCTGAATTAGAAAAGGTTCAAAGAACAGCAACCAAAATGATAAAGGGGATGGAACTCCTATCATATGAGGAAAGGCTAAAGAGGTTAGGGCTCTTCAGCTTGGAAAAGAGATGGATGAGGGGATATATGATTGAGGACTACAAAATCCTTAGTGGTGTAGAATGAGTAGAAGTAAATTGATTTTTTACTCATTCAAAAAGTACAAAGACTAGGGGACACTCAATGAAGTTAAATGGATATACTTTTAAAATAAGAGGAAATATTTTTTCACTCAACAGTTAAGCTCTGGAACTCATTGCTGGAGGATGCAGTAACAGCGGTTAGCGTATCTGGGTTTAAAAAAGGTTTGGACAAGTTTCTGGAGGAAAAGTCCTCAGTCTGCTTTGAGACAGAAATGGGGAAGCCACTGCTTGCCCTAGGATTGGTAACATGGAATGTTGCTACTGTTTGGGTTTCTGTTGGGTACTTGTGACCTGGATTGGCCACTTTTGAATGCAGGATACTGAGCTACATGGACCATTGGTCTGACCCAGTATGGTTATTCTTATGTACTTTTCCCTTCCCCTCTATTCACTGCAGAATCCCCATTCCTGTTTATCCATGTACACATCTCCTCCCTCTCTTCCCTTCCTCTCCCTTCATCCATGTGCACCATATCCTCCCTCTCTTCTCTTTCCTTCCCCTCCATCCATGGGCACCATCTCCCCCTCTCTTCTTTTTTCTTACCTCCATGTGCAGCATTTCCTCCCTGTCTCTTCTCATCCCCTCTGTCCAGCATTGCTTCTCTGTGTCTGTGCCAGACTGAAGAAATGTGTTTTCAGAAGACTTTTAAAGTTAGGTAATCATCTGTAAACTTGGTTGATTTAGGATTTCAAATTTTGGTGCCTTGATAGGAGAAATTAGCAAAGCGAATTGTTTTATATATCACATTCTTACAGATAGGGAGATGTAAGACAAGATATTCTCTAGATGCTGAAACAGCATTACGAGCGGGTAATTCAATACGATTATTCATACATGATGGAGCTTGACCAAACCGAATTTGGTGAATGAAAACGTATAATTTGAAAGATATTCTATCTCTTATTGGTAACCAATGTAGCTCATTCAAAAGAGGAGTGGCTTTGGCGAAGACAAGCAGCAGTATTTTGAGCTGTTTATAATTTTTTGAGAAGACCACCTTTAAGTCCAGCATAGATGTAATTACAGTAGTCAAATTTGGTGAGGACAAGGGATTAAACCAAAGTACGAAAGACAGATTTTGAGAAAAATTGACTCAATCTCTTTAGCTTCCAAAGTGACTGAAAGACACTAAAGGTCAACTTAGTGACTTGGTTTTCAAAACGATCTATTGTGACTCCCAAGATTTTCATTTATGACTCAAGGAAATAGGTTTGGTTCTTAATAGTAAGTTACTAAGATTCATAGGATTGTGAAGGTTAGTTATAATTAGAAACTTAGTTTTATTCGTAGTAAGTTTGAGTTTGAAATTAGAAGCCCATGATTCCATAAGTTTTATCCCTAGACTAATCATATGAGTTATGTAAAGTAATTCCTTAGAGAATGGGATATAAATGGTGACATCATCAGCATATATGTATGTTGAAAGTCCATGTTTTTCTAAAAGATTACCAAGAGGTATCATCATAATGTTAAGCAAGATGGGGGAAAGAGGGGAACCCTGAGGGACCACACAGCCAGGAGACCAAGTGGAAGAAAGTACATCTGATTGTTTGACTTGATACAACCTAGATCTTAAGAAGCCAGAAAACCATTTCAGGACAATTCCACAGATTCCATAATAGTAAAGAATATTTAAAAGATTATTATGATCCTCAGTATCAAAGGCACTGGATAAATCAAATTGAAATATCAATATTTTGTTGCCAAAACTTAATTCTCTCATGGGCTTCTAATGTCAAACTAAAACTACAGATAAAATACAGTTTCTATACTGTATGAGGGCTTAAAACCAGATTGTGAACTATGCAAAATGGCATGAAGCTGGAGATACTCCATAAGTTGGCACATGAAAAGTCCTTCCATTACTTTAAGAAGAAGAGGAATTTAGGCTACTGGTCTATAGTTGGAAACTAAAGTTAGGCTAGTTTGGGTATTTTTACGCATAGGAGTCAAAATAAATGCCATTGTCAGAGTGAAAAGAAACCTTGAGACAACATCAAAGTAAGATTCGAGTGCAAATGATGTAAAAATAAATCAGGAGTTGACTTGAGATAAGTAGGGCATGTATCAAGCAGACAATGTGAATTTGCGTATTTGTGTAACACGTGATTTACCTGATCAGTAGTGATTGGATGAAAAATGGACCAGATTCTATCTGCTTGAGAATGAGGCAGTAAAAGATCATGTAAATAGAGGAAATAGTCTATAGATGAAGGGGTATTGTTACGTTATAGTCTGTTTTTAGCTATTTTCTGTTTAAAATAAGTAACCAAGTGGTCAGCCGTAGGTGTGGGATCAATTGAATTGGTTATTAGTTGAGTGGCCAATAAACTATTAACTAATGAGTAAAGTTTCCTCGGGTTGACTACTGTATCACCAGTAAATTTGGAATAGTAGGAGGTTTTCGCTTTGTAGATCATACCTTTGTAGATTTTCAAAGTTTTTTTTCCAAGCGATCCATTGTTCAGTGGATTTGTCCTTAGCCCAAATTCTCTCCCGTCTCGTGCATTTATGTTTAATTTGTACAAGGTCATCATTGAACCAAGGAGATAATCTTTTCGGATGAGATTTGACAGTCACAGGTGCAGTAACATCAAGGACTGCTTTACAAGTATCATTCCATTGCTGAATGAATTCAGGGAGGGGTTTGACTCATTAGAATTTTAAAAGGTCAATTTTACCTCTAGTTTTAAAGGAATGTAACAAATTTCAGGATTTGGAATGACAATTAAAATTCTTCCAGTGCAATTTTAAAAAAGAGGCTACTGTGATCTGACCAAGGTATTGTGGTCCAATGAAAATATGAGATGAAAAAAGTAGTTGGGTCTGTAAATTTAGTTGCTAATATATCTAATTGATGACCTTTAACATGAGAGGACATTCCACTGACAAGCAAGAATTTCCAAACATTAAGGAATTCTAGGAGATTCTTAATGTATTGGTTGGTAATGTTTTAAAGATGTAAATTAATATCTCCAACCATAATGATATTATCATTATTAATACATGCATTGTCAGTAAGATCAGCCTCAACTAAGTTCCAACAATTAGGAGGACGATATAACAATAGACGGCAGATAGGTTTAAATAAAGAATTGGAAGATATAGAACAAGTAGGAATTTCCAGATTAAGAGATTGAAATTCAGAGATCATTTTTACCTCAAATAAAGATTTCTAGATGATAGTTAAACCACCTCCCCTTTTTTTAGCTCTAGGGAAATGAAGTACGGTATAACTGGGTGAGCATAGATCTAGAATAATAGAATTATCTTTTGCGTGTAGCCAAGTTTCAGAGATTTTAACAAAATCAAATTAAGTATCAATTATCCAATATTTTATAATTACAGCTTTGTTAACAACCGATCAAGCATTGACATAACCTATGGACAAAGAAAAATAAGAAAAGTAAAGTTGCTCGACAGTGGGACTTTAATGAAGTGGCATTTATTACAAAAGGTTTTGGAGCCTTTTTTAGTATAACGTTTAGTGAAAGGCACAATGTTCAGATAATTGTGATTCAAATAGCTCAGTGCAAAACTAGTGGGATTCCTTTGGTGATAAGTTGGTAACCAATAAGGATAATAATATCTTGTAGAATATATCACTGGGATATCAAAATAGTAATCAAACCCATTAGTAGAATGAATTAAATGTCTAGATAGAATGAGAAAAGAAATTAAACAATATAGCAGGACCCTTAGCATTCTTTAAGGAATACTTTGTAACAAGCACTCAACATCTGTGCGAAAGCAAATATGTGATAAGCATAATGAAAACAAAATTAAAATGGCAGTTTTAAGTTTATTATTCAGCTAGAATAATGCTAACAGACTTAAAGGGTGAGAATATATAGAAATAGCAATGATAAGAGGCCTCCAAACACTGACAAAGCGTCGCATGAAGGGACACACTAAGGGACGTGCCCCTTAGGCATTCCCCTTCAGCACAATGCCTGAGGTGTGACGCTCAGAGGTGGGCTGGTTACTATGACCACCTCCTGCTGACGTCAGCAACCGCTCCCACTATGGAAGCAGAAGTGATAGGAAATAGCTGTAAGTTCAGTCAGCAAAACTGCAGCGATTTTAATGCCCTAGAGAGTGTGCAGGAAAGAAATTAATCCAAATTGCTCAGTTCAAATTTCACAGCACAGGGAGGGTTCTGACGCCTCAGAGGTGGGCTAGTTATTATGGCCATCTCCTGATGATAGCAACCACTCCCGCTATGGAAGCAGGAGTGACACAGGAAACAGCTGTGAGTCCAGTCTGCAAAACTGCAGTGATTTTAAAGCGCTAGACATTGTGCAGGGAACAAGCAAATGCAAATTGCTCAGTTCAAATTTCACAGCACAGGGAGGATTCCGACGACTCAGAGGTGGGCTGGTTACTATGGAGTGAGTTCTTGTTTTTATTTTGTGTAAGATATAAGGCTAAGGAGTGCTTCAGCTATCAGCTGAGGTAGGGTGTGACAGGGAAATTGCCAGAGTTGTGGTGACCTGACTCTGTCCCGCACACTGTCCTCTTTTCCCTTCTCTCTTTTCTGCTTTCCTGTAATTGATTGTAGTTCCTTTTTTATTCTCCTTGATTTTTTAGTTATGCAAACTGATTTGATTGCCAAATACATAAGCTATTACAAGGCTTTATATGCTGCAAAGACGTTACAATAGTGGAGGGAATATGAATAAAGACAAAAAGATGTGAATGAATAAATTCATGAAGGAACACCCAACAGAAAGGACTTAACAAGGATCTGGGGTTCCTAGCCCATTATAAACCATAAAGCTGTATGTCTCTGTTGATCACCCCACCCCTCACCTATCCACACCCATCCTGTTAGAATATCAATGATATGCTTTGATGTCCCCATGCATACCTCCGGCCCACCCCATCCTCCCACCCTGTCAGACTGTCATAGTAATGCTTGAATGTTTTCACTTATATACACTGTCAGCTAGCACATTTGCTTATTTCCGATCTGACGAAGAAGGGCAACCTTCGAAAGCTAATCAAGAAATGTATTAAGTTATGTCCAATAAAAAAGGTATCATCTTATTTTCTTTTCCATGTTTTATTTTGTTTGATTTCTATTGATAACAATGAAGGATTTTGAAAACTTAGTTCTAAATTGGACTCCGAAAGAAATAGGAAGCATAAAGAAGAAGACAACTGAGTTTTGCAATTTGCAGAAGGTACATCTGGGCCCTGTACCATGATAGTTCATTTCTGCCTACTAGCAAGCATACAGTTGCATTGTTGACATGAATTGCATCAACGATAATTTATAATAAGGTGCCTGTGTCATTTTTCACCTGATAGCTTGAAGTATGCCATATGTTTTTGCTCCCGATTCAAAGGGTTTATAAATTGAATGGGTAATATTCAGCATTTGGTTGAAATGCCAGATGCCATGATTGTTTTATACTCAGATATTTAGTGCCAGTGTCTAGATACCAGCCCCCACTGAATATCTGGGTACAACTCAGCTTATGGCATGTTTCCAGCAGTGGCGTAGCCAGACTGCCAATTTTGGGTGGGCCTGAACCCAAAGTGGGTGGGCACAAAATTTTCTCTCTACCCCCCCCCCCCCCCCCAGCAAAATTTAGTCACACTCAGTTGCATTTGTCACACAGGGTAAAGTGCTGCTTTTCAGTGCATCCGATTTCAGACAATTTATTTAATAGCCTAATCCTTTTCAGTGAGCTTTCAGAGGCCAAAACCTCCTGCCTCAGGTCAGTATAATGCTGTTACGGTATCCTCTCCTGACCTAAGGAAGGAAGTATTGGTCTCTGAAACTTTATTAACACCATATTACTTTATCCTAAATTAAAAATAAAATTATTTTCTTTACCTTTGTTGTATGGCCATTTACTTTTTCTCATTGTGTTGCTCCCAGTCTCTAGATTCTGCTTTTCTTCGTTTTCGCTTAACTCTTCTGCCAGGGTTTCCTGGCCATTTGTCATTTTTCTCTCCTTTTTCTTTGCTTTCTTCAATATTTTTCTGCCTCTCTCTGTGTCCAGATTTAATTCATTCTTACTATCCATTCTTTAATTTCCTTCATCTACTTATGGCTTTTCATCTTTTTCTCACCCTTGTTCTCCCCATGCCCCTTCCTCTTATTCTCTAATCTTTCACTACTCCCCCTTTCCATGCAGCAACTCTCCTCTTTCTCTCCCCATCCTTCCAGTCTCTCCCCTCTCTCCCCATCCTTCCAATAGTCTCCCCTCTTTCTTTCTGCATCCTTCCATCGTGTCACCTCTTTCTCCCTACCCTTCCATCCAGCGTCTTCCCTCTTTCTCTCCCCATCCTTCCACCCATCTACCCTCTCTCCTGATCCTTCCAACTAATGTCTCTCTCCCTCCTTCTAACCAGTGTCTATCTCTCTACCCTTTTATGTTCAGTGTCCCTTCTCTCTCCACATCCTTCCAGTCTCTCCCCTTTTTCTCTGCATCCTTTCATCCATCTCCCCTCTTTCTCTCCCCATCCTTCCATCCAGTGTCTCTCTCCCCATCCATCTGTTTTCCCTCTTTCTCTGCCATCCTTCCGTCTGTTTTCCCTCTTTCTCTCCCTATCCTTCCGTTTTCCCTCTTTCTCTGCAATCCTCCCATCTGTTTTCCCTCTTTCTCTCCCTATCCTTCTGTTTTCCCTCTTTCTCTCCCTATCCTTCCGTTTTCCCTCTTTCTCTGCCATCCTCCCATCTGTTTTCCCTCTTTCTCTCCCCATCCTTCCATTTTCCCTCTTTCTCCCCATCCTCCCATCTGTTTTCCCTCTTTCTCTCCCCATCCTCCCATCTGTTTTCCCTCTTTCTCTGCCATCTTCCCATCTGTTTTCCCTCTTTCTCTCCCTATCCTTCCGTTTTCCCTCTTTCTCTCCCCATCCTTCCATCTATTTTCCCTCTTTCTCTGCCATCTTCCCATCTGTTTTCCCTCTTTCTCTCCCTATCCTTCCGTTTTCCCTCTTTCTCTCCCCATCCTTCCATCTATTTTCCCTCTTTCTCTGCCATCCTCCCATCTGTTTTCCCTCTTTCTCTCCCCATCCTTCCATTTTCCCTCTTTCTCTGCCATCCTCCCATCTGTTTTCCCTCTTTCTCTCCCTATCCTTCCGTTTTCCCTCTTTCTCTCCCCATCCTTCTATCTGTTTTCCCTCTTTCTCTCCCCATCCTTCCATCTGTTTTCCCTCTTTCTCTCCCCATCCTTCCGTTTTCCCTCTTTCTCTGCCATCCTCCCATCTGTTTTCCCTCTTTCTCTCCCCATCCTTCCGTTTTCCCTCTTTCTCTGCCATCCTCCCATCTGTTTTCCCTCTTTCTCCCCATCCTGCCATCCGTTTTCCCTCTCCCGATTCAGGCCCACCAGCCCCAGCTCCCATTGCCGGCCACTGCTGCTTTTCCTGATGAGCAGCAGGGCCGGCGCTACAAAAAGAAGAAGCGCTCAGCTGACTGAGCTGAGTGCCAACGCTAACGACGACTCGACGAGAAAAAATGTTTTTAAAAAAACGTGGCACCGCAGGCAGCCTCGAAGCATTGGCTGCTGGCTCTGCAGGCTCCGCCCGTCTCTTACGTCACTGCCCCTGGAGCTCAGGGACAGCATTAAGGAGTTTGGGGACAGGATTTCTTGTCAATTTCTCATATTAAACTGCTGATTTTGTCTTCTTTTGGAAGCGGAAGGAAGCCCATGTAGCTTCAAAGTGCTGATAGTCAGAAACAAAAATGAGTGTGTGTCTGAGCAAAACGGAAAATGAAAGCTCACAACGGCACCTGTTTTTCTGTGCTTAAATATGAGCCTTTCAAAAATTTAAGTGCAAACAATTTTTGAAAAGCTCATATAGACACAGAAGAACAGTGCTGATGTGTGCTTGCACTTCTGGCTTTGTCTGGAAATGTGCACAAGAGCTGCATTTACAGTAAATCTGTTGTGTGTGCGCACCAAGCATGCTCCTCCCCTTGCTTTCCGCTTAATAGTGCAAATTATCCATGCATAAAATTTGAATGTCATTTGCTTTGTGTATTGGTTAGCTATTTTTCTGCACTGTTGTGCTGTGGGGTTTGTGTTGTGGACTTTAGCGCCTGGGCTTTGAGCATCAGCCCCCTAGTCTCTTTCATTTCTTATCCTCTCACCCTATCTCCCTTTCACCACACCCATCTCTTTCTTATCACCCTCTGTTTCCTAGCAGTTAAAACCTCATTCTCTCAAACCCCCTCATAATCCCATGAAGTGTTTTTTTTTCTTTCAGATCCTCATCCTTATCACTGTCTGACCCCAGTACTCTGCTCCATCCTCCACCCTTTCACTGACCTCAGTACTCTCACCCAACAACATCTCCCTTCAGTGACTCCAGCATTCTCTCCTAACATTTCCCCCTCACTGTCCCAGTACTGTGTTTCTGGTTGGTCCTTCATCTGAATGGTGCCTATGAAATCTTGCAGTTACAGTTTTGATTACTCCTGTTCAGTGCCACAGGGGTGGCAGCTATATCTTCTTTAGTTCAGTGAAGCTGCATGGACCAGTGAAGATGCTGCCTCTCTATGTTGCTTCAGAAAAGGGAGAGAACAGTAAATTAGATCATTTTTTTTTGGGGGGGGGGCAGGGTTATTGGTTATAACTGGAGACCCCAGTTTCCTAAGGCTGCCAACTGGATCTAGATTTGTAGGACAGGGTTGATCCAATCCTAGTTTTACTCCATTGCGTACAGGGACTTGTAGTCTTGATTTTTTTGGGTGATGCAATGGGGTAATCAGAGCTACAAGTCCCAGTATGCAGTGGGGTAAAACCAGGGCTGGAGCCACCTTGTTCTGTGAATCTGGATCCACTTGGCAGCCTTACAATTTCCCCACACAGGGTGTGTTACTGGGGGTTTCTGGTTATAACTGAGATTCAGAAGCTCTAAACCTTATTTCAAGACTGGAATGAATTTACAGGTAGTTCTGCCATCTACTGGCTCTTTTTGAAACTAGTACTGTTCCCCCTGTGTTACTATTGAACATGTGTAAATAAAGCATTGTTGAAAGACATGGCCTATCAGAATCCTGGTGGCTGGTCACAAGTTGGTGTTTAAAGCCACTAAATTGCATCCCCATCAAGAGCAAAGCTTTAAACATAAAGAGGATACTTCCAGAAAAGGACAAAATGGAGCAAGCAAAAGGAGAGGATAATGGCCGCAAATAACTTTGGTGTCCCTTCTGCTATAGATCTTAAGGGAGACTTGGCTGTAAATGGGGTGATTTTTAGAACATAATGGGAAGAATATGAGGTTGTAACTGGCCTTGGCCTGAATTAACCTAAGGTGAGAATTGCTTTCCTACACTCTGTAATGGGGTGAGTTGCACCACCACCTCCTCACAGTCTGAGGCAGATGAGCAGAAGGCTAAAAAAAAAGTACTTGGTGTACTCAAAAGCCATTTCCAGACCTCATATAATGTTCTGTAAAAGCTATTTTTATTTAATACAACAGACATGGGAGAAGCCACTTCTTGCCCTGGGATGGGTAGCATGAAATGGTGCTGCTATTTGGGTTTCTTCCAGGTACTTGTGATCTGAATTGGCTACTGTTTGAGGCAGGATACTGGGGTCTATTGACCACAGGTCTGACTGAGTATGGCTGTTCTTATGTGCTTATGACCAAGCCCAGTTTGAAACCATTAACTACCAAGCTACAGCAGCTAGCCATGTATGAATTTGATGAGTAATATTATGAATCATTTGTCATGAAACCAGGGGTGTAGCTACTACGGGGGCCTGGGCCCCCGTAGATTTGGCCCTAGACCCCCCTGCCGACGACCCTCTCAACTCCCCTCCCGCCGTCAACCCGCCGTCGCCGTCTGCTACCTTTGCTGGCGGGGGACCCCAACCCCCGCCAGCCAAAGTCTTATTCCTTCATTAGGTTTCCGAGTCTGATGTCCTGCACGTTGTATGTGCAGGACGTCAGACTCACAGAAACAGAACGAAGCCTTGAAGATTAGCCAGCAATGCGGCCGCGCCGAAGAAGAGGACTTCGGCTGGTGGGGGTTGGGGTCCACCACCAGCAAAGGTACCCAACGGCAGTGGGGGCGGGGAAGGGGGGTCGAAAGGGTTGGCGGTGGGGGTGGGGGGACTAAAATGTGCCCCCTCACCTCGGGCTCTGGACCCCCCCTCCCACCAAAGTCTGGCTATGCCCCTGCATTTCATGCCTAGTTGCCTGTAGGATTAAACTGTCTGTAGTATCTAGTGATGCACTTATTACACAGAAATGTATAGAACAGGCATTGTAGTCATGTGCAGACAGGGAAACTGAAATGTTCACGCATATCCTTCTTAATATAACAGATGTCCTTTTTGTGGCACATACAGTTAACACAGAATTTAGTACTAATGGTGGTTGTGCTGCCTCAGTGGCAATGGCAGCGGGGGGGGGGGGGAGGGGGGGCTAAAATGTGCCCTCTCACCTCGGGCTCTAGACCCCCCTCCCGCCGAAGTCTGGCTACGCCCCTGCATGAAACTAAGTGTAATTATTTATCTAGCCATTACATGTCACCGTCAACATGTTTTAAAGGACAGATTTTACAATTTAACCACAGGGTGACAGTGCGAATAAGAGAACCCAACTCAGCTTTGCAGTGTTCTACTGACATGAACAGGAGCAATGAATTTGCTGATTTGCACCTGAAGACAATCTGTGTACAGAGTGCAGAGACAGAAATGGTTAACTTCAAATTAAAGAGATAACAGGCATGACCCAAGTACAATTTATTTATTACATTTGTATCCCACATGTTCCCGCATAGCAGTAGGCTCAATGTGGCTTACAGGTTCTGGAGAGGAGAGTACTAACTCTGGGAATATATACAGAGTGGAAAATAGAGTAACAGTAGGTGCAAGGAAGCTGATTATTATTATTATTTATTGCATTTGTATCCCACATTCCCCCACCTGTTTGCAGGCTCAATGTGGCTTACATAGATTTGTTAACATTGTCATATCAGGATATCAGATACAGTAGTAATGTGTAGCTGTTAAGGAAGGAAAGAGGGAAGAAGGAGGAGAGTTGTTAGGGTAGTTATAAAAGGTGGGCGTTCATAATTGAGTGGGTTGGTGAGGTGGCCTAGTGAGGTTATAGGTTCTCATTGTAGGCCTTGTTGAAGAAGAATGTTTTCAGAGATTTTTGAAAGATAGTTGTTTCTTTGATTGCTTTCAAGTTTGTGGGTAGTGCATTCCATAACTGCGTGCTCTTGTAAGAGAATTTAGTGCCGTGCATCAGCTTGTATTTAAGTCCTTTGCAGCTGGGGTAGTGCAGGTTGAGAAATTTGCGGGATGATCTTGTGGCGTTTCTGGGAGGTAGGTCCACGAGGTTTAGCATGTAGATTGGGGCATCTGCATGAATGATTTTGTGTACAATCAGGCAGATCTTGAACGCAATGCGTTCCTTAAGTGGAAGCCAGTGAAGTTTCTCTCTTAAGGGTTTTGCGCTTTCATATTTAGTTTTTCCAAATATGAGTCTGGCGGCTGTATTCTGGGCCGTTTGGAGTTTTTTGATTGTCTGTTCTTTGCACCCGGCGTATAGTGCATTGCAGTAGTCCAGAGGACTTATTACCATTGACTGTACTAGGGTACGGAAGATGTATCTTGGGAAGAAAGGTTTTACTTTTTTAAGTTTCCACATGGTGTAAAACATCTTTTTCGTCGTGTTTTTCACGTGGGTATCAAGAGTGAAGTTTCGATCAATGGTAACTCCAAGAATTTTCAAGTTTTGTGAGACCGGAAGGAAACAGTATGGTGTGATTATGGTGTTGACGTTTTTTGTGTTATGTTGTGAGGTAAGTACAAGACATTATGTTTTTTCTGTGTTAAGTTTTAGTTGGAATGCATCTGCCCAAGTGTGCATTATTTGGAGGCTTTGGTTGATCTCGTTGGTGATTTCATTTAGATCATGTTTGAATGGGATGTAAATTGTGACGTCATCTGCATAAATGTAGGGGTTGAGGTTTTGATTGGCTAGTAGTTTGGCTAGAGGTATAATCATTAGGTTGAATAGTGTTGGTGAGAGAGAGGATCCCTGGGGGACTCCACACTCAGGTATCCATGGTGGTGATCTGTCCGTGTTCGTTGTTACTTGGTATGATCTTGTGGTCAGAAATCCTTTGAACCATTTGAGAACAGTGCCTCCTACTCCGAAGTATTCTGGTATGTGTATTAGTATTTCATGGTTAACCATATCAAAGGCACTGGACATGTCGAATTGCAGAAGGTGGATGTTGTTGCCAGTCGCAATTGCCTGTTTGAATAAGTTCATTGCGGACACTAGTACAGTTTCGGTGCTGTGATTCGTCCAAAATCCTGATTGGGATTCGTGCAGAATTGAGTGTTTATTTAGGTATTCAGTAAGTTGTTTCGTCACTATGCCTTCCATGAGTTTGGTCATGAGTGGAATAGATGCTACTGGTCGATAGTTGGTTAGGTCAATTGTGCTTTTTTTAGCATCTTTCGGTAACGGAGTGAGTAGGATGTTTCCTTTATACGTGGGAAAGAGTCCATTTTGAAGCCTGTACTTATATGCTTCGTGAGTTCTGTTTTGAATTGTTTGGGTGCGGATCTTATTAGACTGTTAGGGGAGATGTCTAATTTGCATTGCGATTTGGCGTATTTTCCTAGCCAATATGAGATTTCTTTTGATGAGAGCGTGTCAAAGTCGGTCCATGATAAGATTCCGGAAAAGAGAATACAACTCTGGGATGAATATATAGTAGCATATAGAGAGAAGTCATCCCAAAGAGGCTGATAAGTCTCCGGGGATGGGACTACAGCTTCCAGTGAGCAATACAGAGTAGGATAAGGGTAGAAGTACACTTAATTATAACTGGAGTGGTAAAATTCGTACATTTTGAAGTAATAGGATTATGTGGAAGGGGTATTGTTCATTTCTTAGATCGAAAGATGTGATGCATTGTTCATGAATTAGTTTGGTTCTGCCGGGTAGGCTTTCTGGAAGAGGTGAGTCTTGAGGTCTTTTCAAAATTTTAGATGGGTGTTCGCAGTTCTAATGTTTCTAGGTAAAGTGTTCCAGAGCTGGGTGCAAATGTAGGAAAAGCTGGATGCATACGTTGATTTGTATTTTAGTCCTTTACAGTTTGGGTAATGCAGGTTTAGAAACGTTCTTGATGATTCGATGATGTTTCTAGTTGGTAAGTCGATAAGTTCAGTCATGTAGGTTGGGGCCAGACCATGGATTATTTTGTGGACCAGAGTGCAAATTTTCAAGGCTATTCATTTCTTGATTGGTAGCCAGTGCAGTATTTCGCAGAGGGGTTTAGCACTTTTAAATCTTGTCTTTCCAAAAATGAGTAGTTGCTGTGTTCTGCGCAGTCTGGAGTTGCCTTAAGATCTGTTCTTTGCATCCCGCATATACGGCGTTACAGTAGTCAACATGTGATAGTACCATTGTTTGAATTATGTTACGGAAAGTTTCCCTTGGGAAGAATTGTTTGATCCGTTTGAGTTTCCACGTTGCACGGAACATTTTCTTCGTGGTGGCAGAGGCTTGGCTCTCCAGGGTTAGGTTGGTGTCAATAGTAATTCCAAGGATCTTCAGTTTGTCCGATATTGGAAGAGTATGTTCCGGGGTTTTTATGGATGAAGGGAGGTTTGTTTCGTGGTGAGAAGAGAGAATAAAGCAGTGAGTTTTTTCCTTGTTGAGTCTGAGTTTGAATGCCGATGCCCAGGCATCCATTAAGCTTAAACTAGTGATTTCTGTTGGATTAGAGTTGAACGGTATGTAAATGGTGACATCATCTGCATACAGAAAAGGATTAAGATTATGCTTGTATAGGGCATGAGCAAGGGGGATCATCATCAGATTAAATAATATTGGTGAGAGAGGTGAACCCTTGGGTACTCTGCAATCGGTACTCCATGATGGTGATATGTTTGAGTTTGCTTTTACTTGATAAGATCTTGTGATTAGGAATCCCTTGATCCATTTGAGTATATTCCCTCCTATGCCTATCTTGTCGCGTATTCTTAATAGTATATAGTGGTTAATTCAAGGGAGAGAATGGTAGATTCTATTACTGAAGGAGCAACCACTTCCAAAACAGGGAGCAATGCCCCGTGCCAGGCATTTGGGCAGATATGCAGACAGTATAAGAAAAAGAATCATTTTGCAAAATTCTGAGAATATAAATTGTGACAAAGTATTTCTGATGAATCAGTTCTTGCTACCATAAATCATATAGGGACCCTTTGGCTGAAATGTAGTAAAATATGGGTTTAATGCATGACTTTCCCCACATACTAAGCCCAGATTAAATGTGGCACATAGGGTTTTAAAAAATATTTTAATTCAGGTCATGCACTAATGTTGTTAGTGGGTGGCACCTACTCACAGTTAACTTGGGAACACTTATCACTCCCTATTTAGGAGGTACTAGGTGCTCCCACGTTAACTCTGAGTTATCCAGTTAGCTCACGCTAATTGTAATGCGCTAGTGGGATAGCATGGGAATATACACTCTCTGACCATGCCATCCTCTCCAAAAATATATATATATAAAAATAGATAACACAAACAGGCAAAATATCACAAAGTTCTTTAATGTGTTCTGCGGTAGCCTGTTAGCATACGTTATCCACGCTTTAAGGGAAGTAAAAGGGCACCTAGGTAAGTTGAGCACCAAAGAAGTAAGTACTGTGGTTCATGCCACTAAACCTGAGCACAGAAAACCAGTCAGGCAAGGAAGTCTTGAGCCAGATGGACTTAGTAATTTGAAGGCATTCACAATATAACAGTGGCAGAGGCAACAGGCAGAATGACAACAGTAGCAACTTATATACACAGTATCTGAGATAATACTCTCTCTCATCATCATCAACATTCCAATCTCAGTCCTACTACAGGGTGTATCAGAGGTTTAATACAATTTTTCGGTGGCTTGCTGCAATGGGCAGCAAGATAGCACAGTTCAATTTAAGGTTTCACTAACAGTTCAGATGCTGGTTGCCTTGAGACCCAGGGGCTGTGAGCTCAGGTGCTCTTTCTTCATGCTTGAGATCTAGTATGCTATGCTGGGATCCTCAGGAACACTATGGGTGTTGTAGATTATGTTTTCCCTTCAGACTTATGATGTTCCTGAACTACCAGTAGATGGGATGGAACCAGGTCACTTTGCTATGATAGATACACACATAGACCAGTCTTCCCTTCTCTACAGAAACTCAAGAGGGCGGTGAGGGTTCCCCGTACCCTCTGCCATCCAATAAGGCAGCAATTTAAAAATGATTCTGTCTCCTATATACTCTTAACTTCTCCCTTGACTGTTAGTGTACAGCAGGGGCGTAGACAGATTTTGGCGGGAGGGGGGTCCATAGCCCGAGGTGAGGGGGCACATTTTATCCCCCCTGGTGCTGCCGGCCCCCTGCCACTATTGACCCCCCCCCCCGGCACCGCCAGCCCTCCCCCATCCCTTTCGACCCCCCTCCTGCCGCCGCCAACCTTCCCCCGCCACCGCCAGGTACCTTTGCTGGCGGGGGTCCCAACCCCACCAGCTGAAATCCCCTTCAGTGACGGTCTCCAAGTCCGGTGCATTCACTGGTCTGGATTCTGTTTCTGTGAGTCCTGACACATCAGGACTCACAGAAACAGAATCCAAATTAGCAATACGCTGGAGACCGGCGCTGAAGATGACTTCAACTGGCGGGGGTTGGGGACCCCCGCCAGCAAAGGTACCTGACAGTGGCGGCGGGGGAGGGTTGGCGGCGGGGGGGGGGGGGGTCGAATGTGGTGGGGAGGGTCGGCGGCGGGAGGGGGTGAAAGCAAGGGGGCCAGGGCTAAATTTACAGGGGCCCATGCCCCTGTGGCCCCACCTAGCTACGCCCCTGGTGTACAGGCTTGTGTAGTACAGCACCAATCTATATATTGTCTGTCCCAGTGGTGTACCTAGGTTGGCTACCACCCAGGGTGGGTCACTGCTGTGCCCCAACTTGGTGCATCATCTCCCTCTCAGCACATCATCTCCTCCTCTCAAAACGTATCACCCATCTCCCCATCCTCCAAAGCGCATCATCCTTACCACCTGGCTGGGGGTGCACGAAGCAGTTGTGTGGCTGTCAGCGCTGCCAGTCCCCTGCTGTGAAACAGGAAGTAACATCAGAGGCAGCAAGGAACTGGCGGAGCTGACAGCCGCGCAACTGCTCCATGCACCCCCTTGCTGCCTGCACCCGGGGTGGACCGCCCTGCCCTTGGTACGCTACTGGTCTGACCTTTGAGTCTAAGGCTTAGGCTTGAAGGCTCTCATCTAATAACTAGGATCAGTGGCTGGGGAGAAATAACAAGCTGAAGACAGGGCTGCAACATAGAATTAGAATTTTATATTCAGGGGAGTTTCCTTCTATTACCAGTTCCTCTCTCTGATTATATTGTGACACCCCTAGTTTCTCCCTCCTTCAAGAAGAGGCCAGAAAATCCATAATAACAGTAAATTACGGCAAATGAAGATCTGTATGATCCATCCAGTCTGCCCAACAGTCACATTCATTATCAATTCATGATTGAACCAATAGTATTATTAACAACATTTTACTTGCAAAGTTACACTTTTAGATATTTCCCCTCCCCCACTGAGATATACACCACCTGCAGTCACAGCATATGAGGTGAATGTGGTATAAAATATATGTTCTTGATCCTGACCTTTCCTTGCCATTTTCAGGGCTCAGACTGTAAAAGTCACTGGCCCTACTTCTCAACTACTGGAGTTGCTGTCGAAGCACCACTCATGCCCATCATAAATTAACTCATAGCTGTTGTTGTGTTAAGTTTTGTTTTGATACTATCCTCTTTCTCTGTGTCTATCCCATGTATTTTTTTAATTCTGTCATTGTTTCTGTCTCCAACACCACCAGGAGGGCATTCCAGGCCTCTACCACCCTCTCTGTGAAAAACTATTTCTTGATGTTACTCTTTTGTCTACCACCCCACAACCTCAATTTATGTACTCTAGTTTTACAGCTTCTCTGTCTCTGTAAAAGATTTGTTTGTAGATTAATACCAGCTGGTCAAATATGGTTCTGACTGTCTATCACTGAAGTGAGATAGGAGATATTATCGCATTGGTTATTGTGGTAGTGGCACTGTGAATCTGAACAGGCATCTTTCACTGCTAGATTCTCAGCTGCCCTACAATAATAATGAACTAAAGTCAAATGTCATAATACATCTAACCATTATGTGCGACTTCACTTTCAGTATTGTGTGCAATTCTGGTCACCATATCTCAAAAAAATATAGTGAAATTAGAAAAGGATCGAAGAACGGCAACCAAAATGATAAAGGGGATGGAACTCCTCTCATATGAGGAAAGGCTAAAGAAGTTGGGGCTCTTCAGCTTGGAAAAGAGATGGCCGAGGGGGGATGTGATTGAGGTCTACAAAATCCTGAGTGGTGTAACAGATAATAGTGAATCGATTTTTTACTCTTTCAAAAAGTACAAACACTAAGGGGCAGTCAATGAAATTACAAGGAAATACTTTTAAAACAAATAGGAGGATATAGTATCGGCCGTAAGTGTATCTGGGTTTAAAAAAAGGTTTGGAATAGTTTCTGGAAGAAAAATCCAAAGCCTGCTATTGAGATAGAGATGGGGAAAGCCACTGCTTGACCTGGGATTAGTAGCATATAATCTTGCTACTATTTGGGATTCTGCCATGTACTTGTGACCTGGATTGGCCACTGTTGGAAGCAGAATACTGGGTTAGATAGACCATTGGTCTAACTCATTATGGCTATTCTTATGTTCTTATGGGGAAAATTCTATAACTGGGCACCTCCATTTAGGTGCCCCAAGACTGAATGATAGGAGCCTATCGTATCACACAAGGTGGAGGAACACAATTTATCTACATGATTCAGCAAGAGAGGGTCCAGGGAGTAGGGTAAATAGGCTCTTCCAAAAAAACATTTTCTTTGATTATCCTCCAGATATGTCTATCTTATTGTTTTATTGTACTTTTCAATCTTTGTTTTTACCTCTGTTTTAATGGCTTTACAATTTCTATAATTTACATTTTGAATATTCTTTTAACATTCTTTTACATTGTCTTATATATTATGTATTTAGTTAAGTTGTATATGTATGTTTTCTGTAGACGTCTGAGGCAAGCATGTTTTACGCTGAAATACAGCAGCTGTGTCGAGTCTATTGTGATTGCTCCAATAAAGATCATTGTTTGAACTTACGTCTCCCTCGTTTTTTTTGGAAAAACCTATTTACCCTACTCCCTGAACCTTCTCAGGAGTCTATCATATAACAGGACATAGGCACCTAGGTTCTGTTATGGAATGATAGCTTACCCTTTATTTAATGTACCTAAAATTTAGGTGCTTGCACTTATACCAGCCAAAGACCTGATGTAAGTGCAGGGACCTAAATATGGCAATGGCATCTGTAACTTGTGGAGGGGCATAATTGAACGCAAACACCCATGTGTAAGAACGTCCATCTCCGAGAACGGGTCCGTGAAGGGGTGGGACGAATCGTATTTTCGAAAAAGATGGACGTTTATCTTTAGTTTCACAAATATGGTTTGTGCCAGGCAAATGCATTGGATGTGGGCATTTTTGAGATGTGGGCATTTGTTTGAGCTGGGCGTTTTCGTTTTTCAGCGATAATCGAAACCGAAGCGTCCCAGCTCAAAAACGAACAAATCCAAGGCTTTGGGTCTTGGGAGGGGCCAGGATTCGTAGTGCACTGGTCCTCTTCACATACCAGGACACCAACCTGGCACCCTAGGGGGCACTTTTAAAAAATAGGAAAAAACATTAAATTACTTCCCAGGTAATTTACCTCTCAGCACCCAAGGTAAGCTCCTTTACCTTGGGTGCTGAGACCCCCAAATCCCCCCCCAAAACCCACTCCCCACAACTCAACACCATTACTATAGGACTTAATGGTGAAGGGGGGCACCTACATGTGGGTACAGTGGGTTTTGGGGGGGGGGGTTAGAGGGCTCCCATTTACCACCACAAGTGTTACAGGTGGGGGGATGGGCCCGAGTCCGCCTGCCTGAAGTGCACTGCATTACCCACTAAAAGTGCTCCAGGGACAGGACTTGTTGCTGCTGTATAACCTTGGCATACCAGTTCACACCATAAGACTAATCTCGCTGAAAACGTCCTTTATTTCAATAACCGCGTTTACTCACAGTTAACTGCATATCAGAGGTTGTGCCCCACTGGCAACGAGTCTCCCTGGTACTAAGATTTGCAGTAGGTCAGAGCTGGCAGAATGGTGTACAATGCCCTCTTTCAGCAACATTCAAGGTAAGAACTAAGTTCTGTAACGTGGCTAACACAGAAAAGGGATCTAAAACGGACTTACAAAAATGGCCACTACCTCGTGGACTGCTGGAAACAAAACAGGGCACACTCTGACCCAGTAAGCAGAGGGAAAAGCACCATGGGAGAAGAGCCTACCAACTACCAACATCATGAGACTGTAACACAAGCTAGTGAAATCACGGAGCCCAATACCCTACACCCACCACAATGCAATGCTGAAGTGACCCTGCACTGCACCCGAGAGCCACATCTGACCCAGGGAAAGGCTGTGAGAGGATCAAACACATTCTGCTGTCATGGAGGTGGGTACGGAATTTGAGGGTGGCATAGAGGCTTGGAAATAAGGTTTTTGCAAGTGGGTTTTTTTAGTGGGCGGGGGTTAGTGACCACTGGGGGAGTCAGAGGAGGTGATTCCCGATTCCCTCTGGTGGTCATCTGGTCATTTAGGGCACTTTTTTGGGACCTGTTCGTGAGAAAAAAGGGTCCAAAAAAAGTGTCCTAAATTCTTGCTAAAAACGCCTTTCTTTTTTCCATTATCGGCCGAGCGCGCCCATCTCTGCTCGGCCGATAACCACACCCCAGTCCCGCCTTCACCACGCCTCCGACTCGCCCTAGTCAACTTTATTCATTCCCGCGACGGAGTACAGTTGAAGACGATCAAAATCGGCTTTCGATTATTCCGATTTGGCCGCCCACGGGAAACAGACACCCATCTCTCGAACATGGGCGTTTTTCTCCTTTCGAAAATAAGCAGGATAGTATGCTGTAAGTTATGCATGGAAGTAGGAGTCTTGCCTATGTCCTGCCCCTGCTCCACCCCTGTGTAACCCCACTTAGAAACAGTGAATATTTACAGAATTGGAAGCACTTGTACATTCATATGTTAATATTCTAAACATTTACATGCATAACATGTGCATACATATGTGCACCGAGGTTATAGAATTGCCCTCCTTACATGTCACTATCGACAGATTCAATGGATGGATTTTATATAGAGTATCACTGTCCCAAGTACTGATATGTTTCTCCAAAATTAGTTGGCAGTACACATAGAAACCAATAGCAAACTATATGGCTTGTCACCATACATATCAACCATTAAAAAAGCTGTGTGATTCGGTCACTAGCCACCAGATTCTATAAATGGTGACCATATTTGTGTGCCTGCCTGAGATACACATTCAAATTGCTTAAGCTCAATGACATCAATAATTGGGTGCTAACAGTCTGGCCCTCATTAATAGGGTTACCATATTTGCTCCCCCCAGAAAAGAGGACACATGTCTCACCCCCCAGTCACACCCCTACCCCACCCCCTGTCACCTACCACCCTGCCCCTTTCACACACACCCCACCCCGTAAAACCCCCTAAGGGTGTCCTATCCTCCCCTTACCTTACTGTACTGCCCTGGTGGTCTAGTGACCTCTTCGGGGCAGGAATGAGCCCCCTCTTTCCTGCCTGGAGCGGCTGCAGAGTGTCTTGCTGCCTCCTGAACTGGCACCAATTCAAAATACTCTGCCTTTTTCACACATGAACAGAAGTAGCCCCTCATGAACTATAGAATAATCAAAAACAAAGAAACAGATACAGTGGTGGAAATAAGTATTTGATCCCTTGCTGATTTTGTAAGTTTGCCCACTGACAAAGACATGAGCAGCCCATAATTGAAGGGTAGGTTATTGGTAACAGTGAGAGATAGCACATCACAAATTAAATCCGGAAAATCACATTGTGGAAAGTATATGAATTTATTTGCATTCTGCAGAGGGAAATAAGTATTTGATCCCCCACCAACCAGTAAGAGATCTGGTCCCTACAGACCAGGTAGATGCTCCAAATCAACTCGTTACCTGCATGACAGACAGCTGTCGGCAATGGTCACCTGTATGAAAGACACCTGTCCACAGACTCAGTGAATCAGTCAGACTCTAACCTCTACAAAATGGCCAAGAGCAAGGAGCTGTCTAAGGATGTCAGGGACAAGATCATACACCTGCACAAGGCTGGAATGGGCTACAAAACCATCAGTAAGACGCTGGGCGAGAAGGAGACAACTGTTGGTGCCATAGTAAGAAAATGGAAGAAGTACAAAATGACTGTCAATCGACAAAGATCTGGGGCTCCACGCAAAATCTCACCTCGTGGGGTATCCTTGATCATGAGGAAGGTTAGAAATCAGCCTACAACTACAAGGGGGGAACTTGTCAATGATCTCAAGGCAGCTGGGACCACTGTCACCACGAAAACCATTGGTAACACATTACGACATAACGGATTGCAATCCTGCAGTGCCCGCAAGGTCCCCCTGCTCCGGAAGGCACATGTGACGGCCCGTCTGAAGTTTGCCAGTGAACACCTGGATGATGCCGAGAGTGATTGGGAGAAGGTGCTATGGTCAGATGAGACAAAAATTGAGCTCTTTGGCATGAACTCAACTCACCGTGTTTGGAGGAAGAGAAATGCTGCCTATGACCCAAAGAACACCGTCCCCACTGTCAAGCATGGAGGTGGAAATGTTATGTTTTGGGGGTGTTTCTCTGCTAAGGGCACAGGACTACTTCACCGCATCAATGGGAGAATGGATGGGGCCATGTACCGTACAATTCTGAGTGACAACCTCCTTCCCTCCGCCAGGGCCTTAAAAATGGGTCGTGGCTGGGTCTTCCAGCACGACAATGACCCAAAACATACAGCCAAGGCAACAAAGGAGTGGCTCAGGAAGAAGCACATTAGGGTCATGGAGTGGCCTAGCCAGTCACCAGACCTTAATCCCATTGAAAACTTATGGAGGGAGCTGAAGCTGCGAGTTGCCAAGCGACAGCCCAGAACTCTTAATGATTTAGAGATGATCTGCAAAGAGGAGTGGACCAAAATTCCTCCTGACATGTGTGCAAACCTCATCATCAACTACAGAAGACGTCTGACCGCTGTGCTTGCCAACAAGGGTTTTGCCACCAAGTATTAGGTCTTGTTTGCCAGAGGGATTAAATACTTATTTCCCTCTGCAGAATGCAAATAAATTCATATACTTTCCACAATGTGATTTTCCGGATTTAATTTGTGATGTGCTATCTCTCACGGTTACCAATAACCTACCCTTCAATTATGGGCTGCTCATGTCTTTGTCAGTGGGCAAACTTACAAAATCAGCAAGGGATCAAATACTTATTTCCACCACTGTATAGTGACACATCTGCGCAAAATATAAAGAGAGCAGATGTAAAGTTCAAAAACTTACATATTCCAATTGCTACATTAAAAAATGAACATATAAAACGAAAACAGAAAACAAGGTGATACATTTTTATTGGACTAACATTATATTTTTGACTAGTTTTTAGAGATGAAAGCCTCCTTCCTTAAGTCAGGACACGCATACTATTATAGCAGTATACTGTCCCGACCTGAAGAAGTAGGTTATGGACTCCGAAATTTAGTAAAAGAAAATGTATATAGTCCAGTATAAAGGTGTCACCTTATTTTTTTCCTTTTATTTATATTTATTAACTTTTAAAGTGGACTAACACAGCTACCATATTACTTCATCTTAAATTAAACATAAAATTATTTTTATACCTTTGATGTCTAGCCATTTAAATTTTCTAATTGTGTTGGTTCCAGTCTCTGGATATCGTTTTCCTGTCTTCTTTTAATTCTCTTTTCAAGGGTCTCCTGTCCATTTGCCATTTTTTTCTCTTCTTCTGTCTTCTTCACCTCTTCCACTATAACTAACTTGAACACTCCCTTCCCTTCCCATCCAGTCATTTCTCTCCCCCTCCACATCTGTCCAGTCTTGACCGTTTTCTCTCTCTCCCAGCCCATAGCCTCTGTTTCTCCCCCCACTTTTAACCCAGTTCTACCCCATCTTTCTCTGTCACTCTATCTCTCCCTCCACACCCATCCAGTCTTGCCTGACAACAGCAAAGTAAACCAGGTGACACCAGACCCTGGCTTGCATCTGATTGGGCCAAACTCAGCTGTTTTGGGGACTGAAAGTTCAGGCCCAATGCAAGCCGCGTCTAGATCCGCTTGGAAAGCCTGTAGAGGAAGAGAAGCAGAGGGATGGAAAATACTTTTTTTTCCAAATTTGTACTTGGTTACTAAGTACAAAAGTACAACTTAAATGTATCTCATTATATATATTTTTTGCCATACTTTTTACTTGTAACTCATTACAAGTAAAAATCCTGCCAATTGTACTTAAGTACAGTAACAAAATACAAGTACTTTGTTACTACCCATCTCTGTCCAGCATTTACACCAGGTTTCAGCAGGCATAAGTCTGGTGCCCAAAGTTAGATGCAAGATCCGTGATTTACCACTATTCTATAAAGGGTGTGTACCCTTTACAGAATAGCACTTAGTGCTGATTTTCTTTCTGGTGCCTAATTTTGAGCCTCTTTTATCAATCCATGCTAGTGACTCCAAGTGTGGTCATGCTGACAAAGCCCATTCATTTTGAATGGGCTCCGTTGGTATTGCCGTGTGGGAACTGCTAGTATGGCTTGATAAAAGAAGCCCTTTGAGTGCCATTTATAGAATCTGACTCTAAGTGTCACTTTATATAAGAATAATTAAGACAAATATACAGTTGAGTCATTAGGTGTCACCTTACATAGCAGCTATTAAAGAAAGCTATATGGTTTAATCAGTAGGTTTCATGGTAAAATTTATAACAAAGAAAATGAAATACATATCTGAATCACTAAAATTCAACCCAGCAAGGATAGAGGTGTTTCAATTGTTCAATTGGGGGGGGGGGGGGGGGGGGGTACAGCATGTTGAAGAAGCATGCAGAACATCTCATGAAATTCTAACCCTTCTGAGTATATGTGTGTGTATGTATGTATGTGTGTATGTATGTATGTATGTATATATATATATATATATATATATATATATATATATAGTGCAATCCGCTTAAGTGCAAGGGTCTGGGACCAAAGAAATACATACAGTTAACCGGAGCGTGCACTTAACTGTTGTGACCCAAAGAAGCTTGACATCTGATAAACATGTACAGTACTGTTTATTATACGTACAGTATACAGTCTCCGTTAACTGACGTTAGGCTTACTTGAAATAATCAGTTATAGTCCTCTGTACACTATTGGGTCTGTGAGTTCCATAGACTACGTCTGCCAGATGGTAAAAACTATCATAGCACTGACATCCAGTGGCCTCCAGATAGGCCAGCACGGTGTTGAGACTCTCCAGTGCTCTTGCAAAAGTGACAGGAGGTTGATGAATTTCGTCAGCATGTGCCTCACTGCTCATTTCATCATCTGTTTCATCATCAGCCGTTGCCTGCGTGTAGGCGCATATCTCGACATCAGTGCTGTTGTCAGCTGTTTGTAGATCATAATCAACAGCTACGTAGTGATGAAACTCCTCTTCAGTAACAATGGCTAGGATGTCAATAGCCTGTTCATCTGACGCATTTGCAACAGCTGCATCTGTTTCGTCCCTCTCCACATCCTTAACAAAGCTTGCCCACTTGTAGCAGTTCACAATGGTTGCCTGTGTAACATGATTCCAGGCTTCTTTCTGCATATGTAGGGAATCCAACAGTTATAGATTACGAGCCAGTTCAATAGCACGTTTATCCTTCCCAGTCTGGTCATCCATAACACTCATCAGACGACGTTGCACAAAAGCCCGATAATGTTGTTTGAAATTGACTATTATGCCCTGATCCAGAGGTTGGATCAGAGAGGTAGTGTTTGTTGGCAGGAAGACTACCTTGACATTAGACAGCCTGACATCGTCACTGTGTGCAGCACAATTATCACAAAGCAACCAAATCTGACACCTTTGTGCCCGCAATCTATTGTCTAGCTTCTTTAGCCACTGCTTCCAAATTTCCCCAGTCATCCATGAATTTGCGTTAGCCTCGTATGACACAGGAAGTCGCTTAACATTCTTGAAGCAACGGGGCTGTTTGCTCTGTCCAATGACGAGGGGTTCCAACTTCTCACTCCCATCCATATTGCAACAAAGGAGGATTGTCAGTCGGTCCTTCGATGTTTTACCTCCAGTAGTTTCGGCATGTTTGAATGCAAGTGTTCTATCAGGAATCGCTTGCCAGTAGAGACCATTTTCGTCAGCATTTTGTCACGAGGTGCAAACTCATTCAAGATGGTAGGAAGAACTGAAACAACCCAATTTACAGCACCAAAGTCATCAGCGTCTTGTTTTTCACCATGCTGTTTCTTGAATTTTATGCTGTTCCTCTCCTTCCAACTTTCCAACTATCCAACAGTGGCTTTGAATTCAGTCAGTCCAAGACTTTCTGCTACCTGGTTAGCTTTCTCCATAAGCAGTGGACCACTGACAGGAAACTGTCTGCTCTTTACTCGAGAAAACCACCGAAGAAGAGCATTTTCTACTTCCTCAGCTTTTCCCGCCTGTTTTTTTTTTTTCTGTTGTGGATTTGTATTGTTTTGCCAGTCTTCCAGAAGCTGGTCTTTCTGCTTCAAGATACGTGAAATTTGACTGGGATTGACACCATATTCTTTAGCAATAGATGCTTGACTTTGTTTGTTTTCTAATTTTTTAAGAACTTCTATTCGTTCAGCCAGTGTTAAAGTCTTACAGTTCCACCGCAACAACGACCCCAGTGTATGCCCTAACAACATTCTTTCACTTATTCTGCCTGTGGCAGTTAAAGAGGCAGTAAATTTGAAATCTTGTTGGTTGTCACGTTCCAATTGGCTACCATATTCCATGTGCGCGCTTATGCGGAGCCTTTCCTGCAGAGGAGCGGTCTTGAACCATGCATATAAGCGAATCTTGCACTTATCAATGGTGCGCTAAAACAAAGTTTGTCCCCATAGAAACTGATGGTGCTAAAAACGGGACCGAAGTACGGCATGCAGGTAAACAGAGCATGCTCTTATCCGACGTGCACTTAAATGGAGTGCACTGTATATCATATCTGTGAGTATACCTGTAGGGCTGGTGTTAGACATACCAGAGCCCAGAACAGAAACTGGAAAGGGGGCCCCAAAACCCACCTTCAGGCTATGGATCCTTCAGCTTGAAGTAGGCTTGGAGCTCCCTGTGGCATGGGGGCTCATAACAATTGCTCTGGTTTCTCCTGACCTCTAATGCTGTTCCTGTGTGATGTTTTTGTATCTGTGTTGACTTCATAGGCACCAGTCCTGTAGGTGCTATGGGTGCTTGGACACCCCAATATTTTTATTATATAAATTATTATAATTGAATCTGAAATTTTCATGCTAGAGGATAGCAATGGAAGCCAGGAAGTAAATGTTTCTGTATCCCAATTGCTGCTTCCACCTCCTCCTACCGCCTATTGGCTGGAATATCTAACCAATGGGTTACAGGAGGAAGCAAGAGAGTCAAATTGTGGAACTAAATTCCTATTCAACTCTGGGGGATTTCATACTACTATCAGTTTAGGAAGTCTTTAAAAACTTTTTTATTCAAGAAATATTTTGAAGTGTGAATGATATTGTAGTGAAATGATTACATGTTGTAGCCTGCTTTGATTCTTTGAGTGAAATTAGCAGGATAGAAAAACCAGAAAAGAACTGAACAAAAAAAGCTCAGGGAAAGGACAGCGAAATATTTGATCTGGATATTCAACTTAACTTGGAATCTCTTTGGGGTTCCTTTACTAGGGTGTGCTAATGGATTTAGCCTGCTCTAAATGCCACACAGCCCACTGTACTCCATGGCTGGTGAACTGGGTAGATCAGCATTTTTTTAAGGGGACCAATTTCAGATTGTCTTGGTTAAACTCTTAGACCCAATCACATCTGTCATATCTAAGGGGCCTTTTTACTAAGGTGCACTATGAAATGGGCTTAGCATGACCTAAAGCAGGGCTTTCCTGCACACTAAAGGCCGTGTTTACTAAGGTGCTTTAGTGTTTTTTAACATGCCTAAACTTAGCGTGCGCTAACCATGTAGGCACCTATAAGAATATTGTAGGCAAGTACATGGTTAACGCATGTACATGCTTAATGCGTGTTAAAAATGTTAATGCGCCTATAACGCTGCTTAGTAAACAGGGCCCTAAGCCTATCTCTAGCACATCCATAAAACAGGACATTTTTGCAAATAATTAACAAGGGAGCACCTACTGCCTCCTTTTTAGGAAGAGCTGTGGGGTCCCATGTTAACCCTGTGTTATTCAGTTAGCATGTGCTAATGTGAGAGCGCTACCTGAATAGCGTTTCCATGCCTATTTTCCACTCTGGACATGCCCCTTCCAAAAAAAAAAAATCTTTAAAAAACTGTGTGGTTAGCATGTGCAAAAGGGAAAATTACCACATGACACTGTTGCATCCTGTGGTAAGCCTTTTTTGGCACACTAGGTCTGCATTAGGCACAAATGCTTGCCTAATGCAGCTAAAAATGGAGTACTGCAGGACATGCTCATGCATCCTACAGTAACTCTAAAATATGAGGGGACCTTTTACAGAGCGGCGGTAGTCCTACCCCAAGCACGCCCCATTTCCAGGGGGAAAAAGAAGACCCCCAGAACTGGCTTGCACGGCGATAACCCAGCGGTAATCAGGCATCGCCTTGGTTAGCATGGGAGCCCTTATTGCCACCTCAATGGGTAGCAGTAAGGGCTCCCCACCGCATGGCCATGTTGTAAGAGTTATCTCACTGCATGACCATTTCTTTTGGCTTTTACCAGCGGCGGAAAAAAACGGCCCTGGTGCGTGGAAAATATGACTCCCGATGCTAGCACAAGGCCCTTTATCCCGCAGCTTAGTAAAAGGAGTAGCCTAGTGGTTAGTGCAGTGGAATTTGATCCTGAGGAATTGGGTTTGATTCCCACTGCAGCTCCTTGTGACTCTGGGCAAGTCACTTAATTCTCCATTGCCCCTGGTACAAAATAAGTACCTGAATATATGTAAACCACTTTGAATGTAGTTGCAAAAGAACCTCATAAAGGCAGTATATCAAGTCCCATTTCTCTTCCCTTTTTCTTTATTTTTTTGAGGAGGCATATCATGGGTGGTGAGTGGCATTTCTGCGCTAAGGTAAAATTATGTATAATCATACCTGATAATTTTCTTTCCATTAATCATAGCTGATCAATCCATAGACTGGTGGGTTGTGTCCATCTACCAGCAGGTGGAGATAGAGAGCAAACTTTTGCCTCCCTATATGTGGTCATGTGCTGCCGGAAACTCCTCAGTATGTCGATATCAAAGCTCCATCCGCAGGACTCAGCACTTAGAGAATTACACCCACGAAGGGACACTCTGCCCAGCTCACCACCGCCGAAATGGGGGAGGGGAATTAACCCAGCTCATCCCCACACAAGTGGGGGAGGGGAATCCGACCAGCTCATCCCCGCGGAGCGGGGGAGGGACACCACACCCGCCGATGCGGGGGGATCTGGCTTATCCTGCAACCGCAACCGCGGGAGGAGCTGACTGACCCTAACACCGCCGAAGCGGGAGGGGTACAAAGCTGCCCTACAGCCGCACGAAGCGGGAGGGAGTGCCGGCAGAATTTATGTCTCAATCCAGCCCCGTAAAACGGAGGGGAGAGGAATGCAGCAGCCCACTGTAACACAAACTCGTCTCAACTCTTGAAGAATCCAAGTGAAAGAAGAACTTGAACACGAAGTCCTCCTGAAGTAACTGAAGGCTAAACTTGAACCTAAAATTCAACCAGAATATAAACAGTACAGATATCTGGGAGGGGCTATGGATTGATCAGCTATGATTAATGGAAAGAAAATTATCAGGTATGATTATACATAATTTTACCTTCCATATCATCAAGCTGATCAATCCATAGACTGGTGGGATGTACCGAAGCAGTACTCACCCAGGGCGGGACATAGAAATCCCTGACCTCAACACTGAAGCTCCAAACCGGGCCTCCGCCCGTGCAGCCACAGTCAAACGGTAATGCTTGGAGAATGTATGAGCCGAAGCCCACGTTGCCGCCTTGCATATCTCTTCCAAGGAGACGGATCCGGCCTCTGCCATCGAGGCCGCCTGAGCTCTCGTGGAGTGAGCCTTCAGCTGGATAGGCGGCACCTTCCCCGCGGCCACATAAGCCGCTGCAATGGCTTCCTTGACCCATCTTGCCACTGTAGGCTTAGCAGCCTGCAGACCCTTACGAGGACCTGCAAACAGGACAAACAGATGATCCGATTTCCGGAAATCATTGGTCACTTCCAAGTATCTGATGATGACTCGTCTCACATCCAGATATTCAAGAGCGGAGTACTCCTCTGGGTAGTCCTCCCTACGAAAGGAAGGGAGACAGAGCTGCTGATTCACATGGAAGCGAGAACCAATCTTGGGCAGGAAGGAAGGCACTGTGCGAATAGTCACTCCTGCCTCAGTGAACTGCAGAAAAGGCTCTCGACATGAGAGCGTCTGGAGCTCGGAAACTCTTCTGGCTGAAGTGATAGCCACCAAAAAGACTGCTTTCAACGTCAGGTCTTTCAGAGATGCCCTCGACAAGGGTTCCAAAGGCGGCTTCTGCAATGCTCTTAGCACCAGGTTGAGATTCCACGCAGGCACCACTGAGTGCAGAGGAGGGCGCAGGTGATTAACTCCCTTGAGAAAGCGCACCACATCTGGCTGCGAAGCCAGGGAAGCACCCTTCAGGCGGCCCCTGAAGCAAGCCAGAGCCGCTACCTGGACTTTAAGGGAACTGAGCGACAGGCCTTTCTCCAGACCTTCTTGCAGGAACGCCAACACTGAAGAAATTGGAGCAGTGAAGGGAGAAAGTGAGCCTGCTTCACACCATGCTGCAAAGATACGCCAAACCCTGGCGTAAGCAGTAGAAGTAGAGCGCTTCCTCGCTCTCAGCATAGTGGCGATGACCTTGTCTGAGAAGCCCTTCTTCCTCAGACGCTGCCGCTCAATAGCCAGGCCGTAAGACCAAAGGGAGAGGGATCCTCCATCACCACGGGACCCTGATGGAACAGGCCCTGCTCCACTGACCGCCGCAGAGGATCGTCGACTGAGAGCCTGAACAAGTCCGCATACCAGGGACGTCTGGGCCAATCCGGACCCACCAGGATTACCCTGCCGGGATGCTTTGCCACCCGGTCTAGCACCCTGCCCAACATGGGCCAGGGCGGGAACACATAGAGGAGCTCTTGTGTCGGCCACTGTTGGAGAAGAGCATCTACTCCCAGGGATCGAGGGTCCCGTCCTCTGCTGAAAAAGCGCGGCACTTGGCCATTGGCCAATGACGCCATCAGATCTAGGCTCGGCTGGCCCCAGCGCTTCGTGATGTCCAAGAACGCCTGAGCAGATAGTTGCCACTCTCCGGGCTCCAAGCTATGGCGACTGAGAAAGTCCGCCTTGACCTTCATGACTCCGGCAATGTGGGCCGCTGAAAGCTGCTCCAGGTTCGCTTCCGCCCACTGGCAAAGACTCATAGCCTCCTTGGCTAGAGGGGCGCTCTTGGTACCTCCCTGGCGGATGATATAGGCCACAGCCGTGGCATTGTCCGACAGGACCCGTACAGGCTTCAACACCAGTACCGGGATGAACTCCAATAACACCAACCGAATGGCTCTGAGTTCCAGGAGGTTGATAGACCACTTGCCTCTGCAGGAGACTAGAGCCCCTGCGCTGTCCTTCCCAAGCAGTGGGCTCCCCAGCCCATCAAAGAGGCGTCTGTCGTGACGACAATCCACTCCGGGGTCACCAGAGGCAATCCTGCAGACAACTTGTCTGTCTGCGTCCACCAGCTCAGCGCCTTGCGCACTGCTGGGTCCACGGGAAGGCGCACAGCATAATCCTCCGACATCGGAGTCCAGCGCAGCAGCAGAGATAGCTGTAGTGGTCTCATATGAGCCCTGGCCCAGGGCACTACTTCCATCGTGGCCGTCATAGAGCCCAACAGCTGCACGTAGTCCCAAGCCCGAATAGGAGAGGCTACTAGGAACTAGTCCACCTGAGCCTGAAGCTTGACAATCCGATTGTCTGGCAGGAACACTCTGCCCACTTGGGTGTCGAATCGAACTCCCAGATACACCAGGGACTGAGTCGGGCGCAGCTGGCTCTTCTTCCAGTTGATGATCCATCCCAGGGAGCTCAAAAGAGCAACTATCCGGTCCATAGCTTTGCCGCACTCTGCATAAGAGGGGGCTCGGATCAACCAGTCGTCCAGATAAGGATGGACTTGTACTCCTTCCTTTAGCAGGAAGGCCGCTATGACCCCCATTACTTTGGAAAAGGTCCGCGGAGCAGTAGCCAACCCGAAAGGGAGGGCTCTGAACTGGAAGTGTCATCTCAGGACTGTAAAACGCAGAAAGCGTTGGAGAGGAGGCCAGATGGGAATATGCAGGTACGCTTCCTTGATGGCCAAGGAAGCCAAGAACTCTCCTGCCTTCACTGCCGCTATAACAGAGCGGAGAGTCTCCATGCGAAAGTGCCTCACTTTCCAGGCCCGATTGACCCCTTTGAGGTCGAGGATAGGCCGGACAGAACCTCCTTTCTTTGGAACCACAAAGTAAATGGAGTAACGTCCCTTGCCAATCTGATTTTTGGCACCGGAACGACCGCACCCAGGCGGATCAGGTTATCCAAGGTCTGCTGCACTACCACAGCTTGACCGGAGACTTGCAGGGAGAGAGTACAAACCCGTCTCTTAAGGGTTGGCAGAACTCTAGCTTGTAGCCGTCTCTGATGACTTCCAGCACCCACGCGTCTGAAGTTATAGTGGTCCACTCGCCCAGAAACGAGGACAGCCGTCCTTCAATCTGCACTGGGGCGTGGACCAAGGCCCCGTCATTGGGTACGAGACCCTGGGGGAGGACCGGAGGGAGCACCTCCGGGACGGCGGTCTCTGCGAAAGGAATGCTGCTTGGGGGAGAAATTCCTCTTGAAGGAAGAGGGGGCAGAGGAACCCGACTTGCCCGGGCGGTACCGATGGGTTTCCTGCAACCGTCCTCTGGAGGTATCGGGACGAGTACTAACCCGAGCCCTGACCTCTGGGAATTTCTTGCCCTTAGACGTGCCGAGATCGGTCACGATTTTGTCCAGCTCGACCCCAAAGAGCAGCTTGCCTTTAAAAGGCAATCTAGCCAGGCGGGATTTAGAGGCGTGGTCAGCAGACCAATGTTTCAGCCAAAGCCACCGCCGCGCAGAGACTGTCTGAGCCATGCCTTTAGCTGAGGCTCTCCAGACATCATACAGCAAGTCTGCCAAATAGGCTAAGCCCGATTCCAGGGCCGGCCAATCAGTCCTCAAGGAATGATCCGAGGGGGAAGCCCGCTGCACCATAGTCCGGCACGCCCTGGCCACATAGGAGCCGCAAACTGAGGCCTGCAAACTTAAAGCAGCTGCCTCAAAGGACGACCTTAAGGCCGCCTCCAATCTTCTGTCTTGGGCGTCCTTTAGGGCCGTGCCACCTTCCACCGGCAACGCCGTTTTCTTAGTCACCGCAGTGATTAAAGAATCCACGGTAGGCCACAGATAGGCCTCACGTTCACTCACAGCCAAAGGATAGAGGCGGGACCTAGCCCTAGCCACTTTAAGGCTCGTTTCCAGGACATCCCATTGAGCCGCAATTAAGGTGTGCATGGCATCATGCACGTGGAAGGTTCTAGGCGGGCGCTTCGTCCCCAGCATAATGGCAGAGCCAACAGGGGCTGAGGGAGAGACGTCCTCCGGAGAGGAAATCTTCAAAGTGTCCATGGCCTGTAACAACAGGTTGGGCAAATCCTCTGGGCTAAAAAGCCGCGCTGCAGAGGGGTCATCCGCTCCATCCGAGCGGGGATCTATCTCCTCCAAGGAATCCGCAAAGGATCGTTGGGAGACCTCAGACACGCTGCCCTCATCTACATCGGAGGAGACAAAAGTCCTCCAAGGCCTGGAATCAACCCGAGGGCGTTTACCTCTGGGAACCTCAACCTCTTTATCAGAAGAGGGAGCAGGGGCAGCGTTTTGCATGAGGAAAGCCTGATGCAGCAGCAAAACAAACTCGGGGGAGAAACCCCCCAGACTGTGCACTTCCGCAGCCTGGGCAACAGCCCTAGACGCACTCTCAACCGGCGCTCGCAATAGCGGGGGAGAGACATGCTGCGCATCCAAAATGGCGTCCGGCGCGAAACTCCGTGAAGGAGCCGCGCGGGAAGAACGGCGCTTAACTTTAGCCGCTTTTGTGCCGTCGCCCAAATTAAGGGCGTTCATGGCATTAATGTCTCCAACCTCAAGGGCGGCCCCGAAGAAGCCGTCCGAGCCGCGTGGCCGGCCAAGATGGCGGAGGCGAGGAGCGGGGGATGGGCGTTTATGGCGGGAAAAAACCGCCACGCCGGAGGAACGACCGGGACATTCATCGGTCACTAAACTATCACCCATCAAGGGCGAATCAGGTTGTAAAACCCCCGCATCCCCTCTAGAAGCGCTCCAGCGATCCGGGGAGCGACCCTTTGCGCCCTCGCCCTCCGACGCCATTGCCACGAGGAGAAGAATCGGGGAACCCCCTGCCCGCTATAAAAAGGTAAAATTACCTGCTTGCCGCTCCGAGCTGTAACGAACTGGTGTCCCAGTGAGTAGCTGCAATGAACGTTTAAAGAAACGTCGAATTAAACGCCTTTAAAGACGTTTAAAATTTTTTTTTTTTTAAACGGAGCCAGCGGGAGGGGGGAGAAAAGGAGGGACCTGGCACCACCAGGTTTGCACTTGCTCAAAAGAGCCCTCAACCCCAGGCCTCAACAAAACCTAAGGATTAGGCTTGGAGGCCTAGCCAGAGCTGCTGCTGTGTGTGACCACCACCTGCTGAGATAGAGAACATACTGAGGAGTTTCCGGCAGCACATGACCACATATAGGGAGGCAAAAGTTTGCTCTCTATCTCCACCTGCTGGTAGATGGACACAACCCACCAGTCTATGGATTGATCAGCTTGATGATATGGAACCATTACTGCACACTAACTGGTTAACACAGGGATACCACATGAGCCCTTATTGCCTACAAAATGAGTGGTGATAAATCAGCCATTTTAGAGGCTTTAGCGCGTGCAGGAAAGACCCTGTAAAGGTAAGCTAAGGCCACTTTTTGCCACAGCTTATTAATAGGGAAAAGGAAATGGGACTTGATATACCACCTTTCTGAGCCTTTTGCAACTACATTCAAAGCGGTTTACATATATTCAGGTACTTATTTTGTACCAGGGGCAATGGAGGGTTAAGTGACTTGCCCAGAGTCACAAGGAGCTGCAGTGGGAATCAAACTCAGTTCCCCAGGATCAAAGTCCACTGCACTAACCACTAGGCTACTCCCCATAAGTTAGCTAAGTTTGAATTTCAGTTGAAATTGTGTGATGGCCACTTTGGAAATCTGGGCAAAAATCTGAACTGGGCCAAGCTCATATAATCCAAAATTAAAACCAATTTCAGTGGTTCATTTTTAGGTATTTATCCTGCCTTTATACAACACAATGAGACCAAAGTGCTTTATAATCTCATAGAAAATACAACACAATAAAAATATCCAACAATTAAAAAATGCTTAATATAGACTGCGCCACCCCCTCACTCTTACTAGAAGGTACTACACTAACACGTACTTTAAAAAAACCAAACAATAATGACACAGACTGGACAAAGGCAGCATAAATGTGATACATCTTAGGAGGGAGATAAGTGATAGGGAAGGGGAAGAGGTAAGGTCTAGCTAGGATGAGAAGGAGTGCTGGGGTTGCAGAGGGAGAAATGGGATTGGGGGAGGGTTTGAGAAGGGGATGAAGGATGAGTTCAGCAGGAAGAAGGATGAAAAGCAGGGAAAGAACCAGGCATACCCATTAAAGGGGGGCCGACCACAACCGGGCTGAAGGCCAGCGAGGACCAGTGCTTTTTTTGTGCCGGTACGCGACGGTACGGCGTACCGGCACCTTTTTTCTGGGGCTCCCCTGCTCGCTCCCTGCTGTTTGCACCGATCCCTGCCTCGTAAAACTTATTTTTTCGCGAACCGGCAGACTGAAGAAATAAAACAAACAGCTGACAGGCTTGCCTCCTTCGATCGCGTCGGCCGCTTCCTTTCCCTGCATTCTCAGCGCGTCCCGCCCTCCTCTGATGTCATTTCCTTTCCTCGAGGGCGGGACGCGCTGAGAATGCAGGGAAAGGAAGCGGCCGACGCGATCGAAGGAGGCAAGCCTGTCAGCTGTTTGTTTTATTTCTTCAGTCTGCCGGTTCGCGAAAAAATAAGTTTTACGAGGCAGGGATCGGTGCAAACAGCAGGGAGCGAGCAGGGGAGGGTGAACAAGTGGGGCTGGGGGGGGGGGGGTTGTGTGGCCAATTGGGGCTGGGGGGGGGTTGTGTGGCCAATTGGGGCTGGGGGGGGGGGTGTGGGCAAGTAGGGCTGGGTGGGTGTGTGTGTGTGTGTGTGTGGGCGGGCAAGTGGGGCTGGGAGGTTGTGTGGCCAATTGGGGCTGGGGTGTGTGTGTGTGGCCAATTGGGGCTGGGGTGTGTGTGTGGCCAATTGGTGCTGGGTGTGTGTGTGGGCAAGTAGGGCTGGGGGGGTTGTGTGGCCAATTGGGGCTGGGGGGTGTGGCCAATTGGGGCTGGGGGGTGTGTGTGGCCAATTGGGGCTGGGGGTATGTGTGTGTGGGCAAGTGGGGCTGGTGGTGTGTGTATGGGCAAGTAGGGCTGGGGGTATGTGTGTATGGGCAAGGGGGGCAAATGGGGCTGGGGTTTGAATGATCTCAGGGGCAGGTGGAGGCTGGGGCGAGTCACTGGACATTGAAGGGAGGGGGAGGATAGGGGGCAAAAGAGAATCGCTGGACATGGAGGGGATGGGATAGTAGGGCAGGGGAGAGAGGAGAATGGAGAATTGCTGGACATGGATGGCAGGGAAAGGCAGGGAAGAGAGAATTGCTGGACTTGGATAGGAGAAGAGGGCAGGGGAGAGAGGAGAATCACTGGACATGGGAGGGGAGGGGAGAGGAGACATGCTGGACATGGATGGAGGGGAGGGAAGACAGGAAGGAGATGCACATGGATGGGATGGCAGGAGAGGAAGGAGAAATGCTGGAAATGGATGGAGAGGAGAGCAGAGCAGGAGATAGAGGAGCATTGCTGGACATGGATGGATAGAGGGTTTGGCGGGGGGAGAGGAGAAATGCTGGACATGGAAGAAGAAAGGAGGAAAGTAAAGAAATAAATGGAAAGGAAGCCCTGGAAACGGAGTTAAGAGAACAGATAGACAGCAGCAGAATCAGACACTTGGACCAGTATGGATAGAAAACAGTCACCAGACAACAAAGGTAGAAAAAAATTATTTTATTTTCATTTTAGTGTTTGGAATATGTCCAATTTGAGAATTTACATCTGTTGTCTTATTTTGCACTGGGTATACTGGAGCTGTAACATCTTACAGAAATGATTTATAATGAAAAAAAATCACAAGTTATTGTTTTTCTCCTATACTAGTATATTTTCAATGATGTCTGTTTATATGTGCCATGGCTGATATAAGGGGTGTGGCTAATGTGGGTGTGGCTATCATAGGGGTGGAGCCATATGTGTTGACCCCGCCCATAATGAGTACCGGCACCTTTTTTTCTACAAAAAATGCACTGGCGAGGACAGAAGTGTGGGGGAGGCTACAGGGAGGGCCAGCTAGAGAGCAGAGGTAGTAGTGGGAGGGAAACAAGGGGTAGCAAGGGGAGGGGCAGGAAAGAAGGGGAGGAGCAAGGGAGGAGGAGAGAGGAATTCGAACTGCACAGGAACAAGGTTGCCAGGTGGGCGGTTTTACCGCCCAATTGGGCGGGTTTTCGCCAGCGGTGGTGGGAAAATTTCGCCGGCCGCGGGATGCGGTTTTTTGGGCGGTTTTCCCATCGCCACTGTGCAAGTTCGGCGGTTTTTTCCGGGGCTTCTATTGGTCCAATTCGGTCCAATAGAAGCTTTTCCGGGGCTTCTATTGGTCCAAATTGGACCAATAAAAGCCTTTCAGGGGCGGCCTGACGTCAGGGATGACGTAGGGGGCGGGGTTAGTGACATGGGGGGTGGGGTTAGTGACGCGGGGCGGGGTTAGGTGATTTCGGGGGCGGGGTTAGTGACCCGGGGGCGGGGTTCGGTGACACGGAAGACGAGGATTGGCTACGGGCGGTTTTTGGGCGGGTTTACGGCTGTTTCGGGTTGGGAAACTTTTTCCCAGCTGGCAACCCTGCACAGGAAGCCCTTTTGAATTTGGAGGCAGGAGAAGAGCAACGCTGGCAGCAGCTCCTGAAATTTTTACAGGCACATGTTTTGTGTCTGCCCTGGGCAGAGCTTGTGCAGAGTACAGCCAAAGAAGCTCTTACAGCAGAGCACGATATTCCAGCGAATTGAGAACAATTTTTACGGTATGTAGACATTTAAAACTTTGTGTGGCTGCAAGGCATTTTAGCTTTCTCCTGCCGACCCCCGTTTAGCTTTTCCAGGATGGCTGGCCATCTCGGGTTAGCCGCCTATCTCACGGGATTACGCGTACTAGGCTAGAGTCCCACATACGCTGCCCATGGCGCATGGCAGATGGGTTTGCCACAGCGCGGTTGCCGTTTTTGGCCGGTCACGCAGTGCTCACAATCCACAGTGCATAGCATCATTTTGCTCTTCTCCTGCCTCAGCGGCACACCGCATGTTAAGATGCGGTGATGGCCAGCCAATAATACTTGGCCGACAGTTACGCGCTATACGGCAACGGACCTTCGAGCCCTGTTGTGGCCGGCCACGCCGTGTTATCTAATTTGAAAAATTAATGCGTTATAAGCTGTCCATGCCAATATGGCGATGGACCTTAAAACCCGTTACGGCCGTTGATTGTTCTACAGGCACATGTGTCTAGGCCCATTTCGATTGATCCGGCAGACCTAGTGCATAGCACGGCACTGAGGCACGACTCGGAAGACCTTGTGCCCAGCACTGAACCGAAATGCAAACGAACTCAGGGAGACGAAAACACCTTTAACGGTACATCATTTTTGCTCTTCTCCTGCCTCAGCGGCACACCGCATGTTAAGATGCGGTGATGGCCAGCCAATAATACTTGGCCAACAGTTACGCGCTATAAGGCAATGGACCTTTGAGCCCCATTGTGGCTGGCCACAACGTATTATCAAATTCGATAAATTAATGCGGTATAAGCCGTCCATGCCATTACAGCGACGGACCTTAAGCCCCGTTATGGCCGGCCACACCGGATTTCCGATGTAATGCGGCAAAAATGAGTGCGGTATAAGTCGCCCAAGCTGTATAAGCCGCCCAGGCCATGCAGAGCTATACAAGCCCCATTGTGGTCGGCCACGCCGTGTTATCTAATTCGGTAAAATTTAGTGCGGTATAAGTTGCCCATGTTGTATAAGCCGCCCATGTCACGCAGCACTACGGCCATGCCGTGTTTTCTACTCGGTCGACTACGCTTCATCCCAAATGTTACTTATCGGTACCATGTCTATATGATTGGCCTGCCATGCGATATTTGAGATGCGGGTTTTTGCAGAAATGTCCACATTGCGATCCTCGCTAGTCAGGGTCTTTTCTTGCGGGCCACTTAGGGGGAGTCCCAAATTGGCGGGACATGCACTTCGCTACGCATTGTAAATGCCCGCCCATACAGTCGGCCATTAACCTACAGAGGTACGTACGGCAGCGGTGAATTTCAACAAGGCGGCCATTTGCATGAGTGCCGATTGTAAAAACGGCGGGCACTTTCAATACACTGCTCATTTCAACTAGCAGTAAAATTTGGAAAAGGCGGCCAGTTTTACGGTGCTAAAATTCACTAGAATGGACATTCCAAATACAAATTTAACCGCAGCTGCCACCTTGGATACCGCACGCATGTGTCTTTGACACACTGCATAGGCCAGAACAATTGATATCATGTCGTTGGTGCCAGCATAGCGGGACACAGTACTTAGGGGCATCGGACAAACATATCGGTTACAGTATGCTACTCTCAGCTGCCGTTAGGACCAGGTCCACGGGGGGAAGGGTTGGTACAACAGTGTTAGTCCTAGAGGGCCATGTGCACTTAGCGGCCATTTTGACTAGAGCGGCCACGTGGACGAAAGCAGCTAATTTGAAAACGGTGGCCATTTTGATATAAGTACCACCGGTCTTACTGATTTATCTGCTGGGTTTACAGGGGCCCGGCCATTTTAATTTTAGTGTCCCATTTTGCATACGGCGGCCGTTTTGACTACCAGGCCAAATTTGAATGTAACGGCCATCGCCCGTGGGGCTTTAAGCCGGCCATTTAAGGAAGGGCGCACTGCGCAGACAGCACGCAGCCAGATATGTAGCTGTGAGCAAGGAGGGTACAGTTTACACAGGCGCCATAGGATGCACGCAGCGATTGGCGAAGCCGGAGTCACCACAATCAGTTATTATGAGGTCATTTTGCTTTAAAAAAACCAAACAATAATGACACAGACTGGACAAAGGCAGCATAAATGTGATACATCTTAGGAGGGAGATAAGTGATAGGGAAGGGGAAGAGGTAAGGTCTAGCTAGGATGAGAAGGAGTGCTGGGGTTGCAGAGGGGGGAAATGGGATTGGGGGAGGGTTTGAGAAGGGGATGAAGGATGAGTTCAGCAGGAAGAAGGATGAGAAGCAGGGAATGAAATGTGACATGGACAAGGGAGGGTGGGAGGAAGGGGAATTAACATCTGCTGTAGTGCTTTGGGCCCTTTACAGTTTTTCAATTATAAATGTGTAAACATTATTGCTATAAATGCTATAAAATGTGCTTGCAGTTATGCATTTTTTTTTTTTGCTACAGCTGATTTGATGTCCCAGTCTGAAATCTTAAAAAGCAGATAATTTGTACTATACCCAAGATAACAGAATTATATTGCTTTAACAGTAATTTCAAGATCTAAAAGAATAATTAAAAAAATATGAATCTTCTGTGTGCTGCGCAACTTCAGACATATTTAATGAGGTGTGAAATGAAATGTAGAGGCATTTACACATGGTATACCTGATGAAGCCAGCTTATCTGTTCACATTATTTTTTTTTAACAAAAAGTAGCTTGTAACGACTTTGAACCTGTGGGTGTATAAGGACCCTAAAGGCTTTTTGCCCTTTAGCCTCTTTTATAAAGGCAAGTTCATAGAATGTCATGGCTGAAATGCGTTTGCTCGGTTCCATGGTTAAAAATGTTGGGATTTACCTTTGGAATGAATATGGCCCGAAGCACACACTGATGTGCATTAGCAGAAGGTGATAATTATTAAGGACTTGATTCTAAAAACTGTATGCTCCATTTACACCAGATTTCATTTATTTCAGGAAATAGAAGTTAAGATGCAAGATTTGGGAAATAAGTAATTTCATAGAAGTTTTCTTACCTCTCCTACACAATGCCTGAAACTTGAACATTTTGACAAATTTCTGGAGGACTGTCCTCCAGGCAGGTGTCTTCCCATCTGGAATTGCTGAGTGCTTCCATGTCATTCGGATTGGCCACTGTCAGAGACAGGATGCTAAACTTGATGGACCAGTGGTTTGATCTAGTGTGGCACATCTGATATTCTTAGGTCTTAAGCAATGAAGGTCAAAGAAGTTTCCAGGAAGGTCTGTAGTGATGTCGTTGTTCTGCCCCCAGCAGTCTTATACTAATTTTTATAGTGTAGCCCTAAAATGTGTTTAATGCCTTTAATGTTATTCTCGCTTCTAAGGATTCTTACTGCTGCAATCACTTCCGGCAATGATATATGAGCAATGCATTGTGTGAAATGTAGCCTCACTTGTACTTCAGCCACCCTTGAATTTGGTCAGGAGTGTGACTAGCACTGTTTCAGTCTGTGGTGGAGTCTGAAGCCTGATTGAGATTCATGCAATATGGGGAATTTATTGATGTATTCTGTTAGTTGTTTGGCCACTATACCTTCCATCAGCTTGGTTATTAGTGGAATAGATGCAACTGGCCTATAGTTAGGGATATCGTTGGCATTTTTCTTTGGGTCTTTTGGGATTGGTGTGAGCAAAATATTTCCTTTATCCAGTGGAAATAGACCTTCCTGGAACATGAAGTTTAGGTGGGAAGTGAGATCTTCGATGAAATGGTTGCGGGGTGTTTTCATAATATAGCTAGAACATGTATCTAGTGGAGAATGGGTGGAGGAGAACTTTCTAATTGCTTGAACTTCTGTCTCAGTGGAAAGTGGGGTGAAATTTATCCAGGCCTGGTCTATTGGTGTTTCCTCTGGGAGTGAGTCTAGTTCATCTATGTGGGTGGGTTTCAAGATTGTTATTGCCCTGGGTTAGATTTTTGCGTAAGTTGAATATCTTTTTTCGAAATATTTGGCTAGATCACCTGCAGGTGGTAGGGCTTCGTTTGTTGTTGTCATTGTTTTGATGTCTACTTGATGTCAATCTTGTTTACTAACTTGTAAATTTTTTTCATGTCCTTGCAATCAGGGCCTATGTGTTCTGTGTAGAATTTTCTTTTCACTTGTCTAATGTTGTTTTTGTATCTCTTTTGTGTTTCTTTCCATATGGTTATTGTTTGTTTATTTTTGTTGTTTCTCCATGCATGTTCTTGTCTTCAGCTTTATGTTTTTAGTTCTTTCAGGTCTTCATTGTACCATGGGTTAGTGCTGCATTTTTGGGAGGTTTTAGTTCAGATAGGTGCTATTTCATCTATGATGACAGTGCATCTTTTGTCCCATTCTGCGAGGAATTCTATGGAGTTGGTTGGTGATGACCATTGATTTTCGTACATGGATTGCCAGAATGTTGTTGTGTTGATTTTTACTCTTGTTTTGTATGAAGTTCGGCTAAGTGTTTGGTGTGTTCCCTTCAGCTTCCAGCCGAGGGTCACACTTAGTCTGAAGTAGTCAGAGCAGGGAGTTTCTCTCCATTTTTAGTTCTTTATTGTGAAGTTCTGGTCTGTTGAGAATTTGTATGCAGGTAGGTCTAATGTGTGACCTTTTACATGGGTAGGCTTCACTTGTGGCCAATGGAATTCCCACAGTTGTAGGAATTCATTGCATTCTCTTGTGCATTTAGTATTTTAAGTGCATAATTACATAAGTATTGCCTTACTGAGACAGACCGAAGGTCCATCAATCCCAGCATCCTATTTCCAACAGTGGCCAATCCAGGTTACAAGTACCTGCCAAGATACCAAAACAGTACAATACATTTTATGGTGCTTATCCTAGAAATAAGCAGTGGATTTTCCCCAAGACCATGTTAATAATGGCTTATGGACTTTTCTTTTAGGAAGCATCCAAACCTTTTTAAACCCCGCTAAGCTAACTTCTTTTATTACATTACTACTTTGTAACTTCATTGCGTGCCCCCAAGTCCTAGACTTGACCAGCTCACATATTGTAATAATTTTATAAGGAGCTTGGGTACAGTACTATAAAGTAGCTTTCATGTTAGTTTACTGCATAGGAACTTATGTTGTGCGGCACTTGCAGCCTATCAAAAATTTGCAGTTGAAGTATACCATAGATCACTATACAGTGGAATAATAAGGACACTTTTTGTAGCGCCATACTTGAAAGCTGCATTGATAACATTCACTTTGTTATGCTATTAAGAACAAAAATCACTTTCAGCTTTGCTTTTACACTTTTGAAAAATGTAAAAGTATAAATTAAAAAAGTGCTGGTAGCTTGGTACCATGGTGCTGATCTCTTATGTATACTGATTTGTTAATCGTTGTTGTAGACAGTTTCATCCAAAACCTGTTGACACCTATGATGCGCACAAAAGAAATAAAAAGAAGTGCAAGGCAGATGACGACTGTACTGAATCAATGTCCCCACGTCAAAGAAGCTGAAAGTCCAGATATAGTTAACGGCTATGACTTCAAAAGCATGGGCACAGTCTCAGGTTGATCAATTGATGTTGCAGTTTGTAAAGGAATGCATGTGCTCACTTAGCACTCTTGAGAAAAAGTTATCTATAGGCTGGATAACAGGCTTAGCTCCTAAGAGAACTGTGATGAGTTGAAAGACACTGTCGGGGCATACTGCAACCATTTATAGCAATATGATTAGAAAGCTTAAGCAGCGGCTAGCAGATGCTGATTACGTATGCACAACCATTGACATCTGGTCCACTAATAGGAAAAGCTACTTGGGCATGACTGCTCACTGGATAACTGAGGAATTGAACAGGCATTCAGCAGCCATCGCATGTTGGCGATTTAAAGGAAGCCATACATATGATGCCATTGCTAGAATTGCCAGTAGTATTCATGTGAAATTTGATCTAGATATAAGTAAAATTGTGAGTACAGTTACAGACAATGCAAGCAACTTTAAAAAGGCAATTAAAGAGTACACGAATTTTGATTCTGATTCTGATGGTTGTAATGAAGATATTAGTGATACTGAGCAACTATCCTTGATTAATGTCAGTGGGATACTAAAGGGGCTTATTTTTGAAACAGAAAAATGGCTAAAACGTATCACAAAGCGGCAGATGGATGTTTTTCATGCAAAAATGTCAAAAATCGCTATTTATGAAAAACATATTTAAGACATTTTTCTATGCAGTTCATCTGCAGTATGTACAATTCACAAGGGACATGTTGGGGATGGGATTTGGGCATTCCCACAGCTTGGACATTTTTCTGTCATAATGGAACAAAGTAAAAACAGGGCTAAAGTTCGGATGTTTTGGTCTGGACCTGTTTCACTCACAACTGTCATAAAAAGATGCCCTAAATGACCACATGACCACTGAAGGGATTAAGACATTACCCCCTCTTACTCCCTCAGTGGTCACTGACTCCCTCCCACCCCCCAAAGATGTGAATGAAACAGTACATACCAGTCTCTATGACAGCGTCAGATATTATGGCCAGTTCTATTAGAACAGTAAGCAGATCTCTGGAGCAGCCTAGTGGTTGGTGCAGTGCAGTGCACTGTAAAGAAGGGGTCCTAGGCCCATATCCCACTCTATTACACTTGAGGTATCCATATCCCATGGGCACCATTTCTGATAGAAAGTGTGAGCCCTCCTAAACCCACCAAAAACCTACTGTACCCACATATAGGTGATGCCTGCAGGCATATGAGCTATTGTAGTGGTGTACAGTTGGGTGCAGTAGGTTTTGGAGGACTCACCAGTATAAGGGGGTAATGGTGAAATGTGTACCTGGGACCTTTCATGTGAAGTCCACTGCTGCGCCCCCTAGGGTACCTCACTGCTCCGCTGGGATGTCTGTGTGGCCAGTCAACTAAAAATGCTGGCCCCGCCTCTATATGTCCCAATGGCTTGTTTTTGTGTGTTTTTTCCCTTAGACTTTTTTATTCCAAAAATGTTCACAAAAGAAAAACGCACTGAGCACAAAGGAGGAAATTCTATATATGGCACCTAAACAATTGGCGCTGAAATCTGTGCTGACTAAGCATATTCTATAATTGCAACCTAGATTTAGGCGCCGATTATAGAATATGCTTAGTTGATATTTAAACGCGGATATCTACGCGCATCCACTTACACCAACAAAACCCTGGTGTAAATCTCAGCGCGTAGATTTATATACAATCCTTCTAACTAATAACACATACATACAATACCAATTGTGAATTATCCTATTTCTTACAAACTCTTAGACTCATGTTGCAAAAACTAAAATGATGTCAATGATATTCCATCTTAATGAACAAGCAAAAAAGAAAGCTAATGTCCTTCTTCAGAACACAGCGGTTGAGCTTTTTACATTCTAGGAAGTGATGTTATCATGCTGGAAGCTCTAGCTTCTCGTGGTGTGCCTAAAAGCATTTCAGGGTTGTCCAAGGTCTCCTGAAGAAGTGAACTAGGAAACACGGCCAGTGTTGGGACCAAAAATGAGACCAAGCACTATCATCAACTCTGTAGTTCATCACTCATTTACAACCATGCTTTGCTACAAAGTGACTTTTTTCCTCCATGAATTCACAAGTCGTTTGATTTCCATGGACATTTACTTTTACCTATTCAGTTTTAAGTAATTTAATTGTGTTCCTGCATGCAATTCCATTTGCACTGCTTCGTTACATTATCATGGATTATGCATTTGCACGCTATCTACCTGTTGTATTTTGGGCTGGGATTGAAGCTTTGATTATGTTGGCAGTGTTAGCTACTAGGAAATGTCAGGTGTGTGTGTGTGTGTCATACACCGAACTTTGTAGCGACAACAGATGCTGATGCAACAAAAGTTGCTAACCAGCAGTTCAGTTGTTTGTGCCACATTATATTTGGAAAATGTCAGGCATTAAGGAATACTGAAGCATCAAATCATCAGACGCAATACCTGATATTTGTGCAGGTGAATCAATCATTATACTGTGCCCGACTAGATGGAATTCAATGTATGGTGCAGTAGCTAGACTATTTAAGTTAAGTGATAAGCTAGTTGAAATCTGTGAAAAGCTGAGACTGCTAAAATGTAGTCATATGCAGCTGGAATTTTTGAAAGAATATGCAGAAGCTATGGCACTACTAGCACACTGTTTAAATAAATTATAGGGAGCGGTCACGTGATGCTGTGAGCTGGGAAGGAAGTGAATTTTCGGCTGCTGGGAGCCCTGCCCGAAATTCGAACCTTTAAAGACGTCTCCGACCCCAGAAAGTAGAGAATCTAAGGCGCACACGCTCTCCCAGTATATGGACAAATATTTAACGCGATCGGCGATGGCGCAAACCGCAAAAAACACGAAGAAAAAAGAGGAGAAACCGAGACTTGGCGAATCCAAGATGGCGGCCGCCTCGCCGGCGAATTCACCCTCCCGCCCGGCCTCTGATTTCACGCTGCCAGAACTTACAGAAGCAGTGGTGGGCGCATTGGCCCCCCAGTTTGATCAGCTTTCTGCCCAGATAACGGGGCTGTCGGCGCTCACGACAGAACTTTCCCGTCGGACTGGGGAGCTGGAGGCCCGGGTTGCGGAGGTGGAAGATGGTCAACAAAATAACTCGGGAGAGATAGAAAGACTACAACGCCTGGTCCAGGAGAATGTGCAGCGAGTAGAAGATTTGGAAAATCGCTCGCGCCGCGATAATCTCCGCTTTGTGGGATTTGCAGAATCCTTGGCAGATAAAGACTTAAAACGCACATTGGAAACATGGCTTCAGGCACATTTCCCGGAGGCTGGAGAAGGCCGTACGATCCGAATTGAACGTGCACATCGTGTAGGACCTAGGCCGACAAGAGAATCGAGGCCCAGAGTGGTGATAGCAAAATTTCACTGTTATGCCCAAAAAGCGGCAATATTGCGACAGTATAAAAGCTGCAGGGAAACTACAAAGTATGATGGAACCTTAATACGTATCTTTCAGGATTACTCTGCGGCTTTGGCAGCACAACGCCGTGCTTTTTCCACGGTTTGCACCTGTCTAGTGGAAAAAAAGTTCAAATTCACCCTGCAATATCCAGCAACCTTGAAAATCTTGGCGAATGGAACCTGGACAACTTATACTGAACCAGATGCTGTAGCGGAGTGGTTGAATCACCACCAGACCTGACATTGGGGGGATTGCCAATATATTCCACAGATGGTTTAACCACACAATATGTTGATGGAGTTCTTGGTTGGCAGTTGCCGGTTGGATTACTACTTTGCTTGAGTTCTAGAAAGTTCTTGTTGGGCTGCTAACGGCGAAAATTGACTGTGAAAAAGAGTGAGACCGAATGGCTGGGTGAACAAGATGGTAGACCAGAGACATATGGCGGAATGGCTCAGGAATGGACTGGAGCGGAAAGCTGTTCGAATACCTGACGGTGTGATCTTGGTGGCTTTCTGGGCTATGTGAGACACTAACTATGATACATTTATTTTGATATGAAAGAAGGGTAGGGCTCCTATAGCATCTAGACCTCTGCCTGCTACACTCACTGAACGCAGTGAGATTGGTAAGACAGGCCAGATAGTTAGTGGGGGGAAGATGGGGGGAGGACAAGGGGGGGAGATACAGGGGAAGGGGGAGGGAGAGGGAGGGAATGGAAGCAGAAGCGAGCAGATTGATGAAGGGACACAAAGAAGAGCTGTGGGCTTGGGTAAACCATGGTATGATTGTGTGTTGGTTGATATAAGGAGCCTTTGGTTGAGGCTGGGCAACCGGGGCGTTAAGTTAGGTTTGCTATATGTTAAATTGACGAAGTTAGAAGATTGCTTTGACTGAACATTTAAGATTAGTGACCTGGAATGTGGCGGGGATTACCTCTCCAATTAAGAGATCAAAAATTTTAACACACTTGAACCGCCTAAAGGCTTCCATAGTATGCCTACAAGAGACCAAACTCTCAGACGAGGAACACCGAAAGCTGCGCCAGCAATGGGTGGGGGAGTGTTATTACTCCTCCTCCGGGGCTAGACGGGGAGGAGTGGCGATATTGATTAGGAAAGGGCTCCCATGCACTTCTAAATTAATAGGGAAAGACCCTAAGGGAAGATACGTCCTACTTCATCTCAATATTATGGGACAGGAATACTACCTATGTGTTGTTTATGGGCCAAACGGTTATGATGCAGAATTTTTCCAGACATTGATAAATCTGGGTCTCAAATACGATACGGCCCCTTGGATTGTGGCGGGAGATTTTAACCAAGTGCTTGACCCGGACCTCGACCGCTCGACGGTCGGGGCATGGAGCGCACTACCCCGCAGTAAAGGATTACCTTATCTCTGTAAGTTAATGGACTTAGTAGATCCCTGGAGGTTACTATTCCCGCAAAGGCGGGACTATACCCATCTGTCGAAGGCCCACAAAACCTGGTCCCGTATAGACTACATTTTAGTTTCCACATCGCTTTTTTCTCGGGTAGTTAAGACAGATATGGCAACAATGGCGATATCAGATCATACCCCAGTCTGGGCTGATATAGCACTGGGACAAAATGTAGACAGATTTAAGTCATGGAGGTTCCCATCCTACTTAGCGGGGGATGGAGACTTTGGCAATTTCCTAGTACAAAAATGGAAATTGTTTGAATCTGATAACGTAGCCCACAAAGACAACCCGACATTGTTCTGGGAAACTTCTAAAGCAGTTATGAGAGGGGAAATCATCGGATACTTAAGCGCAAGAAATAAAAAGATCTCCCAAGGCATAATTTTACTGGAGCGTAAATACCAACAAGCTAAACGTGCGCACATACGATGTAGAACCCAGACCAATTATGACAATGTGATTGCGGCACAGGTGGCCCTAGACTCACTACTCCACGAACGGGCCAAGAGGCAAGCTTTTGGCCGTAAATATCACTATTTCAAATATGGTAATAGACCTGGGAAATTACTAGCTAAAGTTGCAAAGGCCTGGTCAGAGAAGACATTTATTTCTACGGTGTTGGCACCTGATGGTTCCCGTAAATCTTGTCCTAAGGATATATTGGCCATATTCAGAGATTATTTTTCCCGAGTATACCAACCGGAGGCGCAGCAGGGGGGACCAAAATTGGATGATTATTTGAGAGACGCAGGCCTCCCGGTACTGCCACAGGTGGTCCGGGATCAGTTGAATGCTCCCCTCCAGGCCCGAGAGATTCAACAAACGATCAAGGGTTTGTCCTTGGGAAAATCTCCGGGCCTGGATGGTTTCTCTACAGAATACTATAAATTATTGTCGACCCAACTGAGTGTTCCCCTGACACTTCACCTTGAAGCAGCTGTGGGAGTGGGGAGGCTGCCCAGGGATTCGAATGAAGCCTTAATTGTTCTCATCCCGAAACTGGGTAAACCACCCGACTTGCCAGGGTCTTACAGGCCAATATCTCTTCTCAATGTAGATGTAAAAATTTTAGCTAAAGTCCTTGCTGACAGGCTGGCTATACATCTCCCGGCTTTAGTAGGGGACCATCAGGTGGGATTCGTGCGGGGGAGACACCCAGGTCTCAATGTCCGTAGGGCCCTGATGGCAGTGGCGTATGCGGAAGCCACGGGTCATCCCTTAATGTTGGCAGGCCTGGACGCTACTAAAGCATTTGACCAAGTGAATTGGGACTATCTCTTTCAAACACTTAAATACATAGGGTTGTCCGGGTGGTATTTGCATGCAATTGATACACTATATACGGATCCTGGAGCCAGAGTCTTAGTGAATGGAATGTGTTCTCCACGTTTTTTGGTAAGACGGGGCACGAGACAGGGTTGCCCCCTGTCTCCACTTCTGTTTTTGATATACTTGGAGCCCCTGCTGCGCAATATTATAAAAGACCCAGAGGTGGAGGGAGTTCAGCTACCACAGCTTCATGTTAAAGTATTGGCTTATGCAGATGACATTCTCCTAGTGCTGACACAACCTCAGACATCGTTGACAATAGCTTTAGATCACATAGCAGAATTCGGATATTACTCGGGGTTCCAACTTAATTCACAGAAGTCCGAGGTGCTACCAATACCTCTCTCCGTGCGGGAGCGCTGGGAGGGAAGGTTCCCGTTGAAGTGGACCGCTGATTACTTGGTCTACTTGGGGATCAGATTGCCAACATCGCTCAAGCAACTTTATAAAATCAACTTAGCCCCCTTGTGGAAAGAGACTCAACACACTTTAGAAATGTGGCAGCGCCTTCCCCTGTCCTTGTGGGGGCGTGCAGCTCTGTACAATATGGTCCTGGTTCCGAAATGGCTATATGTGGTCCAGGTGCTATCTCTATTCTTCTTATATAAAGACGAGCGGAAACTACACAGATTACTAGCTAGATATCTATGGAATGGGAAGAGACCCAGGGCTACACTACAACAAACATACCTTCCAATACAAAAGGGAGGATTGGGTGTACACAGCATTCAACGTATGTCAGTGGCGGGTTGCATGAGACATCTTACGGATTGGTTTAGGGGCACATCCTTTTTTTCTTTTCCCACTCCTGAAACTAAACTAGTGAGCAAATATCACTTTAGCTATTGGTTGCATGCACCAGTTGGCAAAGCACCCACCGCCAAAGGATATGCTCCTCTTTTCACGCCGCTGAGACGTGCATGGCGATGGCTGGGCAAAGCTGGAGGGTTCGAGTGCCACTCTTCCCCCTTCCTACCGATTGGTGGCAATGTAGATTTTTCAGTGGGCACGGATACTGAGACTTTTCAGACATGGAGGGAGGGGGGGATAATATTCCTGTTTCAAGTATTAACAAAAGAAGGCAAATGTAAGTCCTTCAAGGATTTGTGTGAGAATGTTGGACTTCCAGCACAGGCTACCCTTTCCTACTTGCAATTGAGCCATTACATTGCCTCCCTCCCCCGAGCGTCGTTGACCTCGCAGAGACGAAGACAAATTACAGATTTGCTAGATTTGGAGGCGCAGCTTTCGGTTCCTCTAAAATTCTATCATTTTAAACTCAAAGAGCTTTGCCCGGAGATATCATATGATCAGATTGCTGGGGCCTGGACTAGAGACTTGGGCTGTTCTATTACTGGAGTGATGGTACAGGCTAATTTGGCAATGGGGTATAAGACCTTTAGAGAGGTGACACTGCAGGAATCCCAATATAAATTTAACATGAGAATGTACATTTCGCCACATAGAGCGTTTAGAGCTGCCTTAAGACCTTTGGATGACTGCCCTAAGTGTGCGGGAACTGGGGCGCATTTGGGACATATGTTCTGGTTGTGCCCCCAGGTCCGTGTCTTCTGGACACAGCTTTGTGCATTCGTCTCGAGTATCTGGGGGTTGCAGTGGTGCCCCTTACCTACCCTTTTATTTGACAAATATAAGGTGAGAGGGAACCGAAGGAGGGGTATGTTACCGTTCCTACGCAGGGCGACTGCTATGGGAAAGAAAACGATTTTATTGAATTGGATCTCATCGGAACCCCCTTCCATGCCACGGTGGCGATCCCTTATGATCTCCCTAGGAGCCCTAGAACGTAGGGAAATAAATGACTTAGCATCCCCAAAAGGAGATCGACTATTACAATGTTGGTTACTGTTCTGGGATACCTTGACTCCCATGGCTCGCAGTAGAATTCTGAATGGGTAAGCTTGCAGGGTGGAGGGTGGGTGGGAGGTGGGAGGGTGGGAGGTTAGATAGGCACATTATGAAAGCAAAAATTATAAATGACCAGGTTGACCATGGATGTAATTAGATTATTGGAACACACTTGTAATGCAATGTTTTTTTTTTCCACTTTATTGTCACCTGTATCTTTTGGTCATTAATAAAAATGATATTAAAAAAAAAAAAAAATAAATAAATTATAGAGAGACCGTGAATGCTTCAATTGCATATTATTGCCAAAGTTAGTTCAACTTTGTTTTAAACTTGGGAAATTAGCTTTTGACAATTTTCAGTCTGTACTTCACTGGCGAATGCATCGTTGTCTGGAACTGGAACTCAACTGAAGTATTTACTGGTCTTTGATCCAAACGACACAACTGATGAGGAGATGCCATCCTTGCCGCTACTTGTGTTCTGCAGTACAAACTGAAGTGGGTTCCTCCAGAAAAAAAGAGGAGTTCACCTAGTTGTTTGATGACACTGTTGTGAAGGCTAATAGATCAGCCAGTCCGTGAGTCAATCCACAGAAAGACTGCACAATAATTTCTATGGTTACGAGGAGCAGCAGAGGAGACCTGAAGAACTCCCGTCCAAACTCTTCTGTTTCTTTTAAATTCCGGGCTATGAATTGCATTGCAGGTCAAAGTTCTTCAGCTCATAGTTTGCATTAATTTCCGGCTATAACAAAACTCTTTATTAGAGTCAATGCAATGCTCCCTACACCAACTCCAGTGGAAAGAATATTCGGTGTGGCTGGGCAGCTAGAAACTTCACATCGCAACAAGCAAACAGATCACACATTTGAGAAACTGCTACTAATGAAACAAAAGAAGATTTAGAACAATGTATTTGTTATGTTTCGAAAGGCAACAATTTTTGATTTGAAATCATTTGTTGACTGATTTTGATTTGAAATCACAACTGGCTTATTGATTTTGATTTCAAGTTCATTATGTATTTAGTGATTTTAATTTTGATTTGCAATCTTTGTCAAAATGATGTTACCCAACGCTACCACCAACCAAATTCAGAACAGAAAAATATTGAAAAAAATGTACATAAGAATGTAGGGATGGGAATGATCTCATAGTACCTATGAAATCTCATGTGGTCACATAGGTCAGAAATGAAAGTTTTCATCTAGAGACATTCAGGCAGAAACATTATCTCATCCCTTACAGATCCTGTTTGGGCTTGAAAGCATGATGCTTCTCTGTCCGACTTCTCAATCTCATACCCAGGTTATTCCTAGCATTTTGGAGCTGAATCCAAGTCATGGCCCATCCTGTGTAGGGAAAACAAGACGAAGTTGTTACTTTTATAGGCGGGTCTGAATTAGAGCCTGTGTCCTAAACATGTTCATCTCCTTTCTTAAACTGACCATCAGAGATGCCAAGTCTCACTCAATAAAAGGCTTTCTCACTCTCACATTCTGATCCCCTTACTCTTACTCATTAAAGCCTGAGTGATAATTTGCTGATTCTGATTGCTGCTTTCAAGAAAGAAAGACGAAAAGCCAGGAGGCCGCACCAGTAGGAAGAAATCTGAGCACAGCTTCTTCTATTTGGTGTTGGATTGATTCTCAGGATTTAAGTGAGCTAATCTGCCCAGACTCAACTCAAAAGAACTTGCAATTGTTTAAGAAACTACTGAAGCAGCATCTGCTGTTGTGGATTAAGCACTAACTTTGATAGCTGAGGACACAGTATAGTGCAAGCATATATATTTTGAATTGTTGAGCTTTATTTAATATTTTCTTTCTTATGTTTTTATTTATTAGGATTTATTTACCACCTTTTTGAAAGAATGCACTCAAGTCAGTGTATAGTAGGAATAAATCAAACATAAGCAATAGACAATTACAGCAGTAAAAATCTTCAAATAATACAAAGTATGGCATAGTACACTACTTACCATCAACACACTACGTAATAGAACATTTTAATAGACAGCATAGGGTATAAGCAAAGAAGGAGTATATAGATAGGTAAGAGAGTAAGAGGAATTAGAAAATAAGGTGACTAATTTAAAGAAAGTTGCACATGAGGTCAGAGAGATGATAAAATGTTAGCTAGGGTAGAAGTGGATAAACATGTCCTGCTGCAGTATGTGCCACCTGTGTCACTCCTTGTGTATGTGAGTGAGACTAACAAGTTAGTTACTTCTTCCATTAAAGGTCTGGTTGAAGAGCCAAGCTTTCATCTGCTTCCTGAAGTAGAGAAAGTCGTGGTAAGCGGAGCCTTTCAGGGAGTGCATTCGAGTGTGAGAGCTACTCCAGAGAAGGCTCGCTTGCAGGTATCACATTGTATAATGTCTTTTGGAGAGGGTGTGGTTAGGGATACCCCTTGGGAGGACCTTAATGTCCTTGGAGGTGTGTAGAGGGTTATCTTGTTCTTCAAGTACTCAGGGCCATTTTCTTTAAAGGGCCTTGAAGATCAGACATAGAGTTTTAAATTTAGCCCTGTATTGTACTGGTAGCCAATGAAGCTTTTGCAAAAATAGTGTGATGTGGTCATGTTGCTTGCAACCTTCTATTATTTTTTATTTTTGTTACATTTGTACCCCGTGCTTTCCCACTCATGGCAGGCTCAATGCAGCTTACATATTGTATTCAGGTACTTATTTGTACATGGGGCAATAGAGGGTTAAGTGACTTGCCCAGAGTCACAAGGCCCTGCCTGTGCTGGGAATCAAACTCAGTTCCTCAGTTCCCAAGGACCAAAGTCCACCACCCTAACCACTAGGCCACTCCTCCATTCTTGCTGCAGCATTTTTAATCAATTGGAGTTGGTACAGACCCTTTGTAGTGAGACCAGTGTAGAGTGCATTACAGTAATCCAGTCTTGATGTTATCATGGCATGCACAACTGGGATAAGATTTGCCTTCTCGATGTAAGGAGAGAGACAGCGTAATTGTCACAAATAGTAGAAGTAGCTCTTGAAGGTTGCTTGGATTTGGGGACTCAGAATAAGTGTTGAATCTAACTGTATTCCAAGATTCCTGACTTGTGATTTGAGGGGGAATTTGTACTTCTCAAAAGAGATTTTGATGTTGGGTACATGTCTACTTGTGTTTGGGACCCAGAGAAGCTTGGTTTTACTTGGGTTCAGGCAAAGTTTGTTGTGTTTAGCCCATTCTTGAACTGATGTTAGACAATCAGTGTATTCTGGGCTGTAGGTAAGTCAGGTTCAGTGGGTATGAGTAGCTGCACATCATTCATGTAGATGTAGAACTGAGTGTCCATTGACCAAATCAGCTCGGCTAGTGGCTTGAGGTAGATATTAAACAGAACAGATGACAGTATCGATCCTTGTAGTACCCCACAGATCAGTGCCCATGGTAGCAATGAGGTGCTGCCAAACATTATGGATTGTTGCCTGTCTGATAGATAGGATCTGAACCAAGCAGGTACTGTTCCATTGATACCTGTTTCTGCCAGTTGTGTTAGCATAATATCATGATCCACAGTGTCAAATGCTGCTGAGAAGTCTAGCAGTACTAACATGTATGTTTATTTGTGCAACGCTCTGGATAAGGGCGATATATAAATATGAATAAATGAATATTACTTGGGGATCTGACTATATGGTCAACATGCTACTCCCCACTTTATTCTCCTCACTTCCCATGTCTCCTCTAATGCCCTCTTCTGGGCTGCTTAATTCTAATTAAGAGCCCTTCTGTTCTATATGTAAGGCATCACTTGCACTGCTTTTTGTCATGAGGTTGTGAATATTTCCTCTCATAGTGACCACATCCTGGACCTAGATTCAGGGTAGGCCTTTAACATGGAGGAGTGGCCTAGTGGTTAGGGTGGTGAACTTTGGTCCTGAGGAACTGAGTTCGATTCCCACTTCAGGCACAGGCAGCTCCTTGTGACTCCAGGCAAGTCACTTAACCCTCCATTGCCCCATGTAAGCTGCATTGAGCCTGCCATGAGTGGGAAAGCGCGGGGTACAAATGTAACAAAACAACATCAGGCTCATATGACAGTCACCCCCTCCCCTCTAGTGATCCTAGTCACTTTCCCTGATGCTTTCATCATCTTCCTTCTCAACCTTGGTTGGGCTTTTCTCTTCCAGGCCTGCCAATTCAGGTCCCAGAATTGCTTTAGGCTCACGCTTATGTCTTCTTGGCCTTGTCCCCAATACTTGTCTGGATCTGAGCCTTCAGGAGGCCAGCTCTAGGTTCTACATCACAGTGCTCTCCCAGGCCATTCCGGACATCCAGCCCCTCTTCAAGGAATTCCATAAATTGTCCATTTGGAAAGACAGTCCCCTCAGGCTGTGAGAACGTTCATTGACAGTTGCTTCTCTTCCAGCGTCATCAAGACTTCCTTCAGTTGGTCCTCCACCATAAAAGGCTGTTCCTCCTGGCTAACTTCCTCAGGCCTGATAACCAGCTGGCAGCGATTGCCTTGAGCTGACACCAACACCAGTCCCTCTGCACATGCTTAGTTTTCATGCATGCACAGCCTGCTGGCCGTGGCATCAGCTCAAGGAAAGTGCTGCTGGCTGTTGTTTGGAAGAGCGCTGACTGCCTGAGCAGAAGGAAATCCTCAGCTGGCGGGATTTGTATATTCCCTCCTGCTCAGGTATTTAATATTTTGGGCTTGCAGGTGGAGGGAGGGATGAAAAGCAGAGAGCAAAGTAGAGCAGAGCAGAGGGGGGCCAGGGACAGGGTAAGCATGAATTCCATGCCCACCCACTTTGGACTCAGGCCCACCCAAAATTGGCTGTATGGCTACGCCCCTGCTCCGGTTCCTTAAGCTGCTCTTGCTCCCTCTTATACAGGGACACAAGGAAGGATTCCATAATGGCTACTTGTGCTCACAACTGGAAAGTGTCTTCCTGGTACCCTAAAATGTCCCCCACAGACTGGAGTTTTTTGGCTTTCAGTTGCTGAATAGCCCTTTCAGTATCACTGGCCAAGAGTTTGGCCTGAAACTCTTTTTTCCTTAGCCTGTTGCTCAAGGGCTTCTAGTAATTCCCTCCCCCCCCCCCCCCTTTTCCAGGACAGTATGAAGGGATAATTCCTTGGTTTGTTCCACTTTCTTAGCAACCAGTAAACTACTTAGGACTTGAAGTTGGCACTGAACCTTTACTAACTCCTTGTGGAAGGATTTCTTCTCCTCTCATAGACTACATACATAGACAGTTGCCTCTTCTGAATCTTCAACAAATAGTTGAATTCAACATTTGGCTTCCTCCAACTCTCTGTGCAGATCTTGCAGTTGGTCTGGAACCTGTACTGGATAATTTTGGGATAGTACCTCCTTTTCTTCTAATTGATACAGCACTGCAGAAGGACAATCGTGGTCTGACCATCATAGTGGTGCCTGCCCTTCTATCCATTTGGTGGCCCACAGGGTGGGGACTTACCCTCTTCTCCTCCCCTGACCTTGGCCAGGCCACTTGCCTGCTTTCCTCCTGGGGCCTCCTGGGATACTCCAGGGATCTCTTGTTTATCACTCCTTGTGACTGCTTCCTGGCTTTTGTTTTGACCTTACTTCTCTTTTCTTCCACAGTGCCCCATTCCCATGGCTGGTAGTTCTCTACATTCACAAGCCACTGTGGCAGGGCTACCCAGACTTCTTGTGGTCCCAGTTGCTGTTTCTTTGACAGCTTTCTGCACAGCTATGTGCTATGTGCTATGTGCACAGCTTTGAAAATTGTACGCTCCTGCTCTGCAATTTCGAAGAGCCAGCTTTGAAGCCACTTCTTCGCTTTTAACTTTTTATATTTGGTACTGTGCCAACTCTCATGGCTCTCTATATATTCCACAACAGCCCAAACACAGTCTGCAGATTGTTCTGAGTCCTTCAGGCTAGGTTTTCTTTGTTGCTTCAGAGCACTCTCAGCACTGCAACAGGCTCTGAACCCCACAGAGGAAACGCCCCCCCTGCTTATCCAGCACTTGCTAACTCTTATTTTCCCTAAGCTCTCTAAGGCAGAGCTGTTCTCTTTAGCCTTTATATAGACCTCCCCCCCCCCCCCCCCCCGGTTGTACTGAGGTCCCAATCCCTGAAGATACTTGGGCTATCTCTTCTGCAGCAACATAAAAAAAAGCACCAAGCTGCCACCATATACGATAGTGTGAGCAGGGTTGGAGTGGGAGGCCTTCATAAAACACAGCAAGACAAGGGAACCAATGAAACAAAACCCCTTTATTAAACAATTGCTGAACCCTATTACCTCATAGGTATGGTAAATAAAGAATAAGGTATTTTTAGTTTCCTTTTTTAAACAAATACTGAACCTTGTTACCTCACCGGTAAACTTTGACAGGCCTGTAGCTGACAGGCCTGAAGCCCACAGTACATATAGCTACAGTATTTGCAGGGTTGCATAACACAGGTCTGGCTCCAACCAGACCTCAAGGACAGAATTCTTGTAAAGCTAAAGTAAAAAAAACTTAGCCTACCTTAACCAGGTTCTGGTAGCATACACATAAGCTGGGGAGACCTACACTGTAGGGCAGCTTTTCTCCTTCAAGGGTCTCCCCATTCTCTTCTGCCAGAGCGCTTTTACTTTCTGCTCACTGTTGAGCTCTGTCCTTCTAGCCAATCAGCCTAACTTCCCTATGCTACATTGGCTCAGCTTGAGCCTCTGACATGGCAGGTTTAGCACCATCTGCCGTAAGGTGGCTAACCTACACCCTCAGTGAGGGAGTGTTCTTAGCAGGGGCGTAGCTATGTGGGGCCACGGGGGCCTGGGCCCCTGTAGATTTGGCCCTGGACCCCCCGGCCGACAACCCTCTCGACCCCCCTCCCGCCACCAACCCGCCGTCGCCGCCTTCGCCATCGCCTACCTTTGCTGGTGGGGGACCCCAATCCCCGCCAGCCGAAGTCTGGCTACGCCCCTGGTTCTTAGGGACACCTGCCACTATACCACTCACTCCCTCACAGTAGGGAGGAGAATCTTGAAGGGGGAAGCCAACAGGCTAAGGATATAAAACATTTGCCTAGTACACCTAATACTCTTCCACCAGCCCTGGTTTTTGTCTTCCTGTGCCTATCACCGTCCATCTGTGTGTCTCTTCCTGTTGGTTTTGGTTTTTATCTGTTTGTCTCACTGTCCTGATTTACTGTAGATGAAAAGCATATCCACAAAGATTTCAGAATCTGATCCCCACTTATGTGTTGCCTCCTTGCCCTGTCTCTTTTTTCTCTGCAGATGTATGTGCTGTGAAACCTGTGCATATACTTGTACCCACTGAGCAACCAATGTAATAAGCTACATTATTAATCAGGTGGTTTACTTTTGATTTTTCAATGCTAACCTTACTTCCTATGCAGCAAGGGTTTTAGTGTGGAAAAATCTACAGTAAAAACACGATGTTAAAAGGTAGCATCGTCGACATGCAAATCACAGCAAGCTTGTCAAATGGGGAATTGCTCCCAATCTTAAAAAACAAACATACAAAAGAGAAAGGGGATGGGATCTGATACACTGCTGTTCTGTAGTTATATATATGTGGGTATTTATTTTTTACCTGGGGCAATGGAGGGTTAAGTGGCTTGCCCAGAGTCACATGGCGCTGCAGTGAGAACTGAACCCAGTTTCCCAGGTTCTCAGGCCACTGCACTAACCATTAAGCTACTCATCCACTAAAAAAACACTGTGATTGACCTGGACCACCAACAATCCAAATCAATTCTCTTTTTTCCAGTTCTTACCACTCACTCTCCACACTTTATCCAGTCCTTCTGATTTGAGTTTGGGTGCAGCCCAGGGCCGGATAAAAATCTGGAAGGCTGTAGGATATTAAACTGGGCTTTATCTGGAATATCCTTTAACAGTCTGGAAGTAAGCTATTCGCTTCCTCTGAAGCTTAAGAAATATTTGCTACATCAAAGAGTTAACTTTTATGCAAACTTTACTGAACTCTGCAATGGGCAGTTAATCCAAATGCAATATTTTCTGTGTACAATCAGCATTTGGTTTAAGAGGTTTTCTGTTCAGCCAAGGCTGTTTGGCAGTGGCGTACCAAGGGGGGGGGGGGCGGTGGGGGCGGTCCGCCCCGGGTGCCAGTGGGTGGGGGGTGCTCCGCTCCCGCCGCCTCCCGTGGCCGTTCCCGCGGCGCTGCACATTTAAAAAACCGGCGAAGCAGCATCGCAGGCAGCACCTCGTGCCCTGCTTGTAAAAAAAAAAAAATCAAATCTCCTTCCTCCTTTTCCTCCTCGTCTTGACGTCTTGATGTCGACTCGGGCCTTTGATTGGAAGGCCCGAGTCGACGTCAAGACGTCAAGACGAGGAGAAGGAAGGAGATTTGATTTTTTTTTACAAGCAGGGCACGAGGTGCTGCCTGCGACGCTGCTTCGCCGGTTTTAACGGGACTGAGGTGGGGAAGGAGAGGGGCGAAAGGGACTCGGGTGGGGGTGTTCAGAGGGGAGAAGGGGACTGGGGTGGGGGTCTCAGACAGGGGAGGGGAGAAGGGGACTGGGGTGGGGATCTCAGAGGGGAGAAGGGGAGGGGAGAAGGGGACTGGGGTGGGGGTGTTCAGAGGGGAGAAGGGGACTGGGGTGGGGGTCTCAGAGGGGAAAAGGGAAGGGGAGGGGAGAAGGGGACTGGGATGGGGGTGTTCAGAGGAGAGAAGGGGACTGGGGTGGGGGTCTCAGACAGGGGAGGGGAGAAGGGGACTGTGGTGGGGGTCTCAGACAGGAGAAGGGGAGGGGAGAAGGGGACTGGGGTGGGGGTGTTCAGAGGGGAGAAGGGGGCTGGAACTGGGGGCTGAAAAAAGGGGCAGAGAGAGAGAGAGGGGACAGATCCTAGATGGAAGGGGGAGCGAGAGGGAGGGCAGACCCTGGATGGATGGGTGGGCAAATGGTGGATTGAAGGGGCAGAGAGAAAGGGCAGGCAGTGGATGGAAGGGACGGCAGAGAGGGCAGACACTGGATGGCAGAGGCAGAGAGAGAGAGAGAGAGAGAGAGAGAGAGAGTGAAGACAGATGCTGGATGGAAGGAAGACGGTGAAAAGAAGATGAGGAAAGCAGAAACCAGAGACAACAAACTGTAAATAAAATATATTTTTTTTATTTTTTTTGCTTTAGGATAAAGTATTGTAGATGTGTTAAATGTTTATACTAGAACATGTAAATAAGGTAATCTTTTTATTGGACTAATTTTAATACATTTTGACTAACTTTCGGAGAACAAAACCCCCTTCCTCAGGTCAGGATAGGATACTGTAACAGCACTATACTGTACTGACCCGAGGACGGAGGTTTTGGCCTCTGAAAGCTAAATGTATTAGTCCAATAAAATGGTATTATTTTACTTTCTATATTTGTTTTATTTCTATTTGTTAATTTGTAAAGTGGTGATTGGTACTTGTTAGTTTTTTTTTTCAAATTTACATCTGCTGTCTTTATATTTTGCACAGTACTAGGGGACTGTTTCTGTTTCTGTGGTGTTGCATTGTATGCAGAGTCTGGCATTGGGGGTTCAGTTTAATTTTTGTCTAAATAGAAAGTTTATGATTACTTATTCTATAGTGGATTAGGGTGTATCTGTGTTTGTGAAAAAGACATGGCTTTCAGTTGGCATTGACTGTGCAGGATCTACGATCTGTACTATTCTGTCTGGTTTCATTTTACAATAGGTGAATTGATGTTCTAGTGCTCACTGTAGTGTTTAAGATGCTTTCCTTTTCCTTGTGTGACTCGTAGAAATGACTGCTTATGGTATGGTAGAATTGCTCTATAGGTCCTGAGTGTTTTGTATTCTCGGCATGCCTAGTACTGGATTTGGGGGGGGGGGGGGGTGTTCAAAAATGACCGGCCCCGGGTGTCAACTACCCTAGGTATGCCACTGCTGTTTGGTACAGTCTTATCCACTAATTAAATGATCTAATAAGAACATAAGAATGTAAGTATTGCCATACTTGGACAGACCGAAAGTCCATCAAGCCCAGCATCCTGTTTCCAAATGTGGCCCATCCAGTTTACAAGTAACTGGCAAGATCCCAAAACACTACAATACATTTTATGCTGCTTATCCTAGAAATAAACAGTGGAAAGCCCTAGCCACTCTAGCATTTCCTCATAGGGAAGTCGTCCCGTCCCCTTTATAATTTTAATCGTCCTTCTCTGTACTTTTTCTAATTCCATTATATCTTTTAGAGATGCGGTGACCAGAATTGCACACAATATTCGAGGTGCAGTCACACCATTTTATTAATACCTAACATTCTATTTGCTCTGTTAGCCGCCACCACACACTAGCAGAAGGTTTCAACATCTCATCAACGATACTCCCAAAATATGTACGAATATACGACTCCCCCAGTACATCACCCATCCCTTTGGGCTGTATAATTCAAGGTTGTGCTGATAGCAATGGTTGTTACTAGAAAACTCCTCCAGGATCAGACCTTCCTGTCTGTTCTTTCCTGCAGAGCTGCAGCCTCTGGTCTTGAACAGGCTCTTCCCTGTTCTTACTCATGAGCTGGGCTCCCCTTGCCCACCCAGAGTTCTCCTCTCCAGCAGTTACAGCCTTTGGCTGAAAATACCTTCCCCTTAATCCAGCCTTAGGTTATCTGGCCCTTCCAGGATAACCTCCTCTCCTCCAAGGGTTCTGGTAGGGGTGAAGGCAACCAAAGACCATATGCACAAATAAACAGGAACTCTTATTACCTTCTACCTCTATTATCAATCATTTACTGAACCATTTTCCTCTGCAGTTTATTCCACAACACACTTCCCTCCCACCTAGGGATATGACATCCCACACTCTGCCCCCTGTGACTCCAGGGAGAAACCAACCCCACTCAGTAATCCCCATATAATCGGGGATTATACTTTGGAAAACAGGAGCAATGTTCATTTGTTCCTGCCTGTGGTGCCCACCATCTTCCACTGCTAGTGATCAGTCTACCAGATAAGGCAATACTTGTAAGCATTTCTAGGGTCAGGCACCACCATTTTAGAAGATGATAGCACTGGAAGCAGGAGATAGTGGGCATTGCTTCTGTCTTCCAATATTTAGATGGGGGGGGGGATCATGGAATTTGCTTAGACCATCATGGAGTATTTTTTTTTTGAGTCAGGGGGAGGGAGGTTAGGAGTCCTTGGGAGTGAGGTGTCCAGGGGTCACAAGGGAAATTTTGTTGGGTGGGAGTAGAAGGGCAGGGACTGTGGATTTGTAAGACTTTTTTTTTTAAATATTGCCTTTCTTGTCAGTGCATGACCTTATACCTTTCTTGTCAGTGCATGACCTTATACACTGACAGAAAAGGAGACTTTTTGTTTTACTCCTGATGCAGCAAATGGATGCATATTACCATGGTGGTGCAAACTGTTTTTTTATCTGAGAGAGCACACGTTTTAACATTGCGCTAATTAGTTTACTACATTGAGAGTAAAAGGTTTTTTTTAGCACGTGTTAGAACTGTGTGCTGAAGGTTAATGCAGTATTTTGCAACATTTACTGCATTGAGGCCACAGAAACTAGGGTTGTACTAATATTATATTTTAATAGTGATATAAATTTGAATATGAATAATCCAAGGCTCTACTGTGCTAAATCCTATTCAAATAAACACTTGATCTCTGATATCACATTGCTTCTTTTATTGTTTGTTATGTTAAGTGAAAGGGAAATGGGACTTGATATACTACCTTTCTGAGGTTTTTTTGAAACTACATTCAAAGTGGTTTACATATATTCAGGTACTTATTTTGTACCAGGGGCAATGGAGGATTAAGTGACTTGCCCAGAGTCACAAGGAGCTGCAGTGAGAATTGAACTCAGTTCCCCAGGATCAAAGTCCACTGCACTAACCACTAGGCTACTCCTCCAACACAATGCCTATTATTTGTATTTGGTAGAATAGTAAAATATGCTATTTGGTACAGCTCTAATAGAAGCTATTGAAAATAATCTCATGAGGTATATTCTGCATGTTTTCTCCACAATGCACCCTTCTACCTCTGCTGGGCTTGCCTTTTGTGAAGTGCATTTATTTTTCTGTGTTATAAATTCTGTGAAACCTAGTGATTGAACAGTAAAGCTTTCTTAATGGTTTTGCTATATACCTGGGACTTAGTGAATGAACACTAAATGTAGTTGTGCAGAAATGACCAATGTAATAATTAGGTAAATGTATACCAGCACTTATATACACTGGTCAGTCATGAGCTTATTCAGCCTCTCAAGGAGTTTCCTTTTTTCAAGTTTACTACTGTGTATTGCCACCTAGTGGTGGAGCACAGCAGTACCTGTTGCCATGTGACAGTTGCACTTTTTGTAGTTAAACTGAATCCATGCTTTGAAATCTTTTGACAGTGACATCTAACGATTAGCAATATTATCACACTTCATTTTATTTTATTATTCTTTCCAAACCAATTGAATGCTTGAATACTGCTCTATTGAAATTGCTCCCTTCTTCCTCCAGGTCAGAGAGACACCCAGAGGCACCACAGATGCAGATTTGGAAGGAATTGCAAGAGTCATGCTCTAGGTGCTTTCCTCACTTGTTTTATCAGGGTATCTTAACTTAAATATCTACGGTACGGCTGCAAAGCAAAATCAATGCCTTACTATATGTATGCATCCCCTAAGATTTTTGCGGTTCACTGTTACCGGGCAAAAAACCCATTCACGGCATGGTGGGTGAAGACAGTACTGTTCAAAATGTTTTTAAGATTCATCATGTTTCGGATCATGTATGTAGGTTAGGGCTCTCCCGCCCCCTCACTCCACTTGAAATCAGCACGTGAGAAGTTTAAAAGCCTGGCCAGCAATATATTAACAAAAAAAAAAAAAAAAAAAGAAGACGCTTGAATAGCCCCAAAGAGGGCCAGTGTTTTGTAAGAGAATTTTGTCTGCTGCCTTGGGAACTGTTGTAAAATGCAGCGTTCCAGCCGGCGTAGACGGGATCTCGTGCTCTTCCAAAAGATTCGCCAGCAGCGCGCCGCCCACACGCAAACATAGGGTGAGGGGTAAGTTTGGGAGAGTCTTAAAATGTTTTCGGTCGTTCACTCTGAGGTCAATGAGGGCGAGCGGATAGCTGTGCTTTTCTGAGTTTTGTAAGAAACACAACCTAACCCCGCTTCTTCAAGCGAGTGGATTTCTGGGGGGGGGGGGGGGGGGGGGGGGGGGGAGGAGCTTCAACGTGTGAGAGCGCAGGAGCAATGACAGGCGTCCGCAGCTCCATGGTAACGCTCTGACATCATCTGATAGCCTGGAAGGAATCTCTGCATTCCTATGAAAAGTTAGTTTGCTGTTTCACACTTTATTATTATTGTTTTATATAGCTTTTTGTAGTGCTTCTGAGACCTTGGGAGTACTGATATCAACTGTGGAAATTGGCATGGAGGTGAGTTCCTCGCTTATTATTATGTTAAAAGCACAATGAGTTCCTCGGTTATTAATACTTTTTGTTTGTTTTTTTTGCTAAAGCAATAACCTCTGTCTGAATATGCAAGAATAGTATGAGAAATTATCTTCGAAGAATTTTTTTTCCCAGCATTTTTGTCCAGAACTGTTCCACAACAATGATTTTTGGAGATCGTCCATTCTGTGTAAATTGGTCACTATCTCTGGAAGATTTTTAGAAAACTAACAGGTTTTTTTTCCGGATAATTTGTTTCCCTGCTTGAATCGTGGCTATCAGCATAGTGCCAGGTACTTCCTGATTTGGGTGGGCCATAAGTTAAGTAAATCTTTCCTAATATCCCTGCAAAAGTTATAGGAAAACTTAGGGGCGCTTTTATTAAAGTGCATTAGGCTGTTATTACACGGTTTAGCATGATAACAGCCAACGTACAAACATGGCAAATGCTTTCACTGTATTTTTGCCATTACAATAAACTAAACAGCCTGTTAATAGCATTTTTTGCTAAAGGGTGTAATTAGGTGGGGCATGGGTGGAAAATAGGCATGGAGAGGCTGCAGCAGTTAGGGGGGTCTTCGTCTTTTACTAAAGATTAGTGCATGTTGTCTGCAGCAGGGCCCATAGGAATAAAATGTGTCCTGTGGCAGCTGACATGCACTAACCTTTAGCAAAAGACCCCCTTAATGTGCTAACTTTATAATGTGCAGTTTGGATAGGATCACTTACCACCTTCTAAATAGGAGGCGCTAAGTAGTTCCACATTAGCGTGTGGTACTGAGGTAACAGTTAAGGGAACTTTTAGAGGTCCTTTTACTAAGCTGTAGTAAAGAGAGCTCCGTGCTAACGATGGGGACCTTTTTGCCATGTGCTGGAGACCTTTTTACTGCAATGGGTAAAAAAGGCTGAAAATAGCCATGGCCATGTGGAGGGGAGCAATTACCACCACCCACTGAGGTGGCGTAAGGGCTCCCACGCTAACCTGGCAGTAACAATTTGCTACTTCACTTTCCTCCTATGGTTAACAGGGCTGATCTTAGGCCTTGCTCTCCCAGGTGCCCCTTGCCCTCCGGGAACCTATCTTAATGCAAAACATGCTGGGGGTCCTTCCTCTGTCCACCCGCCGCCTGTTGCAGGCTGCCAGTAACAATGTAAGCGCCACCTTCGACCTGCCCTTAAAGCCTTCTTTGTACAGTGTTCCGCCAATACAGGAACTGGCTGTACAGAGAAAGCTTTCGGGGCAAGCTGAAGGCAGTGCTTACATCGCTGCTGCTGCCGGCAGCCTGGAAGTTTGGAGGCCTGTTCCTGTCCCAGGGCTCTGGCTGCTCACTACTTGGCTCTCTGGGAGGGAGGCCAGGGCTGTGGGACACCATGCTGCCTCCCTCCTATGCTCAGCTCCAGGCTCTTCTTCATCCTCTCCCTGGCTAACATCATTGAGCTCTGGTGGTAAGTTACAGCGAACCCTCCCCCCCTCAACCCAGCTAAATTGAAAACTAGACCTGCTCATCTACCTATGGCATCCATACTAGCATTTGTTGCTCCCACCTATAGGTATACTCCAAGCTGTGTTAGCTGCACCTATGGAATGATTGTGCTTGTCATGGGCTTCTAAGTATCTGCAAAAGGGCCTTTCCTCTCTCCAGGACTACCCCAGAGTTTACCTGTGTCCAGAATACCAGTTGGGAGTAACTAGTGTGGCATTTGGAGCTCCCCATCCCCCCATCACTAGGGCCAGGTATGCTTAGGGAGGGGGACTGAATGTTCTGTACATCTGGCTCCTGGACTTTTTCTAGGGTTTTACCTGGGCTGGATGTCAGTGGAAAGAGGTTTAGCTAGCTATTTCTATCTTTCTCTTGCAAAGTTCAGTGTATGAAGTATATGTGTGTGTGTGAACATGTGTGACTGTGTTTCTGGGTGTGTGTATGAGTTTGGGGGGGGGGGGGCAATGTCTCTAACTAGGTTCATTCTATTCACATGGGGGCAGTAATGACCCTCACTCCTATGCCAGGTATGTGGAGTATGATCTCAGTCTTTCAAATTTACTTTATGAGTGTGTGTGTGAACATGTGTGCCTCTCTTTCTGTGTGTGTGTCTGTGTATGAGCCTGTGGTGCTCTTTCTCAAAGCACATAGACTTACAAAGTTACTTAGTAATCTAGGTAACTTTGTAAGTCTATGTGCTTTGAAAATGAGCCTCAAGCTGTGTGTCTGAGCCTGTGTATCTGTGTGTGTGCCTGTGTCTCTGTGTATTTGTGGCGTGTGTATATAAGTCTGTGTATGTGTGCTTTTGTCTATGAGCACTTGTGTGTGGGGGTTCTATGAGTTTAATTTCTGTCTACATATTTTTTTTAGTTTGTGGTTACTTATTCTATACTGGATGAGACTGTATCTGTGTTCTGTGTTTGTGAAAAAGATATAGTTTTCTGTTGGCAGGATCATCTTTACTAATCTGGTTTGTTTAGTTTTACCATGGGTATATTAATATTCTAGTGCTCACTGCAGTGTTTAAGACGCTGCCTTTTCTTAGGTAAACTCTTGTTCCTTAGCGTCCCTCCGGACCGGACCAGGATTGGACTGTTGGGTTGTGCCCGCCTACCAGCAGGTGGAGACTGAGAAAAACTCTGACTCTAGAGAGCCAATAGGAGCCCTGGCCATGTGACCTTCGCCTCAGTATTTTCTCAGTCTCTCAGCAGGTAGGAAGTGAGCCCATTAGTCTCTCTCTCTCTCTTTTTCTCTATAAGATATTACAGATATATTTATAATACTTCTTCTGTGCCTGGAATCATAATTAGAGGCTTGACAGGGTTTCTTTTCTTTCTTTGACAGCCTCTGGGGTGTTAAACTCGGGTGTCTCGAGTCCACCCCCCTTCCTCCCCATCTCCCTGGCTTAGCAGGGAAGGGCCATCCCTTTCTCTGGAAAGGTGTACCGTCTTTGGGAGAGGCAGCCACTTTTAATAGGCAGCTGTTTTTAAAGAATTAAATCAAGTAAAAGAAAATTAAAAGAATTAATTCAAATGAAAGGAATTTAAAGGAAGTAGTTTTTGCTTTCCCCAGGCTTATAACGAGCAGGTAGCTCTTCTGTCTTATTCTGTTTGAAGAGTCTTTATTATCTTTTCTTGCGGAGCTATTTAAAAAAAAAAAAAAAAAAAAGTGAAAAGTCAGCATCTGTGACTTTAATCGGCGGTTTTTTGTTATCTTCATTATTTTTCCTCTGCTATCCGGCGTTGTTAGCGGCGGTAGTTGTAAAAAAAAAAAAAAAGAGGCGCGAACTGTTAAGCGCGTGCTCGCTCTTGGACGGGTCTGTATAGCTTGGGAGCTGTATTGACGGTTCCTGTTCGGGCCAGAGGCTAAACCATGTTTTGTGCGGCCTCGGAGGCTATCTGTTTTTCGGCGGCACGGATTTCCTGCTTCTTCGTCGGTCCAGTTAGTGGTTTTCTCCCCTGAACTTTATTCTTCTCATTTTGGCGCGCTTGGCCGCCATTGTTTGCATGCAGCTGCAATTTCCCTTGACGTGGCAGCGTTTTTCTGCTTTTACTGTGTTTGGCTGTTTGTGCAATGGAAAGGAGATATTGTTTCTCTGGTAGTTGGGGCAATTGGTAGTATATTTTCCCTGAAATTAATTTTTACATGTATTTTTCTAGCTATTAAAAAAAAAAAAAAAAAAAAAAAAGAAATGCTACGATGCGAATGGCGCTCATTTTGTTTTTCCCTCTGTTTTTTCTCCGTCGTGGACTTTTTGGTTGCTAGCAATGTTGTGAATTAAAGTGCAGCTCAGTTGGCGATTTCTTTGTTCTTGGCAAGACTCCGATTCAAAGTGCAGCTCAGTCGGGAATTCTCTGTTTTAGACAATGGGGCGAATTAAATTGTATCTCAGCTCCAAAATAACCATTTTCCTATTCCTTTCCCTTGTGCGTGATGTTTGGAGGAAAGGTCTTTGCTATTGTCTAGCACAGTTTTTATGGGGGTCCAGTGTACGTCACTCTGTGTCTTTCTCATTTCCTGGTGAATAGGACTACATTGTCTAATAGTCAATTGATTAGTACTTTACAAATCTGGCCATAATATCTTAGTTCCTTTCAAGCATTTCCCTTCTTGGCTATGATGTTATACAGTGTTTTTAAGAACTTAACAAACATTTTCTATGGCATAGGCTATCTGGGTCAGGTGCCATGTGGATAGAACTACATTGCCGGATAGTCTATTGTTTGGTACTTTACAATGCTGGACATAAGATCTTAATTCCTTTCAGGAAATTTTCCTCCGTGGCTATGTTCTTATACTGTGTTTTAAGATCTTAACAAACGTTCTCTAGAGCGTAGGCTATATGGTTCAGATGCCATGTGCAATGAAATACATTGTCTGATACTCAATTGTTGCGTACTTTGCAATTCTGGACATTAAGGTCTTACTTCCTTTCAGCAATTTTCTTTCATGGCTATGCGTTCTCTTTGGCATAGCAGATGACAGCTGCATAGGCTACATGGTTCAGATGGTTCTCATATTCTAGGAGACTCAGTCCTGTCTACCGAGCACCCAGTTTTCTCAACTGCTTTAGAAGGCATGTTTTATTCACGTCTTCTCTACTTTCCAACTGTCTTGGAGTTTCTCATGTGTTATCTTAGTTTTCTTCTAGGACTTACAAGATATATGTTAACTTAGGGAGTAAAGTTATCCGGTCAATTTGCATTTTCTCCCACTTAAGGATAGTGGGAGGTCCTCACGCCATCTACTTGTATTTTTGTTTCCTCTATCTGTTCAGCCTGGGCACATGGTAAACATTCTGGTTTTGTCCAGTATGACCATCCATAACATCTGCTATCCCTTTCTCTTCCTTACAGATTTTAGGGTCTTGTTTCAAGCTTTCTTGATGTCAGGTACAGTCTTGTCTCTTGTGGCACAAATTCACCACCTTTTCCGTAATAGGTATTTTCCAAGTCTATTCCATTTCATTTTCATTTTATTCTTCCTCTCTCCAGAGTTTTTTTCTCTTGGAAGGAGATTCACTCATTTTCTGTGCATTTTTTGCCATAAGGGCATAAGTGTTGCCATAATGGGAAAGGCCAAGAGTCCCCATCCTGTTTTCAGATGGGGTCAATCCAGATTGCAAATACCACATTCATATCTCGTGAGTGTGCGTCTGTTCATCTCTGTACTCTCAGTGAGGAAGGAGGCATGACATGATACAAGGTTTGGGGAGATCCGGTAAAATTAAAGGCCAGTGTGTCTCAGTCCACGCGCAACGTATGGTGATCCTTTCATTTTCAATCTATACGTCCTCACTCCAGACCTTCCTTTCAATTGGAAGGGGATTCTTTCACTTCCTTTGCATTTTTGCGTAGTATATGAGTATTTTCATACGGGGAAAGTCTAAGAGTCCATTAAGCCCAGCATCCTGTCCTCAGTTGTGGTCAATCCAGGTTGCAAGTACCACATTCATTTCTTATGGGTGTGGGTTGGTAGATTTTAGTACATCTCAGTATAGGAGGAGTAATGTCCACGATACAAGGATGATGAGAAGGTCCTCATTACCAGTTTTCTTGCCCTGCTCTTCGGTCTTGCGTCGGCTCCGCGCACTTTTTTCTTAAGTTATGGTCGTAGTAGCAGCAGCGCTCGTGAAACAACGTCTCCTCGTTTCATCCTTTCCTAGATGTCTGGTTCATTACAGACAGTCTTATTGGCAGAGTTGTCAGGTCAAGCAACGGGTGGTGCATTTCGGGCACACTCTAGGTTACGGGGGGGCGTGTAGCCAAGTCTCTCATTTGATCTCTCTTTTGAGCTCTCGTGTGATCTCATTAGATTTCGTAGCATGTCTCTATTTTTTCTCTCTTTGTTTAGTCACGTTGGCGCAGACTGTTTTTGTCTTCTCTACAAGCGTCCCACTTTCTGTTTTCTCTGGATGTTCTTGGGCCTTCGGCCATTACCTTGCTCTATTTTGCAGAGTAAAATTTTACTTTCTAGCTCCCAAGAAGGAATTTTTTCTTCATTCTCTTTGGAGTCTCGGTAGTCTTTTTTTTTGGCAGCTTTTCACTCCGTCAATTTCGTGACCATTGGGAAAAAAAAAAAAAAAAAAAAAAAACTTCTGGGAGTTCTCAGTGGATAGTACCTTAAGGGGAGGTCCCAGTTCTAGAACTATTTCTTTTCGCTCTGACCTTCCATGTGCCTCGCTTACTCTCTTGCTAAAAAGACTTGTCAGCGGCAGAGATAGATGCCCTCTCGTATCCAGATATTTATCTCGGATGGGATTCCCTCCGCTCAGTTGGCCTCTGTATTCTCACTAGTGCAGCACTTGGGTCTGGTGGTTGAGATTGAGCATTCTTCCTGCAAGTATGCCGGGAGCATATACACAGTGAGCAGTTTTTTGATGGCTGCATCTGTGAAAATATATATGTATATTTATAGTACTACTACATAAGTACATATGTAATTCCACACTGGGAAAAGCTCAAAGGTCCTATCGAGCCCACCTTTCGGTCCACGGCCAATCCAGACCATGAGCACCTGGCTAGATTCCTAAACGTGCAAACATTCTATACATGTTATTCCTGGAACTGTGTAGTGTTTTATGGACTTCTATATGTATCTAACAGATGAAAGGTACTAACAAGTGTCTACTGTTGATTTATTCCCGTTTTCACTAATTGGGGTTTACGACAAGAGTCTCAGGTGATCTGCTTGCAGAGGCAACAGCTACAGATGATTCTTTCTCTCTCATTTGAATTGCGCTCTGAGATATGTTTTCTTCATGTTGGGTAACTGCAGCGGCTGTCAGTTTATTTGCACCTTCAGTCTAGTTTGCAGCAGGGATTTAGCTACCTTCTTCTTCTGCATAGTATTTAACTGCATTCTTGTTTTTACCTATTTAGCTTCTAGTGATCAGGTACTTTCTCACTGACAGGCTTTACATACTTCCAATCTGTTGCTAGGTCAGCAATAGTCTACGATATCGGGAGTATTGTACTTCAGGATTTCGGTTTCCACTTTCTCAGCTGAGGTAGATTCATTGCAGTTTTTTGTTTACAGGCGGCTCTGCTTCTACCTTTGCCATCTTTCTTTCAGTCGTTTTTTTGTTTTTCTCGAGTCTCTCTGTCCTTTGCGCTGCACAGATAGTGCAGTAGGGGGACATTATATAGTGGCCACTTGGTAGGGGACAATGTTCAGCGTCGCTTGGACTTTTCAGCTTTTTTGCTTTGTAGTTATTCTATTTAGTTTATTGGCGGTTCTTGGATCGTCAAGCTTTTGGCTTCGTATTCATCCTAGTTTGGGTGTTTTCAGGGACTCTACCGCATTCTCAATGTCTGTCCCTCCCGTAAGATTACTGCTTTGGTACTTCCCAACAGTCCAATCCTGGTCCGGTCCGGAGGGACGCTAAGGAAGGAGAAATTAGATCTTACCTGCTAATTTGCTTTCCTTTAGTCCCTCCGGACCGGACCAGGCCCCTCCCATGTTCTATCAACTCTTTAGATTCTTTTATTAAGTTTGGAAGTGGAATGTTTCAAAAAAACAAACAAACAGATGATACTGTATATATATATTAAAAAAAAAAAAAAAAAGACTTTGCGTGGTCCATACCACTTCTCTGGTGGTTGCTGGTGAGCTCGGTTGCTGGAATATATATAAAACCTTAAATATGTCATACCACTTCTCTGGTGAGAGTTGCTGGTGAGCTCAGTTGCTGGAATATATATATATATATATATATATAAAACCTTAATGGGTCATACCACTTCTTTGGTGAGAGTTGCTGGTGAGCTCAGTTGCTGGAATAGATATAAAGCCTTAAATATGTTATACCACTTCTCTGTCGAGAGTTGCTGGTGAGCTCAGTTGATGGAATATATATGAAACCTTAAGTGAGTCATACTACTTCTCTGGTGAGAGATGCTGGTGAGCTCTAATATGAATGGGCCATGCCACTTCTCTGGTGAGAGTTGCTGGCGAGCTCTAATACAAATGGGCCATACCACTTCTCTGGTGAGAGTTGCTGGTGAGCTCTAGTACTCGGTTTTGCCGAGGAATTTGTGGCTGCTAGGATTCCATACGGCACAGAAGTTCTTTCTTTCTTTCCTGCTTTGTTATTCAAATACTGAGGCTAAGGTCACATGGCCAGGGCTCCTATTGGCTCTCTAGAGTCAGAGTTTTTCTCAGTCTCCACCTGCTGGTAGGCGGGCACAACCCAACAGTCCAATCCTGGTCCGGTCCGGAGGGACTAAAGGAAAGCAAATTAGCAGGTAAGATCTAATTTCTCCTTGTGTGACTCGTGGATTACTTCTTTCATATAGAGGAGGAGGTGTTAAAAAATTATCAACCCCGGGTGTCAAATATGCTAGGTATGCCACTGGTCTAGAGGCCTGTTAAGGCCAGGAAAGAACCCAACTCGCTGCCACTGCCTCTGCTGCGTTCTTTAAAATGGCTTCTGAGACTTCAAGCAGCGACTTTATGGGACTTCCGCAGAAGTCTTACGAGGCCGCTGCTTGAAGTCTCAGCAGCCATTTTGAAGAATGTGGTAGCAGCAGGTAGGAAAGAGTGGGGTTCTTTCCTGCCCTGAGGAAGCCATTAGACTACTAGGGCGCACTAAGGTAGGTTCGGAAAGGGCACCCTGAGGCTTGGTGAGGTGGGGAGGGGACAGCATTGTATGGCACAGCACCCTGAAGCTTGGGAGGGAGTGAGTGGGGCAGGAGAGAGTGAGCAGGCAGAGTCCCCTGAGGCTTGCCTCCCTCCCCCAGCAGTACACATACATTAAAAAAAAAAAGAATGTCTTGTCAGAAGGGGGAGGGGCTAGGATCAGGCGACCCTCAGGGGGAGGAATGCTGGCTTCGGCCTAACCCCTGGTAAGCCTTTTCCTCAGCTGAGAGGTGCCCAGCTTTACCACCGGCTGCCTTTCAGGTGCTGTGGAGGACTTGCAGCTCATCTGCATATCATTTACAGCCTTCTCTGGGGTGACTCCCAGGTCCACTCCGATCCACTCAGGCCCTTTTTCTCTTTACATCTACTTTTCTCTCAGTTACTACTTATGGCTCCAGTACACGTTTTCTTCTTGGCACTGTCCCTTCCTAATTTGTTTCTCCATCTTAAACCACTGTACACTGCAGGAACACATTGCCCACCATCTGTATTCATCATCTCACGATCTCTTTTTTCCTCTTCCTTTTTCTCCGCTCTCAACCTTAAACATTTCCTTCCTTCTATTCATCCATCTCCTTTCTATCTGAGTAAATCTCGCCTTCGTCGCTGTCATCGTACCTCTCCTACTCTTCTCCGTACTCTCTTACTCCTTCTCCTGCTCTCCGCTGGGACATTAATCCCAATCCTGGTCCTCCACATCAGCTCTTGTCCTATACATGCAAACACCTGTCCTCGTCCTATCCATGCAAATGATTCTGGGATGTCTCCAATCTCATCTCTATTCCCCTCCTCCCCCCCTCTTCCCTCCCCTTCTCGTGTGCCCTGTGGAATGCCTGCTCGGTCTGCAACAAACTTACCTTCACCCATGATCTCTTCATCTCCCGTTCCCTTCAACTGCTCGCCCTAACTGAAACCTGGCTCACCCCCCACGACTCTGCCTCAGTCGCGGCCCTATGCCATGGAGGTTATCTTTTCTCCCACACTCCCCATCCAGTTGGCCGCGGAGGAGGCATCGGGTTTCTACTTTCGCCCTCCTGTAGTTTTCAACCCCTCCTCCTACCGCAGTCTCACTGCTTCTCATCCTTTGAAGTTCACTCCATCCGTCTATTCCACCCGCTGCCACTCAGAGTTGCAGTTATTTACCGCCCCCCTGATAAGTCCCCCTCTTCCTTCCTTACTGACTTCGATGCCTGGCTCTCTGTTTTTCTTGAACCCTCATCTCCGTCCCACATTCTTGGAGACTTTAACATACACGCTGACGACCCATCCGACTCTTACGCTTCTCAGTTCCTCACTCTGACATCCTCCTTCAACCTCCAGCTGAGCTCCACCATCCCTACTCACCAAACTGGCCATTGTCTTGACCTCGTCCTCTCCTCTACCTGCTCACCCTCCAATTTCTGCACCTCTGCTCTTCCTTTCTCAGATCATCACCTGACCTTCACACTTCATCACCCTCCCCCTCAGTCCTGCCCAACACTAACCACTACTTTCAGGAATCTCCAGGCTGTCGACCCTCCCACCTTATCCTCTAGTATCTCTAATCTCCTCCCGTCCTTCTTGTCCTCCGAGTCTGTCGACAAGGCTGTCTCTACTTACAATACCACTCTCTCCTCTGCTCTGGACACCCTTGCACCATCCATCTCCCGTCCCACAAGGCATCCTAATCCCCAGCCCTGGCTGACCCCTTGCATCCGATATCTTCGCTTCTGCGCCCGATCTGCTGAATGCCTCTGGAGGAAATCTCGCACCCATAGCGACTTCATTCATTACAAATTCATGCAATCCTCCTTCCAGTCCTCCCTATTCCTTGCCAAACAGGACTATTACACCCAATTGACTAATCTCTCGGCTCCAACCCTCATCGTCTCTTCGCCACCCTTAACTCCCTCCTCAAAGTTCCCTCCGCTCCCACCCTCCCTACTCTCTCCTCAATCACTGGCTGACTACTTCGGCGACAAGGTGCAGAAGATCAACCTCGAATTCACTACCAAACCACCTGCTCCTCTTCACCCTTTAACCCACTCCCTCAACCAACCAGCCCAGGCCTCCTTCTCCTCTTTTCCTGATATCACCGAGGAGGAAACCGCCCACCTTCTTTCCTCCTCGAAATGCACCACCTGTTCCTCTGATCCCATCCCCACTAACTTATTAAACACCATCTCTCCTACTGTCATCCCCCCCCATCTGTCATATCCTCAACCTCTCTCTCTCCACTGCAACTGTCCCTGACACCTTCAAGCATGCTGTAGTCACACCACTCCTCAAAAAACCATCACTAGACCCTACCTGCCCTTCCAACTACCGCCCCATCTCCCTCCTACCCTTCCTCTCCAAGATACTTGAACGCGCCGTTCACAGCCGCTGCCTTGATTTTCTCTCCTCTCATGTCATCCTCGATCTGCTTCAATCCGGTTTTCACCCTCTACACTCGACAGAAACGGCACTCACTAAAGTCTGTAATGACCTGTTCCTTGCCCAATCCAAAGGTCACTACTCCATCCTCATCCTATCCTATCCGCCGCTTTTGATACTGTCAATCATAATTTACTTCTTGCTACACTATCCTCATTTGGGTTCCAGGGCTCTGTCCTCTCCTGGTTCTCCTCTTATCTCTCCCACTGTACCTTCAGAGTACATTCTCATGGATCTTCCTCCACCTCCATCCCGCTCTCTGTTGGAGTTCCTCAGGGATCTGTCCTTGGACCTCTTCTTTTTTCAATCTACACCTCTTCCCTGGGCTCGCTGATCTCATCTCATGATTTCCAATATCATCTTTATGCTGACGACACCCAGTTTTATCTCTCCACACCAGACATCACTGCGGAAACCCAGGCCAAAGTATCGGCCTGCTTATCCGACATTGCTGCCTGGATGTCCAACCGCCACCTGAAACTGAACATGGCCAAGACCGTTCTCATTGTCTTTCCACCCAAACCCACTTCTCCTCTCCTCTCCCTCCACTCTCTATTTCAGTCGATAACACCCTCATCCTCCCCGTCTCATCTGCCCGCAACCTCGGAGTCATCTTCGACTCCTCCCTCTCCTTCTCTGCCCATATCCAGCAGACAGCCAAGACCTGTCGCTTCTTTCTCTATAACATCAGCAAAATTCACCCTTTCCGCTCTGAGCACACCACCCGAACTCTCATCCACTCTCTCATTACCTCTCGCCTTGACTACTGCAACCTATCATCTATCCCCCCTTCAATCCGTTCAGAACTCTGCTGCGCGTCTTATCTTCCGCCTACACCAATATGCTCATATCACCCCTCTCCTCAAGTCACTTCACTGGCTTCCAATCAGGTACCGCATACAGTTCAAGCTTCTCCTACTAACCTACAAATGCACTCAATCTGCAGCCCCTCACTACCTCTCTACCCTCATCTCCCCTTACACTCCTACCCGTAACCTCCACTCACAGGACAAATCCCTCCTCTCAGTACCCTTCTCCACCACCGCCAACTCCAGACTCCACCCTTTCTGCCTCGCCTCACCCTATGCTTGGAATAAACTCCCTGAGCCCATACGCCAAGCCTCCTCCCTACCCATCTTCAAATCCTTGCTCAAAGCCCACCTCTTCAATGTCGCTTTCGGCACCTAACCATTGTACCTCTATCCAGGAAATCTAGACTGCCTCAATCTTGATTGACTGCACTTTTTGTCCTTTAGATTGTAAGCTCCTTTGAGCAGGGACTGTCCTTCTTTGTTAATTGTACAGCACTGCGCAACCCTGGTAGCGCTTTAGAAATGTTAAATAGTAAATAGTAGTAGTAGGTGGGGGCAGGCTAGGTAAGGAGCTGGGGGCCCCATCAAACTGGTCTGCACAGGGCCCTGCAATTGCTAAGACCGGCCTTGATGGTTAATGTATGGTATAAATGAATTTATTCTGCTTCTTTCAGTTATCCGGTTGTAAGCTAGGGACCTCCCTACTCTTAGAATTGAGATTAGAATCCTCTTATCTGAAATTCTGGAAGCTGTTGAAAATAGGTCTGCTTGGGAAGTTTCTAATGATATGGCATATATTATTTAGTTTTTAATATAATTTTTTTCTCAATTTTAAGTTTGGAAATGAATGCTTTCCTTCCTAGAGTTCTAGATTTAGTTTTATTGTAATCCACACTAAACCTCTCGGTAAGTTGCGGAATACAAATCCTTGTATCTTATTGCGTTGTATCTTCTTTTTGGGATCTCTTGGGTACTTGACTGGCACTGTTGGAGACAGGGTGCTGGGTTCAATAGACTTGGTCTGACTAACTGTGGCTTTTTTGTGACTTACTATATTGTCAAAATGGTTTACACACAAAGGAATTTGCCTTCTTACCATTTTTATTTTTATCAGTTTTTGTTTGCATTACTGTTTGAATTTATTTACACTTTACATCCATCGAAACTCATGTTGCCTTTCTATCCCTCCCTGGGCTCATCTCTTCTGGAGTTGTCTTCACTTGATAGGATCTTGTAGTTAGGAAACCTAGGAGCCATTCAAGAACCTTCCCTCCGATGCCAATTTTATCAAGTATTTTTTGAGGATTAGATGGCCGACGCACTTGACATATCAAATTGTAGTAGAAGGATGTTTTTTCCATTTGAGATTTCCTTTTTGAAGTTTGCCAAGAGTGCAGTCAGCACTGTTTCAGTACTGTGATCAGGTCTAAAGCCTGACTGGGATGCATGAAGTATAGAGAATTTGTTGATGTATTCAGTTAGCTAGTTGGCCACTATGCCTTCCATTGTTTTGGTCGTTGGAGGTATGGATGCTACTGGCCTATAGTTCGTGGTGTCATTGATGTTTTTCTTGGCATCTTTTGGAATAGGTATGAGTAGTATGTTGCCTATTTTTTGTGGAAAACAGCCTTCTTGAAACATATTAAGTGAGAGGTGAGTTGGTTCATGAATCGGTCCGGGGCATCTTTAAGTGCGTAGTTAGGATATGTGTCTAGTATGCAGTAGGCAGAGGAGAATTTTTTTAATGCTTGTGCAACTATCTCAACTGTGGGTTCTGCAAAGGTTGTCCATGTCCTGTCTGCTGGGGCTTCATCTGGGAGGTGATCAAGTTCATCTGTGAGGTGTTCGAAGTTTGTGTCGTCATATGTTAGGTTCTTTCTTAGGTTTAAGATTTTCTCTTTGAAAAATCTGGCGAGAACATTTGCTAATGGGGGTTCTTCGTTTGTTGTCGTCAAAGATTTGTTGTTTATTAGATTATTTAAGAGTTTGTATAATTGCTTTGTGTCTTTATAGTCTGCACCTACTTATTCTTTGTAGAATTTCATTTTGGCCTGTCTGATTTAGATTTTATATTTGTTTTGTGCTTCCCTCCATGCGGTTTTGTTTGTTTCATTTTTGTTTTTTCCCCAAGCTCATTCAAGTCTTCTGCAGAGGGTTTTATCTGCTTTTAGTTCTTCATTGAACCAGGGGGCTGCTTTGTGCTTCTGTCCAGTTTTTGTTTTCATAGGGGCTATTTTGTCCAGTATGTTAGTGTTCCTTTCATCCCATTCTGATAAGAATTCTTCTGTGTTAGTCATTGGTAACCATTGATCTTCATATATGGCTGCCCAAAATTTGGTTTCATCAATCTTTCCTCTTCACTTGTATGGTTTCCATGTGGGTATAGGCTGGGTTTTTTGTTCTTTCCAGTAGCGGGTCATGTTAAGCTTGTAGTGATTCAGCGAGGGAATTTCTGTCCACTTTGTGTTCTGGATTTTGAAGTTATTGTTCTGTACAAATCTGTAGGCTAGTAGGTCTAAGGCATGGCCTTTGATGTGGGTTGTAGTCAGTGGTGGTCTCTGGAACTACACTGGCTGCCAATCAAAGAACGCATTGCTTTCAAAATCTGCACTATGGTTCACAAAATAATCTACAGTGAAGCCCCGTGATACATGTCAGACTTGATCGACCTACCAACTAGAAACACATTTGAATCAACACGAACGTACCTAAACCTGCACTACCCAAGCTGCAAAGGACTCAAATACAAATCAACTTACGCATCCAGTTTTTCCTACATAAGCACACAACTGTGGAACACATTACCAAAAGCCTTGAAAACTACGTACGACCACCTACACTTCTGGAGAACACTAAAAACTTACCTGTTTAAAAAGGCATACCCTACCAATCCAACATAAATGCCTGATCTCTGCAACACACACACAAAAAAAAAATGTAATGGACATAACACAACCATTTCGTGGCACGATTCTCTTATGTGGTTAAACCACATGAACTTTATCTTACCACAACTTCACTGTGTATTTGTTTACACCGGAGTCTGCAAACGCCTTTCCGGTACTATGTAAACCACATTGAGCCTACAAATAGGTGGGAAAATGTGGGATACAAATGTAACAAATAATAATAATAGTTGGAGGAATTCGTTGCATTCTTTGGAGTTATCTGTTTTCTTGTTGTTGAGATGTAGATTGATGTCACCTATTAACAGTGTATTGGGGTTGGAAATGTATGTGTTTGAGGTGAAATCCATGAGGTTTGTTTGAACCGCTTTCCATGTACCTGGAGTCTATAGAATAGAATGCAGCACAATTGGTTGTGTAGAGTCTGATCTTTGATTTTAAATGAGGTTATTTCCAGTTGCAGAATTATAGATTTTGTTATGATTTCTACCATTAGGAAGAATATGTATATTAGTGCAATTCTTCCGCCTCTTTTTCCTTTTCTGGTCCAGTGTAGGATTTTATAGCCTGGTGGGCATAGGTCCAGAATAATGGGGTCTTCTTTATCATGGATCTATGTCTCGTTAAGGAAAACCAGTCCTTTATAGTTTCTGTTTTGTTTACCACTGATCTGGTGTTGATGTATCCCACTGGTTTGGGTAAGTAGTCGTTATCTGTCAGCACAGTTATTATTTATTATTTATTGCATTTGTATCCCACATTATCCCACCTATTTGCGGGCTCAATGTGACTTACATAGTTTTGTTATGACATTGTCATTCCAGAATATCAGATACAGTTAGTAGTGTGTAGAGTTTAAGTAGGGAAGAAAGAGAGGGAGTGATTAGGCGGGTGATATTAGAAGTGGATTTTCATAACTAGTTGGGTTGGGAAGGTGAATTAGTGGAGCTGTTGGTTCTCGTTGTAGGCCTTGTTGAAGAAGTATGTCTTCAGAGATTTGCGAATTTGTTTCGACAATTGATTTCAGGTCTGTGGGTAGAGCATTTCATATGTGTGTGCTCGTGTAGGAGAAGGTAGAGGCATGCATCAGCTTGTATTTTAGTCCTTTACAGCTGGGGAAGTTCAAATTGAGAAATTTGCGGGATGTTCTTGTGGCGTTTCTGGGAGGTAGGTCCACTAGGTTCAGCATGTAGATCGGGGCGTCTGCGTGGATAATTGTGTGTATAATCGTACATATCTTGAACGCAATGCGTTCTTTAAGTGGGAGCCAGTGCAGTTTCTCTCTTAGGGGTTTTGCACTTTCATATTTAGTTTTTCCAAATATGAGTCTGGCGGCAGTATTCTGGGCTATTTGGAGTTTTTTGATAGTTTGTTCTTTGCAGCCCGCATATAGTGCGTTGCAGTAATCCAGATGGCTTATCACCATTGACTGTACCAGGGTGCAGAAGATGTATCTCGGGAAGAATGGTTTTACTCTTTTGAGTTTCCACATGGTGTGGAACATCTTTTTTGTCGTGTTCTTCACGTGGGTGTCGAGAGTGAGGTTTCGATCAGTAGTGACGCCAAGAATTTTCAGGTTTTGTGAGACTGGAAGAGAGCAGTATGGTGTGCTTATGGTAGAGACGTTTTTTGTGTTATATTGGGAGGTGAGTACAAGACATTGTGTTTTTCCTGCGTTAAGTTTTAGTTGGAATGCATCCGCCCAGGTGTGCATGATTTGGAGGCTTTGGTTGATCTCATTGGTGATTTCATTTAGATCATGTTTGAATGGGATGTAGATTGTGACATCGTCTGCATATATGTAAGGATTGAGGTTTTGATTGGCTAGCAGTTTGGAATAAGGTTGGTGATAGGGGGGATCCTTGGGGTACTCCACATTCGGGTGTCCATGGGGGTGATGTTGGACCAATGGCCCATCTAGCCCAGTATCCTGTTTCCAACAGCGGCCAATCCAGGTCACAAGTACCTGGCAGAAACCCAAATAGTAGCAACATTCCAGGCTACTAATCCCAGGGCAAGCAGTGGCTTCCCCATGTCTGTCTCAATAGCAGATTATGAACTTTTCCTCCAGAACTTGTCCAAACCTTTTTTAAACCCAGATACGCTAACCACTGTTACCACATCCTCTGGCAATGAGTTCTAGAGCTTAACTATTTGCTGAGTGAAAAAATATTTCCTTCTGTTTGTATTAAAAGTATTTCCACATAACTTCATTGAGTTCCCCATTGGACCAGCGATGGGTATGTCTTGGTGTAGTTATGAATATAAGGAAAGCCAGGAGGGGACACTTATTGGTGTAATAGTTCCCGTGGAGATTGCCTCATGGATTCGCTGGTTTGGTTCCTGTTCTTTGCCTGGTTTATCCTGTAATTTCCTGATTCCTGTTTGAGTCTTGATAGTACAGCGATACTTCTTGGTTCCTGACCCATGCCTGGTTCATGTACTGCTCTGTTCGTTCCTATCTGGGTCTTGCTTGGGTTGCCTCTGATACACGTACAGAAAGCCCTGCGGGACATTTGCCTAAAAGTTCTGAACTGAAAACTCAGGTAAACATTTATTTATTTATTTCTAAAACTTATAGACCATGCAATCTAAAATTCTCAGTGGTTTACGATTACACATACAATTAATACATCAAACTAGAAAAACATTAATCAGATCACATTGACTACAATAATATAGTACAAGATTAGTCTCTTCAAGGTACTTCAATTCTTATGCACCATCTATCCATCAATTATCTGTAATAAAGGCACTTTGAAAGAAATAAGTTTTCAGTGACTTTTTAATTGAAACAGTTTTTATTGAGAACCAAAGTCAGCTTTTAAAAACAAGAAAACACCAGTGAGCTACATACAGTATCATTAGTTAATAACAAATTTAAGGCAATGAAAACTGGAACCTGGTTCTGGGTTGTGATAAATACTTCCAGCCCAATTCTATAGATTATTCAACCACCCCCTCCCTTAGTCCATATACAACCTATACCTTTTGTAAATATGATCATTATACTTCATCAGTAAAGTGCATTTCCACTCCATTTAACAATGTGTTGATGGTCGTCTTACAAATTTAACTGATAACAGAGATATAACAACCTCTCTCTTCCCATTACCCCTAAACCTTCCCCTCTCTGTCTAGAAGCAATATAACTTAACAATCTTATCACTATAATTTCCACTTTTCCTCCTTCCTCTTATGCATCCCAAGAGGAATCCTTTCTTTTTATACCCATCCTCCCTCCAAGGATTGCCCCAGCCCCAGGCCAACACTGATCCATCCCATATACAATCTGAGAATAAGTAGACAATAAACATATTGTTTCCATCCATCTTGTTTTATCATATCCCAACGTGTAGCCCTACCTCCCCCCACCCCAACTTCACCCACCCAACCCTCCCTTATACCCCAGAGGAATCCTTTCTTTTTATACCCATCCTCCCTCCAAGGATTGCCCCAGCCCCAGGCCAACACTGATCCATCCCATATACAATCTGAGAATAAGTAGACAATAAACATATTGTTTCCATCCATCTTGTTTTATCATATCCCAACGTGTAGCCCTACCTCCCCCACCCCAACTTCACCCACTCAACCCTCCCTTATACCCCACCTTTACTCCAAAAGTACAACATTGTCAGGTTTTCAGCATGGGTTATTAGAATCCACCTATATCATTGAGGATAAGACTCCAAACTCTTACAGGAAGTGCTTGTATGTAGCTCTCCCAAACTTTCAGGAAACACTTCTTCTTTCTAAATATCAACTTCTTAGGCTGATGTAATTCTAACATCATAAGTGAGTGCATTCTATTTCTCCAGAATCATTGTGAAGGGGGGGGGGGGGGTCCCTATCTATCCAATGACATAATATACTTTTTCCCCCCACTAACTGCTTTGTAAACAGGTAATCTGGGGTTCCTCCCTTGTATCCCCAGGAGATCAGTCTTCCCAAACAAAGTGGGTCCTGTTTAATCGTCTGCCCAACATGAATTCAAGATAATTAAATATTTCACCCCAAAAGGAACATATAGATGAACATTCCCATAGAGCATTGAAAAAGTGTTGGCATTTAACACATATTGAAGATTGCACGTTCCTTGCTTGAACTGCCTGTGTTTGAGAATAATAAGCTCTATGTATAATTCTAAATTGACATTCCAGGAGATCCGCACCATGAACAGCCTTAGGGATATGATTAAGTAGGGACCTAATATCGATAGCATGAACTCCCAATCCCAAGTCCTTCGGAGGAAGGGAACAGGACAATATGACATAAAGCTTTGTGGAAGAAGGAGATCTGACCCCGGTCCAGATGTTCCTCCCCGAAAAGTTAATTCAAATGAGCCCTTATGTGCTTCTCAAGAGCTCTGCAATCCAATGATCTAATATAATGGACTACTTGTATATAAGCAAACGTCTCCTCCTGATACAGATTGGTAATCTTTCTCTGTAAGTTGCATAGGGTATTAAAGATCCACCCTCCTCTAAAAATGGCCCACTGGGGTAAAAGCCCCACATAGACCAATTTAATCCTTGAATCCATACCTGGGGGAATGCCCCCAACAGAACATTAAATAATGTCAAAGATATTGTAGGGGTTTTAGCAGAACACTATGGGCCCTGTTTACTAAGGTGCGCTGGTGTTTTTAGCACGCACTAAAAATTAGCACATGCTAACGCTAGAGACACCCTCTAGTGTTAGTGCGTGCTAATTTTTATCGTGCGTTAAAAACGCTAGCATGCCTTAGTAAACAGGGCCTATAGTGTTTTGCTAAAACATGTTTTGTTAAAATGCTAGGGTGGAGCTTAGTAAACAGGGCCCTATATTTCAACTCTGGGGGTAATTGAGCAGTTGTTGCATGCAGTAAACATACAAAATCCCAGAGGGCAAAAAGAGCTTGTTCAAAGAGAAGTGGAGTATATGCTTCACTCTCTCTTATCAAATCACTAAGATGTCGAAGCATACAAGCTTCATTATAAATTACCAAATTCTGCAGTCTTTAACCACCCTGGCTCCAGGGCTCTACAATTGTCTGAGCTGCAATTTAAGTTTTCAATGACTTTTTAACCTGATCTAATTTCCTAATTGTTCTCAAAGACAAAGGTAGACTATTCCACAATTTAGGCCCAGCAACATAAAAAATTGATCTATATTTTTCCAAGTGAATTGACCGAAAGGAGGGCACATCCAGTACACTCCGTGAAGTAGATCTCAAAGGTCTGTTTGGTTTATGCAAATGTAGCTTAGCAGATATCACACAGGACATTAAATCCATTAACAACTTAAAACCTTCCACCTTGTTTTGTTTACAAGTTAATGAAATTTTTCCCTTTCAGGAAAGAAACTGACTTGGATAAGGAGCAATATCCTATGAGTTTCAATAGCTGGCACCTAGGCTGTATCCTTAATACTATAAACCAAACCTAACTGGGCAGACTGGATGGGCAGGTTGATCTTTATCTGCAAACTTCAGAATATGTGCAACCTTTTGACTGCTTTTCCCTGCAAATTAAATCTGGCTCTAAAAAAACAATACATAACATGTATAGCATGTATAACTAACAGCATGTTGCTTCTTTTAATAGATTGAAAAGAATAACAGAAAAAAAATGCCTGATTTGCCATTAGTCCCTGGCTGTCCCAAAGAAGATGAGAGTGATTTGCTTAGTAAGTATCTTTATCATCAGTTCAATATTTCTCATGAAATTTGTCTTAGCTTTATTTATTTATTTGTCACAATTGTGACTGTATTCCATGCCTACACTCACCTTGCCCCCAGGTGACCGGGCCCCGTGATTGCTGTGGACTGTTTTTTCCTGTTTCTCAGACATCTTCCAGGTTCCATTTCGGTCCTGATGTTCCAGCACTCCAGACTTGCCCCGGTGTTTCTGCGCCAAGCCTCACCTGTGGCCTCATGTGTAATTGCCTTTATTAAGCTCCTGAGTATTGTCAGACTTACCTTTGCAACAGAGGTCTTCAGATGTGCTTTCATCTGTGAGTGCTTGTTGCAGTTCTAGCTCTGCTAGTCCCTTTCTTGTTTGTATTAGCTTTTGTTCCTTACTGTTTGTATCTGTCTTGTTTGTCTTCAGCTCTGTTTCCTTTCTGGTTGGAGTTGCCCTGCGTGTCTTTAGCTTCTGCTCCTTACTGTTGTATCAGCCCTGCATGTCTTTAGCTTCTATTCCTTGCTGTGTGTCTCTGCCCTGTCTATCTCCAGATTTAGTTCCCTCCCTGCTTGTGTCTACCTTGTTTGAAACTCCTGAGTCCAGCCAAGCCAAGTCTGTTCCAGCATTTGGTTCCAGTCCAGTCCAGCCAAGCCAAGTCCGTTCCAGCATTGGGTTCCAGTCCAGCCAAGTCTGTTCTAGCATTTGGTTCCAGTCCAGCCAAGCCATGATCAAAAGGACCCCATAATCCCCCCAGGATATAAAATCGCTCACTGGACCAGAAAGGAAAAGAGAAGTGGAGGCATAGCCATAGGCACCCGGTATAAGAGGCTTGGAGAGGCTTAGCCTCCCCTGCTGTGCTCTGAGGGGTTTAAATTGTTGATTTACCTCCATCCTCACAGCAGGAACTGCAGTGAAAGCCCTCTAGCCTTGTGTAACCAGTTGTAGAAATTGGTTTATGGTTTGTTTACCTTACTGCTGGGAGAGCAAGGGGGGGGGGGGGGTTGGCTGGAGGTGTCCTGGGTTGCCAAGGAGATATTTAACGAGGATGACTTCCTGACCTGCACTGAGGACAGATAGCAGCAGAATCGGATACTGGGCCAGCATGATCAGAAAAAGTCACCAGACAACAAAGGTAGAAAAGATCATTTTATTTTCATTATAGTGTTTGGAATATGTCCACTTTGAGAATCAGGTGCTCAACATTAAAAGTTTATATTTATTTACTTATTTATGGCATTTTATCCCACATTAAACATGAATTAGGGTGTTTTGTGGCTCTACATGAGAATTGTGATGATATGATCCCTTGTTTCATATTGTTGACGGTCTGCATTTTCCGTATGGGTGGTATATTGGTGTATTAGGTTCTGCCCAGTGTAATATTTATGGTACAGTAAGGTTCTGAGTGTGTTTTTGTACAAAGTTGTGCATAGTGTTTTGCAGTTGAGTGATTGTGCTTAGAATATGCTTTGAGCAACCACTTTATTCTTTGACATATTATACATATCTAATATCTAAATTTAATAAAAGGTATTAATTGTGACTTTTATTTTTTTTCTGTGTGTTATCAGACAATTATGGATTTAAGCTCCACCCCTGGCCCCACCCCTAACCCCACCCCCTTTAGCCTCCCCAAACAGTTGGGCCACCGACCGCCTATGGGCATAGCAATCTATCGATTCCAGTTTACCACCGAATCCACTACCGAGTCCATAACACCCTAACTTGAAATTGCTTCAATCAGAATCCACAACAAAACCCTGCTTGATCACCTGACTTGTGTCCTGTTTTATAGACCACCAAGTAATTGGAACGAAGGCCAGACAATCTTCACTGATTTCATTTCAAGCACATGTGCGACCAATGCCAATATACTAATACTAGGAGACATCAGCCTTCACCTAGAAGACCCAAACTCCACTAACGCACGAGAATGTAAGGAATTCCTCCACTCATGGGATCTCAAATGGCCACAAATGCAAATAACCCATGTCAAAGGGCATACACTCGACCTCATCTCACACAAACTGTCAACAGACCAGAACCTAAAAATAACAGATATTAAATGGACAGAAACACCATGGACCGATCACTACAAACTAAACCTATCACTAAAATGGCGGAAGAAGGGCTCATACCGCACACAAGAACACACAACCTACAGCACCAGAGGCCAAATAGACCCGGAAACATTCTGACTACAGATATACAATAACAAATGGACAGCAGAAACGGACTCCACAAACTACCTCACAGAATAGGATAAAAGATGCAGAAGCATACTAGACGAAATGGCACCCCTACGAACAAGAACCTCATGTAGGCATAACTCTATACCATGGTTCAACGATGAACTGAAAAAAGGTATACCCTACCGACCCTACATAAATACCTGAACCCTGCAACACTACGGAACCAAAGCACATAATGGACATAACGAAACTCTTCCTCTATACGATTCCCTAATATGTTTGTCCCACATGAACCTTATTCTACCACAACATCACTGTGTAACTGTTTATACCGGAATTGGCGAACGCCGTTACGGTACTATGTAAGCCACATTGAGCCTGCAAATAGGTGGGAAAATGTGGGATACAAATGCAATAAATAAATAAAATAAATTTTGTTCGTTGGGCACGTGTAGGTGCCTACCCAGCTTATTTTCGAAAGAGAAGGCCAGCCATCTTCCGACACAAATCGGGAGATGGCCGCCCATCCGGTGAAATCAGCATAATCGAAAGCCGATTTTGGCCGGCTTCAACTGCAGTCTGTCGCGGAGCCAGCCAAACTTCAAGGGGGCGTGTCGGCAGGGTACAGAAGGTGGGACGGGGGCATGCTTAAGAGATGGCCGGCTTCGCCTGATAATGGAAAAAAGAAAGCCGGCCCTGATGAGCATTTGGCTGACTTTACTTGATCCCTTTTTTTTTTCATGACCAAGCCTTGAAAAGGTGCCCCAACTGACCAGATGACCACTGGAGGGAATCGGGAATGACCTCCCCTTACTCCCCCAGTGGTCACCAACCCCCTCCCACCCAAAAAAAACAAAACAAAACATTTTTTTGCCAGCCTCTATGCCAGCTTCAAATGTCATACCCAGCTCTATGACAGCAGTATGCAGGTCCCTGGAGCAGTTTTAGTGGGTGCAGTGCACTTCAGCCAGGTGGACCCAGGTCCATCCCCCCCTTCCTGTTACACTTGTGGTGGTAAGTGTTGAGCCCTCCAACCCCCCCCCCCTAAAACCCACTGTACCCACATGTAGGTGCCCCCCCCCGCACCCCTAAGGGCTATGGTAGTGGTATACGGTTGTGGGTAGTGGGTTTTGGGGGCTCAGCACCCAAGGTAAGGGAGGTATGCATCTGGGAGCTATTTTTTTTTAATTTTTAGAAGTGCCCCCTAGGGTGCCCGGTTGGTGTCCTGGCATGTCAGGGGGACCAGTGCGCTACAAATGCTGGTTCCTCCCACGACCAAATGCCTTGGATTTGGCCGGGTTTGAGATGGCTGGCCTCGGTTTCCATTATTGGTGAAAACCGATGCCGGCCATCTCAAACCCGGCCATGTTTGAGATTTGGCCGGCCCCAACCGTATTATCGAAACGAAAGATGGCCGGCCATCTTTTTCAATAATACGGTTCAGGACCGCTTTTTGTGGTGCCAGCCATCTAGATGGGCGGCGCTGTTCGATTATGCCCCTCCACATGGCTTAGTGAAAGGGCCCCTAGGTGAATAAGGGCAGAAGGGGTGTAGAACGTAAAAATATGAATTCAAAGGAATGTAAAGATAGATTAGAATTTAAAGAGATGATGTGTATATTTTGAATAATGTAGGCAGGAACCGTTAACCTTTTCTACATATCTTTTGCATGAAACTTTTGACCAGTGTTTTGGAATACATCTGAAAGAATAGATTTTTTGTTTCTGAAACTTATGCCTCAGAAAATGTTAGTCTAGAGTGAGATGCCACCACCCTGAGTTGTATTTTGAAATGGAAGAGAACATATTTTAACCTTTTTTTTTTTCTTACTGTTTTCTCATAGAGTGAAAAAAGATGGTTTATTTAAGCTCCATTTTTCAATTGTTCACCAAACATTTACAAGTTTTAAATGTACCAACATATGTTTTGTAGGATGTTATAAGTTTGGGTTGGCATGCTGCAGTAATCTTTTTGGCTCTGGGCATCTCCAGAGATGAATAAAATGTGTATACATTTTTAGGTGACTCAGTCTTTGTAGAGTGGTCAGTGTGAATCTACTAAGTGATATAAATGACGCCTCTGTAGAATGCCTCAAATATGTTTCTATAGCTATGATGAATATTTACCTAATATGCTGACTATGCTTTTCCAACAGTTGCTATTTGGGTAGCACAAGACCTCTAAGAATATGATTTAAATAATCTCTCTGTTCAGATAAATTTCTTGCTTATATACTTTTTAGTCTGGCCTTAAGAATGTTTGAATATACTATTACTACTGCTAATCATTCTATAGCACTACTAGATGACTGCAGCCCTGTACACAAATATGTAAGAGATAATCCCTGCTTGACAGAGTTTACAGTCGTCTATTCAAGACAGAACAAAAAAGGGATTATAGATTATGGGTGCAATTCTATAAGGGTCACCCAAATTTGACAGAGGCACTGACTACCCAGTTCACGGAGTACCCAGATTCCATTATAGAATAGAGAGCAGGGGCGTAGCCAGACTTCGGCGGGAGGGGGGTCCAGAGCCTGAGGTGAGGGGGCACATTTTAGCCCCCCCGGCACCGCCGACCCCCCCACCGCCGCCACCACCAACTTTGACCCCCCCTGCCGACGACCCTCTCGACCCCCCCCTTCCACCGCCAACCCTCCCTCGCCGGCGGCGGTTATCTTTACTGGCGGGGGACCCCAACCCCCACCAGCTGAGGTCCTCTTCTTCTGGTGCAAGGCTTCGTTCTGTTTCTGTAAGTCTGACTCCTGCACGTTGTAAGTGCAGGACGTCAGACTCACAGAAACAGAACGAAGCCTTGCGCCGGAAGAAGAGGACCTCAGCTGGCGGGGGTTGGGGTCCCCCGCCAGCAAAGGTAGCCAACGGCGGTGGCAGGGGAGGGTTGGTGGCAGGAGGGGGGATCGAGAGGGTCGTTGGCAGGGGGGTCCAGGGCCAAATCTATGGGGGCCCAGGCCCCCTTGGCCCCACGTAGCTACGCCACTGATAAGAGAGTAAGTGGGCATTTGTGTGCCAACATTTAGGCACTGTCACTTATGCCATGTAAAAGACAGGCATAAATGCTAGTGTGTACATGTTGTACTTTAACACATCACTTCTAGTATTCTATAAATTACACACCTAAATGTGGGACCTGCTCATGCCTCACTCATGCTCCACCTACATATATTCCCCCCTTACAGTTGAACACTGAGGGAGATTCTATATATAGCACCTAAAAAATCCGTGTGGAAAACATTGCCGACTAAACATATTCAATAGGCGGTATCAAGAATTAGGCGCGGTATATAGAATACGCTTAGTTGATATCCCAGTGCCTAAAACTATGTGCCTCCATTTACACTAGATTTATGCGCACTGGGCCATATTCTGTAACTATGCATGTAAATTTTGGAATGCCCATGAAACACCCATTTCCCCACCCATAACCATGACCCTTTTTGCCTGCGCATGTTAGAAGTTAGGCGCACTGCCTTACAGAATATGCTTTGCGTGTGCATAAATTCTAATTATTGCAATTAGTGCTCATTATTGCTTAAGTGCTGTTATCAGTGCTGATTAGCTTGTTAAGCCAAATAAGTTAAGCTCACTGTTTATAGAATTCATCTGGATTTCTGGGCGTGCTATCTAGAATCTAGGGGTATGTGAGCTTAACGCCTGACCAACACTTATGTGCAAGAATGTTATATTCATATATGTAAGTGCTAGTATTCTATAATCTTAGTAACAGTGGCGTAGGAAGAGGGGGGCGGTGGGGCAGTCCGCCCCGGGTGCACGCCGCTGGGGGGGGGGGGGGGGGGGGGGGGTGTCAGCTCCGCTGGTTCCCTGCTCTCTTTGCCCCGGAACAGGTTACTTCCTGTTCCGGGGCAGAGAGAGCAGGGAACCAGCGGAGCCGACGCAGCTCCCAGCGATATGCACTCGGGGCGGAGCGGCCCACCCACCCGTCCTCTTTCGTATGCCAGTGGTAAGAATGCATTGCGGGGGGGGGGGGGTGCGCCGTGCTGCACCCGGGGAGGGGGTGCGCAGTGGCGACCCGCCCCGGGTGTCAGCCACCCTCGCTACGGCACTGCTTAGTAATCTAGGTGCTGAGATTATAGAATTAGGTGGTATAAGGGCTATTCTGTAATAGGGTGTTTTACATTTACATGCCAGTTTTATACATAAATGTACAGACAACCAGCACTTTTGCAGGTAAGTTTACAACTTATGTGCTTAAGGGGCAGCAGAATGTCTAAGTGCTATCTTGCCTAAATGCATGGGATGGAGGAGTGTCATAAGGTTGGAGCATAGGAGGGGCAGGGCAGAGCTGCAACTTACGTGTGCAACTTGAAGACTATGTAAATTACATGCACCTTTTGCCACGTTTATACGATTGCAATTGCTCCATGTCTATGGCTGGTGTAATTGCAGGCTTGTAAGTGTAAGGCGTGTCAATGCCTGCTTACACTAGTATTCTATTACAGAATCTGGGTGCCCAGATGCCTTATAGAAAAGGCTCTCGCCATGCAGTATTAGGATGCCTAAAAGGAGGCACCCACTTATAGAATTGCCCTCTACGGAGGCAATTTTATAAAGTACATGCTTATAGGCCGATTATGCACCTAAATCTTTAGAATAATGGCATATACAAGCGTATGTGTGCATATATGCATGTAAATGGCAACATTTTGCCTAAGTGCCATTCTCTAAATGCATGTATAGTCCATATTGTACAGATAAGTGTATAAATAGGCAGAGTTATAGCTAGTAACTTATATAATACTATTCACATCTCTGGCATTTAGTTTTATGATTTATTTTGCTCTTCTCTGTTTCTTATTTGTTAGGACAGTGGTTCCCAAACCTGATCCTGGAGGCACCCCAGCTAGTCAGGTTTTGAGGATATCCACAATGAATATTCATGAGAGAGATTTGCATACAGTGGAGGCAGTGCATGCAGATCTGTTTCATTGTGGATATCCTGAAAACTTAACTTGATGGGATGCCTCCAGGACCAGGTTTGAGAACCACTGTGTTAGGGTAAACTGTATTTTCTATATTGTAAATTTCTCGGTTGGCCCAGCTGAAGGGTATATAAAGACTTTCATTAACTTAAACTCGTATATAAAAACTTTAAATATCTAGACAGCTGTTCATTTGACTGCTTATTTGTCTAATGGAGTGTTTCTTTATACTTGTCTGTAGAAGATCCTGCCATACGTCAAGCTTTGGCTCCACTGGAAAACATCACAAAAACTGTTAAAGACTTTCAGACTCAATATGAATTATCTATCACTGGTGAGCTATGGTATTTTTTAAAATTAATTCTGAAAATATAAGGTATTTTGATATTTGACATGAAAATATTCTTATCTTGCTTATTGGATATTTTAAATATAATGGATATTTCATTCAAAATGGCCGCCGAGAGTTGAAGTCTTGCGAGGCCACTTCAACTCTTGGCAGCCATTTTGAATCCCGAGACCGTCACAGCAACAGTATGCAGGGCAAGGGCAGCGCTCCGGGCAGGAAAGTGGGGGCTCTTTCCTGCCCCGAAGAGGTCACTAGACCACCAGGAAAGTAGATAGTAAGGAAGGGAAGGCTAGGATAGGCCCTCCGCCCGCCCGCCCGCCCGTTTGTCCAGAAATCCGGACAAATGGGCGGACTGGCAAAACCCGTCCGGACGCCCGCACATGTCCTCAAAAAGAGGACATGTCTGCGTAAATCCGGACATATGGTAACCCTAGCTCTGGGGCCCCCTTCCCAGTTTCTGCCTGGGGCCCCTGCTTATCTAATACCAGCCCTGGTTGCAGCGTGATTTATTCACATCAAAATATATGAACCTCTTCTGAAATTGTGACTTCATAACTACCAAATAGGTCTGCAATATTTGCAAATTCATATGTGTCAGCTATTTAGGTGTACGTTTCTTTGTGCTAAAATTCTCAAATGGGCCACATTTTGAAGTCAGGTAGGTCACATATTAGATACTCCTGCTCTCTATGTATAACTTGCATTAATTTGTATAAATGTATTAGTGCATGTTTTTAAATGAGATCCCTTGAGAAGGGCAACAAATAACATAAAGAAGATGGAACTGCTTCCTTATGAAGAAATGCTATACAACCTAGGACTTGGAGATCAGAGAGTATATTATTTTTTTAAATTTTTGTTACATTTGTACCCCACGCTTTCCCACTCATGGCAGGCTCAATGCCGCTTACATGGGTAATGGAGGTTTAAGTGACTTGCCCAGAGTCACAAGGAGCTGCCTGTGCCTGAAGTGGGAATCGAACTCAGTTCCTCAGTTCCCCAGGACCATCCACCACCCTAACCACTAGGCCACTCCTCCACTCTATTATAAAGCTACATTTTTCAGCCTAGCACTCAGGGCATTCCTAGCCAGTCAGGTGTTCAGGAAATCCCTAATGAATATTCAAGACAGAGATCTGCATACTGCGCTTCCTTTATATTTAAATCTCATACATATTTATTATATGTATTGACTACTGCAATGGTACATTAGCAGGGTGTAAGGGCTTTGTTTTGAGAAAACTACAGATTGTCCAAAATACCGCAGCGAGACTTGTCTTCAATAAGGCCCGGTTCGACAGCGCGAAGCCTCTTCTTGCTAAACTTCACTGGCTTCCAATCAAGGAGCGCATTGAATTCAAAATTTGCACCATGGTTCACAAGATCATCAACGGGGATGTCCCAAGTTTCATGCTGAATATGATTGACTTGCCAGCCAGAAATGCTGACCCATCATTAAGATTATATCTCACCCTGCACTACCCCAGCTGGAAAGGCTGTAAGCATGGATCTATTCAGGCGTCAAGCTTTCCCTTCATCAGTGCGCAACTATGGAATGCACTTCCTAGAGACATAACCAGTCAGAGAGACTATCTTACCTTTCGCAAGGCACTAAAAACACATCTGTTTACCAAAGCATTTTCTCCGGGAACAATGTAGGACTATAGCCTCTGCCAGCTGGCATACAAGGATCCTGTTTAGTCCTATTCTTATGTACGGTTATATGTAAAGTATCCTTTCTTTTTTGCTCTTCTACTCTACTATTCTCATTTGTATCTGATATCGCCCGGAGTTCTCTCTCTCTCTCCGGTTTATGTAAGCCACATTGAGCCTGCATGTTTGTGGGGATAATGTGGGGTATAAATAAATAATAAATATCCAGGACAACTGACTGTCTGGTACAGTCCAGTGGCGTACCTAGGGTATTTGACACCCGGGGCTGGTTATTTTTTTAACATCCCCGTCCAAAATCCAGTACTAGGCATACCGAGAATACAAAACACTCTGAACCTATAGAGCAATTCTACCATACCAGAAGCAATAATTTCTATGAGTCACACAAGGGTGCACCTAGGAAAAGGAAGCACCTTAAACACTGCAGTGAGCACTAGAACATCAATTCACCTATTAAAAAATGAAGATCGTAGATCCTGCACAGTCAATGCCAACTGAAAGCCTTGTCTTTTTCACAGACACAGATACACCCTAATCCACTATAGAATAAGTAACCATAACCTTTCTATTTAGACAAAAATTAAACTGAACCCCCAAGAAGCCAGACTCTGCATACAATGCAACAACACAGAAACAGAAAATGTCCCCTAGTACTGTGCAAAATATAAAGATAGCAGATGTAAATTTCACCACTTTACAAATTAACAAATAGAAATAAAACAAATATAGAAAATAAAATAATACCATTTTATTGGAGTAATACATTTAGCTTTCAGAGGCCAAAACCTCCTTCCTCAGGTCATTACAGTATACTGTTGTTACAGTATCCTATCCTGGCCTGAGGAAGGGGTTTTGTTCTCCGATTAGTCAAAATGTATTAAAATTAGTCCAATAAAAAGATTACCTTATTTCCATGTTCTATTTATAAATGTTTATTAACATAGCTACAATACTACTTTATCCTAAAGCAAAAAAAGAAAAAAATATTTACAGTTTGTTGTCTCTGGTTTCTACTTTCCTCATCTTCTCTTCACTCTCTCCTTTCCATCCAACATCTGCCTTCTCTCTCTCCCTGCCACTGCCATCCAGTGTCTGCCCTCTCTCTCCTGTTCCCTCCATCCACCTTCTGCCTTCTCTCTTCCTTCCATCCACCATCTGCCCTCTATCTCTGCTCCTTCCATCCACCATCTGCCCTCTATCTCTGCCCCTTCCATCCACCATCTGCCTCTGTCTGCCCTCTCCCTCCCCCTTCCAACCAATGTCTGCTCTCTTTCTCTCTTCCATCCACTGTCTGCCCTTTCTCTCTGCCCCTTCCATCCACCATTTGCCCTCCCTCTCCCATCCGTCCAGGGTGTGCCCTCCCTCTTTCTCCCTTCCATCCAGGATCTGTCCCCTCTTTTCAGCCCCCAGTTCCAGCCCCATTATCCCACCACTCCCCAGTTTCAGCTTAGTTTCAGTCCCAGCCCTTTTCTCCCACCAGTCCCTGAACTTCAGCCCCAGCCAACTTCTCCTTGTCTCCTTTTCAGCCCCCAGTCCCCACAGTTTTAGCCCCTTTCCAGCCTCCAGTTCCAGAACTAGCCCCCTTATCCCACCTACCCTCCTTTTCAAACCCCAGTTCCAGTCCCCTTCATCCACCTGCCTTGCATTATGCCCCCCCCCCCGACCCAGTCCCCACTTGCCTACCCTCAGCTCCCTCGACAGCCCCCTTCTCTCTGCCACCCGGCTCCCTGCAAAGTATTTTAAAAACATCTGAATTGGCAGCACAGTGCCAGCGTGCGGCGCCGCGCATCCGCCTGTGAAAGAAGCAGATCCAATAGGAGAGACTTTTTGGCTCCTCGAAGACCAGTCCATCGGACTTTGGCATTGGAAGCATTGACCTTGATGGCTGCTAAGACTTCATCAAACACTGGGAGTGCACCAGCATAGAGGAGGTTTCCACCTTTCTCAACATTGGATGCTGAAAGTATTAAATTTTAACTGCCATATAAAATGATATTGCTGAAGGGCTCTCTGGTAAGGTTTGCCTCTTTGCAGAAGATACCAAAATCTGCAATAGGGTAGACACCCCTGATGTGCATAACATGAAGAAGGACTTAGCGAAGCTAGAGGAATGGTCTGGAATTTGGCAGCTAAGATTTAATGCAAGAAAAATGCAGGGTCATGCATTTGGGCTGCAAAAACCCAAGGGAATGGTACAGTTTAGGGGGTGAATAACTTTTGTGTACGAAAGAGGAGCGGGGCTTGGATGTGATTTGTATGTGATGATCTTAAAGTGGCCACACAGGTAGAAAAGGTGACTGTGAGCTCCTATTTTGCCTTGTATTGTAAATTGTGCTTGTCATTAGGCTGCAAGCTCTTGTTTTAACTTTGTATTGAAAATCAATAAAAGAAAGTAAACTGAAAAAAAAAAGAAAAGGTGACAGTGAAAGCTAGAAGGATGCTTGGGTGCATAGGGAGAGGAATGGCCAGAGTCTGTATAAGACCTCTGGTGAGACCTAATGTAGAATATTGTATACAATTCTGGATACTGCACCTTCAAAAAAATATAAACAGAATAGAGTCTGTCCAGAAGGCAGCTAGGTCTTCATAATAAAGTGTATGGGAAGAAAGGCAGGAGAGGGGAGATAGAGAAATTTAAATACCTATGTGGCATAAATGCACAGAAGGCGAGTCTATTTTAATTGAAAGGAAGCTCTGGAACGAGGGGCATAGGATGAAGGTGAAAGGGGATAGACTCAGAAGTAACCTAAGGAAATTCTTCTGCATGGAAAGGGTGGTGAATTCATTGAGCAGCCTCCAGGTGGAAGTGGTAGAGGCAAAAACAGTATCTGAATTCAAGAGAGCTGGAGACAAGTACATAGGATCTCTAAGGGAGTGATAGGGAGAATAGGTGGCATAGATGGACAGACTGGATAGGCCATATGGCCTCTATCTGCCTATATTTTTCTATGTTTCTATGATTTCTGTGCTAGCTGTCCTGGGTCAGGGTGGGGTTTAGCTGGTATTTTGCCATTATCCTCTAGCCCTGCAGTCACCACAATAAATAAGTTATTTTATTGAAGGGACATGGGGGAGCAGAGGGAGTTTTGACAGTATGTGACATCATGGTCAGAAAAATTTTGTAATGGGGAAGACCTATAGTCAAGTTTCAAACTGAAAGAGAAATGGAGAGGAACATCATGCTCCTTTTTCACAGAGACAAAACAATCATCATGCTTGGGTATGGGTGTTATGAATAGGCCAGGTTGGACTGGAAGAGATATGACTGTAGTATAGAAAGGCTGTAGGTGGGAGGGAGGGAGGGAAGAGAAGAAAAGAAAAGAAAAGAAAAGTGAGGTGGAGTAAATTGGTGGGGATGAGGTTGGGTTTGGGAGGAAGAGAGACTAGTGGAACCAGGGGTGTATCTGGACTCGGGCGGTAGAGGGGGCCAGAGCCAGAGGGAGGGGGCACATTTTAGCCCCCCCCCCAGCACCACCGACCCCCCCCCCCCGCCATTGCCAGCTAAACTACACAGTACGAAGGATCCTAAAGGCACCTTCTAGGATCCCTGTCCAGTAGTATAATCGCTATCATGCAGTACTATAACGGCCGACAAAAAGCAGAGATCTCACCTGTGCTGAGAATCAGAATCGCTAACACATGGAAGCAGCGAAAGCTGCCGCGCGGTGACTCATCCCTTGAACCAGAGTTAGAAGCAAATACTACATTCAGACGTTTTACTTTCTTGTTATTTTTATATTTCAACATTTTTATTGATTCCACAACATGACAACAGCACGCAAAGTCGTTTTACAGTGCATTGTAAACATAACATAAACTTCTGATTAAACACTGTGATTCTTATCCTCATCAATCAGTTTTTAAACCTTTTCTCCCCCCCTCCCCTGTACCCTCGCCCCCACCAAGCTTAACATTCATCTGCCCCATGATTCCTGCTCCAAAGATCCTGTTGACAATACACCTCCTCTGGACATCAGCAGTACACCATTGCACTGGTTCTTGGTTTCCCCTATTTTGCCCAGCTTTATGATTCAACAGAAACCATTTCCCATGTCCTAATAATGTATAAATTTATGTTCAATAATAAGAAGTCTTGCACTACCGCTCATACCTTTCCCCCCTTCCCCCCCGATCCCCCCCTCCCTCTCTATACCCCCATCTACCCTCCCCCTCCATTCCCTCAATGCAACGCCCGAAGTATCTACTTTCTTGTTATTTTTATCTTTTAACGGCGCTCTTTCTAAAATAAATGCAAATGAATATCGCCGAGCTCCAAAACCCTAGTAACGTGATGAGCCCCGTGTCGGATGCAGCAGGGTCTGTAATGAAGTGGCTTAGCCCCAGTCCAAGTACCTCCAAGGATAAGCTCAAGCGGCAGACCGTATTTTGCAGAAAGAATATTTCCGTTGGTTACACTAGTGAATGGAACGTTCCCGCTCCCAGAGTTCAGCCGCATGGTAAAAGTGAAAGCAATTCCCGCGAGCTACAGAGAAGGGGGAAGGGGGTGGATTACCTCTCCCATCATTGTCAGAGTGAGACTGAATGTCCTATTCACAAAATGCACTGAACTAAATAAATCAAACTACTGGCAATTCCACATTTTAAATAAGTATCATTGGAGCCAGGCCTTTGCTGGCGGGGGACCCCAACCCCTCGCCAGCCGAGGTCCTCTCTTCCATTGCAGGCTGCAAGTTGCTAAGCTTCCTGTTCTTCTGAGTCTGACATCCTGCACGTACAACGCGCAGGACGTCAGACTCAGAAGAACAGGAAGCTTTGCAACTTGCAGCCTGCAACGGAAGAGAGGAGCTTGGCTGGCGGGGGGGTTGGTGTCCCCCGCCAGCAAAGATCAGCGACGGGTTGGCGGCGGTAGGGGGGTCCAGGCCAAAATCTGCGGGGGCCCAGGCCCCTGTGGCCCCACGTAGATACGCCCCTGAGTGGAACATTCAGGGCTTCTTTTACAAAGCTGCGCTACTGATTCTCGGTGTGGCAAATGAGAGAAAGCCCGTTCAATTCCCATGAGCTTCCTCTCATTTGCTGTGCGGGAATCGCTAGCACGGCTTTGTAAAAGAAGCCCTCAGTGCTTCCCTAGCTCTTCTTTTAGCCACGCGTTCTCCCAGTGTGTGCACTACATGCTGTGCTCTGCATCCAAATGTGGCCTGGCTATACTGTTTTTCTTTTTACAGACATGGTAACGTGTGCTGAGTTGAGTACCCCCAATCATTTTGAAAAGTTGGTACCTATGGTGCAATCATGATGTCACCAGTAAGTAATCTTATTACCCAGTTGATTTTCACCAGATCTTTGTTAAACTACTTGGAGAAAATCTTCAAATGCAGGGTACATTGGTTGAGAAACCCTCTATTGCATCCTTTATTGCCATTAAGATGATAATTCTATAATGGGGCACCTCTCTGGAACATATTATATGAAGGAAAGTAGGCACCTACTTTACATTATGGAATACTAGTAAAGATAAAATACTCATATGGTTTTAAAGGATCATAATGGGTAAACAAAAATCAGATGGTGTTTATACAGTGGAGTCAATGTATTAAGCACTTTTCAATTGTTAGATTCCAAGGGTTTTTCTTGGGTCATAATTTGATTTTTTGTTATTTTCCTGTTAATTACTACTTCTCTCCCATTTTATAGGCTATGTATAATCAGGGCTTTTTTTGTGCCGGTACGCAACGGTACGGCGTACCGGCACCTTTTTTCCCCGGCAAATCCTGCACCTACTGTCCAGCGTCAGCGATTCTCCTCTCTCCGCCTGCCCTCCCCTTATATCGATGTGGAGCGATTCTCCTCCCTCCACTGCCCTCCCCTTCTATTGATTCGTTCTCCAGCCCGTCCTTCTTCTCCCCTGCCTGCCTGCTATGAAGCAATAAAGAAAGGCTGCAGGCAGCGATTGAGAGAGGCTGACCCTGTTGGAGCTTCCCTCTGCGAGTCCCGCCTACTTTGTTTCAACTTCCTGTTTCCGCATAGGCGGGACTCGCAGAGGGAAGCTCCGACGCTGTCAGCCTCTCTCAATCACTGCCTGCAGCTTTTCTTTATTGCTTCATAGCAGGCAGGCAGGGGAGAAGAAATACGGGCTGGGGAACGAATCGATAGAAGGGGAGGGCAGGGGAGAGAGGAGAATCGCTCCACATCGATGTAAGGGGAGGGCAGGGGGAGAGAGGAGAATCGCTGGGCATGGAGGGGGAGGGTAGAGGAGAGAGGAGAATCGCTGGACATGGATGGGAGGGCAGGGGAGAGAGGAGACATGCTGGACATGGATGAAGGGGAGGGAAGACAGGAAGGAGATGCACATGGATAGGAGGGGAGGGCATGGAAGAGAGGAGAAATGCTGGAAATGGATGGAAAGGCCAGGAGATAGAGGAGAATTGCTGGACATGGATGGATGGATGGAGGGGTTTGGAGGGAGAGAGGAGAATTGCTGGACTTGGATGGAGGAGAGGGGAGAGAGAATTATTGCTTTCTATGAATACAGGGGAGGGAAGAGAGGAGAAATTTGGACATTGGAGGGGAGGAGAGAGGAGAAGTGCTGGACATGGATGGAGGGGAGGAAAGAAAAAAGAAGAAGATGCACATGGATGGAGATGAGGGAAAGGGAAGAGAGGAGAAAAACTGCACATGGATGGAGATGAGGGAAAGGAAAGAGAGGAGAAAAACTGCACATGGATGGAGAAAATAGGCAAAAGCTGGATCCACGTTATACCTCCTCGTCAAGTCCACAGAGGAGGACACAGCTTTTACTTATGGATGTAGGGCAAGAAATGAAGAAGAAAGGAGGAAAGTAAAGAAATAAATGGAAAGGAAGCCCTGGAAACAGAGTTAACAGAACAGATAGAGAGCAGCAGAATCAGAGACTGGGACCAATATGGATAGAAAAACAAAGTCACCAGACAACAAAGGTAGAAAAAAAAGTCATTGTATTTTCATTTTAGTGTTTGGAATATGTCCAATTTGAGAATTTACATCTGCTGTCTTATTTTACACTGGGTACACTGGAACTGTAACAGCTTACAGAAATGAATTATAATGAAAAAAAAAATCAAATTTTTTCTCCTAAACTAGTATAATATTTTCAATGATGTCTGGTTATATGCGCCATGGCTGGTGTAAGGGGTGTGGCTACTGTGGGTGTGGCTATCATAGGGGTGGAGCCATATGTGGTGACCCCGCCCATAATGAGTACCAACACCTTTTTTTCTACAAAAAAAAAGCACTGTGTATAATGATGTCTGGTGTGATTAAGTTATTTATTTTTTTAATTATTATGTTTTTTATGTGAATTCTATTTTTCTGAAATTCATGTTAAATTTGAATCTTCATAAAAAATGTGTACATATATTTAGGCATAACCATTAAAGACAACCATAGAGCTAGTATAAATGCTCAGTCCTAGATTGTTAAAAAAAAAACCACGTATAAATTATAGCACTCCATAAATTATGTGCATAACTGTATGTTCCACCCATGTATCTGCCCCTTTCAAACGGCATGCCATCATATTTAGGTGCCATTTAATAGAATAGCAGGTATCTGGTTTTCTATTCAGTTATGTGCATTCTTGGTACCTTGGCACTTTCTATAGTGAATTACCCCCTAAATACTCTGGGGATAGTATATTGTGACATTGTAGAAATTTTACTGGCATGTCCTTATAGCCAGTCAAGCTCACCTGCAAAACAAAAGTTTAATATTTAAAAGTATGATGTCCAATTAAGCGCTTTTATATCATTGTTGTAGGATGATCATGATTGTAGAGTTTAATTATCAAAATTATTGAGGGAGGTCCGATTGGCTAGATACCTGAAAATTGATGGAGTGGCATAAGGCTGAAGGTTCATCTAGGACAACCAATACTCTTGAACTGGCCCTGTACAAAATACCTATAAATTGAGACTTAAGGATCTAAATGTGTAAGCCTTAAATGAGATGAGAGACATGAAGGACATGATACAGAGATCCAGATAACTTCAAAGTTAGCAATAATGAATAACAAGGAAAGAATGCTCCAGAACAAGAGGTTATGAGGTTCTGAGGAGATAGACTCAGGAGCAACACCAGAAAGTGTTTCTATATGCAAAGGGTAGTGGATATTTGGCATTTTCTCTCAGTGGCAAAGATGAGAGGGGAAAAACAAAAATCAGATGGTGTTTATGGTATTCCATTAGGAATGAAATTGGGCAGACCAGATAGACTTTTTGTAGCTCTTACTGCCATCATAGTTGATGCCATTTTAAGTTTATAAAAGTATATATAAAAATTGTATCTGCTAGCTTCTAACCAGGTGATATTCAGCCCACAGTGGTCAGTGGTTCTAAAGTTTCTGACAGTGGTAGGCAGAATGCTCGTGGAAGGTAATATGGGTGTCTGCTGATATTCATATTGAAGTGGGCAAAAAGAGGACTGTTTCTTATGGAGTCCTATCTGTCTGGTTAGGTATGTGGGCACTGCACCCACATATCATTTGGCTCTGCCTTGACTCCCCCTCTGAACCGTCCCAGCACCAACTAGACGGTGCTGTAGCAGTCACAGCAGCACTGTGCTGTTAAGTGCCACTGGTAATCCGTGGATGGCCTGCTCTGTGTGGTTTAAGTGAGCAGGAGCTCCTGCCTACTTAAACACGCTGTATATCGACCCCTAAGAATTTGGGCAGTAATGCCTATATGCAGCATATTCCAACTGTTTGTTGAGACTAGATTTATCACTTTATAAATTTGAGAGAATTATGTAGTGTTACTAGTGCTTTGTTGAAAATGTATTTAATTTCTTTTGCTTATTTTTAGATAAAGGCAAAGATACAGTCTTAAGCTACCCTACCAAGCGTAGAAGCTGTGCTTTGGTGAATACCCCTTCACCATGTGTTAATAAGGCTATTCATCACATTGAAGAGCTTAAAGTGAAAATAGAAAAATGGTTTCAGCAGGTATGTAATGATTCAGTGGGCCAAATGTTTTATATAGTCTCTCTAATTTCTTGATAGAGAATATATCTTGGAGTGGAAAATCTTCTATGAATTGAAACAGATCTGTGTATCCCTAATTTCTCTATGGGAAAGATTCCCGAACTGGTCCTGGGGACCTCCATATCCATGGTGAATATACTTGAGATAAATGAATGTATACTGACTATAGGGTCCCCAGAACAGTTTTGGGAAGCCCTGCTCCAGTGATGTGCAGGAACCAGCTCGCAAGAGCTGGTTGTTAAATTTTGCTGAATTTTGTGAGCCGGTTGTTGAATGGAGCCAGGCAGCACATAAATATCTGTTTTTTTTCTTCTCCACTAACTAACTGCATCATTCACTTTCCCTCTTTCCCTGCCTGCCCAGCACACCTCTCTCAGCTTCCCACCTCATATCCTCCCTCAGGTTCATCCCCCTCACCGCCGTTTGTCAAACATCACTACTCTTCCAGTAGTGCTAGTGGTAACACACTGCCTGCCAACCTGGAGCCCTATCTCTGCCAGATTCCACTCACACGTAAGCTGAAAGTTGCATCAGCACAGCGGGGCAGGACATGCAGAGAAAAAGGTTCCGGGTTGGCTGGGCTTCAACCTCCTTGGGCTAGGCAGCGTGATACTACTAGAGCTGATGGAAGAGTAGTGAGGTTTGAAGGATGGCCAATGAGGGGAATGGATCATCTGAGGTGGAAAGCTGAGAGAGGTATGCTGAATGGATGGTGGTGGGGGTGTGGAGATGATGCTGTGTTAGCTCTAGGTAGGGTTACCATATGGCTCCAGAAAAAGGAGGACGGATTGAGCCAGCCGGGTTTTACTTCCATTGCTTTCAATGGAAGTAATTGAGCCAGCCGGGTTTTACTTCCATTGCTTTCAAGCAATGGAAGTAAAACCCGGCTGGCTCAATCCGTCCTCCTTTTTCTGGAGCCATATGGTAACCCTAGCTCTAGGCAAGGAGGTTTGATTGAGAAGAGGAGACAGCATGAAGTCAAAAAGTTGAAGCTAATTAGGTTAATCTCTATTTCCCCTTCCCCGTGCTACTGTCTTCACCGTAAACTCACAACAAAGCAAGCAAATTTATGAGCTACTTCATCCATGTTATTATTCTGTATTGTTGGTAGCATTGTTATTTAATCTCACTTATATTTTCAAATATGCTAGCTTGTGCAGCATACACAGAGGAAGTATAATGGAATAACTTTTCATAGGTACAGTAGTAATTTGTTATAAATGTCATTTGGAGGGGCTAGTTATAGGGACACCCTAGCACTGTTATATTCATGCAGAGATTTTTTTGCCTGGTAAAGGGCCACTAAAACAGACATCATGTTATGAGAATCAGGTGCTGAACATTCAGAGTTTCTAGCTATCTGTTTATTTATTTACTTATTTATGACATTTATATCCCACATTGAACATGAATTAGGTTGAAACGTGGGAGCATTTAAAATCTTTTTTTTTTCCTGTGCCTACATTAAAAGAGAAAGATGGTTTGTGGGAATTTGCTCCTTTTGGTTTGTTGGAATGCAGTGGTATATTATTATAGAAATGCACTTAATATTGTTTATTACTACTATTTAAATGAGAGAGATTGAATAACGAGGGCAGAGCTACCTTCATGCAGAAGTCCAGAGTCACTAAATGTGCCAACATTTTCCAGTATATATATTTATTTCTTCTTCAAGTCTGTTTGGTAGTAAAAGGCACTTTTTTGGGGGGGTGGGGGGGGGGGGGGCGTTAATCTTTGTCTTCCAGCTGTGGGTTTGTATATAGATGAGTCCTGGGAATAATAATGGCTAAGGGAAAGCAGCAGTAGGAGCTGAATGACATTTTTGTTCATACAAAGTTAATTATTTTCAGTGGAAATTAAATCTGTTGGCTGCGTGCTTTTGAATATTACATCATTTTTTCATTATTGCCACCAAGTATTACATATTTAGGACATATGCCTTAAACATATGTTTAAATTCATTTATCTAGACTTTACATGCACATGGTATTGCCTGTTAAACCCAAAGATAAAACTTTAAACAATTTGGTATCAACTGTGTTGTTTATGACTTTACTTATTTTGTACTACTTTGGGTCCTACTGATCTGTACATCTGTTGTGTTATTTTTGTTGAGTGGAAACAATTGGGTGGGCTTATAGGAAGGGAGGGGAGTATGGGAGGGAAAGGGTTCTTGGGATTGCATGGCCATATGGAATTTACAGTAAGGAAATTGTATATTTTAATATTTGTAAATTTGTTGCTACACTATACCTTTGTACCAATAAAGTTATGTACATAAATATTGTTTTTTTTTTTTTTTTTGGGGGGGGGGGGCCGAGATAGAGCCTGTTGTTAAACATTTACCAGCACACCACTGCCCTGCTCTATAGTTCTCATAATGTTCCTTCATTTATTAGTTATCACACATTTCTTAACATTTTTACACTGACAGGGTCAAACTAAATTATTATTAAGATCAAACTATACACTTTTTTCAAAGTATAATGATGTATATGGAAGGCATTTTGATTTTCCATAAGCTAAGCGAACCTGCTGCTATATGTTGGCTCAGAACTTATTTTTTGATACTTGACTGGCTAGAGGCCCTACATTGTTATGACTTTGTTATGTACTAGTATTTTAGAGGAAGAAGAAGACATTTTAATCTCCCATTAAAATTTCTAGATTATGAAAAAAAATGTTTTTATAAGAAATAGGAAAATTGATAACGTTCTTTTTTGCTCAGAAGTTTACTCTTTCTTCTTTGCTCAGAAGTTTACTCTTTCTTCTTTGGGCTTCCAGCTTAGTGAGACCTACTCTAATTGGAATCTTAATTTGCAGCTTGCATCTTTCTCCCATTATTTCCCTTTCTTCCCTTTCATTTCAGTCCAGTTATCACAGTGCCAGTTAGAGGGTAATGTTATAACAGGTCACCAAGTAGGTGCCTTTTTTGAGACTATTTAATAAAGCCATATAGGCCATTACTTTTACAAGGGTATATCACATACACATGTAAATACGATTTCTTAAAGCTGCTGTTTACACATGGAGATGCATGCCATGCCGAGAATTTAAGGGGATATGTTATAGAAGTGATTGGACACAACTAAAATCTACGTGCAAATTACAAAATTTTATATTCTAGGTGGAGTCCTAGAATATGGAATTGGAACTTGATATGACTGGAGAAGTAATAGCTAAAGCACTGAGAATAATTCCACAACTAACAATAAATGTCACCCTGCATGACAAACAATACAAGATGCTGCATTTGGGAGCATTTTGCTCCTATGAGAATCCCAGGACTGTCCTGTAGAGCAGGTGGCATCCTTGGAACACAAGGTTTTGATTGTGTCCTCAAGTGTAAGATTTCTAGAAGCTGGTGCATAGCTTTTTGGGGCATACACTACGATTACTACCATAGGTGATACTGTTTGATGAGGATGGAAATTTGAGCATTGGAGGAAGACAAGAAAATATTGGTATGGGGAACATGGTTAGTTGGGAAGAAGACTATCTTGTCTGTGAGGGTGTCCAAGGAGGCCCCATCTTTCTGTACTTGAAGAGAAAAGCTACATCAGTATACAGTAGAATTTCATTATAAGGGACTTCTAGGGACCAATAAAAATTGTCCATATATCCAAGGTTCCTTATATCCAAACTATGTATTAACTTTTTTTTACTCCATCAAAGCTCACAGCCAACTGTTGTTTCATCCTCGGTTTATTGTTAACAACAAAACACACAGCATACAGTATGTAAATGCAAGGAAGCTTAACAACACTTACATTTCACTTAAAATAGTCCAAAAGAGATGTTTGTTTAAGACAGTGGTCATGCTTGGTTAGGAATGTCAGTGTCGAAGGTGTATTTCAAAGCCCTTTGCTGTCCTTGATAGTGTAAAAATAACACTGTAACGTCTCTAAGGCTGATACAGCATCCAGAAAAGTGGGAATGGTTTCCACTTTACCTCCAGTAGTCTCAGCCGTATAACCATCTGATTCTTCCTTCACTGATATAATGTCTGCAATGATGTAATCATCAGTTGGTTGTTCACAAGTCTTGACGGTGTCTTCCACTGTGACGTAATTCATGAATGTGTTGTTCTTGGACAAGAAACGGGATAGAGGCAAGTGATTTCCATTGTCGTCAACAGCTTCTGCACTAATAGAATCTTCGGTTTGCAAAAGTAAGCTTTACTAAAGTAGTTTGCAATCGTCTGCTGGGTAGCAGAGTTCCAAGGCGAACGTAGCATTAGCATTGCATCAAGAATATTGATTTCAAACTTAGTTTTGTTTAAGAGCAATTGCCAGCATTTGAATCCCATTAATGATGTACAATGTTCCAATTTCTAGCCATCATAAAGTGATGTTCCTGAACTGGGTTAATGTTTATAATAAAAGAAGTGCATGTGAAATGGCATGCCCTTGGCTGTTGCTTATTGATGGTGAACCTTCCAGGCTAGGAGACTGTTATTAACAGGCCACTGTCATTTCCAGAATCTTCAGGCAACTATCTTCCCATCTGAGATTCTTTAAAGGAATCCACCTCCAGTTAGTTCAGGCTGCCTTTTCCTCACCGCTGGTCCATTCTGCAGGATCTGATACTGTCACCAGGGGGCGACAATATCAGGAAAAAGACATGCTGTATGCAGACCAGTCTCTATACTGAGAAACCTGATAGAAAATAAGCTAAAGACAGTACTGCCAATGTTGGTGCCATTTTACCCCTCTTCTGGTGATCTGGGGTCTTCTAACTAAAGTTTGCTTGCTTCAACCCTCTGCTGGTACTTTGGGTTCTTCATTTCATTGTGCCACTTGACCCTTCTCACAGTGTCTCAGCGTCTTTATGCTGCTATTTGTGCCATTTGCTTCTCATTTGGTAGCATGAGGTCCTTCATGTCACTTTGGATGTCTTGTGCTGTTGCCTCTGCTACAGATGCCTGCCAACATGTTTTAAAAATATTTCAGCTAGTTCAGTTTTCCAGTAGAAGTACGTTTTAGAGAGTGAAGACTTTCCCTGCAAAAGCTGAGCAAAAAAATATCTTACTGAGCTCTGTGATTAGGTTAACAGTTCTGAGTGCATTTTGAAATTTTATAGGATTATTTGATTGTACTTGTAATTGTTTTCCTTGTTTTGTTATGTTTTAAAACTGTTTATTCACATTTCATATTATTTTAATATTTCTTGTGCTTTTTGTAATAGTACTTAGGGGTCCTTTTACTAAGGAGTGCCAACAGATTTAGTGCATGCTAACGATTAGCATGCGCTAAATGACGACACCCATAGGATTATACTCCCAGATTCTATATAGCATGCCTAGAGACCTGCACTAAAATCCAGGTGTATTCTATAACAGCTTGCGTAATTTAATTGGCTTAAGCTAATCAGCATTAATAGCAGCACTTAAGAGTAATCATTGGTAATAATGAGAATTTACTTGCACAACTCAATAAGCGTATTCTGTAATGATCTGCGCCTAAATTCTAATGTGTGCAGTTCAAAAGAGGCATGGCTATGGGCAGGGAAATGTGCATTCCAAAATTTACACTCTTAGTTATAGAATATGGTCCAGTATGCTTAAAGCATTCAGTATGGGCAGACACTGATCGGTAGGCAATGGGCCTGATTTTTACTTTCTATTTAGTGAGTAATTTTGTAAGAGGGCATCTAGGTGAAAAAACTAAAAAGTGCCTTTGTTATCTCTGTTTTATAAAGGTAATATAGGTGCACATGTGCCTCTATAAAATAGGCACCCCGAACCAGCTCCAGTAACTCAAATTTATACATACAAATTTACACCTGCTTAAAGATATGTGTTTATTCTATGCATGTAATAAAACAGGTCCAAGAAAGGTTCAATAAACAGCTGAATTTTATCAAACGTCAAGAATTGAAGTTTTCTGGATTCCACACGTTTAAAGTGTCCAAAACAAAATTAGATTACTATAGTGCTTTGCTTCCTAGAACAATGTTTTTGAAGCAGGTCCTGAATACCTACCCCCAGCCAGTCTGATTTTCAGTATGCATGCAAATCTATCTTAAGTAAATTTATTGTGGATATCTTGAAAAGCAGAGAGACTAACCTGCTTATTTTCGAATGAGAAGGCCGGCCATCTTCCGACACAAATCGGGAGATGGCCAGCCATCTCTTAAACCCGGCCAAATCGGTATAATCGAAAGCCGATTTTGGCCGGCTTCAACTGCTTTCCATCGCGGACCGGGAATGTTCAAGGGGGCGGGTTGGCAGTGTACCGAAGGCGGGACGGGGGCGTGGTTAAGAGATGGCGGCCGATAATGGAAAAAGAAGGCCGGCTCTGACGAGCACTTGGCCGGCTTCACGTGGTCCATTTATTTTTAGGACCAAGCCTCCAAAAAGTGGCCTAAATGACCAGAGGACCACCGTAGGGAATCGGGGATCACCTCCCCTTACTCCCCCAGTGGTCACCAACTCCCTCCCACCCCCCCAAAAAATTAAAAATTATTTTTTTTTCAGCCTCTATGCCAGCCCGAAATGTCATACCCAGCTCCATGACAGCAGTATGCAGGTCCCTGGAGCGGTTTTTAATGGGTGCAGTGCACTTCAGGCCCATCCCCCACCCACCTGTTACACTTGTGCTGGTAAATGGGAGCCCTCCAAAGCCCCCTGAAAACCCACTGTACCCACATGTAGGTGCCCCCCCTCACCCTTAAGGGCTATGGTAATGGTGTACAGATGTGGGGAGTGGGTTTTGGGGGGCTCAGCACAAAAGGTAAGGGAGGTATGCACCTGGGAGCAATTTTTGAAGTCCACTGCAGTGCCCCCTAGGGTGCCCGGTTGGTGTCCTGGCATGTGAGGGGGACCCGTGCACTACAAATGCTGGCTCCTTCCATGACCAAATGCCTTGGATTTGGCCGGGTTTGAGATGGCTGGCATCGGTTTCCATTATCGGCGAAAACCGATGTCGGCCATCTCAAACCCAGCCATCTCTGACATTTGGCCGGCCCCAACTGTATTATCGAAATGAAAGATGGCCGGCCATTTTGTTTCGATAATACGGTTCGTGAGACCTCTTTACGGCGCCGGCCTTAGAGATGGCCGCCCATATAGATGGCCGGCGCCGTTCGATTATGCCCCTCTAGAGAACTCCGGGACTGGATTGAGAAACACTGCTATAGAACATCTGAATAATGTATCACATTATAACACATTACCACAGGAGTGTGCCTTAAATATTTCACGTGAAATTTTATCTTTTTTATTTGCAGCATGAAGGTGAAACTGATAAACATAAAGTTACATGGTAAGAACAATCTCATTAATAGTATGTAGTCTTGTAGGTTGCTAACTAGATTAAAAGGGTCACTGAAGGGCACAGTGTATTATACAAATGCCTCTCTTTCCTCTAGTAAGGAAAGCAGCAAGGTGAACAAAATGCTTGCTTTTATAGTGAACTGTTGCTGGAAGGGGGGGGGGGAGTGAGGGGGAGAGAAGCTGGATGGGGTAGGGTTGAGAGGAGACACACTGGCATGAGGGAGGAAGAGAGGGGATAAACTGGACAGGGAAATATAGGGACACAGAGAAAGGAAGATACCGAACATAGAGGAAGATAGACAGAGAGATGAAAGAAGATGGGTAGTGGATATGGAGAGAGAAGGAACATCAAATGGCCAGGAGACCTTGGTCAGTGAGTTAAGAGAGGACAAAGAGAAGCAGAAACCAGAGCCTTGGACCAACATTTGAAAAAGTAAAATGACCAGACAACAAAAGGTAAAAAAATATTTTAATTTTTCTATTTTGTGATTAGAATATGTCAGATTTGAAATGGGCATCCTGCCAGAGCTGGTGTTAGACATGACTAGACCCTAGGGCAGAAATCTGGAAAGGGACCCCAAAGCTTACTACAAGGCTACATGTTCTTCAGCTTCTGGCAGGCTTGGGGCTGTCTTTGGCCGGGGGGCCAAAGGCAGTTGCCCTAGTTTTACCTCCTAACACCATCCCTGACATGTGCTGTCTTTATATTTTGCACAGAGTAGGAAGAAGTGTGTCTCTTTGTATTACTCTGGTGTCATAGTACATGCAAGGTCTGGCTTCATGGGGTTTCAATTTAATTTATGTTTATGGTCACTTATTCTGTATTTGTGATCTGTGTGTGTGTGACTGAGGTATTCTGTTAGCATGAATTTTCTATGTAGTATTCTTTAGTGATTTGGTTTGTTCAGGTTTCTTGATAGATATATTGATATTTTAGGGCCCCACTGTAATATTTAGGGCCCTAAAGTATCATAGGTTGGATCCTTCTTTTGGATGTTAGTGTTGGCATGGTAGATTTGCTCTAGGTTCTGAGTGACTTTTAGATTTTTATATTACTTTATAATATGCCTGTTATTGAGACAAAAATTTTTGTGTGGTGAGTTTTATGGGGAAATGTCCTAGACCTGCATCCACTGTTGGGGAAGGGCCAGTGGGTTCTATGGATGCAGAATATTTGAGGGAAGCGTGTGTTGGGGGACCATGGTTCAATGGGGGATGAAGAGTGCAGCCTCTTGTACTGCTCCAAACCCTCAACATGGCCTGCAGCCACTGAAGCCTTCACTGCTACCCTCATTGAAATTATTGGGAGTGGGGTAGGGGTGGGGCTGGGACAGGGCATGGGTGCATCAGGTGGCAGGTTTTTCTCTAGTGCCTACCCATCCAGCCTGTTGACCCACCCAAAAATTGTCTTCTGGCTATGCCACTGGTTTGGACCATGGAGGATCATTACATCTGAGTCTAGGGAGTGTTATTGCTTGCAGTGGCTCTTTGGATTAAGTTGTGCAAGGGGGCTGTATGTTGCTTATAGTATGGCTAGGGTAAAGAATCCACTTAAAATTGTAAACAAAGTATAAAAGTAGTGCAACAGTATGCTACCTCGCCTATGAAAGCTAGGCTAGAGGGGCCACTGCATGATAGCTGTTTAAATTGCTAACTTGTTTATACTATCTGTATAGGGGAGAAGGAAGGGCGGCATTATGAATTATTCATTTAATGGTGATGTTCAGCATTGTGCACTGCAGTGAGAGAGAATAGTAGGCCTAAACTAAACTGATAGTGCCAGCATAGTCACCAGTCATTCTATATATTCAGCATAACTACAGTTAGGACTAAATTGTATAAATGGCACCTAAAAAATCAGTGCCAAAGAAATAGCACTTGGTGCTATTTTATAAATGGTGCTTAAAGTTAGACGCCGTTTATAGAATAGTGCTTAATGCCGGGGACTGTAACTACATTTAGGTGCAACCATTTACACCAATGACACCTTAGTGTAAATCCCCATGCTTAAATTATTCACAGATCCCTGTTATTCTATAACAAAGTGCATAAATTATGGTAATGCCCCCAATCCACCCATGACCCTCCCAAGTCTGCGCCCTTCTTTTGGACCCATATGTAAAATTTATGCGTGTAAATTTTAATTAAATCCAATTAGCACCAATAATTGCTTGTTAAGATCTAATTATCAGCTCGAATTGGCTTGTTATTCAATTAAATTGCATGCTTAAATTGGGTGTATGCCCAAATTTTTGTGTGCCATTTTTAGTGACTTTTACAGATTTTGGAGGTTGGTGTTCCTGAATATATGAATTAAAGTAGGCACTAGCACTTTTAAAAAAATCTTTGTTGAATTTTTACCAAATTCCTAATAAAACATACTTATACACAAAATCGACCAACCATGAAAATATTACAAAAGAAAATAACAGAAGATATTATATGTAAGTATGGTAACCAAAACAGTCCTAAAAACTGAGTGAGACAAGAGATAATCGAAAAGAAGAAAATGTTAATGAATTAGATAAATATTAATCCACTAAGACAATGAAATAAACCCATAAAGGCAGGAATTCTCAATACATTTTAGCAAGATAGCTAGTGCTATCACAATTGGGTTTGGTATCTCTTTCCCTTCTTCCCACCATGGTATGATGCCTCTCTCCCTTCCCCTCATCTTCCTGGTCTACTTTGAAAAGCATGTCCCTTCTCAGGTGGTGTACTGCTATGGATTTACAGCCTGCTTCACTGACACAGACTACTCAATAATTACTGTGGATTCTTTTGGATTCGTATTAGGTAAATGAGACCTTTATTAGAGGTTCTGAAATCTACAATGATTAAAATATATACAATGATTAAGCTATATACAGTGATTAGCTATATAACTAAAAAGAAACAATACCTATCTATAAACAATCATTACGTCACTGGTCTCTACATCTAAACAATGCTAAGAGTCCCTAGACCAGGAAAAGAAGCAATAATACACTATATACAATCATCACTGGTCCTTACATCATCCAGGCTCTTATCACCAGCTGGGGGGGGGGCCCTGTTCACAGCGAAAGCCAGGAGCTTCTTTGACCAGGAAACAAGGTTCTCGTACGTTACTCATAGATGAGCTCCCAATTTCACTGAAAGAAACCCCCCTTTTTATTAGGCTTAGAATTCATGTTCAGAGGTAAGGAAAATTACAGAATGCTTGAGAGTTTCTCTGTTTAGGTAAACAAGCCATACTGTGGGAATGTGGTCACATTTCCCAGTCCAGGTGGCCAATCTGAACTCGAAAACCAGCCTTATCTTTCCCTTCACATAACAAATTAATTAGAGTTGTGTCTTATCTTCTACATTCCAACTTATTTTCACACAATCAAAGTTAAACAATCATTTTTAAACAGAATTGCTTCTAATCACAAATACAGACCCCGAGTGCACTTGTTGGTCAAGGCAGATAGAGTTGAAAAGCAATCTCTAATCCTTTTTATTACAGGTGGTCACCAATGTTGCTGCCCCGAAGCCTTTTCTGTGCTACAATCCGCCCAGGTGGAAACAGGAAGTTGCTTCAGAGGGGTCAGATCAAGGCAGAGGGAAAGCTTCTGGGTAGCTGCAGACAGCGCATCAGAGTTTCTGCCTTGCTGGCTACCCCCCTATGGTTTAGCCAATCCTGGAGGCCCAAGCAATCACTCATGGACACATACCAACACCGACTTTAGATTTCAAAAGGCTCTTGGATTTGAAAAGCTCCAGCAGCCATACCACTCAATGGGACTCTTAGCTCTTTTGAGAATGGATTTCATGAGTCTCACTCCTCGGGTGCTCGGACCTTGGATTATTTTGGGAAGAAAGTTTATCAGAATGCTGTGCTGTCTTCCTGTATACATTCCTATCAGTTCTTTATGAGCACATACTTGAAGTCCTTGGTAAACAGTGTGGCAGAATTTGCAGACAGTCTACCACCCGACAAGGCTGTAGAACTTTGCCAATTACTAACAAGCAGCGGAAGTGTTGAAAGCACATGGCCCAGGCACAGCCTATGATGCTTTTGATATGTTATCCACTATGGGTACTGGAATGCGCAGACCCTCCTGACAGAAAAACACAGTGGCAATGACCAAATATTTCCAAGATGAAAACTTTTACTGTAAAATACCTTATGATGTACAGTTGTTGAGAGGTTGAGAATGGATTTAGCTCACACCTTTACCAGTAGTGCCTCAAGGTTAGTTATATTCAGGAATAGTACTAATTTTCCAAGGACAAGCAAGCTTATCCATTCTCACAAGTGGGTGATGCTGACCCGCGTCACCGGGTTCGGGACTTATAAAAAGTATAAATAGAGCTTTGTGGAATGCAAGACATGATCCACTGTGCATGCGCAAGTGCCTTCCCACCTGCCACATGAGCGTGGTCTTAGTTCTTTTTCTATCGTGGTGAGGAGAGGGCGTGTTTTTTACTGTCTCCTCATAATGCTCGGTCCAAAAGAACTTTTCCATGCCTTTTGGCAATTTTTTCATCCAAAATTGTGCTCCTGGTTGTGGAACCTCCTTTTTTTTTGTTTTTCCCTTATAGTTTTAGTGTATTTTGCCTGGTTTTAAATTTCCTTTCTTTTCATCGTCATTCGGCCACTTTTAGTCCTTGAAGTTGGCTGGGAACTTTCCCTTCATTTATTGCCATGTCTTGCCCCTTTTTCAGGCACCATCGCTTTGTTTAATTTAGCCAAGGAAATTTTTCCTTCCATGTCCATGAAGGTTCCCAGTGGCTTTAAGCGCTGTACCCGGTGCATAAGTACATAAGTATTGCCATACTGGGAAAGACCAAAGGTCCATCAAGCCCATCATCCTGTTTCCAACATGGCCAATCCAGGTCACAAATACCTGGCAAGATCCCGAAAAAGTATAAAACATTTTATACTGCTTATCCCAGAAATAGTGGATTCTCCCCAAGTCCATTTAATAATGGTCTATGGACTTTTCCTTTAGGAAGCCGTCCAAACCTTTTTTAAACTCCGCTACGCTAACCACCTTTACCACATTCTCTGGCAACAGTGTCTTGGGCCAGACCATAGCCCCACTAACTGTGTTCTCCATCTTCGCATGAAGAAGAGGACCCAGATTTCCAGAGAGGCTCAACGAGAGAAGATTTTTGGAGCCAAGTCTGATTCCTCGCCATTGGCATCGGTATCGATGTCAAGCATTGCACCGGCATCAGGAGTGTCGGTAAGCCTAAGGAGGCTGTGACTGCACCTCTCCACGAGGTACTCAGGGAAGTCCGCATCAGGAACTGGAAGTCCCCTCTGTCGGTCCTGGTCATGCTCAAGAAGATCGACACCTAGTATTGGATCCACAGTGCACCTGGTTTGATAAGCTTCATTTGCTTCACAATTCCATGGTGGTGGAATCCGTTCTCAAAAGAGCCAGGAGTTTCAGGGACTATGCCTTAGCGCCCCTAGGTAGAGAAGCTAGAACTACTACTACTACTACTACTATTTAACATTTCTAGAGCGCTACAAAGTGTACGCAGCGCTGTACAAACACAGAAGAAAGACAGTCCCTGCTCAAAGAGCTTACAATCTAATAGACAAAAAGTAAAGCATTTAAATTTAAAATATTTAAGCAGTCAAGCACAAGAGAACAGTCACAGAAGGACAGAAGATGTTGAAGGGTGGTCAGTGTGATTAGGTGTAACTCTGGTTGGAGTAGTGGGAGAAGGTGATAGAAGAATAGAAATGGGTGAGGTAAAGTAATGAGTGGGTTGATAGGGAGGTTATATAAGACATGTCACTCTAGGGGTGGGTGGGTAGAGGGGTAGGGTGGGTGGAAGCAGGAGAAGGTATTCTCTGCAGCCTATCTGTGAGATGGAAAATGCTCTCTGAAGCTGCTGCTATAAGTTGTTAGTTTTCTCTCCCTGAAAGAGATCCAAGCCACACCCACGAAGTTCAAACTGTCAGTGGGGAGGGTGAGGGGAGGAAATGGCAGTGCTTGATGAAAAAGAGAGCTCAGTTTGATAGGAGATATACTATAGGATGTCATTCTGAGGCCAGGCTAAGTCTAAAGCAGGAGAAGGTATTCTCTGCAGCCTATCTGTGAGATGGAAAATGCTCTCTGAAGCTGCTGCTATAAGTTGTTAGTTTTCTCTCCCTGAAAGAGATCCAAGCCACACCCACGAAGTTCAAACTGTCAGTGGGGAGGGTGAGGGGAGGAAATGGCAGTGCTTGATGAAAAAGAGAGCTCAGTTTGATAGGAGATATACTATAGGATGTCATTCTGAGGCCAGGCTAAGTCTAAAGCAGGAGAAGGTATTCTCTGCAGCCTATCTGTGAGATGGAAAATGCTCTCTGAAGCTGCTGCTATAAGTTGTTAGTTTTCTCTCCCTGAAAGAGATCCAAGCCACACCCACGAAGTTCAAACTGTCAGTGGGGAGGGTGAGGGGAGGAAATGGCAGTGCTTGATGAAAAAGAGAGCTCAGTTTGATAGGAGATATACTATAGGATGTCATTCTGAGGCCAGGCTAAGTCTAAAGCAGGAGAAGGTATTCTCTGCAGCCTATCTGTGAGATGGAAAATGCTCTCTGAAGCTGCTGCTATAAGTTGTTAGTTTTCTCTCCCTGAAAGAGATCCAAGCCACACCCACGAAGTTCAAACTGTCAGTGGGGAGGGTGAGGGGAGGAAATGGCAGTGCTTGATGAAAAAGAGAGCTCAGTTTGATAGGAGATATACTATAGGATGTCATTCTGAGGCCAGGCTAAGTCTAAAGCAAGAACTCTGGATTCTTTTGGAAGGAAGATGTACCAGGCTTCAATGCTTATCTCCCGAATACAGTCATGCCAGCTCTTCATGAACATCAACTTGCGAAACTCGGTACGCAAGTTGTTGGACCTGGCTGAGACACTCTAGGGTTCATTTTAATTTAATTTTATTAATTTCAAACAATTTACAAGTTCAAAATACTTGCACAAGAAAAACAGAGCTCAATAAAAATAATAAGGGGAAAAAAAGGATATCACAATATAATCCAATAAGAGGGAAAAAAAAGAATAAGAAAGAAAAAAAAAATCTTAGTCAATATCTTTTAAAACAAAAGAAGCATTTCTAACATTACCCTTCCTTAGACCCGAAAATGAGAAAAGGGAAAGAACCTGTTGATAAGGAGATCCAAAAAGTAAAATAAAAAAAGAAAAGGCCTAGCCAGAATATACAAACAGCCTATATTTATAGCTAATTAGATTAGATAGTACACTGCTGGTTACTTTCTTTATAGCAAGAAAAGATCGGAGATGTTCTGGGGCAAAAAAATACATATTTCATTCCCAGGTATTTCACTACACATCTACATAGGTATGCTAATAAAAAAGTAGCTCCTAATTTTTTTGTCTCATTTCTCATCACAAAGGAATTCTTTCTGTTTTTCCTGTGTTGTCTTAGTCACATCTGGGAATAGCCAAAACTTTTGACCATAGAAAAGAACACCAAAGTTCCTAAAGTAAAGTCACATAATAGAGTTTAGGATCCTCTATTTTCTCTGTAGTAGGAGGACGATCACATGGTGAGTTGCTGTGAGTGACACATCCATCATACATACAGCTGTAGGCTGCTTGATGTTGCCATACTTCTTGAACAGCTTTTCACTCAGGAAAAGCTTGACTGACTTAGGTACATTAAACATGAAGGTGGAGTCATTTCTTCTCTTTGCCAAATCTTGAATGAACTTCACAAAGACTGTAAGGGAGGAAACCTCTCTTAGTGGACCTCTTTATACTTGGCCCCTACTAATGACCATTTTTCTCTTATGTCATACTGCAACTGTGATATAATCTCATTTATACCCCAGGCTGTTTTCAGGTAGTACAGACCAGGATGGTTGGATCAGCTTTAAGTGCTTCTAGTTCCTGGAGGAGATCTAATTCTAGTAGCTTGTTATTATCTCTATTTTTCACCTTTGGGTAGCTTCTTATTTTTTTCATCAGTGCCTGTTGGATAACTTCTGGGCTGCCATAGTGTTGGTCAAATTTCTCCCACATTTCTTTCAAACTTCTCGAGGGATCATGCAAATATGCATCTGGTAATCTCTTTACAGAATTGACTGACTCAGTTCCCAGTCACTTTATCATCAAATTCATCTGTTGTGTGAGAGTGAACTTTTAATTGCTGTGGCATTCTTAAAGTTATATTTCCACCCTTTATACTTTTCTGGGCAGTCACTAAACTGTAAAGCCTCATGTTCACCATCTTTTTGTGAGCCATGTATGTTGCAAAAACTTCTCTCTCTGAAGTTGCTAGCACACTGGCAGCAGATACTTGTACCTGGCTGTGTGCTGGGGTTTGTCTGAAGTCAGATGTGAAGTGTATCTGGTGAAGTGGCTCTTAATCACAGGGTGTTTTGCTGGGCATAACTGCTTAACTTTTGTCTGAGCCCAGTTCCTGGGCAGTGCTAGAGTCTGTGGTTGAAATGAAGCATTTTCCTTGGTGTGCTTTCCTGGAGCAAGAACCAGTGGTAGTGCATCCAGTTGCATGCAAGCGAGTGGATCACTGTGGTGACAGTTCACCTCTGTGACTTGCCTTGCCTTAGGCATGCTTCTTTCGGGAGAGTGAGACTCTGGTGTGGAGGAATGACTCTTCTGAGTCAGACTGTGACTGGTGTTTTTGTGAGCCAGGATGTGAGCCTTCACATATTCTGCTGTTTTCTGGGTAGAATCTTCTGCAATGATATGGTTAAGCTGACTCTCCCCACTATCCAGTCTTTTGGTGCCTTCAAGTGCTTCTACTTGAGCCTTGAGGACAGCTGCTTCTTTCTCTTTCTAGAGCAGCTTCAAGATGATGTCTAACTCTGTCTTCTTGCATTCAGAGGCCACGGGAATAGTGGTAGCAGCGGCAACATTAGTGTCAGCAGTGGCAGCAACATTAGTTTTGGCAGTGGCAGCAGAAGCAGCATTGGCAGTCACAGCACCCCCAGCTGCTGCTTTTTCCCCTCTTCTTTTATTTTAAGTTTCTCAAGTTCAATTGTTGCTTCTTGTTTACTATAAATAACCTTTGATTTGGCAGCCACTACATCTATTTGCAATTTAAGAGCAAAAGATCTTGTAGTGGACTTTCTGGAATGACATTTCCTATGTGACTTTAGAGACCTGGGCCCTCTAGAATTTCTAGAACTGTGTCTAGAATTTCTACAGTCTATTGAATGTTTTCCCCTAGCCTGGTGTGTCAGATCTGTGGTTCTCTCTTTGGGCCTGACTTTGTGATGTATTTTGCCTACTTAGAAATTGACAGTATTCTTTTGATTTCTGTTGATATTTTTTATAGGCTGCTTGCAACTGTTTAGTAGTTAGACCTTCAGCCTTGCTTCCCTTTGAAACCCCATTCATTTCTTGCTGTATTTTGTGCCAGAGGTTTTCTAAAAGAGAGACGTACTTTTCTACTTCAGTTTCATACATCTCTCTGGCTTTCTCTGTAAGTAATTGTAGTCTCTTGGACTTTAAACACTTTTCACTGCTATTGCTTGCTTGTACTGTGTTCTGTGTGCCAGCCTGGTCAATTACTGCTTTGTCTGAATCAGTAACTTCAGAATGTACGGTGGCTTCAGTAGCAAAAATACCCCACGTTTTTTTCATGTTCTTTAGAACACCTTTGCAGAATGAACCTTGTCTTTGTGCCAAAATGTTGCTTAATAGGAGCAGCTGGGAGAGGGGTGCATGCAGCTCTCTGCTTTCCTCTGTTGTTCAAGCACCTTGGCTAAGAAGCAAGCCCTTATATGGAAATCCTTTCCTTTTCCATGTATCTTGTAGGCAGTGTGTTGGAATGGGGAGTTTGAGCTCAATAGATACCTTTGCTTAAGACTGCAGGAAGCTAGAAGTCCCTACATGGCAATCCTCTTACATCTAAATAGCTTGCAAGCAGAGAATGAATCTAACTGTAACTTTTTTTTGTTGAGTGAGGGAGGTGCACAGTTTCTACACTGTGCAAACACCTGGCTTTAGCTAATTGATTATACAGGTTTGTACTCTAGCTCTGAAGGGAGCTATGGCTCCAGGCTGTCTGTTTCTGTTTGCAAAGATGACCAGCACCAGTCCCACTTACATTCACACAGTAATGTTCCAAGCAATGCAATTTTTAGCTTTTATAAACTTCTTATTTGCTCTGGTAGAGATGAAGCTGAGGCTTCTACAGAATTATTTAATTTTTACTTGAGGTCACACAATAGAAGCTTTTAAGCAGTACAGTTGTAACTCTGCTCTTTCTTTCGCATTGAGGAATTCTTATTACTCTGTATGCACACATGCACTTGAACTGTAACCTGCTTTAATATCCATAGGAGATACTTTGAGAATGTCCATGAAAATCTTTCTCAGTAGAATCCACTGAGTTATTCCAAAATTCTTCATTCCCCCTGAGATTGTTACTGTAGTGTCCAAGATTTTTCACTAGGCAAGGTATAGTGTAACTTTAAACAGCCAGCATAAACCATCCCCAAGTAGAACTTTTACCAGTAGACTCTCAAATCTTCTTTATTGTAATACTCAGAATAAACAAAGAAAATCCAATTTACAGTTCAGTTGCTTGTAAAAGAATTCTGGCCTCCTGCACATAGATTCTGTATTTGGGTACCTTAGAGGCAAGGAGATGGCCAGAATCTCAGCCTAGCTGAGAGGAAAAGCTGTAACACTCAAAGGGGAATAAGGGGGAGTAACATAGGGAAAATATATGGGAAATGACTTGGGGAGATGGTGAAAAATCTTGATGGAATTGCAGTAGATTAAGGAGGGATCAACCCTCTAGAGAAGCTGCTGATCACCAAAGCATGCAAGGAAAACTGGGCTCTCTCACACAGCCCCTAGGGGCAGAGAGGGAGGCTGGCCCTAGCTCAGAGCTAACAGCCAATAGGGAAAGCTCACAAGGAGTCAATCACAGGATACTGCAGCTATAGGGAGGGGGAAAGCCCCAGTACACAGTGCTATCTATAGACAGCAATGCAATTAAATACAAATAATACTCATACTACATAGTAACATAGTAGATGACGGCAGAGAAAGACCTGTATGGTCCATCCAGTCTGCCCAACAAGATAAACTCATATGTGCTACTTTATGTGTATACCTGACCTTGATTTGTATCTGCCATTTTCAGGGCACAGCCCGTAGAAGTCTGCCCAGCATTAGCCCCACCTCCCAACCACTAGCCCTGCCTCCCACCACCGGCTCTGCCGCCCAATCTCCGCTAAGCTTCTATGGATCCATTCCTTCAGAACAGGATTCCTTTATGTTTATCCCATGCATTTTTGAATTCTGTTACCGTTTTCATCTCCACCACCTCCCACGGGAGGGCATTACAAGTATCCACCACTCTCTCCGTGAAAAAATACTTCCTGACATTTTTCTTGAGTCTGCCCCCCTTCAATCTCATTTCATGTCCTCTAGTTCTACTGCCTTCCCATCCACAGCAAATGTTCGTTTGTGGATTAATACCTTTCAGATACTTGAACATCTGTATCATATCACCCCTGTTTCTCCTTTCCTCCAGGGTATACATGTTCAGGTCAGCAAGTCTCTCCTCATACGTCTTGTAACGCAAATCCCATACCATTTTTGTAGCTTTTCTTTGCACTGCTTCAATTCTTTTTACATCCTTAGCAAGATACGGCCTCCAAAACTGAACACAATACTCCAGGTGGAGCCTCACCAAAGACTTATACAGGGCATCAACACCTCCTTTCTTCTGCTGGTTACACCTCTCTCTATACAGCCTAGCAACCTTCCAGCTATGGCCACCGCCTTGCCACACTGTTTCGTCGCCTTCAGATCCTCAGATACTATCATCCCAAGATCCCTCTCCCCGTCTGTACATATCAGACTCTCACCGCCTAACACATACATCTCCCATGGATTTGTACTCCCTAAGTGCATCACTTTGCATTTCTTCACATTGAATTTTAATTGCCAAACCTCAGACCATTCTTCTAGCTTCTGCAGATCCTTTTTCATGTTTTACACTCCCGCCTGGGTGTCCACTCTGTTACAAATCTTAGTATCATCCGCAAAAAGGCAAACTTTGCCTTCTAATCCTTCGGCAATGTCACTCACAAATATATTGAACAGAATCGGCCCCAGCACTGATCCCTGAGGCACTCTACTACTCACCTTTCCCTCATCTGAGCGAATTCCATTAACCACCACCCTCTGGCATCTGTCTTTCAACCAGTTCCTAATCCAGTTCACCACGTCGGGTCCTATCTTCAGCCTGTCAAGTTTATTCAAGAGCCTCCTGTGGGGAATCTTGTCAAAAGCTTTGCTGAAATCTAAGTAGATTATGTCTATAGCACGTCCATGATTCAATTCTCCGGTCCCCCAGTCAAAGAATTCAATGAGATTCGTTTGGCATGATTTACTTTCGGTAAAACCATGTTGTCTCGGATCTTGCAACTTATTGGCTTCCAGGAAATTCACTATCCTTTCCTTCAGCATCGCTTCCATTACTTTTCCAATAACCGAAGTGAGGCTTACCGGCCTGTAGTTTCCAGCTTCTTCCCTATCACCACTTTTGTGAAGAGGGACTACATCCGCTGTTCTCTAATCCCACGGAACCTCTCCCGTCTCCAAGGATTTATTAAACAAATCTTTAAGAGGACCCGCCAGAATCTCTCTGAGCTCCCTCAATATCCTGGGGTGGATCCCATCCGGTCCCATGGCTTTGTCCACCTTTAGATTTTCAAGTTGTTCATACGCACTCTCTTCCGTGAACGGTGCTATATCCACTCCACTCTCATATGTACTTTTGCCAGTCAATCGTGGTCCTTCTCCAGGATTTTCTTCTGTGAAAACAGAACAAAAGTATCTGTTTAGCAAATTTGCTTTTTCTTCATCATTATCTACTTCATCATTATCTACTAAATATACATAACAATATACCCTGCCTCCATGAAATGGGGGCAGTATATGTACTATGTATATACTTTTTATGTATACTCCTCAAATGAACTTTTCTGCCTGTCTGCCTTTTATGAAGCTATTACACAAATTTTCAGTTGTGTTTTGTGTTTATTCTATGTAGCCTAAGCACTGCAATAACTTACTATAAATTAGAGAGCAGTAGTCAACTTTCTTCTAGATTTTTTCTGTTATTGCTCTTCTGCTAAGCACTTACTGCCACATTAAGAACAGTACTTTATTTGTCATTTGTTTCTTCCCATAAGGGCTACAGACATTGTTTTCTTTGAAAATTGCCATTTTTTCATTCACTTTTCTTCTGGGGAAGGAATTCCAACCATTGCTCAATACCTACTGACCAGACTCGGGGTACTCATGTCCTAAGCTCTGGTTTATAGTCTCTGAGGGTTGTTGCTGTGTTCAATGGACTTGATAGGAAAGAGGTAAAAAAAAATGTGAAAGGGGGGATTGTCTATGAGTAGTTGTATATGATGGTCTTGGTACCTAGAGCCACAGAAGCAGATTCCAATTGGGATGGAAGCCTGAAGAAGCTGGGAGAAGCTACTGGGCCACATAAAACAAAACAAATAAAAACTAACAACAACACGAAACAAATTATCACATCTTATTGGCTGATCTTTTAATTTATATATGGATCAAATATTACATGGCATGGTGATATTAATTTGACTATTTGACATATACCTAGGTATGCAGATGGCAGCAGTGGAAGCCAAGATGTAACAGACCTCTTATCAGAGTCCACTGTGTTACAGGTTATTGGTGTGGAAGTCACTAAACCAGGTAATGACATCTTTATGAAAAAGAGAGTATGCCATGGTTGTGGACATGTGTTAGATTCAGTTGATGCTAAAGTTTGAGCATTCCGAAATTCCATACTTGCTGTGGTCCCATCAATCAAAAGAATACAGATACACAAATCCAAGCTGCAGCAATGGTCCAGAAATCAGAAAAAAGCAGCCAGAAGAACCAACTAGTGGCTGATGATAAAAGAATTTATTTGAAAAGCAAACTTTAATGACATGGAGGGGCATTTTCGAACGGGGACAACCATCTCTAAGGGCACCCATCTCTAAGGACGGTGCCGCAAAGGGGCAGGGCAACCCATATTATCGAAACAAGATGGACATCCATCTTTCGTTTCGATAATACGGTCGGGGACGCTCAAATCTTGACATTTAGGTCGACATTTAGAGATGGTCGTCCTCGGTTTTCGGCGATAATGGAAACCAAAGATGTCTATCACAAAAACATCCAAATCCAAGCCCTTTGGTCATGGGAGGAGCCAGCATTTGTAGTGCACTGCTCCCCCTCACATGCCGGGGCACCCTAGGGGGCACTGCAGTGGACTTCACAAATTGCTCCCAGGTGCATAGCTCCCTTACCTTGGGTGCTGAGCCCCCCAAACCCCCCCCCCCCAGGTCCGCCTGCCTGAAGTACACTGCACCCACTACAACTGCTCCAGGTACCTGTATACTGCTGAGATGGACCTGAGTATGGCATTTGAGACTGGCATAGAGGCTGGCAAAAAAGTATTTAAAACTTTTTTTTATGGTGGGAGGGGGTTAGTGACCACTGGGGGAGTAAGGGGAGGTCATCGCCGATTCCCTCCGGTGGTCATCTGGTCAGTTTGGGCACCTTTTTGAGGATTGGTTGCGAAAAAAAATGGACCCAGGAATTTTAATGCACAAAAATTGCCTACACTGGACTCCATAAGGCCAGTATGCACTGCAAAAAAGAAATTTTTGAATCAGTCATTATAAAAAAATTGCAAATCTCAGGCACTACAGAAATGTTTAGTCATTAGAAACAGTAGTGTTCACAAAACACAAATGAGTTAAAAACTTTAGGAGCTGTATAGGACTAGATTCTAAATATGGCACCTGATAAATCGGCACCAAAAATATTTCTGCTTTTATTTCCTTTGGGAGTTGGAGGCTTTGGGTGGCTCTTTAGGATAAGCCGTATTATATTCTTCTCTGTTCCTGTGGGTATGTTTTGGGTTGGTATGTTTGGATTATTTCAGTGTATAGGGTAGAGTAGTGGATGAGGTGTGTTGGGGTATGGGGGATGTTGGGCAGACTGCAATTTGTAGGCTTCATACTGGCATGGTCATTCTGCTGTGGTGCTCATTTATCTTGAGTCTACCAGACTGTTATGTTTCAGTTGGATGAGGGTGGGGGACGGCAGGGGTTGTAAAGGAGGGTAAGGACAGAAAGGGGGTGGTGGGTACTTTGGGGAGAAGGATGGAGGGCTTAGAGGGGTGGTTTGTTCGGGGATAGGGGATTTTAACTGTAAAGTATCCTGTAATGTCAAGGGGTTAAACTCTCCATGCAAACAAGGTTTGTTATTTAAGGAACTGTTGAGATTGAATTATGACATCGCCCTGGTGCAGAAGAATCACTCACTTAAGTGCTGTGAACGCTTGGTCTGTGATATGCATTTTCTTCAGATTTACTTTAGCTCTAGCTCTACGGCAAAGAAGATTGGTGGTGTGGGCATTCTAATTAAGAAGGACTTCCCATTTATGGTCACTGCCATTGAAAAGGATTAAGAGGGGAGAATGCTATTGCTTAAGGGGGAACTTGGGGATCAGAAGCCGTGGTGGTTAATGTGTATGCTCTGTTAGCTTCTGGAAGCAGCTGAACACATTTTTGTTGAGGCAAGAATTGGGTTTTCCTTTTACAGGGTGGGACTGGAACTTAGTTCTTGACCCCTCCTGGGATAAGTTTCCTAGAAGCAAGGATGGGGCACAGCCCTCACGCAAACATTTGCTTACTATTATGCAAGCCTTTAACCTTGCTGTTTATGGCGTGATCACCCCTGGTGATTAAAGGTTACTGTTTTTATTTCCCCTGCCATAATAGCTACTCCTGTACTGATTTCCTTCTGGGTGATCCCTATTGGGCCCAGCATCTGTATGATGCCCCAACCTGGTTGGATCATGCTTGGCCACATTCCATCGCGTTCTTACATGGGCATCCCTGGGATAGTATTTAAGCCCCCTTCTCTGTATTTTCAATACTTTGCATCGCATTGGTACAATGGCACCAAAGCAACCACCCACCTGCAAGGGTAATTTCAGCGACCCTGAAATTGAACTGCTGGTTCAGGAAATCCAGAGGAGGCACATGCGTCTCTTTGCTCCCACGGGCCAGAGGCTGGCTGCTACAATGAAGCAGAGAGAATGGGAGGCAGTAAGGGACGAGGTCAACGTGGACTTCCACTATGGCAGGGATGTGGAAGACTGCAAACGGAAGTGGCGCCGGCTGAGGCGTGATGTCAGGAGGAAGGCTGGTGCCAACCCCCCAGCAGATGACACCGCTAACTTGACCCCCCTCAAGTGCATCATTCATGGGCTCTTGCCCTAGGAGGGGATCCACGGCATTGGGTCCCTTGACACATCAGCACAGCCTGAGGGCTCAGGTAGGTTGACCATTAGGAAACTGGGGTATCTGTTGTGCTGCACTACACTCTGTTTTACATAAGTGCAGGCAGTGTGGTGCTGCTAAGTAGGGGATACAAATCACTATTCATTTTGTGCCCGGAAATTGGGTTCCATATGTTAGGGCACCCTCTTGTGAATTGCAAAGGATAAAAATACATGGAAAAGTCACCTTTGAGAATCAACAGATCTTCCCCCCCCCCCCCCCCCCCCCCCATATCCAGTGCTATTTAACCGGACAGAACGGCTGCCGATCAGTTAAATAGCACTTAATTGGCTATCCACAGATAATCAGCTAGGGATAACAGGCTATCCCATGCTGGATATCCCCGGTTAGTGGCCAGCAGATAGCTGGTTATATCGCCCGATATAACTGGCTAACTGCTGATTTTTAAAGCCAGTTTAGTGGCAATATTTGGCTGTGTGAAAACGTGGAATATCTTTGGCTCATTCAAATATAACCAGCTAAGTCTTAAAGCCAACTTAGCCAGTTATCTTTAAACTGGCCAAAAATAAGCTGAATATTCAACGCCGGTCACTGGAAATGGCCCGGCATTGAATATCCAGGCTCAGCGCCAGTTGTGGGAGTTAGCCGGTCTAACTCCTACAGTCTGAATATCGACCCACTTATCTTTAAGTGGACCCCATACCTTTTTCCAGTATAGCCCTGTTAAGCAAGAAGATCCCTGGAGCCCAGGGATCTGGAGCCCCATAAGGAGCCAAATTTGAAACTGTACACTCTTCCAATAAATCTTGGCTTTAGGACAGATCCACCAGATGTGCTCCATCATGCTTCTACCACTGCAAAACTTCCAACAGGTAGGGGTAACAGCTGGAAACCAGCGACTAAGCCACTGTAGTGTCCAGTACCGATAGTACAAAATCATAGCATGTTTTTCCTGAATATTTGTAGAATCATCTAGTTTTGATAGTACTGATTCTATGAGTACCCATTCTGGGGCTTTTTAATTAATCCCAAGGTCTTGTTCCCATTTATTCCTAGTTCCCTCAAGTGTTTGTATATAACTGCAACAAGATTGAAAATCCTGACAAATATTGTTTGTTCTAAGAATGTGACCTCCCATATAAATCAATTTTTAATGTATCTACCTTAAAAACAGGTGACTAAGGTGCTCATTTTTAAAGCTGATGGATGTCTCAAAATTGGCAAATAAGCATCCATCCGCCAAAAACATCCAAATTGTGATTTTTGAAAGACAGAATTTGGATGTTTTACACTGCAGGTTGTCCATATAGCAAGAGGGCATGTTGGAGGCATGTTTTGTGTGGGACTAGGGTGAGCCCAAACTTAGGATGGTTTTCAGTGATAATGGAATGGGAAGAAACGTTCAAGTCTTAAAAGAAGGACATTTTTATCTAAACCTGTTTCAATTGTACAAGGTAGAAAAAGGTGCCCTGATGAGCAGCTGACCACTGGAGGTAATCTCCTAGTGGTTACTGGCCCTCTCCCATCCCTCTAAGTTAAAAATGACAGTGGATACCAGACTGACAGCTTCAGGAATTATGGCTATTCCTAATAGAGCAGCAAGCAAGTGTAAGGTGTAGCCTAGTGGTCAGTGCAGTGGACTTTGAACAACGGGATCAAGGTCTAACTCCCACTTTAACTCTTTTTGTTTTCTGTACAAATATATGAGCCCTCCTGGAACATAGATATACCTACTGTACCTGAACTTATAAGACACTTGCAAGCATGATGGCTATTGTAGTGGTGTACTGAAGGGCTCACAGTAACATATCAAGGAATTAAGGTGGGATTTGTACCCGGGTCCCATTGATTAAAATCCACTGCACTGACCACTAGGCTGCTGCACTGACCACTAGGCTGCCTCTCTGTTCTGCAGGGCTGTCTGTGTGGCTACTTATGTACAAATGATGCCAGATGTCACATCCGTCGCTCCCTCCGGCTGCTCCTCCGCAGGGAGCAGGAGCCGGCGTCCTCCTCGACGAAGGCCGGCCTTCTTGAGGCCACGGAGGGGAGCCGGGGCTTGCCGGGGTGATGGCCGCCCAGTCCGGGGCCGAGGCCGGCGATCGCGGCTGCCAAATTATCGATCGCCGGCTACGGGAGCTGTGTTTGCGCCAGTAAGGGAAATGGCGCCGAGGCGCGATAGCCGGCGTTCCCTTCTTTCTTGGGCGCGGGAACCCCGATCTCCGCCTCAGAGGAGTTAGACTGGAAGGCCAGCATGATAGACCCGCCTGGGAGGGAGGTCAGAGCCAATCAGAAGAGTTCCGTCGATAACCAAGTTCTGATTGGCCGGCTATGTCTACGGGGGCTGGGCGGCTGACTGCCGAACAGTATTTAAGGAATGAGTCTGAGGTAGGAGGTTGCTTCAGGTTCTGTTACCCGAGGCCAGTCTCCGTGTTTCCTGTGTTCCGTTGATTTCCTGGTGTTGCTGATTTTGGACTGTTTCCTGGTTTTCTCTGCTAGCTGCCTGCCTTGACCTCTTGCCTGACTCTGACTACGTTGATAGCTGCCTGTCTCGACCTTTGGCCCGACTCTGACCATGTTGTTAGCTGCCTACCCAAGCTGCTGCCTGTTTGTGGACTCTCTATTCCATCTGCCCGCTTTTCTCCTGGTTCCAGTCCAGGTCAGTCCGTCAACCCTCGGCTCCTGAAGTCCCGTTGACCGCCTGCAGCTGGGGGCTCAACCCTTGGTGAACGGCGGTCGCCACGGGTGAAGACTTGGGGTTGCACGGCTGTCCTTTGGGGTCCTTCGGGGCCTTACGGGACCTAAGGGCTCACCTTCCTTGCGGACAAGACAGGAACCTGAAGACATGAGCTCGCCCACGCAACCTGACCTACGGGACCTGGCTAAAATTCTCCAGCAGCAGCAGGAGCAGTTGAACGCCCTGTCGGGGGCCCTGCAGAATGTCTGCTCTCAGCTAACCTCGGTCCAGGCACAGAACCAGGCTGCTGCGGCGCACCAGGTCACCGCAGCGGCTCCCCGTCCGGGAAGGTCCTTCCTGGGACCTCGGTTCCCTGAGCCCACTCGGTTTGATGATGTCCCCGGAAGCTGCCGGGGGTTCCTCAACCAGTGCAACCTATATTTTAAGATGCAACCAGAAGCTTTTGCCTCAGACCAGATAAGAGTGGCCTATGTTATCTCTTTGCTTACGGGATGGGCCCTAGCCTGGGCATCCCCGCTATGTGAACAACAAGATCCGCTTCTGGACAACTACGCCGAGTTCCAATGCCAATTCTGCATGGTGTTTGATCTTCCAGGAAGGCCGTCTTCCGCTGCTTCTGAGCTGCTGCGGATCCAACAGGGCGAAGGGACCGTGGTGGATTACGCAATCCGGTTCCGGACACTGGCGACTGAGTTGCGCTGGAACCAGGAGTCCCTATCCGCGATCTTCCTGGAGGGGCTTCAGGATCGAATCAAGGATGAGCTGGCTGGCCGGGAGGTTCCGGGGCAGTTGGACGCTTTGATCTCGCTCTGTGTCCGGGTGGATACCCGTTTTCAGGAGAGGGCCAGAGCCCGTGCGGACCGACGGAGGGGGTCTGGAGGCGGGCCCCGGTCTAGTCGGGTACCTTCTCCCCGACGGGGCTCCACCGAATCCAGGGCAACCTCTGAGGAACCTATGGTCATCAGCCATCAACGGTTAACCCCGTCGGAAAGGACTCAGCGCCTTCGGGGCGGCCTGTGCCTGTACTGCGGCGAGGCCGGTCATTTCATCCGCACTTGCCCTGTGCGGCCGGGAAATGCCGCTCCCAAGGCGCCCTGAGGGGAGGAGTCTTGGGGCACTCGAATCCCCTACCAGACCATCTGATAACTCTCCCGGTGACCCTGCGGTGGCAGGAGACGATGGTTCACACCCGAGCTCTTTTGGACTCTGGAGCAGGGGGAAATTTCATTTGTCAGGAACTTTTGCGGCAAATGGGATGGCCTACTCTGCCCTATCGACCCGCCTTGCAAGTGACATCCATCCAGGGAACTGCATTACCTCAGCCTATCACAGAGGTGACACCCTTTTTGGGGCTCCAGGTAGGGGAAGACCACTGGGAGGACGCTCAATTTCTAATTCTACCCCGCACCATTCATCCTGTGGTGCTGGGTCTGCCCTGGTTACGGCGTCATACTCCTGTTACAGATTGGACTTTAGGGAGGATTCAAGCTTGGGATGGCGCCTGTCTTGAGACCTGTTTGAAGGGCCGGGAGTCCAGCTGTCCCGCGGTGGTAGCCACTCCTAGAACTGTGTCAGCCTGTCAAGCTGCTCTACCTGAGGAGTATCAGGAGTTCGCTGATGTGTTTAGTCCCATGGAGGCGGATGTACTACCCCCACATCGGTCCTTCGATTGCGCTATTAACCTGATGGCTGACAAAATGCCGCCGCGGGGCCGACTCTTTACTCTGTCCCGAGAGGAAATGAAGGTCATGCAGGCCTACATCCGGGAGAATCTCCAGAAAGGGTTTATTCGTCCCTCCACGTCCCCTGCCGGAGCAGGATTCTTCTTTGTGACTAAGAAGGATGGCTCCTTGAGGCCCTGCATTGACTACCGGGGTCTAAATGCCATCACCATTAAGGACCGATTTCCCCTGCCCCTCATTCCGGAGCTGTTTGATCGGCTGCAGGGGGCCCAGATCTTCACGAAATTGGACCTCCGTGGAGCATACAACTTGGTCCGTATTCGGCAGGGGGACGAATGGAAAACTGCATTTAATACGCATGAGGGGCACTTCGAATACCGGGTGATGCCTTTCGGCCTGTGCAACGCCCCAGCAGTATTCCAGAGATTCATAAACTTCGCTCTTGAAGACCTGCTTTATGCAACGGTAATTGTTTACCTAGACGACATCCTGATTTTCTCCAAGGATCCCCAGGAGCATGTGGCCCATGTTCGGACTGTTCTTAAGCGCCTACGGCAATATCGCCTGTTTGCCAAACTCAGTAAATGCTCCTTCCACCAGCAGACTCTGCCGTTTCTGGGACATATTCTTTTACCTCGGGGTCTACGAATGGATCCAGACAAACTTCGCGCTATCCGGGAGTGGCCTCAACCCCAAGGCCTGAAGGCGCTGCAGCGGTTCCTGGGTTTCGCGAATTACTATCGTCAATTTATTCCTCACTACTCGCAATTGACAGCCCCACTGACAGCGCTCACCAAGAAGCATGCGGATGTTTGGAACTGGCCGGCCCAGGCGCAAGCAGCTTTTAGTCACATGAAGAAGGCCTTCGAATCCGCTCCCATCCTTCAGGCCCCAGATCCTAACAAGCCTTTTGTGGTAGAGGTGGACGCCTCAGCTTTGGGCGCCGGCGCAGTCCTCTCTCAAGTTAATGCCAAGGGCCGGCGTCAACCTTGCTTCTTTTTCTCCCGGAAGTTCTCCCCTGCGGAATGCAATTATACAGTGGGAGACAGAGAATTGCTAGCCTTGAAGTTAGCTCTGCAAGAATGGAGACATTTGCTGGAGGGGGCAGAACATCGATTTACAGTGATTACGGACCACAAAAATCTCTTGTATCTGCAGGAAGCCCAAAGGCTGAATCCGCGGCAAGCCCGCTGGTTGCTGTTTTTTGCCAGATTCCGGTTTCAACTTGTGTTCAGGTCAGCTGCACAAAATACCCCTGCGGACTCCCTCTCCCGAGCCTTCGAAGCCCCAGAGGACCTTGAAGAGCCTCATTCTATGTTGGATCCGGCCTGCCTCTGTGCGGCCCCGGGAAGGGTCACCCCTATGCGGGAACTGGTGCCTCCTCAGGACTGGGAAAAAGTAATGCATTGGGGACATTCCTCTGTATGGGCCGGACACTTTGGGTTCCAAAAAACCCTCCGCCTGATTTCTCGACAGTACCAGTGGCCTCATATGAGGCAAGATATCCTTCAGTTCGTCACGACCTGCCCGACCTGTGCCAGGACCAAGTCAGTAGTGGGGCGCCCCTGGGGAGATCTGCAGCCCTTGCCCGTTCCTACAGCACCCTGGGAGGAGTTGTCGATGGATTTCATCATGGATCTTCCCCGCTCCCAGGGACACACGGTGATTTAGGTGGTGGTGGACCGGTTCTCCCGGATGGCACATTTCGTTCCCCTGCCAGGTCTTCCGTCGGCAGCACTGTTAGCCCAACAGTTTATCCAACATATCTTCTGGCTCCATGGGTTACCGGTTAGAATCATCAGTGACCGCGGAGCCCAGTTCACTTCACGATTCTGGAGGGCCCTGTGTTCTACTCTGGGGGTTGCTACCCATTTCTCCTCTGCCTACCATCCACAGACCAACGGGATGGTTGAAAGGATCAACCAAACGTTGAAGGGGTTCTTGCGGGCTTTCGTCAATAAGCGGCAAGACAAGTGGGCATCCCTTCTTCCATGGGCCGAGTTCGCCTATAACCACAGCGAACATTCTGCCTCTGGGCAGTCTCCATTTTTCATGGTGTATGGACAACATCCGCGGCTTCCTCCGCCCATCCCCTCTGACTCATCTACGCCCATGGTTACTCAAACCCTGGCTGACCTGCGGGAGGTCTGGAATATGGCCCGAGAGCAGTTACAGAGAGCAGCCGCCAGGTATAAATCGTTTGCTGACCGTCACCGATGCCCTGCTCTGGTTTTGCAGCCAGGGCAAAAGGTATGGCTGAGCACCAAATACCTGAGGCTCCGGGTACCCTCTCGAAGGCTGGGGCCACGATTCATCGGGCCGTTTGTTATCCAGTCTCGGATCGGAGCAGTGACATACCGCCTACGGCTACCCAGTACTTTGCGGATCCATAATGCCTTCCATGTTTCTCTACTGAAGATCTTTCGGGGGTCTAAATGGCATCCACAGAATAAAGAGTCTTTGGTTCCAGAGACTGACCCCGATCCCGAGTATGAGGTGGAAGAAATCATCGACTCCAAGAGGCGCTGGGGAAAGCTGCTCTACTTGTTGTCATGGAAGCATTTCGGTCCCGAAGATAATTCCTGGGAACCGGCTGCCAATGTACATGTCCCTGAGTTGGTACGAGCCTTCCATGATCGATATCCTCAGAAACCTGGACCTAGGAGGAGGGGGGCATCCGGGGGGGATACTGTCACATCTGTCGCTCCCTCCGGCTGCTCCTCCGCGGGGAGCAGGAGCCGGCGTCCTCCTCGACGAAGGCCGGCCTTCTTGAGGCCACGGAGGGGAGCCGGGGCTCGCCGGGGTGATGGCCGCCAGTCCGGGGCCAAGGCCGGAGGCCGGCGATCGCGGCTGCCGGATTATCGATCGCCGGCTACGGGAGCTGTGTTTGCGCCTACTGTCTCGACCTTTGGCCCGACTCTGACCACGTTGTTAGCTGCCTCCCCTGAGCTGCTGCCTGTTTGTGGACTCTCTATTCCATCTGCCCGCTTTTCTCCTGGTTCCAGTCCAGGTCAGTCCGTCAACCCCGCGGTTTAGATATTTTTATTAAAAAAAACCTTGGAGATATATAGAAGATAGCGAGATAAGGAAGGCTAGTAGGATTATCTCAATTAATGTTGTAATGAAACTGTCTTTATACTGTTGTATAAGCTGATCAATTTGCATTGTTAAGTTTAATTATCTTTTGATGCACTGAACCTGATTGTATTCTTAGAATAATACTCTGTGAGCCACATTGAATCTGATCTGATTGGGATAATGTGGGACATAAATGAAATAAATATTGCCTCTAATAAAAAAAGAATCTTCTGTAGCCTTATCAGCAGATGCTGAAAAAGTATCCAACAGAATAAAATGGCCTTATCTTTTTAAGATCATAAACTGGTTCAATCTAGGAGATGATTTTTCAAATTGACTTAAAATCCTTTATTATTCACCAACCTCAAGAATCATTACCAACCCAATACAACTTATATAAGAGGTGGGAAAATGTAACAAATAAATACCTGTTTTGCCCATTGGCTGCCTGCACTTGCTTTTCTGATGGTATCCTGCATGACTTTCTTCTGTCTATACTGGTGCACTTCCGGGATGCCACTTGGAAAACCAGAGCTGGACATTAATCTCATAGTAACATGGCAGCACAGGGACAGTCAGACTGTAACAAACCTGTGTTCCAAGAAGGACCCCAAAAATTCCAGGACCCCAAAAATAATCTGGTTGTTGGTTATTCATAAGGGTATGTATTAAGAGAGGAGGTTATTCATAAGGGTATGTATTAAGAGAGGAGGAGTGGAAGTGCTATACAAAACGCACTTTGTTTTGTCTATAAAGTGATTCTGATAGCTGACACCGGTATTTCCTCCCTCCCCCATTTTTTTTCTCCAGGACTGCTGAATTTGAAACTTTGTAAATAATTTATTTAGCTTGATCTTGATTGGGAATAAGGACAGAACTGGAATTTTTCAGGGTTGCGAATCCTCCTCCGGTGTGGCACTGTTAAAAGCACAAAAGGACCAGTGGACTTCATAGGCTGGCAGCTGGCTCACTTGCACTCTACTCCCGAGGTTGCAGCGGCGAACTGGCGGGCGGGGCGCTACTCTCCAGTAGTAAAAGCAGCAAGCCGGCAGGTTCGAGTGAATCCATCCTTCGCTTCCAATCCCTGCTGCCCCTCTCTGCGTCCCGCCTTCCTTTGATGTCATTTCCTTTCGGGCGGGCGGGACGCAGAGAGGGCAGCAGGGATTGGAAGCGAAGGACGGATTCACTCGAACCTGCCGGCTTGCTGCTTTTATTACTGGAGAGCGGCGCACTGGCGCCCTGCCTGCCAGTTCATTGCTGCGGGCGAGGATTCGAAGATACAGATGGACTCGGACTCTGGGTGGGCGGGCGGGCGGGCCTGAGGCTAAATTGGGTGGGCCTGGGCCCACCCAGGCCCACCCGTAGCTACACCCCTGTGTTGAACATTAACAAAGTGGACTCATCAAACAGTTGTACCCCTCTAGTCAGCCCTCCATCTCTCCCAATACTTGAAGACAGGGGAAACCATCCCAGGCTATAATAGGAGGTTATCCTGAATGGGCATAAATCTGAAAAGCTGAAATTCAGGTCTCTTACTCAGAGCCGGATGCACAAAAGTCCCATTAAGGATCCGTCTGTGTTTCCAAATTGGTAAACATTTACCGATTTAGAAACACAGAGGGATTCACAAAGAAAATTGCATGCAAATGAGCTGCTCGTTGCTTTTGTGACCCAGCTCATTTGCATGCGATATGGGGGAAGCAAGTTGGTGAGCTGAGCATGCGCAGAACAGTCAATCGCTATGCGAGGCTGCTCTGCGCATGCTATAGACGGCTCTCATACACGCAGACAAGCTGCATCTATAATAGCAGTAGATTTACCCTTTTTTTTTTTTTTGGTAGACACAAAAGCGCTTTTTTTTGGATGGGCATACCTGTATTGCAGCTCCATGCCTCCGGCTGCTGGGAAAAAGTGAGAAAAACCTCGCTCTGCTGCTCTCCGCTCTTCTGTGAGGAATCAGCAGCATCAGGGCTTGGTTCCACCCCCAGCTGTTGTTGCTGCTTCCTTCTATTGGCTGGCTGACATCCTAGAATGTCCATCTCCCTGAAGATGGACTCTCATTGGTTGGCTGTTGTCCCAACTCCTCCTCCCTGTAGGACTTCCCTGATGACATCACTTTAGAGCTGTGAACTGATTGGATCCCAACTTCCTGGTGTCCCCCTCCAGTAAAGAGTAGTTAGTTACCTGTAGCAGGTGTTCTCCGAAGACAGCAGGCTGCATATTCTCACATGTGGGTGACGTCACGTCGGCCCCGGAGGATTTCTAGCAAAATCTAGAAGTCTCTGAAACTGTGCCCTGTCGCGCGGGTGACCACACTGCGCATGCGTGCACACGACTTCCTGCCCGCCGCGAAGACACGTTCCTCAGTTGAATCCAATAGCAAAAAGAATACAACTCCTAAGGGGAGGAGGGAGGGTTGTGAGAATATGCAACCTGCTGTCTTCGGAGAACACCTGCTACAGGTAAGTAACTACTCTTTCTCCGAAGACAAGCAGGCTGATATTTTCACATGTGTGGAATCCCTAGCCCCCAGGCTTACTCAACACAACAAACAATGGTCAATTGGACCTCGCAACGGTGAGGACATAGCTTAGATTGACCTGAAACAAGAAACATCTAACTGAGAGTGCAGCCTGGAACAGAATAAAAATGGGCCTAGGAGGGCTGGAGTTGGATTCTAAACCCCAAACAGACTCTGTAACACCGACTGCCCAAATCGACTGTCGCGTCGACTGTGCTGCTGGAGGCAGTAGTGAGATGTGAATGTGTGGATTGATGACCACATCGCAACTTTGCAAATCTCTTCAATAGTGGCTGACCTTAGATGAGCCACTGACGCAGCCATGGCTCTAATATTATGAGCCGTGACATGGCCCTCCAAAGCCAGTCCAGCCTGGGCATAAGTGAAGGAAATGCAATCTGCTAACCAATTAGATATGGTGAGTTTCCTGACAGCAACTCCCCTCTTGTTGGGATTAAAAGAAATAAACAACTGGGCAGACTGTCTGAGGGGGCTCGTCCGCTCCACGTAACAGGCCAATGCTCTTTTACAGTCCAAAGTGTGCAGCTTGCTTTCGCCAGGGCTTGTATGAGGAGGGGGAAAGAATGTTGGCAAGACAATTGACTGGTTCAGATGGAACTCCGACACTACCTTCGGTAGGAACTTAAGGTGCATGCGGAGGACTACTCTGTCATGATGAAAAGTAAGGTAAGGTACATGAACCACCAGAGCCTGAAGCTCACTGACTCTACGAGCTAAAGTAACAGCCACCAAGAAAATGACTTTCCAGGTCAAGTACTTCAGATGGCAGGAATCCAGTGGCTAGAAAGGAGCTGACATCAGCTGGGTGAGGATGACATTGAGATCCCATGACACTGGAGGAGGTTTGACAGCGGGCTTTGTCAAAAACAAACCTCTCATAAAGCGAACTACTAAAGGCTGTCCAGAGATAGGCTGACCTTCTACACGATGATGATAAGCACTGATCGCACTAAGATGAACTTTGACCGAGTTGGTTTTAAGACCAGACTCAGACAAGTGCAGAAGGTATTCAAGCAAGGTCTGTGTAGGACAAGAACGAGGATTCAGGGCCTTGCTGTCACACCAGACGGCAAACCTCTTCCATTTAAAAGCATAACACTTCTTAGTGGAATCTTTCCTGGAAGCAAGCAAGATTCGGGAGACACTCTCAGAAAGACCCGAAGAGGCAAAGTCTATGCTCTCAACATCCAGGCCGTGAGAGCCAGAGACTGGAGGTTGGGATGCAGAAGCGCCCCCTCGTTCTGAGTAATGAGAGTCAGAAAACAGTCCAATCTCCACGGATCTTCGGAGGACAACTCCAGAAGAAGAGGGAACCAGATCTGACGGGGGCCAGAAAGGAGCAATCGGAATCATGGTTCCGCGATCTTGCTTGAGTTTCAGCAAAGTATTCCCCACCAAAGGTATGGGAGGATACGCATACAGGAGCCCCCCCCCCCCCCCCAATGTAGGAGGAAGGCATCTGATGCTAGTCTGCCGTGGGCCTGCAGTCTGGAACAGAACTGAGGTACCTTGTGATTGGTCTGAGTGGTGAAAAGGTCTATCGAGGGGGTGCCCCACACTCAAAAAATCCTTTTGACAATAGTCATGTTCAATGACCACTCGTGAGGCTGCATTATCCTGCTCAATCTGTCGGCCAGACTGTTGTTTACACCTGCCAGATAAGTGGCTTGGAGACACATTCCGTGTTGACGAGCCCAAAGCCACATCTGAACGGCCTCCTGACACAGAGGGCGAGATCCGGTACTCCCTTGCTTGTTTATGTAATACATTGCAACCTGATTGTCTGTTTGAATCAGATTAATTTGGTTGGATAGCCGATCTCTGAAAGCCTTCAGTGCGTTCCAGACAGCTCGTAACTCCAGGAGATTGATCTGAAGATACCTCTCCTGAAGGGACCAAACTCCTTGAGTATGAAGCCCATCTACATGCGCTCCTCACCCCAGGATGGATGCATCCGTCGTCAGCACTTTTTGTGGCTGAGGAATTTGGAATGGGCGTCCCAAGACCAGATTGGATCGAATTGTCCACCAATGAAGAGATTTCCGAAAGTCGGTGGACAACTGGATCACATCCTCTAGATTCCCCATGGCCTGAGACCACTGGGAAGCTAGGGTCCATTGAGCAGATCTCATGTGTAAGCGTGCCATGGGAGTCACGTGAACCGTGGAGGCCATGTGCCCCAGAAGTCTCAACATCTGCCGAGCTGTGATCTGTTGAGACGCTTGCACTCTGGAGACCAGAGACAGAAGTTTGTCCGCTCTGGGCTCGGGAAGATAGGCACAAGCCGTCTGCGTGCACAACAGAGCTCCTATGAATTCCAATTTCTGGAGTGGAATGAGATGGGACTTCGGGTAATTTATTACAAAGCCCAGCAGCTCTAACACCTGAATAGTCATCCGCACGGACTGCAAAGCCCCTTCCTGGGAGGTGCTCTTCATCAGCCAATCGTCCAGATAAGGGAACACATGCACTCCCAGCCTGCGTAGCGACGCTGCAACAACTGCCAGGCACTTGGTAAAAACCCTGGGTGCAGATGCCAAGCCAAAAGGCAACACACAGTACTGAAAGTGCTGTGTTCCCAGCCGAAACTGCAGATACTTCCTGTGAGCTGGAAGAATCGAGATGTGGGTATAAGCATCCTTTAAGTCCAGAGAGCATAGCCAATCGTTCTCCTGAATCATGGGAAGAAGGGTGCCCAGGGAAAGAATCCTGAACTTTTCTTGAACCAAATATTTGTTCAGGCCCCTTAGGTCTAGGATGGGACGCATCCCCCCCTGTTTTCTTTTCCACAAGGAAGTACCTGGAATAGAATCCCAGCCCTTCTTGCCCTGGTGGAACGGGCTCGACCGCATTGGCGCTGAGAAGGGCAGAGAGTTCCTCTGCAAGTACCTGCTTGTGATGGGAGCTGAAGGACTGAGCTCCCGGTGGGCAATTTGGAGGTATGGATTCCAGATTGAGGGTGTATCCTAACCGGACTATTTGGAGAACCCACCTGTCGGAGGTTATCAGAGGCCACCTTTGGTGAAAAAATTTCAACCTCCCCCCAACAGGAAGATCGTCCGGTACGGACACAATGATTTCAGCTATGCTGCACTGGAGCCAGTCAAAAACCCATCCCTGGTTTTTGCTGGGGAGCTGCAGGGGCCTGCTTAGGCGGACGCTGTTGACGCGAACGAGCGCGCTGGGGCAGAGCCTGAACTGGCTGTCGAGAAGCAGAGGTGTACTTACGGCCCCTAGAGGCATAAGAAGCACTTCTCTTCCCTTTAAAAAACTTCCTGGAAGAGGAAGAGGATGCAGAAGGCGCCCAGCGGGAGAGAGAATCCATATCGTTATCACGCTGGTAGAGATTATCAATCATCTCCTCAACCTTCTCAACCCCAGGCGAAAAGCTCGATGCCACAAGAACCTCCGGCAGCGACACCCCCGGCACCGATACAGGCAGCACCGACGGCACCGATGCGTCCGGCACCGAACGTAACTGATGCAGCATTGTTTCCATAAACGCAGGACACAAGGCCTTGATGCGCTCATCCAAAGCTGCTGCCGGGAAAGGCTGTGAAGCCGATGCAGACGTCGGAGACAGAGTCTGTTGAGGTCGGGGAGCCGGTACCGGACTGCCTGATGACCTACGCGTCGAAACCTCCATGATAGAGGGAGAGCGATCCTCTCGGTACCGACGCTTCTTGGGTATCGAATGCCTCGATGACCCAGAGCTCCTGGTACCGTGTCGAGAAGGAGACCGATGACGGTGCCTCTTAGCCTTCGCCCGACGCCCGTCATCGACACTCCTCGGTACCGGCGAAGAGGACGTGGAATCTACACGCCTCTTCGGGGTCGGGTCCGACAGAGGTCGGTCCCGGGGGGCCTGCAAAGCAGGAGGCACCAAGGCAGGTGGAGACCCACTCGATGCATCACTGCTCCCAGCATGCATCGGTCTCTTGGCAGTCGGTACCGTGTCTCCCGACGCTGGCGCCGCTCTCGACGTCGACCCCAATGCTGACGAGGTAACGGAACCAAAATACTTCTCTTTCTGGGCCTCTCGGGAAAGTAAAGTGCGCTTTTTTATTTTGTGGCACAACTTACAAGCATCCGAGCGATGGTCGGGCCCAAGGCACTGAAGGCACCAGGAGTGCGGATCAGTGCTTGAGATGGTCCGGCTGCACAGGCACAAGGCTTGAAGCCGCTGGGTGTCTTCAAGGACATACCGGGAAAAAGAGCCTCGGCTAAATCAAAAAACGCGATGGTGTCAGCAAAAAAGACACAAAAAGAAGGGAAAAAAATTCCCGACTGAGCAACCTAACACGGTCGCGACGAAAAAGAAAGGAAACTTGAACTCGAAAAGAGTCTAAGAAGATATAAGGAAGAACTAAACTAAGTTTTTGCTATTTTTAAACAAAATACCGAAAGGTAAACACGAGAGACTTAACTCCTGGGGCTGAGGACAACTCGAAGCTCTTCAACTCCGTGTCACCTCAGACGCGGACAAAAAAGAACTGAGGAACGTGTCCTCGCGGCGGGCGGGAAGTCTTGCACATGCATGCGCAGTGTGGTCGCCCGCACGACAGGGCACAGTTCCAGAGACTTTTAGATTTTGCTAGAAATCCTCTGGGGCCGACGTGACGTCACCCACATGTGAGAATATCAGCCTGCTTGTCTTCGGAGAATGAGTGGTAGGGACATCCCAGGCTGATGCTGTCCAATTGGTTTAGCCCCTCTTTATGGAGGGGGACACCAGGAAGTTTGGATCCAATCAGTTCATAGCTCTAAAGTGATGTCATCAGGGAAGCCCTGCAGGGAGGCGGAGTTGGGACAACAGCCAGCCAATGAGAATCCATCTTCAGGGAGATGGGCGTTCTAGGATGTCAGCCGGCCAATAGAAGGAAGCAGCAGGAACAGCTGGGAGTGGAACCAAGCCCGTGTCCCACAGACGCTGTTTCTTTGATGGCCCCTTAACTTCCTTGCATTTTTGGTAAGTCAACAAAACTTTTATGCTTTACATTTCAGTAAGGTACTGGTTCATGTGTCTGCACTCAATGATCAGTATCTCCTGGGGAGCCACATTAATGAATGCAATGGAACTGGTCCAGCCATCTCTTGCCGAATTGCCATTCAGAGTTCATGGAGGTGGTTTTGAAACCATTCAATGGCAGCTCTTATCTCAGCTGCCTTATAGCGGGGATTACATTTGGAATGCCAGATCCTTCCTGATTCCTATCCTGAAATAGAGCTTTCTGAGAAAATCTAAATCTTTTTGTCATTCCAAATAAATTTACTGTAAATATGTGCTCTAGAAGGAAAGTGGTGAAATGTCTAGGGTCTGCTATGGGCAGGACCTGAAAAAGGTACAAAATTCTAGGTAAAATATTCATTTTTATGGTAGCAATTTGACCGAAAGAGTTAGGCCTTTCCATTTTTCTAAATCATCCTTTATTTCTCCGAAGAGTTTTGGGTAATTGACTTTAAAGGACCTATTTCCTTGGGCAGTCAGCTTGACCCCAGGTACTTCAAACCATCCATTACCCAAAGAACCAGGAAGGAAAACGGCAGCATGTGCACACTAGCCTGGTTTAATGTGACATTGTATTTTGTGGGCATTCTGGGGGTGGGGGCAGCACTTTGCCAGTGATGCCAATATTCAGTGCTTAACCATCTAGGATAACTGTGGTTCATTGAATATTATCGCTAACCAGCCAAATTTGTTTTCTGGCTGAGTATGCCCTGATATCTAGGGATAAACCTGATAGCGGTCTGCAAAACGTTAACCAACACCAGCTGAATATCAGGCTCTAAATGTCATTCTATTTACATATTCTTATATTTTTAAAGCTCCTAGGAAAACTGTGGTCATAAAGCAAGAAACAGAAGTAGTAGTAGCAGAAATCATTGAGCTGATTTGGCGTCTGGAAGCTGATCATCAGATGGCAGAAGAAAGTTTAAAGCATCAAATGCAGATACAGAACATGCTGGTTATGAGGATCGATTCTTTGTCACTGTGGATGCTTCAGCAGCTTCCTGCAGTTGTACAAAAAGGTATCAGGTTAATATTCTTTCTTATAGTTGTATAATGGAGCAAAAAATCTTTTATAATACATTTGTATTAGGTTTTATCATTCTAACCTTATAATACATTGAAAGGATTAGCTGTTACAGGTTTCATGAAGCTTTTCATATTTTGTCTCCAAGTTTTTTGCATACCAGGTGGAAATGAACCTCACTTTTAAGCCAGTGCATGTAGAGTGTATGATCACTGCTAGTACTTTTAATATTTGAATTATGCTAAGGAGAGCTTCCTTTTGGCACTTCTAGGATGCAATATGCATGGGAAGTATATAAGTTGAGCTTTGAAATTCTTTTTAGTTGGATAACTGGAGCACTAGACAATTTGTGCTATTTTTGTATCTCTGCCATGTTCTTTTTGTCTCTGATTGCATCTTTTTGTACTTGATCTTCTCTTTTTCCATATGTTCTACAGAAATCACACAGTACTGAAATTTCTATTGGCAATGTAATTATTTAGGTTTTCTTTTTCCTTTAAACTATTGTCTAGTTTTCTTGTATCAATTTTTTTGGGAATGTGGATGCCCCTTGTGATCACATCTTCATTCTCTGCAGTTCTGTCAGTACAGTACAGTAATGTAGCATTTACAATTTCCAGTGCATGACCCATGCCACCTTATTGTGCCTTTCTGTATACAGTTCTTCTGACAACAGCACATCACACTTAGCAACAAGATGAATAACCATTTATAGTTCTGTGCTACAGAACCTGAATTTGTCTGTCTCTCATTTTTTCTATATTTACTGTAAACCATCCTGTCTGCTGTTCTATACTACAATTATCAATCTCTCATCTATTTATTTTATTTCACCTTTCCTGGAGGATGTAATGGGGCAGTTCTCTGAAGAGTAGCGAATCTCCTGGACTGGATGGTATTCATCCCAGAGTACTGATAGAATTGAAAAATGAGCTTGCAGAGCTATTGTTAGAAATATGTAATTTATCCTTAAAATCGAGTGTGGTACCGGAAGACTGGAGGGTTGCCAATATAACGCCGATTTTAAAAAAAGGTTCCAGAGGAGATCTGGGAAATTATAGACCGGGTGAGTCTGATGTCGGTGCCGGGCAAAATGGTAGAGACTATTATTAAGAACAAAATTACAGAGCATATTCAAAAGCATGGATTAATGAGACAAAGTCAACATGGATTTATTGAAGGGAAATCTTGCCTCACCAATCTACTACATTTCTTTGAAGGGGTGAACAAACATGTGGATAAAGGTGAGCCGGTTGATATTGTGTATCTGGATTTTCAGAAGGCGTTTGACAAAGTACCTCATGAAAGACTCCAGAGGAAATTGGAGAGTCATGGGATAGGAGGTAGTGTTCTATTGTGGATTAAAAACTGGTTAGAAGATAGAAAACAGAGAGTAGGGTCAAATGGTCAGTATTCTCTGTGGAGAAGGGTAGTTAGTGGGGTTCCCCAGGGGTCTGTGCTGGGACCGCTGCTTTTTAACATATTTATAAATGACCTAGAGATAGGAGTAACTAGTGAGGTAATTACATTTGCTGATGACACAAAGTTATTCAAAGTCGTTAAATCGAGGGAGGATTGTGAAAAATTACAAGAGGACCTTACGAGACTGGGCATCTAAATGGCAGATGACGTTTAATGTGAGCAAGTGCAAAGTGATGCATGTGGGAAACAGGAACCTGAATTATAGCTACATCATGCAAGGTTCCACGTTAGGAGTCACGGACCAAGAAAGGGATCTAGGTGTCGTCGTTGATGATATGTTGAAACCTTCTGCTCAGTGTGCTGCTGCGGCTAAGAAAGCAAATAAAATGTTAGGTATTATTAGGAAAGGAATGGAAAACAAAAATGAGGATGTTATAATGCCTTTGTATCGCTCCATGGTGCGACCGCAACATGAATATTGTGTTCAATTCTGGTCTCCACATCTCAAAAAAGATATAATGGAATTAGAAAAGGTGCAGAGAAGGGCGATGAAAATGATAAAGGGGATGGGACAACTTCCCTATGAGGAAAGGCTAAAGTGGCTAGGGCTCTTCAGCTTGGAGAAAAGGCAGCTGAGGGGAGATATGATAGAGGTCTATAAAATAATGAGTGGAGTTGAACGGGTAGATGTGAAGCATCTGTTTACGCTTTCCAAAAATACTAAGACTAGGGGGCATGCGATGAAGCTACAATGTAGTAAATTTAAAACGAATCAGAGAAATTTTTCTTCACTCAACGTGTAATTAAACTCTGGAATTCATTGTCAGAGAATGTGGTAAAGGCGGTTAGCTTAGCGGAGTTTAAAAAAGGTTTGGACGGCTTCCTAAAGGAAAAATCCATAGACTATTATTAAATGGACGGGGAAAATGCACTATTTCTGGGATAAGCAGTATAAAATGTTTTGTACTTTTTTGGGATCTTGCCAGGTATATGTGATCTGGATTGGCCACTGTTGGAAACAGGATGCTGGGCTTGATGGACCTTTGGTCGTTCCCAGTATGGCAATACTTATGTACTTATTCATTCTTGTGCCAGGTTTTGATCTACATGTGGCTGTTGAAATAACTCTTTGCATTTCTCATATTTGTGTATTTAAAAATATTTTTTCTTGTTTTATGGGACTAAGGTAAAGTATATACATACGTTCCATCAGGGCTGGCCTTAGCAATTGTGGGGCGCTGTGGAGACCAGTTTGGTCCTCCCCCCCCCCCCCCCCACACTAGGGACTTAAGATTTCAAATGAGGTGTCAAAGATTTATTTATTTAGGGGCACTAATGGATTTAGAGCACACTAATAAATTAGTGTGCGTTAACTGCCAAGCAGCCCATAGGAATATAATTGGGCTGTGTGGCATTTAGCAAGCTCTAAGTCTGTTAGCGCACTTTAGTAAAAGGACCCATTAAGCAGAATTCTTTAATCATTGATTACTATTGTAATCCTAGTAATTTACTAGCTTGGAATACCCTGAACCCCAGAGATAGTACAATAGTAAAAACAGAGAACTGCTGAACAGACATTTGTCGTCTAGTTTACATTGTTACATTGCGTCACCTACTTATTACACTGTATGGGAAATAATTTACTTTTTAAACAAAATTTATCAAAATAAATTAAGTATATTTATATTATGTTCTGGTGGATATGTCCAAAATAATAATATAAGAAGCTTCCTCCCCCCCCCCCCCCCCGTCTTCCTCTTCACAGTACCTGAGAGGTGGTCTGTATGTGGGGTAGCAAACTAGTTCCTGGTGTCAGTGTAACCTGAATCAATGAATGATCCTTCCAGTTGCCTCTGCTCTGCTGATATGACTGTGACTGAGGTTGGTTGGAGATTGGCTGGGAAGGTGAGAGTGATTGTTTCCTGGGGTCCTGGCTGGCTCATGTGTTGAAACCTTGGCGCTACTGCAGGGCCCACCCATATAGCATATATGAGGAGGTGAAGCTAAAAAGGCAATAAAATGGCGCTATCCCTCAGAGAAGCGTGAAACCAAAGGGGGAGTGAGAGTGAGAGAAAGGAGATGTAAGAACTGGTTGGTGGTGCAGTGGAAGGAGTGTAAGTGCTGAGGAGCACAATTACCGATGAGGAGGAAAAAGAAGATGGAGAAGGTAAGGGAAAAGAAGCTTCATCTTTTGGTCAGTCACCAGTTGTAAAGCTGACTCACTTAATCACAGGACCCTGTGCCGCCACCCTATTGCCCCTGCTTAAGGCCGGACCTATTTACACACATATGTGAATGAATTTTATTCTCTGAGAACAAGCAGGTCAGTTGTATTCTCACAGCTGGGTGATGTCATCTGACAGAGCCTGATGCGGATGCTGACTAGTGAGATTAATGTAGAATTTTCTAGTGGCCTTTCTTCCCAATGTATGAATACGTGTCCCTCAGTTTTTCCGCAGAGCAGGGAGGACGTATTATTGTGTTCGCCTCTCAGTGCAATTTTTTTTCTCTGATTCTCAGTGCCTTCCTGTGCGGATATTTTTGTCTCTTTTGTGTTTATTATTCCTTCCTCTTTATTTCATTCTGTTACCCTTTAATTTTTGTAGTGTTTTTGGCTCTTCAAGTTTCCTTTCTTTTTTGCGAGTTGTTAGGCCCATTTATGCTGGAGCACTGACTTCAATTTGAGCACTGCCCCTTTTCACAGTTCACAATTAAGGAGTTTAATTTGGCCACAATTCTACAGGCCAATGTGATCTAACCTGTGCCTATGGGGTAGAAGGGAAGGAATTCTATTCCAGGTGCTTCCTTGTGCCCAAGAAAATGGGGGATTTTGTCCCATTCTAGACTTAAGGAACCTGAACAAATTCCTGGTCAAAGAAAAGTTCAGGAATGATTTCCCTGGGCACCCTCTTCCCTGTGATCCAGGAAAAAGGCTGGCTGTGCTCTCTGGACTTAAAGGATGCCTATATCCACATTTTGATACGTCTTAGTCACAAGACGTATCCCAGATTCCAAATAGGGAAACACTATTACGGGTATCATGTTCTGCCATTTGGCTGTGGTAACTGCTGTGTATTTGTGAAGAATGGGAATATATGTATTTCCTTATCTGGATGATTGGGTGGTCAAGAGCAGATTGCAGGAGGGAGCAACAGTCAATGTGCCTAACTATTCGGGTGTTGAAGTTACTAGGGCTCATCATAAAGGTGTTAACTTCAGCAGTTCCACTCCCCACATGCCTGTTGATTTTTGCTGGGGTTTTTGAGAGACAGCAACGCGGCATACAGGTTTATGAAATGTTCTATTGGCTCTCTCCATGTCTCATGTACCCTAGACCTTATTACATAGAACATGCAATGTAGTTTATGAACATCATGCTCCAACTTCTGACAGGCTTTTTCTAATCTAAAATATACTTCTTGAAGACAAAAGTATATTATGATGTAACCATCATTTGCTGATGGAGCTGGTAAACAGAGCCATAAATGCAGCTGGCTAGTTTAATTGACTCCTGCAGCAGTTTAGGTCTTGGATAAATAGCTGGATGCCATTTTAGGTAAAAACCAAAACACAGTCTAGTTCTAGTCTGTATACTCCTAAGTAATTTAAAATGACCATTCCGTACTGAGGAAATGACATGGGTCAAAGGAACACTGTCCTGAGGTGGGTTTTTACTTCTCAAGTGGAGTATATAAGTTAAAAGAAATCCCTTCTCTCAGGTTTCTAGGAATGTCAAAAGAAGCAGTCTGTTTATCTGTCTTACAGCACAGGGTGTTTGGAAAACCTAAACATCACTGCAGAGAGAGTAAACAACTCTCCGTCTTGACAAAGATACCTTAGTAAAAAGTCTGGGCTGAGCTCCAAGGCTGTACTAGTTATTATAACACTAGTAGAAGTAACAAAAGGGCTTAATTAGCACAAGCAGCTCTAACCATACCAAGTTGGGTTTAAATGAAGTGCAATATATAAAAAAGTTATTAGTAGCTTTCTTATCTGATTATCTGTAATCTAATCAGATTATCTTAGTTCAACCTTCATATTAGTGTTGGAGTAACACCGGTAATCACACTGACCCCTACTGGACAATGTAGAATAGAGACATGTACAAATCAAAGCACTCTGGATATATTAAAACCATGCCTCCCAGTTAGCTGTTCTCAGCCCTAACTCCTTCTAAAACATGTTTATATTACTGAACTACAAATATGTAACTAATAGTAATAATAAATCATTTTTACAAGAAGTATAAGTATAATAATAGCAAATGCAGCTACAAGAATAAAACGTAAGAAAAATGGAAATAATTAGGGTATAAAAGTTATAATCAAATGTTTAGAATGTAACAGGGAGAATGATAAAATAATAGTTATTTAAATGCTTTAAAAGGAACATTATTCAGGAGTCAATTAGAATAAAATGCACTCTCCCTGTGGCTCTAAAGTAATACCACCTGACTGTTGCCCAATAGTGATCACAGATCTTGACTCTTACAACCTGCGTGGTGATGTTCAGATGAATGTAGATAAGTGTGAAGATAAGTAGTTTATCAGCAATCTGTGATGATTTGATAAAATCACACACGGTGATTGGCTTGAGAAACCATAGAAATGTCCTTGACATCACTCTGTATAAATTCTATTTATTTATTTATTTATTTATGGCATTTATACCCCGCTCTTTCCCGCTCGATAGCAGGTTCAGTGCGGCTTACAAAGTGTGGTACATCGTATAACGGAGATAGTACAGATTTGGGAACAATGTATCAACGAGATGACATAATTACATAGAGTAGGTTCAGTGCAGTTTACACAGTATTGTACAAAGTATCGCAGGGATGATACAGAGTTTGGAACAGAGTGTTGTAGAGATGACATAGTTACATAATTTAAGACAATAGTAAGAGATGTGTGGAAGGGGTAGAAGTGTGGGTATTTCTAGTGTTGTGGAATTACGTTTGTGAATTAGGACGGGTCATTTGGTAGGCTTGTTTGAAGAGGTAAGTCTTCAACAGTTTTCGGAAGGGTAGGTGTTCAGTGGTTTTTCGGATGTGTCGAGGTATGGCGTTCCAGAGTTGGCTGCCTATGACAGAGAAGTTGGATGCATAGTATGTTTTGTATTTGAGGCCTTTGCAGTTGGGAAGATGAAGATTGAGATATGTTCTAGAAGTTCTGGTCCAGTTTCTTGCTGGAAGATCGATCAGGTAGCTTGGAGAGTCACCATTGAGGATCTTGTGGATCATTGTGTGGGCTTTGAAGTTTATACATTCCTTGATTGGGAGCCAGCGGTGTTGCGCTTTCGAATCGTGGTTTGCCAAAAATGAGTCTAGCTGCTGTGTTTTGTGCGGTTTGGAGTTTTTTCATGATTTGGGTTTGACATCCAATGAAGATGCTGTTGCAGTAGTCGGCATGGGTGAGCACTGTGGATTGTATTAGATTGCGGAAAGTTTTCTGTGGAAGGTATGGTTTCGCTCTTTTCAGTACCCACATCATGTTGAACATCTTCTTTGTTGTGGCTTTTGCATGAGTTTCGAAAGTAAGGTGTTTGTCTAATGTATAAATTCTAGGCTCTAGGCAGTCTGGGGTCGACAATACAGAAATTCCTTTCACATTGCCCACATTCCTTTGTCTTGTATCTGCCAGAACCACAGTCCTTTCTTTAGAGGAAGCATGACTCAGCAACTTTATAGCAAAAATGTTTCTGTATTGGAGCCCTGAGCATGGTAAATTTGGTGGTCTGTCTGTACCATAGGTATGGCATAATCAAGAGTTGTAATACACTGGTTATAGTGCCACGGGGGTTTTACCCCACATAGCTACCTGTAGATAAATAGGCAAGTTTACCTGTTTGAAGTTTGTTGTTTCATGCAGTGTTTGTGTTAAAGCCCCCCACACACTGGAACATAGGCCCACATGCACTAAACCTTAACGACCCTTTAACAAAGAAATTTTCAACTGTAGCATGCATTAAAGGCCAATTTCCGACGACGCTAGCAGCTAACGAAAACGGAATGCAAATGAGTAACTACCATTGAAATGTGGACAATTCGGGATGCACTAACCATACCGATGATTGCAATGAATCATTTACCGTGATAAATTAAACGTGAGGTCAGACCTGTCATTAAGGCCTGAGCTGTCATCTCCCCACTTCCCCCTGCAGCATAAAAATCCAAGCTGGCATGTTTAAAAACAAAAGTGAGATAAACAACACAAAAACGCTTTCCTCTGCATAAAATTGAAAATCAAAACAAACATCAAAAAAGGATCGGGAGGGGGCAAAGGCGTTCATCAGGAGCATCCTGTGTGGACGGCCTTGCCCCCCCCTGCCCGAGGTCGCCGCTGCTCCCCGCTTCTCCCTGTATTAAATAAAAACTCAAAATAAAAATCAAAACTTTTGCAGCGCCGGGCCCCCCCCTTCCTGTCTCTCTCTTTCTCCTTCTCCCACCACTGCTCCGCCTCCCGCCAACTTCTGCCCCTGTGCCCCACCCCCCTGAGGTCGTCGCCGCCGCTCCCCCTCCACCGGGCCGCCCTCCGCCTTACCGGGCCCGCGCAGCGTCTCTCACCTCTGTGTGAAGACGCTGCACGGGCAAGAAGAACAACAGCTGATTGACGCGAGTCTTCAGGACGTCTCTCCTTCCCTGACCTGGGCACGCCCCCGTCTGACTTAAGCAACCTACGTAGTTACTACATCAGACAGTGGCGTGCCCAGGTCAGGGAAGGAGAGACGTCCTGAAGCCTTTTGGGATAATGTTCAGTGGACAGATGAGTCACACACAGGTCCCATTATTTCTGGGGTAGAACAAATACAGCATTCCACAGAAAAAACATCATACCAACAGTCAAACATGGTGTTAGTAGTGTGATGGTGTGGGGATTCTTTTTAGTCCCAGGACCTGGAAAACTTGCCTTTATTGAAGGAAACTTGAATTCTACACTGTACCAGAAAATTCTTAAGGAGAATGTCTGATCTGTCCATGAGCTGAAGCTGAAGTGTAATTGGGTTAAGCAGTAAGACAATGATCCAAAAAAGAAAAGCAAGTCTCTAGATCTGAATGGCTGAGGAGAAACAACATTAAAGTTTTGGACTGGCCCATTTAAACTCCTGACTTGAGCTCAATAGAAATGCTGTGGCAGGATTTGAAGTGAGAGCTTATGCAGAAAACAAGTATGTCTGAATTAAAGCAGTTCTGCAAAGAAGAGTGGGCTAAGATTCCTCAACAGTGATGTGAAAGACTGATATCAAATTATAGGAACTGTTTGGTTGCAATTATTGCTGCTAAAGGTGCTGTATCCAGTTATTAAATTTGAGGGTAGTTATTTTTTTACACTGGTGATATAGGTGTTGGATAACTATTAGGCTCGTTTACTAATGCCTTAATGTGCATTTAGTGCATGAAGAAAAGGCTTACTAAAGTGGTTTGAGGTGATCTGCCAACTTGCACACTCTAATCGCACATTATTTATACTTTTAAATATTTTGGGGAGGAAGTATGCCATGGGCAGGGAATGGGCATGGGAGCATTATCCAGCTAGTGAATTCAAATTAACTTGCATTAACTGGATAACACAGACTTAGGACAAGATGCATCAACCAAACGTAAAAGAATCTAAAACGTAAAAGTCCTTACCGAATTTGAAAAAACGAAGAATGCACTAAAAAAAACAAGTCGCATATGTTCGGTGTGGTATTCTAAAGTCGAATGCATTAAAGAATCGTTAAACTGGTGTATTCCCCGTCGATAATCTGCCTGTAAAGCATGTGCAGAGCAGCCAAGACTACTGAAGACCCCATCTCTTTAACAAGGCATACCACAAAGATCAACAAATGTGAACTCCTCCACATACATCCAGAATTGTCTTTTAATATAATATCCGCTTGTTATACTACTATCATGTTTTATCATTATAATGTTAACCAAGTTTCTTCTGTAATACTAAATGTCTATTTTCTTATATATTTCCACCATTCATGATGTATTGTAAGCCACATTGAGCCTGCAAAGAGGTGGGAAAATGTGGGATACAAATGCAACAAATAAAATTAACATAGGACCTGCAGAAAACAAAAAACAAAAACAAATTAAAAATTTTAAAATCCTTAAATACTGACACATTAAATTGGGACTTAGCTTACAGGAAACTCCTGCATTAACATGCATTAATCCTAGATTTTAACATGCTTTAGTAAAAAGGCTCCTTTGTTCCTTAAATAAATGAAGCATTAATTTAAAAACTGCATTATAGTGTTTACTCAGGTTCACTTTATCTAATATTACATTTTGTTTAAAGATGAGAAACCATTCAATGTGACATATATGCAATAATAGGGGAAATCAGGGGGAGGACTGTGTATTATGCTATCATTTATATTGTACTGACATCATATTTCTGTTATATGATTTGTTTTACAGTGTTAAATGTTTATATTTCTGATACTGTATCATTTCAGTCCTGTTACTGGGTTTCAATTTGCCATGTCCAAGTTTACCTCATTGTGTTTATGCATATATTTGATAATTTTATTATTGTTATGCTATTAAGAAAAGTGTAAGTTTATGTTAAAACTGTACCTGCTGTACAGCACCTTGGGTGAATCTTTTCATAAAGATGGTTAATAAGTCCCAATAAACAAAATAATTTTCTAAGATTTGTATATATTTATTATTTATTTATAGCATTTATATCCCACAATTTTCCCACCCACGGGCAGGCTCAATGTGGCTTACAACAGTTTACAAAAACATACAACAATTCAGCAAACAAACAATCAATTTCAAAGGAGTGAAAGAGAGAAAGGGTAATAGCAAAGGAGGGAAAAGGAGTTACAGTTCAGTTACAGTTACAGTTCAGAAGTAAGAGATACCAGGCGGGTTTGGAGCGTAAGCGTTTCCAAATAAAATGGTCTTGAAGCGACATGACGTTTAAGACATTTAAGAGCTGACATTTTACCACACCTTTGTTTACCTCGGGAGTTACCAACTTGTGGTATCTTAGTACCACAGGTTAGTGATTCCTGCAGTACATGAAAAAGGCAATTCATGATCAACTTTGCAAGTTGCATTTTCTTATAGCCTAATATTCCAGGGGAGCCTTCCTAAAGGCTGGAGCAGAAGCATACTTTTCCCCTCCCTTTACCCTCAGGAAGACTGCCCTAGAATCCCCTCAGATAGAGAACCCCAGAAAAGACCCCCCTCCCTTGAAGACTCCTTCCTTCCCACATGGCCTACTTCTTAGAATCCTTGGTGGTCCGGGAGTTCTGACAGGAACGATCCACAGTTGCTCTTGACTCCACTGTGCTGGGTTTAAAACTGCACTGGTGACCCTAATATTAATCTCAGGGTACCATCACAAACAGTCAAGCTGCAATGTAAAGGCAAAAGGTCTTATACAATGGCTTGACCCCTAGTGGCAGAACTATGAGACTGGTGAAAATTTCAACCCAGTGCCTGCAGCAGCAAAGTGACTGGGGATTCTTCCTGCCCTGATACCCCTGGATCACTAGGGATTCTAAGAGATAGGCCTGCAGGAGGGTGGGGTCTTTGGGGTGATCTCTGTGGGGGAGAGGAGGCTCTTCAGGGGAGTCTCTTTGGGAAGGGCTGTCTTCAGAGGAGATCTGTACAGGGGCAGTGTCTTCAGGGGGATGGAGAAGTATGCTCCACCTTTGAACACTTTAAGATGGTGCCCTAGATACTTGAGTTGCAGGTTAACAGCCTGATGCTCTCAAGCATGAAAAATAATGCTAGCTTTGAACTGGTGCTATTTTTCCTGGAATAAAACAGCTTGTGTTGTTCACTGCAAGCTATGTTATTCAATTTACATAATAATGATGTATTTTTGAATGCATTTGCATGTTTCTCATCTCATTATTTTGTTTCCTGAAATAACCTAAACTAACATGCATTACAGTAATCTAAAACACAATATTGCCTTTTAACATGCATTAAGAGGCAAATATCTTGCATTATTGCCTTTGCACTTTAGTAAGTAATCCTCTAAGTTTGATCCTCTACTTTTTCTTGTGATTTATTATTTTGTTTTTATTTGGCTTTGTATTTACAGAACTGTATTTGTTATCTAATAAAGAAGCTAATGCTAAAAAATATAGCTTATCAAAACTGGATTTGTCTTAAGTTCAGCGCTATCAAATAGTAAGAGTTAAATTATTTTGTGATAAGATAAAATATTTTCAGTGATGCCAGTTTCTCATTTATTTTCTAAAACGGTTGAGGATAACATGATGACTGAACTCAAAGCTATTTTCTGTTCACTCATTAGTTAGTGGTGATCCTCCTTTAGAATGCATTTAGTGATGCATTCTCTAGGGCCCGATATTTAGCCAGCAGTGATCAACGTTTTGCTGAATGCTGCCAGTGTTAAAACCAGAGATTCAATACCAGGCCATGTCCGGGTTGGTGGAGCTGGCTAATGATCCAAAAGAGATGTACCGTAAGTTCGGCTTAGGAGAGAGACCTTGGGATGATGGTGTCTGAGGATCTCAAGGTGACGAAACAATGTGACAAGGCTGTGGCTGCGGGCAGAAGGATGCTAGGCTGTATAGGGAGGGGGAGATGTTGGTGCCCCTTTGTAAGTCGTTGGTGAGGCCCCACTTGGAGTATTGTGTTTTGTTTTGTAGGCTGTATTTTGCTAAGAATGCAAAAAACTTGAAGCGGTTCAAAGAAATGACAAAAATAGTATAGGGTTTGTGTAGCAACATGTATGTGGGAAGACTTGCTGACCTGAACATGTATACCCTGGAGGAAAGGAGAAATGGGTGATATGATACAGATGTTCAAATATTTGAAAGGTGTTAAACCGCAAACAAATCTTTTCCAGAGATGGGAAGGTGGTAGAACTAGATGACATGAATTAAGGTTACAGGGGGGCCGACTCAGGAATAATGTCAGGAAGTATTTTTTTTTTACCGAGAGGGTGGGAGATACCTGGAATGCTCTTCTGTGGGAGGTGGTGGAGATACAAACAGTAATGGAATTTAAAGAATGTGTGGGATAAACACAAAGGAATTCTGTTTAGAAGGAATGGATCCAAAAAAGCTTAGTGGAGATTAGGTAGCAACACCAGTAATTGGGAAACAAAGTAAGTACTGAGCAGACTTCTTCAGTCTGTGTCCTGATTGTGGCTGAATAGACTTGGATGGGCTGGAGTGGAGCTTTTTAGGGGCTTTGATTACAACTTCAGAAATTTTAGAACAAGAACAGTGCTGAGCAGACTTCTACGGTCTATGCCCTGAAAATAGCAAGGACAAATCAAGATCAGGTATACATATGAAGCATCACATACCATATGTAACGAGTTTGTCTTGTTGGGCAGACTGGATCGACCGTATAGGTCTTTATTTGCCGTCATATACTATGTTACTAAGAGGCATATTTTCAAAGCAGTTTGGGAGGCTAAGTTCCATAGGTTTCTATGGAACTTTGGGAGGCTAAGTGCTTTGAAAATGAGCCTCTATGTATTACATAGCTGGTTAAGTGCGATTTTCAGCACTTAACCGGCTATGAGTTACTGTATAAACAAAAGATTGGCTTCTATGCGGACCTATTTTTGTGGTAAACCTGACTCTATGGAACACCTCCAAAATAGCTGGTATTCAGTTCAGCACAAACCGATTAAATGCAACTAAAAATGACTGGTTAGCCCTGAATGGGTGATTTAACTGGCTAGGAGCTGTTTCTGGCCGGTTTAACCAATTTGAATATCGACCCCTTACAGTCTACCCATAGCCCTGTAAGCAAATTTTGATCTCCATGTTCAGTTTTTCTTTGAAAGTGTGGTCTGGCTGCAGAATTGCATTTGTTTTGCAACTGGCACAAAGTACCCATGCAAAATACACTCTGGGATTTTCATTTTGAAATCTGTATTTTCTTGTCTCTACCCTAATCCTATCTCTTTCTGGTTTGGCCAAAATATGCCTTATGAAACAGTGGCGTTTTTTTTTAGATAAGGTGTCATGTGATCGAATTTCTTGAGGCCATTATTCATTTTTATTGCTGTATTTTGAATTATGAGTAATCTGTAACGGTCTTTGATCCTGATACTCATGTTTAACAAGGTGCAGTATTCTGACTGATTACTAGAGAGTGTATGAGTATATTTAATGCAGTAGAGTGTAACAAAGTTTGAATTGATCTGATCAAGCAGAGTTTGTAGAATCCGCTGAACTACTTGGGTTATTTGGTACTGTAGAGTAAGTTTAATGTCTAAGATAACACTGAGAAGTTGTGTGGTTTGTATTTGAGGAATAGCTGCATCATCAAGAAGATTGGGTCCTGATCAGAAAACAGGATTATTTTGGACTTGTTTGGATTTATGACTAATTTATTGGTGTGGAACCAAATTGTGATGTGTCGAAGATTGGCATCAATATTGAAAATTTCCTGTTGGTCAAGGGAGTACAGTGGACATAGACAAACATAGTGAAGCCAAGACTTAGTAAAAGACTCCCTCACTGAGTTAATGCTGCTTCTGTAAGAATTCTGTGATTTCTCCTGTTTTGTCAATAATACTGCTTAGATAAGGGAAACTAAACAAATAGCTCTGCCACATTATGGTATTTATGACTTGTAAATCATTGGCAGGTCTTCAGCATAGAGTTGCTACTATAAATCCATCATTGTTTACAATTAACAGAACATGAAACATGTGCGCTGGACATCTCAGAACTCTTGTGGCACATAACACAGGAACGACAGCTACTAGAAAAAGCATGTAACCAAACAATGAAATTAGAAGGAATAAATAAAAGCCTGCAGGAAGATATAAACATTCTGGAGAAACAGAGACATCTGCTGGATGAAAAACTATCTATTGAGGCTACTGCTATAGCTGCTATTCAAAAAGCAAAAATTAAGGTAAGTGCAGCAAATATATATTTTAAAATATTATTCAGCTAACTGTACTTAAAAGGATTATTATTTTTGCAAGTTAAACTCATATTTGCTACCATAGTGACAGTTTTCTGTTAGACATCTAAAGAATTGTATAATATGTATGATTACTAGGAGCTACTTCCATTTGGTCACAGTAGTTGTGGTGTTCCCGTTTTTTTCATTTGAACTGCTCTTAAATGGTCATTTTGAAACTTAACTGTGGCATTTGCAATTCTACTCATTGAACTGCAAGCTCATTTCAACATGAAATGCTGCACATGGGGAGTGGGTGTAAAAATTTACACTGAAAATGATACACAGAGATTAATTAGACTATCTTCACATACATAAGTACATAAGTAATGCCACACTGGGAAAAGTCCAAGGGTCCATCGAGCCCAGCATCCTGTCCACGACAGCGGCCAATTCAGGCCAAGGGCACCTGGCAAGCTTCCCAAACTTGCAAACATTCTATACATGTTATTTCTGGAATTGTGGATTTTTCCCAAGTCCATTTAGTAGTGGTTTATGAACTTGTCTTTTAGGAAACCGTCTAACCCCTTTTTAACTCTGCCAAGCTAACCGCCTTCACCACGTTCTCCGGCAATGAATTGCAGAGGTTAATTATGCGTTGGGTGAAGAAAAGTTTTCTCCAATTTGTTTTAAATTTACTACACTGTAGTTTCATCACATGCCCCCTAGTCCTAGTATTTTTGGAAAGCGTGAACAGACGCTTCACATCCACCTGTTCCACTCCACTCATTATTTTATATGCCTCTATCATGTCTCCCCTCAGCCGTCTCTTCTCCAAACTGAAAAGCCCTAGCCTCCTTAGTCTTTCTTCATAGGGAAGTCTTCCCAACCCTGCTATCATTTTAGTCGCCCTTCACTGCACCTTTTCCAATTCTACTATTATTATTATTATTATTACTATATCTTTCTTGACGACCAGAATTGAACACAATACTCAAGGTGCGGTCACACCATGAAGCGATACAACGGCATTATAACATCCTCATACCTGTTTTCCATACCTTTCCTAATAATACCCAACATTCGCTTTCGTAGCCGCAGCAGCACACTGAGCAGAAGGTTTCAGTGTATTATCGACGACAACACACAGATCCCTTTCTTGGTCTGTAACTCCTAACGTGGAACCTTGCATGACGTGGAACAAGCAGAATAGCAAGTTCTCCTAGATGGATGATGTAATTTGGTGGAGCCTGTTTGAAGAAAGGTTTCTCTGGCCAGGAGACTTCTGAAAGGCTTTTGAAAGACTGACTGTGCATGCAGGCCAATTCCTAACTTGCATATCACACAGAATCTCCACAGTCTTCGTTTTTCTGCACAGCCAGTAAGACATCTATTTGTTCTCTCCATGGATTTTTCAGTACTTTCAAACTTTTTAGTGTTTTGTTACAAGTGGACCTGTGCTCTTACCACTTGAAAGGCAATTCTATAAGCTGGGTGCCTGCTTTTATGTGCCTCTTACACACATAAATATATTGAATACCACCACTTATGTGTTATTCTATAATGGTGTGCATAACATACATGGAGGGGCATTTTTGATATGACATTCAAGTAGTGAAATAAGCGTTTATCAGAAAACATTTACAAATTGAAGTCCATAATGGAGGAAACAACTAAACATTTTCCGATATTCAAAAATACACAAAAAAAAGTTTTGAAAGAGGATGTACTGAAAACGTCACGTTTGGAGATAAATGTTTCCGCCAATTGAAAATATATTATGCAAAACATGCAAAACGTGCATACATATCTCAGCACGTGGAGGAACATTCTTCAGTGTACCTAGCTATGTCCCTGAGAAGGGAGCCAGATTTCTCTGTTGAAATCTCCTTGTTGGGCACAGGAGACAAATGATGAAGCATCACCACCATCTGCCCCCACACAATATCTCCATGAGGGCATGGAGAGCAATAAGGAGCAGCTTGGAAAGGTGAATGTGAAGCATTGTCCCCCAAGCTTCACAGCACCACTCGTGCAAGCACCATACATAAGCAGGGTCACATGTTCTGAGGTCCCTTTGTTGTAGCAATACATGTTTTTGCTTTTTCATAAGAACAAAAAAAAAAACATTGCCAAAATCAGAATGTACAGATTATCCAATGAGAACTAATTATGGGGTTCCCCTCAACTAACTATGCAATGCTAAAATGAGGGGCTGCACATATCTGGACCCCCTAACCCTCCCCCCTCCACATCTTGGTCCATGTCTACATACTGATGCGAACGTTGGCAGCAGCTCTCTAAAGTACATTGAGACGCCCAAAGGCAAACCTGCTTTACCACACTGCCCATCCCCTCCTCCCAGCAACCGTGCACATGCTCCATAGAAAGGCCAACATGCCACCCTCTGTCCCAATGGCCACCTCAGCTCACATAGCACCTACGACTGTGTAATGCATATCTACCCCCTTAGCCCTTTCCCCAAAAAATCTGCCTGTTGCCATCTGTCACAGGCTATGTGAGGATCATTGCTCAATATGTTGTCAAAAAATAATGACATGACGCCAGTAAGGCCTATCACCTGAACCCTTTCTCTACCAATTTGTGTTTTGCAGATGCTTTGGAATACACTGGTACCTTGAGTCGCTCCACTGGCAGTACAGGCATGTCCGGCCTGACATAGCACCCCTATAACAACTCTGTCTCTGATCAAGGCCTGAGTATGCAGCTACCTTTGTTACAGTGCGCCCAAAATCTCCCTATCTACTAGAATATGTTGCAACCAACCCCCATGGACATGGAAAGGAACAGGGGAGGGGGGAGCCCTTTGGTCAGCAACCTCCAGCGACCAATTCAAAAGTGGCCAACATGTTACATACACTTACCTAGAAAATTGCAACTGCTATAGCAGGCTGAATAAGAGTCACCCCAAATGCCCACTGTGGGAATCAAACCCACGTCTCCTGCATTCAGGGCACACAGCCCTGACCCCTACACCAAACACACATCTGACAAAGGAGTGTTCAAGAAGGATAGTACACTGACCACAGAGGGCCATCACAGCATCAGTTGCCCTCCAAATGGATGGTCTCTCATGCCCCCTAACCTACACTCATTGGATATACCATATTCTTCTCAAAAGGTTGGTATGCTGCCCTATGAGACATCTCTCAAGGCCCAAGCTGAAGGCCCCTGAAATCTCCACATTATAGTGGGCCCCAACCCCCGCTATGGAAACTCTCACCAATGTGTACCCTTCCCTCCCCACCCCCCACGGGCACCCCAGAGTAAGGGCATGAGTAATTGTGCAGCCACTGCCATCAGTGAATGCCTTAAAACAGCTAGTATCAGTACCCCCAAAGATAGATGCCCCCCAAACCTAGGTTTCTCACCTTGATGTCTGGAAACTGCCTTTCTCCTGCGAGTCCCAGCAGAGGTGATGTCACGTCCCTTACCTGTGCCGCTCTGCCCGCAGTGATGCCTCGCTCCGCGAGCAGGAGAGAGCGGGGTATCGCTGGCTACGGGCGGTGTGTTAGGGGAATCTTGCCTGCCTCCTGGACGGTGCCGGTTCGCCGCTATGGATCCGTGGCGGCTGGAGAGCGCCGGCCATTTTGGCAGCGCCGGCGCTCACAAGCTGGAGAGTCTCTTCTGGGCGCAGGACCCGGGAGCATGGAGAACGCCCCTTCTGGGTCTGGATTGGCTGGTCGCGGCTGGACTCCGCCCTCTCTCTGTGACCAGCCTATCCAGAGCCCTTGGGCTGGTTGTAGGCTCCACCCCCCGGACAGCTGATGGTTGTCTCTCTGATGGAGGGGGCTATTTAAGTACAGACGCTGGCAGAACTCTTTGCTTCGGCTTCTGCTGGTGTGTTTTCCTGAGTACTGTGTTGTTGGATTGCTTACCGGCTTTGAACCTCTGTTTGGACCTGGACTTTGCTTTTGCCTGCCGCCCGCCTTGAACCTCTGTTTGGACCTGGACTTTGCTTTTGCCTGCTGCCTGCCTTGAACCTTTGTTTGGACCGGGACTTTGCTTTTGCCTGCCGCCTGCCTTGAACCTTTGTTTGGACCTGGACTCTGCCTTTTGCCTGCCGCCCGCCTTGAACCTCTGTTTGGACCTGGACTCTGCCTTTTGCCGTCCGCCTGCCCTGAACCTTTGTTGGACCTGGAATCTGCCTTTTGCCTGCTGCCCGCCTTGAACCTCTGTTTGGACCTGGACTCTGCCTTTTGCCGACCGCCTGCCTTGAACCTCTGTTTGGACCTGGAGCTTGCCTTTTGCCATCTGTCTGCTGTCCACCCTGCGTCCAGTCCTGCCTTCCTTAGGAAGTTCCTGTCCTGATTCTCCAGGTAAGATCAGAACTGTCTGGCTGCCAGACGTTGTTTGGCACAGGGGCTCACAGATCGTGGTATAGGCCTGACAGAAAGCCGAAGCCATGAGCTCGCCAGATAAGCCTGATCTGACCGACTTGGCCCAAGCCCTTCAACAACAGCAGGCTCAGCTTAACAGATTGTCTGGGGTACTTCAAGATGTGTGCTCACAGATGTCAGCGCAGCGAGGACCGTCTTCCGGGGCAAGCAGGACATCTCCATCTCAACCTGCCTTTCGTTTGCCTGAACCTCCCCGGTTTGACGGTACACCCTCCGCATGCCGCGGGTTCTTGAACCAATGTCAAATGCTCTTTGACATGCAACCTGCTTCTTTCCCTACGGACAAATTAAAGATTACCTACATCATCTCGTTACTCTCCGGTCCTGCCTTGGCATGGGCTTCACCACTTTGGGAACAGCAGGATCCTCTCCTCTCAGAACTAGGAGAATTCTTGCGTCGGTTTCGCATGGTATTTGATGTTCCGGGGCGCCCTGCTGCAGGTGAGCTACTACGGATTCAGCAAGGGAATAGCTCGGTTGGAGCCTATGCTATTCGATTCCGCACCCTGGCGGCGGAACTTAAATGGAATCAAGAGGCCCTTACGGCCATTTTCTGGCAAGGCTTGAGTGGGCGCATTAAGGATGAGTTAGCCGGCCGTGAAATTCCTAGTACTCTGGACGCTCTAATCTCTCTATGTATCCGGATTGATGTCCGCTTCCAGGAACGAGCACGAGAACAGGGTGCCTCTCGTCCGTCTCGAAGGACCTCCCCTCAAAGACAACGTACGGTCTCTCCTCAGGGAGCTGCGGGTCCGGCTGCGGAGGGATCTGAAGAACCTATGGTGATTGGCAGGCACCGACTGTCAGCCGTTGAGAGGGCCCACTGGAGGGATAATAAATTATGCATGTATTGTGGGAAACCTGGTCATTTTGTGAAGGGGTGTCCCAACAAGCCGGGAAATGCTTAGACCCTAGCCTTGTGGAGGGGGTGGTTTTGGGTCAGTCAGGAGCCCTTCCGGATAATTTAATGACAGTACCGATTATCTTACTTTGGCGAGAATTCAGAATAAACACCCTAGCCTTGCTGGATTCAGGAGCAGGGGGCAACTTTATTGATGCTAGCCTACGTCAGGGGCTAGGAAGGCTGGTTATTCCCTGTAAACCAGCTCTACAGGTGACTTCCATTCATGGTTCTACTCTTCCCCAGCCGATTACTCATCTCACCCTTCCGCTTCGGATGCAGGTGGGCCTTCTTCATCATGAGGAGATACAGTTTCTTATTTTACCTCAAGCCATTCATCCTGTAATTTTAGTTATGCCCTGGCTGCGGCTGCATGCACCCTGCATAGACTGCAGGGCCGTGCCGATGCGGTAAGCGAGGTAAGCGCCGCAGGGGGGCGCCCACCTCTGGAGGGCGCCGCCGCGGTGCTTACCCTCGCCCCGGCGCCCCAGCCCAATCGTGGACTTCCCTGCTGCCCTCACAAGCGTAGCGCTTTTGTGAGGCAGCTCGGGCTCTCCCTCCTTCCTTACTTGGTTCCCGCTCTGGCTCCCCGATCGGCAGCCCCCCCCCCCGCGTGTTTTAACCTTTACTCTCCGACGTGGGAGCGATGTCAATCAATGAAGAACGTAGAACAGACTCGCTTCCAGCTTCTCTCTCTTCACAGTGGCCCGCCTTCAGCGTCAGCGATGATGCACTTCGTGTTCCCGCGAGGGCGGGACACTGTGTGAAGAGAGAAGTTGGAAGCGAGTCTGTTCTACGTTCTTCATTGATTGACATCGCTCCCACGTCGGAGAGTAAAGGTTAAAACACGCGGGGGGGGGGGGGCTGCCGATCGGGGAGCCAGAGCGGGAACCAAGGAAGGAAGGAAGGAGGGGAGAGCCAGAGCTGCCTCGCAAAAACGCTGCAGCCTGCCACATGTAGGGGGGAGGGCAGGGGAGAGGAGAATTGTTGGCCATGTATGGATGCAGGGCAGGGAGAGAGAAGAAATCACTGGACAGGAGGGGAGAGGGGAGAGCAGGGGAGAGAATTGCTGACATGGATGGATGGAGGGGAGGGCAGGGAAGAGAGGAGAATTGCTGGGCATAGATCGAGGGGACAGGGGAGAGAGGAAATTATCTGGAGATAGATGGAGGAGAGGGCAGGGGAGAACGGAGAGTTCCTGGACATGGATGGATGGAGGGGAGGGCAAGGGAGAGAGGAGAATTCTGGACATGGATGATGGGAGATGGGAAGATGGGATCCTGAGATGGGAAGGCGGTAGAACAAGAGGACATGAAATGAGATTGAAGGGGGGCAGACTCAAAAAAGATGTCAGGAACCAAGTGTTCTTGTAATAATTTGTTAAAACTTATAAATAAAATAATTAAAAAAAAAAAAAAGATGTCAGGAAGTATTTTTTCACGGAGAGGGTGGTGGACGCTTGGAATGCCCTCCCGTGGGAGGTGGTGGAGATGAAAACGGTAACGGAATTCAAACATGCGTGGGATATGCATAAAGGAATCCTGTGCAGCAGGAATGGATCCTCAGAAGCTTAGCTGAAATTGGGTTGCGGAGCAGGTGGGGGGAAGAGGGGTTGGTGGTTGGGAGGCTAGGATAGGGGAGGGCAGACTTATACGGTCTGTACCAGAGCCGGTGATGGGAGACGGGACTGGTGGTTGGGAGGCGGGAAATACTGCTGGGCAGACTTATACGGTCTGTGCCCTGAAAAAGACAGGTACAAATTCAAGATAAACTCATATCTTGGGCAGACTAGATGGACCATGCAGGTCTTTTTCTGCCGTCATCTACTATGTTACTATGGATGGATGAATGGGGACAGGGGAGAGAGGAAATTTTCTGGAGATGGATGGAGGAGAGGGCAGGGGAGAACAGAGAGTTCCTGGACATGGATGGATGGATGGAGGGGAGGGCAAGGGAGAGAGGAGAATTCTGGACATGGATGGATGAATGGGGACAGGGGAGAGAGGAAATTTGCAGGATATGGGTGGATGGATGGAGGAGAGGGAAGGGGAGAATGGAGAGTTGTTGGACATGGATGGATGGAGGGGAGGGACGTCAGGAAGGAGATGCACATGGATGGAGGGGAGGGAAGAGAGGAGAAATGCTGGACATGGATGGAGTGGAGGGCAGGGAAGAGAGGAGAAATGTTGGACAAGGATGGAGGGAAGGAAAGATAAAGGAAGGAGATGCACACGGATGGAGTGGAAGGGAGAGAGGAGAAATGCTGGACATGGATGGAGGGAAGAGAAGACAAAGGTTGTAGATGCACATGGATGGAGGGGAGTGAGGAGAAATGCTTTATATGGATGGAGGGGACATTGCTGAATTTAAAGGCTGGATTGGAACACTTTGAGGGCAGATGTTGAAACTGGAGAAAGGATAGGGTGGTAGACAGGACGCATAAGGACACAGAAAGATGGTGGACATGATGAGAGAAAAAAATATCAAATGGAAAGGAGACACTGGGACCAAAGCTAATAGAAAAACTAAATGCTCTGACAGCAAAGGTAGAAAACATTTTTTATTCAAAATTTATTATTGGAATATGTCAGCTTTGGAAATGTACATCTGTGATATTTTGCATGTAAGTTTCAATGTTTCTAGTATTGCTGCATGCTGAGTCTGACTTCTTGTATTTTGCCTTCATATCTGTTAAGCCATGTGTTTTTCATGTGTGATCAAGATGCAGTATTCTGCTAGCGTGAAGTATTTGCAGCCCTTTTTGTTTATTTTGGTTTCACTAGGTTGTGTACTGGTGTTTTAGAGCCCGGTGTAATTATAGTGCTGCCTTTCCACACATAAAGGTTGTAGCTCGTTCTGTCCTTGGAATTAGTGCTGTTATGGTTTGGTAAGGCTATGAGTGTGTTTTGCACAAGTTTGTATATAGTGTTTTGCAGTGGAGAGATTGTGTGTTGGCCTTACTAAGTTGGCACCAAAACACCAGAAAGGGTGTACAGCGTAAATCATGACACACTACCTCTTGAAGGATCTACATATGGTCGTTAATAAAAGGAGCTCATTGTGAACACTAGCCACCCTAAAAGGGTGTTTTTTGGCTCTACACGTATCATGATATTATGATCCCTTGTTTCATATTGTTGACGGTCTGCATGTTCCGTATGGTGGTATATTGGTGTATTAGGGTCTTCCCAGTGTAATATTTATGGTACAGTAAGGTTCTGAGTGTGTTTTTTGCACAAAGTTGTGCATAGTGTTTTGCAGTTGAGCGATTGTGTTTAGTATATGCTTTGAGCAACCACTTTATTCTTTGACATATGATACATATCTAATATCTAAATTTAATAAAAGGTATTAACTGTGACTTTATTTTTACTTATTTTTTTTCTGTGTGTTGTCAAACACTTATGGAGGTAAGCTCCGCCCCTGGCCCACCCCTAAACCCCGCCCCCTTTAGCCTCCCCAAACAGTTGGGCCACCGACCGCCTATGGCAGGCATGGATGGGAGGGCAGCAGCAGGGCCCAGGGAGAGGACAAATTGCTGGAAGTGGAGGGGAGAGAGGAGGATTGCTAGCTATGGATGCAGCAGGGAAGGGCAGAGAGGTTCAAGGATGGACATGGGGGCCCAGGGAGAGGACAATTTGCTGGAAATGGAGGGGAGGGGAGAGAGGAGGATTGCTAGCTATGGATGGAGGAGGGAAGGGCAGAGAGGGACAAGAATGGACATGGATGGGAGGGCAGGACCCAGGGAGAGAGAAGAAATTGCTGGAAATGGATATAGAGCAAGAAATGAAGAAGAAAGGAGGAAAGTAAAGAAATAAATTAGCCCTGGAAATGGAGTTAAGAGGACAGATAGCAGCAGACTCAGATACTGGGCCAGCATGATCGGAAAAAGAAAGTCACCAGACAACAAAGGTAGAAAAAAATCATTTTATTTTCATTTTAGCGTTTGGAATATGTCCACTTTGAGAATTTACATCTGCTATCTTATTTTGCAATGTATAGCAATTTGTTTCTAAGAATATTGCTGACAATTCCTGTCAGTGTGGCAAGTGGTGAGCGATCATTTTCACCCGGGGGGGGGGGGGGGGGCGCCAACTGATAGTCTGCAGGGGGGCACCAGAGACCCTAGGCACGGCCCTGATAGACTGGCCTTTGGGAGAGATCAGTCAATGGAGTACTCATTGTTTTGAGACCTGTCTGACACCAGTGCACCCTCCTCCTATTAAGGTGCCAGCTCTACCAGGAATCCTTCATCCCTGTGAGGCCTGTCTTCCGAAGGAATATGATGATTTTTCTGATGTCTTTGATGCCCGGGAGGCGGATTCCCTCCCGCCCCATCGCCCTTTTGATTGTCCCATTGATTTGTTGCCAGGCACGATGCCTCCTAGAGGAAGATTATATGCCCTGTCCCGGGACGAATCTGCAGCCATGCGGGAGTACATTCGGGAGAATCTTCGTAAAGGGTTCATTCGACCTTCTTCTTCTCCTGCCGGGGCGGGGTTTTTTTTGTCTCCAAGAAGGATGGGTCCTTGCGACCCTGTATTGACTATCGAGGGCTTAACAACATCACAGTCAAGAACCGTTATCCTCTTCCGCTTATCCCGGAGCTTTTTGATCGACTCCAGGGGGCTGTTATTTTTACAAAATTGGATCTCCGAGGGGCCTACAACTTGATTCGTATCCGTCAGGGGGACGAGTGGAAGACTGCGTTTAATACTCATGAAGGCCATTTTGAGTATCGTGTCATGCCTTTTGGTCTTTGTAATGCCCCTGCTGTGTTTCAAGATTTCATCAACTTCATTTTTCGAGATCTCCTTTATTCTTCAGTCATTGTTTACTTGGACGATATTCTGATCTTCTCCGCTTCCCCTCAGGATCATCCCAGGCATGTGCGCACAGTACTTCAACGGCTCCGGGATCACCGACTGTTTGCCAAATTGGAAAAATGTGCGTTTCATCAATCCACTATTCCTTTTTTGGGACATATTATCTCTGCTGTTGGATTACAAATGGATCCTGCTAAACTACAGGCTATCCGTGACTGGCCTCTTCCTCAAGGTCTCCGGGCTCTGCAGCGTTTCCTTGGATTTGCTAATTACTACAGACAATTCATTCCCCATTATTCTCTCATCACGGCTCCTTTGACAGCCCTTACTCGGAAGGGTGCGGATGTTCGGCACTGGTCTCCAGCTGCTCTGGAAGCTTTTTCTACCTTGAAGGCGGCTTTCTTGTCTGCATCTGTGCTCCGTAGTCCTGATGTCACAAAGCCTTTCATTGTGGAAGTGGATGCCTCTGCTTTGGGGGTTGGGGCTGTGCTGTCCCAGACGGCTTCTTCTGGTAGAAGACATCCTTGTTTTTTTTTTTTTCTAAGAAGTTTTCTCCGGCAGAGCGTAATTATACCATCAGTGACAGAGAGCTGCTGGCTCTGAAGCTCGCCTTTCAGGAGTGGCAATACCTGCTGGAGGGGGCTGCTCACCCTATTACAGTCATTACTGATCACAAGAACCTGCTTTATTTGCAAGATGCCAAATGCCTGAATCCCCGGCAGGCCCGATGGTCACTGTTTTTTGCTCGTTTTTCCTTTCACTTGGTGTTCCGTCCCGCGGAGAAGAATGTACAGGCGGATGCTCTCTCCCGAGCTTTTGATGTACCAGAGGAACCTGAGGAGCTCTATCCTATGCTCAATCCTGCTTGCCTTTCCCCTACTGTGGGGGCGTCTGCCTGCCTTAAGACTCCTGTTCCTGCCCGGTCTCGTTGCAAGGTTCTTCAGTGGGGTCATTCTGCTGCTTTTTCGGGACATTTTGGGTTTCGTAAAACTTATCTTATTTCCCGCTATTTTTGGTGGCCGCACATGGCTCAGGAGATTCGGCAGTTTGTCTCTACATGTCCTACTTGTGCCCGTACCAAGTCTTTGCCAGGCAAGCCGTGGGGTCGTCTTCAACCATTGGACATCCTGCTCACAGAAACATCCACATTTTGGACGTCCTCAACTGCCGTTGCAGGAACAGAGGCATAGTGAAGGACGTCCTTCACCTATACTCCAAAAAAAAAAAAAAGACGTCCCTGACGAGAACTTGAACGTTTTCACCTGGACTTGTATTTTTCTAAGGTTGTAGATGGCAATTTATTTAAGGTTGTAGATGGCTATTATACACGCAGCAAACAGTGAGCAGCTCATTTGCATGCGATTTCCTTCATGCATGCCCGTTCTTTTCCGAATCACTAAGGGATCGGTAAGGGAAGGGCTTTTTCCGTTCAGTTAGTGCATCAGTTAGTCCACTGTAGTGCCCCCTAGGGTGCCTGGTTGGTGTCCTGGCATGTGAGGGGTACCTGTGCACTATAGCCGAAAACCAGGGACGACCATCTCTAAGGTCAACCATCTCAACATTTATGTCGACCATCTCTAAGGTCGACCCAAATGTTGAGATTTGGGCATCCATGATTGTATTATCGAAACGAAAGATGGCCGTCCATCTTGTTTCGATAATACGGGTTTCCCCGCCCCTTCGCGGGACGTCCTGCGAGGACGCACTCAGGAAAACTTGGGCGCCCCGTTTGATTATGCCCCTCATTAGCACTTAACACAGCTTAGTAAAAGGGCCACTAGATTCCCTAAGAAGCTCAGATTTATATCATTCTTTTCTCTAAGAACACATTTCCGTACACTAATATTTTGGTAGTTAAGAAGAATTATTTATTTTTCAAAATAACATTTTGGGAGATCACGTGATGGAGTGAGCGGTGTGGACGTCTGTCTGCTCACTTTATATAACCAGGCACATTCCCACTTATTTTTATTTATTTATTTATTGGGATTTATTAACTGCCTTTATGAAGAGATTCACCCAAGGCGGTGTACTACTACTACTACTACTTATCATTTCTATAGCGCTACCGGACGTACACAGCGCTTCACACTTGAACATGGAGAGACAGTCCCTGCTCAATAGAGCTTACAATCTAATTATGACAGACAGACAAGACAAGTAAGGGATAAGGGTTAGGACAGACAGGACATATCAGGGATAGGGGACAGTTGAAGGTTTAGGTTTAGGAGTTAAAAGCAACATCGAAGAGGTGGGTTTTTAGCCTAGATTTGAAGATGGCCAGAGATGAGGCTTGGCATACCGGCTCAGGAAGTTTATTCCAGGCATACGGTGCAGCAAGATAGAAGGAATGGAGTCTGGAGTTAGCGGTGGAGGAGAAGGGTGCAGATAAGAGAGATTTGCCCAGTGAGCGGAGTTCCCGGGGAGGAGTGTAGGGAGAGATGAGAGTGGAGAAGTATTGAGGAGCTGCAGAGTGAATGCATTTGTAAGTCAGTAAGAGGAGTTTGAACTGAATGCGGAAACGGATAGGGAGCCAATGAAGTGACTTGAGGAGAGGGCTAATATGAGCATAGCAACACTGGCGGAATATTAGTCGTGCAGCAGAATTTTGAACAGATTGAAGAGGAGAGAGATAGCTCAGCAGGTACAGTTTAACATAAAACTTACAATTTTGTTAACAGCATAGCAATAGTAAAATAACCAAGAATAAACATAAATACAGTAAATGAGGTAAACTTGAAAACAGTAAATTGAAACCTAATATCAGAACTACCATGAAACAGTATAAAAAAATATACACATTTAACAGCACTGGAATTCAAATACAAGAGATATAATACAATATTAGCATAATATTAATGAGACACCTAATAAGCATGCATTAGAACATTCAACTAACTTATGTTAACTCCGCCGTTGCCAGTGACTTGTGCTGCCTTTATGGACAGATTTATTACAGCGTCAGAATCTATGATGTCCTCTAAAGGCACCAGAAAAGAAAAGGTGCAGATGCGTGGCAATGACAAAATGGCAGACATGGTGTGACCTGCACCACGAGAGTTCTCCCTGGAGCAACTTACACAGCTTACCTCCGCAGTGGTGCAAGCTTTGGAACCCAGGTGGGAGAAATTATTTGACCAAATCCAAGGTTTTTAATTGCGCTTTGAAGCAATGAATCGATGGATGGGAGAGGTGGAACAACGAGGGTCAGATCTCAAAGATTCCGCTACCACAATGGGGTCAGAAGTTGACGCACTTAAAGCTCAGCTGAAAGAACAAGCAATAAAACTTGATGACCTAGAATATAGGTCTCAAAGAAATAATGTACGCTTGATTGGACTGCCTGAATCACTGCGTGAGCGAGATCTTCCCCATCTGTTAGAATAGTGGCTTGCTTCATATTTACTTTGGTGGGTGAGAGGGATTCTTTGCAGATTGAATGGGCCCATCACCTGGGCCGCCTCCGGCCTGGACACCCCAGACCTCGAGTGGTCATAGCAAGGGTTCTCAATTATGCTCACAAGGCGGCTTTATTAGAGCATTATCGACGGCATCGTGAGTCTTTCAAATATGAGGGAGAAACTGATCTGCTATTTCAGGATTATTCACCTGCTTTATTGGAGTGCAGGAGACGATTTACACCATTGTGCTCTGCATTGCATGACAAGGGGCTTCGTTTTCTCTTTCTTTATCCAGCTACTTTAAAGGTTTTCACGGATGGTCAGTGGAAAATAATGGACACAATGCAGGAAGCACAGGACTTATTAATACCTTACCTGCTGAAGACAGGACTGAAGTCAGTATGTGTTTTGCTGGTTAAATTGAACTTTTACTGCTCTTATTTACAGGAGTGTAATTGTGCAATGTGCTGTGCCTGGTTGTCATTTATCTTTGCATTCGTTATGGTTTTTTTTTTTGTAGGTGGGGAGCTTCTCAGCCATCGTAGTGCACTCTTGTCTCCCTTCAATATGTTTGTTGGAATATTGACCGGGTTGTATAAGGGGTTTGGGAGGGTGGGTGGGGGGTGTTTTGTTACAGGATAGGGGTGGGAGGGTTGTCTGGGATGATACTTTATGCTATGCTGCGGCTGTCAGGGTTGGGGAGATTTCATGTTTATTTGGACTATTTTTCTTTATTGTTTCTTAATTGATCTTGGGTGAGGCAGGGCACATGGGAGATTTTTGTATGTGCATTATTATTTGTTTGGATGGGTCCATATTTAAAGTTTAGTGAATAGTCCATCTAGAGGGACATTGAGACTTCTTTCTTGGAATGTGGGGGGTATTACCTTAACAATGAAGCAAACGAAGATTCTTGAAGCCTTAAAACGCCACAAGGCTGACATTGTTTGCTTAGGTTGTCCTCCACCGAGCACTAAAAACTAACCAAGCAGTGGTTTGGTGAGGTTTATAGCTCCCCTTCTGTGGGTAAGTGGGGAGGAGTGGTGATTCTTCTTAACAAATCTTTATAATGTACGAGTAAATTGCTCTTCCATGATGAAATGGGTCGCTATATTGGTAATCATCTAAATTTGCAAGGACAGGAGCTTGTGCTAGTGGGTGCTTATGGCCCTACTCCCCATTATGGCTCTTTCTTCTGCCAATAAGAGCATAAGAACAAAAGAGTAGCCATACTGGGTCAAACCACTGGTCCATCTAGTCCAGTATCCTGTTTTCCAAACAGTGGCCAAGCCAGGTCACAAGTACCTGGCAGAAACCCAACTTGTGGCAACACTCCATATTAGAAATCCCATGTCTATCTCAGTAGCAGGCTATGGACTTTTCCTTCAGGAATTTGTCCAAACCTTTTTTTTAAACCCAGATACGCTAACCGCTGTTACCACATCCTCCGGCAAAGAGTTTCAGAGCTTAACTATTTGTTGAGTGAAAAAATGTTTCCTCCTATTTGTTTTAAAAGTATTTCCATGTAACTTCCTTGAGTGTCCCCTAGTATTTGTACTTTTGGAACGTGTAAAATATTAATTTACTTCTACTCGTTCTACAACACTCAGGATTTTGTAGACCTCAATCATATCTTCCTTCTTCTGTCTCTTTTCCAAGCTGAAGAGCCCTAAGCCTCTCCTCATACGAGAGGAATTCCATCCCCTTTATCATTTTGGTCACTCTTCTTTGAACCTTTATTAGTTCCGCTATAGCTTTTTGAGATATGGCAACCAGAACTGAATGCAAAACTCAATGTATAGATGCACAATGGAGCGATAGAAAGGCATTGTAGCATTTTTGGTCTTATTCACCATCCCTTTCCTAATAATTCCTAGCATCCTGTTTACTTTTTTTGCTGCTGCCGCTGCACACTAAGCAAAAGATTTCAGCGTATTATCTACAACGACACCCAGATCTTTTTCTTGAGCGCTGACCCCCAAGGTGGACCCTAGCATCAGATAACTATGATTCAGATTATTCTTTCCAATGTGCATCACCTTGCATTTGTCCACATTTAATTTTATCTGCCATTTGGATGCCCAGTCTTCCAATTTCATAAGGTCTTCCTGCAATATCTCACAGTCCACACGTGTTTTAGCAACCTTGAATAGTTTTGTATCATCTGAAAATTTGATTACCTCACTTGTCGTTCCGATTTCCATATCATTTATAAATATGTTAAATAGTACCGGTCCCAGTACAGATCCCTGCAGCACTCTGCTGTTCACCCTTCTGCATTGAGAGAAATGACCATTTAACCCTACCCTCTGTTTTCTGTCCAATTGCTAATTCCTAATCCACACCAGAACCTTGCCTCCTATCCCATGACTCTTTAATTTTCTCAGGAGTCTCTCATGAGGAATTTTATCAAAAGCTTTCTGAAAATCTAGATACACTACATCAACCGGCTCACCTTTATCCACATGTCTATTCACGCCTTCAAAGAAATGAGGCAAGACTTCCCTTGGCTGAACCCATGCTGACTCTGTCCCATTAAATCATGTTTGTCTACCTGTTCTGTAATTTTATTCTTTATAATAGTTTCCACTATTTTATCTGGCACTAATGTCAAGCTTATCAGTCTATAATTTCATGGATCACTCTAGAATCCTTTTTAAAAATCAGCATCACATTGGCCACCCTCCAATCTTCAGGTACTATGGATGATTCTAATGACAGGTTACATACTGTTAACAGCAGATCATCAATTTCATGCTTGAGTTCCTTGAGTACCCTTGGATGTATGCCATTTGGTCCAGGTGATTTACTACTATTTAATTTGTCAATTTGGCTCAGTACATCTTCCAGGTTCACTGAGATTTCCTTCAGTTCCTCCACATCATCACCCTTGAAAACCATTTCCAGTACAGGCAGATCTCTTACATCTTCTTCCGTAAAGACCGAAGCAAAGAATTCATTCAGTTTCTCCGCTATGGCCTTGTCCTCCCTGAGCACTCTTTATGCTCCTTTGTGATCGAACGGTCCCATGGATTTCCTCGTAGGCTTTCTACTTCTGATGTACCTGTGCTGAGATCTGGCCTCTCCTTACCTCTAAGGTGGCTAGGTACGGACTCCATGTTGCAGTAGGCACAGTTCTTAAAGGCAGCTGAATTGTAGATTGGATTCTCTTTGTGCATAGGGAGAATTTCAATAAAGTAGATTTGCCTAAGAATTGAGAGTCTAGTGGTAAAGTTTTCTACTGGGGGAGGAGGAGAAGGTTTAACTGTGAGGTAGTACTGGTTGGTAACACTGGACAGTGTTTGGACTGGACAGTAGCACTGGGTACTGACCTGGATAGTAGCAATGCATTTAAATGTAAGCACTTGAATTTCCTGAGGAAATTTTCAAAGCAGAAGTGAAAATTCTTGGAAGCTCACACGGAAAAGAATATGCATACATTTTACCAGTTGTCACAGTTATAAAATCACAAATGCAGATCATATATTACTTTATTTGTTTTTGAAGAGAAATGATATGACAATTTGATAGGTAAATAAATATGTATGTGTAGTTAAGGTTGGTCAGAGAAATGAAGAAAATAATATTAATGTAATAGCTCGCATGGTAATAAAATACCCAGTGATGTAAGTGCTATGACACATTATAAACTTTGTGTCATCCTTTTTTAATACAAGAATTTGGGAAATAAGTTCTCTTTCTGATTAGAGTGAATAACAGGATGAAACTGTAAGCAGCAAAATGAAGCAATCTGCTCATGAAATATGGTACATTTTTCTTTTCTTTATAGGCAACAAAAGTGTATAATGAAATGGTTGATGAATGTAAGAAACGAGATACTTTCTTTGACGAATTAACTGTAGAAGTCAACAATGAGAGAGTGGTAATGAAACAGCAGCTTGATGACACTAGAAACAAGCTAAAACATTTCTTGTAAGAATCTTTTCTCTAATTTCTTTTTTTAATATTCAGTTACTTTTGTAGCCTTTTAGTGTAATAGGACTTGAAGCTGAAAATGATGAACTTTATTTTATATTTACAGTGGGGGAAATAAGTATTTGATCCCTTGCTGATTTTGTAAGTTTGCCCACTGACAAAGACATGAGCAGCCCATAATTGAAGGGTAGGTTATTGGTAACAGTGAGAGATAGCACATCACAAATTAAATCCGGAAAATCACATTGTGGAAAGTATATGAATTTATTTGCATTCTGCAGAGGGAAATAAGTATTTGATCCCCCACCAACCAGTAAGAGATCTGGCCCCTACAGACCAGGTAGATGCTCCAAATCAACTCGTTACCTGCATGACAGACAGCTGTCGGCAATGGTCACCTGTATGAAAGACACCTGTCCACAGACTCAGTGAATCAGTCAGACTCTAACCTCTACAAAATGGCCAAGAGCAAGGAGCTGTCTAAGGATGTCAGGGACAAGATCATACACCTGCACAAGGCTGGAATGGGCTACAAAACCATCAGTAAGACGCTGGGCGAGAAGGAGACAACTGTTGGTGCCATAGTAAGAAAATGGAAGAAGTACAAAATGACTGTCAATCGACAAAGATCTGGGGCTCCATGCAAAATCTCACCTCGTGGGGTATCCTTGATCATGAGGAAGGTTAGAAATCAGCCTACAACTACAAGGGGGGAACTTGTCAATGATCTCAAGGCAGCTGGGACCACTGTCACCATGAAAACCATTGGTAACACATTACGACATAACGGATTGCAATCCTGCAGTGCCCGCAAGGTCCCCCTGCTCCGGAAGGCACATGTGACGGCCCGTCTGAAGTTTGCCAGTGAACACCTGGATGATGCCGAGAGTGATTGGGAGAAGGTGCTGTGGTCAGATGAGACAAAAATTGAGCTCTTTGGCATGAACTCAACTCGCCGTGTTTGGAGGAAGAGAAATGCTGCCTATGACCCAAAGAACACCGTCCCCACTGTCAAGCATGGAGGTGGAAATGTTATGTTTTGGGGGTGTTTCTCTGCTAAGGGCACAGGACTACTTCACCGCATCAATGGGAGAATGGATGGGGCCATGTACCGTACAATTCTGAGTGACAACCTCCTTCCCTCCGCCAGGGCCTTAAAAATGGGTCTTGGCTGGGTCTTCCAGCACGACAATGACCCAAAACATACAGCCAAGGCAACAAAGGAGTGGCTCAGGAAGAAGCACATTAGGGTCATGGAGTGGCCTAGCCAGTCACCAGACCTTAATCCCATTGAAAACTTATGGAGGGAGCTGAAGCTGCGAGTTGCCAAGCGACAGCCCAGAACTCTTAATGATTTAGAGATGATCTGCAAGGAGGAGTGGACCAAAATTCCTCCTGACATGTGTGCAAACCTCATCATCAACTACAGAAGACGTCTGACCGCTGTGCTTGCCAACAAGGGTTTTGCCACCAAGTATTAGGTCTTGTTTGCCAGAGGGATTAAATACTTATTTCCCTCTGCAGAATGCAAATAAATTCATATACTTTCCACAATGTGATTTTCCGGATTTAATTTGTGATGTGCTATCTCTCACTGTTACCGATAACCTACCCTTCAATTATGGGCTGCTCATGTCTTTGTCAGTGGGCAAACTTACAAAATCAGCAAGGGATCAAATACTTATTTCCCCCACTGTATAAGATAAAGTTGCACACTGCACTGAAAAGTACAATATTTTGATAAACATCTGTGTAACTGTCATTCATTTTTCTATAGCTACTGCACAGTTAAATACAATTATTGAGGGCCAGTTTTACCAAGCTGTGGCAAAAAGGGGCCTGCGCTGTCATCGGCACATGTTTTTGACACGCGCTGAGGCCCCCTTTCACTGCAGGTGATAAAACGGTAGGCTTTCTTTTCTGCAGAAAATGGTGGTGTGAGAAGTAAAGCACTTGCCGGGTGGCCATTTTGGGGGACATCATAGTAACGTGGAGGGGCATAATCGAACGGGGCCAGCCATCTATATGGGCGGCCATCTCTAAGACTGTATAATAAAAAGAAGATGGTTGGCCATCTTTCGTTTCGATTATACGGTCGGGGCCTGCCAAATCTCAACATTTGGGCTGGCGTTAGAGATGGCCGGCGTTAGAGATCGCTGCCATTGGTTTTTGCCGATAATGGAAACTAATGGCGGCCATCTCAAACCTGGCCAAATCTAAGGCATTTAGTCATGGGAGGAGCCAGCATTTGTAGTGCACTGGTCTCCCTCACATGCCAGGACACCAACCGGGCACCTTAGGGGGCACTGCAGTGGACTTCAAAAAGTGCTCCCAGGTGCTGAGCCCCCCAAATTCCCCCTAAAACCCACTACCCACAACTGTACACCACTACCATAGCCCTAAGGGGTGAAGGGGGGCACCTACATGTGGGTACAGTGGGTTTTTTGGGGGGGGTTTGGAGGGCTCCCATTTACCACCACAAGTGTAACAGGTAGGGGGGGATGGGCCTGGGTCCACCTGCCTGAAGTGCACTGCACCCACTAAAAACTGCTCCAGTGACCTACATACTGCTGTCATGGAGCTGGGTATGACATTTGAGGCTGGCATAAAAATGATTTTTCATTTTTTTTTTTGGGTGGGAGGGGGTTGGTGACCACTGGGGGAGTAAGGGGAGGTCATCCCTGATTCCCTCCGGTGGTCATCTGCTCAGTTGGGGCACTTTTTGAGGCTTGGTCCTAAAAATAAATGGACCAAGTGAAGCCGGCGAAGTGCTCGTCAGAGACGGCCTTCTTTTTTCCATTATCGGCCGAAGCCGGCCATCTCGTAACCACGCCCCCATCCCGCCTTCCGTACCCTGCCGAAACGCCCCCTTGAAGTTTGGCTGGCCATGCGACAGAAAGCAGTTGAAGCCGGCCAAAATCGGCTTTCGGAGATGGCCAGCCATCTCCCGATTTGTGTCAGAAGATGGCCGGCCTTCTCATTCGAAAATAAGCAGGATAGTAACATAGTAAATGACGGCAGATAAAGACCTGAACAGTCCATCCAGTCTGCCCAACAAGATAAACTCATCCATTGAGTTGGCGGTAAGGGCTCCCACGCTAACCCAACGGTAACTGAGCAGCACGCAGCATTGCTCAATTACTTCCGAGTACACCCTGGCGCTACAAAGATAAATATATTTTTGTAGTGCTGGATATGACGGCGCACTGGGGGTGGGAAGTACCAGTAGGCTGCTGTGGTAGCCCAGACTAACATGCCTACTCCTCTAAAAGTCTGTACATCCTGTATATTCTTTACAGAGCTTTATAAAAACAAGTTAGCATGAAGTAGGTACATGAGGACTTAATTTAGGTTCAAACAAAGCAGGAAATAAATCCTGGATCGATAGTCACAAGGCAATTTATGTGTGAATCAGTAAACAATTCCTTGCAGCCTATGACCCAGTAGTGTTGATAGAAGGGAAGGGAAGAACTTCAAGGTCTCTCAGCTCATGTGTCTGCTTCCAGGTCGGAATCCACATGCCCTAAACCAGTAGTTCTCAAACCTGTCTTGGGGGACCACCAGCCAATCGGGTTTTTAGAATCTCCCTAATGAATATGGATGAGGCAGATTTTCATTCTTGTCACTTGTGTTATATGCAAATGTCTCTCATACCTATTCAGTAGGGATATCCTGAAAACCTGACTGGCTGTTGGTACCCCAGGACAGGTTTGAGAACCACTGCCCTAAACCATTCCAGACAAATGTATGTCTAACCTGCTCTTAAAAACATTAGCTAGTGGACAATGCACTTCCAGTTAACTTACTACACTTACAATCATGAAGGTCTTCTCCTGCTGTAATATAGAGTCTTTCAGGCCAATATTTAGCTGTCATGGAGGGGCATAATCGAAAGGGGCGCCCAAGTTTTCCTGAGGACGTCCTGGCAGGACGTCCCGGCGAAGGGGCGGGGAAACCCGTATTATCGAAACAAGATGGGCGTCCATCTTTCATTCAATCTCAACATTTAGGTCGACCTTAGAGATGGTCGTCCTTAGAGATGGTCGTCCCCGATTTTCAGCCATAATGGAAACCGAGGACGCCCATCTCAGAAACGACCAAATCCAAGCCATTTGGTCATGGGAGGAGCCAGCATTCATAGTGCACTGGTCCTCCTGACATGCCAGGACACCAACCGGGTACCCTAGGGGGCACTGCAGTGGACTTCAGAAATTGCTCCCAGGTGCATAGCTCCCTTACCTTGTGTGCTAAGCCCCCCCAAAAAAACCCCAAACCCACTCCCCACAACTGTACACCACTACCTAAGGGGTGAAGGGGGGCACCTACATGTGGTAGCACATAAACAGTTTCCTCTGCCTTTCCAGTAAGCCATCTGTATCTCCCTCTTTCTCTGTTTCCCCTCTTTCAGTTCACCCATCTCAACTTCTCTTTTTCTCTCTCTCTCCCCCACTTCCAGCCCAGCTATCTCCACTTCTCTGCCCACATTCAGACCCAGTCCAGGACTTGCAAGGCTGAAGGAGGGGGGGGGGGGGGGGAGAAAGGTTCATCTAATTCTCTTTCCTTTGTCTCTCTCCCCATCCCCCCAGCCCTCAAACCTCCCTTTGCAGTCTCCAGCTTCTTCCCTCTGGTGCAGCATTAGGAAGTATAGTGCTGAGATGTAGTGGCTCTTCTGAACCACACTGTACATCTTTGCCGTGTCTTGCCCTGTTGCAACAGGAAGCGTATATCAGAGAGGGTGGTACCCGGCAGAAAGGCACATCATGGTTGAGAAGAGCCTCTGCATTGTGGCACTGTACTTTCCTAATCCTGACACTGAAGGGAAGGAGCCAGAAGTGCAAAGGGAGGTTTTGAAGAGGGTGGGGGCTGACACTGGCAGTGGGTTCTGGCAAGAGGGAAAATTCAGGATCACGTGAGGGGAGGCAGACGGGGCAAGGCAAAATTAAACTATGGCACCTCTGTTCCCATTACTAGAATTGGAGACAGATGGTTGCTAAACGTGGGAGAATCAGGGAAAGAGGTCTGAAATCGAGGACAATCTGTGGAAATCAGGTGTGTCTGATAACCCAACTCTAAGGAGAACCATTATTTATTTACTTTTTTTAAATGTCAAATGAAATAATTGGGAGTTCACGTGCATATGCAATTTCTTGTTTGCTTCCAATAGGAAAGTGTTGAGCTATAAGGAATTTCTCTGGGCTGACTACGATAGGAAGGCAACCAATATTGAGAAACAAATTAAAGAGAGAGAAATCCAGCACCAAGTCACACTGGAGTCAAAAGCTAAGCTTCAAAAGAATGAAGAGGCTTTCAATGACAAAGTAAGTTTAAATACAAAACTGAACACATCTTGGAGTTTAACATTTTTGAAGTGCAGTGTTATTTTAAACCCTACTCTGCTCATCCGTCTACTCCTTTTGATAAGAATCATCTTGACAAAGTTTCCATTTGAGCACATGTATTGTGTTTTAGAAGCTTGATGTTAAAGATATTCAGAATTCAGAATTAATTGGTAACACATTTTTTATGTGTGCTAGATGTTTCATGGACTAAACATTTGTGGGAATCTCATTGTCTTGGAAAATTTAATTTTGACTAATAACAGATCCTCAGTGAAGTCTTACAGATGGGTCATGACTCAATGTCATTCCGAATCAAAGTAGCTCCCCAATCTGACGCTTTGAAATGTTAAAGCTTCTAAATTTGCTGTTAAATGAGGTAACACATTTTAATTGCTGCAGAGGTGAAAAAGAACACCAGATCTGAGGAAATCCATACAGCCTGCAGTGTCCAGTTCCTGCTTATTTCTGTTGGGAGTTTTCTCCACTGTTTCTTTTTAACCCCCTTTCTATTGGGGTCTGTGGCCCACTATGGGAGCTCATTTAGGAGGATGGAGAGACTAGGAGAAATATGGATTTGGTGGGTCCAGGTTGTCACGTTACCCCTCCTGGTAAGGATTGGGAATGATATTAGTCCAGGAAGAAAGGGAAGGTAGGAGCCTTAAATCTCTCTCTATAAATGCTCCTCCTCTGGATGGGAGTGGGGGGCTATTCAGGACTAGCTTAGAAGTTAAAACAGTGCAGAATATTATTTATTCTCAGGTGGGCAGGTGATTCAAAATCTCCAGAGGGATTTATTATTAGATTTGTTTTACTCATAACCCTTCTCCCACCCCAATTTTTGCAATGGAGAACATCAGTTTAAACTGATCTTCATCTTCATTTTAAGTAATCTAAATCAGTGTTTTTGGAATCCCAAACATGGTCAGCTATAATTCTCTCTTGACCTGGCTGTTTTAGGCACCTATATTTGACCTTTGTGAAGCCCATAATCCCCATGCTATTCTTGCAGTGATGGGCAAGAAGCATGGGAGTACCAATTTGACATATCTCAGTGTGGCTGAGAGCCACACAAGCCAACCAAGAACTCGCAAGAAGGTCAGAGACTAGCAAATGGAAAGGAATGGGTGCTATGGGTGCTGGGAACAGTGGGTAATAGATGATGGATGATTGAGGAGTGAGGTAAATGTGGGGTCTAAAGACGAGAGAGGTTGAGAATGATCATTGATGAATGAGCACAGCCTGCTTAATCTGATTTTATATTTTTTTATATTGTCTTGGCTTCTGTCTTCCAAAATAAACATTGATATTTACCTGGAATAAAAATGACCAGTCGATATTCAGACAGTGGCAGTCAGCAGTTTTTTAAACGTTGACCACTGTGGGCAGAATTAGTGCGAGATATTGGCACTGAATGTCTGGGGCTAATTTGTGATGTGCTAGCTGCCAGAGCTTATGTGGGTCTCAACCAATATTCAGCCGAAACCCGCATAAGACACTTATACGGGTATTGGCTGAATATTGGCTGGGACTCACATAAGGATTTCTTGCCAGGTCCCAATCCTTCCATAATTCCAATCCCACTGTCTGGAATATCCCCAATTTCCTCCCTCCCATCCTCCTGGAAGAACATGAAACTTCCCCCTAGGATCCTTCGCCCTCCTTTCCACTCCCTGAAACATCAAGGCCCCTCCCTCAGAGGGTCTTTCTCCCTCTTTCCCATTCCCTTGGAACAATGACTCCTCCCCCCCGCCCCCAGGATCGTGGCGGACTACCTGCCTGATCCCTGGTGGTCTAGTGGAAAATGGGCAGGTGTGATGCCTACTCCTGCCTGGCATGGTTGTTTCCTCAAAATGGCTGGGAGTAGGGGGGAGGAAGGGAGGGGAGGATTCTAGGGGAGAGTCCTAATGTACCAGGAGATGGGAGGGAGGGGGGATTGGCACACTTCAGGCTGGGACCTGGAGTTATGTGGGTGCCAGCCAATATTCAGTGCAGGCCCCCGCATAGCTATTCTATTCTGGTACTTATATCCCGCTTATATCTACTGAGAAATCAAAGCAGAGAACACAAAATAAATCCCAAGGACAACTAACTTGCCCTAAGAGAGAAGCAGAAATGAAAATTAAAATTCACTAATTAAGATAATAAAATTTACTAAAAAGAAAGGTCTTTAAACCTTTAAACCAAAGTTAGTAGTTCTATTTATGTGGTCCTATTTATGCTGGCACTTGCATAGCAGCCAGCCTCTCTCCAACTCCCCACCTGGAATGCCCATCTCTGGCCGGTCAGAGCTGAATATAGGTGGCTGGCCCACACAGTGCAACATAATCAGGTAGTAGCCTCTCCTGCCCGCTTAAATCATTTTGATTAGTAACTGATGAGTTTGCTTTTTCCTCTGATTTACCTCTATTTTTACTCATTTTTCAATATAAATTGATAGTCATTGGAAAAATAAAAACTAAAAGGCCCCTAGAAATATCAAAGGCATGTACCAGGTGATGCAGGAGAGGCCATATTCTATAGTTCTGCATGCAACTTTTAGGAAAACCCCTGCCATGCCCACGACCACACCCCCTTTTGAGTTATGTGCTAGTAGAGTTAGGCACCATGCCTTATAGAACAGCATGCAGCCAGAAACGATTGCAAATGTTAATGAGTGCCAGTTAACATCAATAATTGGTTAGCATCCAATTATTGACATTAATTGGCTCATTACTCAATTAATTTGCACATCTTGGGCACTCAATTCTGGGCACCATATATAGAATTCAGGGGAGTGCAGGGAAAATTGTATAAGTGACTTGAACATGATGAACACCATTTTATACTCTTATGTAGGTGCTGGCAGTATTCCCCAGATTCTATATATGGTGACTAAAGTTGCATACACAAATCGGTGCACATTGCTGACTTGTGCACGCAACTTAATTGGTTACTGAGCCAATCAGAGCCAATAATTGGGTGCCAGTTAATTGGTCTTAATTGGGATTTAAACATGGATTATATTCTATTTATTTATGAACACTTATACCCCACTTTTTCCCACTTGAAGCAGACTCAAAGTGACTTACAATGCACAGTTAAATCAGTTACAATTACATTACATTAGTTAGGGGCGAAAGAACAGGGTAAGAAGGGAAAGGGCAGAAATCCAGGTGAGCCAAGAGGGATGATGAAGATCCAGGCAAAACAGGGTGGCTCGAACAGGTCCAGGCAAGGCGGTCCTCAAACGGGAACTGCAGCAGTACCCAGATAGCACAGACGAAGCACTGAGGAAACAGCAGCAGCATGCGGCCAGGAGAGAGGCAACGATCAGCAGAGGCTGACGAAAGCTGGAGGCAGGCAACACCTGCAACGGAGTCAACGGAGCAGGATCCAAGATGGTGGTTCAAACGGTGGTCCTCCACAGCTCCAACCGTCAGGGCCCTCCAAACCAGGGACTTCCGCCTCTGCTCCATCAAACCGGTAAAAGAGGAAGAACCGGCGGTGTCAGCGGGGGAACAACTCCAACACAACAGCCAGAAGATCGCCTGGGCCAGGGCAGCAGAGGCAGCAGACTCCCCGTCGGAAAAGATGAAGAACGGGTGAGAGGCAGCCGCAGCAAACAGACAGTAAACCACGGTGCCCAGGTCCAAAACAGGCTCAGGCCCGGCAATGAGCAGGCGATCGACGGCCAAATGCCGACGGATTTCCCGAGGGTCCTCAAGAGCAACGTGAGCAGGGAGAACGCGATCGGGCTGACAGCCGGCCCACCGACATGCAGGAAGCAAGCTATGCTGGCCAGAGCTCCCCCACGATTTACCGCACCAAAACTGGCGAAAAGGGGTGAAATCAGGATGCCGCAGCAACAAAGAAAACCGGCGCAAACAAAATCGGGCCATCATACAGCCAACAGGTAACAGAACGACGGTTAGCTCCGAGATGGGTTCATTAGCCCGTTAGTCAGCTGCCATCTTGTTATCTATAATGATCCAAGGGTAAATCCTAAAATACATATTTTTTGGAGGGCATGTTTAGGGGGTATTTCGGGGCATTTCTGTGAATTACGTTCATTCTTATAGAATATGCCTGATTTAGGCTTTTAGCAGGCGTAAATGTAGGTGATTTAAGTTAGGCGCAGAAGTGCAGATGCCCTTTATAGAATACCACTCAATGCATAATTGTTTCTGTGACGGGTTTTTGGCACAATTTACTGAATCTAGTCCTATAAGTATAAAATAGGTGCTTAGAAAACATACTGGTCAATGTTCAGCCCATGGTAGTCAGCATTTTTGACAGTGCTGACTGCTGTGGGGAGATTTAGGCCCAGATACTCAGTACTGGTACTTATGTGGGTACCGGTACTGAATATCCAGGTCTTGGGGAGGGCAAGGGGGCTATGTGGATATGGCTGATATTCAGTGCCATACCTGCATAACTAACTGGGCATAGTTAGGACTGCCTTTTGTGAGGTCCAACATGCCTGGTTAGCTATCCAGGCACCAGTACTGAATATCTGTGGTGTCCTGATAACTTCTGGGTCTGCCCCAACTTTACTTCTTGTCTGCCTGGCACTAACTGGATAGTGCCAAGATGGTCAGACCAGAAAGCCTGACATGTGTGCTGGGCAAAATAGGGATACCCTAATCAACATCTGGCATATTAAAATCACTTATTAGTAATACTTCCCCTTTCACAGCTATATTTTTGAATGTCATCAATTAAATCTCTTCCTGTCTGTGAAGGAAGTCTGTATATCACAGCAGTGTAAATACATTTTCCATTCCCTCTTTCCAGATTAATTTACAGTGCTCTTCAATACCCCTCTAATTCCTGTAATTCTGTTGCTTTACTATTATCTGTTATGCAAAATAACAATCCCAAGATTTAGTCTCTGGTAAAAATCAAAATGTCAATTTGAGGTTGAATGGAGTTATTGTTAGAATTAATTAACTCTGACACTCTTGGACAATTTTTAGATCCTTAATATTTTGGTTTTTCAGTTTTTGGTGATAGTAGCACAAGTAAGTGGTTGACTTACACAAAAAATAATTACGGAGAAGTTCTATGATCGAGAAGCTTGTCCACCCTCAGACATATAAGACACTTTGGTGCAGTCTCGTTTGGGTGAGTTTACACTCTGAGAACTCTCCAAAAAAAATGTAATTCCTTAAAAAATTTTTTTTATTAATATTGGGAGTGTCGAGTTGATTTTCTTTTCTATCTATATTTTTTACTCCATTCTATGATTCTCTGGCTTTTTGGATAATTACTATTATCTGTAACATATAATGCCACACCCCTCCCATTCTTCCTGCCTCCTTTCCTTTACAGATTACAGCTTAGTATAATTATATCCCTATCATGATTCTCCATGAACCACCATTCTGTAACCACCACCAAATCCAAAATCAGCCTTTTCCATCGCATCCCTTAGATACAGAACCTTATTTCTCATATTACGGGCATTAGTATAATCTTCTTTCCTGATGTTGCCCTTTTTTTGCATTTGAGTAGAGCTGTTTAATGTTTCACTTACCTGAGGGCTTATAATTACTTGGGAGCTTTGAGCACCCACTCCAACGATTTTAGTTTACAGTCCTCTTAGTCAGAGGCGTAGCCAGGTTTTGACATCAGGGGGAGCAGACTTTTCTAAAATAGGCGCCAGTGCAAGGATGAAGGACTGGGAGAGAGGGGAGGGTTAAAATCCTCATAGGCACATGCAGTCAGTGACTCAGCTGTTTTGGGAGGCTAGGGTGCGGTTGGGGTGGGGCTAGTTAAAAACCTTAGGGTGGGGGCAATACCCACGTAAGCAGTAAAGGGATAGTAGGGGTACTTTTGAACACAGCAGTGAAGGACCCCTTCACTGTATCTCTGGTGCATATGCACCAGCTATTTCCCCCTAGTATCTCTATTACTGATGGTATTATGCACACTGAATACACTCCAGAGAATTATGTGCCAAAAATTCAAATAATGTATGACAATAATGCAAATTATTAAACAGAACAGTATTTGCAGTATTCTGGAAATATATGCAGGTACTTTAACACTGGACTCCTAGTCAGTCCTAGCTCCCAGTCCAGCATCTTCTTGTTGGCTACGTGAACAGTGGAATTCCACAGCACTGTAACAGAAATTCTGTGGTTACTGGCAACCATAAAATAGCCTATCAATTTTTTTAGTAAGTTGCCAAATGGCAAATAGGCTTTAGATCTGCTGGTCTTTAGTTTGCTGTACGGTTACCAAACATGTTTGGAAAAGTATTATCTGTATTAACTGTTATTTAATGGGTTAGAGAAGTGGACTGAGAACCAGGGAAGCTAGGGATCACATCCCACTGCTGCTCCTTGAGAGCTTGGGCAAGTTATTTAACTCTGCATTGCCTCCTGTACAAACTTAGACTGTAAACCTCTAGGGACAGGAAAATACCTGTTGTACAAGAATGCATCTCACCTTCAGCTACTACTATGAGAGGTATGAGCTAAATACAAACACAATACCAGGCATATTGTGAAGTAATATAAAAACCTACAAAAGTCATTCGGGAACAGTAGAGCAACTCTGCTATAATAGCACTAACATCTAGGAATCTCACAACAAGGGTCTACCTAGGAAAAATCAGCAGCATAAATATTGTAGTGGGCACTAGAACATCAGTATACCCATTGAAAAAGATTAACAAGCCATATTAATACAGACTGATCCTACACAGACATTCAGTGCTTAACAGAATACCTGGCCTCCTTCACACACAGAACATACAGACCCTCATCATATACAGAATAAGTAACCATAACCTAACAATATAAATATATAGATAAATATTAATCTGAACCTCCAAGAAGCCAGACATTGAATACATTGCAACACCAGAAATAAAGAAACAGTGATGTGTGCAAAACAAAGATTGCAGCTGCAAATTTCAAAAACTGATATATTCCAATCACTACATTAGAAATTAACAAATACAAATAAATAAAAAAACAGAACATAAGGTGATATATTTTCATTGCACTAACTTAACACATTTTTTTATTAGCTTTCAAAGACCAAAACATCTTTCCTCAGGCCAGGGTGGTATAATGCTTTTATGGCATACTGTCCTGACCTGAGGAAGGTGGTTTTGGCCTCGAAAAGGTGGTCAAAAAAATATATTAAGTTGGTCCAATAAAAAGTATTACCTAATTTCCCATTTTTAAAAAATTGTTTATTTTTATTAACTTTTGAAGTTGACTAAGGGCCTCTTTTACTAAACCGCACTAGCGATTCCCGGCGCAGCAAATGAGAGGAAGCCCATTCAATTCCAATGGACTTCCTCTCATTTGCCATGCATGAATCACTTGCACAGCTTTGTAAAAGAAGCCCTAACATGGCTACCACACTAATTTAATCAGAATTACAAATAAAATTCTTTTTCTACCTTTGTCTGGCCATTTAGTTTCTTTGGTTTCTGCTTCTTCAGTCTTCTCTTAACTCTCTTGCCAGGGTTTTCTGTCCATTTCTCCTTTTTTCTCTCTCCTTTCTGCTACACTTCCTCCACTACATTCATGTCTTGACACACATCTTTCAACTTTTTTCTATTTTTTTCTGCATTCCTATCTATTTAGATTTTATTCATTTTTACTATCCAGTCTTTAAGCTCCCTTTTTTCACTGAATCTACCTACATTTTTCCATGTTTCCCTCACTCAAGCCCATCTACTCCCCTTTCTCTTATTCCCCAGTCTTTCATTAACTCTTTCCTCTATTTCTTTTTCTCCCCTTCTCCCTCCTCCACTATGCAGCATCTCCTCTTAGTATCTCTTTCTCTTCCCCACCTAAATGCAGCATCTCCACTCTCTTTCTCCCCCTGCCAAGCAGCATCATCCCATTTCCTTCTTTCTCTTACTTTCCCATCTTCAGCATTGCCCCATCTTTCTCTCTTCCCTGTTATCCAGAATTGTCCCATATCTCTCTGCTCCCCCATTCAGCATTAGTGTCTTTTTCTCTTCTCCCCCATCCAGCATTGTGATCTCTCTCTTCCCACATCCATCATTGCCCTCTCTCTTCCACCCAATTCAGCTTTACCCCATCTATCTCTGATCCCATCCACCATCTCCCTGTCTCTGTCTCTCTTCCCCCATCCAACATCTCACCCTCTTCCTCCCAATTCAAAATCACCCCTCTCTCCTCCCCCATATCATCACCCTGTGTGTCTCTCTTCCTGCCACGCACCCAGCATCTTTGTCTCCCTTTCATCCCCCATCTCATTCCCCATCCAGCATCATCTCGTAATCTTCCTCCTCATCCAGCATCATTCCATCTCCGCTTCCATCATTATCCTGTCTCTCTCCACCCCCCCCCCCCCAGCATCATTATCTCTCTCCTTCTCATCCATTATTTCTCTCTCTCTCTTTGGTACCTCATCCAGAATGGTGAAGTCTCTGCCCCCCCCCCCAATTAAGTATCACCCATCTCTCACTATACCTTTACTCTCCCCTCTCTTTCTCTGCTAGCCCATCCACCATGGTGCAGTCTCTGTCCCCCCCCCAATCACTCTCTCATCATCCACCATGGTGCAGTCTCTGTCCCCCCCCCCCCCCAATCACTCTCATCAAGCATCACCTCATGTCTGAATCCCTTTGTCTGTCTCTTCTTCCCAATATTCAGTGCCATCCCCTTTTGTCTCTTCCCCTTTCTCTCCCGATCATCTTCTTTAACATGTTTTAAGTTCGACGGAAGAGCAGCCCCCCCCCCGCCCGCGTTGCATCTTTCAACCTTCTCTTCTGCCCGTCTCTCCCTTCCGCGTGGTTACTTTGTACTTCCCTGAAGCCTTCTCCTGCGCAGCACCGCACCGGCGATTCCCAGTCAGCCTTCTGCCAGCGTCGGGGCCTCTCCTCAGGCGCGTCCCGCCTACTGTATTGGAACTTCCTGTTTTACGCAGAGGTAGGACGCGCCTGAGGAGAGGCCCCGACGCTGGCAGAAGGCTGACTGGGAATTGCCGGTGCGGTGCTGCGCAGGAGAAGGCTTCAGGGAAGTACAAAGTAACCACGCCGACGGGAGAGACGAAGAGAAGAGACTGGAAATATTTATTGGTACGGGGTGCATAGGCGCCATTTTTTCAATACAGCTGTTTGGGGGAGTGACCGCTCCCCCTGCGCCCCACCTAGCTACGCTTCTGCTCTTAGTAGGTTAGCCAGTCTGCTGCCAAAGACACTTTTTTTCTTCTTTGATGAATGAACACCATCTCTACTCAGCAGCCCTTGGAAAATCATTCCATGGTCCAGGAAGCTAAAACACTCTCAATGACACCATCCATGTAGCCATGCATTCGTCTCCAGAATGTGAGCTTCTCTCTGTCTTGGCCTTTTTCCTTAACAGGGAGGATTGACAAGAACACCACCTGCACACCTATCTTCATCTTCTTTCCCAGAGCCATGAAGCCACTTTTGATACATTTGCAGGGGTCCCTTGCAGTATCATTTGTACCAGCATGGATCAGCAGCATCAGATAATAATAGGCTTGATGAATCAAGGCAACTTTGGGGATTTTGAGCTTCAGTTCCTCCACTTGCAGGGCTGCATTCTGGTTATTCAGTCCTAGAGCAGGTGGGGTCATAGTATTGATCTTGCAAGGTCTCTTGTTCTGTGTTTAATTCTCCTCTTTCTGCACAGCTGCTTCTTCCCCACTGCTGGAGCTCTTTGATGCCTCATGAAGCATTTCATCGATGTATTTTTCGTTCTCATAAATGCTTCTCAACCTTGCCACCTCCTTTCTGAGTTCTTCTACTTCTTTCATGAGAGATTAAAGCTACAGACATCTCACACATGGTACCAGTCCTTCTCCTTGAATTGTGCTTTGTCTGTACGTAGGCAGAAGCTGTAACTGGGGCAACAGCTTTAATGACATGATGTTTCTCAGCCATACTTCAGTTGCATACGTTTTTGCATCTGTTGAAGAAAAGAAGAAAACAAAAAACGTCTCATCAAAGGGGCAAATAACATGTGTTATTCCATAACGCGCATTTATAACTACTCCCTATGTGTCTTTCTAAAATACCAGGGGCTTAGCTAGGTTGAAGCCATGCAGCAGACATAATTGTTGATACAGTATCCACATAACACACATACTTTACATGCTTAAATTGTGACTCTGCTTGTGCTCTGACCATACTTTGTTCCTGAACACATCTACACTTTGGTTGTATAAAAATGCATGTCTTTTTGACACCGTGTGAAATTTTAGTCACGTAGCCCCTGGGTTAATTTTATACAAGCTCTTTTGTGCACCTAGAAAGCCTTTATACTTGAAAATCTTTTTATAAAATCACTCCCCAAAAGGATGGATTTAGGATCCATGAGTGCAGTGTTCCAGAAGAAGCTCTGGTGCACCTCTCTCCCCCTTCCTCCCCTTGGCTGAAGATTGTCACTAGACTATTGTATTTTCTATATAAAATAGAAGAAAAATAATCCCCAGGTAGCAGCAAATGTAGTTCCATACCACCAGATCCCCATCTTGGTTTCAACTGATTTGGAAACCCAAAGGAACAGGGGAAAACAGCCAGATCAAAATAAATAAATTAAATTAAATTAAAAATTAAACATAAACAAAGTAATACGGTGTTTATTTTCTCTTTAAAATTTGCAAAAAGATCCATATATACCACAAATACAGGTGACTCAACTGTTAAACATAGTAAACAGCAGACGTAACCACACAATCAAAATACATGCATTAAAGTAGTATATTTATCAAAATGACAATATAGGGCATATTTACCGTAGTTTCTTATTTTACTTTCATTTTTTTCTGTGATACAGTGGGAAAGATATCCTGCTAATGTGTAGATTGTGTTGCTCTAATTTGTATATTATATTTGAATAAATGTTATCTATTTTCATTGTCCTAATAGCAGAATAGAAAGTCAAAATTATTAGTATGATTACTTTTAATCTGTTAACCTTTTTTTTCTAGATAGAGGATATGAAATATAAAGCAGATACTCAGAAAGCAGAAATTCAGGATTTAGTGAATGCCTGTTCTGATGAAGAACAAAAATATAAAACCAATGTAAGTTATTTTGCTCATCTTATAAATACCAGTGAGCTCTATTCACCTGAAAATATCTATAGTCTTGCTTACAAAAATGTGTTGAAATGCAGGAAGCTCTTTGTAAACTGCATGAATGATAGCTAGTCTGTTACTATAGCTGGTTTCCAAATTGTATGCCGGTTGCTGCAAACCTAGATATTTGTGGGAGTCCTCTGGAGTTCATGCAAAAAAGGACTGTGTACTGGACAAAAACTTTCAGTTGTTTTTTTGATTAATTTGGGCTTTTCTCTTGCTTCTCAGACTTTTTTTTCAATTTGTTTTATTTATTTATTTGTTGCATTTGTATCCCACATTTTCCCACCTTTTTGCAGGCTCAATGTGGCTTACATTATGCCGTAATGGTGAACACCATTTCCGGAGGAGAAATACAAAGTAGTATTACTTGTAAAGTTCATAAATGTTGAAATAAATTATAAAGTAAGTTAGATAAACAGTTCATTTCAGGCGTGAGAGATAAGGGGGTAGTGCATTAACGTTCATTAGTGACAAATTGATTGAAGCAAACAGGTATAGCAAGTTCGATTTTGTCTGGTTCTAGTAGAGTTTTGATGTCAGGACAGTCAGGTCATTTATGAAGGATCATTATGGTAAGTCTTTTTGAACAGGTTGGTCTTTAGTAATTTCTGGAAGGCTGCCAGGTCATGCGTTGTTTTTATGGCATTTGATAGTGCATTCCATAGTTGTGTGCTGATGTAGGAGAAGCTAGATGCATATATTGATTTATATTTAAGTCCTTTGCAACTGGGGTAGTGGAGGTTCAAGAATGTGCGTGATCTTTTTGTATTCCTGGTTGGTAAGTCTGTGAGGTCTGACATATATACCGTGGCCTTGCCATGAATGATTTTATGAACCAGAGTACAGATTTTGAGCGTAATTCGTTCTTTAAGTGGGAGCCATTGTAGTTTTTCTCTTAGGGGTTTGGTGCTTTCGTATTTCGCTTTTCCAAATATGAGTCTGGCTGCAGTGTTTTTTGCACATTCATATTAAGAAAAAAATGTAGGGGTCCTTTTACTAAGATGCGCTAATGGATTCAGCATGCGCTTATCATTTAGCTCACGCTAATCATTAGTGCATGCTAAATCTGTTAGCGTACCTCAATAAAAGAACCCCTATCCAGCTTATAATTGAAAAAGAAAAACACCTGTATTGCGACCCAAATCGGGAGATAGATGTTTATCTCACAAAAACAAATAAAGCGGTATAATCGAAAGCCGAATTTGGACGTTTTCAACTGCACTCCGTCGCGGATGCGGACAAAGTTGATGGGGGCGTGTCAAAGGCGTGGTGAAGGCGGAACTGGGGCGTGGTTATCGGCCGATCAGAGATAGGCGCCTTTCGCCGATAATGGAAAAAAAATATGCGTTTTTAGCGAGAATTTAGGGCACTTTTCCTGGACCCTGTTTTTCCACGAATAGGGCCCCAAAAAGTGCCCTAAATGACCAGATGACCACTGGAGGGAGTCGGGGATGACCTCCCCTGACTCCCCCAGTGGTCACAAACCCCCTCCCACCACAAAAATATGCCGTTTCACAACTTTTTATGTTCACCCTCAAATGTCATATCCACCTCCCTGGCAGCAGTATGCAGGTCACTGGAGCAGTTATTAGGGGGTGCAGTGGATGTCAGGCAGGTAGACCCAGGCCCATCCCCCCCCACCTGTTACACTTGTGCTGGTAAATGGGAGCCCTCTACACCGCCCCCCAAACCCACTGTACCCACATGTAGGTGCCCCCCTTCACCCCTTAGGGCTATAGTAATGGTGTAGACTTGTGAGTGGTGGGTTTTGAGGGGGATTTGGGGGGCTCAACACACAAGGGAAGGGTGCTATGCACCTGGGAGATCTTTTACCTTTTTTTTTTTTTTTTGTAAAAGTGCCCCCTAGGGTGCCCGGTTGGTGTCCTGGCATGTGAGGGGGACCAGTGCACTATGACTCCTGGCCCCTCCCACGAACAAATGCCTTGGATTTATTCGTTTTTGAGCTGGGCGCTTTCATTTTCCATTATCGCTGAAAAACAAAAACGCCCAGCTCACAAATTGTCGAATAAAACATGGACGTCTATTTTTTTTGAAAATACGGTTTGGTCCGCCCCTTCACGGACCCGTTCTTGGAGATAAATGCCCATGGAGATAGACGTTTTCGTTCGATTATGCCCCTCTATGTCTCCTTTAGGACATTTTAACCTGTGGTAAATCAATTTAATGCATACTAAGGGGTTCTTTTACCAAGAAGCACTAACAATTAGCGTATTTAAGTGTGTACTAACAATTAGTGTGTGCTAAATGCCGTGCAGCTCCTAGGAATGGAATAGGCTGCGTGGCATTCAGCGCACAGTAATCAGTGTGCCTTAGTAAAAGGACCTCTAAATTTTTTTAAGGCATGCTAATGAACCAAATGCACACTAATGAATGCACACCTCCTTAATTGAAATGTTCATGTCCCGCTTCCCCTGATCAGAAAGTTTCTGTAAATCCCTAGCCATCAGATTGTAAGTTCTCTAGGTATTTCAGTTTTAGGAAATAAAAATAAATCCAGACTCAAGTTAATGTATTCACGGTTAGCTTTCTCTTTGCCCTTTGGTTAGTCTCTGAATGGCCTAAAAGATAACTATTAAAAGACAGAATAGAAAACAAAAATTTATAGAATGGCAAGTCCTTCAGCTGAAGTGTTTCCTGTTTTGCTCATGGTTTAGTGCTATATCTGTTATTTTTTCCTCTTTTTGGGATCAGTGACAATCTCCAACCACAAAATGTCAGTACCATTGGCCTGACATTCTTAATGGTCTGCTGACATCACCAAAACTAAAAAATTGTGTTATCTGAAGCAGTGAGATGTATTTGCCTCTGCTTCACTTGACCTTGTTATTCTAAAGTCCACCAAGGATCCATAGGAAATTTTCAATACATTTATTCTGCATTAAGTCTGTAGAGCCCTGGTGAGAACAAACGGAGGACCCAGATTAGAAGTGTCTTTGACTTCTTTGTAAAATTTTATTGAATTTTAGAACGTTCTTCAATGATTTGTTTTAGACTTTTATAACACTTTTCTATGATCATGTTCTGAAATCGTTTTAGCTTAACATGTGTTGCCCTATAGTTATTTCATTAGGGGAAGGTGAAGCCTTCTATATATAGAGTTGTGTGCAAATATTGATAACCCTCTGGCAAGACTATGGTGCTCATTTTCAAAGTACATAGACCACAGTTACATAGAGAGGCATTTTTGATATGACATCTAAGTCTGACTGGATGTTTTGCTCAAAACATCCTGAATTCAAATAGCGAATATAATCATTTTCAAAACATCAAAACGTCTTTTTTTTTTTTTGAGAAATGACCACTTTGCTAGATGTTGTTTTGTGCTCTGTGTGTTTATCTTTGGTCTATTTTAGAAAAAAATCCCGTCCAAGTGAAAAACGCACAAAATCAAGCCATTGGGATTTAGGAGGAGTCAGCATTCATAGTAAACTGGCCACACAGACATCCTAGCAGAGCAATGGGGCACCCTAGTGGGCACTGCAGTGGACTTCACATAATTGTCCCAGGCACACCTCTCACTGTTACTGCCTTATATTGTATGGGAAACCCTCCGAAGCCTACTGTACCCAACTATACACCACTACAATAGTCCTTATGGCTGCAGATGTCACCTATTTGTGCGTACAGTAGGTTTTTGGTGGGGTTTGTGGGCTGATACTTTCCACCACAAATAACAGTTGGAATGGGATATGAGTCTGGGTCCCCTTCTCCGTAGTGCACTGCACCAACCACTAAGCTACTCCAGGAAACTGCTTTCTGCTCTAATAGGACTGGCTATATCATTTAAAGCTGTTGTAGAGGCTGGTATGAACTGTTTATTTTTCATCTTTGGGAGTGGGTTGGAAGGGGATCATCTGGTCATTTAGGGCACTTTTAGTGGCTTAGTCATTATTAAAACATTTTTGTTTTGTTCCATTATGGCTAAAAAAACATCCAAGTCTTAAGAACGCCCAAATCCCAACCTTAACATGCCCCCAGCATGCCCCCTTGAGATTTGGATGCACTGCAGACGAACAGCATAGAAAAAATGAGTTTTGAAAATACTGATTTGGATGTTTTGGTGAGAAAAATGTCAATCTGCTGGATTATGCCACTCTTTAAATGTTTTTCTCTTTTGAAAATGAGCTCCATAGTAACCTATGTAACTTTGTAAGTCTATGTGCTTTGAAAATGAGCATCCACATGTTTCAGTGAATCCCTAATTGAACTGAAGTTCACAGAACCTCTAAATTGTATGCATATGCTACTCTGAAAACCCTTCAGATGGTCTATATTGTTTAAAGATCCTGGATCAAAACCACCATATTTAATTCAAAGGCTTCACCATGTATAATAACCATTCAACCATATACATTTAGAGGTAAATGCAATATAGGTTGCTAAAAATTAGGTGCCAAAAAACTGGGTGCTAAGTTAGTATTCTACAATGGCAGAGTTGCTCGGCAAATCTGTTATAAAATTCTAGAGTATGTCTGTAATTATGCAGCAAACTTTAGTTGCGATCACTTATGCCATGTAGATGGCTGGCGTAAGCTGCTTGGTAAGCTCCCGGACTGCGTCCTTCTGCAGCATCACAACTAGAGTAGTTGCCTGGCCTGTCGTCAACATCTTGGGGCTCGTATGTGGCACATGTCCCTTCCCTACCCACAGGGTCTTCGCTGATATGCCTTGCAGCATCCGCACAAACTGGGACCCTCATGGGTGTTCCGGTGCATGGTTGGAGTGGAGTGGGGCCGATAGACGTCTGCTCAGCTAGGCAGCATCACATGACTGTCCCCCAGCTGGCATGAATTGTGGCACCTAAATGTGGCAGTTGGGCACATAAATGCAAATATTCTAGAAAATGCATGGATGAATAGTTGGAATGCCCCTGATACACCTATTCCCTTCCTACTTTAAAGTCCCCATTGCATTTGCATGTGAGAGAAGTTAGGCGCACTGTTTATAAAATAGGGGCGTAAGTCTGTTATACGTACAACTACAAATTAGCGCCATTTGGTGCTTGTTAATACAAATTATTGATATTTATCACCAATTTGCTAATTTAGTGGCAATTAATTGTTATACACGTAACTGACCCTTTTCTATAACTAGGCGCCCAATTGCACACCTAACTTTGGGCACCTCGAATACAGTGTTCAATTCTGGTTACCGTATCTCAAAAAAGATATAGTGGAATTAGAAAAGGTACAGAGAAGGGCGATGAAAATGTTAAAGGGGATAGGTTGACTTCCCTATGAGGAAAAGCTAAAGCGGCTAGGGCTTTTCAGCTTGGAGAAAAGATGGCTGAGGGAATATATGATACAGGTCTGTAAATAATGAATGGATTGGAATGGGTAGACATAAATTACTTTTTTACTCTTTCAAAAATACTAGAACTAAGGGGCATGCAATGAAGCTACAAAGTAGTAAATTTAAAACAAATCGGAGAAAATATTTCTTCACTCAATGGGCAATTAAACACTGGAATTCGTTGCCAGAGAATGTGGTAAATCGGTTAGCTTAGTGGGGTTTAAAAAAGGTTTAGATATCTTCTTAAAAGAACAGTCCATATGCCATTAGTAAGATGGCCTTGGGGGAAATCCACTTCTCATTTCTTGGATAAGCAGCATAAAATGTATTGCACTGTTTTGGCATCTTGCCAGGTACTTGTGACCTGGATTGGCCACAGTTGGAAACAGGATGCTGGGCTTGATAGACCTCTGTTCTCTCCCAGTATGGCAATGCTTAAGTTCTGTGTTCTTGTATACTATAAATCAAGAGTAGATCAGTGGTCTTTTTAGTGTTTAAGGTCTTAGAAGGTTACTGCCCAGAAAGACTATTTGAATTTATTAAAATAAGTTCTACTACAGAAGTACAACTATTTGCTTTTGGCCTTTCCAACTGTTAGAAATGTGAGGTTTAAAATATTTTTCTCTCTTATCTATCTGGCTGTACGGTTATGGAATGATATTCCCATTGAAATCCGCTTTTTAAAAAGTAAGTCTTCACCATTTTATGAAAGAAAAATAATCTGTTTTCCAATTATTTTAAGTCATAGTCTGAATAATTGTGTAATTCCTGATAGAATGTATTTGCGCTCTTTTATATTCCGCTTAGAACCTCATCTGCCCTAAAGTACGCTTACTAGAGTATCCAACATCATCACTGAATGAAATAGCCTGATTATAAGGGTTAAGGAATTTGGTGAACCTTTTAGCTAAAGCAAACAAAATTAAATGTATTTACAGTATGATTAAGTTCTGTAGAGCTTAGAAGTGAATGTTTACATTGTTTTTGTCATTCAGCACCAACCTTGGGATACTTGTAGGAGACTGGGATGGAGGGAAAAAGGGAAGTGTATGCAACGGTTGCTAACTTGAATGGTTTTGCAAGTCTTTTCAAATATAAGTATTTTTTAAAAGAACTTTGTACAATAAATACAATATAACTTTGTGTTTCTTTATAGCAATCCTATTATGATTCTCAAATTTTAAATCTGGAGCAAGAATTTGAAAGGAAACTTCTGATGCTAAAAAATATGCAGGAGAGAAATAAAGATCTTGAGATAGAAAATAAAGAATTTGTACACAATATTCAAGAGAGGTAATTCAAATTATGTGAATCTGGTAATCTTGTGCATATTAGTGTTTTCTTATGACCTTATAAAGCCTGATTTTGCACAGGTTGTCTAAGTAGGAGAAAGGACATCGAAGTCTGGATGTGCACAGTTTTCAAAGTAGTCTATCAAAGGTTCACTGAACATGGGGCCATTTGTATAAAAAATACCTATCTGTCTGTCTATCTATCTGTCTATGTATCTATCTATCTATCTATCTATCTATCTATCGAGGGAGACATAGGAAATACACATGTAGTTTGCAGTATGTACAGTAGGAACAGTCATTTTAGAATGAAATACATTCAGAAAACTGTGCAGCATCACTCAAGGAAGGAAGGGGAGGAGGGAGATGGGTCGATAGTTGGAAGGACAGGTAGGGTCACGTGAAGGCTTCTTCAGGAGCGGTGTGACCACAGCGTGTTTGAAGGCATCAGGAACGGTCGCAGTGGAAAGAGAGAGATTGAGGATATGACAGATAAAAGGGGTGAGAGTAGGAGAGATGGTGTTAAGAAGGTGGGTAGGAATGGGATCAGAGAAACAGGTAGTTCGTTTTGAAGAGGAGAGAAGATGTGATGTTTCTTCATCAGTGACTTCAGGAAAGGAGGAAAAGGACGGAGGGGTTGAAGAAATAGGAGAACGGACAAGAGGAGGGAGAGGTGGGGGTGGTTTGGTAGAGAATTCAAGGTTTATCTTCTGAACCTTGTCATGGAAGAACTCAGCTAGGGTCTGGGGAGATAGTGAGGGGGGAGTTGGGGGTGGAGGCACCTTGAGGAGAGAGTTTAGTGTGGCGAAGAGAAGTCGAGGGTTTGAGCCGAGAGAATTAGTCAGCTGGATATAATAGTCCTGTTTGGCAAGCAAGAGAGCAGATTGGAAGGAGGTCAACATGAACTTGAAGTGTGTGAAGTCAGCAAGGGCATGAGATTTCAGCCAGAGGCGTTTGGCGGAACGGGTACAGGAACGTAGGTAGCAGATTTTAGGGGTCAGCCAAGGCTGGGGTTTGGTACGTCTTATAGGACGGGGCATGAGTGGTGCAAGAGTGTATAAAGCAGAGGATAGAATAGTATTGTAGGAAGAGACGGCATCATTGACAGATTTGGATGGTGTAGTGGCAGAGGTTCGAGACATTGGAGGATAGGGTAGTAGGGTCAATGGTCTGGAGATTCCTAGATAAATTGGTTAAGATTGTATGGGATTGGGCAGGAGGAAGTTTAAGTGTGAAGGTTATTAGATGATGGTCAGAGAGGGGAAGATCTGACGTAAAGGAATTGGAGGGAGAGCAGTTATAGGAGAAGATAAGATCCAAGACAGTGACCATTTTGGTGGGTAGGGGAAGTGGAGCATAGTTGAAGATTGAAGGAGAATGTTAAAGTGAGGAACTGGGAGACGTAAGAGTTGGAGGGATCATCAGCATGAAGTTGCCAAGGATGAGGGAGGGGGAGGAAGGATCATGAAAGAAGGAAAGCCAAGCGTCAAAGTCACTGAGAGAGGATGAAAGGGATTTATCAGGGGGATGATGAATAACTGCTATTCAAAGAGGCAAAGGAGTGAATAGGTGGACGGAGTGCACTTCAATGGAAGAAAAACAGAGAGACTGAGGTGGCAGAAGAGATTGAAATTTGGAAGAGGGTGAGAGTAATAGACCAGACCAATGCCTCCACCGCGGCCAATAGGGCAAGGAGTATGGGAGAAGAGATAACCACCATGGCAGAGGGCTGCAACTGAAGCAGAGTCATCAGGGCAGAGCCAAGTTTCAGTTATCGCGAGCAGATGGAGGCTACGAGTGATAAAAAGGTAATGGATAAAGGAAGGTTTGTTGCAGATGGAGCAGGCATTCCATAGGGCGCATGAGAAGGGCAGAGAAGGGGGGGGGGAAGGAGAGGAATAGAGATGAGATTGGAGAGGTCACGTTGCGAACTGCACAAATAGGATGAGGGTTGGTGAGTGGGACCAGGATTGGGATTGATGTCTCCAGCAGAAAGAAGAAGGAGTAAGAGAGTACGGAGGAGAGTAGGAGAAGAGTGATGATGAAGGCAATGAAGACGAGATGAGTTCAAATAGAATGGGATAGTTACGATGGAAGGGATGAAGTGTTGAAGGCAGAAAGCAAGGAGGGAGGAAGAGGACAAGAGAGAATGGTGAGGTAATAAAATGAACGAAAGGGCAATGTTTGACCGTAGTGCATAGTGGTTTCGGGTGGAAGAGTAGATTGGGAAGGGACAGTACTAGGAGGAGAATGTGAAATGGACCATATGTATCGGCTCAGGCAGTCCTAGGCATTAGCTAACAGTCACAAACAAAGGTGAGGCAGCTGGAGCGAAGGCTGATGGCTGGAACAACCATTAGGTAAAGGAATCGGAGGGAGAGCAGTTACAGGAGAAGATAAGATAAAGACAGTGACCATTTTGGTGGGTAGGGGAAGTGGAGCATAGTTGAAGATTGAAGGAGGATGTTAAGGTGAGGAACTGGGAGACGTAAGAGTTGGAAGGATCATTAACATGAATGTTAAAGTCACCAAGGATGAGGGAGGGGGAGGAAGGATCATGAAAGAAGGAAAGCCAAGCGTCAAAGTCGCTGAGAAAGGATGAAAGGGATTTATCAGGGGGAGATAAATTCTGTTCTAAGGAGAACAGGCAATTAGTCCACAGCATAAGGGCCAGACAGAAAAATGCACACTCCCACGTAGATTCCAGATGAGCTTCAGATGGTGCAGACCTATGATTGTTCATAGATCTTAACAGTTGACATGGAACATAAAGAATTATTTATTTATTTGTTACATTTATATCCCACATTTTCCCACCTATTTGTAGGCTCAATGTGGCTTACATAGTACTGGAGAGGTGTTACAGACTCCGGTGTAAATAAATACAAAGTGATGTTGTGGTAAGATAAAATTCATGTGGCACAGCCACACTAGGGAATCGTACAATGGAAGAGTTGTGTTATGTCCATTACATTCTTTAGTTCTGTTGCGTTGCAAAGATCAGGCATTTATGTTGGATCGGTAGGGTATGCCCTTTTAAACAGGTTAGTTTTTAGTGTTTTCCGGAAGTTTAGGTGGTCGTTCGTAGTTTTCAAGGCTTTTGGTAAAGCGTTCCACAGTTGTGTGCTTATGTAGGAAAAACTGGACATGTAAGTTGATTTGTATTTGAGTCCTTTGCAGCTTGGGTAGTGCAGATTTAGATACGTTCGTGTTGATTCAGATATGTTTCTAGTTGGTAGGTCGATCAAGTCTGTCATGTATCCCAGAGCTTCACCGTAGATAATTTTGTGAACCATAGTGCAGATTTTGAAAGCAATGCATTCTTTGATTGGGAGCCAGTGTAGTTTTTCGTGAAGGGGTTTTGCACTTTCAAATCGCGTTTCTCCGAAGATAAGCCTAGCTGCCGTGTTTTGAGCGGTCTGGAGTTTCTTTAAGGTTTGTTCTTTACATCCCGCATAGATTCCATTGCAGTAGTCTACATGGCTTAGTACCATTGATTGTATCAGGTTGCAAAATGTTCCCCTCGGGAAGAATTGTTTCATGTGTTTGAGTTTCCACATTGAGTAGAACATTTTCTTTGTTGTGGGTGTCACTTGGCTATCTCAACATAACAAGAACAAATTCACAGCCATTAACACACCAAATCTGAACCTTCCTATTTCGGACACCCTAAAAATTCTTGGAGTCACCATCGATCGACACCTAACACTCGAAAGCCATACGAAAAACACAACCAAGAAGATGTTCCACTCAAAGTGGAAATTAAAAAGAGTAAGACCTGTCTTCCTAAGGAATGTTTTCCGTAATCTGGTACAATTAATGGTGCTCAGTCATCTAGACTACTGCAACGCACTCTATGCCGGCTGTAAAGAGCAAATAATCAAGAAACTTCAGACAGCCCAGAACACTGCAGCTAGACTCATATTCGGCAAAACAAAATATGAAAGTGCCAAGCCCCTACGAGAAAAACTACACTGGCTCCTACTAAAAGAACGCATCACGTTCAAAATTTGCTCCTTAGTTCACAAAATCATTCATGGAGATGCACCAGCCTACATGTCAGACCTGATAGATTTACCACCCAGGAATGCCAAAAGATCATCCCGCACATTCCTTGATCTGCACTTCCCTAACTGCAAAGGTCTAAAATACAAAGTAATGCACGTGTCAAACTTCACCTACTCAAGCACACAACTATGAAACGCACTGCGGCGCAACTTAAAAATGACCCACGAACTAACGAACTTCCGCAAACTACTGAAGACCCATCTCTTCAGCAAGGCTTACCACAAAGATCAACCAATGTGAATATACATAAATCTCCACACGTAGTTAGAAATGTCTTAGAATATCTGCTTGCCATACTATTATCATGTCTTATCATTATCATGTTACCAAAAACTTTCTGTAACACTAAATGCCTATTTTTCTATTTCCACTATCCATGATATATTGTAAGCCACATTGAGCCTTTGAAAAGGTGGGAAAATTTGGGATACAAATGCAATAAAATAAATAAATGTGTAGTGTTAAGTTGCGGTCCATTGTAACGCCGAGGATTTTCAGGGTGTCTGAGATAGGGAGGGTACATACAGTAAGTACATAAGTAATGCCACACTGGGAAAAGAACAAAGGTCCATCGAGCCCAGCATCCTTTCCATGACAGCGGCCAATCCAGGCCAAGGGCACCTGGCAAACTTCCCAAATGTACAAACATTCTATACATGTTATTCCTGGAATTGTGGATTTTTCCCAAGTCCATTTAGTAGTGGTTTATGTAATCTGGGGTGTTGATAATAGTGGGGTTATACGTGCTGTGTGGGGATGAGAGGATGAGACAGTGTGTTTTTTCTTTGTTTAATTGAAATGCATTTGCTCAAGAGTCCATGGTGTTGAAGCTAATCTTGATTTCGTTGCTGATTTCTGTCCGTTTAGATTTGTAAGGAATGGATATTGTGATATCGTCTGCATAGATGAAAGGGTTAAGGCCTTGGTTGGATAAGGACTTGGCTAGTGGGGTCATCATTAGGTTGAAGAGGATCGGTGATAGCGGTGATCCTTGTGGTACTCCACAGTCTGCTTTCCACAGTGATGACATGTTTGAGTTTGATTTTACTTGATATGTTCTTGTGGTTAGGAAACCCTTGATCCAGCTAAGTATGTTTCCACCAATCCCGAACTTATCTTATTAATCTTATTAATATATTATGGTTTACCATGTCGAATGCACTAGACATGTCGAATTGGAAGAGGAGGATGTTTTGCCTATAGCTATTTCCTGCTTGAATTTGGCTAGGAGAGTGAGTACTACTGTTTCTGTGCTGTGGAGGGGGCGAAAACCTGACTGTGATTCATGTAATATTGAGAATTTGTTTATATAATCTGTGTTTGGCTACCATGCTTTCCATCAGTTTGACTGACAACAGAATGGATGCTACTGGACAGTAGTTAGTGATTTCATTTGTTTTTTTCTTGGTGTCTTTTGATATCGGAGTGAGTAGGATATTTCCATTTACCTTAGGGAAGAGACTTTGCTGAAGCATGTAGTTTAGGTGGGATGTGAGGTCTGCTATGAAGCAGTCAGGGGCGGATTTCATTAGGTAGTTGGGACAGGTATCTAGTTTACAGTGAGTGTTGTAGAACCTAGTGGTTAGAGCACCAGTCTTGCAATCCAGAGTTGGCCAGTTCAAATCCCACTGCTGCACCCATTGCCTCAGGTACAAACTTAGATTGTGAGCCCTCCTGGGACAGAGAAATATCTAGAGTACCTTAATGTAACTCACCTTGAGCTACTACTAAAAAAGGTGTGAGCAAGCGGTCACGTGATGCCAAGCTAGGAAGCGGCTGTGAGTGAAGAGCGCTCCCGGTTCATACCCCAGGAAACGATATTTTAAAAGGGCTTGCCAGAGACAATAGTTGCCCAGCATCGGAGAACAATCCAGAGAGAGGACTGGTGTAAAATCATACTGCTGGAAAGCGATGGCTCTTCGTGCTCCGCGAAAGGAAAAGGAGAAATCGCGCCAAAGTGAAAATAAGATGGCGGATGAAGGCGAGTCAGGGCAAGCAACACTCAGCTCAGCATGGGTCACGGAAATTGTGACTGAAGTGAGGAAAGCCATCGAGGCCTCTCTGGATCAGCGACTGCAAGGGGTTTCGGACAAGCTCGATACCGTTGACGGAAGGCTGGAGGGACTGAAAGGTGAATTCTCAGCATATTGTCAGCGAGTGTCTGATCTTGAAGACAAGGTACTACAGCTGGAATCTGGGAAAGATGAACTACATAAAAGAATATGGGCGCTAGAAGACAAACTAGATGATGTCGAAAACAGATCCCGGCGAGGGAACCTGCGTCTGGTAGGTCTGCCTGAAAAAATCACCGAGCCTGAGCTCAGAGGTTTCCTGGAGAAGTGGCTGACTAAAAGCTTACAATTAAAATCAGAGGCGGGAGAGCTGCGCATTGAACGAGCACATCATTTAGGTCCGCGAAGAACAGCAGAGGCGAGGCCCCGCGTGGTCATTTTTAAGCTGCTAAATTATGTGCATAAAACTGAAATTTTGCAAGCCATTAGGAGCAGAGGTGCACTAACATTCGAGAATCAGCAGATACTATGCTTTCAGGATTTTTCATCTAGAGTATCGTTGCTGCGCAAGGCATATGCCCCTGTTTGTGGAGAATTGCATAGGAGACAAATTCAGTTTGCCTTGTTGTATCCTGCACGTCTCAAAGTATTTACCGAAGGGAAGCCACAATTGTTTGAGACGCCTGATGGAGCGAGAACTTTCCTGCAGACGCTGTCGTCGCCATGAGCCTCTCTGTGAGGGCTTGCAGAAGACGTGCTAGGAAATCGGGCATAAGAGAGAGGCTAATGGTGAAGATTTGAGAGACTGAGGCAGGGGACTGAGAGAGACACCCAGATGACCAGCTGCTTGAGACTGAGAATAAGTGTTTGCAGACCAGGTGGATTATTAAAACCCATTAATATACCAATAGACATAGGTGTTTAGATTATACCCTGCTGAAAGAACTGTATATAATTTAAACTAGGACTTAATATAATGGGTTTAGAGGGAGCAGCAGATCCACATCAGAAACCCTATATAATATGCAAGTGGGATAGGATGGGGGAAGTGCGGACAGTATGGATGGGGGGGAGGGGAGAGTGAGAGGGTGAATGAGAAGGGTGTGGCTGAGGTTTGGATCCGGGGAGAGTATGGTTGTGGGGGAACCTGACTGATAAATGGATGTTCTGCAAATCACTACGAGCGGCGAGAGTGAATATGGGGGGATGTCTAGAGGAGGGATGTTATCAGTGTGCTTGGGAAGGAGGTTTTGGATTACGGATGGGCAAGGGTTTAGAATCACCTGGAATAAAATGTGGTAAAATGGAATAGGCCTTCTTTTTCTCCTAATAGAGGGGAAGGGGGGAAGGGATCTTCACACGGACCGGAACTGGTGGTGGGTGGAACAAATGGGAATTCTGTTCTTTGGGAGGGTTAGGAATACAATGATAACTTTGGGGGGGGGGGGGGGGGGTCAGATTGGGGCAGGAGTGGGGTTTCTTTACAGTGGTGGAAATAAGTATTTGATCCCTTGCTGATTTTGTAAGTTTGCCCACTGACAAAGACATGAGCAGCCCATAATTGAAGGGTAGGTTATTGGTAACAGTGAGAGATAGCACATCACAAATTAAATCCGGAAAATCACATTGTGGAAAGTATATGAATTTATTTGCATTCTGCAGAGGGAAATAAGTATTTAATCCCTCTGGCAAACAAGACCTAATACTTGGTGGCAAAACCCTTGTTGGCAAGCACAGCGGTCAGACGTCTTCTGTAGTTGATGATGAGGTTTGCACACATGTCAGGAGGAATTTTGGTCCACTCCTCTTTGCAGATCATCTCTAAATCATTAAGAGTTCTGGGCTGTCGCTTGGCAACTCGCAGCTTCAGCTCCCTCCATAAGTTTTCAATGGGATTAAGGTCTGGTGACTGGCTAGGCCACTCCATGACCCTAATGTGCTTCTTCCTGAGCCACTCCTTTGTTGCCTTGGCTGTATGTTTTGGGTCATTGTCGTGCTGGAAGACCCAGCCACGACCCATTTTTAAGGCCCTGGCGGAGGGAAGGAGGTTGTCACTCAGAATTGTACGGTACATGGCCCCATCCATTCTCCCATTGATGCGGTGAAGTAGTCCTGCGCCCTTAGCAGAGAAACACCCCAAAACATAACATTTCCACCTCCATGCTTGACAGTGGGGACGGTGTTCTTTGGGTCATAGGCAGCATTTCTCTTCCTCCAAACACGGCGAGTTGAGTTCATGCCAAAGAGCTCAATTTTTGTCTCATCTGACCACAGCACCTTCTCCCAATCACTCTCGGCATCATCCAGGTGTTCACTGGCAAACTTCAGACGGGCCGTCACATGTGCCTTCCGGAGCAGGGGGACCTTGCGGGCACTGCAGGATTGCAATCCGTTATGTCGTAATGTGTTACCAATGGTTTTCGTGGTGACAGTGGTCCCAGCTGCCTTGAGATCATTGACAAGTTCCCCCCTTGTAGTTGTAGGCTGATTTCTAACCTTCCTCATGATCAAGGATACCCCACGAGGTGAGATTTGCGTGGAGCCCCGATCTTTGTCGATTGACAGTCATTTTGTACTTCTTCCATTTTCTTACTATGGCACCAACAGTTGTCTCCTTCTCGCCCAGCGTCTTACTGATGGTTTTGTAGCCCATTCCAGCCTTGTGCAGGTGTATGATCTTGTCCCTGACATCCTTAGACAGCTCCTTGCTCTTGGCCATTTTGTAGAGGTTAGAGTCTGACTGATTCACTGAGTCTGTGGACAGGTGTCTTTCATACAGGTGACCATTGCCGACAGCTGTCTGTCATGCAGGTAACGAGTTGATTTGGAGCATCTACCTGGTCTGTAGGGGCCAGATCTCTTACTGGTTGGTGGGGGATCAAATACTTATTTCCCTCTGCAGAATGCAAATAAATTCATATACTTTCCACAATGTGATTTTCCGGATTTAATTTGTGATGTGCTATCTCTCACTGTTACCAATAACCTACCCTTCAATTATGGGCTGCTCATGTCTTTGTCAGTGGGCAAACTTACAAAATCAGCAAGGGATCAAATACTTATTTCCACCACTGTATATATTTTTGGGTTATTTTCTGTTTTTATTTTTCCTTTTCTTTTTAATTTTTGTGGTGATGCCCTGGTTGATTCCCAGTCGCGGGGGAAGGCGTGCGCAGGGGAGGGGAAGCAGAGCGATTGGTATTGGATGGTAGAAATAAAGGGCTGGGGGGGCTATTGCTGGGGTGGCCCTGAGGCCTGGTTTACAAGAGTAGATGCTTGGATATATATGCATTTCATCCTTTCATGGCTCCAATTAAATTAGTCTCCTGGAATGTGAATGGAGTTTCGTCCCCTATAAAAAGGCAAAAAATTATGCAGGTTCTGAATCGGCAGAGGGCAGATGTGGTCTTTCTACAAGAGACCCACCTGCCTACCTCAGAACACATCAAGTTTAAAAGGTGGTGGGTGGAAGATTTAGTGGAGGCTCCGGCGCTAAATCGGAAGGCAGGGCTATTGATCCTATTCCGGAAAGGGCTGGAGGTACAGAAGCTACAAACTTGGACCCTAAGGGCAGGTGTCTAATTGTACAGGTAGTATTGTGTAAACAGGAAGTGCTTCTGTGCAATGTATATAGTCCCAATGTATATGATCATAAATTTATACAAATAATTACACGCAAGTTGCTGGAGACACCAGACATCCCAGTCTTCATGAGAGGCGATTTCAATCTGGTACATGAACCGAGTTTAGACAAATCCTCCAGTCCCCGGGAGATTGGGAATCGTAATAAAGGTATACCGCTGCTATGTTCCACATTGGATTTGCTAGACGTGTGGCGTGCACTGCGTCCAATGGATAAAGACTTCACTCTTCACTCATCTATCGAGAGCACATGGGTCCCAGTACAGGATTGATTATTGGTTGATCTCCACCTCGCTTTTTTCCAAAGTTTTAGATGCAGGGATTGGTCCGTATAATATATCAGATCATGCATCGGTTTGGTGCACGGTAGCGTTGGGATACGCAGGGGCGGGGACAATCCGATGGAGATTTCCATGTCAGTTATATTGGGACACTGAGTTCAGAGAATATTTGCAAAAAAAGTGGGGGGATTATCAGATTAATAATGCTGAGCATAGGCACACTCCGGTTCTTTTCTGGGAGGCAGCCAAAATAGTCTTGCGAGGAGAAATTATAGCATACACAGCTTTTAAAAAAAAGGCTAGAGATCGGGAAATCCTGAGGTTGGAAAAACAGCTGGTTAAAGAGAGGATTGCATATGGGAGGTCTCCGTTGATGGCTAGGCGCAGCTCCTTGATAGCCTTACAGTCTTCCTTAGGAGAGTTACTTCAGGCTCGGGTGGTCAAATCAATACAGTACTTCAAATATCAGTTATATCGACATGGAAACAAATCAGGGAAATTGATGGCACATTTGATTAAAGGAGCAAGGGGTCCTTCAAGAATAGTTCAGCTGGATAGAGGAGATGGTGTGCTAGTGAGGGATGACACTGAGATTATGGAGGTTTTCTGAATTATTATAAACACTTATATACAAGATCAGAAGGGGAGCTAATGGAGGGTAGTATGTTCTTGAATAGTGTAGACCTTCCAAGTATAGCGGGCAAAGACCAAGACATGTTAGGTGCTCCCATTACAGAGGATAAAGTGTTGCTGGTAATACAGCAAAGTATGCTCTGCAAAGCACCAGGGACGGACGGTCTTCGGGCCGAGTTCTATAAGATATTATCATCTTCTATTGTACCGCTGTTACAGTCTGTGTTCATGCAATTTGTTGGTGAGGGGACCCTACCTAGGTCCCTTCAGATGGCCCAAATTAGTCTGTTGCTGAAGCCAGGGAAAGACCCTATGAAGCCGTCCTCATATAGGCCCATATCTTTATTAAACACAGTGGCTAAATTATTTGCCAAAGTGTTGGCGAACAGACTAGCTCGAGTACTACCATCGGTGATAGCTGAACCACAAGCAGGATTTGTGAGGGGAAGGACAATAACTAAGAATATGAGAAAGATCCTTATATCTCTGGAACAGGTAGAACGAATGCGGATACCATCCTTGTTAGTCAGTTTCGACGCTGAAAAAGCATTCGATCGGGTGGATTGGGGATTCCTGTTCGATACGCTACGTCAATATGAGGTAGGGGAATTTTTTCTCCAAGCTGTGCAGGCATTATATAACTCGCCACGAGCGTCCCTGGGATTAAACGGGGGGGGGGGGGGGGGGGGGGGGGGGGGGGGGGGGGGTCGTCATCCTCCTTTGAGATCAGTAGAAGTACAAGGCAGGGATGCCCTCTGTCCCCACTACTATTTGTTCTGACATTGGATCCCTTTATTAGGGAGGTTATAGGTAATCCTGAGATAAAACGGGTGCGAGTGGGAAAGCATGAATTTAAGTTATCTGCATTTGCAGATGATTTACTGCTTCATATTGTGGAACCCGAGAGCTCACTGATGACCTTGTGTCGCGTGCTCGAGGACCTTGGCATACTGTCAGGCTTCCTCCCCGGGAGCACTGGATTTGTGAGTCCGTGGGCCACTACCGTGGAGCGGCAGTGGCAGGCAAGATCACCTCCAAGGTAGAGATAAGACAAAACTGGATCGGAACCCCAGACTGGAGTTCTACACAGGAATACACGGAACTGGAACGCACCGGATGGGTGCGCACTGGAGTGGAGCCCGCTGGACTGGAACACACTGGAGGGCCCCACTGGACTGGAACATACAGGAGTAAAACCCGCTGGACTGGAACACACTGGAGCGGAACCCACGGGACCGGAACCCGCTGGACTGGAACACACTGGACCTAGGCTTCACCTACGCTTGACCACCTTTCCCCAAGGGTTGAGCCCTCAGGTTCGGGCGGCCGGCAGTGCTTACAGGAAAAGCCGGAACTGGAACTTGCAAGCAGGAACAGCAGGAATGAGGATCCAGGAGTGCCCCCTGGCACCTCGGCGAAGGCAAGGCAGCCAGGCAGGGAATGTCCGGGTTCTGGCAGTCAGCAGGTTAGACACAAGGACTAGTAGACTGTACCCAAGCTAATAGGAAAGCTATGCCCAGGCAAACCAGTCATACACAAGAAACATACACTAGGTAACTCAGGAGACTAGAAAGCTATACACCAGCTAACAACAAAGCTGTGCCCAAGCTAACAAGTCATACACTGGAAACAAACACAGAGAACTAGCAAAGCTATACACAGGCTAACAAGCCACACGGTGCCTAAGCTGGCTAGTCTAACCCTAGGAACAAACACAGAGAACTAGCAAAGCTATACACAGGCTAACAAGCCACACGGTGCCTAAGCTGGCTAGTCTAACACTAGGAACAAACACAGAGCAAACACTGAAACAGTGTACAGAGCACTCTATACACCAGGGCCCTTAGATGAAATGCAAAGGCCAGGGCTGTAGTCTCTAAGTGATTAATAAAGCCCTTCAATACCAGAGGCACAGCTGCAGCAATCACCTTGCATCCAAACAGAGGCTTGACACACAGAGAAGTCAGCCCCGCGGGAGCCATCTTGGTTACTGGCATAGAGGAGTCGGCGGCAGCCATCTTGGAAAAGGCATAGCCCACACAGGTGAGGTTCAGTAGGGCAATCAGCACACAGAGCCAGAGAGAAACTAAGACAGAGACAGACACAGAGACAAGCAGAAGCCAGCACAGCCACTGACTCCCAGAAACAGGGTAAGTCTGAGGGTGGTCACGGCCACAGACGTAACACCTTGATGGATAGTTTTCGGGAGTATGGAGAGTTCTCGGGTTTCAAGCTCAATTTGGATAAGTCTGTGGCTCTTCCGACTTGTGAACCATTGAGGCGAAACTGGGCAGGACTATTTCCATTGAAATGGGAGCTCTCATCATTTAGATACTTAGGTATTAGGTTATGCACTAGAACATCACAGTTGTACAGATGGAATGTAGAGAGATTGCTGGATTCTACTAAAGCTTGGCTACAAAAATGGATGCACCTACCGATTTCGCTACACGGTAGAATACAGCTGTTCAATATGGTCCTGTTTCCCAGGTGGTTGTTTGTACTTCAGGTCTTACCGTTACATTTGCTGAAACGAGATCTGCGAAGGTTACGTAAGTTGTTGTCCAAATTCTGTTGGGCTGGGAGGAAGCCGAAGATGGCTTTCCAATATCTTATAGGTGCCTGGAAACATGGAGGCCTAGGACTACCTAATCTGAAAGTATACAATCAAGCGTGTCTACTACGGCACATTGGGGATTGGTTCTTAGACGAACAGAATTTTACACCATTGCAGCTTGAACGAGAATATTATGCCCCATGGCATGTTAATTATCTATTGCAGGAAAACGGGAAGCAGTTGCCAAAAGAACTGAGGAGCAGCATAGTATTGAAGTCGCTACGTGGGGCATGGGGATATTTAGTTCTCCTGTTGGGAGGGAACCCCAGTAATTCTGACTAACTGCCTATTCGGGGTAACATGCAATTCCCCCCAGGTCAAGATAATGCTAGTTTTCGACGGTGGGCTGAGCAGGGATTGATTCTTCTACAGCATGTAATGGATGAGGACGGTAAAATGCTTAGCTGGGCACAAATTCAGACTCAAAGAGGGGTTGGAGGGAGGGACCTCTTAGCCTATTTACAATTGCAACATTATCATAAATCTTTAGATGGGAGGGGATTAGCCTTTAGGCTAGGAAATCACTTAGACAGCTTTTTTGGACAGTTTCAAGAGGGGGGTCTCTCGGTTTCCCTGCTGTATAAGGAGCTACAAAAATGGGTAAAACATGGGTCTCGAGGGACGCTTTTAGATCGGTGGAATCGGGAGTTAGGGGAACAGATGGTAGAGTCAGACCTATTGGTTATGATTAGGAGGATACCAGAGATTTCTGTAAGTGCAGAATTGAGAGAGTGCCAATATAAGATCCTACACAGAGCATATATGACACAGGAGCAAATGTTTAGGTTTGGAGGAGTGGCAACACCAGTATGCCCAAAGTGCAAACAGGGAAATAATTCCTTCATACATGCTTTTTGGAAATGTCCAGGGGTGAAATTATTTTGGGCGGCCATTTTGAATTATGTGGGGGACCTGTGGAACTGCTCTCTGCCGATGATACCTGCAGGATTACTGTTAGATCAATACGTGAAATTTGGGATTAGTAAACGGGAAACAATATTATTTATACGAAAAGCAACAGCAGTAGGGAAGAGAGTCATATTGGCGGGATGGATAGGAGACGAGAACCCGTCTTTTTGGACCTGGAGAAATCGATTTCACCCGTTGTTGCTATTAGAAAAGAGAGAGGCCTGGGGTTCTCCTAAAAAACAGAAATCTTTCCAGGCAATTTGGGGGCCCTATATTCAGTCGCTTCCACATAGGGCGAGGAGCCTAATATTGAACAATATATGATTAAGAAGTTCAACGGACATTGGGAGGGTGAACAGAAGAGGTTAATTGAGAGGGCCTCCTTACCACTGCATATGCCGGATCCTAGTGGGGGGGGGGGGGATCACCGGATTTTACTTCCTTATTCTTGTGGGTTTTTTTATTTGTTTTTTTTGTTTTGGGGTTTTTTTTTCTCCTGTTTTGTTTGTTCTAGATGGAATGGGAATTAAGCAGATATCATGGCTATGTTGAGGCGAAGGGAGGGGGGAGATATGTGGCAGCTTGGATAGTTCTCCTTCATCACTTCTGGGGGCCATCAAAGCCTAGGCTACCAGGAGTATAGATGAGAAGAATGTACTATAATGAAAAGGGAAAGCATATGAGTATAATGGTGATCCCTTGTTTTACAATTATAAGCAATCTTATATTTGAAGTTTGGTTACGTGTTTGGGATCACTACTGTTGCAACAACGTTAGATTAAAATGCAGCTTGCGGAGGGTAGGGGGGAAGGAAGAGGGGGGGTTGAGGGTTGAAGAGTTTTGAGGGGAGTTGCAAAGTATAACAATTATTTCTTGAAGAGATGAATGTTATATATTTACAAATGTTATGCTATATTGGAAAATGTTGTATATACATATTTGGTTGAAAATGCAATAAAAACCGTTTAAACATAAAAAGGTGTGAGCAAAATCTAAATAAATAAATAAACCTGCTGCTCACCTGTGCAACTGCATCAACAGTAAGGAGGGCAAATTTTAACCAGGTTCAGTCAGCCAGGTATTCTCTCGTGGTTGGATCCAACTCATTACAGAAGATTTCGATGTCAGTGTTGTCCTGAGGTAGTGTGTTGCGTAGGTTTGCAATTTTTTCATTGAAATACTTAGCAAGTTTGTCTGCAGATGGGATGTCTGTATTCGATGTAGTGACCAAGTTGGTGTCTAGGAGTTTGTTCACGATTTGGTATAATTTCTTTGTGTCTTTGTAATCTGTCCGTATTTTAGTTTTATAGTATGATCTTTTGGTCTGTCTTATTACGTATTTGTATTTTCTTTGTGATTTTTTCCATGTGATGAGTATGTGTTCGTCTTTTGTTCTTCTCTATGCTTATTCGAGTTTCCTGGATTGTATTTTTAGCTTTTTCACTTCATCATTGAACCATGGTTATTGAGTTATGCTTACGTGAAGTTCTTGTTTGTAAGGGTGCTATTTCATCTAGTATGCATTTGCATCTTTTATCCCATTCCATGAGGTAATATATGGAGTCTGTTTGTGCTGTCCATTCATTGTTGTATATCTGTTGCCAGAATGTTTTCGTGTCTACTTGACCTCTTGTGCTGTAGGATGTGTGTTCTTGTATTTGGTGTAATCCCTTCTTCCGCCAGTGAAGGGATAAATTTAATTTGTAATGATCAGTCCATGGTGTTTCTGTCCATTTTATATCTGTTATTATTAGGTTCTGGTCTGTTGAAAGTTTGTATGAGATAAGATCAAATGTGTGCCCTTTGACGTGGGTTGCTTCATTTGTGGCCATTTGAGATCCCATAGGTGGAGGAATTCCTTACATTCTCATGCGTTGATTGAGTTTGGGTCTTCTAAGTGAAGGTTGATGTCTCCTAATACTAGTACATTGGAGTTGGTTACACATGTGTTTGAAATGGAGTCCATGAAGGTAGTCTGGCCTTCGTTCCAATTACCTGGGGGTCTGTAAAACAAGACACAATTCAAATGATCACGTAGGGTTTTGTTGTGGATTCTGATTGAGGCAATTTCAAGTTGAGGTGTCATGACATTAAATGGACAGAAACACCATGGACAGACCACTAAACCTAACTATAAACTGGCGGAAAAAGGGTTCATACAGTACTCAAGAGTGCCCAACCTACAGCACAAGAAGCCGAATAGACATGCAAACATTCTGGCAACAAATATACAATAACGAATGGACAACACAAACGGACTCCATGAAGAACCTCATGGAATGGGACAAAAGGTGCAAAAACATACTACATAAAATAGCACCCTTACGTACAAAAACCTCACGTAAAACTCGATACTATGGTTCAACGAGGAACTGAAAAAGCTAAAAACACAAGCCATGAAACTCAAACGAGCATGGAAGAAAACAAAAGATGAACACACTCTTAACTCACGGAAACAAACCCAAAGAAAATACAAATATACAATAAGACAGACAAAAAGAACATAGTATAAAACTAAAATAGGGACTGACTACAAAGACTCGAAGAAACTATACCAACTCGTGAACAAACTACTAGACTCCACCTTGGTCTCGACAAGTACTACAGACACCCCGTCCACAGACAAACTTGCCAAATACTTCAATGAAAAAATTATAAACCTACGCAGCACACTACCTCAGGACAGTACCGATATCAAACTTCCTCAACTAACTGGATCCAATCTTGGGAGAATACCCGGCTGATCGAACCTGGTCAGGCTTTGCTTCCCTCACTGCTGAAACAGTTACCCAGGCAATCAGAAGGTTCTCCAAAACACACTGTAAACTGGACATCTGTCCCAGCTACCTAATAAAATCCGCCCCTTACTGCTTCATAGCAGACCTCACTTCCCACCTAAATTACATGTTACAGCAAGGCCTCTTCCCAAAGGAAAATGGCAATATTCTGCTCACCCCAATACCAAAAGATACTAAGAAAAAAACAAATGAAATAACCAACTACCGTCCAGTAGTATCTATCCCACTGGTAATCAAATTGATGGAAAGCATGGTAACCAAACAACTTAATGATTACATAAACAAATTCTCAATTCTACACGAATCACAATCAGGTTTCTGCGCCCTCCACAGCACTGAAACAGTACTAATAACCCTCATTGCCAAATTCAAGCAAGAAATAGCAGCAGGTAAAAGTATCCTCCTCCAATTCGACATGTCTAGTGCATTCGACATGGTAAACCACAATATACTACTAAGACTACTTGATTATTTCAGGATTGGTGGAAACATCCTTAGTTGGATTAAGGGTTTCCTAACCACAAGAACATATCAAGTGAAATCAAACTCAAAAATATCATCACCATGGAAAGCAGACTGTGGAGTACCTCAAGGATCACCGCTATCACTGATCCTATTCAACTTAATGATGACCCCCCCTAGCCAAGTCACTATCCAACCAAGGTCTCAACCCTTTCATCTATGCAGACAACGTAACAATATACATTCCTTATAAACACGACCTAACAGAAATAATCAACGAAATCAAGCTCAGCCTGAACATCATGGACTTATGGGCAAATGCATTTCAATTCAAACTCAATAAAGAAAAAACACACTGCCTCATCCTCTCATCCCAATATAACACGGACAATCCCATAAGTATCACCACCCCAGACTACACCCTCCCTATCTCAGACAGCCTGAAAATCCTCGGCGTTATAATGGATGGTAACTTAACACTAGAGAGCCAAGTGAAATCCACAAGAAAGAAAATGTTCTACTCAATGCGGAAACTCAAACGCGTGAAACCATTTTTCCTGAGGGAAACATTCCACAACCTGATACGATCAATGCTACTAAGCCACGTAGACTACTGCAACGGAATCTATGCAGGTTGCAAAGAACAAATCCTAAAGAAACTCCAGACCACCCAAAACACGGCAGCCAGGCTTATATTTGGAAAAGCGCGATTTGAAAGCGCAAAACCCCTTCGAGAAAAACTACACTGGCTCCCAGTAAAGGAACGCATTGCCTTCAAAGTCTGTACCTGGTTCACAAAATCATTTACGGTGAAGCCCCGGGTTAAATGACAGATCTTATCAACATACCAACCAGAAACACATCCAAATCAGCACACACATATCTAAATCTGCACTACCCAAGCTGTAAAGGACTCAAATACAAATTAACTTACGCATCCAGTTTTTCGTACATAAGCACACAACTGTGGAACGCACTACCAAGAGCTTAAAAAACAACATACGACTACCTAAACTTCCGGAAATCACTAAAGACCAACCTGCTTAAAAAGGCATATCCCCCTCTCGCTCGACGGCTGGCGATCACGTGACAAGATGGCGGCATGAATTTTCGTGGCGTGCAAACTCTGAATGTTTGTCTCCTAAAACGTTTTTCTTCTTACCGATAATGCCCCATACCAAGTGTAAAGGGTTGGTGAAGGTTGAAACCTCGACGCCTCGACCCCCTGCAGGACAACAAACAATGGTCAGATATGCCACGAAAATGCCTACTCCAATATCCGGGGGGAGTCCCGCTGCCTCAGGGGAAGGAGCTCATGGAGGCTTGGGCCTTGATACCACCTTATCTCCCCCGGACCACCGAGCGCCGCCTCAGCCCGAAGGGCGCCTCCCCCAACAGGGGCAGAGCGGACCGAACTCGGTAGCGCAGCAACCCCTGGATCGAGGTTTGGAGGTGGCGATGACCAACGGAGGGAAGAAACAAGAAGTTTTTCTTCCTCAGCCTAGTGCTTCGATGAAGCGAACTGGAACGGCGATGCTGGAGAATGTTTTAGAAGCTCTCCAGCGCTTGGAGGTATCAGTGGCCAATTCCACTAAAGAAATTTCATCTCTTGTAAGTAAAATGGATTTACTTTCTAATACAATGGAAAATACTAAACAAGAATTTAAGACTCAGATGAATGATTTAAAACAAGAGGTGAAGACCATACAGGAATTTAATGTGACAACAGTGAAAGACAGACTTTTTGTTCATCGGAAAATAGAACAGCTTGAAAATTTTCATCGTAGATTGACACTTCGCCTTTTGAACTTTCCTAGATCTATTGGAGTTAGCCCACTGGATGCCTTTAAGAAATATCTAATGGAAATATTACAATATACCCCAGATATGTTTCCGCCAATAAATAAGATATACTATATACAGCCAAAAAAATTACCTGATTCACAATCAACTCCAGAGGCTCACTCCACACAGAAAAGGGACGTATTGAATATAACAGAAATTCTAGATATTTCTATGAGTGAAGAAACTGAAAGGTGGACTTTGATAGTCTCCTTTGTTTTCGAACAGGACTTGGAACATGTTAAAAGATTGTATTTCAGAAACGCAAAAACACTTTTCTTAGGTAAAAAAGTATGGATGTTCCCAGATGTAACAAGATTCACTCAGGAGAGAAGAAAAGCTTTCCTAGCCATGAGGGCTGATGTTATAGCTCTGGGAGCATCCTTTTACTTAAACTATCCATGTAAATGCGTAGTAAAGTTTTTAGGGATAAAATATGTGTTTTTTCAGTCTGAACATTTGAGTGAATTTATTAAGGTGAAGAAATTGGCTGCTGGTTAGAACAAGCTAAGTGATGTTAGATAGAGTAGAGATCTGCTATGCTATATTGCTTTAAACTTTGTTTATATTTTCTTTGTTTCATTTTCCTTCACGGGTCACCAGGTTTTAGTGGTCTAAAGAGGATTAATCAATATACTTCTAGAAAGTTATGTTAATAGTTAATATAAATCCGTATTGCCTGTTCAAGTTGTATATGACTTGTAATGTATATTGAAAATGTAAATAAAATAAATAAAAAGGCATATCCCGCAGATCCAACTTAAATGCCTGACCTCTGCTACACAAAAGTAGTAAAGTACATAATGGAGATAACACAACTCTTCCGCTGACTGTTCCATACGAACTTTATCTTACCACACCATCACTCTGTATTTGTTCACACCGGAGTCTGCGAACGCCTCTCCGGTACTATGTAAGCCACATTGAGCCTACAAATAGGTGGGAAAATGTGGGGTACAAATGTAACAAATAAATAAATAAAAAATGAACTCGGCAGTGGTTTTGGTGGTAAAGTGGGATCGATAGATTAGTGCTATGCCTCCATCTCTCTTTTCCTTTCTGGTCCAGTGTGTGATTTTGTATCCTGGAGGGCACAGGTCTAGGATTATGGGGTCCTTTTGGTCGTGGATCCAGGTTTCATTGATGAAGAGTAGGTCAAGGTTTTCTGCCATGATCCAGTCTGTTAGTATTGCTGTTTTGTTTACTGCGGATCTGGCGTTGATGTAGCCCACTTGGATTGTTTGGAATGGGTCTTCTGCGTCTGGTGTTGTGTGGACTTTTATTAGTTGTCATTTCTTTGTTGAGGTGATTTTGTTTAGACCCTTCTTTGCATTCTGTGGTGGTAGTCTGCATGTTGGTGTTCTTCCTTTGTTTAAGTTGTCGTCAGTTTAATGAGATGTGGTGTATCTGATCAATCTTTGATGATTGTATAGTATGCATATAATGTTACTTTCTGCAAGAGTGGTGGTTAGTGTTAAGTGGATCAGTGTTAAGGAGTAGATTATTAGGAGTAGTTTGAAGGTATTCATTTTGGTTTCTTTTCACTGTGGGCTACTAATAAGGCTGAGTTTTGATGCCTGGATGCATGATTAGACTTTTTTCTTTGGTGTGGGGTCTGGTGTTCTGGTCTTGTGTGTTATTTCAGGCTTAGTCTTTGGTTAATATCGTGGGGTTATATATGTGAGTGTGCATGAGGTTAGTGCATGATTTGGTTTTTGTTTGTGTATGACTGTTTGATATCTTGTCTGCCTGTACTGTTTCTGGGGGGGGGGGGGGGGGGGGGGAGTATGTTTTCCTTGGGTTAGGCAATGAGTAGCTGTGTGTTCCTTTTGTTGGTCTGTTTTGGGCCACTTTCCTTGTATGCCTCATTAGTTGATGAATTTGATCTGCGGTTCGAAATTCCCTTAGATCCTGCTGTTGATTTTCTTGCCAGCTGTTCTGACCGGTCGCTTTTGTTTGTTTTCTTGATTAGGTGAGGAGTCTGCTCTTGTATGAGGAGAGGCTGGAGGTGTACAGACTACTCGGTATGAAAGCTGCGTTGGGACTTGCTTGCAGTTGCTTCCCTCTCTTCACTGACTTAAGAAGAGGGTCTGCCTTTCAAGCTGTTGAGATCAGTAGTGGATCAGGTTTCAGTGATAAGATAATGAGCAGAGGAGATGGGAGGGGGGAGAGTAGCTCTGAGTTCAGGTCCTCCCTCAATCAGTCTCTTAGCAACTAATTGCTTCCCACCCTCCTTGCCCAGAGGATCTTCAGGGCTCAGTTTCTGGCTTTGATAAGATAATGAGTAGAGGAGATGGGAGGGGGGAGAGTAGCTCTGAGTCAGGGTCCTCCCTCAATCAGTCTCTTAGCAACTAATTGCTTCCCACCCTCCTTGCCCCGAGGATCTTCAGGGCTCAGATTTCTGGCTTTGGCTGGAGGAAGAAAGGAGAGGAAATTCAGAGCACCTTCAAGGAAATTAGCACAGAGGTGTAACAAACGCAACACAAAGAACTCAAGTTGGAAGAATCCGTCTCACTCTGATATCCTGCTTCAAAGTATCTTATCAATCTGCCACAGTCACTTTAAGCTAATTTCATTTCATAATCCTTATGCCTGCTTAATATGTTAAAATCTTCGTAGCTTTGCCAATACAAAACAGTTTTCCTCCTGACTTCTCTGGCTGCCTTTGATTGCTGACAACCCAGAAGGGAGGGGTTGCTCTTGAGCAGGGAAAGGTGCTTGAAAGACAAAAGGAAGGTACTTGACTTGATTGCTCTTAGGAATGTGGTCAGTGCTAGCACAGTCTCTCAAAGACTCTGGTTTTAAACTTTCACAAATCTTCTGTTTTTTCATAAGTTTAACTTTTCTGATAAATGCACTTAAACAGTCCCAAACATTGCTTTTCTTAGCTACAAGTTCACTTGAATGCAGATCAGCCAACAAAGTCTTCCATCAAATAGAGAAACAAATGGCTGCACTCAGCACTTCCATATGAAATTCTTGGAGACAGTGCATAGGTTTCCTTTAGTTTCAAGGAATCTAAAAGGTTCAGATTTATAGAATTAGATTATGTAGTTAAATTAAATTTTTTAATTAAAAAATTGCAGGCTTGAACTTTAGAGTTTCTGGTTCTGACATTCTTGGATGGCCCAATTGATGCAGGCTACTGTAGGCTTCCTCTTTATTGTCCCAGAGGAAGGATAGATGTAAATAAGGATCCAGCTCCAATCTCAGTGCATGAGGAGAGTTATTTAAGGGAGATAAAATTTCCTTTCTCCAGCCAAAAATAAATGAAAGAAGTTCTGAGCAAGATTGAGGACTGGTGCCTCAACACAGACTAAGCAGAAGTCATCAAAAGTTTGGGTTGTAAATAAGCAGAAAATGTAGTTATTTAATCCAGGTTGCAGAGCCTGATGTGAACCCAGCCAGTATATGAGGTATGCTTTTTAATAACGAAACAGGAAAGATAAGAATGACTTTCACCATATAATCCTCTATGGGTCAAAATTATTTTTTTAAATTCTATGCTGTAGGCTACAGGAAGCCAATGTTGTTGAATATGTAAAGGTGGTCAAATCTATGAGCCTTGTATAGTAATCTAATGGCTATGTTCTGTAATGTTTGTAAATGCTTAAGGTTAGAGTTACATAAGAACATAAGAATAGTTGTACTGGGTCAGACCAGTGGTCTGTCTAGCTTAATATTCTGCTTCCGACAGTGGCCAATCCAGATCACAAGTACCTGGCAGAATTCCAACGTAGCAAGATTCCATGGTAGTGATCTCGGGGAGGTTTCGCTTCTACGGCAAGTTTCTGTTCAAATTCTCTTTTAGCCTTCTTTATCAATGCTTTGCTTGCCAAAGCTTATGCTGCTTCTTGTTCTTTCATTTTTGAAAGATGTTCTTTTAGCACTAATAGCCTCTTTCACTTCACTTTTTAATCATGCTAACTGACATTTGTTCTTCTTTCCATCTTTTTTAATACATTGAATACATCTGGATTGAGCTTTCAGGACGGTATTTTTAATCAATATCTATGCCTAAACATTGTACAGAGGGGCCAGTTTACATACACGTGTTGGCTATTATCACAGCAATTAACGCAGAGCTGAGCTAATAGTTAATTCAACATTGTGACAGATAAAGGGCAATTCTATATCCGTTCACCTATAAATAGACACCCAGAGGGTACCGAGCTAGTTAACCTAGCATGGCCGTGCTTTGACTAAACGTCTGCATCAGGGATTATAAATCCTCATCTCCTAAGAGACTCACAAATCTGACAGAAAAAATAACAGACTTCCCAGATTGTGACAGAGTAGGCTGTGACCACCTTAATACAAGCAAACATGCAAAAGATAGAAACAGAAAAAAAAAAGAAATTACAAGGTCAAAGAAACCAAAATCTATTGTATATGTTATCCACCGACTGGGCAAACGCCTTTGACGGAACTATGTAAGCCACATTGAGCCTGCAAATAGGTGGGAAAATGTGGGGTACAAATGCAATAAATAAATATTAATTTAAAATAAATAAGGCAAGCCTCAAGCTTGTCACTTTCCCTTTTGTTACTGGATAAGCATATCTATATACATTGTTTAGCAATTAGATCATCACTTATACAAAAATAAAAAAAACGTTTGTATCAGAAAATGCTTAAGAGAAAAAAAAATAGAATGAAGTGTAAAAAAATACCTTTAGGTAAAACTGTCTTTAACTGAGGGAGTCAAACATACAACACTAGTGCTTATCAGTAGCAGTTTACAAAATTGCTGTAAGGAAGGTCATGGTGATATCATTCTGCTTGTATTGGGCAACAGCAAAAACTCTTAAGAAGCACACAGTCTGAACTGAATTCAAATTTAAAATTGGGGAGGGATGGAATTTTGACTTGTGTACTTGTATGTATGTATGTATGTATATATATATATATATATATATATATCTGTTCAGTAAAAATGTTCTTCTTTATTCAGATTTTATGGTTAAGTATTCAGCCACTTTGGTCAACTTTTCTTTTAAGCACTGACTGTGATTTTCAAATAATATCCAGATATTTAGCTACACTATCAAGATAGTGGCTGGTGCTGAACATCCAGGGAAGGCGATCAACACCAGAACATATCTGGATAGTGGCAATATCCAGTTTGGTATGTGGCTAATTTATCTGGCTTCAATCTGTCCTAATTTATCTGGATAGCACTCTGAATATTGTCACTGTCTGGATAAGCTCTGGGACCTCCTTGGCTCCGCCCTGACACTATGAGTTCAATTTATAAGCAGATACCTTGATGCTATGTGGTGAGAGCTTATTCTGTAATAGCACCTGGGAGCTCAGATCCATTATGAAATACTAACACAACTCAGTATTTGGGCGCCTAATATCCAGTCATTTGCAGTTAGACCAGCTGTAGACCTGACATAATTGCAAGTACCTAAATGCGGCAAAGGTGTGCGGAATTTACTGTATTCTGTAACTGGTGCACATACATGGCATAGCGTGTAAATGCAAGGGGGGCAGTGACATAGGAGGAGCATAACCGTGCCCCTCCTTGCATTTACATGGGACCTACACCTATAATTTATGCACGGTCCAAAAAAAGTGTGCAGAAATGGGAGGGTCATGGGCATTTTGGAGCATGACTTTGAGTTATGCGCGTAATTACAGAATAATGGTGCTCCACGCCTAAATTGTGGCATGGACATTAGCACCACATTTTCAGTGGTACAAATGGCCGTGCCTAAATTTACATACGGCTCTCTGCTTAAGCATGTATTCTATAAACTGCACCAAACTTTAGTCATGGCTTATAGAATACCATTTAAGCGGGTATGTTTTGGCGCCAATTTTTTAGGTGCCATATATAGAATCTAGCCCTAAGCCACTTAAGTATGCTTTTACAGAATAGCGTTTAGCTGCTTTGCGCCCACTTATATGTACAAGTATAAACTTACCTGCAAAAGTGCAGATATTCTGTAGATTTACACATGCAAGTGGTGCTTAAACATGGGTGCTCAGTCATAGAAATGCCCTTTATCTGCATAATGCAGAGGCGATCTGTAAAGGATATGCAGAGGCACTAGCCAGACAGTGCATCTGAATTTCCTGGTCAAAAGCAATTGCAGGTAAGTGCTTTTGAATATTGACCCCTTATTGTTTATTAAAAGGTTATTTACTTTTATAATACTTTTTTTTTTTTTTTAGATTTTCCGGGTTTATTGAGTATTTTTGGATATTGTTGTTATTCCTGAGTTTTTTTTTTGTTTTGTTGTTTTTATTTGTAGGGGTCCTTGTTTTTTTTCTGTCTGTTTTCCTACAGGTGGCTAGTGCCTTTCTCTATTTTATAGAAAGATTTCAGTATAAATAAATAATGATGGCAATGGAAAGTAACATAATAGAATTCACAATCTTTTGTTTTCTCAGCAAAACGCATATGGAGCAACAAGAAGCAGAAATCAAGAATTTACAAGAACAGATTATTAAAGATGATGAACTGAATAAGTTTAAATCTAGAGAGGTTACCATGATTTCCAACGTTTTGAAAGAATGCAAAAGAAAACTGGCAGAAACAATGGAGGAGTCAATGAAAGAGGAGCTAGAAATTAAGGTTTTAATGTTTTTAATCATTTACAAATTATAGCTATTGGAACAAGATTGCTTATTTTATAAACTGTGTACCTTGAGCATAATTGAATGGCGTTGAGGGCGTGGAACGGGGTGCCCAAGTTTTCCTGAGGACGTCCTCGCAGGACGTCCCCGTGAAGAGGCAGGGAAACCCGTATTATCAAAACAAGATGGGCGTCCATCTTTCGTTTCAATAATACAGTCGGGGACACCCAAATCTCAACATTTAGGTTGACCTTAGAGATGGTCGTCCCTAGAGATGGTCATCCCCGATTTTCGGCGATAATGGAAACTGAAGACGACCATCTCAGAAACGACCAAATCCAAGCCATTTGGTCATGGGAGGAGCCAGCATTCATAGAGCACTGGTCCCCCTTACATGCCAGGACACCAACCGGGCACCCTAGGGGGCACTGCAGTAGACTTCAGAAAAAGCTCCCAGGTGCACAGCTCCCTTACCTTGTGTGCTGAGCCCCCCCCCCAAACCCACTTCCCACAACTGTATACCACTACCATAGCCCTTAGGGATGAAGAGGGGCACCTAGTTGTGGGTACAGTGGGTTTGTGGTGGGTTTGGAGGGCTCACATTTACCACCACAAGTGTAACAGGTAGGGGGGTTATGGGCCTGGGTCCGCCTGCTTGAAGTGCACTGCAGTACCCACTAAAACTGCTCCAGTGACCTGCATACTGCTGTCATGGAGCTAGGTTTGATATTTGAGACTGGCATAGAGGCTGGAAAAATATAATTTTTTTTAGGGTGGGAGGGGGTTAGTGACCACTGGGGGAGTAAGGGGAGGTCATCCCCGATTACCTCCGGTGGTCATCTGGTCATTTAGGGCACATTTTTGTGGCTTGGTTGTAAAAAAAAAAAAAAGGACCAAGTAAAGTCGTCCAAATGTTCGTCACGGATGCCCTTCTTTTTTCTATTATCGGCCAAGGACGCCAATGTGTTAAGCACGCCCCAGTCCCAACTTCGCTATGCTTCCAACACACCCCCGGGAACTTTGGTCGTCCCCGCGACGGAAAGCAGTTGAGGACGCCCAGAATCGGCTTTCGATTATGCAGATTTGGGCAACCCTGTGAGAAGGATGCCCATCTTCTGATTTGTGTTGAAAGATGGGCGCCATTCTCTTTCAAAAATAAGCATGATAGTATTAATGATAATTTGGATAAATTAAACAATAGTTCAAGTTCAATTTCTTTGATATATTGCATTGCAATTATAATTAAAATTAAAGTGGTTTATGGAATTGGATAAATTATGAGGGAGGGGGACATGAAACATCAAGATAAAACAACCAAGAGAAAATGACGACCATGGACATAAATAAGAGTAAAGAAGAGAAGAGAAGATACAAATCTAAAACATAGGAAAGGTGGTGGTGGGGGGTGAAGCATGTAATGAGGAGATTACATACTTATGCTCTTTTTATTGATCTCTGGTCAAGAGGTGGGAGCAGTCATATGGTCGTATTTCTTCCCATTGTGGATAAGTTTAATAGTAATTGATTCTTGAAATATTTTGATATATGCTTAGAAAAGAAGTTTCAGCTTTTTCATTGAATTTTTGCTTTCAAAGGAAGGTTGATATTTATATTTTCATTATACTAATTATTTCTGCATGCTCTTTCATGTTTCATCTAATTTATGCATTTGGTTGCTGCTAAGTTTCATTAGATACCTGACTCAAAATGAAACAAAACAAAACATTTAAGATCTTATTTGGAGTTACCTGAAAAATTGCTTTTATATTTATATATGAGCACACTGATATTTGTTTAAGTTGAAAGTGAGAACTCTTATTTGGTAAGTTGTTGATTATTTGTTTAGAAAACAAGACTTTATGTATTAATCTGCAATCTGTGTTACCTCTGGGTCATTAGTGTGTAAAATCCGATTTTAACAATGTGTATTTATTTATTTATTACATTTGGACCCTGCACTATCCCGCTCATCGCAGGCTCAATGTGGCTTACATAGTAACAACAGAATACAATCTATATGTCAGGCTTCTTCCCTGGAAGCACTGGGTTTGTGAGCCCTTGGACCACTACTGTGGAGCGGCAGTGGCAGGCAAGGTCACCTTCAAAGCAAAGATGAGGCAAGGCTGGACTGGAACCCCGGACTGGAGTTCTGCACTGGAATACACAGGACTGGAATGCACTGGATGGGGGTGCACTGGACTGGAACCCACTGGACTGGAACACACAGGACAGGAACCCGCTGGACAGGAACACACTGGACCTAGGCTTCACCAAGGCTTAGCCACCGTTCCCCGAGGGTTGAGCCCTCAGGTTCGGGCAGCCGGCAGAGCTTACAGGAAAACCGGAACTGGAACTAGCAAGCAGGAACAACATGAATCAGGATACAGAAATGCCCCCAGGCACCTAGGCGAAAGCAAGCAGATAGGCAGGGAATGTCCGGGTTCCGGCAATAGTCAGGTCTGGCCACAGGCAGAGAATATCCGGGTTCAGGCAGTAGTCGGGTCAGGCAGCAGGCAGCAAGTAGAGAATATCTGGGTACAGGCAGTAGTCAGGTCAGACAGCAGGCAGAGAGTAGTCAGATTCAGGCAATGGTCAGGTCAAGTAGCAAGACTATGGCTAGAGCATGGGCGTAGTTTGACTGTTTCATTTGGGGGGGGGCAAAGGATGGGGCAGAGCATATTAGCATATTCATTTATATATATATATATATATATATATATATATATATATTCAAATGAATACGCTAATATGGAGGAAGGAAGGAAGGGAAAAAGAGCTTTCTTTTTTGGGGAATAACCATAATGAATATGTATGAGATATCAAGCCAGCTCTTTCTCCCTTCCTTCTTTCCTCCTTAACCAGCACTCCCTCTTCCTCTCCAGCAAGGAACTCTGAGCTCAGCCAAGGACACCCAGAAGCCTAACTCCAGAAGGCTGCATAGCAAATCAATCAAGGGATCCCTCTAATGCCCTTGAGCCTCGGTTATAAACATGATGCAAAAATAACATTCAAGAAGACAGCTATAGCTCTCCTATAAGACCCTCCACACTATCAAACTGAAGAATGTGGAGGGAACATCTAAGGCCAGGAAATCACCATGGTTTCCCTGCAAGATATCCAAACCACTGCTTGCAATTATAGAGTCTTTGACTACCCTATAAGGCTCAACTAGACAACAGAACCAAACTTCCAACAGGGACCAGAATGGAATTGACTAATGTTGAGGGTGATAGAGATATTTGGCCAACAATGCCAAGGCCCCATAAAGTCCACGGACTTAAGCCCCTTAAAGGTATTGGACCCCATGAGAAGCCTAACCTTTGGGCCAATCATGATCTCTTCACCACTGCAATCAACAAAGGAAGCACTACTGACCTCCATAGACACAAGCCGAACTCATGCTGAATGGCCAAATCCACCCATTTTCCTTTGCCTGACAACCAAAGGCAATGCAAGGCTCACTTCCATTCCACTCCCGAAGTCGCAGCGATGACAGGCAGGCAGCGCTGCGGTACTAAAAGCAACAAGGAGGCAGGTTACATAGTAACATAGTAACATAGTAGATGACGGCAGAAAAAGACCTGCACGGTCCATCCAGTCTGCCCAACAAGATAACTCATATGTGCTACTTTTTGTGTATACCCTACTTTGATTTGTACCTGTGCTCTTCAGGGCACAGACCGTTTAAGTCTGCCCAGCACTATCCCCGCCTCCCAACCACCAGCCCCGCTTCCCAACCACTGGCTCTGGCACAGACCGTATAAGTCTGCCCAGCACTGTCCCCACCTCCTGCCACCGGCTCTGGCACAGACCGTATAAGTCTTGACTCCGTCCTTCACTCCCCTGCCCTCTCAGCGTCCCGCCCACCCGAAAGGAAATGACATCAGAGGAAGGCGGGACGCAGAGGGCAGGGAAGTGAAGGACGGAGTCGAACCTGCCTCCTTGTTGCTTTTAGTACCGCAGCGCTGCCTGCCCGTTCGTCACTGCGACTTCGGGTAAAAGTTGCCGTTACAGTCTTCGTTGTTTGGGGGGGCAATGCCCCCCTCGCCCCCCCAGTCTACGCCCATGGGCTAGAGCTCCAGTAGCAAGGAGTACTGGCAGTGGACAGGACTAGGGCTGAAGCTCCAGAATTAAAGGAAAACACACACGGGAAAACCAGAAAGCTAAACACAAGAAAACTAAGAAAGCTGTACACAAGCTAACAAGAATGCTATGCCCAAGCTAGCTAGTCACAAGCTAGAAACTCACACTAAGCAAAACACAGGAGAACTAGTAAAGCTGTACACAAGCTAACAAGCAAAGCTATGCCCAAGCTAACTAGTCACATGCTAGGAAATCACACAACACAACACACAGGAGAACTAGTAAAGCTGTACACAAGCCAACAAGAAAAGCTATGCCCAAGCTACTAGTAACAAGCTAGAAACTCACACTGAACTGGACAAGGTAGCAGTGCACAGAGCACTCTAACATACCAGGGACCTTAGATGATGCAAAGGCTGCAGTCTCTAAGTGATTAATAAAGCCCTTCAACACCTGAGGAGCAGCTGCAGCCATCAGTAAGCAATGTTTTTATTTTCCCTCTGCTAGACCTCTATCTGACTCCTTCACACGGGGGACTAATAGTACCTATTTCATATATCAGGTTCTGTATAGTTTCTCTAACCTCCATTGTCACCCAATCATAAGGGGGTCTGTTCTGGGGTGGCATTAGGAGCCGTAATTGAAAACTAATTCCCATAACTACTGCTTTCTGTTTTTCTAGATCTAGGTATATTCTGGACCATTTATGTTCCCACATAAATCTTATTAAACATCTGTCTAAGTTTCTGCAAAGACTGAGTGTCACTTGTATATGATCTACCTTGTAGGCTAAATGTTAGGTAAAGAGAAGACAGAATCTATAAAAATAGAGACAGAGATAGGTTTAGATAAATAGATACATTTTATTTCTTACCCAAAGACAAGTCTTCAAATTGGTACAAATACAGACATCAGATTCTGGTTTCAACCGCACAGGGCTTCGCCGTCTGACTGAAGCTTTGGAGAAGAGACTCTCAAACTGAGCCAAACTCTCCCCTCTTTTATACTCTATCTTCTCCATAGAAGTGAATGGTGAGATACCTAGCTCCTAATATGTCTCAACTTCCTGAGATCATACTTTCCCATGTGATCTGCTATCTGATGTGCCCACCTCCTTCCGTTCTCAGCTACTGCTAATTATCAACATGTTTTGGGAAGCGTTGAGATAACAGTTTCACATCTTCCGGCTGCAATACTTTTCATACCTTTCTCATGAACTCTGTATTACCTCTGTATCATTGTATACCAAAACTAATAAGCTCCATTTTATTCATCTGATCTTTCATTACAGGTGCTATATTTGAATTAAAAATTGTACCAATTTGTGGCAGAACTCATTGTTCAGACCTGCTTTTTGCAGATTCTTCAAATATTACATCATTTACTTGTTGTTTGGCCTGGTCAGTACTTTTTCAGTTGTTTTTAGGCTGCATAGCTCTGGCCAGCAATATTCCAGTGGTAGCCTTAAAGCTAGGCCATATATTAACATTCCCCTCTTCACCCTATCCCATAGGGTGACACCAGGGTTAACGTACCTTGGTACCATCCATTCCAGAAGGTATTCTAGGAGGCCATCAAATTGTCTGCGTCTTAAGATCAACTGGTACAATTTTATTATTTTGCTTCAACCTTTAAGAATGCATGTTTTGTCTTAATCTTATCTATGTGATTATATATACATTACTATCAATCAAAAATTCTTTGGTTATATACTGATTATATCTTAATTATACATTTGCATAGATTTGCACACTTGATCATATCATCTTATATAGCTTTATATGGTTACATTCTATCCCCCCTGTGCTATTATCTGATTATACAGTTGCAGACATCTCTGTGTCTCTAACAGTTGCATAGCGATTGGTCCTTCTCAGAGAGAGATAGTCCAATGTGTTATCTCCTGTGGTGTTAGGAAGGAGATTTTCGTACAGGGCATATTGTCCTGCTGTGGTCCTTTTCATTATTGCGGTTTCAATTAAGCGTTCTACTAAGCCTCTAGCACAAGGGATTATGCAACATCCTACTAAAACAAAAATTGCCACCACTATGATTATTGTCGTGGCTGCTGAGATGATAAATGTTTTCCATTTACCAAAAGCTCTATCCATCCAACCTGTCCAGGATGTATCAACGCCAGAGTTCTCTGCCAATTCTTGCGACAGTGAGGTTAAGCCTTCTAAAGCTCTGGTAATTGATCCATCTGGAGCTGTATTGTTGGGGATAAAGGTGCAACACTGGGTACCTATCTTTTGGCACACCCCGCCATCCGCTGCTAGAAGCTGGTCAAGAACTAATCTATTTTCCAACGTCATCCGGCTAGTGGCGTCTAATTGTGTTGCAATTCCTTGAACTGCATCCCTAGTGTAGTTCACAAATCTCTGCTGGTTGTAATATATATAGTTGATCCAGTCCAGATTCTTATTGATAGTCGCCCACCAAAAGAAAACTGATTCAAATCCTGCGGCTATCTGGTTTCTGGCTTTAAACTCATCAGGAACCCCTCTTGGAACTCCAATAGTATCTATATAGACCCGATCATCAAAAGATCCAGGCATTGCATTTCTCTTCACTCGTGAGGAAGAGCTGCTATGAGGAGGAGGCAAGGATGCTATAATGATTGGAATGACCAATTTGACTAGGGCACATCTGCCTGTCCAGTTGTTAGGAAGTGTATGGCGAATAGTGCGGGTTCCATAGTACCACCATATGTCTGCTCTAGCTTGTGAGAACCGTGTTAGGGTCAGATTTTTCAGAGTCCCATTTCCTAAGGTTGTGTTACAATTGGTTAAGTTTCCTAAAAACCGTGTCTGTTTCACCCCATATCGTTCCAGACATGTATGATATTTGGTAGCAGGATTTGGAATCCTGAATGCAGGTGGAATCCTCATCCGAGGAGGTAAGTAGGGGTGGTGCTCGTCAAGATGTAGACAAGACTGATTTATGTCATCTTTAACCTGCAATAACTGCAACATACACCAAAATCCATCTGGATCATTGTGGAGGTCTAACGGGAAAGGAACTAATGTTGGTTCTGCTCTGGCATGGGAACAAAAATAACAATTAGAGACATTCAAACTCTTTGTAGTATAATGGGCCCATTCGAGCCATAGGTTTGTCTCTCCAAATCCTGTTTCTAGTGCTATTAAATCTTTAGAATCATTAATTCGTACAATCTGGTAAGGGATTTTTATTTCTGGGATTGTTGTTGGCATTAAGGGATTAGTTTCATTCTTTTCTGGTACAGCGGGGGGTGGGACAACCTTGAAGTTTCCTATGGGATCTCTACCTGTGGCATCAATTCCTATGGAATAAGTTCTGTATGTAACATCCGTCACTCCTCTAAAAGTGATAGCCACTGGATTACATTTGGTCATTTGGCAGAGGCCAGTGACTCGCAATTTCATGATGGAAATGCTTCTTTTTAGATCTGGAATCTCAGTACCTGAGTAGGGAACCCATGAACCTGTATACCACCATACTTGTGCCCAACTTCCACAATTGGGGAAGGGACACAGGTATACTTCAAAAGCTGACAAATATTGCTGCACAGGATGTTCCCCACACATTGTGTAAGCACACACATCAAGGGTGATTGTGGTTGTGTCCTTGGAAGTGGGTAATGTTATATCATAAGTGGTTGTAAGGTGTTCCCGAAAATTTTCTAGGTGCTGTGTTCCATGTATCATGGGTGTGGTGAGCACACACAACAGGAGAGCTACGCAGTTCATGTTGGTAGTTTTCATAATGAGGCACTGTAATTGTATGAAGGGTGAGTAACGGCTACTGATTAAGGACAGTGACAAAATTATCCCAAGGGTTTTAGCAACAGGTATTTGGGTATGGGGGGTAAATTCTAATAGCCCCTATTTCAGTTGGATCTGGGATTTCGAAAATACCATATACTTCCAAAGGTCCCAATCCAACTTTTCTGATGAACAGGAAGGGAATCCAGTCAGTGCCCAATACAGCGTATGTAATTACCCAAAAGTCTACAACTTCACTAGTTTGTGGTCTGATTAGGAGGTCGTCTGTTTGTTCAATTTGTAAGCCTAAGATTCCTCCAAACAATACCTGAGTATGTGTAACCGTACGGCTAGGACCTAATGTCCAACTGTCAAACAACGTTTCACACAGCGTGTGGTATCGGGTAAAGGGGTCCCAATTGGGATCGTCTTCTGGAGCAGGGTCCCAATGAGGATACAGTAATTCTCTTTCTGGGGTTTCAGGGATCAAGTGTGCACCTAAATTTAAAGGCGACGGTGGGGGAGGATCAGATGGAGAAGGCGAAGTGTCTGGTAAATTCTGGGACATATATTGATGATCACTTGAGCTATCTGGGAGGACGAGTGGCTGGGACAGTGGTGACTGGTGTGGCTAAAGTAGTATGTGTGGGAGGAGGAGCGTCACTAGCAGGAGACAGAGAATAAAGAGGAGAGGTGGGTTGTAATTCAAGCAAGGCAATATTATCCCCAAAAATAGTTGTACGATTGGGGACAATATGGACCGAGCTACTGATAGGATTGGGAACAGTTGTAGAATACAAAACAGGAGGATCAGTGAGGAAAGGAGTAGTTGCAGAGGTTTCAATAGGATCTGGAGGATTGCCAGTTGAAAAGTCTGTCGTGGCAGATGTGTCTGCCCAGGGGGTGGGATGACTGGTGGCAGCGAGGCTGATCTTTGAGATCGTCTGGGGGGGGCTATATCCAACCAGGCGTGGGAATGTGATGTTCTGTTGGAGCTTTGTGTTGGCTACTGTAGTAGGTAGTGGAGCAGGAGCAGATGCAAGTACAGAAGTAGTTGCAAGTACTGTTGGGGTAATTGCAAGTACAGAAGTAGTTGCAAGTACCGTAGCGTTTCCGGCTGGCAAGGTAACGTTGCCAGTGGGAAAGGCAGTAAGGGTGATCCAAAGATCACTGGCAGCAGTATAGGTAAACAAGGTAGTGAAAAGCAAAACCAAACCTATACACAGTATGATCATGCACACGAGTCCAACAGCAAACAGTCTGGCAGATGGGAAGCAGAAGAAGAGGGTGTATTGATGTAACACCGTTACAGCAGAGGCAACACTTGGACGAGCGCTGGTTCCGACCTTGTCATCAGAAATGGTGTCGGCTTCCAGATAATTGTCATCCAAGTCTTTGGACCAATGGGAATTTGTATCAGATACCTGTTCAGAGTCACACTTATGTAGAGAAACAGTCTGTAAGGGGATAGGTTCTTCTGAAGTGCACAGCGGCGGAATTTGCTGTGGCATTTATCTGGCTTGATTCGGGAAGTACCGATGTAGAATATCGAGCAGCTCACAGGTGTTGCTGTGCAAAATGTTTACTGTGGGAAATACAATGGACTCTCGGTCTTCCGGGGTCAACTGTCCTGCTAGGTTGCGGACTTGGAGGAGATCGTCTGCCAGATTACGGATTCTGATGAGGCGGATGCGAAGATCCACGTAGGGAAGTGGATGAACAGGAACTGTGGGAGGTGGAGGTGAAGAAGGCAACTCAAATACTGGTTCAGATACAGGTGGTTGTTCAGATGGTGACTCTGGAGATTCTGCGAAGGCTTGGATAATAATGTCAGCCAGATCAAGGAGGTGTGATTCAGGAGAGGGGATAAGGTGGTTAAGTCTTTGGTCAAGTTGATCAAGATGATTCAAAAGTGTTGGGTGCGGGGTCGGTGGTCTCGGGCTCAGGGGCGGTGGTGATGGGGTTCGTACTGGGACTGGTCTCTCCAGTGACTGATGTGCTGGAAACAATGGCGGTGGAGATTGGGTTCGTGGGAACATCAATGGAAATATCCAGGAGACCTGATGGGGTATTTGGATAAGCTCGTATATCTTTCAGATGGACCCAGGATGTGTGGTCCTCCAGCTTTGCAGCTGTGGCTGACAGGGCTTCTATCTTGAAGGGCCCAACGTAGATCGGATCTCGCCAGGTCTTGTGCGTGTAGTAACGCCGGTGCACCAGATCTCCCACTTTATAAGGGGGGGATCTATCGGCATCACAATCCCCTCTTCTGTCCGAAATGGCCTGTGGAATTGAGGACAGAGAACTTACAATAGTTTGCAAGATATCCCAATATACTGAGTATTGATCGGGTACTTGAGTGTCTGGATTGCCAGGTATGAGTCGCATCTGGCGACCTGTACATAATTGGAACGGCGTCAGTTTAAGGGAAGAGGATGGAGTGGCACGGAGAGATAATAGTGCCAAAGGAAGGGCATCTAGCCAATTCTTTATCCCATTTGCCATAAGCTGACGCATTTTTGTTTTGAGCAATCCATTGTATCGTTCAACCAGACCATTACTGGTGGGTTTGTAAACACAGACAGTTCTGTGAGTAATGCCGAGTGCAGGAAGAAGGTTCTGCAAAAGTTCATTTACAAAGTGTGTACCATTATCTGTGGTAATTTTGCCAGGAATCCCAAATCGAGGAATAATTTCAGTGCACAGTGATTGTGCCATTGTTTGGGCGGTTTCTCTAGAGCAAGGGAAAGCTTCCACCCACTTCGAGAAAGCGTCCACGCAGACAAGCAGATACCGTTTACCACGAACAGGCGTCTGCATATCTGTGAAATCAATATACCAATGTTGGCCAGGTCCCTGGACAACAGGTAAATGACCTGAAGGAATAACAGGTCCTCGTTTAGGTGTGTACAGAAAACATTTGTAACAATTATGAACTACGGTGTGACACATGGGCATCATTTGGGGAGCCCATAATCTGGAAGACAATTGATCATACAGTGTAGTAGCATTTAAATGTAAGGGGTAGTGGAGGGCATGCAAAAGAAGAGATAAAACATGCTGTGAAATACATAATTGCCCATTGGGATGGGTCCAAATTCCATTCGGATTTAGGAAACATCCTGCCTGCTTCCACAAAGTGAGTTCTGCTTGTGAAAGGGAGGAAGTGAGGGTAGTAGAGAAGTCTGAGATTAAGGATTCGGAGGGAGGGGACGTTACCGGGGGCTCAGATTCAGGAGATTGCAAGGAGGTGATGACAGGAGGGGTGTTGAAAGCAGGTGGGATGTCAGGGGAGGAGGATTTAGAGGGTGATGAATCCGTGGGAGTAGAAGGGGGCGTCTCAAAGGGAAGCGCTTCGGACGCGAGTACAGGAAGTGTAACATCGCAAGTGGATATAGTAGGAAGATTGGAAAAGGAAGTGACTTCACGGGCTAGTTCATCTGCAGCATGGTTACCATTAATGGCGAAAGAGAAAACTGTCTCCTGATGTGCTTTAATCCAGGAGATACTGGTGCGAAGGCCTTTTTGATGGCGCTTCTCCAGTGCTTCAAAAAGTGCAGTCCACAAAGGTAAGTGACTTAGGGGTTGCCCGGTAGAGGAGATCATACCCCTCTGGTTCCATTTGCGAACATGGGAATGCAAGGAAGTGAATACATAGTCTGAGTCGGTGACAATGCTCAAATCTGAGTGTAGTGCTTTAAATAGTATAACATACAGAACTGCTGCAAGTTCTGCAGTTTGGGCTGTGAATGAATCAGGTAACCTGAATTGTATAGGCTCCAGAATATCTTCTTCTGGTGTATAACGGAGGGCGGCAAAACCGGCAACTCCGTTTTGCTGAGAACCATCTGTAAACCAAACCTCGCCACTTTGCAAGATTTCTGAATGTAGATGGAGTGATTCAGGAACAGATAATCGGGTAGTGCACTCATGGGGAAAAATAGCATTTTGTGCTGTCTCTGTTACAGTGAGTAATGGATCCAGGCGTTGAAGATCAGTTAAAGTTAATGGGTGAATAGAGTGCACTACACTGAACAAGAGCACTTGATACTTTTGTAATCGGCAGACAGTCATGTGACTGATCTGTTTATCCAACAGATATTTAACATCATGGGATGTGTGAAGAATCACCGGAAGGTGAGGAATGTAGCTGTATAGTTTTGTAACAGCTGTGCTGGCGGCAACAAGGCCTTTCTCACAAGTAGCAAAAGCTCTTTCGACAGGTGAAAAAGTACCCGAGAGATAACCACAAGCAAGGTCATCATGTTCTTGAGTGATCAGGCAAGACCAGGTATTCTCAGTATGCACGACCCAAAGGTGCACATCCTGAGAGACATCAATGGTTGCCAATGGTGAGGAAAGCATAACATCCTTTACAAGGGCCATAAGATCAGCTGTTTCTTGAGGTGTAAAAAGAACGGGTTCATGTTTTGCTTTCTGTTTGCCTTGTAGTTTCATATAAAAGGGTTGAGTTCGGGCTGAATAATTTGGTATCCACAGGCGACAAAAATTTAACATGCCAAGGACACCTCTGAGATCAGAAATGGTGGTGGGCAAACGCAAGGAGGAGACATGTTGCAAAGTGTCGGGACCTAGGCCCTTCTGACGGGGGCCAATGTGATGGCCAAGAAAGGTAACATGTGTCTGAGCAACTTTTAATTTCTTTCTGTTAACCTTGTAACCTTTTGTAGCAAGAAAGCCAAGAAAGTCACAGGTGACCTGAACACATGTGTCAAAATCGGGGCAGGTGATGAGCATGTCGTCTACATACTGAACAATAGAAGTTTGTGGTGGGAGATCATATCTGTACTGTTTGAATTCCTGTATGTGTCCTGCTAAAGTCTGGGAAAAGACTGTAGGACTGTCAGTAAATCCCTGAGGGAGACGGGTCCACTGATATGTTGTGTTATTGAATTGGAAAGCCGTTAGCGGGCGGCTTACGGGGTCAAGGGTGATGGAAAAGAAGGCGTTGGACAAATCAATGGTGGAATGATATGTCTGCAAGGAGATACTATTGAGGAGTGTAGTTGGGTTTTCAACGTTCGGGAATACCGCGTAAGTGAGGTCATTTAGCGCGCGTAAGTCCTGTACTATACGGAAGGCGCCAAGTTCCTTCTTTGGAATAGGGAATAATGGAGTATTGTATGGTGAATTACATTTTTCAATAATACCTTGCTGTAATAGGGAATCAATTTGTTCTTGAGCTCCAGCAATAACTTCAGGTTTTAATGGGTACTGTGGGATTTTTGGACCTTTACAACCAGGTAACAGCTGAATACGATGGGGAGGACCGGTAACCTTACCATAGGGTTTCTCAGGTGTGGCCCAAAGAAAACCCGGTAAGTCATTCAATGCTACCTCTATTTGTTTTTCAACCATAGAGGTGACAGCCATTAAAAGTGAAGTGTTTGTAGTAGGGGAAGAATCAAAATGAATTTCAAAATGAAACAATGTCAATAGATCTCTTCCAAGTAAATTAACAGGGCACAGCGGAGCGTATAAAAAGGGAGCAGATAGTTGTTGATCCGCATATTTAATTGGCAGGGGCTCAAGCAGTGGTGTGTCCGTAGGAACACCATCAAATCCTGTGGTGGTAACATTGTCTGGGGAAACTTTAAGAAGTTTCTGTAGTTTGTGTGGGACGTGGGCTAGTACAGAGCGAGAAGCGCCTGTGTCAATTAAGAAGGGGACCGGAACTTCACAGATAAGCAGGGTGATCATGGGATCATCCAGTCCTGCAGCAGTGCGGACTACGCCTAGTCACTGTGGGCGGCGTTGGTCTGGGTTCCATAAAGGGAAGGATTGGCGTTCTGGAGGATTTTGGCGGGTCTGACGGTTTTGACGGCGGATTTGATTCATAAGGGTATTTTGTGGTGGTAGTGGGCATTCCCTTGCATAATGACCGTATTGCTGACAACGATAACACAGAACATCTATATAACGATCTGGACTAGGCCGGGAATAATCGTTTCGGAACCGTCTGTTATCATCAGGAGGGCCCCGTTGGGGACCCCGCTGCGGTTGCCCGCGCCGACCTCTTTCTTCTGGGTAGTTAGGTCTACGGTCTGGGCGGTAGGGCCGTGGGCCCTGAGTTCGGCCGTTATTGTCATAGCGTTGGTCAGCATACATAACAATAACAGGGGGAGAAGTGTCAGGAGTATTGGTATCAGGGTCAGAGCTCTTAGAGGCTCTTTTCTCTTTGAGATCTTCAGTCTGCAGCACTTCCAAGTTAGTGTGTACTGTCTTACGATGTTGGGCTTCATCTTGCTTGCTTTTAATAAGCCGTCTGCAATGATGAAGGATGTGTTCACGAATTTTAGGCCATTTTTCTAATTGGAGACCTACGGTGTTCTCCAACTTAAGTTTAATTTCTGAAGGTAAGGTTCCCTTCAGTAAATGGTAAAATACTGGGAGGGCATTATCAGAGTCAAATTTTTCCTCTGTTTCTTCCTTATAGAGGTCTTGGAGTCTGAGTAAATAAGCCTCAATAGGCTCTGAATCCATTTCCCATCTTTGGGAAGTGATAACCGAAAAGTCTTTAAGGGTCGGATACATGGTCCGGATTTCCTGAAATATTTTTGTCTGAATTTCAGTCAAAGGGTTACCATCATATTGGGTATCTGTAACAAATTTTGCATAGCCCGATTGAGTGAATATGTCAGTGACACTAGCGTGTGGGGTTCTGCCCAGGAGCGCTTTCATATCACCTACTGATAGAGTAGTCCCCAGGGTAATGTCCTGTAATTTTTTCAACCATCGGTTGCCTCCCAGTGCAATATCCGGGAGCTGTAGTATGAGGCTATTCAATTCAACAGCTGAAAGTGGGGTGTATTCCGTATGAGGGACACCACCTGACATTTTATTCAGCAGGGGAAAAAGTTTCACTGATTTAAGGAGATCAATCGAGGTGGTTGGGGGAAACTGATTCTCATACTTTTTCCAAACCTGAAGACCTTGGATTAGATAGAGGGTTGTTTTCTGATCCCAATGGGGGTCGGGGTGGTCATAAATTAGATCTCTTACAAGTGAAAGCTTGTCAGAACGTAAGGATCCTTCACGTGGGAAGAGAGCGGACTGGGGCTGGAGCGCCTCAGACCATCCTGCGAGATTATCAACCCATGGGTGAACATAATGCCATGAATTCTCATGCAAAGCCACATATTGGGCAGGAGTGTTAGGTGGACCAGATAGGATAGGTTCTGTACTGATATTCTGTCTTGTAGGGTGTTGGGGACTGTCAATGACTGCAAGGCAGCGGCTAGAGCCTTCATCAGTAAGATAACTGTGAGGATCGCGCTGTCTAGTATGATGAGAAATAACATCATGTTGTTGGGGTATCTGGGGTATGTCGGATTTTGATGCAGAAGGTGCAATAGTGTCAGGGAGCGTTGACATGGACTTCCGTAGAGAACGAAGTCCTTCAGAAACGTATACGAGATCATCTCCTATAGTGGCTAAGGTGAGGCCGGGTGACGGTGGACAGCCTGCACCTGAAGGGACTGGCGTGTCAAGGGGGAGGGGCTTCGGTAGGTCAAGGTGAGAAGAATCTCCTTCCATCGAGGAGGAGAAACTTAGTACTGGGGGAGGTTCGTTTCGAATATCCATCAAATCTGTTTTAATTGGAAGTTGTTGTTTTAAAATTTCCCATGCTTCTTCTAATGGGGAAGATATTACTTTTGGTAGACCCCCAGTACCTGGTTTGGCTGGAAGTATGAGAGGATGGCGGAGAAGAGCCAGATCCTCTGCTAATTGGGGAATTGTACCCTTGGGGCGTGCGCCCAATTGATCCCATCTAGGAGGAGTAGAGCATTCAGGTTCTAGAGTGGGTATGGAAGAGTCTTTCGGAACTGGGGGAGCTTTAATGAAACCCCGATCATACAGTCCCTGACAAATAGCCCGTGTCTGTGTAGCAGGACTACATGGAATGAAACCCATCTGTCGTAATTGAGACAGGATAGACTGTAGGGATTCAGCTGGCAAGGGACCAGTTTGGACAGAAGAGTCCAAAGGTAGTGGTGGAGGTGATGTCTGAGTTGTGTGTCCCATATGTGGGTAGGTAGTCGTTTGGGTGGTCATGTGTGAAGTCAACCCGGATCCTAGGCTAGGGTAGGTGGAGGTCTGGGCAGCTACGTCAATTTGACTGATAGCAGGGTACTGGACGGTGGCCGGAACTGATGGGTTCGGGACACAAGGATATTGCTCAATAATGGGAGGGGGTATCTCCATCTCATAGCCTCCAAGAGTACGATATACATGAGGCGGTGGTGGGGTTAGCGTCTGGGTTGTTGTTTGCATCGTTGGAACAGTAGTAATAGTAGGCAATTGGGCGGTGGTCGTGGCCACTGGGGTTATTGAAGGGGTTAAGGGCGTCTGGGTTTGTACTGACCCCTGAGATATTGGAATTGGGTCTTTTTGTGATGAGGGAAGAGATAGATCAACTACACCGGCAATGTGTACGGTAGTAGGTGGGTCAAATCTGATAGGAGCGGGATGTACCGCAGGCAGCGAAGGTATCGCTGTCTGTGATCCTTGAGATGAGGAGGTCTGTGTCTGAGATCCCTGCGAAATCTGTAGCTGAAGTTTATCACAATATCCTGGGGGTATCGGGGTATATCCCACTGCACATGGTAAAAGCTTGGTAGTACCTGCAGCATCATAAGGTGGAGGGGCGGTAGGTGTTACTGCCTCTTGGTAAGGGGCTTGATCGCAAGCAGACTTCGCTAGGGCTCTGTCATGCTGGTTTTGTGCAATAAGTATAAATTTATTAATAGCAGCTAAATGCTTCTCCCTAGATTTTCCTGTTTTGTTGGATTCATTATAGCAGACCAAGGCTTGGAGCTTACCCTGATCAAATGAGCCCTTTGTTGGCCATTCCAATCCCGGGTCTTTAGCAGACCAAACGGTATGCCAGGTTTGACATAAACGGGAAAGTTCTTTTTTATCAGCGGGGAAAAAGTTGAGAACTCTTTCCAGGGGGCTAGTGGAGGACTGAGTGGACATAATGGAATTAGGAATAGGGGAAAAGCAATCCACATAGGGGGCGGTGTGCAGTGTAAAATGGCAAATTAAATCTCAAATTGGATCCTAGTTCAAAGAATTATAATAGGTACCTCTATAAATATATATAGATAAAAAGGTGCAAAAGAAGATCATTCAAAGGAAAACATGCATCATGCGTATAGAAAACACCTTTATACTCACGCGTCTTCAAGAGCGTCCCAGAAGTGGAACCTAAAACATAAATTACTAATTGGCGGAAAGCCCTATGCTTTTGCCGCAGGTTAAATAAACAGACAATTGAAAGTTACAAAGGTGAAAAGTGTAAGAAAATAGAGCAGAAGGTGTTTAGTGTCAGCTATTATATATTTATACTACTCTATCCCAAATTAATAAATACTACTCCCCAGAGTGTGCTTCTAAAGGCGTAAAGAAACCCAGTTTCCCAGCCTACCAAGAACTATTCCGTATACATGGCAGAGCCCCCAAAAAGGGACCTTGCAAACACTCCCAAAAAGGACTCAAGAAACCAGCGAATAAGGTGTCATGAGTCGAAGAGCAGCGGTCCAATGGGTTTTCGCTGACTAGTGAACTTCTCGTGTGCGTTTGAACTTCTCGTGTGCGTCTAATCACCCCAAAGGACCTGTAGTTTGAGAACTTCTCGTGTACAACAACCCACTCAAAATTTTGTGGTTAGGAAACATCTCGTATATGACTAACCAAACTACAACATTGGAAAGTTAGGAAACTTCTCGTGTAAAAGCTAACCATCCAAAAATATTGAATGCCCGAGTCAACCTGTATACAATCTCAACCAATGCCTTAGGCGTCCCTTTATTGTCACAGCGATCATGTATACAGGTAACTCCTACGTGGGCAATAATGCCGAATCAGCAGGCCACTCCGAAAATGGAATGGAAGTCTGCTCCTAATAAATAAGATGCCGTCATCCATTGAAGGATCTCCTTCAATGCATGTAAGTCTCAGACATCGGTATCGAAGTTAATTGCATGACACTAGTACAATAAAGTAGAGAGAGAAAAAATATTAAGAAATAAAGGAGAAAGAAGGAAAAAGGAAATAATAAATATGGCATGTTCCTAGAAAGAACCTCTGAAACCTAATCCAGAAGTAACAAGCAAAAAATTATTTTAAAGGGAAAAAAACATGTAAGCTCTTCGGGTAAGGCACAGTAATCAGACAACATAGAATAAGTTTGCCACACAGCACTAAAGAGCACTCAAGCATGACAACTGACCGAAAGGGAGCTATGACAGGCAGTATAAAATCAATCATCCGAGACGAACAAAGCAAAAAACCCAGAGAAAAACTTGACATTGTAAATCATCAAACAAACAGCCTAAAATGTTCTTTCATGGCTGACAAGATTAGTGCTATAACCGTGTAAAGATTATAGGCGAGCAGTGAACCAGCACTGCCATCACAGAAGTAAAACTTAAGATGATCCGAGCCAAAATATTTATACAGGAAAGAGTCTGTATCTAGAATACTTTGGAAACAACACTATACACCGTTTTTCCTATAGAACAAAAGCACAATATGATAGCGTTGAAATGGGACAAAAACACTTGCTTTTTAACAATAAAACCAAATATGCAACGGCCTTCCTAAAATACTACCGGTTAAGCATTCAGCAAGAAATACATGCGTATTAATCATAGTAAGGTGACATTATAGTAAATTATTAAGACATATATCTGTACATATATCTGTACAGGGCAAAAGAAATGTTACCCCGCTAGGAAATGAGTAATACCATTTACAGTTCAAAAACCAAAATCATGAAGCATAAATCATGGGGGGGGCCACGTAAAATATAAGCGTATTACCAAGAATAGATTAAAGAAACATTGTAACATAATCATTAGGACAAAGAAGGAGAACGCCGGTTTGTAAAGGGGAAAGTTAAGTAATGTGTGTTTGAAAGTGAAATACCCTGTTAAATTTTATAACCACATGGTGTAGCACAATTAGAGGCTGTCCAGGCACAAACAAGAGAGACAAGTCCGGCAGCCTGGAAGAACCGGACCGGACTAGGCTAAAGTCTGGAACGGGTAGGAACAGCAAGACAAACTATGGCAGTCACTGGCTCTGGCCACCAGCGGGTGAGAGGAGCACAAACCAAGGAGCAGGCAGAGCGCACACAGGACATAGAGAGACTTAGAATACCTAGGTGCAGCACAGAGGAGCAAACAGAGCCAGGCTGGAGACAGAGGTAGAGCTAACTCAGGCAGCACCCCCAGGTGCAGTAGAGTGGAGTAATTAGGACCATGCTGGAAGCAGCCAGCACACAGAAGGAAAACAACTCCAGAAAGGATAGGCAGAAACCAGCTTAGAAGCTGACCACCAGAAATAAGGTAAGTCTGAGGGTGGTCACGGCCACAGACGTGACACTATAGTATCAAAATCAACAAAGCAGGTATGTGATAGGACAATTAAACAAGGAGTAAATGGGATAAAAGAGGAATGAGTGAAAGGATAGGGATAGGTAAGGAGGTGGAGCGATAAAGGAGAAGTTGAGGAAGAGCATGGAGGGTAAGAAGGTTGGTAGGAGACAATATCTAAGTCATTGTTATTAATGATTAGATGAACCGGTAAGTAGATGGGCTGCTTATGTTTGCTTATGGTAGGTCAAGTCGTTCGGGTAAACCTGTTTGAATAGATGGGGTTTCAATAGTTTCCTAAAGGGAAGATATTCACTAATTGACCGAATATATCTGAGTAGAGCATTCCAGAGTTGGTATCCCAGGTAGGGGAAGTTAGATGCATGGTAGGTTTTGTACTTTAGTCCTTTGCAATTGGGAAGGTGCAGGTTATGGTATGATCGTGAAGATGTAGACATGTTTCTGGTCGGAAGGTTTAATAGATTGACCATGTAACTCGGTGATACTCCATGGATGATTTTGTGGATTAGTGTGATGGCCTTAAAGTTGACTCGTTCTCTAATAGGGAGCCAATGAAGTTTCATATGGAGGGGTGTTGCACTTTCGAATCTAGGTTTCCCATAAATAAGTCTAGCTGCCGTGTTCTGGGCAGTTTGAAGTTTTTTCATGATTTGGGCCTTACATCCAACGAAGATACTATTACAGTAATCAGTGTGGGTGAGTACCGTGGATTGTACCAAGTTGCGGAAGGTATTCAAGGGGAGATAAGGTTTCACACGTTTCAACATCCACATCCTGTTGAACATTTTCTTCGTGATGCATATTGCGTGGTCTTCAAGGGATAGGTATTTATCCAATGTAACTCCAAGGACTTTCAGGTTGTTGGATATAGGAATTGTGACATCAGGAGTGGTGAGAGTAGTTGGATGGAATGTGGAATATTGGGAAGAGAGGATTAGGCATTAAGTTTTGTCTTTGTTCAGTTTCATTTTGAAAGCATTGGCCCAAGAAGTTAGGATATTCATACCATTGGTTATTTTGTCGGAAATTTCTGCCAGGTTAGACTTGAAGGGAATAAATATGGTAACGTCGTCAGCATAGATAAAAGGGTTGAGATCATGTTTGGAAAGGGATTTAGCCAGAGGAATCATCATAAAGTTGAATAGAATTGGAGATAGAGGAGAACCTTGAGGCACACCGCAAATGGAACACCAGGGAGATGATATTGCTGTAGATGACTTGACTCAATAGAATCTAGAGGTAATAAAGCCTTCAATCCATTTTATAACATTGCCACCAATTCCCAACTTATCCAGAAGTCTAGTAAGAATACAATGGTCGACCATGTCAAATGCTCCAGACATATCAAACTGTAAAAGAAGTATGCTATTTCCGAATGATATTTCTTGTTTGAATTTCGATATTAAAGTAAGCAATACTGTTTCTGTACTATGGGAAGGACGGAAACCCAATTGAGACTCATGAAGGGTGGAGAATTTATGTATATACTCATTGACTTGAAAGGTCACTCTGTTTTCCATTAATTTAATTAATAGGGGGATGGAAGCCACTGGTCGGTAGTTGGTAACATCACATAGGTTTCTTGGAGTCTTTGGGTATAGGTGTGAGTAGTATGTTACCATGTTCGATAGGGAAGGAACCTTGTTGTAACAAGAAGTTAAGGTGGGCGATGAGATCTGTGATGAAGCGTTCAGGGGCGTCTTTCATTAAATGGCTGGGGCACGAATCAAGATGACAATGGGATCTGGAGAGTTTGAAGATAGCCTTGGAAACTTCTTCGGTGGTGAGGAGGGTAAAACTTGTCCATGAGTGGTCAACCGGAGTTTCATCAATGTTGGGATCCAATTCATCGAGAAAGGTATCTATAAAGTTACCATCATGGGGAATCGATTTGCAAAGTTAGTAATTTTATTATAGAAGTGCTTAGCCAATTGGTCTGCAGATGGGCTATTTGAAGGTGAGAGGGTAACTAGATTAGTATTAAGGAGGCTCTTTATTAGTTGATATTGTTTCTTTATATCTGTGCCATTGGTTGTGATTTTTTGAGTATAGTAGTTTCTTTTTGCTCTTTTAAGGGCATTCTTATAATTCCTCTGTGACTGCTTCCAGGCGTTAAAGGTGAGGTTGTTTCTTGATCTACTCCATGCCTTTTCCAGTTTTCTGGTTTGTGACTTTAGGTTTTTTAGTTGGTCATTAAACCATGATGATGGTTGACATCTACATAAAGTTCTGGATCGAAGGGGGGCAATTTCATCCAGGATGAGTTGGCATCTGGTGTTCCAATCTGTGAGGAAGGAGAGAGAGTTAGGTTGTGCTGACCAATTGTTGTTATATATATGTTCTCTTTACTATACTTTGGGTAAACACTAATTTTTGACTATATATATATATATATATATATTGTAAAGTGGATCCTCTTTTCTCAGCGGTTGCAGCTCTCCACAGCCGGAAGAACACCTTCTAGTACTGCTCCTTTTCCCCTCAGAAACAATGACTTTTTTTATGGCCTAGGAGGGGCTTCCCTCCTTCCCTCGGTTGTGGCACCAAAACACAAAACAAAGCACAGTTATCATTCACCTTTTTCAAGCCGGTTAATTGCCCAGTCCAGGCTTCCACAGCTGCTTCCTCTCCCTCCCTCCTGGGGAAGAGTAGCAGCAAATAATAAAAGAAAAAAAAAATACCCGGGTCAGTGTAGCGGGGTTTTCCAAAACACAGTTCACTTTTAGCCAAGCCTTACTCCACTGCTCAGTTTAGCCAGGCTTTCAAAATACAGTTCAGTTCTAGCCCAGCTTTCCAAAACACAGCTCAATTGAGCCAGGCTTTCAAAAAAACACAGTTCAGTTCTAGCCAAGCTTTCCAAAATACAGCTTAGTTTAGCCAGGCTTTCAAAATACAGTTCAGTTCTAGCCAAGCTTTCCAAAACACAGCTCAATTTAGCCAGACTTTCAAAACACAGTTCAGGTCTAGCCAGGCTTTCAAAATACAGTTCAGTTCTAGCCAAGCTTTCCAAAACACAGCTCAATTTAGCCAGGCTTTCAAAACACAGTTCAGGTCTAGCCAAGCTTTCAAAATACAGTTCAGTTCTAGCCAAGCTTTCCAAAACACAGCTCAATTTAGCCAGGCTTTCAAAACACACAGTAATGGCTTTGCGCGGGCTCAAAGCCTAGGGTCCCACCCTCTTGGTCAGTCATACTCCTACCTGACCTCCTCCCGCTTGACCCGGCTTGGCCCCGCTACTTCCTTGGCTTTCGCTGAGCCAGAGCCGAAAAGTCCATCGGCTCTTCCAGGGTGTTCTCCGGTTCAGTCAACTCCATAGGGCAAGGCTCACTCTCTGCCTCTCTCTCCACAGGAGCCCAATCCATATTCTCCTCGCCCCGCCCTTCTCCCAGCTGCTCACCCTTTCTTTCATTAAAGCTCTTTAGTGGTGTCTCTTCTTTCTCCACCCACCTGTTCCACCACCTCTTCCACCAGGTTGGAGAATCAGCCTTACTCCTTCCCCTGCGGCCCTCCTCTGGAGACTCCTGGGAATGCACATAGTTTCTTTTATCCCCGGTCTCCCTTGGGGCATGCTGGGAGTTGTAGTTCTTTATTTCTAGTTTTTTCCTGGGGAATGCCTGCCTATAACGGGGGTATTCTGGCCTATCCCAGGGTTCCTTTGGGGCCTGTCCTACATACTCTTTACAATATATATATATATATATATATATATATATATATATATATATATTGCAATTCTTAAAGTGTTTAAATGTGCTCAGACCAACCCATTCCAACCATTATATCCCCAAGGGGAATATGTGGTAATATCACAGATGGAACCATCATTGCACATTTGATGATCCGCCTCCTTACCACGTACAGTGGTGGAAATAAGTATTTGATCCCTTGCTGATTTTGTAAGTTTGCCCACTGACAAAGACATGAGCAGCCCATAATTGAAGGGTAGGTTATTGGTAACAGTGAGAGATAGCACATCACAAATTAAATCCGGAAAATCACATTGTGGAAAGTATATGAATTTATTTGCATTCTGCAGAGGGAAATAAGTATTTGATCCCCCACCAACCAGTAAGAGATCTGGCCCCTACAGACCAGGTAGATGCTCAAAATCAACTCGTTACCTGCATGACAGACAGCTGTCGGCAATGGTCACCTGTATGAAAGACACCTGTCCACAGACTCAGTGAATCAGTCAGACTCTAACCTCTACAAAATGGCCAAGAGCAAGGAGCTGTCTAAGGATGTCAGGGACAAGATCATACACCTGCACAAGGCTGGAATGGGCTACAAAACCATCAGTAAGACGCTGGGCGAGAAGGAGACAACTGTTGGTGCCATAGTAAGAAAATGGAAGAAGTACAAAATGACTGTCAATCGACAAAGATCTGGGGCTCCACGCAAAATCTCACCTCGTGGGGTATCCTTGATCATGAGGAAGGTTAGAAATCAGCCTACAACTACAAGGGGGGAACTTGTCAATGATCTCAAGGCAGCTGGGACCACTGTCACCACGAAAACCATTGGTAACACATTACGACATAACGGATTGCAATCCTGCAGTGCCCGCAAGGTCCCCCTGCTCCGGAAGGCACATGTGACGGCCCGTCTGAAGTATGCCAGTGAACACCTGGATGATGCCGAGAGTGATTGGGAGAAGGTGCTGTGGTCAGATGAGACAAAAATTGAGCTCTTTGGCATGAACTCAACTCGCCGTGTTTGGAGGAAGAGAAATGCTGCCTATGACCCAAAGAACACCGTCCCCACTGTCAAGCATGGAGGTGGAAATGTTATGTTTTGGGGGTGTTTCTCTGCTAAGGGCACAGGACTACTTCACCGCATCAATGGGAGAATGGATGGGGCCATGTACCGTACAATTCTGAGTGACAACCTCCTTCCCTCCGCCAGGGCCTTAAAAATGGGTCGTGGCTGGGTCTTCCAGCACGACAATGACCCAAAACATACAGCCAAGGCAACAAAGGAGTGGCTCAGGAAGAAGCACATTAGGGTCATGGAGTGGCCTAGCCAGTCACCAGACCTTAATCCCATTGAAAACTTATGGAGGGAGCTGAAGCTGCGAGTTGCCAAGCGACAGCCCAGAACTCTTAATGATTTAGAGATGATCTGCAAAGAGGAGTGGACCAAAATTCCTCCTGACATGTGTGCAAACCTCATCATCAACTACAGAAGACGTCTGACCGCTGTGCTTGCCAACAAGGGTTTTGCCACCAAGTATTAGGTCTTGTTTGCCAGAGGGATTAAATACTTATTTCCCTCTGCAGAATGCAAATAAATTCATATACTTTCCACAATGTGATTTTCCGGATTTAATTTGTGATGTGCTATCTCTCACTGTTACTAATAACCTACCCTTCAATTATGGGCTGCTCATGTCTTTGTCAGTGGGCAAACTTACAAAATCAGCAAGGGATCAAATACTTATTTCCACCACTGTACGTACATACACCTGAGCTTACTTTAAAGTATGTATCATGTAGCATAGATTATACCCGTGGAAATTCTGTATATTCAATATACTTAAAAAGACATGATCAAATTGTCCTAAACTCAATACATAAATGTATCTACTACATAGAATCATATTGAGCTCAGAGAGTACCCCTCAAATTTACATGGTATAACTTCCTAATATATACATAGGGAGGTGCAATGTTCTTAATAGCACTAACTGTATAGTTCCCACCTACAACCTTAACAAACTCCCCCAATAAATCTTAATAACAAAAACTATAATTTATATTTTTTACCACTTCCCTTGAGGATATATTGTGCTCACGATTGTGCTTTTAAAATCAAATAAATCCATTCATCCAGATCATTCTTGCCAGCTCCATAAATGTTCCCTTTAACTCTGACCGAGTTTCACATATCTTCTTCAGAAAGGGAAACTATAACACAAAATATGCCTATAATCAAGCACAGCTCACACGCATGCTGGAAAATACCATAGCAACATGTTCATCATTGTCAATATTCTCAAATTATATTACTCGCAAGAACAAGCTTTAAACTGATCACGGACACCAAACCCCGAGTGGGTTCGCGTCTGGAAACCTCCTGCACGCCAAATGAGAGCGTCTGACATCATGCTTCCGCTCTTTAAATACCCATCTATCCTCGCGCCAAAATAGGCTGCATCAGTGATGAAAAACAGCTGATGTGCAATGATGGTTCCATCTGTGATATTACCACATATTCCCCTTGGGGATATAATGGTTGGAATGGGTTGGTCTGAGCACATTTAAACACTTTAAGAATTGCAATATATATATATATATATATATATATATATATATATATATATATATATATATATATATATATATATATATATATATATATATATATATATATATATATATATATAGTCAAAAATTAGTGTTTACCCAAGGTATAGTAAAGAGGAAATTTGTAGACTTGGTTTTCTTATATTTTGGTCTTCCGTTTATATTTAGTTATATATATGTTGCCAGAAACTGTCTTTATCAATCCGTCCTCTAGTAGTGATTGTTGGAGGATTTTGAGTTATGAGCATATCCTTTTTGCGCCAATATAAGGTTAGTGTCGATTTATGATGGTCAGACCAAGGGATGTTAGATCATTTAATATTAGATATAGTTATGTTTTGGTTGGTGGAGAGTTTATAAGAAATTATATCATGCGAGTGACTTTTAATGCGAGTAGGTTGCACTGGAGGAAGGTCAATATTGCAGATTTGAAAGAAGTCCATGCACTCGCGGGCATTTGGGGAGTAGGAGTCTTCTAAGTGTAGATTTAGGTCTCCGATTAATAATATATTGGGGTAATTAGTGCAGGCATTAGCAATAAAGTCCATAAAAGTGGATTGACTGTTATTCCAGTTTACTGGAGGTCTGTAAAACAGAATGCAAGTTAGTTGGTCACATAGTTTAGGACTATGGAATATGAATGAAGCAATTTCTAGCTGAAGTGTGTAACTCTGATATAGATTCGGGGGGAGAAGTATGATTTATAAATAAGTGCTATCGCTCCACCTCTTCATTCTTTTCTTGGCCAATGTAATATCTTATATTCAGGAGGGCATAAATCAATTATGAGGGGGTCATTTGAACTATGGGCCCAAGTTTCTGTAATGAATAGTAAATCAAGTTTGTCTGATTTAATCCAGTCTGTAAGGATTTCTGTCTTACTAGCTGCAGATCTGGCGTTGACATAACCCACTCGGACGGATAGATAAGGTGCAGCATTTGAGGTTGAAGATTGAATGTTGATAATCTGTCTTGAGATGGGTGTCCTAGGTTTGGGTAAAGGAGTTTCATTGTTTATTGATGATTGGTGGGTTGAAGGGAGGTTTCTTTTAAAGTCACCTGTTCGATGGGATGAAATTAGCCTAGATGTTTTTTTTATGGTGATAAAGGACTGGAATAATGTTAATTTCTGATAGTGAGGGAGCAATAAGTGTTGCAAAGATGATGGCAAGTGAGTAGAAAATGAAAAATATTTTAAAGAAGAACATGCTACAGAAGTGAAGTCTGGATATCTGTGAGAAGGATTGAAATATTACTGGGTTGTAGCAACACCGAGATGTTAGGAATTGTATAGGTAAAAATAGTAAAAGATAGCAGCCTTTAGCATAGAGCAGGTTAATAAAACTAGGTAATTGGAACAGTAGGACGATTAGCTTATTATATAAATTAGCTGTAACTGAGAATACTAAGCAGAGGAAAAGTGACAATACTTAATAATTGAACAACAACAATTGAAGGTCTGTAGTAAATACAGTGGAATAGTAAGACAATCAGTTATTAACATAAATTAGCTGTGGCTAAAGACGATTAGTGTAATGCACTTAGGTCAGGGATGAGTAGCTCATTTCATAGAGAGGGCGTCATGAATGTCAATATTATCCCCAGTAGGATGCAACATTACATAATGTCAAACCCAGAAATGCACAGAGCTCAATAGACTTTCTGTGATCAATAAATAAATATGTAAAACATTAACTGAAAAGGATGGAAACAAATTGATAGAGTAGCAATTCTGAAAATATTTGCCAAAACTCTGGTTAATGACATTTTCTCTGTAAACTGCCAATTGTCTCATGGGCCACATAAAATTCAATGATGAGCTTCATTCAGCTCGTGGACCACAGGTTGCCCACCCCTGACCTAGGTTAATGTGGTATTTCCTAACTAATGATGTGTAAAAGGTAGTGGTATAGCCATGGGGGGGAGGGGATGTGCTTTTGGCTTAGGCCCCTTTCACAACTGGAGAGCCCATTGAATGGTTGGTGAGGATGCCCAGTGCCCGCCAGCCAATGAGATTCATTGCTCAAACTGCCCCAGTGCTGCCTCAGCAGCCAAGAAGTCAGTGACCTCCTTTTCAGCTGCTGACACTGGCACTCCATGCGCATGCACAGTTTATATGTGAGGAGTGCTGATGTCGGTGGATGGAAAGGAGGCTGCTGACTTCATTGCTGAGACAACGATGGAGCAGTTCGGGCAGTGGATCTCATTGGCTGGTGGGTATTGAGCATCCCTGCCAGCAAAGGTAAGATCATTAATGCAGTAGCAGGGGACGGGGAAGGGGGGGAGAGGAAATGTGTTACTCCCCCATAGTCCATGCCTGTGGCCCCCTTCCTCCTCCTCCTATTACTTCGCATTTCTATAGCGCCAAAATACATACCTCTGGTATAAGGAGTGTGTTCAAGCTGGTCATCAAAAATGCATTATTCAGGAAATGTGAACACTTTGACATGTGTGCCATGTATGTGTGTGCTAAAGTATATTTCCAGGATGAGGCATGCTCAGTGTGGATCCTTCTTATCTTTCTTGCCTTTCCAACAATTGTCAATGCAGTGAAACAGGAAGTGAGTATTAGAGGACTGGAGAATTATAGGAATTTTCAATCACAGGGTATGCTGACTTGCAGACTCTTTCTTTTCTTTGTTTTTTCCTCCATATTGTCTGCTGTTTGTTTAGAAAGCATGAAACTGATATTCAAAGGCTTTAGGCTCCTAGCTTTGGTCCTGATTTGGGAAACTGTATTAATCTCAGTGCAGCAATTTTCTTCTGCTTTAGCATTGATTTTTTTGTGTCCTACAGTTGTTTGCTATGTAGCAAGGATGGTAGCATAGAAAACATTGGAACTAAACTGCTGTGCTAATCTGGGCGCAGTTAGCATGGAAATGTATGCTAATGAGCTGTACACAGCTGCATACAAAATCACTTTCTATGCTGCAGACTGGTAGGCCATAGATCACAGGCCCAGACCTAGCTAGTAATCAATTAGCTACACTTTATTTTTTACTCTAAAATATCAACTGTTAGGAATATGTTTTGGGGCTGTGGAATCTTTGTTAAACAAGGGTTTCTGGCATTTCACTCTTTGTTTCTGATAATTGGTTCAAGAATGACCTGAGGAGCTGAATAAAGTGACCTTGTGTGCAAGGTAAAGCTGTGATCCCCAAATTAAGTAAAAGGAATTGTGGTATTGATCATTGCCTGACAGAGCCTCTGGAGGAGATTGTGACACACCCAATTTATTAATCTCAAGTTTCAAGTTTATTACACATTTAATATAGCACAGAGAGAGCTATCAGAGCGATTTACAATTCCAAATAATAATGAAAAGGAAAAGAACTACAATAATAAAAGGAAAGGAAAGTTAAAGGTCAGTTCTGTCACACATTAGTCCATTTCCTCCCATAAAGCAGTGACCTACTACTACTAATACTACTACTTAACATTTCTAAAGCGCTACTAGGGTTACGCAGCGCTGTACAGTTTAACAAAGAAGGACAGTCCCTGCTCGAAGGAGCTTACAATCTAAAGGACGAAATGTCAAGTTGGGGCAGTCAAGATTTCCTGACCTAACACCTAAGGCCCAAATGCTTGGCAAAACAAATGAGTTTTAAGTTTAACTTTAAAGTCTTCTAAAGATTGTGCCAATTGCAAATCCAAAGTGGGTCCTTGTACACTAAAAAAAACTTCTTTCTAAGAGTAGATGAGCTTGTAACAGAGAGCGAAGGTATCTGAGGCAATCTATTCTGTGAAGAGTGAAGCATCTGCAACGGAGTATAGGACAATAAAAAACAAGTTAAAGAAAGTGGGCTTCACAGGAGAAGGCCTTAAATATCAATAGTAACAACTTGTAAATCACTCTATAGGAAATAGGGAGCCAATGTTCATCTTGTAGGGAGGGAGGTAACATGTTTGGTAAGCACACAGCTGCTTTCTGCACTCATAAGTGCTGCATCTGCCACTGAGTAACACCACATAAGAGGGCGTTACAGTAATCCAACGTAGAGAGAACCAAGGCAAAGTTCAGTCAGTAAGTAGGCAGCGGATAGAATACAACTTCCTCAACTTGAAAAAACAGCCCCTCACAATCTGCTTAATATAATGACTAAAAGACAGTGAATTGTCCAAAGTCACCCCCAGAACTCGCACCCTATCAACTATAGGCAATGGACATCCTGCCATTTTTAGGGATTCGGGCGGAGGACTAGTCAATATAAGGCTGAAAAATTAGTAGTACATTTCTTCAAATTCAACTTAAGATGATGGGCGATTAGCCATTGAGAGATTAGATCAAGTTTCTGGTGTAGGATGGCAACAAGCAGCATCACAAGAGCTCAGGGAAGCTAGAATTTGAATGTCTTGTAGTGAAAGAACTTTTCCATCTTCTTTGAAATGGGCCGTGCTATCACTAATGCTGAAAAAAAAAGTTCTCTGGCTTCAACATTATGTGAAAACTTTTAGCCTGTGGCTAACCTCCTTTTTTGCCCAATTTGATTGAACATTTTGTTGCTAAGAAACTGACAGACTGCAACTATCGAAACAAATCTCATTGACCTTTCACAATTTGGGTTATGAAAAAGCTATAATGCTAAATCATTGCTGGTCACTGTCTTGGTTAATCATAACATGCTGTTAGATTAGAGACAAGCATGCCTATGATTCTCACATGTGGGTAATGCCTGGTCCAGAGCTTGTGACAGGCTTTTACAGAGCTCTTTGGAGCGTGAGTCATGCTCCACTATGCATGTGCAAGTGCCTTCCTACCCGCTGCGAGATTGCGGGACCAGCAGTTCTGTTTTTTCTGCGTTGAGGAGTGGATGTGTTTTTTTTTCTTCTCTCCTCACAGCTAAATTCAGTTTTCTAATGAGAGCTTCTTTTTGTGGCTTCCCGGTTTCTCTTTTAGTTTCTTTTATTTTATATCTCGTTCAGGGTATTCTTCCTTAAATGTTTAGTTTATTTTCCCTTTTTTAAGGCTCCCTTTATTTTACCGCACTTAGTAGTCTGCATTTAGGCCTGAGCTTCGGTTGGGTTCTTCCCTTCATTTTTCTCTGGTGCTTTGCCCCTTTTTTTGGCACCATCAAGTCTTTTGATTTAGCCACGTCTGTTTTTCCTTCCATATCATTGAAGGTTCCCAGTTGCTTTAAGCACTCTATCCAGTGCAATAGGACTATCCATGGCAAAGACACCCATTCTTAGTGTCTCCAGTGTTTGGAGCTTGAGCATACCCCTTCTAACTGTCTTCTGTGTCTTCATATCATACAAAGAAAAAAACACAGCCAGAGAGGCTCAAAGAGAGAAACTTTTTGGAGCCAGGTCTGAAACCTTGACATCGGTGTCGGCATTGGCATTGAGTGTTACATCGGAAGCGTCAGTCTGTATGGTTGCGAGACACTTAGATACTGGGAGAGTGCTTACCATATAGCTGAGGGCTCAAGAGCAGATATATGGTGGGAACAAGATGCGTGGTATAGAGTCAGTTGGGATAATTTGATGGTTGGCTAAACTCAAGGCAATTTCTTTGTATAGTTAAGCAAGAGATATGGAATTGATCTAAGTTACAGTGTGTGTAGCAAGCTAGTCCAGGTGCAGAATGAGTGTATAGTCAGTCACCCTATATATTAAAGGCTTGGGAGAAGAGCCAGGCTTTCATCTGCTTCCTGAAGTAGAGGTAGTCTCGAGTTCTACGTAGCCTCTCTGGGAGTAAATTCCAGAGCGTGGGGGATACTCCTGAGAAGGCTCACTGGCAGGTATCACATCATACAATTTCTTTTGACGAGGGTACAGATAGTGATGATCCTTGAGAGGACCTTAGAGGTCTCAAAGGTGTTTAAATAACTAGCTTATTCTTTAAGTACTCTGGCCCATGTTGTCTGAGGACCTAGAAAAATCAAACATAGAGTTCTGAATTTAGCCCTGTAAGATACTGGTAGCCAGTGTATCTTTCACAGGAAGGGTGTGATGTGGTCACGCCACTTGCAGCCTTCTATCAGTTGTGCTGCAGCATTCTGAATTAGCTGGAGCTGGTACAAACTCTTTTTGGGTTGGCCAGTGTAATGGGCATTACAGTAGTCTAGTCATGATGTTATCATGGCATGGACCACTGGGGTCAGACTTATCTTTTCAATATATTTCATTCAGGGTACCTGTGGTGGCATCCAGGCAGCCTGCAACTTATAACCATAGCAGGCAGGAGGAGAAAAGATCTGTTTAAAATCTATAATATCCTTGCTGCAGAGCCACAGTGTCTATCACCTAGATACTTTTGATAACAGTTAGCATCTGCTTAAGTGTAACAGCAGATGAACTGCACAAGCCAAGCCAAGTCATTACCACTCTGGTGAATGGTTTGAGTAACAAAGAGAATTTGTAGAAGCTGTTTATAATTTTTGTGCTATTGGAGGAGAGGCGAAAGCTATTGTATATAGTTGGCCATATGTTTGGACTGGTTGAAGCTGTGCCTTCATCGGTTGATGGACAGTAAAGGTTCTGGTTTACAGTAAAAGAACTGGTATAAACTTCAACATTGTATGAAGTGTAAAAGTCTGATGCAGAGCTTGCTCGGTCTCCTAGGTATATCCTAGTCCCGCCGTAGTTTCAACAAATAAATAATAGTGTGCACCCCTGTTGACAACCTATCCTGGGCATAATCTAGGCATCTGCCTTGACCACATTGAAGTGTGTGTGTGTGTGTGTGGGGGGGGGGGGGTTATAACTTCAAATGTGGTGGGTCATTTTATAACAGGGCACCTAGGATAAGAGGTTGAGAAGGGGCCTACTTAAATGCTAATTTATAAAGAACTGTAGGCACCTAGCATAAGTGGCAGATATAAATGTCCGCACCAATATTTGTAATGCATGCATGTAAATGATAATATTTTATACTTGTGCTCTCCATCCACATTCTGCCCAAACTCCATCCCTGTGTGTGTCCACCAGCAAAGTATGTACCATTATGCTACATCTACACATAATTTATTACAGTACTACAAAATGGGTGCATACTTTACTGCTTAAAGAATGTTAGTATATCATTGAAGTTAATCAGTCTTCCACCTCTGTTACTTCATCTTTTTCAACAATTTTCGGTCTACTTTTTCTTACTAAAAAAAAAATGATCTTTCACTATCAAAAAAAGCTGCAATAAGTTAAAGGGCCCTGTTACTAAAGTTTAGCACGTGCTAACAGAATTATCATGTGCTAAATACTAAGACACCCATTTTATATCTATGGGTGTCTTAGCATTTAGCGTACGCTAATTCTATTAGTGCATAAAGGGCCTTATTTTCAAAGCACTTAGACTTACCAAGTTCTATAGGTTACTATGGGGCTCTTTTTTGAAAGAGAAAAACGTCCAAATCAGTATTTTTGAAACCCGTTTTTCAGATGTTTTTCTATACTGTTCGTCTGCAGTGCGCCCAGATCTCAAGGGGGCATCTTAAAGGTGAGATTTGGGCATTCCTTAGACGTTTTTCAGCCTTGATGGAACAAAACAAAAAAACTAAGACGTTTTGAGCTAGGCCTGTTTTTATAACGAATAAGGTACTAAATGACCAGATGACCACTGGATGGAATCAGGGATGCCCTCAAAACCCCCCAGTGGTCACTGATCTCCTTTCACCCCCCAAAAATGTGAATAAAAAATATGACAGCCTCAGATGTCATAGCCCGGTCTATTAGAGCAGCATGCAGGCCCCTGGAGTAGTGTAGTGGTTAGTGCAGTGTACTATGGAGTGCAGGACTGGGGTCCCTATCTCCTTCTACCTGTCACACTTGTGGTGGAAACTGTGACCACTCCCAAAGTCAGCAAAACCCTACTGTATCCACATATAGGTGCCCCTTCACTCATATGGACTATTGTAGAGATGTACAGTGGGGGGCAGTAGGTTTTGGAGGGCTCAGGGGACAAAATAAGGGAGCAAAGGTGAGATGTGTCCCCGGGAGCATTTTTATGAAGTGCACAGAAGTGCCCCCTAGGGTGCCCCATTGCTCTTCTGGGATGTCTGGGAGACCAGTCTGCTAAAAATGCTGGCTCCTCCTGCATCCCAATTTCTTGATTTTCAATGTTTTGCACTTATTCTTTTTTTTTTTTTTTTTTCCAAAAATGGGCCAAAAAATAAAACGTCCAAAGCTCAAAACCTTGTTCGAAACAGTATTTTTGAAAAAAAAAAAAAAGATAGATGATTTTCTTTTTCAAAAATTACTTTCTTTCCTATTTGGATTTTGGATGTCATATCGAAAACACCCCTTGATGTAACTTTGTAAGTATACATGCTTTGAAAATACGCTTCTTTTAAGTGTTAGTAAAGGGCCCCTAATGGCCAGATGCTCAAAATTCTGGCGCTGTACAAAACAGCACCAGAAAATACCGCTGTTACAGCGCAGCAAAAGAACTTCCCAATACTAATAGCACACAAATTTGAGCACTGGGAAGAAAGGAGGAGGGGACGTGTCCAGCACATGCTCAGAAGACCTGTGCGAAGGCACTGAGCTTCATTGTAAGTCCTCCAACACCCAAGACTGAGCTGAGGTCACAGAAGAGATGCTGACCTTGCTTTGCATTCTTCTTTTTATCTACAGCTTCCTATGCACAGCACAGACCTCCTCCCTCTTGGCCACTGGGCTCATCCTCTGCTGCCCACTCTCACATGCCCCCTCTCAGGGGGCCGTGAATTGCTTTTTTCAAAGAGCCTGGCAGCTGTGCTGTGTGGAGGGAGCAGCTGCCACCAAGATCCAGAGCCACAAGTTGCCTGTGTGAACACCCTAACGCCAGCTCAAAGCTGGCATAGGTTTTCCAGCAGTAAGGGCACCCTCCCTTGCTGCACTATACGCTGAGCATTGGAGAGAATAGGTAATTCCTTTTTTTTTTTTGCATGTTTTCGACTACAATTTGCATCCTATTGCACTAATCCTTGGCATGCTTGTTATTTCTTGTGGTGGGGGCCTCTGTGCATGGTGCATCAGCAAACACAGGTGCTAGTCCAGTGCTAATGGCCTCTAGTGCCCACATTTGCTACTGAGTGTTGGGGCCTAAGTGACTTATTGCCCATATCAAGCAAGATAATTGACCTATTGCTCAAATCCAACTCACTTGGGATCCATGAGCTTGTTCTGCTCAATTTAATCAACAGTTTTCCTATATGTTTCAAGCCTCTAGAAGGTTCAGTTCTGACTTTGGCTTCTAATCTTTACAATCCTGAATGGATAACCTCACTTTTTCATCAGCCCATCCCCAGATAGACTTTTTTTTTGTCATTATCCTGTCTATCCTCTGTCCATACCTTCTTCTCTAGGCCAGTGGCATAGACCGTGTGTACCACAGTACAGAAGTTTAGGTCTCTATTCTAAATACTTTCTTATTCAGACAAAGGTGGGGGGTTGGTGCCCTATACTACCTTTAAATTATACCTGTGTTGTTCTCAATGCAAAGATTGGGATATCCTATATCCCCGCTATATCTCCTTTCTGTTAAAATGGGTTTGGATGTGTATTTTACTTGGGATCTCAGAGATACATATGTATAACTATTCCACTAACATCCTTGTCTCATGAAGTCCTCAATGCTTCTCTTCAATCAAGCCCTGGCTACTTTACAGTCATCTCCTTTGATTGTTCATTGACTCCCAGAGTTTTTATTCCATGATACCTTAGATGCTGCTTGCATACCTCCTCCTACAGGGACATCTAATATTTCTTAGCCAGGAAGACTAGCTTCTAATGCTGTGCTCAGAGTAACAGGCTATGTCTTTCCTCCAGTTTATCCAAACCACTGCTGTTAAATATACATTGTGCACACTGCTTCGACCATGTCACTCCCCTTCTTCATCTCAAACACTAGCTTCCTGTCTGTGCCCAGATTTGATTTAAACTTCTTATGTTAGTCTTTAATCAGGTTTCAGACCATGCTATAGCACTGAGACTGTCCTTACTACCCTAGTATCAAATCTCAGAAAAAAAATTAATTTAGGGTCTAAGATCTTAATAATGCTATTCGATATGTCTAGCGCATTCTATGTAGTAGATCATAATATCCTCTCATTGGTCACTGGACTGTGGCGTCCCTCAGAGTTCTTCATTATCGCCCATTCTGTTTAATGTAATGATGTCACCACTAGGAAACAGACTAGAAACAGCAGGATTCAAAACATTTATATATGCTGACGATGTTACCTTACACATAACCTTCAAAAAGAACACTAAAGATCTTACAAAAGGCAAAACTTGGCTTAAATTTGATGGAAACCTGGGCCTCAGAATCCAAACTAAAGCTTAATAAAGAAAAAACTAAATTCATGGTCATTACCAACCTATTTGACCAAAACGACTACAACAGTTTCACAATTGACACTTCATTCCCCATTGAGAATAATCTGATAATTCTACGTATAATTATAGACAAACATTTAACATTTGATACTCAAGTTTCCTCAGTAATCACAAAATATTTCAGGTCTTTTTGGAAACATTCAGACTATTGGTACAATCATTAACATTATCCCAATTTGATTATTGTAATGCCATATATGCTGGCAGTAAGGAGTACCTGTTGAAAAAACTGCAACCAGATCAAAACACTGCAGTGCCTCCCCTTTACTAATCAAATTACACTCTCTTCCCATCAAAGCAAGAATTATCTTCAAATTACGTACTTTGATCTTTCAAATACTAAGTGGCACAGCTCCAGACTATATGGTACCATTAATAAACTTACCTCAAAGAAACACTAAATATGAGGCAAGAAACTACCTCAGACTACACCTACCAAATTGCAAAAAAGAAATAGGCACACCTGTTAAGGTGGGCCGTACACAACTAGGCTGAAGGCCGGCGAAGACAAAGGGAGGGTATAGGGTGGGGTGGGCCAGCTAGTGAGTATAAGTAGGAGCAGATAGGGCAACAAAGGGTTAACAAGATAAGGGAGGGATAGGAAGGGGAGGAGGAAGAGGGGAGGAGCAGGAGCGAGGGATGGGAAGGACACAGGGAAATCATTTTCAAATTAGGAGGCAGGAGAAGAGCAGCGCTGGGCAGCAGTTCCTGAATTTTTACAGGCGCAAGTGTTTTGTATCCATCCCGTGTAGCCTCGATTGACCTCAGCAGAGCTTGTGCACTTCACAGCAAAGCAGGATATTCCAGCATGCTATCAAACGCCTAACGGTATGTCCAATAAAAAAAAAACATATCAGAACAGGGCAGGGTAAGGCAGCGTTTGTAGGTCGCGGTTTGGCTATTAATTTTACAGCTGCAGTGCGCAGGAGCTTTGGCCTCCCATTTAGTTTTTCTCCTGCCTCCAATGCACATGAGAAAAGGACAGTGGTGGGCGTCCAACTCCGGGGCTGCTAGTACACGGTGTGGCCGCCTTTGATCAAGGACGCCTATCTTCAAGGTACTTGGTCATCCACGCGGTTTAGGGCGGTGAAATATGTGGACATTTGTGGGGACGCCCATCTCCCGAGGTGCGTAGTCGCACTCCCATTACAGGGCGGTCCATACGAGACACAAGAGCACTCAACGGCGCTCGTTTCAGCCGATTTGGGCGGCTTTGAGGGAGGCGCCCATCTTGAGGGCGGTTTGAGTATTCGGGCACCCGCGCGATACATGGCAGTTAGGAGCATGCAACAGCGTTTGTTTCAGCTGATTAGGGTGATTCAAATTGGATGTCCTTCCCACATGGAGTTTTCCATCACACGTGGAGTTTTGGCCGTCCTCGCTGTACAGCTCAAGAAGGGATGCACATATGCGGTGTTTTTCGGTCAGTCGATGGGCGGATCGTGCGGGTGGATGCCCATGCTGGGGAGGGACATTATGGACGCCTAACATCGGCATGCACTTAAGCAGATTTTGCCGGCTGAAAAAGGATAAGACTGGTGCGCCCGCTGGGTACTAAGAAGATCGTGCAACACACGAAGCAATATGGCAGCGGCCATTTTAAACCCACTTGTCACTGGGGTCAGCCATTTTGGAAACAGGCCACACCCATGATACACGGTTCACCCTAATTTAAAACAACCTCTGGCTGAAAGTAGGGGAGTTGCCCGGTACTTATTGCAGCAGACCTTGAGGCTGACTGTGGATTAGAAGGGTCCTGCATTATGCTGTATAGAGGACATGCCTTAATTGCCAACTATTTTAGTCTCTCCGTTGCAGCAATGCCGTCACAGCGTTCCAAGAAGACGACGGTCTCCGCCACAGCGGCCAAGCAGTCGGTGAAAGCCCCGGCATCACAGAAACAGAATAATGCAGCCCCAGTGCACAGAAGCAACCAGGGAGCTGTGACCCGATCAGTGACCGTACGGGGCCAGCCAGCGTCGGACCTTGACACTCTGATGGCAGAGCTGAGGAAGCAGATAGAGCAGCATGGTGTTTCCTCTGTTACGCACCAGCTGCAATCAATGGGCAGCATGGTTTTTCATCTGTTACGCACCAGCTGCAATCAATGGGGTTGGGGACACCAGTGGATGATGTGGCAGGAGCGCAGACGCGGACCCACGCTGTCCCAGCCACACCGCCAGTACCAGCATGTGGTAAGTCTACAGATGACACCTCACTCCCACCAACATAGGTCTGTGAAACTTCATTAGTAGAGGTCATTAGAACTGCTGTACAGGTGTATGAGGCCAGACGAGTAGACCCCATTGCTCCAGGACAGTCTACAGGGGAGGCAGCTGCTAGTGCACCAACCTCCACGTTGAGGGAACCCTGCCCGGGTACCACTCAGGTAGAGCAGGAGGGGGTATTTCACCCCAGGAGTGACGCACTATGCGGCGTTTTCACCTTGTCCACATGCGTCTCTAAGGTAATGAAGGAGAAAATTTGGAAGAAGAAATTCATTGACATGTTTTCCCTCCTTATACGGGAGCTGGATGAGGATGGTAGCACTGTCACCGACAGATTAAATTCTCCATTGGAGCGGGATAGGAAACCCAAGATATTCAGGTCACCTCCATCTGCTCGCCATAACAGAAACCTGGCTCTGCCCTGATGACTCTGCTTCAGTCGCAGCCCTGTGCCATGGCGGTTATCTATTTTCACATACTCCTCGCCCTGCTGGCCGTGGGGGCGGTGTTGGACTACTTCTCTCTCCCTCCTCCAGATTTCAACCCCTTCTTCCACCTCAATCTCACTGTTTTTCCTCCTTTGAAGTCCACTCTATCCGCCTTTTCTCTCCTCTGCCTCTTCGAATAGCGGTCATTTATCGTCCCCCTAATAAGTCCCTTTCATCCTTTTTCAGTGACTTTGACGCCTGGCTTGCCTTCTTCCATGATCCTTCCTCCCCCTCTCTCATCCTTGGTGACTTCAATATTCCTGCTAATGATCCTTCCAACTCTTATATTTCCAAGTTACTCGCTTTAACGTCGTCCTTTAATCTCCAACTATGCTCCACCTCCCCCACTCATCAAAATGGTCACTGTCTTGATCTCATCTTCTCCTCCAACTGTTCACCTTCTAGTTTCCTTGCCTCTGATCATCCCTCCTCTGATCACCATCTTATAACTTTCACACTTAAATCTCCTCCCTCCCAGTCCCATCCTATCCTATCTAATTTATCTAGGAATCTTCACGATATTGACCCTTCATCTCTATCCTCCCATGTTTCAAACCTCCTCTCTACTGTGGCACCATCCACGTCTGTCAACGAGGCTGTTTCTTCTTACAACAATACTCTATCCTCTGCCTTAGACACTCTTGCACCTTTGATGACCCGCCCTGTAAGGCGTACAAAACCCCAACCTTGGCTGACTTCTAATATCCGCTACCTACGTTCCTGTACCCGCTCCGCCGAACGCCTCTGGCGGAAATCTCGGGCCCTTGCTGATTTCTTACACTTTAAGTTCATGCTGACCTCCTTCCAATCTGCTCTTTTACGTGCCAAACAGGATTATTATATCCAACTGACCAACTCTCTTGGCTCTAATCCTCGACTTCTCTTCACCACATTGAACTCTCTCCTCAAGGTGCCCCCTCCCCCAACTTCCCCTTCATTATCTCCTCAGACCCTTGCTGAATTCTTCACAACAAGGTTCAAAAGATAAACCTTGCTTTCTCTACCTCACCAGCTCTCCCTCCACTAGTCCGTTCCCCTCTCTCTCCTTCCCCTCATTCCCTTTCCTCCTTTCCTGAAGTTACTATTGAGGAAACTACACTTCTCCTTTCTTCCTCAAAATGTACCACCTGTTCCTCTGATCCCATTCCCACCCACCTTCTTAATGCCATCTCTCCTACTCTTATTCCTTTTATCTGTCACATTCTCAACCTCTCACTTTCCACTGCGACTGTCCCTGCTGCCTTTAAACATGCTGTGGTCACACCTCTCCTTAAGAAGCCTTCACTTGACCCTACTTGTCCCTCTAATTACCGACCCATCTCCCTCCTTCCTTTTCTCTCCAAATTACTTGAGCGTGCTGTTCACCGCCGCTGCCTTGATTTTCTCTCCTCACATGCTATTCTTGACCCATTACAATCTGGTTTTCGCCCTCTCCACTCAACCGAAACTGCGCTTACTAAAGTCTCCAATGACCTATTACTGGCTAAATCCAGAGGTCAATATTCCATCCTCATTCTTCTTGATCTTTCCGCTGCTTTTGACACTGTCGATCACAGCATACTTCTCGATACCCTGTCCTCACTTGGATTCCAGGGCTCTGTCCTTTCCTGGTTCTCTTCCTACCTCTCCCTCCGCACCTTTAGTGTTCACTCTGGTGGATCCTCTTCTACTTCTATCCCTCTGCCTGTCGGCGTACCTCAGGGTTCTGTTCTTGGTCCCCTCCTCTTTTCTATCTACACTTCTTCCCTTGGTTCATTAATCTCATCCCATGGCTTTTCCTACCATCTCTATGCTGATGACTCCCAAATCTACCTTTCTACCCCTGATATCTCACCTTGCATCCAAACCAAAGTTTCAGCGTGCTTGTCTGACATTGCTGCCTGGATGTCTCAACGCCACCCGAAATTAAATATGACCAAAACCGAGCTTCTCATTTTCCCCCCCAAACCCACCTCCCCGCTCCCCCCGTTTTCTATTTCTGTTGATGTCTCTCTCATTCTCCCTGTCTCCTCAGCTCGAAACCTTGGGTCATCTTTGACTCTTCTCTCTCCTTCTCTGCTCATATCCAGCAGACCGCCAAAACCTGTCGTTTCTTTCTTTACAACATCCGTAAAATCCACCCCTTTCTTTCCGAGCACTCTACCAAAACCCTCATCCACACCCTTGTCACCTCTCGTTTAGACTACTGCAATCTGCTTCTTGCTGGCCTCCCACTTAGTCACCTCTCCCCTCTCCAGTCGGTTCAAAACTCTGCTGCCCGTCTCATCTTCCGCCAGGGTCGCTTTACTCATACTACCCCTCTCCTCAAGACCCTTCACTGGCTCCCTATCCGTTTTCGCATCCTGTTCAAACTTCTTCTACTAACCTATAAATGTATTCACTCTGCTGCTCCCCAGTATCTCTCCACACTCGTCCTTCCCTACACCCCTTCCCGTGCACTCCGCTCCATGGATAAATCCTTCTTATCTGTTCCCTTCTCCACTACTGCCAACTCCAGACTTCGCGCCTTCTGTCTCGCTGCACCCTACGCCTGGAATAAACTTCCTGAGCCCCTACGTCTTGCCCCATCCTTGGCCACCTTTAAATCTAGACTGAAAGCCCACCTCTTTAACATTGCTTTTGACTCGTAACCACTTGTAACCACTCGCCTCCACCTACCCTCCTCTCTTCCTTCCCGTTCACATTAATTGATTTGATTTGCCTACTTTATTTATTTTTTGTCTATTAGATTGTAAGCTCTTTGAGCAGGGACTGTCTTTCTTCTATGTTTGTGCAGCGCTGCGTATGCCTTGTAGCACTATAGAAATGCTAAATAGTAGTAGTAGTAGTAGTAGTAGGTCCCTCACGAACTGGATATCGGCATTTCACATATTTATGATAGTGGTAATGGAGAAAGAGCAAGACATGGTACGGTATATGGACTCTATTATTACAGCACATAAGAGATACAGGGGATGGGCATGGCTCAACTATGACATTGAATTCCGGAGAAGCATGGCAGATAACCCCGCAATCTCATGGAAGCATAGGGTCATAGACTTATGGTTAGATGAGATGTCTGCATATAGACCTTTTCTACAAGACAAAGGCTTTAACAAGCCAGATGGCATGGTCCACCGGCACTGGCAGCCCTTTCAAGCAGCACAGTCAGGGCAGAAGCAGTACATCTCACAGGCAGGAAAGAGCCTGTGCAGGCAATATAACAGTGGACATTGCACTTGGCACCCATGTAAGTTCCGACACGCATGCTCAGCGTGTGGGAGTAGACATACAGCCATGCAATGCAGGCTCCCCAAAGACAGGAGGCAGCAAACAGCTCCTGCAGGGCCACAGTCCTGAAGGGAATAGCTCCCACCCCCATCAGGTTTGAGGCCATGTGACTATGGTTAGCTTGGTACCCGGACAGAAAAAGTGCTGGGGCCATAGCTGCAGGTTTCCAATCAGGTTACGCAATTCCATACAAAGGCCCGCTGCCCCTGTCACTTCACTGCCCCAGGAATGCAACCTCTGTTCACACACATCACCAAGTAGCTAAAGACAAGATAACCAAGGAGCTGCACAGAATAGCGGGGCCATTCTCGAAACCTCCATTCTCAGCAATGATAGTGTCCCCAATAGGTGTCATACCGAAGAAGGAGCCGGGGAAGTATAGGCTCATTCATAACTTGTCATACCCTATAGGAAAGTCAGTAAATGACTACATCGACCCTACTTGCTGTTCAGTGTCGTATGCTTCTGTCGACCACGCCATTCAAGTAATTAGACGTCATGGCAGCTGGGCACATTTGGCAAAGGCAGATGTCGAGTCAGCGTTCCGCCTGCTGCCAGTGCACCCACAGTCATTTCATCTGCTGAGTTTTAGGTTTGAGGATCAGTTCTATTTTGACAAGTGTGTACCCATAGGCTGCTCAATCTCGTGCGCATACTTTGAGCAGTTTAGCTCCTTTGTGCATTGGGTAGTTGAACAAATAGCCCCTTCAGGAGTAATAGCGCATTATTTGGATGATTTCCTGTTCGTAGGACGAGACTCAAAGGAGTGTGAGGCTATACTACAGGTTTTTATCCAAGTCGCAGATGCATTTGGCATACCATTAGCGGTCGGTAAAATGGTGGGACAAGATTAGATAATTACATTTTTGGGTATTGCACTGGATGTGGCAAACCAATGTTCTAGACTGCCAAGGGACAAAATTGAGAAGCTTACCATAACAGTCAACGCGATGATGCAGGCTAAAAAAGCTACACTGAAACAAGTTCAGGAATTGTTAGGGCTGCTGTGCTTTGCAACTAGGGTGATTCCCATGGGGTGCATATTTGCCAGGAAGCTATCGTTAGCAACTGCTGGGGTGACAAAGGCACATTATCATATCAGAATTACAAAGGCCATAAAACTAGATTTAGGGGTATGGCACAAGTTTTTGTCACAATTCAACGGAATATCATTCTGGCACGGTTCACCCACTCCTTCAGACGCGCTACAGCTATTTACAGATGCAGCTGGGGGAGAAGGTTTCGGTATTTATTTTCAAGGGGCCTGGTGTGCGGCTCGATGGCCACTAGCGTGGTGTACAGCGGGGGTCACACGGGATATCACATTTTTAGAGCTATTCCCTATAATGGTGGCTTTCCATATCTGGGGCCCCAGCCTTGCAAACAAAACCATTGTATTCCACTCAGACAACATGGCAGTAGTAGAATCTCTTAACCGGTTATCCGCCCATACACCCCCACGATTAACTTGCTCAGGGAGATAGTCCTGCAGTGTCTCCTACACAATATAACGATTAAGGCTCAGCATATTCCAGGGAAGGAAAATATTATAGCGGACGCTGTCTCTCATTTCAAGTTCACAGACTTCAGATCCTGGGCCCCCATGGTGGAGGAGGTGCAGACCACAGTGCCGGACACTGTATGGAGATTTGGCCCGCAGACGTTTGGGAGCTGATGCTGCAATCGCTGTCAGACGCCACTCAGAGAAGATACACAGCTGCACTACGTTCTTACATGCAGCACATGGAGGTGCAGGGCAGTAGCAATATATTCACAGCCCCTACAGTGGTTCACTTCATTTTACTGGCTCGGAGAGAGGGATGTAGCAGAACACAAGTAGCAAGCACTTTAGCTAGCATTAGCTTTTTCGCCAGAGCAGTGGGAGTGGAGAATCCCGTTGCATCATTCGTGGTTAAAAGAATTATGAAGGGATGGAGCAGGGCGTCGGTGCCCCAGGCAGATAGGAGACAACCCATTATGCAGGAGGAGCTGAACAGCCTATTTGTTGCACTAGGGCAGGTCTGTGTCAGTGAATTCGAGGTCCGCCTATTCAAATGCGCGTTGTGATAAAGTCACATTAGTTGGGTTAAGGCAGTTTCAGTCTGAACTACAAGTCCCAGAAGGCATTGCAGGCAAGGAGCCAGGGGGTGAGACTTCTAGCTGCAATAGGGGAAGACAAGGGAATAAGCTGACAGGATGTGTAGATTGGCTGCCCCTAGGGGGAAAGAGAGCTAGGAAACCCTGTGTGCAGGAGCTCCTCATTAGGCTAATGCTCAACTCAGCTGGTATGGGGGAAAGAGAGCTAGGAAACCCTGTGTGCAGGAGCTCCTCATTAGACTCATGCTCAACTCAGCTGGTATGGGTGTGTAGAGAAGCTAATGAGTGGAGAATGATTGGTTGTGAAGGCAGAAGCCAGGGATTGATTAGGCAGGTGGGAAGGAGTCTCGGGAGTTCAGTTCAGGGAGAGCAGCAAGGAAGGCGAGAAGCAGTTGCAGGCTGAAAACCCTTGGGCAGGGAGGTCCCTAAAGTACTGGAGTCTGAGAAGTATTTGCAGGCTGAAAACCATTGGGCAGGGAGGTCCCTAAAGTACTGAAGGCTGGGAGGCAGTTGCAGGCTGAAAACCCTTGGGCAGGGAGGTCCCTAAAGTACTGAAGTCTTGGAAGTATTTGCAGGCTGAAAATCCTTGGGGTAAGAAGAAGTCCCTAAAGTATTGACCTTACTAGTGAAGCTGGTGTAGGGGGAATCCCTTGGGTGGGAGAAGTCCCTAAAATATGGAGCTCATTATGAGGGTGAAGAGAATAGAAGTATAACTGCTGCTTTGTGAGTTAACTATGATGATGAATTGAATGGACTGCTGCTGTTTGGAATTGAACTAATGTTTATGGTGCACTGGATAAAGAGCCTAGATTGAAGCCGACTGTAGCCTATATTGAATCCTGACATGTGCTAAGAGCCTTCTGCTTAAAGGGGACTACTGGCCACACACTTTCAGGTGGCTTATAGGTGCTTAGGATTGAAGGTGAATGCTGCTGTTGGAACTGTGTACTACAAACCTGCATGGAATAAAGTCCTTGGTGGATATCTGTTTCTTCATTGTACCGGGAGCCTGTGGTTAGAGGAGATTGTTCTATCCCTGGCTGAACAAGAGAGGCGCCTGGTTACAGCGTTCTCATTGGCTTTTCACGGTGCCCTACATGTCAGTGAGTTAGTGGCTCAATCCAAGTCTGCCCGCCCTGACATGGGTCTCTTATTACGGGATGTAACCATGTACGGCGACACTATTAACGTACTCATTCGCAAATCAAAAACGGATCAATTGGCAAAAGGCACCCACCTTCGGCTTAACCGAAAGAGCCATGATCAGACATGCCCCGTCCTGAACCTGCAAGCATATTTAAAACATAGACCCCAGGGTGCCGGTTGGCTCCTGATTCATGCGGATAACACCCCGTTAACACGTTACCAATTCACCAGGGTGCTGCAGCGGTGTCTGGACAAAGCGGGCATGACATCGAAGGTGTATAATACCCACTCAATTTGGATTGGTGCAGCTACAGCGGCTGCAGCGCAAGGAGTACGCGTAGAAGGAATAAAGCGCCTTGGTTGATGGGGATCTGATGTATACAAGTGGTACATTAGACCTACATCCGCAGCTGGCGTACCGGCTAGCGGCCCATAACAGTAAGTTCAATTCCATTGTTGTGTGCACCCCATGCTAACATGTCACTTCCCATATATATTTCAGGTATCCAGACTGAGCAGCTGCGGGTTTGGATATGCAGTGATTCTTATGTACACTGGGCACAGACTGAGCAGCTGCGGGTTTGGATATGCAGTGATTCTTATGTACACTGGGCACAGACTGAGCAGCTGCGGGTTTGGATATGCAGTGATTCTTATGTACACTGGGCACAAAGAAGGGCAGCCTCAAGACTGGCAGGGGAGAACCTGGGTTTTCGACCTGACAAGGTGGCGATTACTTGGTTGATTAAGAGAGGGATGACTTGGGCTCAGCTCATGCCGACAGTGCTGTGGACGTTACAGTCCAGCCCTGCACCATACGCGATAGTCGTGCATTTGGGCGGGAATGATTTGGCCTCCGTCAATAGCATTCTATTGGTAAAGAGTATGCAACACAACATCTTAAAGATGGCATGTTTATTGCCATGGGGCCGTTTGGTGTGGTCCAACATCATCCCGAGGTGAGTCTGGAGAGGGGAGAGATCTCATAGGGCAGTGGATAACACATGAAAGAAAATTAATAAGTGGATGACCAGGTTCATGTTAACAGTAAAAGGCCATACTATCATGCACGATTTGCTAACTGAATCCTGTGCGTGCCTGTACCGAGCCGATGGGGTACATTTGTTGGATATAGGACTAGACATATTTAATTCTGACCTTCAAGATTTCATAGAGGCCATAACTTTAGGGCAAGGCTGCAGCCAGGATTAATGGGGGCCCACGGCAAACGAGGGGTCGTTACCGTGGGCAGTGGCATTCGGCTACAATTTTACGCAGGGATAGCAGTGGGTACACAGCAGCTTAGCAGCTAACACTTACAAGTGTTGTGGTAACTACATGTGCAGAAACAGTTGTTTAAGAAGTTACAAGTTTATGCAAAGTTAGGCTTGCATGTTAGCAGCCTTATAAACAGGAAGCAACGTGGACACAGCTTGTCTCCTGGTTTCGACGGCCGGGAGGCCTAGAACATCAGCTTGTAAAAGATGGTAAGGGCCTCCTTCAACAGGAGACAGAAAGTGACAGCGTGTGCTATGAGAGACAGCACAGTGGAGCCACAGGGGCTTGGGACGGCCCAACCTGTGGCACAGGCTAGGCATCTAAGTGTAGAAGCTGTGTACCCAGGAGGAAATGTTAGCATATGGGCTATTGTAATATGTTATGTATTGTTGTTGAAATTGCAATGTTTGATGTTCCTGGCTGTGGCCAAAATAAATCCAACTTTAACAAAGATATGGCCTCGCAGCGTGGTTGATAGAATATAAGAGGGTGTCTGAGTGTGTGCCGAATGCCTGAGTTGGTGATCTACAAAACAGTCCACTCTGCAGACTTCACTTACCTAGGAACCAAATGGTGGAACTCCTTACCATCCAAAATAAGAAATATACAGGAATATACTAGATTCCGCAAAATCCTCAAATCATTCCTATTCAAACAAACCCTCACAAAGAATGACCATTTGTAATCTGGATTGGCCACTGTTAGAAAGAGGATGCTGGGCTTGATGGACCTTCGGTCTGTTCCAGTATGGCAACACTTATGTTCTTATGCATGAGATTCAAAGGATAGCTTAGAATCTAATAATATACCTAACACTTTTACAGATGATGACAAGGGTTAAAGAGTCTGATTAATCCTAAAACTAAAAATTATTCTCATTTTGCTTCTAGGTCAAGGCTCAGACATTTTAAATCAAAGCCTCCTTCTACAAAAAAGATTCCAGGCTATAATTGTCAATGTTCCTTCCATTCAGTCACCACATTTTATTTTGGTTGGATGCCACTTGCAATTGCTGGGACATAAGGCAATGGCTACTCATCTAGTCCCTTCATAGTTCACAAATGAAGCATCTATATTACTATTTAAAATTCCAATGGAATCACTCTTCCTCATCTTTCTTTCTATATCTTACCCACCCTCTTGGTTTAATATTAAAAAAAACAAACAAACTCTTGCATACTCTTTGCACCATGATGCCATCACTTTCAGTAATTCTGATTACAGATTCCTCAGACCAAAGGTGAGGAGTTTGTTCAGATCCATCATTCACAAACCATTTACTCAACCTATGAAACTACTTGTTTTCTCTTTAGGTGCAAGTCTCAGCACTCCATATGCTTTTGGTTGCTCCTCCAAGAGCCAGGTCCTGCACAGTAATAGCAACTCTTACTTTCTGATACTGTAGGCTACTCTGATTGCTATATCAGTTTGAAGTTGGGGAGCAGCCCTAAGTTTGGGATCACCCACTTGTGTGCCTCACCTAGTCCCATTGTTGATGGAAAAAGCAATGTTCCTTATTTGTAACAGATTTTTTCCATAGACTGCAGGATTGATAAGGCACACATCTGTCTCCCTGAGAGCTGTGTTTTCTCTTTATAGCTTTAAAACTAACTGAGGAGATGAGGAGACTGCTGCATACAGGAAGGACCATGCATGCTCGGACCTTTGCACTAAATTCTGAGCTTTGGAAGAGCAGTTCCATCCTTACCTGTCAGAAGACATCATCCACTTTTCAGTCCTGCTTTCTAGGAAAACACCTGTTTACAGGTAAGCAACATTACTATTTTTATCCACATGAAACACTCCTGAGCTCTTGAAAATGTACCTCTAAATATACTGACCCAGTCTAGTTTTTATATGTAAATATTCTGAATAGGGCTTGAAATTGAATTAAAAAAATAATCCTGGCCTCTGAGCTGACCACTTGATTATTAAGAAATAATGTGTATATAAGAAAACCAGCATCATTTCAATCAGTTTGAAATATGTATGAAAGATACATTTTTACAAAGCTAAGAACATCTTAAATTTAATTATATAATATGTAAGTTTACTAACATTCTTTTTTTTTTGCTTTTAAGAAATTGACTGAGATACTGAAAAACCAGATTATGGATGAGACAAGAGCTGGCCTATTGGTTGAGGTAAATTGGATTTTACAGACTATATGCAAGTAATACATTGTATTGCTCTCTATAGGTTAGGCTTTAAAAAAGATCATAAGCTTATGAAAGTCAGCCAGAGCGGGTTTAGATTCACTGGGGCCTAGGCGAGAAACTAAGGAGTGGGCCTAGACAATATGAGGCACCTTGAAGCTCTGCCTCAATGACATAACTCAGCTTTTTCAAGGAGGCCTTTCTACCCTAAAACCAGCCCTCAGTTCAGTCTTGTTTTAAGTCCCATTTGCTATTCTTCCATGAGGGAATGAAATAATGAAACCCTATTTATCTGTAGCCAACTAATTTTACTGTACTGTAAAAATATTCCTTCCCTAGTGTTAGCCTTTTCCTTTAGGGTTTAGCTGCATGAATTGTACTCGGCAGTCTTTAATAATAGCATTTTAGTAGCTCACACAGGCACTGTAAATAGTTCACATTTTAGGATTTGACTCAAAAGGAAATAAAAACTGCTATTTATTTTTTTTCACCTGCCCATACTGAAACCTGATGTAGTAAAAACACACACACACACACACACACACACACACACACACACACACACACACACACAGACACAGACACAGACACAGACAGACACAGACACACACACACACACTGTGGTTCCTTTCACATTCATCCTTCCATGTCTTTCTATGTTATCCCCCTAGTCCTTTTCAGGTATCTACCCCTCTCCTAACAAAAAAGGGGAGTCCTCACAGGGTTCACAGAGAGTCAAATAACCACAAAACAGGTGAAAATGAGGAAAGTTCCAATAAATCAAGGCAAACAAGGAGTAAGAGAATCCAAAAAGGTATTCAAAGTCAGCTGACCCCAAAAAGAACCTACACGGGCTGTGTTTCAACTAAGAAGCCTTTCTCAGTGGTCTGAATACATGAAATTACAGTTAAAACACAGCATAATAAATATAACAGAAGCTAAAATTAAACATCAGAAACATAAAGTATGGAGAAATGAAATATGCTAATACGACTGATATGAACATAATCCTGAAGATGAAAGTTAAAAATGAGTGAACAAGACTATATCAAATGTGTGGTTCCACTAAGTCAGAAGAAGATTAATAATACACACATAGTGAATGGTGACATGACATAATATAATGTGATGCAACAAATATGAAGAATGCATAAAATAGTTCAAATATGTAGTCCCAGTGAATTATTGGTGAATGCACAATATTAGTGAAATATGTGAGACGTGGAGGAACATAATTGAACAGAGACGACCATCTCTAAGGGCACTTCATCTCTAAGGTCGGCGCCGCGAAGGGGCGGGGCAACCCGTATTATCAAAACAAGATGGACGTCCATCTTTCGTTTCGATAATACGGTCGGGGACACCCAAATCTCAACATTTAGGTCATCCTTAGAGATGGTCACCCCCGGTTTTCAGCGATAATGGAAACCGAGAACACCCATCTCAAAAACGACCAAATCCAAGGCATTTGGTTGTGGGAGGAGCCAGCATTCGTAGTGCACTGGTCCCCCTTACATGCCAGGACACCAACTGGGCACCCTAGGGGGCACTGCAGTGGACTTCACAAATTGCTCCCAGGTACATAGCTCCCTTACCTCTGCACAGTGCGTCCATTCACAGATGAGCCCCCACTCTGCTGTAACAAGCCCCTCTCCTTTTATTAGGCTTAGAGCTCATCTTCAGAGCTAAGGAAAGTTACAGAATGCTTCTCTGTTTAGGTAAACAAGCCATACTGTGGGAACGTGGTCACATGCTCTCCAACTCCAGGTGGCAGGCTGGACCTGGAAAGCAAGCGCCATCCTGACCTTCACATACCAAATTAATTAGAGCTGTCATATCTTCTGTATTCCAATTTATTTTCACACAATCAAAGTTAAACAATCATTTTTAAACAGAATTACTTCTAATCAACAATACAAGCACCGAGTGCATGGGTCGGTCAAGACAGAGTTGAAAAACAATCTTTAAAATTCACTTTTATTACACCAGTGGGGGAGTAAGGGGAGGTCATCCCCGATTCAATCCTGTGGTCATCTGGTCATTTCGGGCACCTTTTTGTGCCTTGGTTGTAAGAAAAACACCAGGTAAAGTCGTCCAAGTGTTCATCAGGGACGTCCTTGTTTCTTTTGATTATGGGTCGAGGATGTCCAATTGTTAGGCATGCCTAAGTCTTGCCTTCGCTACGCCTCTGATACACCCCCTTGAACTTTGGCCGTCCCTGCTATAGAAAGCAGTAGGGGATGTCCAAAATCGGCTTTCGATTATACCGGTTTGGATGACCCTGTGAGAAGGACGCCCATCTTCCAATTTATGTCGAAAGATGGGCGTCCTTCTCTTTTGAAAATGAGCCCATTTATATTACAAATCTAGCATACATTTAATATATGATTTTTAAACTTTTGTTGGAAATCACGTGCACTTTGTGGTTTTTATTTTATCATGCATCTCTCTAGCATTTCTATAGTTCTTTTAATTTATTCTCCAACATCAGTCCAACAAAACCATTACAATCTATTTGGTTCATGCAAATATGATGAGCATACTTTACATATAGGGTCCTGTTTACTAAGCTGCATTATAGGCACATTAGCATCTTTAACACACATTAACCATGTACACATATACAATATCCCTGTAGGCGCCTACACAGCGCATGCTAATTATAGGTGCGTTAAAAACGCTAACGCGCCTTAGTAAACAGGGCCCATTGTTCTTTCACTCATTTTGTATTTACTTATTCATAAGGTGCTATACATGTTCAGCCATAATTATTTCCTGTTTTTATTCCAGCACATATAACTCCAGAGTTCCTATGTTGTTTTCTGTTACCAACTCGGTTCAACAGAACTATTAGGGTACGTGTCCAATTTTTGTTCACTGTTATATATTCTATATACACCATATATTAGATTATGTCTTTTGTCATATTTCACTAATATTGTGCATCACCAATAATGGAGTATCCTTTTTACTTCACTGGGACCACCTATTTGAACTATCCATTTTGTGTACTCTTTATATTTGTTGCATCACATTATATTATGTCATGTCACCATTCACTATGGCCCCCTTTTACTAAGGCGCACTCACGTTTTTAGTGCTGCTAAAATTGTGGGTGCGCTAAACAGAGATGACAGTGCATTCCTATGGGCATCTCTAACGTTTAGCATGCCTACAATTTTAGCGTGCGCTAAAAACATGAGCACGCCTTAGTAAAAGGGGGTCTATGTGTGTATTATTAATCTTCTCCTGACTTACTGGAACCACACATTTGATATAGTCTTGTTCACTCATTTTTAACTTTCATCTTCAGCATTACATTCATATCAGTCGTATTAGCATATTTTATTCTTCCATATTTTTGTTTCTGATGTTTAATTTTAGCTTCTGTTATTGTAATTTGGTGTTTTTAGACCCCTGAGAAAGCTTCTTAGCTAAAACATGGCCCATGTAGGGTCTTTTTTGGGTCAGTTGACTTTGAATAAAATTTTGGATTCTCTTACTCCTTGTTTGCCTTATCTACCACTTCCTACCATCTTCATCAACTTGTTCTGTCCATTCTTATCCCTCTCTATCTCTCATGGTTAAGCTTATTAGAGGAAGATCTCCTGGTACTGCTTCAGTTTTGTGTAATTGGGTGGCCTCTGCACAACATCCAACCACTGTATCTCTCACCATCTCAGATTAACACCTAGTACCAGTCCCTCATCCCTCTCCCCTACTACTGTGAGAGTTCATGTAGTGGGCAGCAATCTGAGGCTGCTCTGAATCACTTCATGTTTCTTGACTTTTGTCCTTCTGGTTCAGATGTCAGTATTGCCTTATTTAAACTACTGTAATCTCCTTTTTTGAGTATTAGTTTCACACACTTTAAAAAGTTAAAACTTACTCAAAACACTTCTGTTAGATTAATTTTTTAAACATACTTGATACAGTAGTGTTTCATTACATATTGCTAAGTTACACTGGCTTCCTATTAGTGAAAGAATTAATTTCAAAGCTGTTTGCTCTTCTAGATATTGTATGGGTTTACCTCTGAATTACTGATTAAGACTGTTTCCATTTCTCTGTTTGGATTTTCATCACATTTGCGGGACTGTTTGATGTTATGTCCACCTTATTTTAAGAATGCTTGATTTTCTAAAATTGTTAACTCTATATATGCATCTAAGGTAGTGTCTTTGTGGCATTCCTTTCTGACTTAGATTAGATTAGAAAGAAATTATTTGTTATTTAGGAAGAAGGTCAAGAAACTTTGTTTCCCAGTAATATTACTGATTAGATAGATTGATATATTTCTCTTATATTTTTATGATTGAATTGTTTGATTTATTGTGTTCCTGTTAATTGTTTATTGTACACTGTACTGAACTCTGAAAAGAGGATATAGCGGTTAATAAGAATCATTTTTGATTTGATTTGATCCCTGTGGGCTATGCTCAATCCAAATCCTCCAGTGTGAACCCACATGCTGCCCACCTCCAAGAAAACAAACAAACAAACAAATCAATGAACGCCCCAGGAAGGGGGCATTTGTGTTAAGTAGAATGCAAACTCAAGGACAAGAGGTCTTCAGGAACAGAGCTTTCAAACATGGGATAATTTGAGTAGGCTCTGCCTGCATTATTTACTCATAAAGGAGCTGTAGGTACTAGCTGTCCCAGCCACTGGCCGTATAGAAGGGTGCAGGTACTACGTTCAAAAGCATAAGGCACATCTGGAGTGGAGGCATTTATCTCCAGCCATGAATATGGCAGTTTCTTTCAGGCTGGACTGTTTAACAACACTCTGTTGTACTGGCTAGATTGTCTTACGCTTTTTCTCAGATCTGGTCTGTCTGACAGCAGTTTGACTGTCTCTGTCATTAAGGCTGGGTTTCAGTTTTGTCTCTTTCTCTGTCTCTCAGACTGGGGCATCCGATAGCAGTCTCTCTCCAGTGGAATAGATATTGGGTCCTTTAGCATTCCCATTCTGTACATATGATGTGACCTTAAGGCCCTTTCATAGGACACTGAGAGATAAATTAGACATCCAGGTCAAGATGTGCACAATTCCTAGTGTATTTTACAAAAGGCTCTGCTGAATGCAGAGTCTTTTGTAAAATACCTAGAAGAATGTTTAGGAGTGCATGCTCATTTCCTGATATGTCCAGCAGGGGCAATGATTTAAAATATAAAAGCGAAAAAAAGGGCATCCTGTGCTCTGACAGTTCCATTGCTGCAGCCAGGAACATCACGAGTTCCTAGTGGTAGCAACATAGTAACATAGTAAATGACGGCAGATAAAGAGCTGAACAGTCCATCCAGTCTGCCCAACAAGATAAACTAATTTTACATGGTATGTGATACTTTATATGTATACCCGTTTGATTTGTTCTTGCTATTTTCAGGGCACAGACCGTAGATGTCTGCCCACCACTGTTGGCCACAAGTGAGCTATCTGTTAAAGGGCTGGTGAGAGGGGGGCGGGGTGGAATCAAGTTCTCATCCCACCCCTCTTGGCACAATTGAATCTGCCACCAGCTCCTGGACACACCTCTATACATATTCAAAACCCATTTCCATCTCTGATGATCTTCCCAAACCTTTCAGGGGTTTTCCTGGTGGTGTTGCAGGGATCAGGAGCTATTCCCAATTGATCCTGCTCCATTGAGTGCCCGGATTCAAAATGGAACCTCTGACCCCTGGTGGTAGTCTCGTGGTACTATTGCTGCTAAATAATGGCACATGCTCTTTATTTGGCATCTTGACCCCTAGCGGTAGCACTGTGACACAACTGCTAGGGGTCAGGGGTGCCATTTTAACTCTAGGTGCTTGACAGAGCAGGAGCGACTGGGGATTGCACCTGCTCCCCGCTAGGCCACCAGGAAAATCACTGTTAGGGGGTCTTTTACTACAGATTAGCTTGAGTTATCTGCAGCAGGGCCATGGGAATAAAATGGGCCCTGCTGCAGATAACTCGATCTAATCTTTAATAAAAGACTCCCTTAAAGTCTGGAGGAATGGGGCTTTGATTGTGTCCAGAGAGTGGGAGGTTGTGATTGTGTTGGTGTGAGTCAGGGAGAGTGGTTTCTGTCAGCGTTTGCATCTGCCCCTTCAAACTGCTTTGAGGCAAGTGCAAAAGCCAGTGCCACATTCCCTTCTGATCGTTGCATCATGGGGAAATACATAAGCAAATAGCAGCTTTATAAAGTCACTATTTGCACTTATGTGATCTACATGTGCATAAATGTGCCATTTATATGTGTAGAAGGCAATAAGCAGTATGGAAATAAATGCTGCTTTTTGAGGATGTACCAAGGGAAGCTGGTGTACCAGCTTTGGAAATATATCTTCTGCCCTTGCTAGCCCATGAGTGCCTCTGCTACCCAGGGCCGTTGAGAGGGGGGCAAGGGTGGGGGGAAATTCCCTGGGCCCTGTGCCGGGGTCTCTCACCCTCTCCTGCTCCCAGGCCGCCGGCGCTGCAGTCCCCAGTCTCCACCTACCTTCCCTCAGCTCCCTTCTGTCTGCCATTCGACCCCCCCCCCCCTTCATTAAAAAAAAAATCTCGAAATCGACAGCGCAGTGCCTTCTGTGTGAAAGTGGCAGATCGCCTAGGGCAGGCCTTCCCTCACTGTGTCCCTCCCTCTGATGTAACTTCCTATTTCCGCGAGGATGGGACAAAGTGAGGGAAGGCCCTCCCGAGGTGATCTGCCACTTTCGAGATTTTTTTTTTTTAATGAAGGGGGTCAAATGGCAGACAGAGGGGAGCTGAGGGAAGGTAGTTGGAGACTGGAGACTGTGGTGCCGGCGACCTGGGAGCAGGAGAGGGAGGCAACAGCAGTAGCGATTGGGTGGAGGCGGAGGCAGGGTGGGTCAGTGGCAATCCTTGGGGGGGCTGGGGGGTGGCCTTGCCCCGTGCCCGGCTCAGTCTCTCGGCGGCCCTGCTGCCACCTCTCCTTGTTCTGTAAATGGTGGTAGTCTTGCAGAGGCAACATGTGAGCAGGACAGAGCTAGGCCCTAAAACAAGACTGGCAGTCGAGATTCCTGAGTATGAACAGCAGGGGCCACCACCAGTGCTATAGGATTTTAGAAGAAGCAGCCTATAATCTCTCATCACAGATCCAGTGCCTCCAGTCCTTTAACCCTTTTTGTTTTCATCTTATGTAATATTTGCATATTTTTCTAAAATACTTCATTAGTTTCATCTTGTGTCTTGAGAGGCCCCCATTCTACCTATCACTGTGCTTAGTAACTCATTTATTGCACTGTAAGAGGGTAGCCCTCAATCATCATCATTCAGGATTTTTTTTCTGCTACAATGCGCTTCTCTGTCCAAGCTTCCCACAGAAAGGGGAAATTGGATGGGGAGGAAGAGCTGCTTGCTTGAAGGACAAGGCATTTGTCAATAAACATAGAAACAGAATACATTTGGAAATGCCCAGTTCCTTTAGGATATCCCCAATGAAATGTTTGAAGTGGGCTGGAGGAGATGAATGTCCCTGACACACAGTGGCGTACCAAGGGGGGGGGGGCGGTCCGCCCCGGGTGCACGCCGCTGGGGGGTGCCGTGGCGCGCGCCTGTGGGCTCCGAGTTCGCTACGCTAACTTCACGGGTTCGCTGCAGCTCCCTCCCTCTGCCCAGGAACAGGTTACTTCCTGTTCCGGGGCAGAGGGAGCTGCAGCGAACCCGCGAAGTTAGCGTAGCGAACTTGGAGCCCACAGGCGCGCGCCGCGGCTCCCCCCCCCCAGCGGCGTGCACCCGCGGGGGGTGTTATTTCACCGGGGGGAGATGTTATTTCGCGGGGGGGTGGGGGGGGGCGCATTGGCGATCCGCCCCGGGTGTCATCGAGGGTAGGAATGCCGCTGACGACACATACTGGTCAGTAATGTCTCATCCCTATATGCAGGGCTGGATAAAGGCTAACTGATAACTTAAGCACAGCCCAAAAATGATGCTAAGAAATATCATTATTGTACAAAACAAAACATCATATATATTTATAATGATTAGAAAAACACTGAAATTCATGTTGGAAGATGGGTGTGGCAGACTGCAGTGAATGAATTAAGGGCATGATAGCTAGGGGAAAAAAACCTCTGTATTGTCCTCCCTTCCCTTGGGGCCCCTTTTACCAAGCTGTGGCAAAAGGGGGCCGGCGCTGGCGTTAGTGTGTGTTTTACACGCAGGCTGAGGCCCCTTTTTACCGCAGCTGGAAAAAAGGAAGTTCTCACTTTCCTGCAGGAAATGGCTGTGCGGCAAGTAAAGCACTTGCTGCACGGCCAATTTGGGGGGGAGCCCTTACCGCTACCCATTGAGGTGGCTGTAAGGGCTCCAACACTAACCCGGCAGTAACCAGGCAGCGCAATGCACTGCCTGATTACTGCTGGGTACAGTCTGGCACTTCAAAAATAAATACATTTTTGTAGCGCCGGAAATGACGGCATGGTAGGGGTGGGAAGTACTGCTGGGCTGCTGCGGTAGTGTGGTAGTACTTCTGTTATAGCGAGCGTTGGGTTTACTGCCGCTTAGTAAAGGGAGCCCTTGGTGTCCTAAGCATGTGCTTAATTTGATTAATGGTTAATCCAGGACTGCCCATATGGGATGATTTTTGGTGGCTCTCTTTCAGCTCATTTGGATCCAAAGTGGCCCCAGCTTAAAAATTAGTGAAAATCACTGGTATATGCTATTATTATTATTCACCATTGATTTCTAGAAGCTAAACAAATATGATTTATTTTACTTGTTTTATGTTGTATTTTAAAATAGGCTAGAATTACCACACTGCTTACTGAGCTAGCAGGAATGAAACAAGAATGTAAGAGAGTAAAGGAAGAAATGTTACAGAAAGTAGAAGCCATTGAAGGACCTGTTGCTGACCTAGAAGTTAATGTCCAAAAATTAAAAACTAAACTCAGTGAAAGGAAGAAGGTAATTCTTTTTTAGTTAAATTATAAGGGAGTTACAAATCATAAATATCTTTATTGTTTATACTGAATTCTTCTTCATTCCTTAGTAGGGTGTGCATTCATTTAAATATTTCTCTTGTCGTTTTAAAAATGCAGTGATAAAAAAAATCCTGAATGCACTGCTGATGTGTTTCATGCTGCCAATAGTCTCTATGCTTTTAGACTGGAGTGGTCTCATTAGCAGATGCTTGCTACATTATGCAAGTGACACTTAGGGCCAGATGCACTAAACTTAACGAGCAAGTAGTAAACTGTGGCATGCACTAAATGCTTCTCCGAGCCATTTTCCGATCACGGTAGCAGCTAACGAAAATGGAATGCAGATGAGCAAATTAGTATCCCAATGTGTACAAATTGTTTTGTAATGAGATGCACTACCGTTTTCCGATTGCCTAACCGTGGAAAATCTAACGGGAGGTCTGTACCTCTCGTTGGGGCTGTTATCAGCTAAACGCACTGGGATTGGCTGAGAGAGACCTGGAGGGAGGGACGTCCAAAAAGTTTTGATTTGGACGTCGCACGTCCCGATCCGGGGGGGGGGGGGGGGGCTAAGATGAAAACAACCTTGGGGAGGACTGTTGACAGAACTGTGGTTGTGGTCAGTTCAGGCAGGTAAGAAAAACAGGGACGTCCTTTTCTTTTTTTCTTCAGAGAAGTCCTTCCTAATTGCAGGTAAGAAAAACACGTCCAAGAAGGACGCCCATCACAAAAGCTGCAGGAAGACATCCAGCTCTTGTTAGATGTCCCTGATGAAACACTTGTTTTTTTTTTTTCTTCAGAGAAGTCCTTCCTAATTGCCTGATGTAAGCCTGCCTTCAACATGCAAAGCAGTAAACAATGGAAATGTTAAGAGCAGTAGTACTTAAATGAACTGGGGCTCTTTTCAGCACTGTTTCTCTTCTGAGGTTTCAGGCTACTGACACGTTTCCTGCTCGTCAGGGACGTCCTTTTTTTTTTTGTTTTGAGTGAAGGACGTCCATAAAGGACGTCCTTGGCATGCGCAGAGCCACCAGCATAATGCTTGGCTGCTCTGCGCATGCTCGACCAGCCGACTGGCCGACTAACTTCCGAGGGAATAGAGAATGCAAGTAAGCTACAACGAGCAGCTCATTTGCATTCCCTTTCCTTGATGCATGGCCGTTCCTTACCGATTCGCTATGGAATCGGTAAGGGAAGGGCTCTTCTGAGGACCTTAGTGCATCTGCCCTTCAATTAGATTGTATGACTCCTGATGCAGGGACTTTGCTGAAACAAGGCTGTGTCAAGTCTGATCCTTTGTGGCGCACAAGTTGCAGTTAAGTGTGATCATCTTGACACAGAGTTGTATCTGATGATTTCTATTTGACCTATTAAATTGATACTTGAAAAATGTATAAAGTTTTACTTGAGTAATTTGTAATATCATTGCACAGTTTTTGGCTCCCTTGTTGTTTTTGTTATTTTATCTCACTATTCTGTTCATTCAGAATTTGCTGTGAGGTCTGTAGCCTTTTCCTTTTGTGCTTGTTATTTGATTTTGATGTATGAATATTCAGTCTTCCTACATAATACAGGGGCTCATTTTCGAAAGAGAAAAACATTTAAAAAGTGGCATAAATCAGCATTTGGACATTTTGTTTGCCAAAATGTTCAAAGTGCTATTCTTGAAACCCATTCTTTAAACGTTTTGGTATGCAGTTCATCGGCAGTGCGTTCAAATCACAAAAGGGCATGTTGGGGGCAGGATTTGGGCATTCCTAAGACTTGGATGTTTTTCTGCCATAATGGAACAAACAAAAATGTCCTGGGCTACAGCTTAAACTTTTAGGTCTAGACTTGTTTTAATCACGACTAAGTTAGAAAAAGGTGCCCTAAAATGACCAGATATCACTGCTTTTTAGAAATACAAATTTGGGTAGAGGAAAAATTGATGGAAATAATTTTTGTTCTCAGGTTATACCTTTGTTAGATATTTCTGATGCTTCTCCAGAATCCATATTATCTAATTGGAAATCCTCAATGTTAGAAATTTTAAATAAAATTACTCCAAATCATATTAACAGATCTTTTAAAAGATTGAATTATCAGCTGAGCTATTAGAATTAAAGAAGGAATGTTGTCAAATTGAACGTAGCTGGCAAATCCAAAAATGAATTAATAAGGGCCAGCTGGAAACAAGCTTTGAAATCTTATAAAACAAAATTGAACTTAGCTAGGAGAGCTTACTATTCAACCTTAGTAGGCATAGAATGTCTTAATTTGCGTAAACTATTTGGTATATTACAAAGCAATATGAAAACTTCTGCTGTATCCAATTTAACTCAGCCACCTGCAGATACATTCCCTAAGTTTACAGTTTGTGAAGGAGTATATAGGAGACTGCAGGTCCCCCTAAAAGAAACCCCTGCATGAGCTACCTTAAGGAACTAGGTTCCCTGGTACACAGTAGAGTGGGGTGAGGTTCAAGCAGGGCAGATAAAAACCCATTCTAGAAACAAGTCAGGGAAGCCCCAGGAATAGAACAGCAGCCAGCCTTAGTAATGTTTTCTCCTCTGCTTTGCAAGAGACTTTATTTGCATAGTACTAAGCCTGTGAACCAATGGCTTCCCTATCTTGGAATACAGTAATAAAGAGTTTTGGTTTACTTTTTATACCTTGTCTGGCTGTTTCTGTGAGGCCCCAGAGCTGGCCATTGCTCACGCTACTACACAGATACAGTAGATTTTAAGTCTGCTGACTTTTGTGAGTGTCTTTCCCGTAAAACTCTCTGCTCCTGTACTTGCATTAGGAATTATCTACTCTTTTAGCAAAGTCATCTGAGTGCTTAGATAAAGTACTTTTATGAATGGCCAGGGCACTCCAAAAAGCATCTAAAGTTATTGTACAATAGCTGGCTTAATCAAAAAAGCCCTTTTGAGCTTGCACTGAAGTCATTGCTCCAATAAGTAGCTTTTCTTCAGAGCAGCCCACTTGCTTATTCCTGGAACTCCCTAGACTAGAAACAGAAGACATTTTTTGCAGCCACATTAACCTCTGCACAGCTGCTCTCCCTAGAATGTTCTCTCTTCAAAGTGACATGTTTATGTTTATTGATACACATTCCTTCTTATAGTAGGGAACTTGATCAAGATGGTTTATGAGGCCTAGAGGTCTCACAGTTTACAGGTCTGGTTGGGCATTGGAGGAAGAGCGTGATCCTCATCATAGCCCAATGATGTGGTTTCCTCCAGCTCGAGGTGTGTAGATTGATCAAACATCACCATTCACAACAGAGTTAAGAGCCCCTGGTAAGCTAGTGGAGATATTCATTGAAGCTTGAGTGGAGAACAACCGAGGGGTAAGCCTTTACCTAGATTTCTTTTCTTCCCCATAAACGTGGTTTACCTGATGGAGTAATGGAATTCAACACATAAGCTTTGTTATAGAATTGCTCTCCACATACTTATTTATATATTTATGGACCAGAAGAACTGACATTGCTAAGATGTTTCAAACTTTAGTTAAATGCCAAAATGCTAAAGCCATTGTACAAGCAGAAATGTCTGAAAGTTGAGTGAAAGTATATATATATATATATATATATATAAAAGGAAGACCAGTGACGATTTGGGAATATTACTTCAATGGACTAAAATGATATTGTTCCATGAAATAACCTTGCTGAGGACTTTAAAAAAACCTTTTTGTGTTTTGAATGGTGAATTCATAGACTAGTTATATTATATGGTGATTACTTATATATTTAAACATATTTGTGTTATATAACTTTAAATCATGACACCCTTAAAGACGTTTGCACAAACACTAATATGTTTATTTTTTTCTGCAGGATAATAATTTACATGCTATATGCTGTAATATATTAAATACTTCTAATCTCTAATAGTATTTTCAAACCAATAAGGTAATGTCAGTGACTGATGGTGTTAGCCCTTCCCTAAGTAAAATACAATAAAAACAGTGACAAAGATCACATCATTAATCTTTAGGAGACATGGTGGGTGTGGTATGAGTTGTAGATCTTTGTCTTTAGTTATATATTTGTTTTGGCCATAAAAGCTTAGAAAGGAAGATTGCTTAAGTAGTTTAGCAGTTGAATAATATGTAAATAAAAAAATACTCTCAATCTAGGCATTGTGAATAAAAGATGAAGGTGCTATAATTGACAATAATATTTATTAGGGTAATTTGCACACTGCCAACATTGCTGCAAAGTGAGAAAAATTAAACCATGGATTTCATACTACAAGTATAGAGGTGAGTTTAGCAAGACTCTCCACATGTAAAAGGGGTTTTGTATATGGAAAAAGCCATTTCTAAATTAGGGCAAGTATGTATTGACAATTATCCTCAACATACTTTTAAAAGTTTTTTACATGGAATTTTTCCTTGTGACTCTGGGCAAGTCACTTAACCCTCCATTGCCCCTGGTACAAAATAAGTACCTGAATATTTATTTATTTATTTATTTATTTATTTATTTATTTGCTACATTTGTACCCCACATTTTCCCACCTATTTGCAGGTTCAATGTGGCTTACATTATATTGCAAAAGATATAGTTATGAATAGAGTAAGAGGTTTGTTCTAAATTAACATATTACTATGTAAACCGCTTTGAATGTAGTTGCAAAAAAACCCCTCAGAAATATATCAAGTCCCATTTCCCTTTCCACGGTGTGTGAGGGAGTGAGTGATATAGTGGCAGGTAACCCTAAGAACACTCCCTCACTGAGGTTGCAGTTTAGCCACCTTATAGCAAGTAGTGCTAAACCTGCCATGCCAAAGGCTGAAGCAAAGACAATGTAAACATAGGGATGTTAGCTTGTCAGGCCAGGAGGGTAGGGCTCAACAGTGAGCAGGAAGTAAAAGCCCTCTGGGCTGGCAGGACAGAACAGGGAGGCCCTGGGAGAAGAGACTCTGCCCTGCAGTGTAGGTCTTTCCTGGTTATGTGTAAGCTACCAGAACCTGGCTAAGGTAGGCTAAGCTTTAACTTTAGCTTTACAAGAATCCTGCCCTTGATGTATGGCTGGAGTGTTGTGCAATCCTGCGAGTAGCTGTATGTACTGTGGGCTTTAGGCTTGTCAGCTGCAGGCCTGTGTGAAGTTTGCCTCTGAAACTAAAGAGACCTCATTCTTTACTGTGCATGTGAGGTAACAGGGTTCAGTGTTTGTTTAATAAAGGGGGTTTTGTTTCATTTTTCCCTTGTCTGCCTGTATTTGGTGAAGGCCTATACATGTATACTTTGCAAAAGTGCTGTTTCAAACACTCAGCTAGACTGTCAACTAAACCAGAGTATAGAACATCACTGTGAAGACTCAGAACTCTTGAACCAAGGCCTTCTTTAATGAAATTCAAACAAAAGAAAATAGCTTACAGTTAGATGTACTGGACAAGAGTCACCGCCTTGCAGAACTGGGAGTCTGTTCTCTACCAGCTCACCCTGTATACCAGGGAAGCCAGGAAATCTCAGCACTGGTTGATGAGTGGATGCTGTCCAGGGCCGGTATTAGCAAGTGCGGGGCCCTATGCAGACCAATTTGATGGAGCCCCACCCTAGCCCTGCCCCTATCCTAACTCCGCCCCCACCCTAGCTCCACCCCCACCCTAGCTCCAGGGCCAGCCACCCCTCCCTCCGAGCTCCAAGGCCCCCAGCTCCAGGGCTTCCCCCCCTAGGGCCCCCAGCTCCAAGGCCTCCCTCCCTCCCCCCCAGCTCCAAGGCTCCCGGTCATTTTTTAACACCCCCCCTCCAAAATCCAGTACTAGGCATACCGAGAATACAAAACACTCAGGACCTATAGAGCATTTCTACCATACCATAAGCAGTCATTTCTACGAATCACACAAAGAAAAGGAAAAGATCTTAAAACACTACAGTGAGCACTAGAGCATCAATTCACCTATTGTAAAATGAAACCAGACAGAATAGTACAGATCGTCGATCCTGCACAGTCAGTGCCAACTGAAAGCCATGTCTTTTTCACAAACACAGATACACCCTAATCCACTATAGAATAAGTAGTAATATTTAAACTTTTTATTTAGACAAAAATTAAACTGAACCCCCAAGATGCCAGACTCTGCATACAATGCAACACCACAGAAACAGAAAATGTCCCCTAGTACTGTGCAAAATATAAAGACAGCAGATGTAAATTTGAAAAAAAACTAACAAATACCGATCACCACTTTACAAATTAACAAATTGAAATAAAACAAATATAGAAAATAAAATAATACCATTTTATTGGACTAATAGATTTAGCTTTCAGAGGCCAAAACATCCTTCCTCGGGTCAATATAGTATAGTACTGTTACAGTATCCTATCCTGACCTGAGGAAGGGGGTTTTGTTCTCCGAAAGTTAGCCAAAATGTATTAAACTTAGTCCAATAAAAAGATTACCTTGTTTACATGTTCTATTATAAACATTTATTAACACATCTACAATACTACTTTATCCTAGAGCAAAAAAATAAAAATATATATTTTATTTACAGTTTGTTGTCTCTGGTTTCTGCTTTCCTCATCTTCTTTTCACTGTCTTCCTTCCATCCAGCATCTGTCATCCAGTGTCTGCCCTCTCTGCTGTATCTTCCATCCAATGTCTGCCCCTTCCATCCACATCTGCCCTCTATCTCTGCCCCTTCCATGATCCATCCACCATCTGCCCCTGTCTGCCCTCTCTCCCTCCCCCATCCATTCACTGTCTGCCCTTTCTCTCTGCCCCTTCAATCCATAATTTGCCTTCCCTCTCCCATCCATCCAGGGTTTGCCCTCCCTCTCGCTCCCCCATCCAGGATCTGCCCCTCTCTCCGCCCCTTTTTTTGCAGCCCCCAGTTCCAGCCCCACTATCCCACCAGTCCCCCATTTCAGCCCCAGCCTTTTTCTCCCACCAGTTCCTAGCTTCAGCCCCCCCAGCCACTGCTCCCTGTCCCCTTTTCAGCCCCCAGTCCCCAGTTTCAGCCTCCAGTTCCAGTACTAGCCCCCTTATCCCACCTACCCTCCTTTTCAGCCCTCAGTTCCAGCCCCCTTCATCCACATGCCTTGTATTAGTGCCCCCTTTTCAGAACCATTCTCCCACCTGGCCCCCATTTTCCCATATGGCCCCTTCTCAGACCCAGTGCCAGTCCCCTTCTCCCATCTGAGAACCCCAGTCCCCATCTCCCATCCAAGAACCCCAGTCCCCTCCCCACCCGTCCCCTTCAACCATCCAAGAAGCCCCTCCCCATCCCCTTCTCCCATCCATGAACCCCCTCCCCACCTCAGTCTCCTTCCCATTTGAGAACCCCCTCCCCACCCCACCCTTCCCCCACCTGAGAAATTTGTGGACCCCCACCCCACACCCTTCTCCCATCTGAGTCCCTCCCCCCCCCGACCCACCTACCAGCTCCGTTCTCCTGCCGTCCACCACCCTCACTGCCTTTAAAACAACAATTTTGAAGCGCCGGAGTGACAAGCAGAGCGCCTCGCGTCTGCCCTGCTACTAAAAATCTCTTCGACGTCATTGGGCCTTCTCACATTGAGTCCCGCCCTCCTCTGAGGTATCTTCCAATTACCGCGAGGGCGGGCGGGAACTCAATGTGGGAAGGCCCAACGACGTTGAAGAGATTTTTAGTAGCAGGACAGCCCCCACCACTCCACCATCGCGCACCGTTCAGAGGGAGGGAGGACTGGAGCTCGGGCGGTCGGGGTGGGGTGACCTCAGGTGCGCTGCGCTGGGCCCCCCTGAGCGCGAGGCCCTATGCAGCCGCCTCGGTTGCCTCGCCTTAAGACCGGCCCTAATGCTGTCAGTACTTTTAAATGGTGAAAATTTGATGACATTTACAAGGCTTTTGAAAGTCTTAGAGCAGCAAGACACAATGTTAGAAACAGTTCTTAGCAAGCATGCTACAGAAAAATTCCTTTCACTGAATTGCAGAGAGAATGTATGTGCGGGCTAGGCTCCCAGCAACTTCAGGGGCAAAGGACCAGCAAATAGGAAAAGTCCCACAAGGCATAGGGAACAGGGACAGGTGCTCCGGAAGAGCCTATCACAATTACATCACTTTGTAGTTCCATCCTACTTAAGTAGCACATACCACATATAAACAACAAGCATAAGTACATAAATATTGCCATACTGGGATGGACCGAAGGTCCATCAAGCCCAGCATCCAACAGTAGCCAATCCAGGTTACAAGTACCTGGTAAGATCCCAAAACAGTGCAATACATTTTATGCTGCTTATCCTAGAAATAAGCAGTGGATTTTCCCCATCCATTTTAATAATGGCTTATGGACTTTTCTTTTAGGAAGCTATCCAAGCCTTTTTTTAAACCCTGCTAAGCTAATTGCTTTTACTACATTCTTTGGCAATGAATTCCAGAGTTTAATTACATGTTGAATGAAGAAATATGTTCTCAGATTCGTTTTAAATTTACTATATTGTAGCTTCATTGCATGCCCCCTTGGCCTAGTATTTTTGGAAAGAGTAAACCAGCGATTCACGTCTACCCATTCCACTCTACTCATTATTTTATAGACCTCTATCATGTCTCCCCTCAGCCATCTTTTCTCCAAGCTGAAGAGCCCTAGCCACTTTAGCCTTTCTTCATAGGGAAGTTATTCCATCCCTTTTATTATTTCCATCGCCCTTCTCTGTACCTTCTCTAATTCCACTATAGCTTTTTTGAGATGTGTTGACCAGAATTGAACACAATATTAGAGGTTTGGTCGCACCATGGAGCGATACAAAGGCATTATAATGGCCTCAGTTTTGTTTTCCATTTCTTTCCTAATAATATCTAACATTCTATTAGAAATAAGCAGTGGATTCTCCCCAAGTCCATCTTAATAATGGCATATGGACTTCTTTCTTAGGAAGCTGTCCAAACCTTTTTGTAAACCCTGCTGACTGCTTTTACTACATTCTATGGGAAACAAATTCCAGAGTTTAATTACATGTTGAGTGAAGAAATATTTTCTCTGATTTGTTTAACATTTACTACTTACAGTGGTGGAAATAAGTATTTGATCCCTTGCTGATTTTGTAAGTTTGCCCACTGACAAAGACATGAGCAGCCCATAATTGAAGGGTAGGTTATTGGTAACAGTGAGAGATAGCACATCACAAATTAAATCCGGAAAATCACATTGTGGAAAGTATATGAATTTATTTGCATTCTGCAGAGGGAAATAAGTATTTAATCCCTCTGGCAAACAAGACCTAATACTTGGTGGCAAAACCCTTGTTGGCAAGCACAGCGGTCAGACGTCTTCTGTAGTTGATGATGAGGTTTGCACACATGTCAGGAGGAATTTTGGTCCACTCCTCTTTGCAGATCATCTCTAAATCATTAAGAGTTCTGGGCTGTCGCTTGGCAACTCGCAGCTTCAGCTCCCTCCATAAGTTTTCAATGGGATTAAGGTCTGGTGACTGGCTAGGCCACTCCATGACCCTAATGTGCTTCTTCCTGAGCCACTCCTTTGTTGCCTTGGCTGTATGTTTTGGGTCATTGTCGTGCTGGAAGACCCAGCCACGACCCATTTTTAAGGCCCTGGCGGAGGGAAGGAGGTTGTCACTCAGAATTGTACGGTACATGGCCCCATCCATTCTCCCATTGATGCGGTGAAGTAGTCCTGTGCCCTTAGCAGAGAAACACCCCCAAAACATAACATTTCCACCTCCATGCTTGACAGTGGGGACGGTGTTCTTTGGGTCATAGGCAGCATTTCTCTTCCTCCAAACACGGCGAGTTGAGTTCATGCCAAAGAGCTCAATTTTTGTCTCATCTGACCACAGCACCTTCTCCCAATCACTCTCGGCATCATCCAGGTGTTCACTGGCAAACTTCAGACAGGCCGTCACATGTGCCTTCCGGAGCAGGGGGACCTTGCGGGCACTGCAGGATTGCAATCCGTTATGTCGTAATGTGTTACCAATGGTTTTCGTGGTGACAGTGGTCCCAGCTGCCTTGAGATCATTGACAAGTTCCCCCCTTGTAGTTGTAGGCTGATTTCTAACCTTCCTCATGATCAAGGATACCCCACGAGGTGAGATTTTGCGTGGAGCCCCAGATCTTTGTCGATTGACAGTCATTTTGTACTTCTTCCATTTTCTTACTATGGCACCAACAGTTGTCTCCTTCTCGCCCAGCGTCTTACTGATGGTTTTGTAGCCCATTCCAGCCTTGTGCAGGTGTATGATCTTGTCCCTGACATCCTTAGACAGCTCCTTGCTCTTGGCCATTTTGTAGAGGTTAGAGTCTGACTGATTCACTGAGTCTGTGGACAGGTGTCTTTCATACAGGTGACCATTGCCGACAGCTGTCTGTCATGCAGGTAACGAGTTGATTTGGAGCATCTACCTGGTCTGTAGGGGCCAGATCTCTTACTGGTTGGTGGGGGATCAAATACTTATTTCCCTCTGCAGAATGCAAATAAATTCATATACTTTCCACAATGTGATTTTCCGGATTTAATTTGTGATGTGCTATCTCTCACTTACCAATAACCTACCCTTCAATTATGGGCTGCTCATGTCTTTGTCAGTGGGTAAACTTACAAAATCAGCAAGGGATCAAATACTTATTTCCACCACTGTAATAGCTTCATTGTGTGCCTTCGTCCTAGTATTTTTGGAACGAGTAAACAAGTGATTCATGTCTACCTGTTCCACTCCACTCATTATTTTATAGACCTCTATCATATCTCCCCTCAGCCGTCTCTTCTCCAAGCTGAAAGAGCCCTAGCCACTTTGGCCTTTCCTCATAGGGAAGTCATCCTATTCCCTTTATCATTTTTGTCACCCTTCTCTGTGCCTTTTCTAATTCCACCATATCTTTTTTTAGATGCGGTGACCAGAATTGCACACAGTATTTGAGGTGCAGTCGCACCATGGAGCAATAAAAAGGCATTATAACGACCCAAGTTTTGTTTTCCATTCCTTTCCTAATAATACCTAACATTCTATTTGCTTTCTTAGTTGCCACCAAACACTGAGCAGAGGGTTTCAACGTATCATCAACGATGACACCTAGATCCCTTTCCTGGTCGTTGATTCCTAATGTAGAACCTTACATCACATAACTATAGTTTGGGTTCTTCTTTCCCACATGCATCACTTTGCACTTGCTCACATTAAATATCATCTGCCACTTGGATGCCAAGTCTCCCAGTCTTGAAAGGTCCTCTTGTAATTTTTTCACAACCCTTTTGTGATTTAACAACTTTGAATAACATTGTGTCATCAGAAAATGTATTTACCTCACTAGTTACTCCCATCTCTAGATCATTTATAACTATGCTAAAAAGCAGCGGTCCCAGCACAGACCCCTGGGAAACCCACTATCTACACTTCTCCATTGAGAATACTGACCATTTAACCCTACTCTCTGTTTTCTATCTTTTAACCAGTTTTTAATCCACAATAGCACACTACCTCCTAACCCATGACTCTCCAATTTCCTCTGGAGTCTTTCATGAGGTACTTTGTCAAATGTCTTTTGAAAATCCAGATACACAATGGGGCTCATTTTCAAAACATTTAGACTTTCAAAATTCCATAGGTTACTATGGAACTTTGTAACTCTAAGTGCCTTGAAAATATGCTTCAATATTAACTGGCTTCACCCCTTCAAAGAAATTTAATAGATTGGTGAGGCAAGATTTTCCTTGACTAAATCCACATTGTTTTTTTCTCATTAATCCATGCTTTTGAATGTGCTGTGTAATTTTGTTCTTTATAATAGTCTTTACCATTTTGCCCGGCACTGACGTCTGGCTCACTGGTCTATAATTTCCCTGATCACCGCTGGAACCTTTTCAAAAAGTCAGCGTTACACTGGCCATCCTCCAATCTTCTGGTACCATGCTTGATTTTAAAGATAAATTACATATTACTAACAATAGTTCTGCAAGTTCACTTTTCAATTCTATCAGTACTCTGAGATGAATACCATCCGGACCAGGAGATTTGCTACTCTTCAGTTTGTCAAATTGTGCCATTACATCTTCAAGGTTTATAGAGATTTCATTCAGTTTCTCTAACTCACCAGCTTTGACTGCTATTTCTGGCACCGGTATCTCTCTCAAATCTTCCTTGGTGAAGACTGAAGTAAAGAATTAATTTAATCTCTCCGCTATGGCTTTGTCTTCCCTGATATCCCCTTTTACCCCTCGGTCATCTAGCGGTCCAACTGATTCTTTTGCTTGCTTCTTGCTTTTAGTAAACATAAAATAATTTTTACTATATGCTTTTGCCTCCAACACAATCTTTTTTTTTCAAATTCCCTCTTTGCCTTCCTTATCAGCGTTTTGTATTTGACTTGCCATTCCTTATTCTGTTTCTTATTATTTCCAGTTATATCCTTCCTCCATTTTCTGAAGGATTTTCTTTTAGCTCGAACAACTTCCTTTACCTCACTTTTAACAATGCTGGCTGTTGTTTGGTCTTCCTTCCTCCTTTTTTAATACACGGAATATATTTGGCCTGGGTTTCCAGGATGGTATTTTTGAACAGCATCCACACCTGATGTAAATTTTTGACCTTTGCAGCTGCTCCTCTAAGTTTTATTTTTCACTGTTCTTCTCATTATATTGTGGAGGGGCATAATCGAACGGGGGCACCCATCTTTAAGGATGGCCCCATAAAGCGGCGTCCCCGACCGTATTATCAAAATGGCCATCTTTCGTTTCGATAATACGGTCGGGGCTGGCCAAACTCAATATTTGGGCTGGCCTTAGAGTTAGCCGACATTGGTTTTTGCCGATAATGGAAACTAATGGCGGCCATCTCAAACCCGGCCAAATCCAAGCCATTTGGTCATGGGTGGAGCCAGCATTTGTAGTGCACTGGTCCCCCTCACATGCCAGGACACCAATCGGGCACCCTAGGGGGCACTGCAGTGGACTTCAGAAATTGCTCCCAGGTGCATAGCACCCTTACCTCATGTGCTGAACCCCCCTAAAACCCACTCCCCACAACTGTACACTACTACCATAGCCCTTAGGGATGAAGGGGGGCACCTACATGTGGGTACAGTGGGTTTGGGGGGGGGTTGGAGGGTTCCCATTTACCACCACAAGTGTAACAGGTAGGGGGGATTGTAAGCTCTTTTGTGCAGGGACTGTCTTTCTTCTTCATGTTCAATTGTAAAGCGCTGCGTATGACTGGTAGCGCTATAGAAGTGATTTATAGTAGTAGTAGGGGGGGATGGGCCTGGGTCTGCCTGCCTGAAGTGCACTGCAGTACCCACTAAAATCTGCTCCAGGGACCTGCATAGTGCTGTGATGGAGCTGGATATGATATTTGAGGCTGGCAAAAAAATGTTTTTTTTTTTGGGTGGGAGGGGGTTGGTGACCACTGGAGGGAGTAAGGGGAGGTGATCCCTGATTCTCTCAAGTGGTCATCTGGCCAGTTCAGGCACCTTTTCAAGGCTTGGTCGTGAACAAAAAGGGACCAAGTAAAGTTGGTCAAATGCTCGTCAGGGCCGGCCTTCTTTTTTCCATTATCGGCCGAGGCTGGCCATCTCTTAACCACGCCCCCGTCCCGCCTTTGGTACACTGCCAAAATGCCCCCCTTGAACTTGGCCGGCCCTGCGACAGATAGCAGTTGAAGCCGTCCAAAATTGGCTTTCAATTATACTTGTTTGGCCGGCTTTAGGAGAAGGCCGGCCATCTCCCGATTTGTGTCGAAAGATGGCCGCCCTTCTCCTTCAAAAATAAGCAGGATAGTCTCCATTCTGAAAGTTAAATGCTAACAGATGCTAAAGATGACTGGGTGGCAAATTCACTTATGAAGTTAAAATGTACCTAACATGGTAAACCCGATAGGCATACACAATGTATTATATTGAATAGGGACAGAGGAATTATACACAAAGTGCGAACTGCAGCATAAGCAGATGCTTCCAATGCAACAATACCAAAAAACACCCATGTTACTGCTGCTGCCTAGATGTAAAAACATGCTAAAGGCTTAATTAAATTGGCGGCATGACAATGAAAACAAACTCCACTGTACTTAGTGAAATTAAGAAAGCAAACTCTTCCTTACTTAATGAAGTTAAAAAAGACGCACATCCTAACAGAATCACAAGAGTAAGCCTGCAATTGTAACAAAGTGATGAAATTGTAGCACTTATACTCCGAGCTTGACGTATTTACATGTAATTATTTAAAAAATGCTTACCAACTGGTTTTGATTTAACAAAAAACAGTATGTTCGTGTTCAAAAACAGACGCCAGATAACCTCTTCTTTTTAGATTTCCTGCTATCTGCAGTTGCATTTGTTTTGTTGTAGCTGTTTCGCTGTCACGGCTCCTGCTGTGATTTGCTCCCCGACTTATCTCCTAATGCCATGGGGGTGTTGGGGTTGGTCCAGTGCTTCTCTCTGGCCCTCTTTCAGGTGGCAGCCTGCTTCTATTCATCTGCTCCTGTGGGGGCGTTGGCTCTCCTAGGTGCACGCGGAGCCTTTGCATCGAGGTATCTTGCTTCTGTGTGGTGTCTTCTGTTCCAGCCTTGCCTTGTGTTTCAGACTTGTTCCTGGTTCCTGCCAAGCCTTGTCTCTGAGTTCTTGCCAAGCTCCAGCCCTGCCTTGTCTGTGATTCCTGCCTGGCTTCAGCCCTGCCTTGTCTCTGTGTTCCTGCCAAGCTCCTGCTCTGCCTTGGCTCTGAGTTCCTGCCAAGCTCCAGCCCTGCCCTGCTTCCAGACCTTGCCTTGCCTTTGACTCTTGTTCCTGCCCTGGTTAGCCTTGTCTGGCCTAAACCTTGCTTTCCTTCTTGCCTTTGCATTTAGCGTCTGATCCTAGTCTTGTCTGTCTTGCTCATTGTCTTGTCCAGCCCTGTCCGTATGCAGTTCTTGCCTTGCCTTTGCCATGCCTGTCTGGACCCAGTTTCAACCTAGTTCCTTGTCTTGCCTTGTCCTGTCTGGGTTCCAGTTCTAGCTCTGTTGCCTTGCTTTTCCTTGCCTCATCTGGATCCAGTTCCTGTCTTGCCTTGTCCAGTGGTGCCTTGCTTAGCCTTGCCTTGCCCAGTCCTGTCTAGTCTTGTGTTGCCTGGCTGCAGTCCTGTCCAGGTTCTTATCTGGAGTCATCGTGCCTTTTGCCAGCCCAGGGAACTTGTCTGCTGCAGTCAGGGTTTGGCTGTGGTGCAAGGGCTCACCTTCCCTGAGACCATGACAGACGCATTTTGTTAAATTGCAGCCAGTTGTTAAGCATTTTTTAAATAATTACAGGTAAATACGTCTAGCTTGGTGTATGATTGCTACATTTGTATTTAACTATTTTATTTAACTATTGTATTTGTTTTTCTTTTGTTTTTTTGTTCATGTTTGCAGATGTGTCAACTTCTGAGGCAGGTGCTTCCACAATGAGACACAGACCTGCGTCGATTCTGTTCAATTTATTTTAAGGATTTGTTCAATAATCCTATTTTGTTTACTCTTGTGTTGGAATTGAATTAGTCCTCTCCCACTTTTGCCTACATTTAAGCACCATTTGCATATTTAAATTATAGAGTACTAGAACATATGCTGTTAAAAGTACACTTACTTTAATTACTAGGTGCTGGCTCAGCACTGTTCAATAAATGAAACACACAGCTTGATAGCATGTAAATACAAGGGGGCATTCGCAAGGCAGGAGCTTGGGCAGGGCCAACATTTCCACATATAACTTGCAGAATACTATAAGTTATACGTTAAAGTTCCGCATTTAGGCACAGCATTTAGGCCTGTTAGTGACATGACATGTATCAGTGCCTAAATGTAGGTGTATTTCTGTTGACTTATGTTAGTATTCTATAAAAATATGTGCATAAGTGTTTGTATAGAATAGCAAGGCTGAAGGTCACAGCAGCTATTTTGAAGAGGCCACCAGGACTGGACAGGTAGGCTTTGGGGGGGGGGGGATTCTTAGGTGGTGGTGGTCATTGGAGCCGACACTGTGGGTGCTTGAGCACCCCCAATATTGAGAAAATTCCTTGTATGTGTCCAGGGAGGGGTTATTTCTATTGGGCTTAGCACCCCCAATAATTTTGAAAAGTTGGCTCCTATGTGGTTGGGGGGAGTTTTTGATGTTCCAAGGGAGGGGGGTTTGGAAGTGGTCCTTTCTTTATGTTCTGGAAGGGAGGAGAGGGATCAGAAGGGGGATTTTTGTTGTGTTCCGAGGGGGTGGGAGATATTGAAATCTTGATGGGAGGGAGGTCAGGATCTGACCAAATAACCTTGTGTGGGTCCCAACTAATGTTCAGCTGGTATTGGCCAGGATACCCATAAGACTTGGCAGCTATCGCATGCCAAATTAACCCTAGATATTCAATGTCAGGGCCCCAGTGTCCAATATCCTGAATTAATTCTGCCTGTGATGATCAGCATTTAAATATAAAAGACTTATTAGTCCTATTGAAGGAAGGAGTTCGCTTAAATATTGCGTTTTGTTGTTTCTTGTTTGATTTGTTGTGGATTTGATGTGGGTGTGACACTGCTGTTATTGTTCTTCCTTACCTGTTTGTTCTGCATATGTTTAATAAAATATATTCAAACATAAATGTAAAATAGTCCTATAAAAGGCATGTTCAAATTTTTTATAGATTCCTGTTGTACAATTACTCCTAACAGTCTAGAGTAAATCTAGCATTAAAATCAGAAATAATGCCATTTAACTTGACCAATGCTCGTTAGTAAATATCCTTCTTAGTTTGTCAGATCTTGGTGCCTACGTCTTAAAGGTACTGGTGCATGGTTCTTTTGAAAATCACCTGTAGTTTCCAAAAAGATTTCATTCAACTATTGTTGATAGTTTGGAATATTAATAGTCAAATGATCAAGTGTTTTCTAATTAATATATATTCACGAAAATATTTTCTAGATAATGGATAACTTCCATGCAATGAAACATAAACTTGACAAGAAAAGCAAAAGGACAGAGCAACAGCTGACTGAGTTTAAAGGCTCCCTCCAACAACAGAGTGCTGATACGCAGGTAAAGAGTTTAATGTCAATAAGACTTATTTTAGATTTGAGAGCTTCTATCATTTCTACTGAGTACAAATACCATTTTCTGTCTCTTGCCTGAAGTAGTAAATAGGATAGAGTAGAAAGCATAATTGATATAGAAGTTACTGAGAAGTCCACTGCTTTATTCAGTTGCTATATTGACTCAGATTGCTTGAAGGCTTTTTGGAAAATGATGGAGAAAATCAATAAAAAAGAAAATGACTTAAAAACATAATTGAAATGCATGTTGATTGTATGTTTGCTCAGCAGATGGCATCTTTTTGTAAATGGTAGGCTATATCTACTGCTGTGTAAACTCTCAGAATAAATTCTTTGAAGTGCTTCTTTGAGTATCACATTCTACATTCATATTTATAATCACTTTCCAGCTGATATTCAGCTGGTAGTGGTCAGCATTTTTTTAAACACTGGCTATCACTGGCTAAATTAGCCCTTGATATTCAATGCCAGGACATATGCAGGCACTGGCACTGAATATTGGGGATTAATTTTTTTGGCCTGGCTGTTGGAGCTTATGCGGGTCCTACTCAGCTGGAGCCTGCATAACACAGCTATGAATATCGGCTGGGACTCACATACCTTTTTATTTTTTGGTCCAAGCCTTCAAATTATCCCTTTGGAATGACCCCCTCCCCCTCTTTCAGCACTGCTGGAGCCTCCCTCCCACTTCCCAGTCCCGACAGTCCTCCCTGGGCCTACCCTGAATCTCTGGTGGTCAAGGGTGGGTGGTGGGGCAGAAGCAAAGCACACTTGCTCCTGTCTTTAGTGGCAACTGCAGCACTGTTAATGCAAAATGTCCTGACATAATGCAAAGAATATTTAAATGAGCTGTGTAGGACTTTATTGTTTAATAATGATTGTTGCATTTAACTGTAATTTAGTTATTGTAAAACTTCTACCCATCCAGGCACTCTCTTCATTCCTCTCTTTTCCTCCTCTCCTGTGGCAGTCTTTCTCCTTCCCTTCCTGTGAGTGTTGGGTATTGGTACAATCAAATTAACATGGAATGAGTATCGTATATAAATGTAGACGAACACGGCTCACAGGGAAGTATAAGAAAAAAGCCACAATGTGCAACAGAGTCTCAACAGGACACCACTCTTCAAGCTGCGTTCGTCTACATTTATATATGATACTCATTCAAGGTTAATTTGATTGTACCGATACCCAACACTCACCAGGGTCTATACGACCCCTGAGATAGGCGAGTTTGTCCCGCCGAAATACAGTCCCATGTCAGTCCATACTGGTGCTGATAAAGATTTTCTTCTGGATAGCTACTTGTGTGGGATCTTTTTGCATATACTCCATGAGCTGTTACTTCTGTGTTCTTCTCTACTTGTTTTTTTTTGCTGCCTTTGGATTCTCATAGAGGTGTTTTCCTGTTTTTCTTACTTCGGTCCCTCAAAGCTCACCATTATCTCCACTACTCTTCAGTGTTTATATGCATCCATTAGGTTATGCATTGGAAAAGTCAGACATTCATTTTTATAGTTGTGCTGATGATATAACATTTTTGGTTCCAATTATCTCGAAAGTTTTAGCCCATTCAGCTTTATTTCTTAATATTCTTAACACCATGGAATCAGGATTAAAATGCATAAGCTAAAACTGCATTCAGAAAAAACAAAATTTGTATTGATTAGCCATTCTACAGATGACGAAAAATAGTATGAGAATTAATCAGGTTACATATCAATTTACTCCTATAAGAGTGTTTGGTATTGTATTGGATGCCAAGTTATCTCTAGACATATAGATCAACTTGCTTACTCAAAGGGCATTTTTCATCATTTACATTCTTTGGAGAATGTGTAAATATTTTGAGCAGGATCAATTTCATCTTAATGTTCAATCATTGAAATTAAGCTTACTGAATTATTGTAGTATTATCTATTTCGGGGCTTCTAAACAGCTGTTAAAAAGGTTACATATTATTCAGTATACCTCGCTTTGTTTGATATACTTACTAAAGAGGTAAAATAATGTCTCATTATATTTCAGAAAAACTCACTGGTTACCAGTGCATAAAAGTACATAAGCACTGCCACGCTGGGAAAAGACCAAAGGTCCATCAAGCCCAGCACTCTGTCTCCGACAGCGGCCAATCCAGGCCCCAAGAACCTGGCAAAAACCCAAAATTTAATAATGATCAATGGACTTTTCCTTCAGGAATCTGTCCAGACCCTCTTTAAACTCAGCAAGGCCAGTTGCCGTCACTACCTTCTCTGGCAATGAGTTCCAGAGTCTAACTACACGCTGAGTAAAGAAAAACTTTCTCAGATTTGTTTTAAACCTACCACATTCTAATTTCATCTTGTGTCCCCTGGTTCTATTATTGTTAGAAAGTGTAAACAAATGCTTCACATCTGTCTGCTCTACCCCGCTCATTATTTTGTAGACCTCTATCATATCACCCCTCAGCCGCCTTTTCTCCAGGCTAAAGAGTCCTAGCCATTTTAACGTCTCCTCATAGGGTAGTTGTCTCATCCCTTTTATCAGTTTTGTCGCCCTTCTCTGCACCTTCTTCAATTCCTTTATATCTTTTTTGAGATGAGGCGACCAGAACTGAACACAATACTCCAGGTGCGATCGCATATAACGGCATTATAACATCCTCATGCGGGAGATCACGTGATGGATTGAGAGGGGAAGACGTGTCTTTCGGTCTCTCCTGGGCTGACCCCCCCCCCCACTTGCTAAAACAACGGGAAACACCACCGTAGCGCTACACAATTATAATGTTACCTTGTGACAGGCTATGGACTCCTTCATAATCAAAGAAACGAGGGTGATGCCGGGCAGAATGGTCAAGAAAGAAGCTGAAAAGCAACGAGGGCCGAATGAGACCAAGATGGCGGCGAACCCGAGGCCGGACGCTGCCACCCAGTTCACCACGGCGCAACTCTCCCAGCTGGCAGAAGCGGTGAAAACCGCTTTAGAACCTCAATTTAAAAAACTATCCAACTAGCCGGAGTGGAAACTCTTTTAGGAGAGACTACGTGCAGAATGGGAGAACTGGAGGTGAGAGTATCTGAGCTAGAGGACGTAGCGAATAATAAAGTGTAGACGATCCAGGCCCTACAACAAGAACTAAGTTCCCTTCAACAACACGTCGATGATCTTGAAAATAGATCTCGGAGGTCGAACCTCCACCTAATTGGCATACCAGAACTGATCCCTGACCAGTCTTTGATTATAAAACTAGAAAAGTGGTTCAAATCAGAATTCGAGTTCTCAGATAGCGCGGGGCCGCTATGCCTGGAACGGGCCCACCGCATAGGGAGGAAAAACCTAACAGGAGGGAGACTGAGAGCAGTATTGATAAAACTCCATAACTTTATACACAAGGAAGAGATTTTGAAAGGGGCTCGCTTGAAATGGGACACGCTACAACTGGAGGGCGCTTCCATTAAAATATTCCAGGATTACTCATTGGCGGTGCAGGAATGCCGCAGAGCATTTAGCCCCATTTGTAAGAGGTTAGTGGACAACAATCAACACTTTATGTTGTTGTATCCAGCGCAACTAAAAGTCCAAATCGAAGGAACATGGCAAACCTTCTCAACACCGTCAGAAGCAAGTACAGCTTTAAAAATTGAGAATGTGGCTACTTCAGATCGTGGCTGACGGATTTCATACAATATCTTCCAAATTGTGCAGTTGTGGCGGAACCCAGACCTTGCAATTAAAGAGACTGAGGAGCCTCACAAGACTGTAGGAGCATGTAAGCTGTTAGACGCTGTGAGTTTTAAGAAAAGAATATATGTGACAGCATGCATGGAGCAGGTTAAATGATGTTTTCAGTGAGAGATAAATTCACAGGTGGATTGGGGGCAAGCTGGGGAGGGGGGGGAGAGGCCTGCCATCATTAGATCCTTCTCTCCTAACCGGTACACGGGAAGAGAGGTAGGGGTTATTGGTAATGGGGGGGGGGGGGGAGGAGGGGGGAGGGAGGGTGGAATGGGAAGGGGAGTGGAGCTATGGAAAAGGATACTGAAACAGAGGGACCAGAAGATTAGGTTAACACAATCACAGAATAAACATGGAGAAGACATTAGTCAGGAGACCTCCTTAGAGACAAACTTCCAAAAGGCAAAACGTAGATTTCTTCAATCCCCTGATAAACATACTAAAGAGCAGATGCAAACGGCACAAATAGCGCTGAACACCTTACTGCATGAAAGGACGAATAGGGCACTAGTCTATAGGAAGTACAAATTACACAGATTCGGCAACAAAACTGGTGCACTATTGGCCTGATTGGTGAAAAACCAAGGGGGGAGTCGGGTCGTCACAGCAATTAAAGACAGTAGTGAGAGAATACAACATGAAAAGGACAAGGTGGCCCAAACTTTTCAGGATTTCTTTAGCAATATGTACAAACAGAGAGAAGCCCCGAGCAAAGAGCAGATACAGGAATATCTGCAAAGGGCAAGTACAGTTCAATTAACAGTGGAAGAAGTGGAGGCTTTAAACAGACCTATATCAGGGAAAGAGCTCCAAGATATTATCAAATCTTTGCCCAATAACTCGGCCCCGGGGCCCGACGGATACACAACTGAATTTTATAAGATGCTAAGCCCCAGTGTAATTGCTCCATTGCGCGAATACTATGAGGAGGCAGTGGATCTTCAAAGATTCCCTGCCCACACTAATGAAGCCTTGATAACTCTGATTCTGAAACCAGGGAGGCCAGATATGCAGGCAGGCTCTTACAGGCCGATCTCATTGATTAATGTAGAGGTTAAAATCCTGGCCAAACTGATCTCTGATAGGCGCCAACAATATATCCCCCGCTTGGTGGGACCCGAACAGGTGGGGTTCGTCCATAACCGACAATCAGTGGTAAATGTACGTAAACTATTATTGGCGATGTGCCAATGTCAACAAGAAAAGACCAGGGCAGCACTGATTAGCCTGGACGCTGAGAAAGCGTTCGATAGTATAGATTGGACATACTTATTCACAGTGTTAAGGTATATTGGGATTGAAGGGTGGGCCTATCAGGCAATCAAGACATTGTACCGGGGACCTATGGCTGCTGTGCTCGTGAACGGAGAGCGGACTCAACAATTTTCGATATTGCGGGGGACCAGACAGGGTTGCCCACTGTCCCCTGCCCTGTTCTTATTAGCTATTGAACCGCTGTTGAGGACACTAAATAAGGAGGAAGGAATTAAGGGGGTAGAGGTGGGGGGAGAATGAATTAAAGTGTTAGCTTTTGCTGACGATCTCCTGATTGTGACAACACACCCCAGTACCTCAGTGAATACTTTAATCCAGAACACATCCCAATTTGGGACCTTATCAGGTTTTAAAATAAATCTACAAAAGTCCAGCATAATGCAGATATACCCCTTGGGCATGGAGATAGGGAACGAAGTGGAACAAGAGATAAAGAGAGAGGTGGAAATTAAATATTTGGGGGTGAAAATCCCCCAAGACTTAACTAAACTTTATGACCGAAACATACAAACCCTGATTAGGGAGACCAGGGCAAAACTAAATCTTTGGCAGCCACTCCGCATATCGCTTTTAGGACATATTGCCCTGTACAACATGATGATTGTGCCTGGATGGATGTATGGTTTTCAAATGCTACCTTTATACCTTACCAGAGCAGATGGAAAAAAAAATATGTTCAATGCTCCGAAAGTTCTTGTGGAAATGGTAGAGACCGAGGCTACCTCTAGGTACTATGTACATCCCGATAGAATATGGAGAACTGGGATTCATGAACGTTAGATCTATATCAATAGCTTGTACAATGAGACATTTAAATGACTGGTTTAGAGGAACTTCTGATTTCTCAGCAATACAGATTGAGCTGAACCTCTTCAAGCCCCACCACTTTAGCAGCTCACTTCATGGCTTGAAATGCCAATCAGCACCAGCTTTGAGAGTGTCACAAATTTTACCCACAGTGCAAAAAGCCTGGAAATGGCTCTGCAAACTGCACCATTGCTCAAATCGAGTGACCCCATATTTACCAATATGTGGGAACCCGGCTTTCCCGCCAGGCAACCTAAATGAAATTTTCGGCAAATGGAAAACCAAGGGAGTACTATATTTACAACATGTACTTACCGAAGAAGGGAAACTAAAACCATACCCAAGCTTACAAGCTTTACAGTTATTTGGACAAAAGGATTACTTCCACTATTGGCAATTAAAACATTATCAGCTTATTTTCGAAAGAGAAAAATGCCTATAGTGCGACCTAAATCGGGAGATAGACGTTTGTCTCGCAAAGGCGCCCAAATCAGTATAATCGAAAGCCGATTTTGGGCGTTTCCAACTGCACTCCGTCGCGGAAACGAATAAAGTTGACGGGGGCGTGTTGGAGGCATGGTTATCAGCCGAGGAGATATGGGCGTCTTTAGCTGATAATCGGAAAAAAAAAGGCGTTTTTACCGCAATTTTGGGTCACTTTTTTTGGACCCTTTTTTTTCACGAACAAGTCCCCAAAAAGTGCTCCATCTGCCCAGATGACCACTGGAGGGAATCGGGGATGACCTCCTCGGACTCCCCCAGTGGTCACTAACCCCCTCCCACCAAAAAAAACCCACTTTAAAAACTTTTTTTCCAGCCTGTATGCCAGCCTCAAATGCCGTACCCACCTCCATGACAGCAGAATGTGTTCGATCCTGTCACAGCCTTTCCCTGGGTCAGATGTGGCTCTCGGGTGCAGTACAGGGTCACATCAGCATTGCATTGTGGTGGGTGTAGGGTATTGGGCTCCGTGATTTCATTAGCTTGTGTTACAATCTCACGATGTTGGTAGTTGGTAGGCTCTTCTCCCATGGTGCTTTTCCCCCTGCCTACTGGGTCAGAGTGTGCCCTGTTGTGTTTCCTGTTGTAGTCCATGCGGTAGTGGCCATTTTTGTAAGCCAGTTTTAGTTCCCTTTCCTGTGTTAGCCACGTTACAGAACTTAGTTCTTACCTTGAATGTGGCTGAAAGAGGGCATTGTACAGCATTCTGCCAGCTCTAACCTACTGCTCATCTCAGTACCAGGGAGACTCGTTGCCAGTGGGGCACAGCCTCTGATCTGCAGTTAACTGTGAGTAAAGGCGGTTATTCCAATAAAGGACGTTTTCGGAGAGATTAGTCTTTAGGTGTCAACTGGTGTGCAAATGTTATATAGCAGCAACCAGTCCTAGAGGCCTGCGTGTATGCAGGTCCCTGGAGCACTTTTAGCACTTCAGCCATGTGGACCCAGGCCCATCCCCCCCTACCTGTAACACTTGTGCTGGTAAATGGGAGGCCTCCAAAACCCACTGTACCCACATGTAGGTGCCCCTTCACCCCTAAGAGCTATGGTAGTGTTGTACATTTGTGGATAGTGGGTTTTGGGGGAGGGGGGTTGGGAGCTCAGCACCCGTGGTAAGGGAGCTATGCATGTGGGAGCTTTTTCTGAAGTCCACCGCACTGACCTAGGGTGCCCAGTTGGTGTCCTGGCATATCAGGGGGGCGAGTGTACTACAAATCGTGGCCCCTCCCACGACCAAATGGCTCGGATTAGGACGTTTATGAGCTGAGCATTTTTAGTTTCCATTATCGCTAAAAAAACCAAACGCCCAGCTCAAAAATGTCAATTTTTTCGAAAATACGGTTCAACCCGCCCCTTCACGGACCCGTTCTCGGAGATAAACGCCCATGGAGATAGGCGTTTCCGTTCGATTATGCCCCTCCACGTGATCAGCATGCCATGGGAGGAACTAGCAGAGGATGCCCAAGAGGAACTGGCTTCAGCCCTCTCGTTGAACTCGCAACAAAAAGTGCCGTTAGCATTTCATCATCAGCACATTAAAGACACTAAATCTGAGTTGGACTACACTAAATATGCCAATGATTGGGGAAGAGACTTGTCCATACAGATCTCAGCTAGGGTGATACAAGAGCATGTACTATCTTTAAGGTGACAGACCTCCTGGGCGACGTGCTGGGAACTTCAGTACAAGTTTGCATTAAGGCTGCATTTCCCTCCTTGTAAGGCTTTTTATATGGGCTTGTCTCCGGATGGAGCATGCCCAAAATGTAAAGGAAATGGTGCAACATTGGGACACATGTTTTGGAGCTGCCCAAGAGTGGTTAGGTTCTGGACGAGCCTCCTTAGATAAACAACAAATATCTGGGGTCTGAAATGGACTTATTCACCGATGTTACTGTTTGGTAAACCAGTGCTTGGAACTCCAGAACCGAAAGGATTTGTGGTTGTTGTGAAACGAGCCACTTTAATGGTGAAGAAAGCCATCTTAATTGACTGGTTGGACATAAAGGGCCCATCGATCCAGAAATGGCGTATGCAGATGGTATCTCTATTAAGGATGGAATGCTTCCTAACTGGGAACTGGCCCCCGGAGGACTTTGATCGTTTTCTGGACAGATGGGGTCCATTCCTTAGAACTTTTCCTACTAGAGCAAGGAGCCAATTGCTGAACGTTTAGTTTAATGTTTCAGGATGTTTTCCAGATGTTTGATGACTTGTTGGAATGGGAGGGAAGGTATAAAGAGGGGCAGGTGGAAGGAGGCAGGGAAGTAGGAAGGGTAGGAGGGATAGGAAGGACAATAAAAAACAAAAAGAGTTGATGGCATGTTACATGATTGGACATAAGTTGTATTTTGTTGTAAGGGCTTGTCATCAATAAAAAAAATGATTTAAGCATAACATCCTCATGCTTGTTTTCCATCCCTTTTCTAATAATACTCAACATTCTGTTCGCCTTCTTAGCCGCCACAGCACATTGAGCTGAAAATAAGTACATAAGTACATAAGTAATGCCACACTGGGAAAAGACCAAGAGTCCATCGAGCCCAGCATCCTGTCCACGACAGCGGCCAATCCAGGCCATGGGCACCTGGCAAGCTTCCCAAACGTACAAACATTCTATACATGTTATTCCCGGAATTGTGGATTTTTCCCAAGTCCATTTAGTAGCGGTTTATGGACTTGTCCTTTAGGAAACCGTCTAACCCCTTTTTAAACTCTGCCAAGCTAACCGCCTTCACCACGTTCTCCAGCAATGAATTCCAGAGTTTAATTACGCGTTGGGTGAAGAAAACTTTTTTCTGATTTGTTTTAAATTTACTACACTATGAGGCTTATTTTCAAAGCACTTAGCCTCCCAAAGTTCCATAGAAACATATGGAACTTAGCCTCCCAAAGTGCTTTGAAAATATGCCTCAATAGTTTCAATGCATGCCCCCTAGTCCTAGTATTTTTGGAAAGCGTGAACAGACGCTTCACATCCACCTGTTCCACTCCACTCATTATTTTATATACCTCTATCATGTCTCCCCTCAGCCGTCTCTTCTCCAAGCTGAAAAGCCCTAGCCTCCTTAGTCTTTCTTCATAGGGAAGTCGTCCCATCCCCGCTATCATTTTAGTCGCCCTTCGCTGCACCTTTTCCAATTCCACTATATCTTTCTTGAGGTGCGGCGACCAGAATTGAACACAATACTCAAGGTGCGGTCGCACCATGGAGCGATATAACGGCATTATAACATCCTCACACCTGTTTTCTATACCTTTCCTAATAATACCCAACATTCTATTCGCTTTCCAAGCCGCAGCAGCACACTGAGCAGAAGGTTTCAGCGTATTATCGACGACGACACCCAGATCCCTTTCTTGGTCCGTAACTCCTAACGTGGAACCTTGATTGACGTAGCGATAATTCGGGTTCTTTTTTCCCACATGCATCACCTTGCACTTGCTCACATTAAACATCATCTGCCATTTAGCCACCCAGTCTCCCAGTCTCGTAAGGTCCTTCTGTAATTTTTCACAATCCTGTCGCGAGTTTACGACTTTGAATAACTTTGTGTCATCAGCAAATTTAATTACCTCGTTAGTTACTCCCATCTCTAAATCATTTATAAATATATTAAAAAGCAGCGGTCCTAGCACAGACCCCTGAGGAACCCCACTAACTACCCTTCTCCATTGTGAATACTGCCCATTTAACCCCACTCTCTGTTTCCTATCCTTCAACCAGTTTTTAATCCACAATAGGACTTTTCCTCCTACCCCATGACCCTCCAATTTCCTCTGTAGCTTTTCATGAGGTACCTTGTCAAAGGCCTTTTGAAAATCCAGATACACAATATCAACCGGCTCCCCTTTGTCCACATGTTTGTTTACTCCTTCAAAGAATTGAAGTAAATTGGTCAGGCAAGATTTCCCCACACAAAAGCCGTGCTGACTCGGTCTCAGTAATCCATGTCCTCGGATGTGCTCTGTAATTTTGTTTTTAATAATAGCCTCTACCATTTCAATGTCCTATCCACGATGACTCCCTGATCCCTTTCTTGGTCCGTAACTCCTAAAGCGGAACCTTGCATGACATAGCTGTAATTCGGGTTCCTCCTTCCCACATGTATTACTTTGCACTTGTCAACATTGAACTTCATCTGCCATTTGCTAGAGTTACTTTCAGATTTTTCTATTTTATTTTCAAAGTCCTTTATGTTCTATCTCCACAGTATTTGATTGATCATGTTGGGTTTTTTTTTTTCCACAAAAGCTAGGCTCAAGAGAACAAAGGCCATGCTTTCTTTTTCCTCTTGGAGGGATTTAAAAAAAATTGAGATTAGGAGATCATCCTGCTTATAATCGAACGAGAAAAACGCCCAAGTTCCGACCTAAATCGGGAGATGGACGTTTATCTCACAAAAACGAATAAAGCGGTATAATCGAAAGCCGAACTTGGACGTTTTCAACTGCACTCCATCGCGGAAGCGTACAAAGTTGACGGGGGCGTGTCGGAGGCATGGTGAAGGTGGGACTGGGGCATGGTTATCACCCGAACAGAGATGGGCGCCTTTCGCCGATAATGGAAAAAAAGTATGCGTTTGTAGTTAGAATTTAGGGCACTTTTCCTGGACCCTGTTTTTTCACGTATAAGGCCCCAAAAAGTGCCCTAAATGACCAGATTACCCCAGCGGGAATCGGGGATGACCTCCCTTGACTCCCCCAGTGGTCACTAACCCCCTCCCACCAAAAAAATGATGTTTCACAACTTTTTATTTTCACCCTCAAATGTCATACCCACCTCCCTGGCAGCAGTATGCAGGTCCCTGGAGCAGTTGCTAGGGGGTGCAGTGGACTTCAGGCAGGTGGACCCAGGCCCACCCCCCCCTACCTGTTACAATTGTGCTGCTTAATGCTTAGTCGTCCAACCCCCCCCCAAAACCCACTGTACCCACATGTAGGTGCCCCCCTTCACCCCTTAGGGCTATAGTAATGGTGTAGACTTGTGGGCAGTGGGTTTTGAGGGGGATTTGGGGGGCTCAACACACAAGGGAAAGGTGCTATGCACCTGTGAGCTCTTTTACCTTTTTTTTTGTTTTTGTAAAAGTGCCCCCTTGGGTGCCCGGTTGGTGTCCTGGCATGTGAGGGGGACCAGTGCACTACGAATCCTGGCCCCTCCCACGAACAAATGCCTTGGATTTATTCGTTTTTGAGCTGGGCGCTTTCATTTTCCATTATCACTGAAAAACAAAAACGCCCAGCTTACAAATTGTCGAATAAAACATGGATGTCTATTTTTTGCGAAAATACGGTTCGGTCCACCCCTTCACGGACCCGTTCTCGGAGATAAACGTCCATGGAGATAGACGTTTTCGTTCGATTATGCCCCTCCATGTGATGCTAGGCTAGCAGCAGGAAGCTGCAGGGAAGAGCTCCACAACCTCCATTTAAAATCTTACCTCAAGCGCCTCATAAACTTTTGCAGTTACCCGTTTTTGTCGATACAGCAGTAGGGGAAGCATTGCTGAGGAGGAAATTATTTACGGTACGTCCCTGCAACTCCATGTCTACAAAGGCCCACAGAAAGGAAGGAGCATGGGGCTTCACCGGGGAAGCAAAAATGGCGGAGGGCAGTGCCTCAGAAACACCAACAGTAAGCTCAGCGTGTGCGGTGGAGATCGCGGCAGAGGTATCAGTGCTCTTAGAATCCTTGGTTGACCAGAAATTACAGTGCATTGCAGACAAGTTGGAAAAAATAGATGGTACTTTGGGAGGCTTGCAGGCGGACCTCATGGAGTACCAACAACCACTATCAGACGAAGAGGACAAAAGCCTACAACATGAGGCCCAACACCTTGCCATGCAAAAAAATTTGGAATGCCTTGAATCTAAAGTGAAAGACCTAGAAAATTGGGCCAGACACAACAATCTAAGATTAGTGGGGCTTCCAGAATCAATCAAGGAAAGAGAATTGCACAGTTTTTGGGAATCTTGGTTGCCTAAAGCACTGGATCTACAGTCAGCGGAGGGTCCCATTAGAATTCAGAGGGCCCAGCGTTTGGGACCACCCCACTCAGGAGAACCAAACGAGACTAGTGATTTTTAAACTACTCAACTATGCACAAAAGATGGAGATTCTACGGGCCATAAGGTTGGTGGGTATGTTAACTTATGACAAGGAACGTATTTCATGTTTCTAAGACTTTTCAGTTGCAGTGGCCGCACAGCGGAAGTCGTTCTCAACAGTCTGCAAACTGTTATAGTCAAACAAAATCCCATTTGCTCTGCTATACCCAGTGCGACTTTGCGTTACTTACAGTGGTGGAAATAAGTATTTGATCCCTTGCTGATTTTGTAAGTTTGCCCACTGACAAAGACATGAGCAGCCCATAATTGAAGGGTAGGTTATTGGTAACAGTGAGAGATAGCACATCACAAATTAAATCCGGAAAATCACATTGTGGAAAGTATATGAATTTATTTGCATTCTGCAGAGGGAAATAAGTATTTAATCCCTCTGGCAAACAAGACCTAATACTTGGTGGCAAAACCCTTGTTGGCAAGCACAGCAGTCAGACGTCTTCTGTAGTTGATGATGAGGTTTGCACACATGTCAGGAGGAATTTTGGTCCACTCCTCTTTGCAGATCATCTCTAAATCATTAAGAGTTCTGGGCTGTCGCTTGGCAACTCGCAGCTTCAGCTCCCTCCATAAGTTTTCAATGGGATTAAGGTCTGGTGACTGGCTAGGCCACTCCATGACCCTAATGTGCTTCTTCCTGAGCCACTCCTTTGTTGCCTTGGCTGTATGTTTTGGGTCATTGTCGTGCTGGAAGACCCAGCCACGACCCATTTTTAAGGCCCTGGCGGAGGGAAGGAGGTTGTCACTCAGAATTGTACGGTACATGGCCCCATCCATTCTCCCATTGATGCGGTGAAGTAGTCCTGTGCCCTTAGCAGAGAAACACCCCCAAAACATAACATTTCCACCTCCATGCTTGACAGTGGGGACGGTGTTCTTTGGGTCATAGGCAGCATTTCTCTTCCTCCAAACACGGCGAGTTGAGTTCATGCCAAAGAGCTCAATTTTTGTCTCATCTGACCACAGCACCTTCTCCCAATCACTCTCGGCATCATCCAGGTGTTCACTGGCAAACTTCAGACGGGCCGTCACATGTGCCTTCCGGAGCAGGGGGACCTTGCGGGCACTGCAGGATTGCAATCCGTTATGTCGTAATGTGTTACCAATGGTTTTCGTGGTGACAGTGGTCCCAGCTGCCTTGAGATCATTGACAAGTTCCCCCCTTGTAGTTGTAGGCTGATTTCTAACCTTCCTCATGATCAAGGATACCCCACGAGGTGAGATTTTGCGTGGAGCCCCAGATCTTTGTCGATTGACAGTCATTTTGTACTTCTTCCATTTTCTTACTATGGCACCAACAGTTGTCTCCTTCTCGCCCAGCGTCTTACTGATGGTTTTGTAGCCCATTCCAGCCTTGTGCAGGTGTATGATCTTGTCCCTGACATCCTTAGACAGCTCCTTGCTCTTGGCCATTTTGTAGAGGTTAGAGTCTGACTGATTCACTGAGTCTGTGGACAGGTGTCTTTCATACAGGTGACCATTGCCGACAGCTGTCTGTCATGCAGGTAACGAGTTGATTTGGAGCATCTACCTGGTCTGTAGGGGCCAGATCTCTTACTGGTTGGTGGGGGATCAAATACTTATTTCCCTCTGCAGAATGCAAATAAATTCATATACTTTCCACAATGTGATTTTCCGGATTTAATTTGTGATGTGCTATCTCTCACTGTTACCAATAACCTACCCTTCAATTATGGGCTGCTCATGTCTTTGTCAGTGGGCAAACTTACAAAATCAGCAAGGGATCAAATACTTATTTCCACCACTGTATAGTAATAAAACTCAGCTTTTCACATCACCTGAGGCAGCCGCGAAATTCATAGCTCAGATAACTCCGGAGCATATCAGAAATGTGGACTCTGGTGTGGTATGAGATGTGCCACTGCAGACCAAGAAATATTAAAGCATAATCTCAGTATACAGTGGTGACATCTACATGCCTCATTGGGGCGGTTAATCTGAAGGTCTACACAGTGGGAAGCATTGGCTAAGATACAGATGTTCGCACATTTTTTCCCCTCTCTTTCTGTTGGCACTTGGATTTCCTATGGAGGCCTCCGCGGCCAAGGTGGTTTTGGAAACTGTTGTCATCACAGAAAACAGTGGCTCTGGCAGTACATAATATGGAATTTGGATACATTGTGAAATATAGAGCCTAGAAAACTTTGGAGTCTACCACGAGGATAAACATGGAGGTGATGGGAACGAGGCTGTGGAGCACCAAGGAGCATTTGGATTGCACTATTACCACACGGAAGTACAGAATACAGGACCCATGTAGGAGGCTTGGCATATATCCTCCACAATGAGAGGGCGGGGCATTTTCGAAAGAAACATCCAAGTTGCGATTTGGATGTCCTTGCAAAACGGCAAAATCCAGGGGCAGGAAAACCGGTATTTTCGAAACAAGATGGACGTCCATCTTTCGTTTCAAAAATACCGTCAGAGACGTCCAAATTCTTAAATTTGGACGTCACTAGACATGGATATTTCTGACTTTTGCCGATTTTCGAAACCAAAGACAACCATGTCAAAAACGTCCAAATGCAAGCCATTTGGTTGTGGGAGGAGCCAGCATTTGTAGTGCACTGGTCCCACTGACATGCCAGGACACCAACCGGGCACCCTAGGGGGCACTGCAGTGGACTTCATAAAATGCTCCCAATCCCTTACCTTATGTGCTGAGCGCCTCAACCCACCCCCCCAAACCCACTACCCACAATTGTACACCACTACCATAGCCCTTACAGGTGAAGGGGGGCACCTAGATGTGAGTACAGTGGGTTTGTGGTGGGTTTTGGAGAGCTCGCTGTTTCCTCCACAAACGTAACAAGTAGAGGGAGGGGGTATGGGCCTGGGTCCACCTGTCTGATGTGCATTGCAGTGCCCACTAAAACTGCTCCTGGGACCTGCATGCGCTGTCATGGGCCTGAGTATGACATCTGAGGCTGGCATAGAGGCTGGCACAACATATTTTTAAACATGTTTTTTGAGGGTGGAAGGGGGTTAGTGACCACTGGGGGAGTAACGGGAGGTCATCCCCGATTCTCTACGGTGGTCATTTGATCATTTTGGGCACCTTTTTGTGCCTTATTCGTAATAAAAACACATCCAGGTGAAAACGTCCCAAGTATTTGTCAGGGATGGCCTTGTTTTTTTCGATTATGGGTCAAAGATGTCCAAGTGTTAGACACGCCCAAGTCCTGCCTTTGCTACGCCTCTGACACGCACCCTTGACATTTGGACGTCCTTGCGACGAACTGCAGTTGGAGACGTCCAAAATCGGGTTTTGATTATACCGATTTGGGAGAAGGAAGTCCATCTTCCGATTTGTGTCGAAAGATGGACGTCCTTATCTTTAAAAAATGAGCCCGATAGTGTTAACCCCGGTGCTGAACTAATTGCATTTTTTTTTTTTACAAATTGCATTGCTTGTAGAGGTTGAAACAGCCAATATGGGTGTATGAACTGTGGTTACAGAAACCAAGGATGCTACCGTGAAATGATATAGGATTTCAGAGAGGCTAATAGATCACAATAAGGTTTGATACTTTCATTATGAACAGGTTGCTTGAGGAGGGGGGGCGGCTCTAGTTGGGGCTATCAGTGATTGGATTCTATGATGGGAGGGGTTTTGAAGAAGGGAGGGTGGGGTTTTTTTTCTTCTTTTTCTTCCCCTCACTTTCTCTCTTTCCTCTTCTTGTTTCTCTCGGCGGGAGGGAAGCGGTGATTATGAGCTATTTAGAGGTGGATGACCTTAAAACTGCAGGTTGACAGAAGGCTCTTGCTTGCAGCCTGAGGTATCTAGAGATGGTGGAGGGGCCCAAGGCCCGGGGGGGGGGGGGGGGGGGGGGGTTCTATTTATCCACTCCAAATTAGATGGGCAGCTTTTCTCAATTTCTATAACCCTTGGCGATCATGAGTCCAATTAAATTTGTATCTTGGAATCTAGGGGGAGTATTCTCACTGATTAAATGTACAAAAATGTTGCAAGCTCTGAAGCATCATAAAACAGATGTAGCGTTTGTTCAGGAGACCCACCTCACCACTGCAGAGCATGCTAAATTCTGTCAGCAGTGGGTTGGACAAGTAATTGAGGCCCCAGCTGTACGGAGGAAAGCGGGGGTAATGATCCTCTTTCATTGAGGTTTGGATGTACAGATTAAATCAATAAAACGAGGTCAGGATGGACATTATATTTTAGCTGAGGTGCTGCTGGAGGGGAAACCTTTAATTTTATGCAATGTCTATGACCCAAATGTATTAGATAAACAATTTTTCAGTAAGCTGATTTCTTTATTAGCACCCTTTCAGGAAGGCAATATTATCTTGGGGGGAGATTTCAATATGGTATACGACTCTCAGTTAGATAGATCCTCAGCAGCATCCCAGAGTTCGAGTCATTACGCACGAGGTCTGCCTTTTCTTTGCAATACTTTAGACTTAATAGATGTATGGCGAGTGTTGAATCCCACCACTAGAGATTACACCCATCTCTCACCTTCACATTCAACACAATCACTTATCAATTACTTTTTCGTGTCTGGTCCACTATTTTCACATATCTCTCAGGCGGAAATTGGCCCTTGTGAGATATCTGACCGTGCTTTAATTTGAGCCCAATGGGCTGGAGGAGGAAGGCCACAGCAGAGTGGATGCTGGAAGTTCCCCCTAGAACTATACATGACACGAGGTTTCATTCCTTTCTTTGGGAAAAATGGGCAGATTATGTGCGCAACAACAGTCTGCATTTACATCAACACGCTCTATTTTGGGAAACAGCTAAAGTGGTTATGAGAGGAGAAGTAATTAGTTATTGTAGCCATGCTCGTAAACTCAGAGATAGAGAGGTTTTGAGATTGGAGAAGGTGATACGACAACAGCGAATCATACATGGGACAACTCAAACAGTGACTGCTAGAGAGGCCCTTTTTACTTCCCAGAGAGAGTTGAATGAATTGCTTCATCAGAGGGCCAGAAAATCCCAATTATACTATCGGTATCACTTTTTCTGCATGGCAATAAGACAGGACGTATGTTAGCCCGACTAATCAAGGGGAAAAGGGGGAATACTCGTATAACGCAACTACGAAACTCTGAGGGTCATTGGGTCCGAAAAGATCCAGAAATTTCAGCTCACTTTCAGGAATACTACAAATTACTTTATCAGGAGCCCGCAGATGGGATGTCAGATAGCGACTTATTCTTAGATAATCTGACATTACCCACGATTACGGAGGTGCAAAGAGAATTTTTAAATGCCCCCATCACAGAGGGCGACCTTTTACTAGCAATACAGCAAAGCAAGCTTCAGAAGGCTCCGGGTCCAGATGGGTATGGGGTGGAATTTTACAAATTGCTTTACGATCAGATACAAGCTCCCCTATTGAATCTTTTTAACTCTATAGTGACATCAGGGGCTCTCCTGGAGTCTTTTTAAAGTGGCACAGATGATTGTTCTGTTAAAACCGGGGAGAAACCCAGAGGATCCGGGGTCCTATCGCCCCATCTCCTTGCTAAATTGTGATGTTAAATTATATGCAAATATTTTAGCAAATAGGCTGTCACACGTCCTTCCAGACTTGATCTCCCATCCTCAGGTTGGTTTTGTAAAGGGCAGATCGGTTGCCAAGAACATTAGATCAATTTTGGCATTAATGGAAGTTGTCAAGTGGCCAAAGGTACACTCCCTATTGATTAGTTTTGACGCAGATTGGGTTACCTGGCAATTTGTTTGCAGTGTTGAAAAGGGTAGGCATGGAGGTTTTTTTTAGTGAGGTTGTAAGGGTGCTATATTCTGACCCGAGGGCATTTGTCTAGGTTAATGGAGAATGATTCGCTGAGTTCCCAATCCGTCGAGGCACAAGGCAGGGGTGCCCGTTGTCTCCATTACTTTTTGTACTTTCATTAGATCCCCTTATTAGAGAAATTGTTTCTCATCCACAGATTTCTGGAGTAGCCGTTGGATGTTCCTCTTTCAAAATGTCAGCATTTGCGGATGACTTGTCGATCCATATTACTAACCCTCACGAGTCTTTGGCGGCCGTTTTAGCTCTATTTCACGAATTTGGGGATTTTGCAGGCTTTACATTGAATTTCTCCAAATCACTGGCCTTAGCTTCCATGGAGCAGGTAAGACAGGAATAGGAAACAGAATTTCCGCTAAAATGGGCACATGGGTCTTTTCAATATCTAGATATTAAACTTACAAGATGGCCGCTATCTAAAGGTCACGGAACAAAGAGCTCCAGAGACCCTGGCCGAGATCTAGCAATAAAATAGCTAAAACCAGACATAAATCACGAAAAATAGCAGCCGATCCAATCGGAACCCAGCAGACCAATAGAGAGTTTGCTACGAAACTGGTGGACGCCAAAAACAGCAGCCGATCCAATCGGAACCCAGCAGACCAATAGAGAGTTTGCTACGAAACTGGTGGACGCCAAGAACAGCAATTCAACAGATGAGACAGACGAACCTCGTGGCCACTGGACAACCTGGCTGACCTCGCTTACTGAACTGCCCAGTAGAGGACCACGATCAGAACTGGCCCGCTGCCATAGGAAAGGTGGAATACCTCCTCCAGGCCTGATAATTATCTACAGGAACGGAGATTGGGACTTACCGACGGAGGTTCAGAGAACAGCTAGACCCACCACCCCGAACGGACCTGACCCACTGCCTCGAACAAGCCCAGAAGTCTGAGCCTTTGCCGAGCATTTGATTAACTTGAGCGCGACTGAACAGCGCTAGCAGCCACAAATCAAACAATCAACTCACTGGAATCACCATCGCTGCCACACTTTGAATGGGTGGCAACCGAAGAGAGCACCGAATCTCCGTAGAGGCGACTCCGAAGCGTCCAAACATGTGGACCTCGTGACCAGCCCAGTCAGGCCACACGCACAGACCGATTGGAGAGACACATCCAGCAAGCACCTCGCCGGGCTGAAAATCCACCGGTGAGACCAGCGGAGGCTGTAACGAGAGCTAAAATCCAACAAACGTAACTTGTGTGGGTTGCAGCGAGGAGCTCTGGAGGACCAGTGGGGACCAACCGCAGCGGGGTGGCTGACAGATACCACCGCCTTCGCCTCCTGTAACTACAGGAGAGGAACGACTGCCTCTCACCAGGATTCGTGCCTGAGACATTTTGCAGCTTCGTCACCAAACTAGCCTTCTTCCAAGACAACAGACTGAGACCTGCTGCTGAGTTGAGCTGGGGTGTCCAACTACGTGACGCTGTGCATTCGGCCAAGACTGATCCAGAAGCCTTCTGTGAGACATTGCCTCAGAATCCTGAATCTCTTCTTCCCGTAAGACACCTCGCAGCATTTTTTTCTTTTGCGGTATTTTTTTGCGGTATTAGTAGCACATTCTGTTATGGAACTGTAAAACTGATTGCAATTGCAATAGCATCTATGCTCTATTTGTAGCATAGTTTTATTCTGTTATTTGAACTGCAATACTGATTGTAACGGTAACACTGTAATACACCTCATAGCATTTTTTGCTACGTTCGTAGCACAATATTATTCTGATACTTAAACCGTAAAACTGATTGTAATTGTATTAGCATCTCTGCTCTATTAGTAGCACAGTATTATCCTGTTATTTGAATTGTAATACTGACTGTAATTGCAATACTAATCATCATCCTGAATTGCTATAACAACTTACACCGTAATCCTCTAACCAAAGACCATACTTAGACACCCTATCACACTACACTATATTTCACTACAGACCGCAACACCAGCAATTCTTACCTGGATACTGCACTACCCCATTCAAAACCAATATGAATACTAACAAACTACTTTTAATTATCTATTTTCTTCCCTTAATCTACTATGCATGGACAACCCTCCGCACAGACAACAGTTTACCCACATCACATAAACCCTACAAACAACTCAACTACAGAACAACAGAACAAAAAATAACAATCAATTAAAAGGAAAAGCAACTACACACGGCAACAACCAACATAAAGGGAAGAAAGCACACAACAAAACCAGATACCAAGAAAACAGACAACTAATAAAAATCAATACCTCTTCGTCTCAAACTGATCCCTACCAAACAATTCGACTAGGCTATGTAAACGCTAGATCGGTAGTTAATAAAACAACAACAATAACAGACTGGATCACAACAGACAAGCTTGATCTCTTAATTATTACTGAAACCTGGATCCATGACCTAAAAGACCCCATAATTCTAGACCTTTGCCCCCCAGGATACAAAATCACCCACTGGACAAGGAATGGAAAAAGAGGAGGAGGAATAGCCATAATCTACAGATCCCAGTTCACCATTACAACTGTAGCCGAATCCATCTTGCCCCAACTCGAAATTGCCTCAGTTAGAATCAGTCACACAAATCTAATGGAGCACCTCAACTTAATCTTGCTCTACAGACCACCATGTAACTGGCAAGACTGCCAAACACACTTTATGGACTTCATATCGAACATATGTGTCTCTACCTCAAACTTACTTATAGTAGGAGATATCAACCTCGAAGATTCTACCTCAGCAAACGTCCAAGAATGCAAAGAATTCCTTCAACTATGGGATTTTCACAAGCCAACAGTGCAGCAAACCCATATAAAAGGACATGCACTAGATATCATCACACACAAATTCACCCCTGACTTAAATTTGGCATTTACAGATATAAACTGGACACCCATACCGTGGTCCGACCATTATATAGCAAACTTCTTCCTTACATGGCGAATGAAAGAATCAACCCACAAACAAGAACGAACCACTTACACCACGAGAGGAAAAATTGATCGTTTAACATTCTGGCAACAGTTCTACGATAACGGATGGTCTACAAAGACAGACACAACCCAATTTCTCAAAGAATGTGACAATAGATGCAGAAGCATATTAGATAATATAGCACCAATTCAAACCAGAACCTCACACAGAAAGAACTCAATATCATGGTTCAATGAAGAACTGAAAAAGTTAAAAACACAAGTTAGAAGGTTAGAACGTGCATGGAACAAAAAGAAAGACGACTCCACATTCACCACCTGGAAACAACTACAAAGAAAATATAAATACACCATAAGACAAACTAAAAGACTATATTACAAAACTATAATTGGACCAGAATTCAAGGACACACACAAACTCTTCCAACTCGTGAACAAACTACTAGATACCACACCGGTAACTTCTAACAACACAGACAAACCAGCAGCAAACAATCTTGCGAAATACTTCAATGAGAAAATCACAAAACTACGTCTCCTGATACCTGTCAATACCATAAACTACACAGAAATTCTTGATTGTCTAGACCCAAACCCTGGTGAATACCCAGCGGATAGAACCTTGACCAACTTTGAGACGCTATCAGAGGACATCGTTTCCCAAAAGCTTAAAAGGTTTGCCAAGTCCCACTGCAAACTAGACTTATGCCCTAACAACCTAACAAGATCTGCCCCGCAACAATTCATAACAAATCTCACAGAGTACCTGAATTACATGCTACACAACGGACTCTTCCCAAAGGATCAAGGAAATATTTTACTCACCCCCATACCCAAAAATGCAAAAAAAGCACAAACGACTTAACCAACTACCGCCCAGTAGCATCTATTCCACTGATAACCAAATTAACGGAAGGAATGGCGACCAATCAACTCACCGACTACCTAAATAAATTCTTCATACTGCACAACTCCCAATCAGGATTCTGGTCTAACCACAGCACCGAAACAGTGTTAGTTACTCTCATGACTAAATTTAAACAATTGATCGCAACTGGTTACAACATACTTCTTCTACAATTCGATATGTCAAGCGCTTTCAATATGGTCGACCACGGAATATTACTACACATCCTTGAATACTTTGGAATTGGAGGCAACGTTCTCAATTGGTTCAAAGGCTTCCTAACCACACGACCTTACCAAGTGATATCCAACTCTGACACCTCAGATACATGGACACCTGAATGTGGAGTCCCCCAAGGATCTCCCCTCTCGCCAACTCTCTTCAACCTAATGATGACACTCTTGGCCAAATTATTATCCAATCAAAACCTTAATCCATATATCTATGCAGACGACGTAACGATTTACATCCCGTTTAAACAAGATTTAATGGAAATTACTAACGACATCAACCAAGGTTTCTATATCATGCTTTCATGGGCGGATGCATTTCAGCTGAAACTTAACGCAGAGAAAACGCAATGCCTTATACTCACCTCACAACACAACACGAACAAATTCACCACTATAAACACACCAAAACTATCCCTTCCCATATCGGACACATTGAAAATTCTGGGAGTTACCCTCGATCGACATCTCACACTTGACAATCATGTGAAAAATACAACCAAAAAGATGTTCTATTCAATGTGGAAATTAAAAAGGATAAGACCTTTCTTCCCAAGGACCATCTTTCGCAACCTGGTACAATCACTAGTGCTTAGTCACTTAGATTACTGCAATGCACTGTACGCCGGCTGTAAAGAGCAAATCATCAAGAGACTGCAAACCGCCCAGAATACCGCAGCTCGACTTATATACGGAAAAGCAAAATATGAAAGTGCTAAGCCCCTGAGGGAGAAACTACATTGGCTTCCACTTAAAGAACGCATCATGTTCAAGATATGTTCTATAGTTCACAAAATCATCCACGAAAATGCCCCAGCCTACATGTCTGACCTGGTAGACCTACTGCCCAGGAACGCAAAAAGGTCATCTCGAACATTCCTTAATCTGCACTTCCCCAGTTGTAAAGGCCTAAAGTACAAACTAACGCATGCGTCTAACTTCTCTTACCTGAGCACACAGTTGTGGAACGCATTGCTGCGCAACTTAAAAACTACTTATGAACTAACTAACTTTCGCAAATCCCTGAAGACCTACCTATTCGACAAAGCATACCAATAAGAGCAACAACTAGTAATATAATACACTGCAACCTTACCTACCATCAACAATGTTATTGCTTATATCCACTTGATTGAACTTCGATCTCGTTATTTTCTATGATATCTCCACCTTACCTATTATCAGTAATGCTTTCTACTCATACTTGCTTGATTTGCGAAGATACCACTTTCTATGTAACACTAATTGCTATCTCCTAATCCACTATCTACTAATAATGACACATTGTAAGCCATATTGAGCCTGCAAAAAGGTGGGAAAACGTGGGATACAAATGCAATAAATAAATAAATATACAATGAAAGCCTCATCCTTATATCAGTTAAATATCTCTAATCTGTTAGAAAATACTGTAGAGTGCCTCACCAATTGGAGATCTCTACTACTATCTCTACATGGCAGAATACACTGTTTCGAATGATTGAATTTCCGAGATGGCTCTATGTCCTTCAAATGTTACCGCTGCGTATTTTTAAAAAGGATCAGTCTCTGCTATATAGACACCTTCGCACATGTATTTGGGGCGGCTGCAAATCTAGAATGCCCTTTCGTTTTTTGTTTGGATCCTGGAAAGAGGGAGGATTGGGGATTCCTAATTTGCGATGTTATTATCAGGCTTGTTTGCTTCGACTTTTAGGAGATTGGATTTTAAACAGACAAGATTATACCCCAAGGGAGATGGAAATGTTTTTTTTTTTCAGCCATGTCATTTATATTATCTGTTACAAGCCCCTATGAGGGAGATCCCATCTACTATGAGCGCGAGCTTGTTATTGTGGCCTTTGAGGGAAGTCTGGAAAGATTTGACCAAGTACTGGGGAATTCCTTCGGAAGCCTCTGACTTGTTGCCCATCCAGGGCAACTTGAGCTTCCCTCCGGGTTCGCATAATCCGGTGTTTCGAAGATGGGAGGCTCTAGGTATTACGAGATTGGAACATGTCCTGGACTTAAAAGGCTCGCTGCTATCCCTGGGAGCATTGAGTATTGGGATTGACTTCAGCAATACGTATGCCTACATTCAATTAACACACTATGTCCGGACAATTGGCAGTGAGATTTTGGGAGCTGCACATAGTCGGCATCTTAGAGCCTTTTTTCATTCTATCCCGGGAGACCATCTCTCGGTCTCTGGACTATATAAAGCACTTACACTTCTCGCCCCCCGTAAGAATAAAGATACTATTAGGAACCGCTGGGCCTTGGACTTAGGTTGCACAGATCTTGCATTGAACTTTGATCAGCTATCAGCTGCCATTCCTTTACTAACTGTCAATGTGGACCTGCGTATTTGCCAATATCGTATTCGACACAGAGCATATGTCACGAAAGCCCAAATCTTCAAAATAGGGGGAGCAGAGGAGCCTCTGTTCTCCAAATGTACAGCAAAGATGGGTACTTTCATTCACTCTCTCTGGGAGTGTCCGATGGTCCAGAAGTTCTGGCTGGCTGTATTTCACTTTTTGAGAGAACTTTTAGGTGTGCCAATCCCATGTCTTCCTCTTGGAGTGCTCCTTGATAAATATAAACTTTTTTCTCTGCAGGGTAGTGGTGCCCAACATCTGGTTCACAAGGCTTGTCTCTTGGGCAAACAACTCATTCCGAGTACTTGGACTAGTGAGCAGCCACCAGATTTTTGGCACTGGTGAAATAAGCTTCATGAGCTCTTGCTGTTAGAACGTAGGTTGGTGGGAACGTCCCCCCCCAGAGGAGAAAGCTGTTTTTGGCTATTTGCGATCCGTACATTCAATATGTGTCTCCAAGGGCTCGTAGTTTTGTTATGAATTCTCTCCTGGGGTGATTCTGGGGGGGGAGGCAGGGGGGTGGAGGTTCTATCTCTTTTCTTTTTTTTTTTCCATTAGTTAGGGTGGGAGATGTGGAGGGGCATTTTCGAAAAGGACATCCATGTTTTGATATGGATATCCTCGCAAAACGTCCCAATCTAGGGGCGGGAAAACCCGTGTTTTCGAAACAAGATGGACGTCCATCTTTCGTTTCGAAAATACCTTCAGGGAAGTCCAAATCCTTAAATTTGGTTGTCCCTAGATTTGGTCGTCCCTAGACTTGGTTGTTTCTGATTTTCAGCGATAATGGAAACCAAGGACGTCCATTTCAGAAACGACCAAATGCAAGCCATTTGGTCATGGAAGGAGCCAGCATTTGTAGTGCACTGGTCCCCCTGACATGCCAGGACACCAACCGGGCACCCTAGGGGGCACTGCAGTGGACTTCTTAAATTGCTCCCAGGTACATTGCTCCCTTACCTTGTGTGCTGAGCCCCCCAAACCCCCTAACCCCCCCCCCCAAACCCACTACCCACAACTGTACACCACTACCATAGCCCTTACAGGTGGAGAGGGGCACCTAGATGTGGGTACAGTGGGTTTGTGGTGGGTTTTGGAGGGCTCGCTGTTTCCTCCACAAACATAACAGGTAGGGGGGGATGGGCCTGCGTCCGCCTGTCTGCAGTGCACTGCACCCACTAAAACTGCTCCAGGGACCTGCATACTGCTGTCATGGACCTGAGTATGACATCTGAGGCTGGCATAGAGGCTGACAAAAAATTTTTAAAGATATTTTTTGAGGGTGGGAGGGGGTTAGTGACCACTGGGGGGAGTAAGGGGAGGTCATCGTTGATTCTCTCCGGTGGTCATCTGGTCATTTTGGGCACCTTTTTGTGCCTTGGTCGTAAGAAAAACATGACCAGGTAAAGTCGTCCAAGTGTTCGGCAGGGACGTCCTTGTTTCTTTTGATTATGGGTCGAGGATGTCCTAGTGTTAGGCACATCCATGTCCTGCCTTCGCTACACCTCCGATACGCCCCCTTGAACTTTGGCCATCCCTGCGACGGAAAGCAGTTGGGGATGTCCAAAATTGGCTTTCGATTATACCGATTTGGAAGACCCTGTGAGAAGGATGTCCATCTTCCGATTTATAGGGGCACAGAAGGGCAGGAGGGATAAATTATGCAAAGGAAAGATGAATGGTGGACATAGAATGAGAAAAAATGTCAAGAGGAAAGGATAAACTTGAAAGAGAGGCTTTAAAAAAACAGAGAAAAGCAGAAAAGAGACATTGGACCAAAATAATGCTCAGACAAAGGTAGAAATTTTTTTTTTTGAATTTATTAATTGTAATATGTCAGGTTTGAGAAATAGGTATCTGATATCTTCCGTTTGTTTCTATTTCTATGACAGGGTTTTCTATATAGATATGGTATGTCTTTGCTTTTTTCAGGGTTTGTCTACTGGAGCTCTGAAGGGATTCTTCTACCCCCCCCTCCCCCTTCACCCGAGGCCCATTCACTCCTAACTTTGTCACTGTTTTAATTTATTTCTGCTATCAGCATGTAGAATTTCTCAAATCTAAAATTCTTCCAGATGTGTGTAAAAAAAAAACCCAGGTGTGGACGAAACAGTTTCTGGTTTTTGCAAAGTTTGTTTGCTGGGGCTCTAAAGGGGCTCCCCTACCTCTCATCTCCACTGCCTTGGAAGAGATGGTGTTATACGGGGCTCATCTTATATTTCCCCCTGGGTCCCCATTTAGTCCTAGCTAAACCACTGCCTAGCTATGTCTTGTAATTCTGCTTCAGTTTTGTTCTTGTTCAATTGTGCCTAAAAGAAAAATGTGTAAAACCAAAATGAAACAAAACAATAGTGGCAACCCAACTTACATCATATTTGGAACATTTTCAATGGCTGCATAAATTTCAATTTGGATTCAGGACAATGGATCGTAGAGAGTCTTTACTACTGGTTTTAGTTATTTCAAGCAGACGAGTCGGAGAAACATACTGACTTCACAGTAAACCTGGAGGACGTAATGGTGCAGTTCAGCAAACTGAAGAGTAGCAAATCTCCTGGACCGGATGGTATTCATCCTAGAGTACTGATAGAACTGAAAAATGAGCTTGTGGAGCTACTGCTAGTGATATGCAATTTATCCTTAAAATCGAGCATGGTACCGGAAGATTGGAGGGTGGCCAATGTAACGCCCATTTTTAAAAAAGGTTTCAGGGGAGATCCGGGAAATTATAGACCGGTGAGTCTGACGTCGGTGCCGGGGAAAATGGTAGAGGCTATTATTAAAAACAAAATTACAGAGCACATCTGAGGACATGGATTACTGAGACAGAGTCAGCACGGCTTTTGTGTGGGGAAATCTTGCCTGAGCAATTTACTTCAATTCTTTGAAGGAGTAAACAAACATGTGGACAAAGGGGAGCCGGTTGATATTGTGTATCTGGATTTTCAAAAGGCCTTTGACAAGGTACCTCATGAAAGGCTACAGAGGAAATTTGAGGGTCATGGGATAGGAGGAAAAGTCCTATTGTGGATTAAAAACTGGTTGAAGGATAGGAAACAGAGAGTGGGTTTAAATGGGCAGTATTCACAATGGAGAAAGGGTAGTTAGTGGGGTTCCTCAGGGGTCTGTGCTAGGACCGCTGCTTTTTAATATATTTATAAATGATTTAAAGATGGGAGTAACTAGCGAGGTAATTAAATTTGCTGATGACACAGTTATTCAAAGTCGTTAACTTGCGACAGGATTATGAAAAATGGCAGAAGGACTTTACGGCTAAATGGCAGATGACGTTTAATGTGAGCAAGTGTAAGGTGATGCATGTGGGAAAAAAGAACCTGAATTATCGCTACGTCATGCAAGGTTCCACGTTAGGAGTTATGGACCAAGAAAGGGATCTGGGTGTCGTCGATAATACGTTGAAACCTTCTGCTCAGTGTGCTGCTGTGGCTTGGAAAGCGAATAGAATGTTGGGTATTATTAGGAAAGGTATGGAAAACAGGTGTGAGGATATTATAATGCCATTATATTGCTCCATGGTGCGACCGCACCTTGAGTATTGTGTTCAATTCTGGTCGTCGCATCTCAAGAAAGATATAGTAGAATTGGAAAAGGTGCAGCGAATGGCAACTAAAATGATAGCGGGGATGGGATGACTTCCCTACAAGGAAAGGCTAAAGTGGCTAGGGCTCTTCAGCTTGGAGAAGAGACGGCTGAGGGGAGACATGATAGAGGTATATAAAATAATGAGTGGAGTGGAACAGGTGGATGTGAAGCATCTGTTCACGCTTTCCAAAAATACTAGGACTAGGGGGCATGCGATGAAGCTACAGTGTTTAAAACAAATCAGAAAAAAATTTTCTTCACCCAACGCGTAATTAAACTCTGGAATTCGTTGCCAGAGAACGTGGTGAAGGCGGTTAGCTTGGCAGAGTTTAAAAAGGGGTTAGACGGTTTCCTAAAGGACAAGTCCATAAACCACTACTAAATGAACTTGGGAAAAATCCACAATTCCGGGAATGGCATGTATAGAATGTTTGTACATTTGGGAAGCTTGCCAGGTGCCCTTGGCCTGGATTGGCCGCTGTCGTGGACAGGATGCTGGGCTCGATGGACCCTTGGTCTTTTCCCAGTTTGGCATTACTTATGTACTTAGTTTCCAAAGTCACGGAGTATCTTGGTTGAGGAGTTCATTCAATTTTCCTCCAGTTTGATATTTGGGGTTTGTTTGATAAAGTGGTCCATAAAATTTTAATGAGTAAGCTGAGTGGGTTTGGTGTATCAGGGGCAGTACTGAAATGTATGGAGCATTTAAAAAAAAAAAAATAGATCTTATAGTGTTAAGAAGAATGGCACTTTTTCATTCAGCTGGAGTCCAGAATTGGGGCTCCACAGGGCTCTCCACTGTCTCTGATTCTGTTTAATGTATTTTAAGCTTTTTCGGGGTACTCAGGAGAAAAGCTTTACTTTGAAAAATCTTCTAAGGTTTTGGTAATTGTTCTTGACACTTGGTTGTCAATGGAACCTCTGATAAATTATTTGAGTAAGAAGATATTTTTTAAAATTACGACAATTAAGGACAATTAGATCAGTCTTTTTTCCAGATCACTTTCAGATGATAGTGTAGGCAGTTGTATTGTCACAACTTGACTACTGCAATCCTCTGTATGCTAGAGTAAGAATAGGTTTGGCCAGCAAAATACAGCTTTTACAGAACAAATGATCTATGGCTGTTCTCAATTTGCTCAGATAACACCATTGTTAATAAAGTTGCATTGGTTGCCGCTGAGAGCACGGGTGGAAATTAAAATTGCTTGTGTTATTTTTAGAACTTTGGGAACAGTCTTCCCCTTTTTACTCAACTAATAACCTGTCCAACTTATAAGACAAACTCTCATTTTCATTCATCTTTACTGTTCTGCTTTCCGTCAGCTAAAGGCGTTTGCTACAAAAAAAATCATTGATAGTTTATTTATCTAGCAGGCTAGTAAAATATGAAACTCAATACCAAAGCAAATACGAACTATTTCAGATTATCTATTGTTTCGTAAAGCATTAAAATGGTCAACACAAACAGACTCCATTAACTACCTCATAGAATGGGATAAAAGATGCAAAAGCATACTAGACAAAATAGCACCTCACGCAAACACAAATCGATACCATGGTTCAACGAAGAACTGAAAAAACTAAAAACATACACCAGGAAACTCGAACAAGCACGGAGGAAAACAAAAGATGAGCATACCCAACACCTGGAAACATATACAAAGAAAATACAAATATGCAATAAGACAGACCAAAAGATCATTCTATAAAACTGAAATAGGGACAGATTACAAAGACACAAAGAAACTATACCAACTGGTGAACAATCTCCTAGGCACCAACCAAGTCACTACAACGAACGCAGACATCCCATCTGCAGATGAACTTGCAAACTATTTCAATGAAAAAATCGTGAACCTGCGCAACACGCTACCTCAGAACACCACTGACATTGAAGACTTCCTTGATGTGCTAGATCCAACCACTGGAGAATACCCGGCTGATCGGACTTGGTTATACTTTGCCCCCCCCTCACCGTCGAAACAGTCACCCAGGTGATCAGCAGGTTCTCCAACACACACTGAGGCATATTTTCAAAGCACTTTGGGAAGCTAAGTTCCATAGGTTTCTATGGAACTTTGGGAGGCTAAGTGCTTTGAAAATGAGCCTGACTGTAAACTAGATATCTGTCCCAGCTAATGAAATCCGCCCCTAACCACTTCATAGGAGACCTCACATCCCACCTAAATTACATGCTCCAGCAAGGTTTCTTCCCTAAGGAAAATGGCAATATTCTACTCACGCCGATACCAAAAGATACCAAGAAAAAAACAAATGAAATCACTAACTACTGTCCAGTAGCATTGATCCCACTGGCAGTCAAACTGATGGAAAGCATGGTAACCAAACAACTTACAAATTACATAAACAAATACTCAATACTACACAAATCACAGTCAGGGTTTCGCCCCCTCCACGGTACTGAAACAGTTCTAATCACTCTCCTAGCCAAATTCAAACAGGAAATAGCAACAGGCAAAAACATCCTTCTCCTCCAATTCATTATGTCCAGTGCATTCGACATGGTAAACCACAACATATTAATAAGATTACTAGATAAATTCGGGATTGGTGGAAACATACTCAACTGGATCAAGGGCTTCCTAACCACAAGAACATACCAAGTAAAATCAAACTCAAGCATATCACCACCATGGAAAGCAGACTGTGGAGTACCAAGGATCACTGCTATCACCGATACTTTTCAACCTAATGATGACCCCACTAGCCTAGTACTTATCCAACCAAGGCCTTAACCCTTCCATATATGCACACGAAGTCATAATACACATTCCATACAATACCAATCTGACAGAAATCACCAACAAAATCAAACTCAGCTTGAACATCATGGACTCATGGGCAAATGCTTTTCAACTAAAACTTAATAAAGAAAAAACTCACTGTCTCATCCTGTCATCATAACACAACGTGGACAACCCCGCAAACATCAACACCCCAGACTACACCCTTCCTATATCAGACAGCCTGAAAATCCTCTAAGTTACAATAGACCGCAACTTAACACTAGAGAGCCAAGCGGCATCCACAACAAAGAAAATGTTCCACTCAATGTGGAAACTCAAACACCTGAAATAATTCTTCCCCAGGGATACATTCCGCAACCTGATACAATCAATGGTGTTAAGCCATGTAGACTACTGTAATGGAATTTATGCAGGATGCAAGGAACAAACATTAAAGAAACTCCAGACCGCTCAAAACATGGCAGCTAGGCTTATATTTGGAAAAATGCGATTTGAAAGCGCAAAACCTCTCCGCGAAAAACTACACTGGCTCCCAATCAAAGAACGCATTGCCTTCAAAATTTGCACCCTGGTCCACAAAATTATCTACGGTGAAGCACCGGGATACATGACAGACTTGATTGATTTACCAACTAGAAACACATCAGAATCAACACGATCATATCTAAATCTGCACTACCCAAGCTGCAAAGGACTTAAATACAAATCAACTTACGCATCCAGCTTTTCCTACATAAGCACACAATTGTGGAACGCACTACCAAAAGCCTTGAAAACGACATATGACCACCTAAACTTCCGGAAATTACTAAAAACTAACCTGTTCAAAAAGGCATACCCCACCAATCCAACGTAAATGCCTGATCCCTATAACACAACAAAACTAAAGTACATAATGGACAAAACTCAACTCTTCCGATGTACGTTTCCCCAATGTGGCCATGCCACATGAACTTTATCTTACCATAACATCACTTTGTATTTGTTCTCACCGGAGTCTGCAAACGCCTCTCCGGTACTATGTAAGCCACACTGAGCATACAAATAGGTGGGAAAATGTGGGATACAAATGTAACAAATAAAAATAAATAAATAAATAAATAAATAAAAACTCTTCTTTTTGAAAGATATCAGAGTAACTAGGAAGGATAATGTTCCTTCTGTTCTTGATTATATTTCTGTAATCTTATTGTAACCCACTTAGATTCATTACAGATGGAAGTGGGATATAAATACATGCAATAGAATAGAAAAAGTCTTCAATCAAAACAGGAAACTAAAAAAGTGACATTTTTTTGCCTTCACAAGCTTACTGCCTGCATAGCTGTAAAGTTGGTAGGTACTTTATACTCTTGGACTTTGTACCATTTTTCAAAGCCCAAAGGGGAAACATATTTTCATTTTAAAAATTGCCTAACAAAAAAGTATCCATAGACACTTGCACTTCCTTTTTTGTGGTTAGTTTTCCAACTAAAACAACTCATGTACTCTTTAAAGTGAAAAAGTGTGTGTGTGTGTGTGTTGTTGCAATTCTACCCTAACCCCTCTGCAGGAAATGCCTCTGCTCACTGTTTGTAAAAGTATATGTGTATAGGCTGTACTCATATGCTTCTACTCCCAGAGTGGGTGAGGCAATTTTGTAAATGCTTGTTACTTTGGAAAAATACAAGGATATCGTGTCTCTGGTAACATCCAAAACTAGACAAAATAAACCAGGACCTTAGCCACCGATTATTAAAGTCTCAGCTGACACCAATGCACTAGTCCACTCATCCAATATTTATAATACAATGCACACCCATGAGTAGCAAGGGAACCCTCAGATGATTTTGCCACTTCTCATGCAGTCAAGCATACTGCTCTGAAATGGTATAGCGTTTCTTTCATCGGGTATCCCTGCAGTGAGTTCGGAAGACTTTTTTTCTTTTTTTCTATATTATTGCTTCCCGACACCACTGTGCTACAATTTTTCAATCTTTTTAAACCAAATGTGCAAAGTAATGGACTAAATACTTTAAACTTTCAATCTTTTAAAACAAATGTGCAAGGTGAAAAGCTGAGTACTTATCCAGTCTCGTGGGAATTCTTCCACTTTATTCCTCTTTATTCCACACTGCCTTCCCCTGAAACCGCCCGACTCTGCAGGTTTCAATTGCTTGCTTCAGGGACGAGGGTTAAGGCATGAAAAACAAAAGAACTCCTTCCTCTAGCTCAAATTAAAACCAGACTTCCTTCCCAAACTTATTGTGTGGCTTTTAAAGACATCAGCAAGCACACATTGGCCGGAAGAATCCTTCTACTGACGTCAGAGGCACAACCAACTTTTTGATATTCACAGGGGCCAGGTACACAGCAATCCCGAAAGTTATTTTCAACAAGAAACCACTGAAGAGGGAAAAAGACTAAATTATGGTGTTCCATTCTACACTTTCATTAAGTCCTTTAGGATTCACAGTGTTTAATGTAAATATCCAGCGTTGCTCTAAACGAGCCAACTTTACATTGTGGTCCATTCCCCTCGATGACAGAGGTACATGATCTATTATGAACCAGCGAAGATCTGCAAAAGTATGTTTAAATTGTTCACAATGCATTACTATAGGGGCTGTCACAATCTTTGTGGCTAATCTGCTTTTATGTTCTATAAGCCTCACCTTCATGTGTCTTGTAGTGCGTCCTACATAATATAAATGACAGGGACATTCAATAATATAAATAACGAATGGTGTGTTGCATGTGGTTTTATGTCTCAACCTAAATATGTGAGAAGTGCCATATGGAGTCCATTGTGTGATGCTCACAGTCTGACTACAAAACTGACAAGAGCCACAGGGTTGGTGTAAACCTTCCTCTATAAAATGGCTTTCATTAGTCCCTGATGTGTGCACTAGACGGTCCCTAAGGTTTTGGCCCCGAGTATACGCAATACACGGTTGTTCAGAGAAAATAGAGTGAAACGTAAGTACTTGCCAATGTTTGTTAATAATTTGAGCTACCTGAGGAGCTAACTCAGAGAACCCAAGGACACATACCATCCTATCCATGGACTCTTTTGGTTTATCCATCAAAAGTAAAGATATCTGGGCAAACCAAGCTCGTTTAAAGGCCTGACGAATGCATTTCTCTGGATATCCACGATCACGTAATTTTGAGTTAACAGAGCTGCCTGATGTTTAAATGCTACATCTGTAGCACATATTCTCCGAAGTCTCAAAAATTGTCCTATAGGTAGAGACCACTTTAATCTATGGGGGTGGTGACTGTTAAACAGTAGTAAAGTATTTCTATCCGTGGGCTTGTGGTAGACCGTAGTATACAGTCTACCCTCATTTTTATATACTTGTGTGTCAAGAAATATAGCTTGTTGACTACTTTTATTCATAGTGAATTTCAAGTGAACATCTCTGCTATTAAGCCACATTAAGAAATCACTCAGATGTTCTTCTGTAGAGAGCCATACAAAAAAGATATCATCTATAAATCTACCCCAATATTTGATGTTATTAAACCACACAGATTTATATAAGTGAATCTCTTCAAACGTGCTAACATATAAGTTAGCAATGCTAGGGGCTGCTGCAGCTCCCATAGCCACCCCCATGATTTGTAAGAAAAAAGTGGACTCAAATGCAAAATAATTATGCTTTAATATCAATTTTGCCAAGGACAACAAAAAAGTCGAAGGAATGCGCTCAGTCGTTAAACGATCTCTCAAAGTTCTTTCTATAATATCCAGAGCGAGTTCCTGAGGGATATTCGAATACAAGGATTCAATATCCAACGTAACTAATAAAGCCTCCTCAGGGACCCCCTCTATCTCAGACTTTGCACATTTGGTTTAAAAAGATTGAAAAATTGTAGCACAGTGGTGTTGGGAAGCAATAATATAGAAAAAAAGAAAAAAGTCTTCCGAACTCACTGCAGGGATACCCGATGAAAGAAACGCTATACCATTTCAGAGCAGTATGCTTGACTGCATGAGAAGTGGCAAAATCATCTGAGGGTTCCCTTGCTACTCATGGGTGTGCATTGTATTATAAATATTGGATGAGTGGACTAGTGCATTGGTGTCAGCTGAGACTTTAATAATCAGTGGCTAAGGTCCTGGTTTATTTTGTCCTGTTACTTTGGAAAAAGCATTTCTTTATCTGAAGAAATGCCTTGTTCTAGTAGGTTGTGTAACATTTTACTCACAAGGTGTATCTATAGTATATATTTGCATATATGATTAACAAATATTTTTTTCCTCAGATAAAATATGCAGATGTTTATAGTAATTTGAATAATACCCTTCAGAATATTGAAAATTTTGAAATGAGAGTTTCTGAAGTAATAGAATCAGAAAATGCACTAAAGAAAGACTCAAGCAATAAAGAAGCCACTATCGTAAACTTACGGTAAGAATTTAACTTCATTTATGTAGCTGAAATATAGAATTATTTTAAGGAGACCATTTTAGAACATTTGTGTGGCATGTACATGGGTAAAAGGTATATACATCTAAACACTCTAGCTGATATTCAAAGTGCCCACATAAATCACCTTTTGCTTCTAGACCCCCGATATTCAGCAGCATTAAAGTGGGCAGTGCTGCTGAATATTGCCTCTGATCAATGCAAATAAAAGCGGCAGGTCAGGGCAGTATAGGGGGCAGCATTAGGGAGAAGCCCGGTGTTATGCATGTGCCGTCAATATTCAGTACCAGCACCCGCATAGCTAAGCGTCCTAATGTAGGACATCTCAAAAGCTGTCCTAAATTAAGCTGCTTAGCTGTGTGGATGCTGACACTGAATATTGGCTGGGACCCACGTAACTTGTTTCGCTTTACCCCCCCCCCCCCCCCCCGATCCACTTCCTGGCCTCCCAACAAAGCCCCTCCTTCCCTCCCCCAACCCGTCTTTTGCTGTCAGACTAGCCAGTTGATCAGCTAATTATGATGTCTTTATTGTACCATATAGAATATCTGACAGAAAGAACTGTTTGATTTTCTAAACAACTATTTAAATCTCTGAAGGTTACCAATACAGCCAACAAAACCTGCATATCTTTCAGTGTTCGTGGGAATCTCATTGTGGTGGATGTGAATGGGGAAAAATGTTAAAATTGCTTCTTCAGCTTATGCCAAAATTAGTTTGTCTGCATCTGGAATATTTTGAATAATTGCCTCCTTTCCTGTGGCAGAGCGAAAAAGCCTTGTGGTTATCTCTGAAATCGAAAAACTCCAACCATCTTTAACAAAAGAGCGTAAACTTTGCCATAGTTGATCAGACCAAAGATCCATCAAGCCCAGTATCTTGTTTCCAATAATGGCCAATCCAAGTCATGAGTACCTGGCAAGATCCTAAAAGAGTAAAAACAGATTTTATACTGCTTATCCCAGGAATAAGCAGTGGATTTTCCCCAAGTCCATCTTAATGGCTTTTGGACAGTTTTTGTAGGAACTTGTCCATACCCTTTTTTTCTGTTCCAATATTCTTTATGGAACTTTTTTTTTTAAACCAACATTAGTAAGACAACTGAAAAAACAACCAAAAATGCAAAGAAGGGATGAGTACATCAAACAAAGTAAATATTTTAGGTATTCAAATACACTTTCAACGGAGACTTTATTCTCAGTATAGCCGAGAGCCAATTTGAGTTGGTGGCACCAACTAGTTCCAGCCTACATGTAAGGCAAACTAAGTTCCACTATAAATGAAATTTAATGTTGTTACAGTTTTTCTAGCGAGTAGCAATTATCTTAAGAGTCAAAGCTATTAGGAGATCTAAAAATTTAGCATGATCATTAGATAATGGAGTTGAGATGGCATTTAATCTCCACAATATTAACAGCAAACAATAAAATATCATCAGTATGTCAAATATCCTTGGTTTGGGCTACAATTAATCTCCAATAGGATTGTCACAGGAATATAGCATGTTCAGTAAAGTACCAGATTCTATATTGCAGTGCCAACAGTTTTCTCAGGATAGATTCCCAATATGAAATAGTTTCCTTGGAGTCCATAATATACAATGGTTGATAAATAACATTGATTGTGCAAGGCAGCTATCCAAACACTTTTTAAACCCTGCTGAGTTACCTGCTTCTACCAGGTACAGTAGCTTCCAGATAACTGGGACACCACTTAATTGGGGCAGCCACATATTTGGCCCAAAACACAGAAAATGGAAACAAAATGTAGTTGTAAAGGGACAACGGTTTTGCTTATTTGGGACAACACACCATTTATTTGGAGCAGTAATGTACTTAAAATGTGAAGTTTATATGGGCGGCTCCATTTGCGTACATGTGCTGCTGTAGGGTATGTCATATTCCATCTGTGGCATGCGCTGAAAAACTGTCCGCACATGTTTTAATAACCTTGAATAGTTTTGTGTCATTTGCAGATTTAATCACCTCACTCATCGTTCCGATTTCCATATCATTTATAAATATGTTAAATAGCACCGCTCCCTGTACTGATCCCTGCTGCACTCTACTTTTCGCCCTCCTCCATTGTGAGAAATGACCATTTAACCCAGGGGCGTATCTGCATGGGGCCACAGGGGCCTGGGCCCCCGCAGATTTTGCCCTGGACCCCCCTACCGCCATCAACCCTCCCCCGCTGTCATTGCTTACCTTTGCTGGCGGGGGACCCAACCCCCGCCAGCCAAGGTCCGCTTCCACCTGCTGCTGCTTTTAAAAATATTTCTTCAGCTGGTGGGGGACCCCAACCCCCACCAGCCGACCCGAGGTCTTTAAAGTTCTACTTCGTCCTCCGTGGCCATGCTGCAGCTGCTGTTGAAAACTGTTGAATCCAGTTCGGAGTCTGACGGCGGGGGAGGGGGGGGTGTCTGGCAATGGCGGGGGGAGGTCGGTGGGGGGGGGGGCTAAAATGTGCCCCCTCCCTCTGGCTCTGGCCCTCCTACCACTGGAGTCCAGATACACCCCTGATTTAACCCTTCCCTCTGTTTTCTGTCCAATAACCAATTCCTAATCCACACCAGAACCTTGCCTCCTATCCCATGACTCTAATTTTCTCAGGAGTCTCTCATGAGGAACTTTATCAAAAGCTTTATGAAATCTAGATATACTAAATCAGCCAGCTCATATTTATCCACATTTATTCACTCCATCAAAGAAATGAAGCAAATTGGTGAGGCAAATTGGCTGAACCCATGCTGACTCTGTCCCATTTGTCTATGCGTTCTGTAATTCTATTCTTTATAATAATTTCCACTATTTTTCCTGGCACAGACATTAGGCTTACCAGTCTGTAATTTCCCGGATCACCCCTGGAACTATACTGACAAGGAAGCTATGTTGAGGAGAGCCTAGGAGCAGTATGCGTTTCAATGGAAAGGACATAAGATTGAGATTTAGACAGCTTGAGATGTCATGCAGGCCCTGGCTCAAGTGCAGCTATGCTATCGTTGGACATTTACATTTAGATTATTAGATAGCATCAATGAAGTGTACTTTAAACTTACTACTGTAGTGGAATGCTTCAAATGGTGGGCATCGAGAAGCCGAAGTCTCGCAGAGGCAGGAGGAGATACAACAACAGCACCTACTGGGGTTCTGCTGGCAAGGAAGGAGGGTCCACGCAGAAGGCAGCATTGGGGAGAGCAAAGAGGAGTAGCACCCCATCCACTGTGATGCTACTAAGATTGACTGTGATTTGAGGGAGCTCTTCTCCCATTGAGACTTTGGTGTGTATTTTGCCCTGTTCAGGGGAAGGGGCCCACTGCTTCTGGTGTGATGGACTGGACTCTGAATGGAGAACTTTATCGTGGGCTGACCCCTCTCCTTCAACTAGCTTTTGAGAGGAACTGTGAATGCAGGAGGAATTGAATGACAGTGGGTTTGTACCAGTGACAGTGATTGTGTATGGGGGGCTGTAGTCTGATTGTGGTGTGCAAGGGCTGTGGACTGTGTGTGAGAGGCTCGGGTGTGGTATGTGTAAGGTGGTGGAGGTAGTGGGGAGGTGGTGGTATTAGTGGATGGAGTCAAAAGGTGTGCTAGAGTGACTGTATGGGAGTGTCACTTCCTTGAGCAGTGGAGTGGGAGCTGGTGGTGTTCCTGCCAGGGACTATGGATACTTTGGGGTGGAGGGATGGGAGGTGGAGGTGGTAAGAATGGAGGGAGGAGGAGGGGATGGGGCAGAAGGAAGGAATAGGGAGGGGGTTTGTCTGGGCTTGGATTGGGAATCTAGGTTTTTCTTTGATTGGAATAGAGCCTGTGCAACTGCAGATCATGAGCTATAATGTTAAGGGACTTAATTCCCCATTTTAAAGGTGCCATGATGTTTCAAGAGCTGAAGTGTCTACACAGTGCTATCTGTCTTGTGCAGGAAACCCATCTTAGAAAAGTGCATGAAAAGTTAGTTGGGGATGCACGCTTGCCTATTGTAGGCACTCTTAGTTTGGCAGAAAATCATTCAGACAGCAATTACTCTGGACTTGTTTGGCTAAAAGATGGCCAGTACCTAAATATGACCCTGAGATTCTTGTTAGGCTGTCCACCAATGAAAGAAATAATGCCAAATGAAAATATGTATATTATATTAAAAAATAGCAATATGCAAAGCAAAATACAAAAATAAGATACTGTTCACACAATATACATTAAGGATTACCAACAGATATACAAAAAAAATATATATATATACAATGCAATCCGCTTAAGTGAAAGGGTCTGGGACCAAAGAAATACATGCAGTTTACCGGAGCATGCACTTAACCGTTGTGACCCAAAGAAGCTTGACATCTGATAAACATATGTACAGTACTGTTTATTATAAGTACAGTATACAGTCTCTGTTAACTGACGTTATACAGTCTCCGTTAACTGACGTTATGCTTACTTGAAGTAATCAGTCATAGTCCTCTGTACACTCTTGTGTCTGTGAGTTCCATAGGCTACGTCTGCCAGATGGTAAAAACTGTCATAGCACTGACATCCAGTGGCCTCCAGATACGTCCGCATGGTGTTGAGACTGTTCTGCACTCTTGCAAAAGTGACAGGAGGTTGTTGAATTTCATCAGCATGTGCCTCGCTGCTCATTTCATCATCTGTTTCATCATCAGCCATTGCCTGCGTGTAGGTGCATATCTCAACATCAGTGCTGTCGTCAGCTGTTTGTAGATTGTAATCAGCAGCTACGTAGTGATGAAACTCCTCTTCAGTAACACCAGCTGGGATGTCAATAGCCTGTTCATCTGACATGTTTGCAACAGCTGCATCTGTTTTGTCCTTCTCCACATCCTTAACAAAGCTTACTTGCTTGTAGCAGTTCACAATGGTTGCCTGTGTAACATGATTCCAGGCTTCTTTCTGCATATGTAGAGAATCCAACAGTGATAGATTACGAGCCAGTTCAGCAGCACGTTTATACTTGCCAGTCTGGTCATCCATAATGCTCATCAGATGATGTAGCACAAGAGCCCGATAATGTTTTTTGAAATTGGCTATTATGCCCTGATCCATAGGTTGGATCAGAGAGGTAGTGTTTGGTGGCAGGAAGACCACCTTGACGTTAGACAGCCTGACATCACTGTGTGCAGCACAATTATCACAAAGCAACAAAATCTTATTCTTTTGTGCCCGCATTCTAGTGTGTAACTTCTTTAGTCACTGCTTCCAAATTTCCCCAGTCATCCATGAATTTGTGTTAGCCTCATATGACACAGGAAGTCGCTTAACATTCTTGAAGCAACGGGGCTGTTTGCTCTTTCCAGTGATGAGTGGTTCCAACTTCTCACTTCCATCCTTATTTCAGCAAAGGAGGATTGTCAGTCGGTCCTTTGATGTTGTACTTTCTGTAGTTTCGGCTTGTTTGAATGCAAGTGTTCCATCAGGAATTGCTTGCCAGTAGAGACCGTTTTCGTCAGCATTGAAAATGTCACGAGCTGCAAACTCATTCAAGATGGTAGGAAGAACTGAAACAACCCAATTTTTAGCACCAAAGTCATCAGCATCTTGTTTTTCACCATGCTGTTATTTTATGTTGTTCCTCTCCTTCCATCTTTCCAACCATCCAAGAGTGGCTTTGAATTCAGTTAGTCCAAGACTTTCAGCTAGCTGATTAGGTTTCTCCATAAGCAGTGGACTACTGACAGGAAACTGCTCCTGACTTGAGAAAACCACCGAAGAAGAGCATCTTCTACATCCTCAGCTTTTCCCGCCTGTTTACGTTTCCTGTGTGGATTTGTATTGTTTTGCCAGTCTTCCAGAAGCTGATCTTTCTGCTTCAAGATACGTGAAATTTGACTGGGATTGACACCATATTCTTTAGCAACAGATGCTTGACTTTTGTTTGTTTTCAAATTTTTAAAGAACTTCTATTCGTTCAGCCAGTGTTAAAGTCTTACAATTGTGCGATGACGACTCCGACTCCAGTGTACACGCTAACAATTTTCTTTCGCTTATTCTGCCTGTGGCAGTTAACCGAGATTTCAAATTTATCGCCCCTTTGTCATGTGCCAATCAGCTACCATATTCCATGCGTGTGCTTATGCAGCGTCTTTCCTGCCCAGGAGCGGTCTTAAACCATGCATATAAGCGAATCTTGCACTTATCAGTGGTGCGCTAAACCGGTGTTTGTCCCCATAGAAATTGATGGCACAAAAATGGGACCGAAGTACAGCATGCAGTTAAACAGAGCATGCGCTTATCCGACGTGCACTTAAATGGAGTGCACTGTATGTATGTATGTATATATATATATTGTAAACGGGCCCGCTTCTCCAGTATGAGGGAGGAAGCTGCCTCCCATGAATAGCCAGAACTTCACAAAACTGCCACCAGGAAATACTTCAAAAACATTCCTTTATTTTCCAGATTCATAAACAAAACTTCACTCCAGAGTAGAGACTTGCTTCTCAGGCAGGGCTGTTCTGCCTTGCTTAGTACATCAGCCAATTACACAAAGACTTTGCCCCCTTCCCCGAGGGGAATGCAAGAGCCCTTTGGAAATCCCTGTTTTTTTTTGTCCCAGCCAGTAACAAACAAATAGCACTTGTCCCACAAGCAGGATTTCTCCTCAAGACAGTTAATCACCAAGCAGCCTTTACTTCCAGGAGGTGCAATACTTTTGGGACTTCCTCAACCCAAGGTATTTCAGCCTGCACTGCTCCTCCCCTCCTGAACTGAACCCCTCTTCCCACCAGACAGCCCTCCTTCATAAACAAGCCTTCCAACTTCAGAGGTTCTCAAAATAATCAGGTTTCACAAAAGAAAAACAGGCTTCTCCACTTAAGCAGGGTTTAAACCAAAATAAATTCCAAAACCATGTAGGTTTCCAAACCTTCAGGGGCTGCCTTCCTCAGCTCTCAAGCTCCCATTTCATTCTCCTTTCTTCCCTTGCTCAGGCTGATTAAGTCCCTCTTCCATCCAATCCTCCTCCTGCTTCTCAGCTCACCCCTCCCTATTACAGGTGGGCACCATGATATACTGATTGCTGGTCCCGGGAACTGGCTCCTTCATTCCCCCTCCCTCTTGTCGTCAGAGATGGTATATGGCCAGCTTGCCTATCCCCTGGGATCTCACTGCTAGGACTGGAAATGCATTCTGGGATATGTAGTTCATGGTTTTGCTGCTTCACTCTATACATCGGGGATGTAGCCTTGTCACAATATATATTTATTTTATTTATTTTATTTATTGCATTTGTATCCCACATTTTCCCACCTTTTTGCGGGTTCAGTGTGGCTTACAATATGAGTTAAAGGATGGAAATACAATTTGTTACAGATTGGTTATGGATTACATTGTGCAGAGTTATACACACTACATAACTGCAATATATCCTGAGAAGAGATTACCACCTTAACAGCTAAGTTAGGCTAATGACCAGTCTTTCACAAGCCAAAAACAAAACTAACTAAACCTGAGCATAAGAGAAAAATAAGAGTATCTATCTATATAAAACGCACCTCCAACGTTCTAATGAAGCCTCACTTTCCCAACATTCTAAAGTGAGGTGGCTGAGACCGCTTTTTGCTCCATGAGTGTCTGCCCCGCCCACGCGTCAAATGTTATGACGTCGGGGGCGGAGCAATGACACTCAACCAATCGCATGAGTCAGCCTCAGTGATCGAAAACAAAAAAAAAAACCTGCTGACATGAAGGGAAGGGACAGCTGGAGAAAGTCGCCCACCAAGCCACACCCCCTCCCTAAGGACTCACTCACTGAGGCATGATGAGTGATAGAAAAAAAAACCCAGCTGAAGCAAATGGAATGGACAGCAGCACAGCCAAGAGAAACAACGTAAAACAAACTCAGTCTCACAGCACGATCCCAGTTCCCCCCCTTCACACACCCTATAACCCTCCCCCTGTCAATCTCTAAAGAGGACAGTGAGGAGAAACAACAGAAGGTCGCCCACCAAGCCACAACCCCCCCCCCCCCCCCATAACGACTCAATCACTCAGACAGGATGAATGATAGAAAAAAAAACCCATCAAGTAAACGGAAGGCAGAGGACCACAGCCTGCACAAACAAAGAAGGTAAGGCTGAAAAAAAAATCTGTCTCACAAAGCAATACACCAATGGAGCCTCACACTTTCCAAACCCTGCCCCCACCTCTGATACTCTCCTCTGATACTGGCACACACACCAACACAGAAATACACTGCAGCCTCACAATTAGCAAAGCCTGCCCCTACCTTCCACCATCAACCCTCTCACTCACATACACACTGATGAAGGATCCCAGTTCCACCCTTCCCAACCCCCAACTTGCTGTAAAAAAAAAAAAAAAATGACAATCATCTGACTTGGCTCAGAATTAGCCCAAACACATGAGGTGAGCCAAAATCAGATCCCAGTTCACACCCTGCCACCATCAACCCTCTCACACACATACACACTGATGCACGATCCCAGTTCCCCCCCCCCCATCACACCACCCCACCCCACCCCACCCCTACAACCCCCCCCACCCCTCCCCCTGTCAATCTCTAAACAGAATAACTGCTAAGCTGCTGTAAAAAAACATGGACACACATCTCTTCCCTCACAATGAGCCCCGACACCAGTGGCGTTACTAGGGGCGCTGACACCCGGGGTGGATCGCCGATGCACCCCGCCCCCCCGGGTGCAGTGCCGCCCCGGTGCAGTGCGACCCCCCCCCCCCCCGGCGAAAGGACACCCACCATCCTGGCGAACAACCCCCCTCCCCGGGAGCATGCCTCTGGGGGGGGGGGGTGCCGTGGGCCGGTCGACTTCATTGATTTCCATTCTCCCTCTGCCCCGGAACAGGAAGTAACCTGTTCCGGGGCAGAAGGAGCATGGAAACCAACGTAGCTGACCGGCGTGCACCTGGGGCGGACCACCCCCAACGTCACCCTCTTGGTACGCCACTGCCCGACACATGAGGTCAGCCAAAACCAGATCCCTTCGCCCCCCAAACTCCCTACAACCCCCCCCCCACGCCCCCCTCCCCCTGTCAATCTCACACACACAGGACATGGATACAACATGGTCACTCCCACTTCCCCCTTTGCCTCCCAGCCCCCTACAAACCCCAGCCCCCCCTCCCCCTGTCAATCTCTCACACACACACACACACACACACACACACACACACGACATGGATACAACATCTCCACTCACTCAACGCTAAACAACCTCCAACCAGGATCACAGTTAACACCCCTCCCCCACCCCCAACTCACACACACACACACACACACACACACACTGATGCAGGACATAGATACATGGGCACTCACACTCTATGTATTCCACACTCAATCACTGACACCCCACCCCCCAGCAATGGTAACCCCTCCACCCCTCAGTTCCTCACACACACTCATTGCATCTCTCCTCAAAACTTAAAAAAAAAAAAAAAACTACCAGCACTCTTACAAACAGCCCACACAACATAACAACGCTGACCAAACTCTAAACCGCCTGCCACCCACTCCCACTAAAGCAGCATCAACCCTGTCACACTCTGACTCACTCTCTCTGTCAAACACACACACTCATACATTCACTCACTCCCTATCACATAGTCACTCTCACACACACTCTATCAAACATCCACACTCAGAGGAAAACCTTGCTAGCGCCCGTTTCATTACAGTCAGAAACGGGCCTCTTTTACTAGTTTAGAATAAAATAAAAATAAAAGAAATAACAGTTCTCTCAACTGACAATATTCAACAAACTTCTGTGCCCAGTTCTGTGCAAAGTTACGTGCGAAAGGGCAGGGCATGCCCCTTTGGGGCGATGTCTCAGGAACCTGTGTCTGTTTTAAGGAAGGCATGTGATGTCATGAAAAACGCACCTTCCCAGCTGGTCCTCCCTCCTCGAGCAGCAGCAGATGTTTATAGAGCAGGGTGAGAGCAGCACTGTAGATGGTAACAACAGTAAATACTTGCGTTGGGGGGGGGGGGAGGTAATGGTCAGACCAGAGATCCATCTATCCCCATTCTGCTTCCAACAGTGACCATTACAGATCACAAGTACCTGGCAGGATCCCAAAAGGTAGCAAGATTTAATCTACTTATCCCCAGGGATAAGCAATAGCTTCCCCCAGTGCTGCCTTAATAATGATTTGAGGACTTTTTTTCCAAGAATTTGTCCAAACCTTTTGTTAAAACCAGCTATGCTAACTGCTTTTATCACTTCCTTCAGCAATGAGTTCCATTGCTTAGCTGATGCATTGAGTGAAAAATAATTTCTCCAATTTCTTTTAAATGTACTCTTATCTCACTTTATGGCGTGCTCCCTAATCTTCGTGCTTTTTGGAAAAGTAAGCAATCGATTTGCATTTACCTATTCCACTCCACTCAGGATTTTGTTGAAAATATCGAATCTCCCCTCAACTGTCTTTCCTCCAAACTGAAAAGCCCTGATCTCCCTAGCCTTTCCTCATTTGAGAGTCATTTCATCCTCTTGTTAATCATTTTGGTCACCCTTCTTTGTATTATTTCTAATTCCGCTATTAAGCCACGCTAGTCTTTTTAGCGCATGCTAAAAATTAGGGTGCACTAACGCTAGAGTCACCCATAGGAATATATGAGTGTCTCTAGCATTAGCACATGCTAATTTTTAGCACACACTAAAAATGCCAGTGCACCTTAGAAAACAGGGCCCCTAGATTCTTTTCCTGGGTGGTGATTCCTAATTTGGAAATTAACATTTGTTAGCTATAATTTGGGTTATTCTTCACCACATTCATCACATTACATTTGTCCACATTAAATTTCATGTACAATTTGGATGCAGTGTTTTCTAGTACCTCAAGTTCCTCCTGCGATTTCTCAAAATCCACATGTGATTTAAACTTTGAATAATTTTGTGTCATCTGCAAATTTGATCAGCCCCATTTCAGATCAGTTATAAATATGTTAAAAAAGCACTGGTCCCAGGAAAGATCCACTGTTCATCTTCCTCCACTGAGAGAACTGGACATTTCCTTCTTCCATTTTTTAACCACTTCTCAATCCACAACAAAATCCCCATGGCTTTTTTATTTCCTAAAGAGTCTCTCATGTTGTACTCTGTCAAAAAAAGCTTTATGAAAATCTAGATACAGTGCTTCACCTGCCTCATTTTATTCACATATTTATTCACTCCTTCAAAAAAATGGCTAAATCTGTATTGACTCTTTTCCATTAAACCTTGTTTATGATGTGTTCAATAATGTTGTTCTTTATAATAGCTTCTACAATGTTGCCTGGCTCTGATGTCAGGCTCACTGGTCTGAATTTTCCCGAATCACCCCAGAACCCTTTTTAAAACTTTGCATTACTTTGGCAACCTTCCATCCTTCAGGTACCATAGGTGATTTCAATGATAGGTTACAGATTACTAGTACTAGATCTGAATTTTTTTTATTTTTTATTTCATTCAGTACTCTGGGGTATATGTTAGCAGGTGATTTGCTGCTCTTTAGCCAGTGAATTTGGCCTATTACATCGTCCAAGTTTAAAAAATATATATTATTTATTAAAATGTAAAGACAGAGTACACAATCTCTGTACAGAAATTAAATGAAATATAATAATGAATGTAAAAACTAAATTTTTTAAATAGGAAAACTAAACACATTAGTCTCACATTAAAGCTCCCAAAAAGGATAGTGGGATAAAGAAAGATAAGATCACAATTCAAAATATCAAAGAAATAAACTGAAGAAATTAGGCACCAAAGCAGATCTTACATTTATTTATTTATTTATTCATTCATTCATTCACTCAACAGATTTATTATTTGTGTGATGATCTACAATCCTACAAACTGCAGTCCATCAGTACTGAGCAAAATGATCTGCCATTAACTTGTGAAGGATCACTCTTTTTTGTATCCAGAAAAAGTCTCAGTTGTATTGAAAGATGTTCTTTTGGCTAGAATAGCCTCTTTTACTTCATCTTTTAACCATGCTAGCTATTGTTTGGCCTTCTTTCTACCTTTTTCATAGCTGAGCACCCAAGATGATATTTTTAAATAATTTTAATGCCTGATTTAAACTCTTAGGGATCAATATTCAAAGTGATATGAACAGCCAGAAATGGATCCTGGCTGTTTAAATTGTTTGTCTAGTGCTAATTGCAAATATTCAATGGCACTTAACTGGATGGTGCCGCTGAATATACCTGATTAGTGCCTAAGCTGTAATGGACTGTTTTGTGGGTAGTCTGGGGTCAGAGTCAACACATACGGTTAAGGGTGCAAGTTATCAAGTCGCATTAGGACTTTAAGTTGCGTTATAAGCTTCTTAATGCAACCTAATGGGCCTTAATATAGCCTGACTTTATTTCCCGCGGTGACTTAAATATCCAAATGCAGTCACTCCTGCCTAGTCCGGTGCCTTTTCTTATAAGGAAACATGGAGGGGCATAATCGAACGTGAACACCCATCTTCATGGGCGTCTATCTCCGAGGACGGGTACGTGAAAGGGCGGGACGGACCGTATTTTCAAAAAAGATGGGTGTCCATCTTTTTTTTCGATAATTTTATTTATTTATTTATTTTTAACATTTGTATCCCACATTTTCCCACCGATTTGCAGGCTCAATGTGGCTTACATTTGCCGTAATGGTGGTTGCCATTTCTGGGTAAAAGAATTACAAAAGGCATTGCATTAAGGTGCATACATACATGGTAAAGAAGAATACGTTGTGGTATTGCATATTGGTTCGCGGATGATAGATTGGGTTGTAACATACATTAGGTCATCGACTATATAGCGATCATATTCGACATGAGGATTAAAGTGATAATGCTTATCAGTCAAGTGATAAGAGTTCGGTTTTTCTAGTTCATGTGCATTCTTATTGTTTAGTATTTAGGATGGATGTTATTGGTATGCCTTCTTGAACAGATCAGTTTTCAGTAGCCTTTAGAAGATAGTTAGGTCTAAGCGCTTTGAAAATGAGCCCCATGGTAACATAATAAATGACGGCAGATAAAGACCTTACGGTCCATCCAGTCTGCCCAACAAGATAAACTCATTTTACATGGTATGCGATACATGACCCCTATTGATAGTCACACCATTTTGGGAAAGCTACTGAACTGGGTAGGAGTGACTGGGCGTCACTCCTCCCCGAGAACCCTCTGAACCCCCAATGACTTTACAGGTAACCCCTTTAGGGGTCTTGCACATGTATGGGGTTGGGTGGATGCTAGTACCATGGGAGAGGCTGGGGGGATGAAGTGGGTGCTTGCATCTTGGGGAGGCTGTGGAGTAGGTGAGGCTTCATGTGGGGGAGGGGGGGCTTCAGTCAGTGGGTCCTGCTATGCTGGCCCGGGAACATCTGGCCATGGTTATGTGGCCCAAGTTCCCAGGCTGCGGGAGTAATGCTCTTTGCAAGGTGACTCACAGGCAGCATTATTCTTGTAACACAAGATTCAGAAACCTGTGGGTCTGAGATACCACAGGTTGCTGAATCCTGCAGGAAATCAAGGTGAGGTAAAAGTTTGCCTTTTACCACACCTTGATAACTTTCCCCCAAAGTAATTCTGCTATTGTGCTGTATGCAAAATGTGTGGGAGCCAGAAATGAGAATGGAGTATATTGCACTTGCCTCTTGTGGCATGCACAAATGCTGTTGGCCTCAGACAGAGACATGCTTAGAGGTAGCAATATCTGGCCTGCATCATGAGCTGGTGAGAGGGTACAATGCCAATGCTATCTACCTATCATATTTGTCAGGGGACACCTATGATGGGAACCTTCTCAGGGTCCTACATGGAGGAATGCCGGTGCTGCAGTCCCCGGTCTCACCTGCCTGCCTCCTTGGCTCTGTGCCCCCTGCATTCGAAGCGGCAGTCACAGATCGCCTCCCTTCGGGCCTTCCCTCCCTTTGTCCCGCCCTTGCTGAAACTGGAAGTTACATCAGACAAGGGCGGGACACAGGGAGGGAAGGCCAGAAGAGAGGCGATCTGTGACTGCCACCTTAAATGCAGGGGGCCCGGAGCCGTGGAGGCAGGCAGGTGAGACCGGGGACTGCAGCGGCGGGGGGAGCGATGGGGGCAGCAGCAGTGGGGGGAGTGACAGGGGGTGGCACCAGCAGGGGGAGTGATGGAGGGGAGGCAGCGGCGGGGAGAGGGGAGGGGGTGGAGGCAGGGCGACCTTGCCCTGTGCCCGGCCTAGTCTGTCAGCGGCCCTGGTACAGACAGGGGCGTATCTGCGTGGGGCCACAGGGGCCTGGGCCCCCGCAGATGTCGCCCTGGCCCCCCTCCCCGCCGTCAACCCTCCCCCGCTGCTTACTTTTGCTGGCGCCGAGGTCCGACCCGCAATCGCCGTTTTTCGTCTTCCTCCGTGGCCATGCTTCCAGGAAGTAACGCTGCAGTGCTGATTCGTTGAATCCAGTTCGGCGTCTGACGTCGAACTGGATTCAACGAATCAGCACTGCAGCGTTACTTCCTGGAAGCATGGCCACGGAGGAAGACGAAAAACGGCGATTGCGGGTCGGACCTCGGCGCCAGCAAAAGTAAGCAGCGGGGGAGGGTTGACGGCGGGGAGGGGGTGGAGAGAGGAGGCGGCGGCGGCGGCGGGGGGGGGGGGGGGGGGAGGGAGGCAAAAATGTGCCCCCCCTCTCTGGCTCTGGCCCCCCCTACCGCCGGATTCCAGATACGCCCCTGGGTACAGACCACATATATTTAGGCAGCATGGGCCTATCATATGCACAGGTTGTGAGCCTCTATGGGACAGATGGCTACAGAGATGATATCTGACATAGATGACCATTCACCCCTTTTCTGTGACCCACAATGCTGTATATATCAACAGATGTGTCTGATCATGTCTAGGTATGTGTACTAATGTAATGGGGTTGTAGCATTGGTTCATTGCACTTGGCCACCTCCCCCACTCACCAGAGGGACTATGGCTGTGCTTTGGCCATTGGCCAGCTATGAGTGAGACCTTTCATCAAGCTAGAGTTTAGGTCAATGATTTCCAAACCTGGTCCTGGGCGCACCCCAGCCAGTCAGGTGTTCAGGATATCCACAATGAACAGACATGAGAGCTATGTGCATGCATTGGAGGCAGTGGATATCCTTGTGGATATCCTGAACACCTGAGGTGCCCCCAGGACCAGGTTTGGGAATCATAGACCTTGGCATTATCTGGTGTGTTTTAAGATTGTATGAACCCTGGCATACACATATGACCTGGGAGAGGGGACTGGGAAGGGAGACTGCAGAGATGTATCCTCACCCACAATGTGTAGCCTAATAGCAACTCCATACACAACTGTGTCAGGTTCTGCCAAAGATGGGTAGTAACGAAGTACTTGTACTTTGTTGCAGTACTTAAGTACAATCGGCAGTGCTTTTACTTGTAATGAGTTACATTTTTTTTGCAATCCATTTTTACTTGTAACAAGTTACATTTAAGCTGTACTTTTGTACTTAGTAACAAAGTACAAATTGGAAAGTAGTTTAAAAAAGAAGTATTTTCCATTCCTTTGCTTCTCCCCCTCTACAGGCTTGCCAAGCGATATCAGACATGGCTTGCAACTGATTGGGCCTGAACTTCTGGTCCCAAAAACAGCTGAGCTGGGTCTGGAAGTTGAGACCCAATCAGATGCAAGTCAGGGTCTGACATCCCCTGGAAATTGTAGTCCCCACCTTCTACACCTGCCCAGAACAGCTGTTATTGGCTATTACTTTGTTGTTGTCAGGCTCAGCTGCTTCCCCAGCCTGAACCACACCTTCGCTTCATGCAGGGCCCACTCCCTTTCCCCTCCCATCCACCATGGCCCTGCAGCACAGTTTGCTCCTTCTATTCCTTTGCACCACTGCCAGATTACAATGAGAGACACATGGGACATGGCTGTTTGCAGCATTGCTAGTGCTTCCTGCGCCAGGCCCACCTCCTCTGATGTAAACGTCTGGGATTGGCACAGTAAGTACTAGCGGCGCTGCAGAGAGCTAGGCCCCACGTGTCTCCCGTGGTAGTTTATTGCGGGAGAGGTGCATGGGAGGAGGGTGGGAGTGAGACTGTGCTGCAGGGCCACAATGGATAGGAGTGGGGGGGGGGGAGAGAGAGAAACTAGACAAGAATAGATGGATGCGGATGAAAAGAGAGAGTGTGACAGAGAGGGAGCAATACTGGATAAAAGAGGGAAAATGACAGAGGCTATGGGCTGGGGGAGAGAGGGGCAAGACTGGATAGGTGGGGAGCGAAGGAGAAGTGAGGCAAGACTGGATGGGCGGGGGAGAGAGAGAATGACAGAGATGGGGTGATACTGGATAAAAGGGGGAGAAGCAGAGGCTATGGGCTGAGGAGAGTGAGAAAAAGTGGGCAAGACTGGAAAGGTGGGGGTATTGGAGTCAACTTTTCAAAATGGTTTGGGATGCTAAACCCAAAAGAAATTACCCCTCCCTAGACACAGTCAAAGTGTAGGGGGTGCTCAAGCACCCACAGAGATGGAACAGATCAGTGTTGGAGTTCGTTATAGTCAATGCTTTTTTGTAGAAAAAAAGGTGCCGATACTCATTATGGGCAGGATCACCACATATGGCTCCACCCCTATGATAGCCATACCCACATTAGTCACACCCCTTATACCAGCCACAGTGCATATAAACAGACATCATTGAAAATATAATACTAGTAGTATAGGTTAAAAAATGTGATTTTTTTCATTATAAATAATTTCTGTAAGCTGTTACAGCTCCAGTATACCCAGTGCAAAATAAGACAGCAGATGTAAATTCTCAAATTGGACATATTCCAAAACTAAAGTGAAAATAAAATTATTTTTTCTACCTTTGTTGTCTGGTGACTTTGTTTTTCTATCCATATTGGTTCCAGTCTCTGATTCTGCTGCTCTCTATCTGTTCTCTTAACTCCGTTTCCAGGGCTTCGTTTCCATTTATTTCTTTACTTTCCTCCTTTCATCTTCATTTCTTGCCCTACATCCATAAGTAAAAACTGGGTCCTCCTCCGTGGAATTGACTGGGGGAGGTATAACGTGGATCCAGTTTTTGCCTATTTTCTTCATCCATGTGCAGTTTTTCTCCTCTCTTCCCTCCATCCATGTGCATCTTCTTCTTTTTTCTTTCCTCCCCTCCATCCATGTCCAGCACTTCTCCTCTCTCCTCTTTTCCATCCACGTCCAGCATTTCTCCTCTTTCTTCCCTCCCCTGTATCCATATAAAGCAATAATTCTCTCTCCCCTCTCCTCTATCCAAGTCCAGCATTTCTCCTTTCTCCCCGCAAACCCCTCCATCCAGCCATGTCCAGCAATTCTCCTTCATCTCCTGTACATAAGTACATAAGTAATGCCACACTGGGAAAAGACCAAGGGTCCATCGAGCCCAGCATCCTGTCCACGACAGCGGCCAATCCAGGCCAAGGGCACCTGGCAAGCTTCCCAAACGTACAAACATTCTATACATGTTATTCCTGGAATTGTGGATTTTTCCCAAGTCCATTTAGCAGCGGTTTATGGACTTGTCCTTTAGGAAACCTTCTAACCCCTTTTTAAACTCTGCCAAGCTAACCATCTTCACCACGTTCTGCGGCAACGAATTCCAGAGTTTAATTACGCATTGGGTGAAGAAAGATTTCTCTGATTTGTTTTAAATTTACTACACTGTAGTTTCATCGCATGCCCCCCTAGTCCTAGTATTTTTGGAAAGCGTGAACAGATGCTTCACATCCACCTGTTCCACTCCACTCATTATTTTATCATGTCTCCCCTCAGCCATCTCTTCTCCAAGCTGAAAAGCCCTAACCTCCTTAGTCTTTCTTCATAGGGAAGTCGTCCCATCCAGCTATCATTTTAGTCGCCCTTCGCTGCACCTTTTCCAATTCCAGTATATCCATGTCCAGCGATTCTCCTCTCTCCCCTGCCCTCCCCTCTCATCCATGTCGAGCGATTCTCCTCTCTCCCCTGCCCTCCCCTCTCATCCATGTCCAGCGATTCTCCTCTCTCCCCTGCCTTCCCCTCTCATCCATGTCCAGTGATTCTTCTTCCCCCAGCCCATCCTCCTTCCCTCAGCCCATCCTCCTTCTTCATTGCTTGCCTGCCAGCTAGTGAAGCGATAAAGGCTGCCAGTGTCGGACTCGGCAGCGCAGTGGCGATCCTAGGTCGGCTGACACTCGGGGCGGATCGCCGCTGCACACCTCCCCCCCTGGGTGCAGCACGATACCCCCCCCCCCCCGGTGCATCAAACACCCCACCCTGGTGAATCACCCCCCCCCCCCCCGGCGAATCAACCCTCCCTGGCGAATCAACCCCCCCCCTTCCGGCGCATCAACACCCCCCCCTCCGGGTGCCTTCTTGGCTGCAGGGAGCAGCCGCGTGCCTGTCAGCTCCGCTGGCCCTGCTCTCTCTGCCTCAGAACAGGCAGTAACCTGTTCCGGGGCAGAGAGAGCAGGGAACCAGCGGAGCTGACAGGCACGCGGCACCCCCTCCCCCAGCAGCATACACCCGGGGCGGACTGCCACCCACCCCCCCTTGGTACGCCACTGCGGCAGCGCGAATGGTGCAGCGATTGAGAGAGGCTGGCAGCATCGGAGCTTCCCTCTGTGAGTCCCGTCTATGCAGAAACAGGAAGTTGAAACAAAGTAGGTGGGACTCGCAGAGGGAAGCTCCGACGCTGCCAGCCTCTCTTAATCACTGCATCGTTTGCGCTGCTAAGTCTGTAAAAAAACAGTAAGTAGGGGAGTGAGAGGAAGAGTGCAGGACTCGCCGGGGAAAAAAAAGGTGCCGGTACGCATCAGTGTTGGCCGACAATGTAGACGGGGTTTCCCTGAGACCCATCGTGCGTGTGGCCCCCCCACAGCCAGGAGGAGGAGGTATGGAAGCGGGGCCTGCAGTTCAGCTTCCAGAAGAGGGGTGGAATATCCAGGAAGGGAACCCGACCATTCCAGAGGAAGTGGTGGCGAGCGGTCTGGTAGGCGAACATACTTCAAATTTTCCTTTAAAAACAATTGCTAGTTTGAACCAGATCTTTAAAGCCCCCCCCCCCCCCCCCGCCTTTTTCTTTGGGATTACTGAGTAAACCAGCCATAGTGACATTGGAGTCACTCTGGGATTTGGCATTTACAGTGCATTCTTCCTTGCAAATGTTGGTTTCAAAAAATTCAGAGGAGATTAAGGTTTTGACCGAAGCAGTCCTAATTCAGGAACAGATAAATAAACAGCAGAATCTTGAAGTGAAACAATTCAGGGAAAATTTACAAAAATTGGAGAACCTGGATTTAGTCTCAATTAAGGAAAGAAATTTCACCTTACGGAGATTGGAATATTTGGAAAACCAATCTAGGAAACGTAGTTTGAGATTTACTAATTTTCCAAGGTCTCCATTAATTTCATCTGTGGAAATGGTTAAAAAATATATGGTTGAGGTTCTAGGGATGTCAAAGGACTCACTGCCTCCTATAGTGCTGGTGCAATATCTTCAGAATAATAACGTTTGCTTTTGAAATGGATAGAGATGCTGTACTGAGACTTTTCTTCAGACACTTAGACTCTCTTTTTTGGGATCTAAGATAAGAATGTATCCAGATTTATCCAGAGAAACATAGAAGAGATGCAAAGCCTTTTTGGCAATGCCTCAGAGGACTTTGGCTCTAGGGGCCAGTTTTACATTTAACTTTCCGTGTATTTGTCAAATATTATATCAGTTAAATATGACCAGTTCTTTGATCCTAAACAATTAGAAGAGTTTTTGGTTTCTAAGGAAGAAATGAATGTTAATGTTAATTAACAGGTGCACACTGTAAGATAGATTGGGAAAAGCAATAGGTTAGTAGCAACTCCTGGGTTAATTTATTTTCAAAAGAATGTAGTAGTAATAATAATACTATATTGTTATTATTTCCTTTTCTTGGATCTATATTGCCTAATGTTAAGGTCAATGTATTTAACTAATTTCAACTTAATGTTATGGAGATATTGGTTTGTTTAAATATTATAGATTGCAATATTGATTGTCTTGAGCTGTATATATAAATAATAAAGAAAAAAAAGTTCTTTTTAGAGCTGTACTTTATTACTTTTACTTGAGTAAATTTTTTGGATAAGGCTTTCTACTTTTACTTCACTAATTTTGAAGCCAGTACTTTTACTTTTTACTTAACTACTTTTAAAAAGTAACAAACCCATCTCTGGGTGCTGCTATAGTGAAACAAAGTCCTATGCTACAGCTGGCCACTATAAAGCAGCAGCCATTCCCTACCACCATGATTTAGTACTGGAGGCATGGTCTAATGGTTTGAGCACTGGCCTGGGAACCTGGGTGTGGCAGGTTTAATTCCTGTTGTGGCTTCTTGTGAAATTGCCTACATTACATTCCATTTGTATGGCTTCTGAGAAGCTGCTATGATTGTGCCCACAAAAGGCCAGTTGGACACATCTTATGCCTCCTCTCTCCTAACCCAGCACCTGCAGTCTCCTTTCTCCAGGGATGTGCTATCACTGTTGTAACCACAGCTGTTGTCAGCATCGCATGTCGGTGCATAACCAAATATTGATGATAATGGAGCTACAGAGCTGTGTATGAAACATTATATACATAGCAGTCTCACAGCCCAATGATCAAGGGTAAATGCGGGCACTAGAGGCCACTAGTGCCTGCATTTACCTATGCACCCATGATCACTGGGTAAACAGCGCCTGTGTCGGGCAATAGCACAGAGTTCTGTGGTATTTTGCCCCTGCATCCGGTGGATCTTCAGCCCCCCTAATCCTCCCCCACATTCCACCCAAAAATCCCTGGTGGCCCAAGTGGGCTGTCAAACTAAACCCCCACCCACCCTGGTGATCTAGTGGCCAACTCCCCCCTGATACCTCTGTGTTAGAAGTGGGAGTAGCACTCCCTCCTCTTACAGTGCTGCCTTCAAAATGACAGTGGCCTGCCCTGTCCAGTGCATCCAGGGATGTGCTGGGCAGGCCTTCCCTACCATGCTCAGTTACAATCCTCTCGCACTTTTACCCGTATGATCAGAGCTAATAGCGTGCCTAAATTTGCATGCTATTAGCTCTGATCATAGGGACGTTATTGCCTCGTGCTGTTCCAGCGCTAATTTTAGAGTACTGTTTAGAACAGTGCAGGGCATCAATCTCTAAGCACAGTTCAATCCTGATGAAGCTTACTGATGCCTCTGCTGCCTGAACTAGGCCCTGCTGTGCCTTCTACAAGCTATCTGTTTATGCCTTAGAATGTGGCAGAAAGTTCAAGTTTTAAAAGTATGGTGAAAACAGTATGGAGACTAATTAATAAAGTTTGCTTTTGTAAATTCTAACTGTCTTTATCATTAAACCTACAATACTTCTTTTAAACTCCAACCTTGAAATCTCCAAAGCACAGAGTAAAAAAAATATTCCTTTACCCAAAGAAATGTCTTCTTCTCTCAGAACTTCTCAGAAAGAAAGTTACCCTGGACCTTACCTCTCTTCCTGTACATAGTTTTGATTCTAAGGGAACTGCTTCAACCAGACCCTTTGAAGCTAACACAATAATCAGGTTGCCCTAGTAACCTTTGCAGCTATTGTACCTTCTTCACACCTTAATTCACACCTATATCAGGTCAGTAGCACTGCTACCTCACTTCCAGGCAAAGAACAGAAGGTAACTGTCTTTTAAGTCATAGTTTATGCCTTGCTACTATCCTTTTTAATGCTCTTGGCTGTAACAGTTAATTTGTGCTATTTTAGCACAGGTCCCATGTTCCCCCAAATTCTATATATCACGCCTTAATTTCCACATGGAAATTTAACCTATTCTATAAAATGTAGGCATACTTTAGAAAATACACCTAGGTGTATTTTTTTCTGCGTGGAAGTTTTAGGTGCCATGTTTAGAATCTAGCCCTTTATGCAATGAGATCTAAGGGAGAAGTTATCAATGTGGGCTGTTCTTGGTTATTTTAGCACAGGGTCCCATTTTATGCAATGAGACCCTGTGGAAAAATAACCTGATCTAACAGTAGCCCATGTTAATAACATCCTCCCTTTGTTATTAATAACTGGGTTTAACAGTAAAATAACCCATCTTAACAGTAGTCCATATTGATAACTCCCCCCTCCCCTTTATTCAGCTAGTATTTGTCACAGTTGGGGTATATTTTACATTATTGTAATTTTCTGTACATGATAATTTGGGGTTTATTCATGGTAGATCTGCATTATCACAAGTAATCTCAAACTTTACATAAGTGTATAACAATATATGGCATTGTTATGTAATTGATAGGTATGTGCATTTGTTACATGTACTCAATTTGTTAATGTCCCTTGAAATAAAGTTTGCACAAACACACATTAACTAAAAAAATCAATGCACAGTTGATCTCACACATTAAAACATTTTACCAGGTTAAAAATGTTTTATTAACACGAGTGTGCAATTAATTTTAAAAAGTCAATGAAAACTAGGGGGGAGGGGGAGGACTACATTTTTTAAAAAGAATTTGAAAATAAGCACATCCCTAACATTTGATTAGCTTGTCAAAAGATCAGAGGGACAGTGAGTTAAATCGTTCCCTAGTATATTTATGTGGCAATCCAGAAGAAGGAAAAACATTCTGAGGTCAGTACTTGGCAGGGTAACTAACATGCACCTTTAAACGGATAAGTTATTCATTTAATGTTATGCAGATTGTCATAACTATACCATCAAGTATGAATGGTGAAAATGCCAGTATAGTTTTAAACAGATAACTGTTTTAATCTTATTCTTGCTCTTTCTGCATTCAGACTTGAACACATAAGTTAGATGGTGACTGAATTTTTCACTTCCTGTATAATATTTAGCTCTTCCCGTCTCAAGTTAAAACAGATAACTTATATGGCCAAGAGGCAGGGCCGCTTTTGCCAGTGATCAGAGGTGGCAGCTGTACTGGGCCCAGCTTAACAGGGGTCCATAAGTAAAAAAAAGTCATGCTGAGAACAGGGCTCACTCCAGTCCAGCATCTTCCTTTATCGCCCCCCCCCCCCCCCCCGTGCAGCTGCTGCCCATTAATAAATAAATGGCATAAAGGCACAGAGCTACAATCAGTTTGCGCCGCTGATGGCTCTACCAGTCTTGCCTCTTCTCATGTCACTTCCTGTTTCTGTGGGATTGGCACAGCCAATGGTGGCTCCGCAGCATTATGCCACTTTTTATCCCTAGGAAGCAAGGTAAGTGGCCCTGCTGGACCAGGGCCGGTGGAAACCACAAAAGTTTGCCCATAGCCCCTTGGGTGGTTAATGTGGCTTTGCTTAGAGGTATCTGTATAAGTGCTGGCAGTTTCTTAAAGAAAGCACTTGTGTAATCAGCAGCTACTGCTGACAGCATAATTGTTTTTGCATATCAGGTCCTTTTTGTTTACTTATTAAATTAGGAGTCCTTTTACTAAGCCGCTTATTGGTCTTGAGCAGATCACTGGAGACCAGTGATCGTCTCAAGAGCTAAGTAGCTTTTAAATTTCAACTATATTTGAAAAATTTGAAAAATCTGAAAAATTAAGAAATTTTGTAATAAACTAGAAGGAAGGTGGAAGGTTTTTCAGCCTATGATGGATAAGAAACAGGTTTGACAAGTTGATACCTATATAAATCTGAGGCTTTTCCTTCCTATTGATAAAGACATTTGAGATACTATGGCCTACTGAACTGTTGAATTTTTTTTAACACAAATATAGTGAAGAGTTTTTGATTATGTGATATTTACTTTACTCCTCCATGATTTGGTTTTGTAACATTAGCTCGTGGCCATTAATTGAAATGGAAAATTGGCTATTTTATTGCTTTGGTAAAAATGGCCTTAGTGAATGGAAAAACCAGCATAAAGGTGCACTAAGGCTACTTTCTACCACAACTTAGTAAAGGGACCCCTTAGTAACTTAGAATACATTTAGAAAGATCCATTTTAAGATATATTTTTATTTTTTCAAGGCAAAATTTAACAGTTGTAGAGCAGAAATATAAGAACATTCAAACTTTAACAAATACGCAGAAGGCTGAGATTGAAAACCACATGAAGATATTTCATACGCGAGATGGGGACCATGCAGAAGTACTTCACAGTAAACAGACAATTCTAGAAAACATCATGGCAAGTACAGCTACAACTGGTGTCATAATACATATTTCTTCTGTGTCCTTAATGGAACACCAGTCTCTGTATAGCAGGATTTTCAGTGTATGCTTAATTTATGGTGCAAATGTTTTATGTATAAAACTGTTTAAAGAGCTGATATTCTTCCCAGTTACAAAGTAGAACAGAAGCATGATATTAACCCTCTAATAATATAAAAGAAACTAACAAGCAGTGGTGTGCTGGAGCCAGCTCGCTCCGGCTCGCAAGATCCGGTTGTTAAATTTTGGCCGGACTTGCGAGCCGGTTGTTGGAAAGGGCGAGCCGGCTCTCCCTCTCTCCGCCCTCCGGATCCGGTCCCTCACAGATCCTACCTTGACTATCGAATTCTTCGGGGCAGGCAGTGTTGCCTGCCCGCTGCTATCGCTGACTTTCCTCCACCGCCTGTTTGCGCTTTAAAAATGGCCACCGAGACTTCCAGAGGCGGCCTCGCGAGACTTCTGTAAGTCTCGGCGGCCATTTTGAAGCGCGATCGGGTGGCGGAGGAAAGTCAGCGATGGCAGTGGGCAGGCAACACTGCCTGCCCCGAAGAATTTGATGGCCAAGGTAGGGTCGGTGAGGGACCAGATCGGGAGGGAGGGAGGGAGGAAGCAGGAGAATTTGTGAAACAAGTCGGGAGGGGGTGGCAGGGGAGAGAAGGGAGCTGCTGGACATGGGTGGATGGAGGGCAGGGGAGAGAATGGTCACTGACCATGGGTGGGTGGATGGAGGGCAGGGGAGAGAAGGGTCGCTGGGTATGGGTGCATGCTGGGCAGGGGAGAGGAGGGTCACTGCTGGCCATGGGTGGGTGGAGGGCAGGGGGAGAGGAGGGGAGAGAGAATAAATGCTGGACATGGATGGAGGGGAGGGAAGAGTGAGGAAGGAGATAAGATAAGGGAAAAGGAAGAGAGGAGAAAAACTGCACATGGATGAAGAAAATAGGCAGAAGCTGAGGACCAGAAATGAAGAAGAAAGGAGGAAAGGAAAGAAATAAATGGAAAGGAAGCCCTGGAAACGGAGTTAAGAGGACAGATAGCAGCAGAATCGGATACTGGGCCAACACGATCAGAAAAACAGTCACCAGACAACAAAGGTAGAAAAAAATCATTTTATTTTCATTATAGTGTTTGGAATATGTTCCCTTTGAGAATCAGGTGCTCAACATTAAAAGTTTATATTTATTTACTTATTTATGGCATTTTATCCCACATTAAACATGAATTAGATTGGAACCTGGGATCATTTAATTTTTTTTTCCTGGAGAGAGTAATGCATTGCCCCCCCACCCACTGGCTATAGCCAGCTCTGCAATTTTGGGGGGCGCAGAGGTGGACGGGGGGGGGGGGGGGTGCAGAGTTGGCCGGGGGGGCGCAGTGGTGGATGGGTGGGGGGGGGCACCGAGGTGGACCGGGGAGAGAGCCTGTTGTTAAAAATTTACCAGCACACCACTGCTAACAAGTCCTCTTTGCCCCCAACTATCCTATACAGGAGAGGGGAAAAAAGCTTACTTTCTACCAGTGGCATAGCCAGACCTCAACGTGGGGGGGGTCCAAAGCCCAAAGTTGGGGGGGGGGGAGATTTTGGCCTGCCTCCCTGCTGCTCCCCCTCCCTCACCTCACACACCTTGGCTGGCGGGGGTCCCCAACCCCTGCCAGCTGAAACATTTTACTAAAACGAGCATTCATGCAACGTGAGGGGAAGAGCAGGGCAGGCAGTGCGGTGGAGGGGGGACCCCTGTCAGCCAAACCAGGGGCTCCATAGCCAATTTGGGGGGCTTAGGCCCCCATTGCTCCCCATAGCTGTGCCACTGCTTTCTTCTCACTAACAGAGCTCTTGTTCCTGTAGGGGCTCATTTTCGAAACAAAATAATGTTGAAAAAGTGGTACAACGAGGCAGATGGATGTTTTTTTTGTACAAAACGTCCAAACCACTTTTTTCGAAACCTATTTTTAAGACTTTTTCTATGCAGTTCATATACAGTGCATCCAAATCACAAGGGAGTGTGTGGGAGGTGTGTTGGGGTGAGATTTGGGTGTTCTCAGAACTTGGACATTTGTCTGCCATAATTGAACAAAGCAAAAATGTCCAGAGCTACAATCTAAACGTTTTGGTCTAGACCTATTTCAGTCATGACTAAGTGACAAAAAGGTGCCCTAAATGACCAGATGACCACTGGAGAGTTTAAGGTATGACCCGTCCTTACTCCCCCAGTGATCACTGATCCCCTCCCACCCCCCCAAAAGATGTGAAAGAAACAGTACATACCAGCCTCTATGACAGTTTCAAATATTATGGCCAGTTCTATTAGAGCAGCAAGCAGGGCCCTGGAGTAGCCTAGTAGTCAGTGCAGTGCACTGCGGAGAATGGGATCCAGGCTCATAATGAACTCTAACTGTTACACTTGTGGTGGAAAGTATGAGCCCTCCAAAACCCACCAAAAATCTATTGTACCCACATATGGATGACAACTGTAACCATAAGGGCTGTTGTATTGGTGTATAGTCGGGTGCAGAAGGAATTTGGTGGGTTTTGGAGGGCTCCCCATACAATATAAGGGGGTAACGGTGCGATGTGGACCTGGGACCTTTTATGTGAGGTCCACTGCAGTGCCCCCTAGGGTGCCCCACTGCCCTGCCGGGATATCTGTGTGGCCACTCTGCTAAGATGCTGGCCCCCTGGACGTACCAATGGCATGTTTTTGTGCATTTTTCCTTTGGATGTTTTCTCTTTTTTGAAAATGGTCACAAAAGTAAAATGCACCAAGCACAAAACATCTACAAAATGTCTAGGAAATCACTATTTTTGAAACAAAAAGATAGACTTTTTCTGCAACCATACCAGGCAATAATGTCTTTAGGAAGGATAGAGCTGGCTAAAAAGATGGAGGAGTAGCACTGTATTTGAAAAACAACATGAAAGCAAATGAAATTCAGGGCAACCGGGGAAAGGAGTAACCGATATGGATCATCTTGGAGAGAGAAGATGGAACCTCTGTTCACACAGATGTAATCTTCAGACCTCCAACAAAAACAGAAAATCTGGACAAAGGCTGAGAAAGAAAGGTGAGGTGCTGTTGCTGGGAGATTTCAACTTGCTGGATGCAGATTGGAGTGTTCCAATGTAATGCTGAGTTTTAAAAAAGGTTCTAAAGGAGATCCAGTGAGCCTGATGTCAGTATCGGGCAAAATGGTAGAGACTATTTTAAAGAACAAAATTACAGAGCATATTCAAAAGCATGGATTAATGAGACAAAGCCAACATGGATTTAGTGAAGGGAAATCTTGCCTCACCAATCTATTATATTTCTTTGAAGGGGTGAACAAACATATGGATAAAGGTGAGCTGGTCAATATTGTGTTTCTGGATTTTTAAAAGGCTTTTGGCATAGTACCTCATGAAAGACTCCCGAGGAAACTGGAGAGTCATGGAATAGGAAGTAGTGTCCTATAGTGGATTAAACAGAGAGTAGGGTTAAATGGTCAGTATTCTTAATGGAGAAGGGTAGATAGTGGAGTTCCCCAGGGTTCTGTGCTGGGACCGCTGCTTTTTAGGATATTTATAAATGATTAGAGATGGGAGTAACTAGTGAGGTAATTAAATTTGCTGATGACACAAAGTTATTCAAAGTTGTTAAATCACAAGATTGTGAAAAATTACAAGAGGATCTTAAGAGACTGGGCGTCTAAATGGCAGATGACATTTAATGTGAGCAAGTGCAAAGTGATGCATGTGGGAAAGAGGCAACCAAATTATAGCTACGTAATGCAAGATTCCACATTAGGAGTCACCAACCAGGAAAGGGATCTAGGCGTCATTGATAATACGTTGAAACCCTCTGCTCAGTGTGTGGCAGTGGCTAAGAATGCAAACAGAATGTTAGGTATTATTAGGAAAGGAATGGAAAACAAAAATGAGGATGTTATAATGCCTTTGTATCGCTCCATGGTGCGATCACACCTCAAATATTGTGTTCAAGTTTGGTCACTGCATCTTAAAAATAATATAGTGGAATTTAAAAAGGTACAGAGAAGGGCAGCGAAAATGATAAAGGGGTTGGGACGACTTCCCTATGAGAAATGGCTAATGCGGCTAGGTCTCTTCAGCTTGGAGAAAAGACGACTGAGGGGAGATATGATAGAGGTCTATAAAATAATGAGTGGAGTGGAACTGGTAGACGTGAATCACTTGTTTACTCTTTCCAAAAATACTAGGACTGGGTGGCATGCAATGAAGCCACAAAGTAGTAAATTTAAAACTAATTGTAGAAATGTTTTCTTTATTCAACGTGTAATTAAACTCTGGAATTTGTTTGCCAGAGAATATGGTAAAAGTAGTTAGCTTAGCAAGGTTTTTAAAAAAAGTTTGGATGGTTTCCTAAAGGAAATGTCCATACACCATTATTAAAATGGACTTGGGGAAATTCCATTGCTTATTTCTAGGATGGAAGGATGAGAAAAGGACAAGCTGCATGTAGATGAGAAGGAGAGAAGGGGACAACTGTATGTGGATGAGAGAGAAAGAAGGGGGACAAGCTGCACATGGATGAGAGGGAGAGAAAAGGAGAGGAGAGGGAGACATATTGTATATGGAGGGAAGGGAAAAGGGAGAAATGCAGCACATAGAAGGGGATGGAGAGGAGTGGGGGACATGCTGCTCTTGGATGGTAGGGAAAGGAAAGGAAAGGGGGATATGCTGCTCATGATGGTTTGCTTTTTTGGAAATATATCTTTTCTAATATTGTGTTTAGTGGAGTATGGAAGAAAATACATTTCTGTTACTTTTACCAGTATTTTCACTGCATTTAGAATTTCGCTTTCTTGTGGGGTCTCCAGTTTTTGTCTGAATGTTTTTTATGGCCCCCTATTTTGTATCAGTTGAGGGTCTGTCCATTTTCTGCATGTGCGACTGTGGTGAATGATTCTGCTGGCATGTAGTGTCTGTGTAAAAATCTGTAACAGTCCAGCTTGTTCCAGTTTCCCAGTAGTGGGTATATTGGTATATAGGATGAGAAATAGTCTGACAGTAAATCGTATGTCAGATTTAATGTCAATAAATTTATTGTGAAAAGAATTCTTGGATGAATAGCAAACATAGGTTGGCTACAGATACGAGTGCAGCAAAAATCAACCAAAGCATTCTGCAAAAATCAGTTGGCCATTTGGGAATTTACAGTGAAGAATATTGTATGTTTTAATATTACTTGTAAATTGGTTGCTGCCTGCATATATCATTTGTACCAATAGAATATATAATACAGTTATGTACATATCTACAGGTGGTTTTTATTTATTTATTTATTTTTAGAGCGAGCCTGTTGTTAAACATTTACCAGCACACCACTGGATCTGTGCATATTCCATGGTTATAATGAATTTATGGACGTTAATCACTGCATTGCACCCTTTGATGAAACCAGCCTGATGGGGACCTGCTAGGGTGGGAACTACATTAAGTAAATGATTAGCAAGGATCTTATCATATCATTTTATTTTAGCATATAAGAGGGAGATGGGCGGCTTTGAGCTCAGAATTAGGACTATCAGTGCTCCTTGCATGGTCTGTGGTAATCACCCCAAAATGTAAAGTGTCATTATATAGCGCTAAAAGTGTAGGCAATAGTGGGGCATTCAAAAGTTGAAAAAAATTCAAAGGGGAGCCCATCAGGTCCCAGGGACTTACAGTGGGGGAAATAAGTATTTGATCCCTTGCTGATTTTGTAAGTTTGCCCACTGACAAAGACATGAGCAGCCCATAATTGAAGGGTAGGTTATTGGTAACAGTGAGAGATAGCACATCACAAATTAAATCCGGAAAATCACATTGTGGAAAGTATATGAATTTATTTGCATTCTGCAGAGGGAAATAAGTATTTAATCCCTCTGGCAAACAAGACCTAATACTTGGTGGCAAAACCCTTGTTGGCAAGCACAGCGGTCAGACGTCTTCTGTAGTTGATGATGAGGTTTGCACACATGTCAGGAGGAATTTTGGTCCACTCCTCTTTGCAGATCATCTCTAAATCATTAAGAGTTCTGGGCTGTCGCTTGGCAACTCGCAGCTTCAGCTCCCTCCATAAGTTTTCAATGGGATTAAGGTCTGGTGACTGGCTAGGCCACTCCATGACCCTAATGTGCTTCTTCCTGAGCCACTCCTTTGTTGCCTTGGCTGTATGTTTTGGGTCATTGTCGTGCTGGAAGACCCAGCCACGACCCATTTTTAAGGCCCTGGCGGAGGGAAGGAGGTTGTCACTCAGAATTGTACGGTACATGGCCCCATCCATTCTCCCATTGATGCGGTGAAGTAGTCCTGTGCCCTTAGCAGAGAAACACCCCCAAAACATAACATTTCCACCTCCATGCTTGACAGTGGGGACGGTGTTCTTTGGGTCATAGGCAGCATTTCTCTTCCTCCAAACACGGCGAGTTGAGTTCATGCCAAAGAGCTCAATTTTTGTCTCATCTGACCACAGCACCTTCTCCCAATCACTCTCGGCATCATCCAGGTGTTCACTGGCAAACTTCAGACGGGCCGTCACATGTGCCTTCCGGAGCAGGGGGACCTTGCGGGCACTGCAGGATTGCAATCCGTTATGTCGTAATGTGTTACCAATGGTTTTCGTGGTGACAGTGGTCCCAGCTGCCTTGAGATCATTGACAAGTTCCCCCCTTGTAGTTGTAGGCTGATTTCTAACCTTCCTCATGATCAAGGATACCCCACGAGGTGAGATTTTGCGTGGAGCCCCAGATCTTTGTCGATTGACAGTCATTTTGTACTTCTTCCATTTTCTTACTATGGCACCAACAGTTGTCTCCTTCTCGCCCAGCGTCTTACTGATGGTTTTGTAGCCCATTCCAGCCTTGTGCAGGTGTATGATCTTGTCCCTGACATCCTTAGACAGCTCCTTGCTCTTGGCCATTTTGTAGAGGTTAGAGTCTGACTGATTCACTGAGTCTGTGGACAGGTGTCTTTCATACAGGTGACCATTGCCGACAGCTGTCTGTCATGCAGGTAACGAGTTGATTTGGAGCATCTACCTGGTCTGTAGGGGCCAGATCTCTTACTGGTTGGTGGGGGATCAAATACTTATTTCCCTCTGCAGAATGCAAATAAATTCATATACTTTCCACAATGTGATTTTCCGGATTTAATTTGTGATGTGCTATCTCTCACTGTTACCAATAACCTACCCTTCAATTATGGGCTGCTCATGTCTTTGTCAGTGGGCAAACTTACAAAATCAGCAAGGGATCAAATACTTATTTCCCCCACTGTATGTGCAAGGGAAGTACGAATCGCATGTTGTACCTCACCCAAACATAAGGGTGTATTAAGAACCTCCAGGTCCTCCGCAGAGATTTGGGACAAAGGGAGTCCCTCTAAGAACTGATAGTCCAGAGAGCCCTTGTCCATGGGTGCCATGTACAGGGTGTGATAGTAATTGCAAAATAATTGGTTAATCAATGTATTATCCATTAATCTGCTCCCTGCAGGATCTTGTAAGATTGGGAAAAAGCGCAGGCCTGCCATAGTGCGGACCAGGTGGGCCAAGCAAGCACTTATTCAATTGCCAAAGCAAAAAATACCCGATGTACTGATGGAGTAAGCCACTCAGCGCAGTTTGTATCTGGCAGTACTGTTCTTTATTCACCGCCGTCAAATTATGCGCTAAGTCCCATTGCACTTGTCTAAGCCGATTCTGTAACAATAAAATTTGGCGATTGAGTTAATCTCTTCCCACATAACGGCCTTGCCCGCTTCCCAAAAGAGGCCTGGGATAGAGCTATGACATGCATTTGTTTGGCTATATTCTTCCCACTTTTGAGATAAAAAGTTCTGAAATTAGACATCATCCCGCAGATAATTGGCATGCACCAAAGCAGTCATGGATTTTTACGAGGGATAGTCAAAGCTAAATGGACCAAGGCATGGTCATAAATGCCCACCTGTATTGTATCCACACCATCCACATTTGCAAAATCAGATGCAGATGTGAGGATATAATCCAGCCTACTCTCTGAGAGGAGGGCTTGAGATACATGAGTGAAAGCAAATTCCCCTGGATGGAGCGTTCTCCAAACATCCAGGAGATGAAGGCCTGAGCATAAAAGATCTCTTCCCCCTGCCAGTGAGAGGAAGGAATCCTACGCCCAGCGAGAGTCTTCCTATCCATAGTTGGATCAGCTACTGCATTGAAATCACCTCCCAAGAGAACTGAGCAACGAAGGAAGTTGAGTAGTACTTTATGGAGTGTTGGGAAAAATGTTCTATCATAGGGACATATAAAGATACCAAAAGATAGGGAAGCCCGTACGGGGAGCAGTGTACTATGGCCTAGTGGCCCTGTTCATCTGTATAGCATTGATATATTTCAAAGAGGGCAGTGGGTTGTTGATCAAAATTGCCACCTCCACCCGTCAATGATGACCGGCCCATTCCCATCTGAGTTTGGAGTGTTCCAGGTCACTCAGATGTGTCTCCTGAAGCAGCGCCACCCCTGCCCTACAATGCCGCATGGCCATCAAACATTTTTTCTGCTTTATAGAAGAATTAACCCCACAAACATTCCAACTGAGGACATTAAAGGTCATGGCATCAGAAGGGAGGGGAGGAGCCACAAGGGGCAGCCCCAGACTAGGTGAAAGTATCCCAATGGATACTAGACAGCAAGGAATACTCAGAAGACTTGAAGCATAACTCAGAAAATATTGCTAGGAAAATATTTAACGCAGATATCCCATTCCCACCCACCCTCAACCACCATGAAGAATGCCCCTGCCCCTTACCATCCCACTACCTCCATCCCACCTGCCACCCCCTCCCCCAACAAAGATCATAGTAATAGGTTAAGAATACAAGAGAATTCCCCTGGATAAAGCCAAAAACATCCATTAATAGCAACTGTCAAATAGTCACCACAGGGAAGTTAACACCATCTCATAGGCTGACAGAACATCGAAACAAACTAAAGCAAAGTTAAGAACTGGGAGAAGTCCTTACTTCCACAGACTGGCATTTCAAACAGTTGTTCTGGGTGGCAACTGTATGCCATCTGGAAGTGGACGCTCTTGGTGGGAAAGCTGATGCCGTAGATTTAGGCTCCTTCCAAAGACCTGCATGGCGTAGACAAGTTTGCGCTTCCTCCATTGTTTTAATGCAGGAGGTTTGCCTTGGAGTAGGAATGCAAGTCAAAAAGGAAAAAGCCATCAGCATTTAATATGCTCCCACTGCAAGAGATGCGTGACATATTGAAAGTCTTGGCGCTTCTGTAAGATGATACTTGAAAGATCTTGAAAAAGAGTGACGTCCACTCCATGATAAGAGACAGAGCCTTTGTTCTGCACTGTAACTAGAATCTTCTCTTTAAGGAAAAGGAGTGAAAACAAGCAATTATGTCTCTGGGTTTATTGTTTTTAGGGGTACTCAGTGCACAGTATGCTCTGTCCATGGCAATATCTTCTGCTTTGGCAAGAGAGAGTGGGAAAATCCTGGGAGTCCAGTGCCACACAATCCACCACCCCATTTGGTTTGGGGAGGCCATGGACGTGAATGTTGACTCAACAGGTTCATTTTTCTAGATCAATATTTCCCAAGTCCGGTCATGGAGTACTCCTTGCCAGTCAGGTTTTCTGGATATCCACAATGAATATACATGAACTTCATTCGCATACGCTGCCTCCATGAGATGCAAATCTCTTTCATGCATATTCATTGTGGATATCCTGAAAACCAGACTGGCAAGGGGTACTCCAGAACTGTACTTGGGAAACACTGTTCTAGATCATCTAATTTGTCTGTTAGAGTGAGGAGCTGGTCATTGTGAGCATCCACATTTATTGTAAGGGAGGTCATGCAGTCTGTATGGTCATCAGTGCATTGTTCCACCTCTTTCACATGCCCCCCTAAGTCCTCCAATCTGCCGCGGAGATCCTGCATCAAAACTTTGAGTTCATTCATCCAATTTATGGCAGGTTTGAGTTCTTGCAATAAATGCTGCAGATCATTTTTAGTAAGGGGCTCCTTGGTGTCTTCCAATCTCTTTCCCGCATCTTGTGTCGCTGGTGACATGTCCTCATCTTCCATAAACAGTGCAAATGGATTAGGCCCTGCCATGGATCCGCTGGGTTCCTCATGTGGCTGGGAGGAAAAGTACTGTTTTGTCTTACTGGGGTGCCATATTGCTATGCTACCGCCATCTGTATAGAAGAGTGCTGGATTACTAAAGGGGACGGAGGTAATCAAATGCGGCACCAAAGGCTGGGATTCGCTAATGACACAGATAATCGAGGAGTTTCACTCGGATCCTCTGGTTGAAGCCATCATTGCTCAGATGTGTCACCAGAAGTTCTATGGTACACTATTTTTTGCTGCGTTAGGTGCACATTAGTACCTAACCCAGCTTAATAAAAGAACCTCTAAGTTACTTTCGTATAGCTCTGTATGGATTTCCCTCGCATGTGCTATTCAATAGCTCTACATAATATTTTCCCTCATGTTTTTCTCTCTTTATCCCCTCAAGTTGATTGCTGGGCAATTCAGATTCCCTTGTAGGATAAGCAGTGTATCACTGTTTCAAAGCCTATAAAGTATTTGATAACTAGAGCAATCTTATTAACAAAACCAGCACCATCCCATTAATTGCATTTAGGGTGAAAATAAAACATTTGAGTAAAAACAGGTTAATGTGGCATTAACTCATAGCAAAGTTATTGGATGACTACATAACTGAATTACACATTATAAACTAATTTGACAAACTTCATGGATGTTAAGCCTTCCCAATGCAACTTAGTAGTTACATGATTTTAGTGTTACTGTTTACAGAACTGATATTGAATTATACATGAAAATCTTCAATGCCAGTCATGGGCCTGCAGGGGTCACCCCTGCTGCAGTAGTCCTCCTTCTGTGACCCAGATCTTGGCAGTACACTGCAGCCTATCAGCCCTATTACACAGGATCGACAAATCCCCACAACAGAATCTCCTTTACCCTGGTACTGTGACAGAACTGGAATAGTCTTATATCTTTATGAGTTTATCTATTTTATGAAAGAAAAAAGAATCAGTTTGTTAAGATTTTCCAGGAACCAAAATGCTGCTGTAAACATTAAAGAGGCAAACTTGCAGGAAAAGAGAGATGTGAACTTAAATTATTTTTTGGTGGAGTGTGATATAGCAAACTCTAGGGTTTCATTAGACATTGATCTGGAGTATGCTGGTCTTACTGTTTCTGTTTCAGCCACACAGTGGTGCTGTAAAACATGATCTGACTATATATGTGTAGGAAAAAGATTTTTTTTTGTCCTTTTTGTTTTCCATTGCAGGCCTGGCCTATAGAAGGCTTGCAGTATTTCACTTTATTTTCCACTGGCTGTAACTGACAAAGGAAATCAAAAGAAAGATGGTTAAATTATCTTTAAAAAAGACATTTTATATTGTATTATCCATTACACAATACACATCCATGTCTCTGACAGCATAGCATTTCAAAGAGGGCACAACTGAATGTTGTGACATTCTGGCAGCCTCCTACTGCATAAATGCTTCTTTGTAAATTGAGAATCATCCGAGCTGTGGAACTCTTAGGACAGCTGCAATGTACTTTTTTCATAAACAGATGGAGCTTGATTCATTGAATCCCTTAGCAGCATCTTAGCTTTCTTTTCAAGAAACGGTGTAGGAAAAAAATTGCACTGTCTGTTTCAGTCCTTCCATTCTTATTGATCTTGTTTGTCGCTTACAGTCCTTACAAGCAAAGCACAATATTGTGAACTGCGTTATTCACTATGTTTTTCTTCTCTGGCTTGTTTCCTTAGCCAGACTGTTCATTTACATCTGTGAACCTGTGAAGAGTTTTCTTTCATTGTGTACTTTCTGCAAAATGAATGGAGAAAGGGGACACGCTAACCAGTGCTGCTGAAGCCTGTATGACTAACTGCTTGCAAATTGTAGAATTCAGTTACCTCAATGTTTGATGATCCTTGTATATATTCTCTGAGCCTGATTATTAATGTACATCACTCAACACCCAGAACTAGGTAGAAGGAATAGGAAAAGACATTAATCAAGACCAAATCATAAGTTTTATAGTGGTTTCAGAGTAATTTCTCTGAAATACACCCCACTCTTTTATTTGTAAGACTAAACCTGCTGTATCATGTATCAAAATAAATAGAATATTGGTGAAGATAACTGTGTGACTTGCAGAGCAATCAATGGGTTACTAACCAATAGCAAGCTTTTTCTACATTCTAGGATTTAACAGTGTAGAGTGATAAGAGGAGAGATAGAAGCAATCAAGCTTCTGTTCAGTTAGCATAGGGGAGCTGCTGCTCCATTATTGGGGTCTGATACAGAGTCAAAAGACTACACGCGCAAGCACTGTGGTCTTTATGTGGAAAATAGGCTGTGGCATTGCAGAGTGTTTAAGTGAACATTGAACTTTTAAGCTGGGTATGCATTTCAAATTAATTCAGCCAACATAATAGATTAAAAAAACTTAGTTCTTCCGTATACATCAGGTTTCTGTTTATAGTACTAATATAGGGATTACGAATGATAACACTTTGAAGTATAACAATGCCAAAATCAGTAGGAATGTTTGTGTCTAAAACTGATGGCTTATTAGTTTTCCCTTTTCTGGAAGTGGTAATGGAGCTATTTTCTCCTCTATACAAAGAAGGGAAGAAAGCAATTACTCCCATTTTGGATCACTGAGCTATCATGCTGTGCTCTGTCAGCACTGCCAGGGTTTTCCTGTAGGCACGCACAACAGAGTTAGATAATCCTGTTGGAACTGGTGGCAGTTATTATTCAAATGATAATAAAATGGTGGGAGATATAATAAAATAAAGAAAACTGCAGTGAACTGGGTCAAGTGGTCTCTTGGATTAGATAAAATGTAGTAGATTGGTTATTTGTAAAGATGTTTGTCTTTTTAATGTTGCTTATACTATTGTTCCCTTGAAAATGTCATCCATGTTTTATTCAGATAAATACTGTTTGTACATTACTCAGAGCATATCTTTAGATATTAGACTCTAAATCTGCAGTCTAATCAATTCATGTCTCTCTCTTTAGGATGTCATTTTAGAAGCCTTGCACAGCATCTACACATGTGTATGTGACATTTACATGTATAAATTGCATATACAGTAATTTTAGAATGGTACTGTTTATGCATGTAGATGCCCTGGAAGGCACAGATTGAAAGGGGGTGTGATTTGGGCAGTTCATAAAACTTATACATGTATTTCCTATTTTACAATATTTTGTAGTTCTAAAAATTCCCACTTGGACTTTTGTGCCTCCTCCAAGGCACACATTGGTTTCAGAAAAGTGTTCTTTTCATCTAGGGCTTGAAAGGAGTGATTGAGGGGGGCAATTGTACCTAGTACCCCAGTACTTTATGTACCATTTAAAATGTAAACATTTGAATTTTGGAGCTTTGCTTTTTAATTGGTTGCACCTACATGTATAAATTTTGAGGATATGAAGTATTTCTAGCCCATTTTTTAAAGACACATAGGTGTCAAGGCAGCTCATTTTCAAAGCACATAGGCATCCAAAAGGGCCAGATATCTTTTGAATCTGCCCAAATTACCATAATCGAAGGCCCGCTCAGGAAACATACAAGCGGGCAAGCTGCACAGAAAAAGACGTTAGGAAACAGGGTGTGTTGGGGGCGTATTATAGGCAGAGTATGGGATGGACATTTTCTAGGGATAGCAGCTAGCAGGGCAGCTTCCCAATTTAGACCTGCTGTAAATGCAAACAATTGAAGCCACAACCTATCTTTGGACCCATTTGTGCTTTTGCTGAGTTGGAAAGTGGAGAGGTGGAGTTGTTCATGTTGTGAAGGAGAGTGGCTGAGTGGTCTGTTTGCTGTCTTTGTCTGCCCCAGTCTGAAATCTTTGTCTCTCCCCCCCCCCCCCCCCCCCCGCCCCAGACTTCCTGCTTTATCTGTCCTGTATATCATCTCCTAAACCCCTTCACCATACCTGCTAGCCCCCACCCACACCCATTCCTTGCTGTCTCTCAGGCCCCTTTCCCCCTTTACTATGTCCCTTGCCCAAACACCCACACCTCCTTCCCTGCCCCACACTTGCTCCTGCTCTTTCTCTCCTTGTGCTTTCCTGCTGGGCCTCTGTGTTTATCCACCCCCACTTTTTGAGTGTGCTGTGTGCTGGTTCTGAGTGAGTGAGTGCTGTGTGCTGGTGCTGGGTCAGTGAGTGCTGTGTGCTGGTGGTGGATCAGAGTCTCACTAGGTGGTGCTGAACTCCGAGGTGTACACAGTGATGTTAGTGGGATTAGGAGGTTACACCTGTGGTGGTGGGACACCTGTACAAGAAGCATGGATCTGCTGAATTCTCTTGCGCTTGACACTTTGCTGGATGTGGCTGAGAGTCTGGAGGGGAGGGCTGGGAGGAGGAACCCCTATCAGAGAGTGTTTAGGCCCTGGACCCAGTTCCTTCACCGTAGTGACCAGGAGTTCCCTACCAGGTATCTCTTTCATAGGGCTGCAATACAGCACCTCTGTCAACAGCTAGGGCCCCAGCTCCAGGCCAGGACATGCAGGAATAATCCTGTGCCAGTGCACCTTAAAGTTACAGCCACCGGTTCCTTTCAGTCAGTGCCTGCATTCACTGCAGGCCTTAACCAGCCTGCTCTCTCTGTCTGGCCCAGTTCCTTGATGCCTTCCTCGCCCACACTACATCTCCTTCCCCAGCACTGTCTAGGCCTGCCAGAATAGCAAGACCCACTTTTACTCCATAGATGACTTCCCCTCGGTCCTAGGGGTCATTGACTGCACACACATGGCTCTCAGACCCCCCTAGCTCAGGAGGACACCTATAGGAATAGGAAATCCTATCACTTCATGAACATGCAGATTGTGTGTGATGCCCTGTGATGCTCAGGGGGAGATATTGGATGTGTGTGCTCAGTCCCCAGGGTCCTGCCACAACACATACATACTACAGCACTCGGGAATCTATCAACACTTTGAGCGGAAATCACTGGTGGTTGGCTCCTAGGTAAGCAGCACTGGGATTCCCTCCCCTCATGCCCCTTCCCCCCTCAAAGGTGACCAGACTTTGCTACACATTTCCATGTCTGTGATCTTTGTTCCCCCTTCCAGGTGACAGAGGCTACCCCAGTGAGCCTAGCTGATGACCCCTACTGTATACCCCCAAAATGAAGAGGATACAAAAGAGAAACAGACCTTGTGAAGAATAAACTATTTTTGTTAATACATTATCCAGCTTATTTTCGAAAGAGAGAGACGCCCATATTTCGACCCAAATCGGGAGATGGGCACCTTTCTCCTGTGGGCGCCCAAATCGGTATAATCGAAAGCCAATTTTGGGCGTCTCCAACTGCAATCTGTCGCGGGAACGGACAAAGTTGACGAGGGCGTGTCGGAGGTGTGATGAAGGTGGGACTGGGGCGTGTTTATCGGCCGAGGAGAGATGGGCGCTTGGCCGATAATGGAATAAATAAGGGCGCCAGAAGCAAGAATTTGGGTCACTTTTTTCTAGACCCTTTTTTTTCATGAACAAGTCCCCAAAAAGTGCATCAACTGCCCAGATGACCACCAGAGGGAATCGGGGATGACTTCCCCTGACTCCCCCAGTGGTCACTAACTCCCTCCCACCCAAAAAAAAGAATTTTAAAAACTTTTTTTTCCAACCTGTATGTCAGCCTCAAATGTCATACCCAGCTCCACGACAGCAATATGCAGGTCCCTGGAGCAGTTGTTAGTGGGTGCAGTGCACTTCAGTCATGTGGACCCAGGCCCATCCCCCCCCCCCACCTGTTACAAAATGAGAGCGCTCCAAACCGCCCCCAAAACCCACTGTGCCCACATCTAGGTGCCCCCCTTCAGCCATAAGTGCTATGGTAATGGTGTAGAGTTGTGGGCAGTGGTTTTTTTTGGGGGGGGGGATTTGGGGGGCTCAGCACCCTAGGGAAGGGAGCTATGGACTTGGGAGGTATTTTAATTTTTTTTTAATTGTTACAAGTGCCCCCTAGGGTGCCCTGTTGGTGTCCTGGCATGTGAGGGGGACCAGTGCACTATGAATCCTGGCCCCTCCCACGACCAAATGCCTTGGATTTGTTCGTTTTTGAGCTGGGCGCCTTCGGTTTCCATTATCGCTGAAAAACGATACCACCCAGCTCAAATCCGCCCAAATGTGATGCATTTGCCCAGCACAAGCCGTATTATCGAAAAAAAAGTTGGGCGCCCATCTTTTTTGAAAATGCGGTCTGGCCCGCCCCTTCACGTACTCATCCTCGGAGATAGACGCCCATAGAGATGGGCATTTGTGTTTGATTAAGCCCCTCAAAGGCTCCCAGGAATTCAGACAGTTGCCCAATATGACCATGCTTCAGCAAAATCCAGCTGCGTCAGGAGCAAGATTACTGGAAAATCAAACATAAAAACTTTCTGATACATTGAAAATGGTGGGTTGCAAATGTTAAAATCACATACAAATTCTAAGGCAACTTAAACCATGTATACCCAAAACTTAATCATATGATAACTAAAAACACATCTGTAAATAGATAAATAAAATAAATACCATAAGAACAAATTGGATAAAATAAATTATACCAAATTAAGGAGGGAAATGACTTACCCAGCTAGTATAAAACCTCAAACTTCATCACAACTTGTCCTACTGATAAAAAAAAAGTCTTATGGCACTGGATTATAAATATAAAAATATAAAATATAGAAGATAAAACAATAAATACTAGGAACAAACACAAAACTCAGAAAAAGCCATAAGTAATTTTCACTTACATGTTTCTTCTCTTGGGTCCGTTTGTAAAAATGATCAGACAAGCTCGCTATGGCAGCCTAACTTATATGTACTAGTCATGTCATACATGCATAATTAGCCCCAGGAGGTTAAAAACAGATTTAAACCTTCTTTTCAATAGTACACCTTAACACATGGTGGCAACAAGCTAAAATTTATGATATCCTAGTTTTTATGAAATTTTGATCAGTGCTGTCTTTATTATAAAAACAAAGTCCGTGGTGACATGCAAAAACTGTGCTAGCATCAAGTAAAACAGATCTCAGTATTCAGTCAAAGTATTGAGATGTTTGCCACTCCATAGCAAGCAAAATCACTGAAAAAAACCCATCTCAAAAGTTCTTAAAAAAACTTTAAAAGTTTAAAAGCGTGGTGGAATGTATTGTAACTAATTTTATGTGTTCCAGTGATGTCAGTGCATTCCACTGATATTATCAATGCATTCCATCCATGGAAGAACCCTCATAGTGCTTACAAATCCATAAAAACTGTAACATCTCTAAAAAATCTGAAAACTGGCTAAAACATCTGAAATCGTTACAAGATCATAAAATATGGTGCATGTATTGTCATAAGTAAATAAAATGCAGATGCTAAAAACCCAATGAAAAAAAACAGGCAAGCCAACTCTCCAATAACAATAACAAATCAGAACATACCTTTCTTAGCTAAAACACTGATATAGACATCGAGTTAAAATAAAACATAAATCCATTGTATAAAAGTCCATAAATTGAAACTAAGAAACCTCTCAGAACATAACCAACATGGGAAATCATAGACAGAGTACTAAAACATAAGTATATAAGTATTGCCATACTGGGAAACAGCAAAGGTCCATCAAGCCCAGCATCCTGTTTCCAACAGTGGCCAATCCAGCTTTCAATCAAAAGGGTACCCCATTGATGCCATTGTGAAAGGATTATAGTAGAGTCTCTGAAGCCAATAGAGATAATTTATTCAAGCCGAGAAACAGAGAACTTAGGGCAAGATGCATCAACCAAACGTAAAAGAATCTGAAACGTAAAAGTCCTTACCGAATTTGAAAAAACGAAGAATGCACTAAAAAAACAAGTCGCACATGTTCGGTGCGGTATTCTAAAGTCGAAAGCATTAAAGAATCATTAAATTGGTGTAATCCCTGTCAATAATCTGCCCGTAAAGCATGCGCAGAGCAGCCAAGCGTTATGCTGGCTGCTCTGCGCGTGCCGCAAACGTTAAAAAAAACCCCCCAAAAACCCCAAAACAAACACATCCTTTATGGACGGCCTTGCCCCCCCGCCCTGCCCGAGGTTGCCACTGCTCCCCGCTTTCTCCCTGCATTAAAAAAAACTTAAGCTGCCCCGGCCCTCCTCCCTTCCTCTCTTTCTCTCTTTCCCAGCTCCGCCTTCCGCCATCCTCCGCCCCTGTGCCCCACCCCCGCCGCCCCGTTGAGGTCATCGCCGCTGCTCCCCCCTCCACCGGGCTCCTCTCTGTCTTACTGGGCCCGCGCAGCGCCTCTCACCTCTGTGTGAAGGCACTGCACGGGCAAGAAGAACAGCTGATCGCCTCTTTGCGGTGTCTTGGACGTCCCTCCTTTCCTCCTGGGCCCGCCCTCATCTGACGTAAGTAACCTATGTTCTTCTTGCCCGTGCAGCACCTTCACACAGAGGTGAGAGGCGCTGCGCCGGCCCGGTAAGACGGAGGGGGGCCTGGTGGAGGGGATGGGCCACGGGGGCGAAGGATGGCGGGAGGGGGAGCTGGGAAAGAGAGAAAGAGAGGAAGGGAGGGGGGCCGGGGCAGCTTAAGTTTTGATTTTTTTAATGCAGGGGGAAGCAGGGAGCAGCAGCGACTTCGGGTGGGGGGGGGGGGGGCAAGGCCATCCATAAAGGACGCTCCTGACGAATGCCTTTGTCCCCTCCTGATCCTTTTTTTTAAAATTTGAAATAATGCAGGGGGAGCGGGGAGCAGCGGCGACCTCGGTCTTCAATAAAGGACGCTCCTGACGAGCGTTTTTGCCCCCTTCGTGATTTTTTTTTTTGTTTTGTCATTTTAGTTTTAGCCGGGCAGCCCCAACGAGAGGTACAGACCTCTCGTTAGCTTTCCGGTAGTTTTCCAGCGTTAGGACAAGCGGAAAACTTTAGTGCATCTCATTTCAATAGGGTTTCTACACAATTTGCTCATCTGCATTCCGTTTTCGTTTGCTGCTACCGTCGTCGGAAATTGGGCTTTAATGCATGCCAGGGTAAGAAAACTGTTCGTTAAAGGCTTGTTAAAGCCTCGTAAAGTTTAGTGCATCTGGCCCTGAATGAAAAAGTAGTATGTGCTTTACCATTCACACACTTGTCAAGAGACATTATCAAGGTACTCCGGAAGCACTGGCACATTATCAAGGTATTGAACACTTCCAGAGTAAAGACATCATGATAGCGCATAAGAAAGGGAAAAAATCTTAAACATATGCTGGTTCATTCTGCCCTTCCTGGATCAGAGCAACAGCTCGCTCAGAGACCTGCAGGGCACCATAAGTGTAGTATTTGTTCTGTGTGCAAACATGTATAAAGAGGAAATTTATAAAGCCAAGTGACAGTATTATTCAGATCACATTACTAAGTCACCTAACTCCAAGAAGTTGTATATAATCTTGTGTGAGCTAACTACACTAACGAGAAAGGATTCCTCCCTTTCAGATCTTATAGCAGAGGAATTAGCTGACTGTTTTTCAGGAAAAATTTCTATGCTTTGTCAAGTCATTCAACAGGTGGTTGTAGCTCTAGCTTCAGCTGCCCTGGATATGTGTCCTTCGTCACAGACTACCCTTTCCACCTTTTCAGTCCCTTCTCCTTCAGATATCTCCCATGCCCTAACAGCAGTCCAACCTACAACAGCACCCCATAACCTCTTTCCTGCTCCTTTGCTGAAATAGTACTCTACATTCTTTCTACCCTTCTTAGGATGATTCAAGATACCTTTTGTCTTGAATATGTGCCCACTACTTGGAAAAAGATACTCATATCAGTAAAGATAAGGTGTCTATTTACTAGCCAATAGCACATCTTCCCTTTGTTTCTAAGGTGACAGAGTTTCTGGTAGCAGACCACTTGAACTCTTTCATCAATCAAAATGCTGTCCTTCACCCTAACCAGACTGGATTTTGTTCCCACCATAGTACTGAACAGCCCTGATGGGTCTAATTATGTATATCCGAGAAGCACTGAAAAAGGATAAGATAGTTCTTTTACTTTCTTCAATCTGTCAGCAGCTTTTGATTTAGTGGATCATCTTCTTCTTGTGCTTGTGCAGGCATAGTGTTACAGTGGTTTCAATCATATTTGTCAGATCGATCCTATCAGGTCCTTTGGGAATACTCCTCAGTTATTTCCCTTTTGGGTGGAATGCCTCAAGAATCATTGGTTGTTCCTACTCTAGTTAACATTTTTATGGCCCCATTAGCAGGATTGATTCAATTGCTGGACTTGGTTCCATTCATTTTTATGGATGATATCCAGATTTTGACCACTTTTTGACATATGGGATACCCAATTGTTGGACTTATTGAGCCCTAATTTTTTCCAACTTGATTGGTGGCTTCAGGTCACCAAGATGCAGCTTAACATGCAAAAGATGGCCATATGTTTTTGTAATGCCCAGCAGGTGATTGACCCTCCATCTCTCTTTATTTGTGGAGTTCAACATCGCTCTGCCATGAAATCAAAGTGTTGGGTGAATTATTGGATTCTGATTTATCTTTTCATTCTCATGTATCATTGATAGTAGGTAAGTGCTTTTTCAATTATCATACATGCCTTAGTACTTTCACATTTGGACTACTGTAACTCTTTGTTCAGGAGTCTGACTCAAAGAGAGTTCAAGCGACTTCGGGTGATCCAGAACATTGCTGTGAAGCTCCTGTTTGGTGCAAAAAAATTTGTTGCAGGCTAAGCATTGGTTACTGATTACTTTTCAAATAACCTTCAAGATATTGGTAATGATACATAAGGTTCTTCAGGTGGGTTCCCCTTTGTTTTCTGTTGTTGTTTTTAAATCATTTATTTATAATTTTTCATTTTACAAGGGTCACTTGCAAACAGTAATACAGAGATGACTGCATATTAATACAATATAAGAAGAAAACAATCCCAACTAGATACATGGATTATATACAATCTTTCTGTTTCTTAGACCACAAAGTGAAGAAAAATAGGGAGAGTGAAATAAGACAAGGAGATCAATTAAACAGTAAACAGAAAAAAGAAAACATGGTATTAACCTGATTATCCCCAGATATTATTCATCTAATTCATTATTCCACATTGATCATCTGGTTGGCTTCTTCATGACCAAATATGGTATACAGTCAATTCATTTCATTGAGAACATACTTATTGTCCAGGTTTTAGTTAGAGATAATACATCTGATTACATTCTCTCTCTTTTAAAAACCAGAAGTTATTTAACGATACATATACTTAAGTCTCTAATTCAAATCCCACTGATTAAAGCAATCCCAGTTTTCACAGGCTTCACTCCTTTCGAAGTAATAATTAAGGAAATATTTCTGAGGAAAACTTTAGGAGTCATACCTGGAACTCTGGGAAAAACAATAATCTCGACATTAATCATCCACAATAACATCCACCTTATTATTCAAAGTTTCTGGTCCATTATCATTTTCAAGATCATAACCACTTCTTACTTGTGCAGAACTTCATTTATTATATCAATTTTTCACTCTCAAAGGGTTCAGTCAAATTGTCCATGTAACTCTCCAATAAGATTATATCTGAAACAAAGTTATTTACTACTGCCGTTAGGTCCCGAAGCACCCTCCAGATGGTATTCAATGTAACCTTCATGGAAGCCAAAAACTCCAAGGTGATGTCTCTTAAGGTGTTTAGGAGTGGTTCCGCCGATTCGGGTTCTGCTGTAAACGTTCTCCGTTTCAGCTTATGCCTCTAACTCACTCCTCCACTCATAGGTGTAGTTTGACTGTTTCATTTGGGGGGGGGCAAAGGATGGGTGGAGCATATTAGCATATTCATTTGCATATATACATATGCAAATGAATATGCTAATATGGAGGAAGGAATTGAAATTTACAGGCAAAATATCACAGATGTACAATTCAAAAAGCTGACATATTTCAATTAATAAATTCTGAATAAAATACTTTTTTTCTACCTTTGTTGTCTGATCATTTAGTTTTTCTATTCGCTTTGGTCCCAGTGTCTTGTTTTATGCAGTCTTCTTTCCAGTAGGCTTCCCTCTGCTCCCCACCCCTCCCAGTCCCATCCATCTCCTGCTCCTTCCCTCTGCTCCCCTCCTCTCCCAGTCCCATCCATCTCCTGGTCCTTCCCTCTGCTCCCCACCCCTCCCAGTCCCATCCATCTCTTGCTCCTTCCCTCTGCTCCCCTCCTCTCCCAGTCCCATCCATCTCCTGCTCCTTCCCTCTGCTCCCAACCCTCCCAGTCCCATCCATCTTCCCTCTGCTCCCCACCCCTCCCAGTTCCATCCATCTTGCTTCTGCTTCCCCCCCCCCCCCTCTGCAAGGTCCAAGATCGTGACTTCGTTTACCCCCTCTCTTCCTCCCTCCCTCTGGCGCAGGCAACAGTCTTCTTCAGCTTTTCTGTGTTCCTGGCAGCGGTAGCGATGTACACGCTATGCGGGAACAGGAACTTGAAGAGAAGGCTTCGGGGCAAAGCCGAAGGCAGTGTGTACATCGCTACCACTGCCAAGAACACAGAAAAACTGAAGAAGCATGCTTGCTGCCTGTGCCGGAGGGAGGGAGGAAGAGAGGGGGGTAGATGGACATGCTCCTCTCCGTCCGCTTGGCTTCCCTGCCCTCTCTGTCTGCGTCCCGCCCGAAAGGAAATGACATCAGAGGAAGGCGGGACGCAGACAGAGAGGGCAGGGAAGCCAAGCGGACGGAGAGGAGCGCGTGCTTGCTTTTTTTTTTTTAACTACTGGCGCGGCGGTGCCAGTCTCATGTCGTCGTCATTTGAGGGGGCATTGCCCCCCCTCGCCCCCCCAGTCTACGCCCATGCCTCCACTCCTTTGGACATAGTGGTTGAATAATTCAGGAGCAATGGAGTTGTTTTTCCAGGTCCAAGAGCATTGACGTTCCTTCGCCGGCGCTAATCAAAGGACTCGCCAACCCTTTCATCTGTGGGCAGTTCGATGCACAGCAGTCCCGCACTTGCTGCTCAGGGGACAAAACGCTGGCCATCAGCGGCTGACTGCCGGTTGTTCCCTTCCTCTCAGTTAAGGAAAGTGCATTTGCAGAGAGGAAATTTACATAAAGAAGACAGAACTTCAGAGGGCAGCTGGGCCGTTGGGCATACGAACTTCAGGTCACCATCTTACCACTCTCCCAGTTTGGGACACTCTTTGTCTGGTTTCTCCTCAGAGGCCTGTCTGATATGGGTAACCCTTCAGCATAGCCCTCTGAGTCATTGAAACACAGAAGCCCCTCCATCACTACAAGGTGGTGTCCCTTCGGAGGGGTCCCCTTTGTTTTTATCTTGGGTTCTGATACCCTACATCTCTTGTGTTTGGTGCAGCAGTGCCAATCAGTGGTACCATCTCTTCACCAAGTTTTCCTGAGTTCTTTACAAAAGTCTGTGTTTACTGTGGTGGGTCCTATACTCTGAAACCAGTTACCAGGATTCCTGCAGATGGAAACTTCATTTGTAACTTTTAAGTGGCTTCTGAAAACATATCTTTATCGTGAAGCTTTTGACAGAGACTTTTCAGGTGGTCCTTTTTAGACCATTTTTAGCTGTGAGCAGCAAGGTGGGGGACTATACATCGGGGCCGAGGACACAAGATCTCAGCAGTACTTCAGCTTTTATGTTTTCTTTCCTTTAAGTTGTTTGAGTTCTTTTCGGACAGTAGTCCTATATATTGTACTCCACTTTCATGGTTGGTTCCCTAGGGCTATGAAAGTCTACATCTGACTAAGAGGTGACACAATTTGGCCTTCCCTAACTTCTAGCCACCTGTTCAGGACCCTCCATGATACAGTCACTGTACTGCCTAGAAGGTGAGATACATATTGGTGGGTGGGTCCTGCTGTGGCATGGCAATTATGTAGGGTCCTCACTGCTGCCAGTGCCAGCATACCACCCCCTGACTCATATGCATGTGTATGGGAATGGGGGGGGGGGGGGACCTGGCCGAGTGGAGATTTCATGGTCCTAGCTATGGTATTGAGCATTTTTAGAAACCTGATCTCATTTTGGCTTCGAGCAAGTTACTTAGGGGCCTGCTCATGCTTTTTAAATGTCCAAATAAACACTGAATGGAAGAAAAATGTTTTTGTGCATTAGCTTCTTTGGAGGTCATTTCAAAAGGTTTGTTTATGTAGATGCATTAGGAGAGTAATTTTATAAATCATTTCATGCCTAAAAGTCTGTTTTAGGCTCACAAAACGGGCTCTTATAAAATTAGGACACGCCTAAAAGTATGTATGCAGTAAGTCAATAGGTGTGCACAGGGGTAGAGTCACAATTTATGCATGTATTTTATAAAATTCATGTGTATGCACAAACATGAATTTTCTTGAGCAGGCATAATTTTAATGCCTTGAATGTAGGTGCTATTGCTACTGGATTTGCACTAGTATATTATAAAGATTTATATATATATATATATACACTGTACATCTATGTATCTTTATAAAAATAGGGTCAAAATAAGACCTGCTAAATCTGTTATAAAATTACCTTCTGTTATATGCATAAATTTAAATTGAGAATTTATATTCTACTTAACCTAACATTAACCTAACAATTAGTTCAAGGTGGATTACAAACAGTATAACATTCATACATTAAGATAAGAACATAAGAATAGCCATACTGGGTCAGACCAATGGTCCATCTACCCAGTATCCTGCTTCCAACAGTGGCCAATCCAGGTGACAAGTACCTGTCAGAATCCCAAATAGTAGCAAGATTACATTCTACCAATCCTGGGGCAAGCAGTGGCTTCCCCCATGTCCAGTGGTGTGCTGGAGCGGGCTCTCATGCGCTTGCGAAAGCTGTTTGTTTTTAAGAATTTTGGGAGCCAGTTGTTAAAGTAGCACCCCCTCCCCCCGCCCATGGCTTGGGCCCCCTCCTGAATTCTCTTTTACTTTGCTGGCGGGGATGCTGAGCCCCACTACCCAATTAAATAGACTACTGCTGCTCCCCTGCTCCTTGTTTCCAGCTCTGAGCAGCAGGCTAGGACTTCTTGTGCATGTGCGAGTAGTCCCATCATGCTGCTCAGAGCCACAAACAAGCAGCAGGGAGTGGTGGCAGTCCATTTATTGGCTGGTGGGCTCAGCATCCCTGCCAGCAAAGGTATGCCTAGCATGTCTGCACGGGAGGGGGGAGAGAGAGGCATGTGTTGCCCCCAGACCACTCCTGCCCCTCCCCCAAGTTGCAGGGCTGGAGAGAGAGCCTGTTGTTAAAAATTTACCAGCACACCCCTGCCCATGTCCATCTTAATAACAGACTATGACCTTTTCCTCCAGGAATTTGTCCAAACCTTTTTTAACCCCAGGTATGCTAACCGCTGTTACCACATCCTCCAGCAATGATTTCCAGAGCTTAACTATTCTTTGACTGAAAAAAATATTTCCTCCTATTTATTTTAATAGTATTTCCACATAACTTCATTGAGTGTCCCCTGGTCTTTGTACTTTTAGGCCCAGATGCATCAACCAAACGTAAAAAAATATAAAACGTAAAAGTCCTTAACGAATTTTAAAAACCGAAGAATGCACCAAAAAAACAAGTCTTTAATGTTCGGTACGGTATTGTAAAGTACAATGCATTAAATATTCGTTAAATTGGTGTAATCCCCATTGGTAATCAGCCCCTAAAGCATGCACAGAGCAGCCAAGCGTTATGCTGGCTGCTCTGCGCATGCCACAAATGCCGCTGCTCCCCCCTCCGCCTTACTGGGCCGCGCAGTGCCTCTCACCTCTGTGTGAAGGCGCTGCACGGGCAAGAAGAACAACAGCTGATCGACGCGAGTCTTCAGGACGTCTCTCCTTCCCTGACCTGGGCGTCAGACAGGGGCGTGCCCAGGTCAGGGAAGGAGAGATGTCCTGAAGACTCGCGTCGATCAGCTATTGTTCTTCTTGCCCATGCAGCGCCTTCACACAGAGGTGAGAGGCACTGCGCGGGCCCGGTAAGGCGGAGGGGGGGCCAGGTGGAGGGGGGAGCAGCAGCGACAACCTCAGGGGGGTGGGGCACAGGGGCGGAGGATGGCGGGAGGCGGAGCAGTGGTGGGAGAAGGAGAAAGAGAGAGACAGGAAGGGAGGGGGGCCCGGTGCTGCAAAAGTTTTGATTTTTATTTTGAGTTTTTATTTAATACAGGGAGAAGTGGGGAGCAGTGGCGACCTCGGGCGGGGGGCAAGGCCGTCCATACAGGACGCTTCTGATGAGCGCCTTTGCCCCCTCCCGATCCTTTTTTGATGTTTGTTTTGATTTTCAATTTTATGCAGGAGAAAGCGTGTTTGTGGTGTTTATCTCACTTTTGTTTTTAAACATGCCAGCTTGGAGTTTTATGCTGCAGGGGGAAGCGGGGAGATGACAGCTCAGCCTTAAGGACAGATCTGACCTCACGATAAATTTATCACGGTAAATGATTCGTTGCAATCGTCGGTATGGTTAGTGCATCCCGAATTGTCCACATTTCAATGGTAGTTACTTGTTTGCATTCCGTTTTTGTTAGCTGCTAGCGTCGTCGGAAAATGGCCTTTAATGCATGCTACGGTTGAAAATTTCTTCGTTAAAGGGTCGTTAAGGTTTAGTGCATCTGGGCCTTAGAGTGAAAAATCGATTCACTTTTACCCATTTTACATCACTCAGAATTTTGTAGACCTCAATCATATTTTCTCTCAGCTGTCTCTTTTCAAAGCTGAAGAGCCCTAACCTCTTTAGCCTTTCCTCATATGAGAGGAGTTCCATCCCTTTTATCATTTTGGTTGCTCTTCTTTGAACCTTTTCTAATTCCACTATATTATTTTTAGATATGGTGACCATAATTGAATGCAATACTAAAGTGAGATCGAACCATGAAGCGATACGTAAGCATTATAATATTCTTGGTCTTATTTTCCATCCTTTCCTAATAATTCCTAGCATCCTGTTTGCTTTTTTGGCTGCTGCCACACACTGGGCAGGAGATTTCAGTATATTGTCTGCAACGACACTTAGATATTTTTCTTGGGTGATGACTCCTAAGGTGGACCCTATTATCAGGTAACTATGATTCAGACTATTCTTCCCAATGTGCATCACTTTGCACTTGTCCACATTAAATTTCATATGCCATTTGGATGCCTAGTCTTCCAGTTTATTAAGGTGTTCCTGCAATTTTTCATAGTCTGCATGTGTTTTGATAATTAGCAATCAACTATAAAGCAAATTAAAATATTTCATCTTTCAAATGGACTATAGTCCCAATTTCAAATAAACATTAACTCTCAATTCCCTAAACTCATCAGTTTATAGCAGACATCCATTCTCTCCTTCGCAGACTTCATATACACAATCTAGAGTACTATTAAAAACGTTTGCAATCAGTTGAGTCTGATACACCACTATATTTTGTAAATAAGCATGTTTAAACCCCGCTAAACTGGCTGGCTGCCATTATTCAGCAGCACTTAACTTAGTAGTGCTGCAGAATATCAGCTTTAACTGGCCATTCCCTAACAGGCTAGGTTAATGGTGGTCCAATGGCAGAGTTTGGGTGGAGCCACTACTTAGCCAATTAATACACTTTTACCCCTTTAGGACTAGATTCTATATATCATGTCTAAAAATTCAGCGCCAATATAAAATTCACCTGAGTGCATTCTATTAAGTACGCCTTAATTTAGGCGTGCTTTATAGAATAAGCCTAAATTTCCACGTGGTTTATAGAATACACTGAGTGCCGGTCCACATGACTACATTTAGTTGCGGGTAGTTATGCCAAGTAAAACCTGGTGTAAATTCCGATGCCTAAATTAGGCATATACTGAGTGTATTCTATAACAATGTGCATAGATTTTAGAAATGCCCACAATCTGCCCATTCCATGCCCATTGCCACACCCCCTTTTCATTTATGCAAATTAGAATTTATGTGCAGCACATTATAGAATACACTTAGTTCTGCGCGTAAATTCTAATTAATGCTCGATACTTCATTTTTCTACTTAAGTTTTAAGAGCAAAATTTAGGAAGTTTTCAGCCAAACTTAGCATCTTAAGGGACCCTTTTACCAAACAGTGGTAAAAGGTGGCTTGCTGTGACACTGGCGCATGGGACCACTGTACGCTGAGACCACCTGTTAGCATTGCTGGTAAAAAGCCCATTTTTGAAAGATAACACTGGTAAACGGCATTTTTGTTACAAAGAATGTGAATGGTGTTCTTAGCTAAGTCATGGGTGATGAATTCGAAAATGAAATCAGTTTTTGCCTATCGGGCTCAGTTTTCTTGTGACACGCTACCCTTTTTATAAAAATCCTTGAAAACCCTGCATTTTGGTACCCTGCTGTGCAGGGCCGCCGAGAGGGGTGGGGGGACAAAATCCCCAGGGCCCGGGCTTTCAAGGGGGGCCCGGTGCCAGTCCCACCCGCCCTCTGACCGTCTGCCACCGGGCCGGCCCCCTGTATTTAAATCACCGCGCGGTGCGACTCTCCCTCTCACCTCCCTGTGAGGCGGAACTCCTCCCTTCGGGTCTCCTTCCCTCCCTGTATCCTGCCCTCGGGGGAGCAGCAGCAGCAGCAGCGACCTCGGAGGGGGGAGGGGAGTGGCGACCTCGGGGACGGGGCTGCGGCGGGGGCGAGGCGGCCTTGTCCCGTGCCCGGCCAAGTTTCTCGGCGGCCCTACTGCTGTGGATTAATTTAATTCAGCAGTTGTAATTGTTGGAAAAACAATTGAAATATACTAGGAATTACAATACAAAACCCTTAGTTTAGAAAGCCACCACCAGGAAATAAGGGAGGTTTGGCAACATTGTCCATGAGTCATGCTCAAACATGTTCAAACACGTTCTGTTACGTCAGTTGCCACCTGTATCTCAGCATTGAGAGTTCAGTCAACAATTGCTGTTGGAAGTGACTGCTTGTAGTTCTATGTTTGTGAAGGTTTGTGTTTTGTGTCATTTCAGAAGAAATGCCTCATACCTGTGCAAATAGCCCAAATTCTTTTTGTTATATCTGTGGAGAGTTTACTCTAAAATCGCAAAAATGAAAACTTAATCCTCTTGTAAAAAAGTGCTACGAGAGCTATATTTCGAGTGTAAGGTTGGTGAACAGGACCGCAAATGGGCGCCCCACATTTGCTGTTTGATTTGTTTTATACTCCTGACAGGCTGTTTAAAAGGAAGATGTCACATGCCCTTTGCTGTTCCCATGATTTGGAGGGAACCAACGGATCACACAACAGACTGTTATTTCTGTCTGACAAAAATAGCAGGAATCACCTCGAAAACAAGGAAAACTGTGCAATATCCTAACTTATCATCTGCTATAAGACCTGTATGTCACAGTGAAGAATTGCCAGTACCAGTGCCTCCTGAGAATTTGATAGTGAGTGAAGATGAATACAGTGACGAACATGCAGAAGACAGAGAAGGGGATATGCATACCGACCCATCATTTCAGGACCTCTGTGAATCAAATGTGCCCCACTTTTTGACACAAGGGGATCTCAACTATCTTGTTCGTGATTTAAATTTGTCGAAGCAACAGGCTGAGCTTTTAGGTTCGAGATTAAAAGGATGGAATCTTCTTTCTTGCGATACGAAAGTGAGTGTTTTTCGTGACCGACATGCTATTTTTTCTGAATATTTCTCCAAGGAAGGTGACATGGTCTTTTGTAATGATATTGAATCCATTAGAATGGTTCTACCAGGACATTTCTCAAATGGAAAAGCGTTATCAAGGCAAATGGAATGCCGCAATGTTGTCCGACTACTGCTGGACCTTACGGAGAGACGCTCCCGAGGCAAAGTACCACAGGAAATCAGGAAGGAAATCTTTTTAGGTATGTTTCTTCACTTCTCTTTACTCTTATGTTGCTTATATCTTTGATTTCTTTGTGAACTGACACAGTTTTTTTGGAACTCTTGTAGCAGAAGCATGTCATTTTGCCAGATACATATAATAGCTACATACGCCGACACAAGCATTTACAAAAACCATTATCACATGAAAACTGAGGCTGATACAGAAATTCTGAAATGAGATCTGGATTCAGGGAAGAATTATCTTCCAGAAAAATGTATGTTTTGTTCTTGTTACAGAAAAAAAGGTTTTTTTTGTAGACCAGTGAAATGGTCACGTGAATGTTTTGGTCTAGACCTGTTTTATTAACAAATCAGCTACAAAAAAGTGCCCTAAAAGACCAGATGACCATTGGAGAAAATCAGGGATGATCTCCCCTTACTCCCCCAGTGGTTACTAACTCCTTTCCATCCCCAAAAAATGTGATTAAAAACACTACTTACCAGCCTCTATGCCAGCCTCAGATGTTATACTCTGGTCCATTAGAGCAGCATACAGGTCCCTGGAGTGGTCTAGCAGACAGGTGGACTCAGGCCCATACCTCCCCCTATCTGTTACACAAGGTGGAAACTGTGAGCCCTCCAAAACTCACCAGAAACCCACTGTACCCACATATAGGTGCCCCCTTCACCCATAAGGGCTATTGTAGTGATGTATAGTTGGGGGTAGTGGGTTTTGGGGGGCTCAGCAGACAAAATAAGGGAGAAACGGTGAGATGTGTACCTGGGAGCATTTATTTAAAGTCCATTGCAGTGCCCCCTAGGGTGCCCCATTGCTCTCCTAGGATGTCTGTATGGCCAGTCTACTAAGAATGTTGGCTCCTCTTATATCCCAATGGCTTGATTTTGTGCATTTTTCAAAAATGGACCTAAAAGATAAACGCACAGAGCACAAAAACATCTAGCAAATAGCCATTTTCAAAAAAATAAAGATAGACGTTTTTTTGTGTTTTGAAAATGGCTATATTCCTCACTTGAATTTTGGGTGTTTTTAACAAAATGTCCAGAGTTGAACTTAGACGTCATATCGAAAATTCCCCCCCATAAATGTCAGTTTATATCTAAATGAACCTCAGTAGTGTAACTCACGGTAACCAACTCAACCTGTGAGCTTTCTACACTAACTTCATCTGTTCTTTTAAAACTTCAATTATGTTTCTCGTATTCTCTATGTCTATTAAAGAAATTTTACTCATATTTCTTCTTCAAAAAGTGTTGGTTCAGAGGAACTCTCTTCTGACATGCAGCATGTTTCGCTAAAACTGTTTTAAGGAAACCCCCTATAGGAAACACCTATATCAATGTGTTATTAACTCAACAATAACACCCCATCTACAAAGCTAGTGATAGCATATATCTTTACCTTTTATTAAGCCTGACCCATCTCGCTGACAACTCAGTCAACATCAGTCAAGATGGCACCTCATACTAAAGTTTAAGACTCTTAAATTCATCATATGATTCCTTATCCACCAATCACAGTAACCCCATTCACACCAACATCATCCATTCAATTTCAGCATTCAAGCCCCTTGGTACTACCGAGCTTAACTTATTTTATTTATTTATTTATTTATTTATTGCATTTGTATCCCACATTTCCCCACCTTTTTGCAGGCTCAATGTGGCTTACAATACATCATGAGTTGTGGAAATCTGTCTGAAAAAATACATTGTTGTTCTTTAAAATTTAACAGCTTTTACAAGTTGCCCCCCTCCCACCCCTCTATAACTTACACGAAAACTCACCATTTGAGATCCTGAACAGTGTGTTTATTATCAACCCAGTGCTGAACTAGGGGATCCTGTAAATTCCCTGTGATGATCATAGACGTGTTCATTGAGCCGTAGCTTTATAGGTGTACTACTCCTCCCCACATATACCAACTGACATGTATATTCTATTATATGAGGTGTTACTTGGCTCTCTCAATGATGTTTGTTTGGGGGTCCACCCAGGAAGAACCCATTATTGTGTATGCATACCACTGGCATCTCCCCATCCTATGTGTTTCCCTCCTTGAGTGTCCGTGTGCTGGAGAAACCTTTGCTTAGATAGTAATTCACTCATAGTTCTGCCTCACCTATAAGCTATAGTTGGAAAATCCTCAAAAAAATGGAAATAATTGCATGACATGCCAGTGTCATTTCATCAATTGTTTTAGTTGATTGCTTAACACAGAAAATTGGAGATATGTCAAAATCTCCGATTGAGATGGTGCCTTATCCTGCAATAGTAATTCCCGTTGCACAAATCTTGCTCTTAAATAAGCTTTTGAAAGGGCTTTCTTTGGATATACCCATTCTTCAAATCAAGTTGTCAAAAGACATGTATGATATTTAAAATCTTCCAAGCTAGTGTAAATTCTTCTCACCCTAAGGTATTGACTAACAGGGAGATTATATTTCAATCTATATAGGGTAGATACTAATCTATCTCGCAGCTTGAGAACCATTACATCTAGAAAGTCCAGTTCATAAAACTATAATGCATGGAAAGCTGAAGGTTTTGATCCAAAGTATTAATCCATCTCCCAAATTCCAGCAACTCCCTATTCAGTACCAGTCCAAATGAAGAAGATGTCATCAAGAAATCGTTTTCACATATAATTGAATTTAAACTGTTCAGTCTGATATAACGTTAGAGACTCAAACTTGAAGAGTCAACCACCAAAGTGGAGGAACAATATCCACCATGAATGAAACAGGTCAAAAGGAGAGGTAGCTTGATCAACAAGGTTCTTCCAAAGATACCAGGTAGATGGAGAGTGTCTTGTACACTTTAAAAGATGGTGTTAAAAATGATGACTCGACATGGCACCATGTTTTGGGTAAAGTGTCTGCCTCAGGAGTCTATTAAGTACAAATAAAACAAATCACTATATACCCATACTACATAAAAATTACATAAAGGTAAAATGCTTAAAAAAATAAAAAAGATATACATTTAATATAGATAAGACTAAATAAAAATTACAAATCTGGACTGTTAAATGAAACTTCGGGAGCAGGGAGTTATGTATAAATATAAAACGATATTCACATTTGCTGTATTTGGGATTTATTATACATACAGGTTAGTTCCCTTTTAGAAGAATTTCAGTATTCATCTAGGTTCTATATCCCGGTCATCTAGCCTGTTTACATCATTATTATGTAATTCTCTGTGACGTAAACAATATCAATCATACATGTATGGTTATCATTGTAATGACTATATAGAGTTTTAATGTGAATATCTTTTATATTTATACATAACTCTGTTCCCCAAGTATCTTCTCAGTATGTCAGCATACCAGCACCGACCCCATCTTTACTGATGCCTGTTCTTGAAGAACAGTACTGGGCCATGCAGCAGGAGAAACCGATTCTGGAGGCCCATCCTTTGCCTGTCAGCTGTTCTTTGATGCCGGTACCCTGCTGGGTGTCAGAGCCAGCACCGGCTGAGGCGGTGCTCCTCTCCAGATCATTGGGGGAGGAAGCTCCCTTGGAATCATGGAGAGGGATCATCCCTTGGCACTCCTTACCAGAGTCTGGTCATGAGTCCAGTGGTTCTAGGAGGGTGTAGACTCAGCAGTGTCATCAGAAGTATTTTCCTGAGTCTGATATGGACCGCTCTTTGGTGTCTTCTTGGAGGAGGGTTCCCTTGATCTGCACTGAGATCCCTCCCAAACTCAGGAAAGGAGGAAGTGTCCATCAGAGGAGCTGTCCTTTGTCTATTTTTTGAGGGAGATGACTGAGTCCTTCCCATTTAATGTGGAGTTCCAGATCGAGCCCAGGGCTGAGATGTAGGACATCCTTGACTATGATGCCCCTCCCAAGGAGGCTGTTGCAGTGCCCATGCACAGCATCCTTCAGGAAGTACAGATAGTGTTTCCATAGTGTAAAATTCTTTTCCCCATAGTTTTAAACTTGAATTTTCTGCCAGAGGTAGAAACTTAACTGTCACAGCCTTCAACATTAACAAACAGCCTCTAGAAGGCACAGGAGGGCCTAGTTCAGTGACAATAGTGAAAGTAAAAAGTATGTAGCCAGACTGAAATCTTCTTAATATGCTTGGCAACAATATTCCCAACAGGGGTTTCCTGTTTTGCCAATCACAGCTTCATGAGATAACCAGAATCCAATTGCCATGGCATTAAAATGGCTACAACAGAAGAAGATGCTGACATTAAAAAAAAAAACATTAAGACTTCACCACATTCATCTTGCTAAAACTCGTTACATTCAAATCAAACAATCATATGCATCAAAATAAGACTTCCACCCAATAGCTTCATTTAATATGATGTTGGAAATTTCAACTTTTAGTGACTCCCATACTATCATAACTTTCCCCCTACAAGCTCACACCTCTTGTCAATCGAGTAACGTGACCTATTTGTTAAAGTCCCCTTGTGGATTATATTATGTGGGACAGACATCAAGTCCATTGAAAACCCGGTTGATTGAGCATAGACATCGTGTAAGTGCATAGAAGGTGTTGGAGCCTTTGGTTGTCCACAGCATAGAGAAGAGACATGGATTTTTTGAATATAGCTGTGTGTATTGGAGCACGTGCAAATGAATGAATACTGGAGTAAGGTCCATCGGCATTTGAGGCAGAGAGAACAAAAATGGATTTTCATGGTACAAACAGTGGCCCCCTAGAGGTTTAAATGCAGCTATTTTTTAATGCTTATGATGTTGTTTTTCAAAATGTCGGCATATTCTTCTGTTGCAGCCATTTTGAAACTATGGCAGTTGGATTCTCATCATCTCCTGAAGCAGCAGTTGGCAAAAGAGGGAATCCCTGTTGGGAATATTATTGGCAAGGATATTAAGACGATTTCAGTCTGGCTACATACTTTTTACTTTCACTATTGCCACATTTTATTTATAGATATGATTCTATTCAGGCATTGTTGGATTTATTCTTGCAGCTGACTGGACTGTAAATATTTCCCAGTGTGAAGTTTGGGGAACATATAATAGTTTTTTTTAAAGATTGTTATATATTATATTGTGGAGTTTTGGGGGTTTTTTTTGAATGGTGATTAAAATGAGCTTGCCTATATAATTCAGTCAGAGGCTGGTATGGCAAGGCTTTGTTTTGACTGAGGTCTTTTTTTCTCCACATTTTTTGAATAGTTCTGTTTTTCCACACTAAAAAATAGGTGAATTATATTAGTGATTTCAATTACCCCAATATTGACTGGATATATGTAACATCGGGGAGTGCTAGGGAGGTAAAATTCCTATATATAATAAATGACTGCTTTTTGGAGCAGCTAGCCCAGGGACTGACAAGAAGGGGAGCTATTTTAGATCTAGTCTTTAGTGGAATGCAGGGCGTAGTATGAGAGGTAACAGTGTTGGGTCTGTTGGGAAACAATGATCATAACATGATCAAATTTGAGTTAATATCTGGATTGAAGTCACAAAAGAAATTTACTGTAGCAACATTTAATTTTCAAAACAGTGACTATGATATAATGAGGGAAATGGTTAAAAAGAAGCTAAAGAGATCATCTGCAAAGGTTAGGACTTTAAATCCGACATGCACATTGTTTAAAAATACCATCTTGGAAGCCCAGATCCACATATTTACAAAGGTGGAAAGAAGAGCAATCGACAGCCAGCATGATTATAAGGTGAAGTAAAAGAGTCTATTAGAACCAAAAGAACATCCTTCACAGAATGTAAAAAGAACCCAAATAAAGAAAATAAGAAGCAATGTAAGCACTGATAAGATAGATGTAAAGCATTCATAAAGAAGGCTATCAATAGAAATCAAACAAAATAAAACATGGAAAAGAAAATAAGATGATACCTTTTTTATTGGACATAACTTAATACATTTCTTGATTAGCTTTCGAAGGTTGCCCTTCTTCATCAGATCGGAAATAAGCAAATGTGCTAGCTGACAGTGTATATAAGTGAAAACATTCAAGCATTACTATGACAGTCTGACAGGGTGGGAGGATGGGGGTGGGTAGGAAGTATGCATGGGGACATCAAAGCATATCATTGGTATTCTAACAGGATGGGTGTGGATAATTGAGGGGTGGGGTGATCAATTATCCACACCCATCCTGTTAGAATATCAATGATATGCTTTGATGTCCCCATGCATACCTCCTACCCACCCCCATCCTCCCACCCTGTCAGACTGTCATAGTAATGCTTGAATGTTTTCACTTATATACACTGTCAGCTAGCACATTTGCTTATTTCCGATCTGACGAAGAAGGGCAACCTTCGAAAGCTAATCAAGAAATGTATTAAGCTATGTCCAATAAAAAAGGTATCATCTTATTTTCTTTTCCATGTTTTATTTTGTTTGATTTCTATTGATAACCTTAAGAGTGGACTAATATGGCTACCACAATCCTCTAATAAAGAAGGCTAAAAGAGAATATGAAGAGATACATGCTACAGAGGCAAAAACTCACAGCAACACCTTTTTCAGCTACATGAAAAGCAGAAAGCCTGTGAGGGAATCTGTTGGACCAATAATGAGCAATAGGGGCACTCAGGGAGAACAAGGCCACAGCAGAGAGGCTGAATTGTTTGCTTCAGTCTTTATGGAAGAAGATATAAGAGATCTACCTGTACCAGAAATGGTTTTCAAGGGTGACGATGTAGAGGAATTGAAAGAAATCTTGGTGAACCTGGAAGATGTACTGAGCCAAATTGACAAGTTAAAGAATAGTAAATCACCTAGACTGCATGGCATGCACCCTAGGGTACTGAAAGAACTCAAGCATGAAATTGCTGATCTGCTGTTAATGATCTGTTACCTGTCATTAAAATTGTCCATAGTACCTGAAGATTGGAGGGTGGCCAATGCAACGCATATTTTAAAAAAGAGTTCTGGAGTGATCCGGGAAATTAAAGACCGGTAATCCTGAATTCAGTGCTGGGCAAAATAGTGGAAACTATTATAAAGAATAAAATTACGGAACATGTAGACAAACATGGAGGGGCATAATTGAAAGGGACGCCCAGGTTTTTCTGAGGACATCCTCGCAGGACGTCCCCATGAAGAGGCAGGGAAATCCGTATTATTGAAACAAGATGGACGTCCATCTTTTGTTTTGATAATACGATCGGGGACGCCTAAATCTGTAAATTTAGGTCGACCTTACAGATGGTCGTCCTTAAACTTGGTTGTTTCTGATTTTCGGCGATAATGGAAACTGAGGGCGCCCATCTCAGAAACGACTAAATCCAAGCACTTTGGTCGTGGGAGGAGCCAGCATTCGTAGTGCACTGGTCCCCCTCACATGCCAGGTCACCCTAGGGGGCACTGCAGTGGACTTCAGAAATTGCTCCCAGGTGCATAGCTCCCTTACCGTGTGTGCTGATCCCCCTAAAACCCACTACCCACAACTGTACACCACTACCATAGCCCTTATGGGTGAAGGGGGGCACCTAGATGTGGGTACAGTGGGTTTCTGGTGGGTTTTGGAGGGCTCACATTTACCACCACAAGTGTAACAGGTGGGGGGGGGGGGGGTGGACCTGGGTCCGCCTGTCTGAAAGTGCACTGCTCCCAGTAAAACTGCTCCAGGGACCTCCATACTGCTGCGATGGACCTGAGTATGACATTTGAGGCTTGCATAGAGGCTGGCAAAAAATATTTTTAAAGAATTTTTTTGACGGTGGGAGGGGGTTAGTGACCACTGGGGGAGTAAGGGGAGGTCATCCCCGATTCCCTCCGATGGTCATCTGGTCAGTTCGGGCACTTTTTCGTGGCTTGGTCGTAACAAAAAAAGGACCAAGTAAAGTCATCCAAGTGCTCGTCAGAGAAGCCCTTTTTTTTCAATTATTTCGAGGAAATTGGAGAGTCATAAAATAGGAGACAGAGTTCTATTGTGGATTAAAAACTGGTTTAGACAGAGAGTAGGGTTAAATGGTCAAAATTCTCAATGGGGAAGGGTAGATAGTGGGGTTCCCCAGGGGTCAGTGCTGGGGCTGCTGCTTTTTAACATATTGATCTAGAGATAGGAGTAACCAGTGAGAAAATTAAATTTACTGACGACACAAAGTTATTCAAAGTTGTTAAATCACTAGAGGATTGTGAAAAATTACAAGAGGACCTTAAGAGACTGGGAGACTGGGCATCCAAATGGCAGATGATGTTTTTTTTTTTTTGAATTATATTTTTATTAAAGGTTTTGTCATACAGAGAATACTGGCATTTATAATCTGCTTAACCATCAAATTCAAGGTGGAATACAAAAGTAAACACAAAATCAAACAAACCCCCCCCCCCCCGGAAATTAACCCCCCCCCCCAAAAAAAAAAAAAATATATCATAAGCATAATCAAAGTCAAAGTTCCATGGCAACACCCGGAGACAAATTGCAGGGTTACACAAATTCAAGGAGTGCTATGTGGCTCCTGACAAAAAAGGTCTAAACGAGCCCAGGTCCAAAATTGTTTCATATTTTCTGATCACGCATATATAACTCCACCATTCATTATAATTCAGGTACACATTATTTTTCCAATTGGAGACAACAGCTAGCAGATGATGTTTAATGTGAGCAAGGGCAAAGTGATGCATGTGGGAAAAAGGAACGAAAACTATAGCTATATGAAGGTACCCAAAGAAAAAAAAGACACCCCCAAATTACTAATGTTGAAACTCATACCAGGAAACTGTTGCTACTAGGGGATTCCATTATCAGAGGCATTAACTTTGAAACACAGTTCAAGGGGCCATGCAAAGTGAAATGCCTTCCAGGCTCTTCAGCAACCAGGAGTACTAAGCAAATAATCTCTGTAATCAGAGAAGAAACTAAGGAGTCGAATACTGATGTTGTTATCCATCATGGGCGGGAATAATGTGGGATATAAATGCCATAAATAAATAAATAAATAAATAAATCTGGGAACAAATGATTTGTCCAGTAATACCCCACTTACCACGCAGAGAGCTTTTCAGGAGCTGGGAGAGGGGTTAAAACCTTTGATACAAACAGTAGCTTTCTCTGAAGTACTACCTACCTTTGGAAAGGGAGAGAAAAGATTGCAAAGTACTGAGCATTTCAATAGCTGGCTCAAAGCCTGGTGTCACCAAGAAGGATTTAGGTACACAGGAGGATGGGGCAATACGTGGAAAAACAAAAGACTATACTGTAATGATGGGCTGCATCTCACTGTGGCAGGAAAAAAAATCCTTGGGGAGAAATTCAGACAATATATTTCTAGGCATTTAAACTAGAAGGCGGGGTGGCATATGGAGGTAGTTCACTTCAAGTGGTCACCCCCAGCTAAAGCTAAAGACAAGATGCATCAGTAGAAAAGAAAGCAATGAAAACAACAATCTTAGCAAATCACTTCTTACCAACACAGCAGGAAGTGAGACTAAACAAGTAACCAAACAGAAGATAAAAATTCCGCTGAAATGTAGATGGAAAGCGATGTCCACAAATACTCGCAGTCTAAGCAATAAAGTTCATGCCCTTCAAGCCCTGATGTTGGAGGCAGACTTAGACGTTGTTGCTATCACGGAGACGTGGCTCAATGGTTCCCATGAATGGGATGCAAACATACCAGGCTATAATCTATTTAGGAAGGATAGAGATGGTCGTAAAGGTGGAGGAGTAGCTTTGTATGTGAGAAATGATATAGCAGCGACTGAAATGACAGGGACCTGGGGAAAGGTAGAAGCGATATGGATCACCTTAAAAAGAGATGATAGAACCTCTGTCCACATGGGTGTTGTCTACAGACCTCCGACACAATTGGAGGAACTAGATAAAGATCTGATCGTGGATATTCAAAAGTTGGGAAAGCAGAGAGATGTGCTGTTGCTGGGAGATTTCAGTCTGCCGGATGTGGATTGGAAGGTTCCACCTGTGGAATCGGAAAGAAGTAGAGAGATCATGGATGCTTTTCAAATTGCTCTGCTCAGACAAATGGTGACAGAACCCACAAGAGAGGGAGCGACGCTGGATCTGGTGCTCACAAATGGGGATAGTGTGTCAAATGTTCAAGTGGGTGCCCACCTGGGCAGCAGTGACCATCAAACAGTTTGGTTTGATATGACAGCTGAAGTAGAGGGCGGCCACTCAAAAGTCCTGGATTTCAAGCATGCTGACTTTAGTAAAATGGGGGAATACCTGAGGAAGGAGCTGATGGGCTGCGAGGACGAACGAGAAGTGGAAAGACAGTGGTCCAGGCTGAAAGAAGCTATAAATAGGGCCACAAACCTTTATGTAAGGAGAGTAAATAAAAGCAAGAGAAAAAGGAAACCGATATGGTTCTCTAAGCAAGTGTCTGAGAAAATAAAGGCTAAAGAGTTGGCGTTCCTGAAATACAGAAAAACTCAAGAAGAGGAACACGGAGAGGAATACCGGATGAAACTGAAAGAAGCCAAGAGAGAGATACGTCTGGCGAAAGCGGAAGAACAAATGGCTAGAAAAGTAAGGAGGGGTGACAAAACTTTCTTCAGGTATATTAGTGAAAGAAGGAAGACTGAAAGATGCTGCGAACCACTATGTAGATAATGATGAAGAAAAAGCAAATTTGCTAAACAGATACTTTTGTTCTGTTTTCACAGAAGAAAATCCTGGAGAAGGACCACAATTGACTGGCAAAAGTACATATGAGAATGGAATGGATATAGCACCGTTCACGGAAGCGAGTGTGTATGAACAACTTGAAAATCTAAAGGTGAACAAAGCCATGGGACCGGACTGGATCCACCCTAGGATATTGTGGGAGTTCAGAGAGGTTCTGGTGGGTCCTCTTAAAGATTTGTTTAATAAATCCTTGGAGATGGGAGAGGTTCCGCGGGAGTGTAGAACAGCGGATGTGGTCCCTCTTTATAAAAGAGGTGATAGGGAAGAAGCTGGAAACTACAGGCCGGTAAGCCGGTTATTGGAAAAGTAATGGAAGCGATGCTGAAGGAAAGGATAGTGAATTTCCTGGAAGCCAATAAGTTGCAAGATCCAGGACAACATGGTTTTACCAAAGGTGAATCGTGCCAAACGAATCTCATTGAATTCTTTGACTGGGTGACCGGAGAATTGAATCATGGGCGTGCTATAGACATAATCTACTTAGATTTCAGCAAAGCCTTTGACACGGTTCCTCACAGGAGGCTCTTAAATAAATTAGACAGGCTGAAGATAGGACCCAACATGGTGAACTGGATTAGGAATTGGTTGACGAACAGATGACAGAGCGTGGTGGTTAATGGAATTCGCTCAGATGAGGGAAAGGTGAGCAGTGGAGTGCCTCAGGGATCGGTGCTGGGGCCAATTCTGTTCAATGTATTTGTAAGTGACATTGTTGAAGGGTTAGAAGGTAGAGTTTGCCTTTTTGTTGATGATGCTAAGATTTATAACAGAGTGGACACCCAGGAGGGAGTGGAAAATATGAAAAAGGATCTGCAGAAGCTAGAAGAATGGTCTAAGGTTTGGCAATTAAAACTCAATGCGAAAAAATGCAAAGTGATGCACTTAGGGAATAGAAATCCACAGGAGATGTATGTGTTAGGCGGTGAGAGTCTGATAAGTACAGACTGGGAGAGAGATCTTGGAGTGATAGTATCTGAGGCTCTGAAGGCGACAAAACAGTGTGACAAGGTGATGGCCATAGCTAGAAGGCTGCTAGGCTGTATAGAGAGAGGTGTGACCAGCAGAAGAAAGGAGGTGTTGATGCCCCTGTATAAGTCATTGGTGACGCCCCACCTGGAGTATTGTGTTCAGTTTTGGAGGCCGTATCTTGCTAAAGATGTAAAAAGAATTGAAGCGGTGCAAAGAAAAGCTACAAAAATGGTATGGGATTTGCGTTACAAGACGTATGAGGAGAGACTTGCTGACCTGAACATGAATACCCTTGAGGAAAGGAGAAACAGGGGTCATATGATACAGACATTCAAATATTTGAAAGGTATTAATCCGCAAACGAACCTTTTCCGGAGATGGGAAGGCGGTAGAACTAGAGGGCATGAAATGAGATTGAAGGGGAGCAGACTCAAGAAAAATGTCAGGAAGTATTTTTTCACGGAGAGAGTGGTGGATACTTGGAATGCCCTCCCGCGGGAGGTGGTGGAGGTGAAAACGGTAATGGAATTCAAAAATGCATGGGATAAACATACAGGAATCCTGTTCAAAAAGAATGGATTCTCAGAAGCTTAGCGGAGATTGGGTGGCAGAGCCGGTGGTGGGAGGGGGGCTAGTGGTTGAGAAGCGTAGCTAGTGCTGGGCAAACTTCTACGGTCTGTGCACTGAAAATGACAGATACAAATCAAAGTCACGTATACACATAAAGTAGCACATATGAGTTTATCTTGTTGGGCAGACTGGATGGACTGTACAGGTCTTTCTCTGCCGTCATCTACTATGTTACTATTCAGCTTATTTTCGAAGGAGATTGCCGGCCATCTTCCGACACAAATCGGGACAGTGGTGTAGCAAGGGCGGGGCGGTCCACCCCGGGTGTCAGCGGGTGGGGGGTGCTCCGCTCCCGCTGCTCCCACCCTGTCCTGCCTTAAAAAAAAAAATTTGTCAAGCGCCGGAGTGGCAGGCAGCGCCTCGCGTCTGCCCTGCTAGTAAAAATCTCCTCGACGTCGTCGGGCCTTCCCACACTGAGTCCCGCCCTCCTCTGAGGTAACTTCCTATTACCGCGAGGGCGGGCGGGACTCAGTGTGGGAAGGCCCGACGACGTCGAGGAGATTTTTACTAGCAGGGCAGACGCGAGGCGCTGCCTGCCACTCCGGCGCTTGACAAATTTTTTTTTAAAGGCAGTGAGGGTGGTGGCAGGAGAACGGAGCTGGTAGGTGGGTCGGGAGGAGGACTCAGATGGGAGAAGGGTGTGGGTTGGGGGTGCTCAGATGGGGGAAGGGGGTGTGGTGGGGAGGGGAGGGGGTTCTCGGATGGGAGAAGGGGGTGGGGAGGGGGTTCTCGGATAGTTGAAGGGGACTGGGGTTGGGGACTGGGGAGGGGAGGGGGTTCTCGGATGGGAGGGGGACGGGAGGGGAGGGGGTTCTCGGAGGGGACGGGAGGGGTTTCTCGGATGGGAGAAGGGGACTGGGTGGGGAGGGGGTTCTTGGATGGGAGAAGGGGTGGGGAGGGGTTCTCGGATGGGAGAAGGGGACTGGGGAGGGGAGGGGGTTCTCGGATGGGAGAAGGGGACGGGTGAGGAGGGGTGGGGAGGGGACTGGGGTTATTGGATTGGAGAAGGGGACTGGGGTGGGGAGAGGGTTCTCGGATGGGAGAAGGGGACTGGGGTGGGGAGGCGAGGGGGTTCTCGAATGGGAGAAGGAGGGGAGGGGGCTCTCAGATGGGAGAAGGGGGCTGGAACTGAGGTCTGAGAAGAGGCCATATGGGAAAATGGGGGCCATACCTGGGGCTGGTGGGAAAATGGGGCATGCGTGGGTCAGGTGGGAGAATGGTTCTGGGGCTGAAAAGGGGGGCCCTAATATAAGGCATGTGGATGAAGGGGGCTGGATCTGGGGGCTGAAAAGGAGGGTAGGTGGGATAAGGGGCCTAGTACTGGGACTGGAGGCTGAAAAGGGGCAGGGGCTGAAACTGTGGGGACTGGGGGGCTGAAAAGGAGACAGGGAGAAGTGGCTGGGGCTGAAGCTTGGGACTGGTGAGAGAAAAGGGCTGGGGGCTGAAAAAGGGACAGGGAGAAGTGGCTGGGGGCTGAAGCTCGGGACTGGTGGGAGAAAAGGGCTGGGGCTGAAACGGGGAACTGGTGGGATAGTGGGGCAGAGAGAGGGACAGATCCTGGATGGAAGGGGGAGCGAGAGGGAGGGCAGACCCTGAATGGATGGGAGGGCAAATGGTGGTTTGAAGGGGCAGAGAGAAAGGGCAGACAGTGAATGGAAGGGAGAGACAGGGCAGACAGTGAATGGAAGGGGGAGAGAGAGAGGGCAGACAGGGGCAGATGGTGGATGGAAGGGGCAGAGATAGAGGGCAGATGTGGATGGAAGGAGCAGGGAGACAGGGCAGACATTGGATGGAGGAGACAGCAAAGAGGGCAGACACTGGATGGCAGAGAGAGACCGAAGACAGATGCTGGATGGAAGGAAGACAGTGAAAAGAAGATGAGGAAAGCAGAAACCAGAGACAATAAACTGTAAATAAAATATATATTTTTATTTTTTTGCTCTAGGATAAAGTAGTATTGTAGCTGTGTTAATAAATTGTAATACATTTTGGCTAACTTTCGGAGAACAAAACCCCCTTCCTCAGGTCAGGATAGGATACTGTAACAGTACTATACTGTATTGACCTGAGGAAGGATGTTTTGGCTTCTGAAAGCTAAATGTAGTAGTCCAATAAAATGGTATTATTTTATTTTCTATATTTGTTTTATTTCTATTTGTTGATTTGTAAAATGGTGATTGGTATTTGTTAGTTTTTTTTCAAATTTACATCTGCTGTCTTTATATTTTACACAGTACTAAGGGACATTTTCTGTTTCTGTGGTGTTGCATTGTATGCAGAGTCTGGCATCTTGGGGGTTCAGTTTAATTTTTGTCTAAATAGAAAGTTTAAATATTACTACTTATTCTATAGTGGATTAGGGTGTATCTGTGTTTGTGAAAAAGATATGGCTTTCAGTTGGCATTGACTGTGCAGGATCGACGATCTGTACTATTCTGTCTGGTTTCATTTTACAATAGGTGAATTGATGTTCTAGTGCTCACTGTAGTGTTTTAAGATGCTTTCCTTTTCCTTGTGTGATTCGTAGAAATGACTGCTTATGGTATGGTAGAATTGCTCTATAGGTCCTGAGTGTTTTGTATTCTTGCCATGCCTAGTACTGGATTTTGGAGGGGTGTCAACTACCCTAGCTACGCCACTGAATCAGGAGCTGGCCAGCGATCTCCTGAAGTCAGCCAAATTGGTGTAATCGAAAGCTGATTTTGGCTGGCTTCAACTGCTTTCTGTCATGGAGCTGGCTGGCCAAACTTCAAGGGGGCATGTCAGTAGGGTAGTGAAGGCGGGACAGGGATGTGCTCACAAGATGGCCGGCTTTGCCCGATAATGGAAAAAAGAAAACCGGCCTTGACGAGCATTTTGCCGGCTTTACTTGGTCTCTTTTTTTTCACGACCAAGCTTCAAAAAGGAGCCCCAACTGACCAAATGACCACCGGAGGGAATCAGGGATGACCTCCCCTTACTCCCCCAGTGATCCCCACCCCAACTTTTTTTTTTATTTTTTTGCTAGCCTCTTTGCCAGCCTCAAATGTCATACCCAGCTCCCTGACAGCAGTATGCAGGTTCCTGCAGCAGTTTTAGTGGGTGCAGTGCACTTCAGGCAGGTGGACCCAGGTCCATCCCTCCCCACCTGTTACACTTGTGGTGGTAAATATTGAGCTCTCCAAACCCCCCCAAAAACCCACTGTACGCACATCTAGGTGCACCCCTTCATCCCTAAGGGCTATGGTAGTGGTGTACAGTTGTGGGGAGTGGGTTTTGGGGGGATTTGGGGGGGCTCAGCACACAAGGTAAGGGAGCTTTGCACCTGGGAGCTATTTTTGAAGTCCACTGCAGTGCCCCCTAGGGTGCCCGGTTGGTGTCCTGGCATGTCAGGGGGGACCACTGCACTACAAATGCTGGCCCCTCCCACGACCAAGTGGCTTGGATTTGGCCGGGTCTGAGATGGCTGGCTTCGGTTTCCATTATGGGTGAAAACCGAAGCCGGCCATCTCAAACCCGGCGATCTCAACATTTATGTCGAGATTTGGCCGGCCCCAACTGTATTATCAAAAAAAAAAAGATGGCTGGCCATCTTTTTCGAAAATACAGTTGGCTCCGCCCATTTATGGAGCCGGGCCCAGAGATAGCCGCCCATAGAGATGACCAGCCCCGTTCGATTATGCCCCTCCACATTACTATGATGTAAGGTTCCGCGTTAGAAGTCACCGACCACTCTCTACTCTTCTCCATTTTAGAATACTGATCATTTAAACCTACTCTCTGTTTTTTGTCTTTTAATCAGTTCTGAATCCACAATAGGACGTTACCTCCTATCCAATGACTTCCTAATTTATTCAGGAGTCTTTCATGAGATACTTTGTCAAATGTCTTTTGAAAGTCCTGTGTTACACTAAATACATTTTTATTTGATGAAAAAATAAAACATTTAGGGCCCTATTTACTAAACTGTGTTAAAAGTTTACAGTTAAAGAGTGTTAGAAAAGTGAACTCGCAAGCTTCAGAACCTCCATGATAACTTTTGCAGTCAATCCCCTGCATGTTTTGGGGAAGACATCAGTGGTGTTAATGTGGTGTAGTAGCTGCTATCATAGTTTTGTAATCCCCTGGTAAATTGAGTTTGGAAGTTTCATCAGAGGATTAGTAGACTCCTGTAGAACTCTCTGGAGTCACTGGGGAGAGGGAGGGCAGTGTGGATAGAGCTGAGAAGTTATAAAAGTGATAGAAGTAGTGAGCACATGGTCTTTGGTTGCCTTCACCCCCTCCCCTCCCCCCTCCCCCTCCGCCAGGACCTGTGAGGGGGGGTGTCTTGGATAGGCCCAATAATCTATGGGTGAATTAAGAGGAGGTTTTTGCCAACAAAAGCATTAACTGGAGAGTGAGGAGTGCTCTGCGTGGGTAGAAAGGGTTAACCCAGCCTGGGAGCAGAACAGGAAAGATCCTGTTCTGTACCAGATGCAGCAGCATATGGAAGTGCTCCTCTGGAGGATGGACAGACAGGGAGGTCTGATTCTGCAGCTGGACAGCTTGCTGCAGAAAACGCTGTAAGCAAAGCCTCGGATTATTCTGCCCAAAAGGATGGGTATTGGACTGGTGGTGCTGTAAATATGTGACTATCCTAGGATTTATAAAGAAACTACTAATTAAGTAGATAAGATTTACATCAAATGCCTTGGACTGGCACAAAATCCTCTTTTAGCAAGTTGAACTGTTTTTGGTATCAAGTGAACTTTTCTGTTACAAAGAAAGTATGAAGTTTGGATATCTGCCTGTTGCAGTGTTCCAGTAAAGCTGAGTTGAATAAAATACAAATCCTGGAGTGGACAGTTTCTTTGGAGTGAGAGTGAAGTTAATTTGCTCCCAGGCTGATAAAAAATTAAAACAAACATATGGCTTACAACCCTACGGCCTACCAAGTTCAAGCCTGGCCCCAACCTATGCCCAGCTCAGTAAGAAATAAAACTTTTGTGGTGACCCTGGTTTGGGTTCTGACCTGAAGAGCTAACTGGTGCCCAGAAATGTATGGTGAGACCAGGTTAACACTAACGGCATGTCCTCTAATGGCTAATACAGTTAGCTACACCTATGGAGTTATAGTTAACTTTTTTGTATTAACTGCCACATTTGTAGTTAATGTGCATTAGTGACACACATGTTAGCTGAAAAGTGCCCTCCCTACTCCTTTCTCGCCCCCTTCTTGCCCTTAATATGAATGCCTTTGTTAGGTGTTTAACACAGCAGACAGTGTGCACTGTTTATGTGGCTAGTTAGCTGTTGTTTTTTTTCAGCTCCTTATTAAAGGAAGGGAAAAGTGATTTTGAATTTGACCATTAATGTGTGTTGATGTTGGCTTATAGCCTATACTGAACACCTGACATGGTTTAGTAAATGTGCTCCTTAGAGCTGACTGAGCATTTATTTGCTCCTTTTAAAACTGAAAGAAAGCCTTGGTAGCTCTTGATTGCATTAAAAATTAAAAAAAAAAGTAAATACATAAGAAGGGCACACTTATTTGAAATAAAATCCACCACTGGACTAAATGAGATCTAAACAAAAGTAAGTTCAATATCAATAGATTTCTTATTAAAAATTCATAACTAGTGATGTTACTTTGTAAAGGTTATCTGAACACATCACAAAAATTCTATAGATTAGGTACAATGAAGTAAAAGTGAGTAATAACCAGTGACTAGAGAAAGTTGTGGAATAAATCTATTTAATTGCATTTTTAAGAACAGCTTTGCATTCGTATGTTATGAGCAGAGCTGACTGCCCTATTGCAAACCCAATAATGCCAGTGCCACTGAGCCATGTGAGTTGTCTCTATGGGTTGTAAATTGGATCCCCTGAGTGACCAGTTAATGTTTTCTGTATTTACGGCAGCATTTCTGTTTTTCACAACCGTCAGGGCTTTTTGGCAACATAAAAATTTAAAAATAATTTTTAACAATCATGTCGTGCCAATTTTTTATAGTTAAAGGGGCTCATTTAAATTGGAAAACCTGCTAGTCTGAAATTTTCATCTGAAGGATTACCACCAGCCAGAGCTACTTGTCTGATGAGGGTTTCACATGGCTTATCTAATGTGAAATCTCCATGTGGTATATAGTTTCATTAAACGGTGATCAAGAATACATTAGTTCAAAACAAGAAAAGGCAATGGAGCTTAATCCGCTAGGCATCTTGGCGCAACAACTTTAAAAGAGTTATTGAAGTGAAACAATTTGAGAATTAAAAGTCTTCCACTTATACAACACTCCTGTCAAAAGCCTAAAAGTCAAGCTTTCCTTTTTCTGTTTTCTGTTTATGCACAAAAACAAGTATTGCTTTCCTAAACAATATTTTTTGAACATCATCAGGGATAGGCTACATGTGTTGATGGCAGACCTTATCTACTTAACATACAGATTTACCATGTTAAAAGAATTAAAATGATAGTTATAGATGATGTATTAATAAATGAAATGCAGTAATGTATTAAACATGAAATATAATCACATTTCTATATCACTGGATGTTAACTGTTTTGGTCAGATTATTACATATACCAGATGATGCTAAATTTGCTTTTTGCATGTATGTTACTTACATGAAGGTTTCAAAAGAAAAATGTGAACTGATAGAAGGGATATTAGTATTTATGTTGCATGAAATCATTTGTTATTACTGTCAGTATATTAGGATTGTCACATACATGTATAAAAGATGCAAAAGAATTAAGGACCTGATATTCAGCCAGTGGTGATCAGCATTATGCTGACCACAGCTGGTGGTAAACACAGAAATTCAATGCCTGGGAATTTCTGGGCACTGGCATTGAATTTCAGGGTTTCTGGAGCCGGCTAACACATAGAGGCATATTTTCAAAGCACTTAGCCTTCCAAAGTTCCATAGGTTTCTATGGAACTTTGGAAGGCTAAGTGCTTTGAAAATATGCCTCATAGTCGGTTAAGTGCAATATTCAGCACTGCTGTGGGTTACTGCATAAAGATAGGACTGACTTTGACATGTTTAACCTGGCTAGTTAAGTGCTGAATATTACTACTACTAGTGGAGGAGTGGCCTAGTGGTTAGAGCACCAGTCTTGCAATCCAGAGGTGGCCGGTTCAAATTCCACTGCTGCTGCTTATGATCTTGGGCAAGTCACTTAACTCTCTATTGCCTCAGGTTCAAACTTAGATTGTGAGCCCTCCTGGGATAGAGAAATATCCAGAGTACCAGAATGTAACTCACCTTGTGAGCAAAATCTAAATAAATAAATAATCATTTCTATAGCACTACTAGATGTACACAGTGTTGTACACATTATACGCAGGTACTTTCTCTATCTCTAGTGAGTTCATAATCTAAGGTGGTAGTTTTTTTTTTTTGTATCTGGGACAGTGGATGGTTAGGTGACTTGCCTAGGGTCGCAAGGAGCTGCAGTGCGAATCAAACCCAGTTTCCCAGGATTAAAGCATGCGGCACTTAACCGGCCAAGTGCTGACTACATCCCTGGAATGCCTCCAAATTAGCCGGTTTTCAGTTCAGTACTAACCAGGAATCATTTGAATATCACTCCTTAAGATAATAGGCCTCTTGGATCAAATCAAACATTTAGGGGGGTCTTTTACAAAGGTGCGGTAGTGTTTTTAGTGCACGCTAATCTTTATTCCTCGCTAACGTTAGAGATGCCCATAGGAATATAAGGCTTCTCTAGCATTTTCTGCACATTTTTTGTGTGTGCTAAAAATGCTAGCACGCCTTTGTAAAAGGCTCACTTAAGGAGCTAACCTAATGGCTCAGGAGCAGTGCTATATGTTGTCTTGCTGCGGATCAGGGTTCATCTTCTGAGTCCAGTTTCAGCTCCTTTGACTAATTGTGGGTGAGGATCCTGTGGCAGCAGTCTCTCCACTCTATGGGAGGGAGTCCCATCTCTTGTGACACCTATTAGTCTGACTGAAGGTGTATCCATATTCGGCTCCAGAGGGAGCCGTGGAGGGGCATAATCAAACAGGGTGCCCAAGTTTTCCTGAGGACGTCCTCGCAGGACATCCTAGCGAAGGGGCGGGAAAACCCATATTATTGAAACAAGATGGGCGGCCATCTTTCATTTCGATAATACGGTCGGGGACGCCCAAATCTCAACATTTAGGTTGACCTTAGAGATGGTCGTCCTTAGAGATGGTCATCCCTGATGTTTGGTGATAATGGAAACTGAGGACGCCCATCTCAGAAATGGCCAAATCCAAGCCATTTGGTCGTGGAGCCAGCATTCGTAGTGCATTGGTCCCCCTGACATGCCAGGACACCAACCGGGCACCCTAGGGGGCACTGCAGTGGACTTCAGAAAAAGCTCCCAGGTGCATAGCTCCCTTACCTTGTGTGCTGAGCCCCAAAACCCACTCCCCACAACTGTACACCACTACCATAGCCCTTATGGGTGAAGGGGGGCACCTAGATGTGAGTACAGTGGGTTTGTGATGGGTTTTGGAGGGCTTACATTTACCACCACAAGTGTAACAGGTAGGGGGGATGGGCCTGGATCCGCCTGCCTGAAGTGCACTGCTGTCATGGAGCTGGGTATGATATTTGAGGCTGGCATAGAGGCTGGAACAAATATTAAACTTTTTTAGGGTGGGAGGGGGTTAGTGACCACTGGGGGAGTAAGGGGAGGTCATCCCCGATTCTCTTCAGTGGTCATCTGGTCATTTAGGGTACATTTTTGTGGCTTGGTCATAAAAAAATAGAGGACCAAGTAAAGTTACCCAAGTGTTCGTCAGGGGCACCCTTTTTTCCATTATCGGCTGAGGACGCCCATGTGTTAAGCATGCCCCAGTCCTGCCTTCGCTATGCTTCCGACATGCCCCCGGGAACTTTAGTCATCCCCACGACGGAAAGCAGTTTAGGACGCCCAAAATCGGCTTTCAATTATGCCGATTTGGGCGAACCTGTGAGAAGGACACCCATCTTCTGATTTGTGTCGAAAGATGGGCGCCCTTCTCTTTCGAAAATAAGCCTGCATGCCCAGATATTCAGTGCCAGATGGCACTATCTGGGTAAGGGCCAATATTCATGCCTTAACCATATAAGTTAAACTGGCTATAGGTAGGACTGGGCCAATTTGACCAGTTAACTTATCTGGGAAAGGGAAATGGGACTTGATATACTACCTTTCTGTGGTTTTTGCAACTACATTCAAAGCAGTTTACATAGTATATACACGTACTTATTTGTACCTGGGGCAATGGAGGATTAAGTGACTTGCCCAGGATCAAAGTCTGCTACACTAACCATTAGGCTACTCCTAGTACTGACTCTGCTCCAGACTACCCATAACAAAGCCAGTTTCAGCTTAGGTGACTAAAAAAGGTATTCAGTGGCAATATCCAATTAAGTGCCACTAAATATCATCAGATAGCCCTGCACATGCAATTTAACCAGCAGGAGCCTCTCCTGCCCAGTTAAATGAATTTGAATATCGACCCCTGTAGCTGTAGCCTGTAGTTATATTTTATGTTTTTATTGCTTGCTTAGTTTATTTATATTGATGGTTTGAAAGACTAAGATTTCTATATACATGTCTGGCAATGCTGTTTAAACATAAAGTTTTAAAAATGGGGTAGTATGTGCTGATTCATCATACCACAAGATATGGAAAAACTTGTGGTATGATGAATCAGCACATACTACCCCATCAGCACATACTACCCCATATGGAAAAACATGTCAGCACCAGTAAGAGGAACAGAATGGTCTGCACCTTGGCACAGACTAACTTGCAGATTACCAAAAACAAAACCAAACGAACAAAAAATGAAAACCAGCCTCAAAACACGCTCCTCACTCTCTTCTATCTCCACTTCATAAGGAGAGTGACAGTAGGCTGGCAGTACATGCAGTCTGTGACAGCTTGCGTTCTAAGTTCCTATTTTCTTTCCATTCCTGGAGAGAGGAGCAGTACAGGAGCTGGACATGGGCACTATCACTGTTTCCTGTGCTTCTATTCAGCCTGCCTGCTTTCTTTCTTTCTTTTGTATTGTATATCATTTGTCCTTCCCCTCTATTTCCTTTCTCCCTTTTCCCTCTCTGCTCTATGAATACTGTAATTCCTTTTCTGTGACTCTTTAATGTGGTTTTATGTACTTATATTTGTGACTGTTGTAAACCGCTTAGATGACAGATGCCTTAGGCGGTATATCAAGCAATAAAGAAACTTGAAACCAGTGGCATAGCTAGATGGGGCGTCAGAGGAGCAACCGCTCCCCCAAATGGACTTCGAACAGTGCCGGTACCTATTTTTCAGGCGGTCTGTCCCACTTATGCAATGCGCCCACGTGCCTCTCCGCTCCCCCTGGTGTCACAACCTGGCTATGCATCTGCTTGAAAAACATTTACAAGATGGAATGATGACGATTAAGGAACAAAATGTGGAAGAAAGGATGGTAGTGAGAAGAAGTTGAGGTGGGGATGAAGAAAATCTGGAAGTAGGCAAATGAGGAGAGCGAAGAACCTAGAGGATGAAGATGGGGGAGAGAAGAATGTGGGAGGGAGGGGAGATAAAAAATGGTGGGAGAAAATGGGAGACAACAGAAGGTAGATTCTTGGGTACATTCTCTAGAATCTCTGCTGATCTGGTTTTGTTCTTGCTCCTGTGTTTCTGTATTTTGCCTAGTTCTGCAGTCCTGCTCCAATATCTCTGCTACACATTTTTCTCCTGGGTTTGGTATTCAAAGTCTGTTCTAGGATTATGGCTGTACATCTAGATGCCTCCCATAGCAGGGCTGGTTTTACTGGCCTTGGCCACTTCTGCTGGGATAATTTTCAGATCCTCTGTTTGCCAAGACAAACTCATTTTTAACTCACAAACCTGAAACTGGCCAGACAGCCTTTAAGGTACATAGTTCTCTTGTCTACCGTTCACCATTAGCCAAAAGTACTCTGGCAGCTTGAACCACCCTAATCCTGGCAGCTAGGCTGGAAAGAAACAACATCTGAGGTGCTTGACATTCTGAAGGACTTAAGAAATGTTATCCCAGTGGTGCAGGCTGACCCTCCATAGTGTTCCGCAAGTGATCAGTATTTTTCAATGGATTCATCCTACTGCTGGGTGAGCATACCGTCTTTTTTCTACTGTGACCTGTGATTCCAAGTTTGTTCAGAAAGTGGCCAGTATTTTTCAGGGACCCAGTCCAGGCCCAGCTGAATGTCAACCTGCTGAAGAGTCTTGAATGCTGCTCCCAGAAAAAAACTGACATAATAAGAAAGGATTTATGTGAATTCCACAGGTCGTGAAAAGTTTATTTCAGATTATGTCCACGTATCTATGTAATGGACTTACTCAGGATGGATTTAATTATCAGCTTCCTTTTAAAGGATGCTCCACATTGGGTCATCCATTGCCCATGCAAGAAAACACGAACCTGGACCACATGGGACAATTCCTAACTTTTGGAGAACCAGACTAGATTGAACTAGAATCAAGCAGCCTCATGCCTCTGTACCAAGTTCAATGAACAGTGATAAGAGTATGCTGTAGAATTTTGCAGCTAATAATCTTGATTGGAATAAATCAGTGTTTTAAGCTCACAAATAAGTATGTGTTGACATGACTATTATATTAAGGGAAAATCTGTCTGGTCGTGTATTCTGGGGTATATAGGAAAAAGAAGGATAGGGGATTGAGAGTGAGATCCTGCTATGACCCCATTTAGGACTGGCCTAACCATTAGATAAAACTTGGTGCTTTGGGGAGATGGGGAACAAAAAAAAAATTCTGTAGTCAAAGCAAAATAGTAGGTCCTGACAGTCACATAAACTAAAAGACCTATTTGCATCTATTTTTCCCTGCAAAACAAAGTATACTATTCATAAGCATGGGACCCAATATTCAGCTAGTGGTGATCAGTGTTTTGTTGACTGATGCCAGCATTATCCCCGGAAATTCAATGCTGGGCCATGTCTGGGCTCTGGCATTGAATTTCCAGATATATGGAGCTAGTGCAGTGGTTCACAAACCTGGTCCTGGAGGCACCTCAGCCAGTCAGGTTTTTGGAATATCCACAATGAATATTCATGAGAGAGATCTGCATGTACTGCCTCCACTGCATGCAAATCTCTCTCATGAATATTCATTGTGGCTATCCCAAAAACCTTATTGGCTGGGGTGCCTCCAAGATCATGTTTGGGAACCACTGTGCTAGTGAAAACATAACCGGTTAAGTGCGGTATTCAGCACTCAACCGGCTATGGCAAACCACATAAAGATAGGACTGACTTTTATGTAGTCCAATTTATGCGGTAACCTTAGCCATTTAAATGCTGAATATCACCACTTAACTGGCCAAGTGCTGACTCCACCCCCAGATTGCCCCCAAAATATCCAGTTTTGTATTGGGCGCTAACCAGGTATTTTCAGTGGCACTATTAACATTAACATTAATAACACTACTTGTATATCATGATATACCTTGTGATTCAATGTAGATAGCACTATAATGAAACTGAACATTTCCAGGAAATACATCACTTACCCATATACACCTATACAATTCATATCTTGAACTAACAGATATATAGGCTGCTATCTTACTCAGAAGAATTCAAGACATATTTCCAAAATAAGTAGGTTTTAACTTGTTATCGAAAAGTTTTCAAGATGAGCAGCTTGAAATGATCTACAGTGGTGGAAATAAGTATTTGATCCCTTGCTGATTTTGTAAGTTTGCCCACTGACAAAGACATGAGCAGCCCATAATTGAAGGGTAGGTTATTGGTAACAGTGAGAGATAGCACATCACAAATTAAATCCGGAAAATCACATTGTGGAAAGTATATGAATTTATTTGCATTCTGCAGAGGGAAATAAGTATTTAATCCCTCTGGCAAACAAGACCTAATACTTGGTGGCAAAACCCTTGTTGGCAAGCACAGCGGTCAGACGTCTTCTGTAGTTGATGATGAGGTTTGCACACATGTCAGGAGGAATTTTGGTCCACTCCTCTTTGCAGATCATCTCTAAATCATTAAGAGTTCTGGGCTGTCGCTTGGCAACTCGCAGCTTCAGCTCCCTCCATAAGTTTTCAATGGGATTAAGGTCTGGTGACTGGCTAGGCCACTCCATGACCCTAATGTGCTTCTTCCTGAGCCACTCCTTTGTTGCCTTGGCTGTATGTTTTGGGTCATTGTCGTGCTGGAAGACCCAGCCACGACCCATTTTTAAGGCCCTGGCGGAGGGAAGGAGGTTGTCACTCAGAATTGTACGGTACATGGCCCCATCCATTCTCCCATTGATGCGGTGAAGTAGTCCTGTGCCCTTAGCAGAGAAACACCCCCAAAACATAACATTTCCACCTCCATGCTTGACAGTGGGGACGGTGTTCTTTGGGTCATAGGCAGCATTTCTCTTCCTCCAAACACGGCGAGTTGAGTTCATGCCAAAGAGCTCAATTTTTGTCTCATCTGACCACAGCACCTTCTCCCAATCACTCTCGGCATCATCCAGGTGTTCACTGGCAAACTTCAGACGGGCCGTCACATGTGCCTTCCGGAGCAGGGGGACCTTGCGGGCACTGCAGGATTGCAATCCGTTATGTCGTAATGTGTTACCAATGGTTTTCGTGGTGACAGTGGTCCCAGCTGCCTTGAGATCATTGACAAGTTCCCCCCTTGTAGTTGTAGGCTGATTTCTAACCTTCCTCATGATCAAGGATACCCCACGAGGTGAGATTTTGCGTGGAGCCCCAGATCTTTGTCGATTGACAGTCATTTTGTACTTCTTCCATTTTCTTACTATGGCACCAACAGTTGTCTCCTTCTCGCCCAGCGTCTTACTGATGGTTTTGTAGCCCATTCCAGCCTTGTGCAGGTGTATGATCTTGTCCCTGACATCCTTAGACAGCTCCTTGCTCTTGGCCATTTTGTAGAGGTTAGAGTCTGACTGATTCACTGAGTCTGTGGACAGGTGTCTTTCATACAGGTGACCATTGCCGACAGCTGTCTGTCATGCAGGTAACGAGTTGATTTGGAGCATCTACCTGGTCTGTAGGGGCCAGATCTCTTACTGGTTGGTGGGGGATCAAATACTTATTTCCCTCTGCAGAATGCAAATAAATTCATATACTTTCCACAATGTGATTTTCCGGATTTAATTTGTGATGTGCTATCTCTCACTGTTACCAATAACCTACCCTTCAATTATGGGCTGCTCATGTCTTTGTCAGTGGGCAAACTTACAAAATCAGCAAGGGATCAAATACTTATTTCCACCACTGTATATGGTTTAATGCCACTGAATGTGACCAGTTAGCCCCGAATAAGCGATTTAACTGGCCAGGAGCTGTTTCTAGCCAGTTAAATCACTTTGAAAATTGACCCAATGTATTTTTATTGAAACTGAAGAGATAGGAATTGAATTGCGAGACTGAAAGATAATGAGAATGGCTATGTGGAGAGTGATGAAGATAAAGCAAATGTGCTAAACAATTATTTATCTTCGGTGTTCACGGAGGAAAATCCTGGAGAAGGACCGTGGTCGGCTGCCGAGGGAATATCTGGGAATGGAGTGGATACTGCGCCATTTATAGAAGAAAGAGTTTACAAACAGCTTGAGAATCTGAAGGTGGACAAAGCTATGGGGCCAGGTAGGATACATCCCAGGATACTGAGGGAGTTCAGGAAGGTCCTGGCGGAACCTCTTAAAGATTTATTTAATAGATCTTTAGAGATGGGAGAGGTTCCGTGGGATTGGAGACGAGCAGATGTGGTCCCTCTTCACAAAAGTGGAGACAGGGAAGACTTGGGAAACTACAGACCTGTAAGTGTCATGTCAGTGTTAGGAAAAATAATGGAGTCGCTGCTGAAAGAAAGGATAGTTAACTTTCTAGAAGCTAACGGGTTACAGGACCCGAGGCAACATGGCAACAGATCCATAGTACCACTACACTTTACACATTCCTGATCCAATCACTCCCAAGCACACTAGCCCCCCCCCCCCCCGCATCTGAGCACCCTCCCCTAATCCCCCACTGTGCACAGATCAGCACATACTGTGGGCACCCCACCATGGCCTTTCCCCTGATGCAAAGGCCCTCCTAAGTATACATACCCAACCTCTTTCCATTCCCTGGATCCTCCATCTACCCCAGGACTCACCTAGGGGCTATCGGTGGTAGTGTAGGGCAGCATTTCCTAAGTCCGGTCCTGGAGTACCCCTAGCCAGTCAGGTTTTCAGGATATCCACAATGAATATGCATGAAAGAGATTTTCATATAATGGAGGCAATGTATTCAAATCAAGTTCATGCATATTCACTGTGAATATCCTGAAAACCTGACTAGCAAAGGGTACTCCAGGACTGAATTTGGGAAACACTGGTGTAGGGTAACAGTAGAGTAGAGTAGAGGAGTAGCCTGTTGAGATAGACATGGGGAAGCCATTGGTTACCCTGAGATTGGTAGCATGGAATGTTGCTATTTGGGTTTCTGCCAGGTACTTGTGACCTCGATTGGCCACTGTTGGAAACAGGATACTAGGCTAGATGGACCATTGGTCTGACCCAGTATAGCTATTCTTATGGTCTAATGGTTAGTACAGCAGGCTTGGATCTTGGTGGAAGATTGGGGAGGTGTCCACAGTCCCCCAAATTCAATAAAGTTGGGAGCCTAACAATGCCTAGGGCTATGTTCAGTAAATGGCGCTCACAATTTGGCACTGAAAAAAATTGGTGCTGAACGTTAGTCTATAAAGGGAGTTCAGGGACGGGTGCCCTTTATAGAATAACATGTAGTTCCAGGATCTGCACTCAACTTTGGGCACAAGGATCTACACCAACTGAGACCAGGTGTAAATCAAGGAGGTTTTATGACAGGAGACAGCATGACATCAAAAAGTTGAAGCTGTCCCCCCACCCAGCCGTCATATTGTGTGACCCTAAACATTTGCAGGTGCTATTGAAAACAATAGCAAACTTGTCAGGTTTATGGCTGCCTATGTGTGCTTTTTTTTAATTTGACAGCTTTTTTTTATTTATTTGAAAGCTTCCCATGTGTAACTGAGGTTTTCTTTTTTTAACTTCTAGGGGGTCTCCACAACTAGGTCCCGAGGCTCAGGCAGAGCCAGGGCCTGTTTTAAAGCTGCCCCCTACAACAACGAGCCTCCTGCAGCTCCAAAAACAAGTCTGCTGCTCCAGAGTGCCCAGTCCGCAGCTCAGGCCCCAGGACCCCCCCCCCCCCCCAATAAAAAAAAAACCTTGGGTTACATATCGGAAGCTTTCAAATAAAAAAAAAACATATGTAGGAGTCATAAACCTCACAAATTTGCTATTGTTTTCATTAGCAAATGCGAATGTTTGGAGTCACACAATATGGTGGCAAGCTCCACCCTCTAGCTACAGCCCACAGAATGGGCTAGATAGCTCATGCCATCTCCTGTCATAAAACCTCCATGGTGTAAATCCTGGCATGTAAGTTGAGCACAGATCCATACTAGTCTCTAAAACTACACACATCTTAAGGGAATGCCCATGTGCCTCCCATCGTTACTCCCCCTTTGCAGATCCATTCAGATTTCAGAACCACTTAGGCACTATTCTATAAATGGGTGCATAAGTGTGTTTTGCTGCAGATCTGCCATTTATGCTCTATTTTTCCGCCTTTGCATCCGTTAGAATGGTTTTTTCAGCATGGGAGTAGTGCTAATGTTAAGGGCCATATATAGAATTTCTCTCTTAGCGCTCAAAGTTGCATGCACAATTTATAGAATAAGGTCAGTTGTGCGCACAACTTAATTCAATAATTGGCTGTTAATTGCAGTTAACAGCCAATTATTTACTATAATTGAACTTAATTGGCACTAATGAACAACAATTAGTAGTTATATGCACAAATTTCCTTAGTCACTGTTCTATAAGTTGTGTGCTCAAATCTCAGAGTGAGCAAATTCAAGGGGGGGCATGTCAGGCAGTTAGGTACACATGTTATAGAATGTTATCGTCTATTCATCTAACTGCCTACAGTTGGGTGTGAGCATTTACACCAGCCTTTCTACTGCTGTAAGTGCTCGCACCTAATGTTAGGCATGTAGATAAGAACTTAGGCTAGTATTCTATAATGGCTGCTTCATGCAGAACTGCCGTTTTAGAATTTGCACTCAGAGCACATCATCTTGGTGCCTAAATTTTGGCACAATTTCTTAAATTTCCCCTCGGATATGTTATCCGTGCAAGGTAGGAGATTGGGGGAAGAGAGCTGAGATTGGAGTGCTGGTGTGCTCAAGGGTGATTAGATCAGGGAGGTGGCAAGGGTAGTGCTGTCATGGGTGTATATGGTTCAGCTTGATGATTCAGCCTGGACATTCCCAAGAGCAGTTATAAATCCCAAAGTTGATCTCAGAGGTCATAAATGTGCACTTTCCTTCTGAAATGGGGAACACACTTTTATTTTGTAGGCCCTCCCTGGACTTGCCCTATTGGAAAAGTAATGGAAGCGATGCTGAAGGAAAGGATAGTGAATTTCCTGGAAGCCAATAAGTTGCAAGATCCGAGACAACATGGTTTTGCCAAAGGGAAATCGTGTCAAATGAATCTCATTGAATTCTTTGACTGGTTGACCGGAGAATTGAATCAAGGACGTGCTATAGACGTAATCTACTTAGATTTCAGCAGAGCTTTTGACACGATTCCCCACAGGAGGCTCTTAAATAAACTGGACAGGCTGAAGATAGGACCTCACGTGGTGAACTGGATTAGGAACTGGTTGACAGACAGACGCCAGAGGGTGGTGGTTAATGGAATTCGCTCGGATGAGGGAAAGGTGAGTAGTGGAGTGCCTCAGGGATCAGTGTTGGGGCCGATTCTGTTAAATATATTTGTGAGTGACATTGCCGAAGGGTTAGAAGTTAAAGTTTGAGTTTTTGCAGACGATACTAAGATTTGTAACAGAGTGGACACCCGGGATGGAGTGGAAAACATGAAAAAGGATCTGCAGAAGCTAGAAGAATGGTCTAAGGTTTGGCAATTAAAATTCAATGTGAAGAAATGCAAAGTGATGCACTTAGGGAGTAGAAATTCAGGAGAGACGTATGTGTTAGGCGGGGAGAGGGATCTTGGGGTGATAGCATCTGAGGATCTGAAGGCGACGAAACAATGTGACAAGGCGGTAACCGTAGCTAGAAGGTTGCTAGGCTATATAGAGAGAGGTGTGACCAGCAGAAGAAAGGAGGTGTTGATGCCCCTGCATAAGTCATTGGTGATGCCCCACCTGGAGTATTGTGTTCAGTTTTGGAGGCCGTATCTTGCTAAGGATGTAAAAAGAATTGAAGCGGCGCAAAGAAAAGCTATGAAAATGGTATGGGATTTGCGTTACAAGACGTATGAGGAGAGACTTGCTGACCTGAACATGTATACCCTGGAGGAAAGGAGAAACAGGGGTGATATGATACAGACGTTCAAATATTTGAAAGGTATTAATCCGCAAATGAACCTTTTCCATAAATGGGAAGGCGGTAGAACTAGAGGACATGAAATGAGATTGAAGGGGGGCAGACTCAAGAAAAATGTCAGGAAGTATTTTTTCATGGAGAGAGTGGTGGATACTTGGAATGCCCTCCTGCGGGAGGTGGTGGAGATGAAAACGGTAACGGAATTCAAACATGCGTGGGATAAACATAAAGGAATCCTGTTCAGAAGGAAGGGATCCTCAGAAGCTTAGCCGAGATTGAGTGGCAGAGCCGGTGGTGGGAGGCGGGGCTACTGGTTGGGAGGCGGGGCTAGTGCTGGGCAGACTTCTACGGTCTGTGTCCTGAAAATGGCAGATACAAATCAAGGTCAGGTATACACAAAAAGTAGCACATATGAGTTATCTTGTTGGGCAGACTGGATGGACTGTGCAAGTCTTTTTCTGCCATCATCTACTATGTTACTATCCAGCTCATAATCGAAAGTGATCGCCAGCCATTTCCCGACACAAATTGGGAGATGGCCGGCGATCTCGGAAAAGCGGCAAAATCAGTATAATCGAAAGCTGCTTTTTTTGACAGCATCGCCGCTTTCCCGTCGCCTCGCCGGTGAAATTTCAAAGGGGCGTGCCGGCGGTGAAGCGAAGGCGGGACATGGGTGGGTATGGGCGTGGCTACCAGATAGCCGGATTTCGCCGATAATGGAAAAAAATACGGCGTTAAGCAGTATTTCGCCGGGTTTACTTGGTCCTTTTATTTTCACGACCAAGCCTCAAAAAGGTGCCCAAACTGATCACATGACCACCAGAAGGAAGCGGAGATGACCTCCCCGTACCCCCCCAGTGGTCACTAACCCCCTCCCACTAAAAAAACCCCACTTTAAACACTTTTTTTCCAGTCTGTATGCCAGCCTCAAATGCCGTACCCACCTCCATGACAGCAGAATGTGTTCTGTCCTCCGACAGCCTTTTCCTGCTTGTGATGTGGCTCTGGGCTGAGTGTGACACGTTTTCTGTAATTTGCACTGCAGAGTCACATCAGCAATGCATTGTGGTGGGTGTAGGTATTGGTAGTTGGTAGGCTCTACTCCCCTGGTGCTTTCCCCCTGCTTACTGGGTCAGAGTGTGCCCTGTTTTGTTTCCTGTTGTAGTCCATGCGGTAGTGGCCATTTTTGTAAGCCAGTTTTAGTTCCCTTTCCTGTTTACCCACGTTAGAGAACGTAGTTCTTACCTTGAATGGTGCTGAAAGAGGGCATTGTACACTATTGTGCCAGCTGTGACCTACTGCTAATCTTAGTACCAGGGGACTCTTTGCCAGTGGGGCACAACCTCTGATCTGCAGTTAACTGTGAGCAAACGTGCTTATTCAAACAAAGGACTTTTTCAAAAAGATTAGTCTTCAGGTGTCAACTGGTGTGCCAAAGTTTTACAGCAGCAATAAGTCCTAGAGCCTGTATGCAGGTCCCTGGAGCAGTTTTAGTGGGTCCAGTACATTTGTGGATAGTGGGTTTGGGGGGCTCAGCTCCCAAAGTAAGGGAGCTATGCACGTGGGAGCTTTTCTGAAGTCCACCGCAGTGAACCCTAGGGAGCCCGGTTGGTGTCCTGGCATGTCAGGGGGGCCAGTGCACTAAAAATGCTGGCTCCTCCCACGGCCAAATGCCTTGGATTTGGCCGGGGTTTGAGATGGCCGACATAACTTTCCATTATCACTAAAAAACGAAGCCGCCCATCTCAAACCCCGGCCAAATCCAAGGCATTTGGCTGGCCGGAACCGTATTATCGAAACCAAAGATGGCCGGCCATCTTTTTCGAAAATACGGGTCTGGCCAGTTGTTTGCGGCACCGCCAAAATACATCGCCGGCCATGTATTTCGCCGGCACCGTTCGATTATTCCCCTCCACATCAGTTGAGTCTCATAGCAGCCTCTGACTGCAATTCACATCTTGGATACTAAACAGTCAACATATGTTTCAGATAGAATAGAGCAACTGCAAACAAAGCCTGATGTATAACTGTCAAAACTTTACATTGGATCCTTTTCTTTTAGGAAGTTATCCAAACCTTTTTAAAACCCCGCTAAGCTAACTGCTTTTACCACATTCTCTGGCAACGAATTCCAGAGTTTAATTACACAAGTGAAGAAAAATTTTCTCCAAATCATTTAAAATGTACTACTTTGTAGCTTCGTTGCGTGCCCCCTATTCCTAGTATTTTTGGAAAGAGTAAACAAGCGATTCACATCTACCCTTTCCACTCCACTCATTATTTAATAGACATCTAACATATCTCCTCCTATATGTGTGTTGCAACAAATGACAGGACCTTGGGAGAACACTAAATCAGTGGAGCAGCAACAGAAGCATCAGCTGCGCTGAGTTATTTGCCACTATTTGGATAAGTTCTAGGATCACCCTGGCTCTCTCAAGCTCTACCCTGGCATTAACCACATACGGCTCAGTGATACAGCAGTTGGCTCCCGAGCTGAGAAGTCCCAGTCTGGCATGCAGCCGGTTTGAATTGACTAAAATGATGTGGTGGTTCCTCCTGATGAAGTGAGCAAAATGCGGTCCTGCATTGGGGAACCGACATTTGCATAAGGAACAAGCTGACGTCAAATCTAGGAGTGACTAACCCATTCCTTTATCGAGTACCTGTGGAGGATTGAAGGATTTTCTACCTAGACGGAGAACTGTGTTAGAGACTATTATACCAACTTCCTGGGGAGAACTTTGGAGTTGTAATGTATAGAGTACCCGTGTGGAAAGCCGGGATAAGAAATTTATAAGGATATTAGTAGTACTCTGATGCTCTGGTAGAATATAATAATTAAGTATATAATAATTAAGTGTAACATCATTATTTGTATATATTAACATTACCTGTACATATTAACAAGAAAACATGGAGTGTTGTTAGACAGGTATCACGAGTGAATGGGGAATGAGTGAGTGGGTAGCATTATTGTCATTATTGTTTTTAAATATGATAAGCGCTTAGGACAAAAGCGCATTTTCTTAATAAAGTTAGTTGTTATAATAAGCTGGGGTGAGTTTGAAATCAATATATTAACCACATAATACCATGGCAGTTTGTAAAGGATATTTAGAGGCACTGTCTGAATAGTGCCTCTGAATATTCTGGTCAGCAGCACTTATCCAGATAACAGCACTTGCTACCTTGATAAGTGTTTTTGAATACTGACCACCTTTACTTTTAAAAAGTAAAATGTGAATGTACATAATTTAATATGATAAAATTATAAAATGAGAAGAATGGTAAAAAAAAAACTTAGGGGGGCAACTGAGAGAGTAAAAACTGTACAACAGGCGTGGACGCTGTTCAAAAATACCATCCTAGAGGCCCAGGCCATACATATTCCGCGAATTAGAAAAGAAAGACGGAACTCCAAAAGACAGCCGGCCTGGTTGAAAAGTGAGGTGAAGGAAGCTATTAGGGCTAAAAGAAACGCCTTCAGAAAATGGAAGAAGGAACCGTCTGAAAATAACAAGAAGCAGCATAAGGAGTGTCAAAGCAAATGCAAGGCACAGATAAAGAAGGCCAAGAGGGATTACGAAAAAAAGATAGCATTAGAGGCAAAAAAACATAGTACAAATTTTTTTCGGTATATTAAAAGCAGGAAGCCGGCAAAAGAATCGGTTGGGCCGCTGGATGACCGAGGGGTAAAAGGGGCGATCAAGGAAGACAAAGACGTAGCGGAGAGACTGAATGAATTCTTTGCTTCGGTCTTCACCGAGGAAGATTTGGGTGGGATACCGGTGTCGGAAATGGTATTTCAAGCGGACGAGTCGGAGAAACTTACTGACTTCACGGTAAACCTGGAGGACGTATTGGGGCAGTTCGGCATACTGAAGAGTAGCAAATCTCCTGGACCGGATGGTATTCATCCTAGAGTACTGATAGAACTGAAAAATGAGCTTGCTGAGCTACTGCTAGTGATATGCAACTTATCCTTAAAATCGAGCGTGGTACCGGAAGATTGGAGGGTGGCCAATGTAATGCCCATTTTTAAAAAAGGCTCCAGGGGAGATCTGGGAAATTATAGACCGGTGAGTCTGACGTCGGTGCCGGGGAAAATGGTAGAGGCTATTATTAAAAACAAAATTACAGAGCACATCCGAGGACATGGATTACTGAGACCGAGTCAGCACGACTTTTGTGTGGGGAAATCTTGCCTGACCAATTTACTTCAATTCTTTGAAGGAGTAAACAAACATGTGGACAAAGGGGAGACGGTTGATATTGTGTATCTGGATTTTCAAAAGGCTTTTGACAAGGTACCTCATGAAAGGCTACAGAGGAAATTGGAGGGTCATGGGATAGGAAGAAATGTCCTATTGTGGATTAAAAACTGGTTGAAGGATAGGAAACAGAGAGTGGGGTTAAATGGGCAGTATTCACAATGGAGAAGGGTAGTTAGTGGGGTTCCTCAGGGGTCTGTGCTAGGACCGCTGCTTTTTAATATATTTATAAATGATTTAGAGATGGGAGTAACTAGCGAGGTAATTAAATTTGCTGATGACACAAAGTTATTCAAAGTCGTTAACTCGCGACAGGATTGTGAAAAATTACAAGAGGACCTTAGGAGACTGTGAGACTGGGCGGCTAAATGGCAGATGATGTTTAATGTGAGCAAGTGCAAGGTGATGCATTTGGGAAAAAAGAACCCGAATTATAGCTACGTCATGCAAGGTTCCACGTTAGGAGTTACGGACCAAGAAAGGGATCTGAGTGTCGTTGTCGATAACACACTGAAAACTTCTGCTCAGTGTGCTGCTGCGGCTAGGAAAGCGAATAGAATGTTGGGTATTATTAGGAAAGGTATGGAAAACAGGTGTGAGGATGTTATAATGCTGTTGTATCGCTCCATGGTGCGACCACACCTTGAGTATTGTGTTCAATTCTGGTCGCCGCATCTCAAGAAAGATATAGTACAATTGGAAAAGGTGCAGCGATAGGCGACTAAAATGATAGCGGGGATGGGACGACTTCCCTATGAAGAAAGACTAAGGAGGCTAGGGCTATTCAGCTTGGAGAAGAGACGGCTGAGGGGAGACATGATAGAGGTATATAAAATAATGAGTGGAGTGGAACAGGTGGATGTGAAGCGTCTGTTCACGCTTTCCAAAAATACTAGGACTAGGGGGCATGCAATTAAACTACAGTGTAGTAAATTTAAAACAAATCGGAGAAAAGTTTCTTCACCCAACGTGTAATTAAACTCTGGAATTCATTGCCGGAAAATGTGGTGAAGGCGGTTAGCTTAGCAGAGTTTAAAAAGGGGTTGGACGGTTTCCTAAAGGACAAGTCTTTAAACCGCTACTAAACGGACTTGGAAAAATCCAAAATCCCAGGAATAACATGTATAGAATGTTTGTACGTTTGGGAAGCTTGCCAGGTGCCCTTGGCCTGGATTGGCTGCTGTCGTGGACAAGATGCTGGGCTCGATGGACCCTTGGTCTTTTCCCAGTATGGCATTACTTATGTACTTATGTACTAATACACAAATATATGCACATGTCCTTCTTTCTCAAATCCTGTCGCCAACATTGTCCTACTTAATGTACGTTTAATGTGGCCCGACACCATAATGAGTTTCACACCCATGCACTGAAGGAACTGCTCTGAGCCTCTTTTCCCAGTTTAAGTTAAAAAACATACAAAAAAAGCCTTTTTGGCCTACTTTGTTAATCGCTAGTCTTTCAAGCCTGTATTGTCATCATGTCTATTGCTTCTCCTTCTGAAGAAAACAATTCCACAGTCGCTTCCTAACACCGCTCAGTTTCTGGTAAAGCTGCCTGCATGGTTTCTTCCTCCAACTCCATAGTTTCTGAGCAGACTATCTCCATCCTCTCTCTGATTTTTACCTGGAGACAGGACCTCTGCCCTCCCAATTCTTAGATGTCCTGATCCCGGTGCACTGTTGATCTATAAACGTCTTATGGCTTATAGGAAATGTAGTCCTCAGGTCAATCCTACTACTACTACTACTACTATTTAGCATTTCTATAGCGCTACAAGGCATACTCAGTGCTGCACAAACATAGAAGAAAGAGAGTCCCTGCTCAAAGAGCTTACAATCTAATAGACAAAAAATAAATAAAGTAAGCAAATCAAATCAATTAATGTGAATGGGAAGGAAGAGAGGAGGGTAGGTGGAGGCGAGTGGTTACAAGTGGTTACGAGTCAAAAGCAATGTTAAAGAGGTGGGCTTTCAGTCTAGATTTAAAGGTGCCCAAGGAAGGGGCAAGACGTAGGGGCTCAGGAAGTTTATTCCAGGCGTAGGGTGCAGCGAGACAGAAGGCGCGAAGTCTGGAGTTGGCAGTAGTGGAGAAGGGGATCCCACCAACCTGGAAGGTTTATGGATCGATGTACACTGAATTTCTTCTGTTCAAGCAGGGAGTAGTTGTTGATGCTGATTATGTCCCTGTTCTATCACATTTGGTTATCCCGTCTGGAGGGGACTGCCATATCTAGGCAAGATCTTGGTGATGTGAAGCACCTTCAACTTATTGTTTATAATTGTCCTCACCATTCTTTGAAGATGCTCAAGGACTTTGCAATGTATTCCAAACTAGTATATCTTGGCTACCTGATCACAGTGGTCATAATATGTCATGTTTACTCAGTAGGTCAGCCAAATATACTGATTGTCCTAACTAAAAATCCTTAAAAACCAGAACAACGTTTTTACATTTTACTCTGAACTCTTATTAGTAACCAGTGAAGATGATTTTAAAATAGGGGTAAAGGAATCTTATGAGCACCCACAATTAATTTCACAACTATATTCTGTGACAGCTAAAGTTGCTTTATATTTGTGAAATTCCTTGACATAATATTTTGCAGTAATCAAGCTTTGTAATCACTATCCCCCTGATTCTATAATGGTTGCCAAAAATTGCACATGCAAATTTAGGTGCATTCTCAATTTGCACACATAATTTAATAGAATAATGAGCCAATTAGTGTCAATAATTGACTTTTTAACATGCAATTGTTGGCAATAATTAGATTTAATTGGGGCTTACCCGTGTAAAGTTAGGCACAGGATCCGCTCCTAAAATTTACATGCTGTCCAAAAAAGGGGGCACAGAAATGGGAGGGTCATGGGCATTTCAGGGCAGAATGGAGGGCATGGTTTTGAGTTACATGCATAATTACAGAATATGGGTGCTCCACATGTAAATTTAGACACAAGCATTTGCACCACGTTTTGATTGCTGCAAATGGCAACACTTAAATTTATGCGTGACCTCTCCGCTTAAGTGTTTATTCTATAAACCATGCTGAACTTTTGGCATGGCTTATAGAATACCACTTACACCGGTATTTTTAGGTGCCATATATAGAATCTAGCCCCATGGGGGCAATAATATTACTAGGCACCTCCAGTTAGGCGTGCTGATGCCACGCACTGAACCAAATTCTACAAGATAGAAACAGAGAAAAAAATGAAGGCAGATAAAGACCATGTGGCTTATCTATTCTGCCCATCCAGGTCATCTACCATCCCTTCCTCTCCCCTAGAGATTCTATGCACCAAGATGATATGTAAGAATACTAGTGTAAGTTAGCATTCTCATGCCAAACTGGTTGGGAATTCACCCCTCTCTAAAGACTGATTTGTGTGCAAATGCCTATGCACAAATTTATACCTACTTCAAAACTGATATAAATGTGTGCATGTACTCTACACGTGTATTTGTGATCTGGATTGGCCACTGTTGGAAACAGGATGCTGGGCTTGATGGACCTTTGGTCTTTCCCAGTAAGGCAATACTTATGTACTTCGTTATTTTTTATGGAATATACATGTATATTGGATCGCTACCTCTCTCCCACCCTAACTTTCCCCCTGCAAATGCCTATACATGATGTTGTAGGTGCACATACAATTAAGCATGTCTTTTAGACAGCAAATAGGGCAAATGTAAGATCATCTTTTTATAACTTATATATAGTTACGAAATTGAAGCCAAAGTTGAATGCATATGATTTTCGGCTAGTGGTACAAACTTTGATTTTATCAAAATTGGATTACTGCAATGCCCTATATTTAGATGTGGCTAAGACACATTGTAGAGCATTACAGATAATTCATAATTCTGCAGCTAGAATAATTTTTGGGAGGGGGAAGTTTGAACATGTTACCCAATTGCCATGATACACTGGCTGCCTGTAAGTTCTGATATTGATTTTCCAGACTTTATTAGAATTTATTTATTTATTAGGATTTATGTACCGCCTTTTTGAAGGAAAACAGTAAAAATAAATCAAACATGAGCAATAGACAATTACAGCAGTAAAAATATTCAAATAATACTAAGGATGGCATAGTACACTACTTACAATGTCAACACAATATGTAATAGAACATTTTAATTGAACGTGTAGGGTATAAGCAAAGATGGAACATATAGATAGGTAAGAAAGTAAGAGGAGTTAGAAAGTTTGACTTTGTATCAGGCTGCTCCATGGTATTTGAAACAAATGATTAAGTTGTATATGCCGGCCCAGCAATTGCGATCTAACAGTGATAAATGACTTTTTGTACCAGCCTTGAATACAGTTTACTATGCAGAAACATCTGCATTTGCTTTTTCCATAGCAGGTCCAATTTTATGGAATAAGCTCCCAGGGCATATCTGATTCTATACTATTCTGCAATAGTTTAAGAAAGTTTTAAAAACTAGTTTGTTTTTGTGGTTTTTTCCACTGTTTACTTGAATGTCTGCAAGTGGTAAGCAGGAAGATTTCCAATTTCAGGTTCTTTTTAGATTTTTATGTTGTTTTATATATGTTTTGTAAGTTTTTTTAAATTTTATATGTGTTATTTTGTTGCTGTAAGCTGCTTAGTATTAAGTGGGGTATAATTTTTTTAAATAAAATAAATATAATCTTAAGTGGGGAAAATATATGCTTGCTTTGTTTGAAAACTTCCATGGCATTAAAATTCTGTGGCACCTTTCTATAGAAAGTAACATGAGTAGACAAGAAATGTGGATAAAGGTGAGCTGGTCGATATTGTGTATCTGGATTTTCACAAGAAATTTGACAAATGAAAGAATCCTGAGGAAATTAGAATGTCATGGGATAGGAGGTAGTGTTCTATTGTTGATTAAAAACCTGGTTAAAAGATAGAAAACAGAGAGTGGGTTAATTGGTCATTATTTTCAATGGAGAAGGGTAGATAATGGGGTTCCCCACTGGGACCGCTGCTTTTTAACATATTTATAAATGATCTAGAAATGGGAATAACTAGTGAGGTAATTAAATTTGCTGAAAACACAAAGTTATGCAAAGTTGTTAAATCATAAGAGGACTGTGAAAAATTGCAGGAGGACCTTACAAGATTGGAAGACTGAACATCCAAATGTCAGATGACATTTAATGTGAGCAAGTGCAAAGTGATGCCTATGGCTGTCAGTCTTATTGACACAAAACAGCAAAGTCACTCTGTCTTTCATCAATTTGAAACCCTGTGCCTTTTGTTCCTTAGATTTACTGGCTAAAGTCTGCTCAGGAAGCATGTGATAGGAAAATCCTGTCTCGTCGCAATTGTAAATTTGCTCTGGAACATAACCTTCTTCATCAATGATAGTTTTTAACTTTGGTGGATAATCATCAGCTGCTTGAGTGTCAGCTGATCGAACTTCACCAGAAATTGCAACTTTTCTGATGCCATGCCTCTTTTTAAATTGGGTAAGCCAACCCTTACTTGCTTTAAATTTCTTTTCCTCTGCTTGTAGCCCATGCTGTTGGTGTAGTTCCTTTTTCAGTTTTTATGCTTGACCCCTGATTATTTCTCTGGAGATAGGTGTTCTTGGGTAAACTAAGTGAACACGGCTTTATCCAGGAGGCTATCACTTGCTTGCTTTAGCCATTTTCGTTGGAGACCTTCGTCTGCATCAAAATCACTTGTGGCTTGCCATAAGTTTGCTTCATCATTGATCCTTCCCCAAAGAGTGGACTCACTGACGCCCATGTGTCTGCATTTCTCCGCTTGCATTTTTCCTGATTTTAAAAGGTCTTTTCTTGTACTGACCATGCTTTTCTTTTCCTTTTTTTAAAGAAATGTCCATGTTAGCCAGTACTGCCTTGCACCAATTTGAAGAACTAGATCAGAAATAATTAGCTTGCACCTGAAACACATGAAATTCTGGGGTCCAAGCTGTGACCATGTTTTAACCGATCCCGTGTTATATCGAGCCACATTATAACAGGTCTATGGTGTACATTTTTTGATTAGCTTTCAAAGGTAACCCTTCTTCTTCAGATCAATTTCCAAACTATGGTAACAATTCAGTAAAGGGCATCCAAATTAGCACCAAAAATAATGCAGAAAAGTGCCGTTATAGAATATGGGCCACTTACACATGAATATGTAGCCACAATCACTTACACCATGTCAATAATTTGTGTAGGAGACACTTATTACACTGACCAGTAGGGGTCAACATAACACAAAGTCATGTAATAATGGCACTAGATCTAGGGAAACAAAACAATTCAGCCAACTCTGACTGGCTAAATTAGCCCTAGATATTCAGTGTTGGGCCATGTATGAGCCTGTGAATATCTGGGGCTAATTTGCCCAATGTTAGGTGCTGGAGCTTATACGGGTCCCAGCTGATATTCAGCCAGGGCTGCCAAAGACAGTTAGATGGGCCCTGGCTGAACATCGGCCAGGACCCACATAACTTGTCCTACTTCCCATCCTGAGCCCCTAAACAGCCGTCCTATCAGCCTGCCGTCATTCAGAACACCCCCCAAACATCCCTTGAACCCCCAACCCTCCCTCGCAATCTAACAAAGTACCCCCTGGCCTGCCTTAGCTCACTGGTGGTTCAGTGGAGTCAATGGGGGCAGGAGCAAGGCCCACACGCTGCAGCCTCTTGCAGCTGCACCTATAAAATTGCAGCTGCGACCTTTTGTGGCAGCTCATGGTGCTTGCCACCATCAATCCCACTGCACTACCAGGGAGCTAAAGTAGGCCTTGGAGGGCCTACCTAGACTGCAAGGGGGTAGAATTTTGGGGGAGGTATTCTGAATGGCAGCGGGCTGGGGAGAAGGTGCCTAGAAGGAGGGGGCAGCTTCGGGGGCTGAGGAGGAAAATAAAACAAATGTTGCTGTCCTAACTTGGCCAGGTTAGCTATGCAGGTCCCAGCACTGAATATTGCTGGCACAGATAGTGGCTTATCTCTCCCACCTGGGATTCCCCCCAGCCAGCCGCAGGGGACCGTCAGGCAACCAAAGACCTGCAGGCGACCAAGAACCAAAAACCCAAACCACAAAGAACCAAAGACCCCCCTAAAGGGCATAACCTGTTTTATCTCCTCCCAAACTCCTCCCTCCCTGCCATTCTTCAGTCCCACGGTATTCTCTCTGCATTTTATTCCCCTTGTTTTCAAATTAATTTACTTTACCTATTACTTAACATTTTGCAAGTAAATATTTCTCTTTCCTCTACATTCTCCTTCTAAATGGAGATTCCTCCTTACCATGGGTCAGGTAGACTCTAATCCTTTTATACTTTAAACAGTGCCTCTCCAGCAACCCAAAAGCTGGCAACCTGTTTAAACTGGATTCTGTTTACAGCTTTCCCATCAGCATGAGCCAGGGTCTTCTGGACCTGCCAAGAGAGGCACCCTGCTCAGCCATCTTCTTCACCAGAATTCCTGAAAACTTTATTCAACATTTATACAAACTTTTAATTAGCATATCATTTTTTTTCCAACTCACATCCCCAACAACATAACTATGACCCACCCAAACTTTGGACCTGGGTCCACCCCAATATATTTTTTTCCATAACCAAAATTGTTCTTCCCACAGTATACTTATTTATCCAACCAGGGGGCTATCTCTGTTCTACATGTGTGACTGCAAGGCCAAGTATCTGAACAGGGATCTGTTTGTTAGATTCTGAAATTTTGATAACACATTGTTTTTCAGAGTTGGCAAGACTGTCTGTTCTCCTAATTCCTGGTCTGTGTGCTAAGTTATTTTTCTTCTATACTGGTGTAATATTTTCAATGATGCCATGGCTGGTAAAAGGGGTGTGTCTACTGTGGGGGCGGGGCCATAGTGATCCCGCCCCTGGATGGGTAGGGGCGCCGACTAATAGACTGCAGGAGGGCGCTAGAAAACCTAGGGCCTACTTTATTTTATTTATTTTATTTATTTTACTTTACTTTATTTAATTCAACATCAATTCAGACAACTTCAACTCAGTTCTGCTGCATAATCAACATGGGCTCAACCATACCACCTGGGACTTGTCTATATGTAAATAGCCCTGACTAAAGTGTTCCCTGTAAATATATCCGTGAAGTGGTATAGGCGTTCCCCACGGAACAACAAAAGCTGACTTCAAGTTATTGAAGAGTACTTCAATATGACTTCTGTCCATGCCTATCCCAGAGACCTCAGTCCTCAAAGGCTGTACTCCACAGTTTTCTAGGCCCAGACCTTTCATGGTCTGACTTCCCTGCAGAATGGTCCTTTTCATTGGCACCACTCTGCCCTTGAGCACTCCCGGGCTCCACTCTCACGTTCCCGAACTGGGCCTCTCCACTACCTACACCCGTAGAGCTCTCCTGTAAACACAGCTGCAGATTTGATGAGCCACAACTCTCCCCCACAGACAGTGGTTGATCTCTCCAACCTGGGACTCCCCGCCCCCACCTCCCCACGTCAGTGGCAGGGGACCATCAGGGAACCAAAGACCTGCAGGCGACCAAAACCAAAACCCAAGATCACAAAGAACCAAAAGACCCCCCTAAAGGACATAACCTTAGCTTTATGTCCTCCTAAACTCCTCCCCCCCCCCCCCCCCTCACTCTTCAGTCCTAGGGCATTCTATCTCTGCATTTTATTCCCAAACTACTCCCCTTGGGCTGGGCTTCCTCCCACCCAGGAACCTCCCAGTCACTTCCTTCAGTGATTCTTCACAGGGACTTGCTGTCTTCAGTAATCACTGGCCATGGATGGGAGGGCAGAGGAGGGGAGGATCACTGGACATGGGAGGGGAGGGCAGGGAAGATGAGAATTGCTGGACATGGAGGGGAGGGCAGGGCAGAGGAGAATCGCTGGACATGGAGGGGAGGCCAGAATCGTGGGACACGGAGGGCAGGGCACAGGAGAATCGCTGGACATGGAGGGGAGGCCAGAATCGCGGGACACGGAGAGGAGGGCAGGGCATAGGAGAATTGCAGACATGGAGAAGAGGGCAGGGCAGAGGAGAATCACTGGACAGGCAGGGGAGGACAGAATCGCGGGACACGGAGGGGATGAGAGGGGAGGGAAGAATCGCTGGACATGGAGGGGAGGGAGGAGAAATCGCTTAGAGGAGAGCTCTTCCTAGGGCCCATTTCATTTTTCACGAAATGGGCTTTGTTGCTTGTTTGCTCATAACTTACAGTATTCTGTAAGTTATGCATGTATCCAAAAGGACCACCCATTGCCCCCCCCCCCCCAATGTTCTGCCCACTGATGCTCCCTTTCACATTCACACTAAATAGAATATGAATATATTTTATAGAATTGCAGCTAGCATGTACGCAGGTAAGTGCCAATTAGTGGGGACTCTTACCCACATATACGCTAGTATTCTGTAACATACGGAGATACAGTGGGGGAAATAAGTATTTGATCCCTTGCAGATTTTGTAAGTTTGCCCACTGACAAAGACATGAGCAGCCCATAATTGAAGGGTAGGTTATTGGTAACAGTGAGAGATAGCACATCACAAATTAAATCCGGAAAATCACATTGTGGAAAGTATATGAATTTATTTGCATTCTGCAGAGGGAAATAAGTATTTAATCCCTCTGGCAAACAAGACCTAATACTTGGTGGCAAAACCCTTGTTGGCAAGCACAGCGGTCAGACGTCTTCTGTAGTTGATGATGAGGTTTGCACACATGTCAGGAGGAATTTTGGTCCACTCCTCTTTGCAGATCATCTCTAAATCATTAAGAGTTCTGGGCTGTCGCTTGGCAACTCGCAGCTTCAGCTCCCTCCATAAGTTTTCAATGGGATTAAGGTCTGGTGACTGGCTAGGCCACTCCATGACCCTAATGTGCTTCTTCCTGAGCCACTCCTTTGTTGCCTTGGCTGTATGTTTTGGGTCATTGTCGTGCTGGAAGACCCAGCCACGACCCATTTTTAAGGCCCTGGCGGAGGGAAGGAGGTTGTCACTCAGAATTGTACGGTACATGGCCCCATCCATTCTCCCATTGATGCGGTGAAGTAGTCCTGTGCCCTTAGCAGAGAAACACCCCCAAAACATAACATTTCCACCTCCATGCTTGACAGTGGGGACGGTGTTCTTTGGGTCATAGGCAGCATTTCTCTTCCTCCAAACACGGCGAGTTGAGTTCATGCCAAAGAGCTCAATTTTTGTCTCATCTGACCACAGCACCTTCTCCCAATCACTCTCGGCATCATCCAGGTGTTCACTGGCAAACTTCAGACGGGCCGTCACATGTGCCTTCCGGAGCAGGGGGACCTTGCGGGCACTGCAGGATTGCAATCCGTTATGTCGTAATGTGTTACCAATGGTTTTCGTGGTGACAGTGGTCCCAGCTGCCTTGAGATCATTGACAAGTTCCCCCCTTGTAGTTGTAGGCTGATTTCTAACCTTCCTCATGATCAAGGATACCCCACGAGGTGAGATTTTGCGTGGAGCCCCAGATCTTTGTCGATTGACAGTCATTTTGTACTTCTTCCATTTTCTTACTATGGCACCAACAGTTGTCTCCTTCTCGCCCAGCGTCTTACTGATGGTTTTGTAGCCCATTCCAGCCTTGTGCAGGTGTATGATCTTGTCCCTGACATCCTTAGACAGCTCCTTGCTCTTGGCCATTTTGTAGAGGTTAGAGTCTGACTGATTCACTGAGTCTGTGGACAGGTGTCTTTCATACAGGTGACCATTGCCGACAGCTGTCTGTCATGCAGGTAACGAGTTGATTTGGAGCATCTACCTGGTCTGTAGGGGCCAGATCTCTTACTGGTTGGTGGGGGATCAAATACTTATTTCCCTCTGCAGAATGCAAATAAATTCATATACTTTCCACAATGTGATTTTCCGGATTTAATTTGTGATGTGCTATCTCTCACTGTTACCAATAACCTACCCTTCAATTATGGGCTGCTCATGTCTTTGTCAGTGGGCAAACTTACAAAATCAGCAAGGGATCAAATACTTATTTCCCCCACTGCGTGAATTTATAGATTGCCTGTGCTTTGGCAATAATGTACATTATTTAAGAATTATTGTATATTAATTTGCAATAACACAACTTAACATGAGATTCTTTTTTTTCTACCAAATATAATAAAGAATAAAGAATTACGAAGTATACAAATGCATGCAGTGCAGCTCTTTATTACGTGACATACACTTAAACCGTACATTTAATGTTTGGATGTATGCAGTATGATTATTTTATGTTCTGAAGATTATAGTTTTGTTATGATTTATATTTATAACATTTTATATTCCTAAAATGTTTCATTATTTATTTATCTGGTGAATGCATTATTATTAATGCTTGTCTTTTATGCATGACCATCTTTGATAGTGCCAATAAGCAAGTGATTATAATTATAACACAATTTTAATGTGTAGCTTTTTATTAAAACACTAGTATAAAAGGCCCGTTTCGGTAGGCAATGAAACGGGCGCTAGCAAGGTAGCCCCCCCCTGCAGCCACCCATCTGGTCTCAGGACCCCTCCCCACAACCCTCCTCTGCCCCTGCAGCCACGCATGTGCAGCGGCCCTCCTCTCTCCCCTGCTTCCCCTGCAGCTACCCATGTCCAGCGACTCTCCTCTCCCCTGCCCCCCCCTGCAGCCACCCATGCCCAGCAACCCTCCTCTCTCCCTGCAGCTACCCATGTCCAGTGACCCTCCTGTCCCCTGCCCCCCTGCAGCCACCCATGTCCAACGACCCTCCTCTCCTTTCCCCTTGCCCCCCCTGTAGCCACACATGTCCAGCGACCCACCTCTCTCCCCTGCCCCCCCCTGCAGCCACCCATGTACAGTGACCCTCCTCTCCCCCTGCCCCCCCTGCAGCATCCCTTCTGTCTCCCCTGCCCTCCCCTGTATCCCCCCATCTGGTCTCAGGACCCCCTCCCCACCTCCCTCTTCCCTGGCCCCCCTGCAGCCATCCATGTCCAGCGACCCTCCTCTCCCCCCTCGGTGAATCACCCAAGCCCCTCCCCCCCCCCCCCCCTCGGGCACATCAACCCCCTCGCCACCTGCAGCCACCAATACTAACGCTGTCCGGCCGCTGCTACGTCTCCTGTTGAGCAGCAGCGGCCGGTACAAAAAGAAAAAAGCCAAAAAAAGATTTTAAATCTGAAACACGGCTCCGAAGACAGCCATCTGGCATTGGCTGTCATCGCTGCAGCCGCTTCTCCTCTCCCCTCTGACGTTGCTGCTCTCCTCCGGGGTCTTCCTGCAGGGGCAGTGATGTGGAGGGGAGAGGAGGAGCGGCTACAGTGACGACAGCCAATGCCAGATGGCTGTCTACGGAGCCGCGTTTCAGACTAAAAATCTTTTTTTGGCTTTTTTCTTTTTGTACCGGCCGCTGCTGCTCCACAGGAGAAGCAGCAGCGGCCGGACAGCGTTAGTATTGGCAGCTGCGGGTGGCGAGGGAGTTGATGTACCCGAGAGAGGGGGGGGGGAGGGTCTTTGGTGATGCGCCGGGAGGAGGGTCTTGGGTGATGCGTCGAGGGGGGGGGTAGGGGCTTGGGTGCTGCGCCGGGGTGGAGGGGCTTGGGTGTTGCGCCGAGGGGGGAGCACTAAGAGCTGATTGGTAGGCAGGGGGAGAAGTAGGGAAACACGCTCCGCATGTTTCCCTACTCCTCCCCCTGCCTGGCTCGCGGTTTTGCAGGGGCTTGGGTGTTGCGCCGAGGGGGGGCACTGACAGCTGTTTCCCAGGCAGGGGGAGGAGTAGGGACTCCTCCCCTTGCCTTGGAATCAGCTGTCAGTGACATCACTGACGTCAGTGCATTCTAAACTGCCTAGCAGACCACCTCCAAGGGAGCCACGGTACCAGGCACATTAGAACTTTGGAGGTGAGAATTATTATATAGGATACTCTCTTTAATGATTACTGAGGGCCTCTTTTACTAAGCTGTGTTATCTATTCCCAGTGCAGCAAATCAGAGGAAACCCACTTAATTCCTATGGGCTTCCTCTCATTTGGCACGCAGGAATCGCTAGTGTGGCTTAGTAAAAGAAGCCCTGAGCGTTTTAAATATGTACAGATCTGTTCATAGCTCCCCTTTCTTCTGATGACATCTTTGGAATGCATACAAAATGGCCACTGGAAATGCATAATTTTTAAAGTTTCTTTTATCATTTTGAGCATTTTAAGCAGCATTTTTGAATCAAAAATAGTGATTCCAGGTGGGAAGCGGCTGCTTTATCAATTTTTATGATCGGTTCTGCACTTAAAAATTTTTACATGGATCTATCCTGAACATTTCCAAAACAATATGATTTTCAATTTTTCAGGATTTTGACTTCTGGTTTTAGATTTAGAAGCAATTGTTACTAAGTTTTTGTAATTTTATAGGTGGTCTTTTAGTAAACCGCGGTAGCGTTTTTAGCTAGCAGTAGAATTCAGCTGACTGTAAACACCGAGATGCCAGTAGGAATATAATAGCGTCTCGGCGTTTACCACCAGCTGATTTCTACTGCAAGCTAAAAAAACGCTACTGCGACTTAGTAAAAGAATCCTTTAGGGTTTTTGAAAGCTCTTTTAAGTGATAGGAATGTGTGGTACCTTTGACCTCAGACATGCAGCATATAAACCTGCTTGCTAGTTCATGTATGGTTGTTTTTATGCTGATAGAAAGGAGGAACTCTGCAAGTCAGAGATTCTGCTGTTGTCTGTAAGTAATTGCCTTTACACTTTTTACTTTGGAGAATTTATTGGTTTTATGCTCTTTTTAAACTCTTTAAAACATTTTTTAGAATTATTTTTGCTACCTCTAGGCACTGGTGAGATACTGGTGTCATTTGTATGCATATAGCATTGTATAACATATATGTATTAACACATTCTATTTAATTGATTTATGGTTTAATATGAATAATTTAATTATTTATGTGCATGGTTTGAAGTGATCCATTTGATTCTGAGAAGAGCTATATGATTTTAACTTGTTATATATGTTTTAATTGTATAGTGTAGCCCCTGATGCAGCCTCTTGGAAAGCTAAAAGTGGCCATGTTGGGTCCTTTTGGTTAATAAATGTCTGCTTCTTCAATGTAGTTGTCTGCTCTGTTTTTAAGGATGTTACACTTACATGTTTTATGTTATTTTGCTTCTTAAAAGTAACATTTTTTTAAAAAACCATACAAAATTAACATAATTCAAACATAAACACCAAATAAAGTCCACTCATTAAATAACTATTAAACTTGGGCTGATGCAGAAAGCTCTTCAGGGACAACCGCACATTTATCGTGGGGATTACACGCATGTTTCTGGCCAAGCAATGCTAAAAGTGTGTGAGCATGGATGTTAACTCACATGGTAGAGATGGCTACACATTGCATTAAAATTAATGGTAATTAGGCCATCAATTATCCCACCACAATGCACAGAAGGAAACAGTGACTTAAAATACAAGGAATTTTTTGCCAGGTCAGGGATAGTGAAGAAGGGTTGCTTGAGAGGAGTGGCCTAGTGTTTAGGGTGGTGGACTTTGGTCCTGGGGAACTGAGGAACTGAGTTCGATTCCCACTTCAGGCACAGGCAGCTCCTTGTGACTCTGGGCAAGTCACTTAACCCTCCATTGCCCCATGTAAGCCGCATTGAGCCTGCCATGAGTGGGAAAGCGCGGGGTACAAATATAACAAAAATAAAATAAAAAATAAATAAAATTCTTGATATTTGACACCTACAGGTGCATGCGCAGATGCACGTTCAAAATTCTGGTTTGCTTGACCCAGACTGAAAGTGCATCAAATGGTCAGTTTGTTGTTGTGCAAGGTTTTTGGAGTACATCAACAGTTTTGTGCATTTGTTGTGCATGGGTTTCAGAGTACAACAACAGTTGTATGATGGTTCTGTGGCTCAATGCAGTACAGAGGACAGAAGAAATGTCTCTAGATGTTGGGTACCCGCTTTTGCGTAGCCAGCTCACACATATGATAGAGGGCATGGAGTAAGACAAAATGGAGAAGATGGTGAAAAAGAAGGAAAGAATGGAACAACCAGAAGGGAGGAAAGAAGAATGCTGGGTGCTGATGCCCTATAGCAGACAGCCCAGATAGGATATATATCACCCAAGGCAACACTGGAGGGGAATGCCAGAGACAATTGTGGTGTGTAACCACTGGTTGTGCATGAGTGCTATTTTGTCCCTTTATGAAGATATAAGACATAATATTTAGTCAGCAACAGCTCAAGGGCATGCCATATCATGATTGGCATGATTACTGGGCACCTTGCACATCCTTGACACGGGATCATTTCAGAATGTTGTTGGAGTAGCCTGTGGAATTGATCAATCCTCTTTCTCCAGACACTTAAACCAAGTATTGCAAGCTCTGAGAAAGCATTCCCAGGAATATATACATTTCCCAGAGCTCAATGCACAGTGGTGTGAATTAAAACTAGATTTTTTTTTTCAATGTTGCTAGCATGCCAAATGTGTTGGGTGCAATAGAATGCATGCATGTTCCACTCACACCTCCAGCAAACAGAGAAACTGCATTCTGCAACAGAAAGCAATTCTGAACACCCGGATTGTTTGTGATATAAGAATGAAGATTCTCATGGTGATATAATTTCCAGGGTCCTGCCATGATTCATATATCCTATCGAACCCGTCAATAGAGCACAGTTTTATTAATGTAAAATATGAAGAAGGCTGACTCCTGTGTAAGTCTCACACAACATTGTCATATGTTAAAAGAACTTTTGGAAGTTGATGTTCCATCGAGATGTTGCTCCTAGGGAAGGAATGCTATGTGTGTTCTTTGGGGGGTGAGGGAGATTGACAAAGTAAATAAAAATGTTTATTGAAAATAGGTAGGGAATTGGCCAGAAAAGGGAGGGGAGCGGGAGGGAAAGAAGTGCAACCTTTTTCTCATATTATACTAATTAAACCTGAAATTACTATACATATCCATACATTGTTTTGTTGGTAGAATATGCTGGATAAGTGAAAATTCACTGCTTATACCTGGGATAAGCAGCATAAAATCTGTTTTACTCTTTTGGGATCATGCCAGGTACTTGTGACCTGGGTTGACCACTGTTGGAAACAGGATACTGTACTTGATGGACCTTCAGTGTGTCCTAGTATGGCAATGCTTATGTTCTTATGTGATTACGTTGCTGACCCCTCTAGCAGTGCCGTATACACCTGCGGGGAGGCAATACAATGAAGTGCACACCACAATGAGGTCTGTAATAAAGCAGACTTTTGGGGTACTGAAGATCTGCTTCCAATATTTATATGTTTCAGGAGGGGTGTTGTAGTGTTCCAGAGAAAATGTGGACATTGTCTTGGCTCTGAATGCTGCATAGTGTTGCGCTGAAGCATAGCATACCAACTGAAATTCGATCCTGATGTGCCACCTGAACCAGCCATTTGTCCTACCACTAGGCCAGATACTGTGAGGGGAAATGAGATCCAACACAAGGTTGTAGAAGGTTATTTTAATGTAGGTATTAGCAATTCATTTGGTTTCTTGGAGTTCAATAAAACTGTATTTTGGAATTTTGCTATAAGGGGAGGAATGGGAGGGTAGATCAAAAAGGGAGGAAAGATCATGGAGAAGGTTCGAGATATGAAACAGGTACAGCAGCAATTTGTGGAGGAGGAGGGGAAGGGACCAGAAGGCTAAGGGGGGGGGGGGGTAAGAAAGTGCAGTGGATGATCAGCAAAGGCTGATAGGGCTACAAGCACTGGAGCCAGCACTCCAACTATGATTGAGAGAGTGGAAGATATTTTGTATCCATATTGTTGTCCTGAAACCGTATGGAATTTATGGCAGAACCTATCATTTTCAGTGATGGTTTAGTGTACACAGCAGTTTATGAAAATAGTGATTGGTTTCTGTTTTGTCAAGTTCTCCTATAACAGTAACATCCCCCTCCCCCCTTCCCATTCTACTTATATGGAGATAACCTTTTTCTGTCTTAATTTGAAAACTATTTCGGGAGGGGGAGGAGATGAAGCAGTGGTAGGGATCCTGCTATGGAAGAGGAAAGATGAGTCTGAGTCCGGGCCTGAAGCTGTGATGGAGGAAGAGCCTTGCCTGACTGTTACCCCTCATCACCATCCTTTGAAGGCTCTGAGGAAAACATCAGTTCGCCAAATGGGTTACATGCAACCAGTAGCGTAACTAGACTTACCATTTTGGGTGAGCCCTTCCAAAAACTTCCCCACCCCCATGCATCTCTCTCTTTGTCTCTTCTTTGCTCTTGGATCTGGCATCTGCCCGTCCCTCACCCGCATCTGGCAACTCCCGACCCTCTCTCTAAACCCTCCTCCTTTCCCCTCTCTATCTGAGAGCCACTGGTGGCAGCAGAACTTCACATCTGCAGGCTTCCTCATTCTGTGCCCCACCCTCATGACATCACTTCCTGTTTTCTCTCTGGTGGAAGGTGACAGAGGGAAGCCTGTGGAACCGGCACATTTTAATGTGCCTTAAAATCAATTGCACAACCATTACACTTAGGAAGAAATGAGTTTAGGACTAGTTTTTATATATGGCTCCTGAAAAATCGGCATGGAAAATATTTCCGCTTAGGCGTATTCTATAAACAACGCCTAGATTTAGGTACAGTACATAGAATACATCTAGCAGCCTTGCTTGCGACTAACTTTAGGCACATCCATTTATGCCAAGTAAAACTCCTTGTCTTGTCATTCTTTGTGGCTGTTGTTGACTGCATGGCCTTGATTCTTCCTTGCATGATGACTAGGATGTTGTTCCTGTTTTAATGCAATGTTTTGCATATAAGTTAATTTATGGAAGTTAGAGTAAACATCCTTAGTCTCACTGCAGAGAATATAATACATAAATGAATGAGGGCAATTAAGAGAGAGATTAATCCCTCTGTTTACTAAGCCGCATGGCAATGCTGATGGCAGTGTCGGCAATAGCACACAGCAGCCGCTAGCGTGGCTTAGTAAACGGGGGGGGGGGGGGGGTACGTGATTTTAAATGTCATTTTTAGTTTAATTTTTACATAACAACTGAATTCCAAAGGATTAGACTTAGATTTTAAAAATTTTTTAGTGTATAATTTTATTAACAATCTCACAAGAATAATCTTGTTACAGAACCATAGAGTATATAAACATAATAGGTATATTCAGTACTATAAAAGGAAAAAAAAAATCTAATCTCACACCTAGACCACAATAAATGGGAGTGGAGACATAAAATAGGAAGAATTTAAAAATGAAAAAATAAAAAAGGAAAAGGCTACTAACACATATTAAACCCCCATATTATCCCAAAATACTGCAAACTCCATCAAGCTGAATGCAAAGATAACTTTTTTGCATCAACAAAAAACTTCACTTGCTCAGGAACAAAAAAGATGTACTTAACCTCAAGGTAATGAATAACGCATTTACAGACTTACCCCCCTGTTTACTAAGCTGCACTAGCGACTGCTGGTTCACTAATACTGACAGCCCATTCACTTTGGGCAGTGTCGGCATTGCCGTGCAGCTTAGTAAACAGAGGGGTTAGATTTTTAAATCATTTCTCAGGTATTTATAAATCACAAGAGTATGTTATAACAGATTGCAGCAGTTGGTGAAATATTTGCTGCTGCCACATTTTAACCTGCCAAACCAGCACCATATAAATGAAAATGATATGAAAATGAGACACTAACAAGTGGACAGTCAGTGCAGCAGTAACCTACAATACTCACCTTGAGATGCTTGATGAAGTTGATGCATGAAGTGATATTGCCACTGATCTCATGTCTTACACAGAATACACAGGTTACTACATTTCAATCTCGGTTTCTCAGAAAATTCCCTCACTACTAAGCTATTGATTCTGGCTTATTTAAACAGTAACTGATTCCTAAATCATCAACAAACATTAACTATAACATAACAGAAAAGAAAAGCCCCCAGTGCAGTTTCTCATTTTATCTAATCACAGACTAGTACGTCCATCCTATCCATCCAATCACAGTGTTGTTTTTTATTTTATCCAATTATAGTACTTCCTTCCTATCCATCCAGTCACAATACAGTTTCTCATTTTATACATTCACTTGCACCAAAGATATTAAGAGAACTGCACTAGCTGGGGTGTTAGTAAGTCAGTAAGCAAGCAGTACAGAAGAACTCAAAAACCCAAATGAGATTTTTTGTTGTTGTTGTTAACTACTTATGATGTAGTTAAACCGTTTAGAAATTAGAACACAAATGTTGCCATACTGGGGCAGACTGAAGGTCCATCTAGCCCAGTATCCTATTTCCAACAGCGGCCAATCCAGGTCACAAGTACCAGGCAAGATCCTAGAACAGTAAAACAGATTTTATGCTGCTTATCCTAGAAATACAAAAAGAAGTAGAATTTAAGGCAAAAGTGCCCAATAGCTTCAAAATAGGTTTCTCAGGGAAAGTCTCATATGGTCACCGGGGTTACTTTCATTTCACCAATAAGGTGAACTCTTATTTTGTGACAATTTTAATCATCGACCAACTCCCAACCTTCCTCAATGCGTGGTCAAATGTTTTTTAATTGTTCTGAAAATATTTTAATTTTAATTATTTCTAATTTTTAATTATTAATTTTTGATTTTTAATTTTCTTCATTTCTTTTGCTAACTATATTGCTGCAACACTTCATCAATACCACAATTCCAACATTTATCTGACAATGTCCATTATGGTGGCTATAGCAATCATTCAATGCTAGTGGAGGTAACTGTACAACACTTATCTGCGTGTCCGGATGTAACTGCAACCCCAACAGATGCCTGTTTCGCTGTATAGCTTTATCAAGGGATAATCTCACACCAGACCTGTAGAGGGAAGACAAAAATCTGTCAGCATACTCATCAGTAGTGGCACTCCTGCTGATATAATCAGTGTCATGGCTCACAGTCTCTCAGCCTTCTTGTCAGCCTACCACCATGGAGGAAGAACCATGGCGGCGGCGTCTTTTAAGTAATAACGATACCGGAAGCACCTGGCTTCTAATGATACTTCCGGGAACTCCTGATGTACATCACATAAAACATCCCCAATGTATGTACGTGTTCAACCCCTTAGGTTCCAGGGTATCAAGATGATAAATCCAAAAAGTTTCCTGCTAAAGTAATTTTCTATTGCGATCACCTCCCCTAGATATCAGGATAGCGTGATCGATCACCATACATCGTAGGACATCCACTGTGTGGTTGTTTCTGCGCTGTAATCCGCGACCGATGTTCGGTCATCCTTGCATTGAAGTATCTGCTTGACTTCCCGATATAAACTGTATTGCATGGGCAGATGATGTAATATATGATATACGGGGTGCGGCAGGTTGTGTAATGTCGCAACTGATAGGACCGGCCATTATGTCTAAAACATGAAGTCTCTATAGTTAATTCACACGTTTTACAGCTTGTCCTGTTACATTTAAAATGGCCAGTTGTCACCTCTATGGAGTCTGAGTTTTCCCTTGGTAACTCAGCAGGGCCCGTGAAAATGCTGTCCTTACACAGTGATGCTTAAACCAACTTCCTCAATTTTGGGTTATACAAAATCATGGATTATCACTCTAGCCCAACGTTCATTCTTTGACCCTCTCAGTCTGGATGCTGAAGAGGATGTAATATGATCTCTACATTTTTGCATAAAAGTATGAGGGAGGCCATGCTAAAAGGAGGTTCCTGTCCCCTTGAATTTACAAAGAACTGTGTATTAATCGATGCACCTGAAATTCAAGATGGCAGTTGTAAAGGATTAAGCAACGTCTGTCTCTTATCATTCAGATTACTTCCTTGGGAACATGGGCAAATGCAAGGGTGGCCAGAGGTGAAGGCCCTTCATTGCAACCCAGCTGCTGGTGGTGGATCCCATGGATACCTTTTTGAGGCAGCGAAGGGTTCAAATTAGCCCTCTGGTGCAGAGCTCAATGTAGTTGCTAGCAGATGGGGGAAGCCTGGAATACTCTCTGGGCCTGATGGCAGCTTGAGTCTGGAGGGGAGGACACTGCTGGTTCAGCTAGCAGCAACAAGCTTTTTGCTTAGGTCTGGATGATCTTTTCAGTAGGAGGGATCTTTACAGATCTGCGTGTGGAGAGAGATGCCAATACTAGAGGAAGGGTTGGACAGAGAAGCTGCAGGGCAAACAGCTGATGCAGTCGGGTGGATGCAGTTCCAGACAGAGAGAGCCTAGATCAGCCCAGAAGTGGAACAGAGGTAGGCTTTAATGCTTAGGGTAGTGCCTCAGACGTTTTGCCAAATATTTTGCTAGTCAAACCTGTTGAAATCAAATAGGATTCAATTTGGCTATCTATTTCTGATTTGGTCAAGACTATTCTTCCGATTATAAATGTTATGGCTTCTCAGATTAAAACTTTGAAATCTACGATAATAGAAAATGAGTCTCAAAATACTGGAATTGATTAAGGCAGCAGGAAACATCTCAGAGCAAGAACAAACTGTTTTGAAATTGCAAGCTGCCCAATCTGCATGTATAAAAGATAATACTGCGGTACATTTTAAAATGGAAGCGTTGGAAAACTCCATCAGAAGTTGTAATTTGAGATGTCTGAACTTTCCCCAAGTTTCAAAGAAGTCTTCTAAGGAAACACTACAGTAGTTTTGTTTGGAAGTGTTATCTTTAAAATTGGATAATTTGCCACCTGTTGTATGGGTCCTATTACCTGGAACAAAACGCTCCACTGGATCAAGTATTGGAGAAATTACTGTAGATTTGCTGAAAGCTAGAGAAGGAACTTCATCAAACTGGCAGTCTTACTGGGACACTGATAGTTACTCTCAATGCATTTTGTCTAGCAAAAAAGGTGCCGGTACTCAAATGCCAGGCTACCCTTCAGGGGTGGAGTGATCATTGAGGGACCCACCCTACAATAGCCAGGACCCCTGCAACCAGTCATAGAATCTATGACAAGGCAGAATTTGTATGTAGAACCTGAGCTCTTTCAATAAAATACGAGAACCATGGGTCAAGTTTAGCAGACAGTGGAAAAGGTGCCGGTACTCAGTACCCCCAAGTACCCCCTCAAAAAAAGCCCTGATTACTCTCATGAATAGTACTGACACGGATATATTGTTAAAGCATTACTTTAGATCAAAAGAAAGGGGTTTTGGGGAATAAAATATTGGTTTTCCCTGATGTTTCATGAGAAACCCAGAAAAGACTTAAAACAGTTTTTTTATATTAAGACCAGCTGTGTTACAGATAGGAGCTTTTTTTTTTTTACTTGAAATGTCCTTGCAATGTGTTGTCCATTATCAGTCACAAATACGTTTTTTTGGAACCCTCTTATTTGACTTCATTTCTGGCAGTAAAGGAACTGTTAGGAAGGAGCCCCTCTAATGATTTGGCTAATGGTGAATACATAGTATTGTTTCCTGATTTTTCTTCATTTTTTCTTTCTAGGGCCCGATATTCAGCCAGTATCGGTTAGCACTTTTGCTGTCTGCTGGGGGTTTTGTAGCCACTAAAAAGTTAACTGGTTAAGCCAGTATTCAGCGCTAACTGGTTAACTTTTTAGCAGTAAATGATAGGCCGCATAAATAGCAGGCCTATTTTAACCGCTGAACATAGCTGGTTAAGAGCTGAATATCTACGCCTAACCAGCTATGTCATACAATATAGCTGGTTAGCGGCTAGCTACAGATATTTAGCGGTAGTAACCAGTTATCTTCTGCTGAATATCCTCAGTTAGGTGCCAATATGCTATTTAATTGGTCAGCAGCCTGTTAAATAGCTTTGAATATCGGGGGGCTAGTTTGTCCTTATTAATATTGCATCTCCAAGTGGTGGACTAGGTCTGGAATATTTTTCTTTTTCTTTCCGTGTTAAAATGTACTTGTTTTGTTGTATTGGCAACAGATGGGATTGCTTTCCTATTTCAGATTCTCTGTACAACTTTAACTATTTGGGTGTATATTTCAAACCTATGCATAATTTAAAAAAATAGAACTTTCTATTAATCCTTGGTGGTTTCTGCAGTTTTTCTTTCTTGCTTAGAGTAAAATCCAGAGGCAAACAGTGCTGCCTATCTTGGGACTCTAGCAGAGCAAGTATGAAGCTAAAGGCAAAACCTGGAATGGATTCCTTTAAATCATGCCAGTGAAACACAAGAAGTTGATAGACACAGAGTTAACTTCCATGGGCTGTTTTGAACTCTAGGGGTTTGTGATGCAGTCTAGAAAAGGTCATTGAGAGGAACCAAGGAAGAAACTAAAGGTGGTGGACCCGGGCTATACCAATTCATAGGATTTAGTGTCTGATTCCAAGGGGTTCCAGCCAGCAGGCGGATTTTCATACCAGATAGCAGAGCTGAACTGCTACAGAGCTTCAACCAAATGAGAAAGGTATTTCCATTGCAGTAAAAGGCTCCTCTGGGTATAAAGTTCAGCCCCACCCATTACCTGAAGCCATACCAGACTCTGAGGAACTTCCACAGGAAAATCCTCACTGTTAAGAAAAGATAAACTGTACAAGTTCCACTCCAGAGTGGAGAATAGGAAGGAACTGCATTTGGAGCTTTTCATCCCAAGAAGAGACTACCATCCAAGCAGTGCTCTAAGAGGTTTTGCAGCACCTTACACAGCAACCAGGTGGTTCATTGAGAAGTTTTCACCTTAAGTAAAAGATGTATTCACTGTTACAGCTTTCAAGGAACTGCCTAGGAAATTACATCTCCAGCATATCTCCATGGGTCCCATCTGAACTGTGTGCACAGTGTTTTGCTTGTTTTCTTTCTTTCTTTTTTTTCTATTTTCTATCAGCTCCTTTTGGCTGCCAGCTATTATAGTTGGGATTTTGGCCTAGGACAACTCTATAGTCCTTTACCAGTGCAGCAGGGCAGGATTAATTTATGTTAAAACTAATTTGATTGCTTTATGTTAACGTCTGCCTAATGATCAAACTTGTTGCTTATATTCTTGTAAATATTTTCATATACTACAATATAGTACAGTTAATAAATGTATATACTATTTGAACTGTTTGCTGTTTGCTGTTGAATGCAGTCTGTTCTCTGGTAAATTATGGGGTGCAAGGGAGGTTTATCACAGAGATCAGGGAACAACTCTCTCTTTTGATACCAGGGCGGAAATATTCCTCTTTATTCTATGCTCTCCATTAATTCTGAGGAGCCGGGTCACATAGTGCAATGACTGAATTTAGCTAAGCATTTTGCCTTCTTGCTCTGACTTCATGATGACATTGCAGTGTAAGCAGGTTCAGTGGGCTTCCCCTGGAGAATGCATATTGGAAAGATACTGAGGTCATGCATATTTTAAGGAAACTGATAATGAATTATGTGATTCTAATCTGGGGTTAACCTCAAATTGTGAATGAATGAAGGTGCCTTATTCAGATTTTCTGAGATACTTGGGGCCAGAATGTCTCATGTTTAGCATAAGACTGTTTTTTCTGCTGGTAATTTTTATAAGTCCTGAAAGTATTTGATTTGAGTCCTATGAAATTATAATTATTGCTACTGTTCAATATATCTTTCATTTCTAAAGCAGTTGCATAAAATAAGTGTAATTCCACAGGAGTTATTTGCCTTTTATTTTTTATGTTATGGCTGTGTATTGCCTTTTAAGCAAATTAATTACACCCAGCTTGCAGAAAGGACAGCAACATAGGATTAGACACTCCCTAAATTCACTTGGGGTTTAGGTAAAACACAGAATATATTAATGTATGGGTCCTATTATAAACTCTATTAATATAGTTGAAAGCCGTCAAGCACCAGTGACTCCCAGAACATAAAAAAGTTTGTATTAAAAATCACTGAACAGTACAAAAATGAGAACAATACATATAAATTAAATTCTACACCCAACTTTGCAAAGTCTTTCTGCATAAAAGATGGCTTTTGCCTTATGTATACTCTATACTGTTTAATTCAAGATTTCCTACTGCAGTGCTTTTTGTTCAATGTTATTTACAGTGTTTTTAATGTCTCCTTAAATTCTTAAATTAACACAAACTGTTATAGCAAGTATGATTGCATTTTTATGATTTCTGTGCATTTGACGGGCTCATATAGAAGAGTGTGGTAATGAGAATGCCAGTAGTTACTGTTGTCTGCATTGAATGGTTCACAGCTGAACACTTCTCTGGTATATTCAGTGACAAATGGCAATCACTTTATCATTTATCTTATGACAGATAGCAGATTCAGTCACAAACTGCTGGCTGTAGCAAACTTGCAGGATGAAGTTCTTTATTGTTTATGGTTTGTGGGTTGATGTATTCATGCCTTGTTTATTTGTGAAATGAACAAAAATCAGTAAGCAGGCATGAACAAAAATTTGGCCACGCAATCAGTTGTACTTTTTTTTTTTTACTGCAGTCTTTCAAGGACCTTGCAAGGAAATTCGCTGAACTAGGTCTAAGCTATAGGCTGGCTTTACAATGGAAAGCCATTTGGATGCACTGTTATGCCCTTCAGCCAAAACAACACTGAATAGAGTTCCTACATATGATTAACCTCTTGAATAAAGGTTACTGTTGTGATAGCTGGCTAGTTTCCCAAGCAAGTGATGATACCTCAGAACATGCAGTTATCAGGCTAGTAGCATTATGTTTAAATATATGATTATTTTGACTCTCGTGTCTTTACATTTGGAAAAGAATACATGGCAAATGAAAATCTGCAAATTGTCTTGTACTATTTAAAGAACTACACTTTTAAAAATCACATTGTTACTGTTTCTAAGGTCTTCACTGTCTATATGTGAAAGAAAGAAATAAATCTAATCTTTATTTTCCATTAAGAAATGTTTTGCTAGATCTGATTAACCACGCAGGTTATTTTTGGCAATACCCACCACACCTCGCATATCTGTCTATCAGTTGTTGTATATCCAGTATCATTGCAGCTTTCTGAATATATTGTGATTTCACAGTGCAGCTCTCTTGTACCATAATTAAAATAACGTAAGGGTCTGTTTACTAAAGGTTTTCTCCCATTCTATGTCTGTGGGAAAAAATACTTAGTAAACATGGGGGGCCCGTGGAGGGACATATTCAATATGATGTTCAAATGGCGAAATAAACATTTACCAGAAAACATTTTAAAACACAAGTCCATAATGGAAGAAGTAAATAAATGTGTTCTGATATTCAAAAATACCCCCCAGAAATGTTTAGAACAAGGATGTGCTGCAACCTCCTCGGCTCTGGCCAAGAAACCAGCATCCAAGCAGGTGCGGATGGGACTCATAGGACTCCAGGCTGGGTCTGCATTGCAGCCAGGTCCCTCTGAGGCAGCACACACTGTGTTGCTGGGTGCTGGGCCCAGCAGCAACTCAGCCACAGGCCAACCAGGTGGCCCAATTTCCATAGGACAGCAGAAGCAGCTGCATCTCCTGATGCCTCTGAGGACAGTGGGAGCCCCACAGGAGAGGACTTGGACACTGTTTGCTCCTGCAAGGCCTGGACCATCCCCAGCAGTTAGAAGAACAGGTGGGAGAGCTGGCCCTGAAAGGGTAGGGGGAGATAGGGCCATGAGACAAATACCATGCTGTGGTGGTATATGCTGGTGGGGGGGGGGAGGAAAGGGGGATAGAATAAGATATGGGGAACACAAATAATTACTGCACTGACATTTGATGGAAATTGGTCTGTATGAATCTTTGTCTGGTGCGGACCCCCAGATGCTGCGGTCCCTGGTCAGCTCTGTGGGCAGGGGGGAGGGGGCTATCATCTTCTTGGTCTGCCTGCTGCTGTTGCTGTGTGTCCTCTGGCAGGGGTTGTCTTCATTGCAGTGCAAAGTTGTGCAGTATGCAGCAGGCCATGAATATCTTAGCAACCTTTTCTGGGCTGTAGAAGAGCTCCCTTCCGGAACGGCTGACACATCTGAATCTGTTTTTCAGGTGGCCAGAAGTGTGCTCAATGATTGTGCAGGTGTTATTGTGGCTCTTATGTTCCTCCTCCACCTCAGTTTGGGGATGGACAATGGGAGTCATTAGACAGGTTCACTGGGGGTAGCTTCTATCACCTGTGGGAGGAGCAGGATTCACAGACATGGGTGTGTATTTGTATGGGAACATTGAGCAATGCGAGTCCTGGGTGTGGGTTCTGGGGACATGTTTATGGAGGTAGGGTGGTGAAGGGGGGAGTGAGTATGGGGGTTAGGAATCCCATCACTGCTTACCTAGGAGCCAGCCACCAGTGATCTCCCTTCAGTCCGTCTTGCGGTAGATTCCAGAATGCTGCAAGGTATATAACCTTTATACCTTTCAGGAAATCTAGACTGCCCCTATTTGACTTGACTGTACATTTGTCCTTTAGATTGTAAGCTCCTTTGAGCAAGGACTGTCCTTCTATGTTAAATTGTACAGCGCTGCGTAACCCTAGTAGCGCTTTAGAAATGTCAAGTAGTAGTAGTAGTATATGTATCATGGGTAGCGAGCACCTATATCCACGTTCTCCCCCTGAGCATCACACATGTCCTGCATGTACATGGAATGATATGATTTTCTGTTCCTATAGGTCTCCATGAGGCATATTTTCAAAGCACTTTGGGAGGCTAAGTTCCATAGGTTTCTATGGAACTTTGGGAGGCTAAGTGCTTTGAAAATATGCCTCCATGTGTGCCTGGGGCCTGTCTATGCTAATGACTGAGGGGAAGAGGTCTGTGGCTTAGAACTGAGCCATGTTGTTCTGGAGGGCCTGGGTAGTAGTGGGGAAGGTAATATAGTCTGAGGTGTGGGTGAGGAAGGCATCAAGGAATTGGGCAAGGCAGTTGGAGATGGTGGGCTGGGTGAGGCTTGCATTGACTGTTAGCACTGACTGAAAAGTACCAGTGGCAAGAAAGCTGAGGGAAGCAGTGACCTTAAGGTGGACTGGCACTGGATTATTCCTGCATGTCCTGGCCTGGAGAAGGGGCTGTAGCTGGTCACTGAGGTACTGTATGGCAGCCCTATCAAAGCAGTACCTTGTAAGGCACTGCTGGTCAGTGAGATCCATGAAGAGGGTCTGTTAGGTATTCAAGGCAGAAACTAGGTTTGTGAGCCCTTGGACCACTGCCAAGGAGCGGCAGTGGCAGGCAAAACCACCCCACACCAGAGACAAGGCAGAACTCTGACAGAAACAGCTAGACTTCACCTGCACTTGACTGCCTTTCCCCAGGAGTTGAGCCCCTGGGTGCAGGCGGCCAGCAGGACTTACCGGACAGGGCAGGAAATGGATAACAACTAGGCTGAACAGGGACCGAGGGTCAGAAGGGAAAGGAATATACATGGGCAGCAAGGCAGGGAACTGGGCTAGGACTCACAGACAGACAATACTACACAAGGCAGGAAATGGACAAACTAAAGGACAGGAACTGAAAGCTGCCAAGCAGCCACCGAAATCACTGACAGACAAGAGTCAGGACTAAAAGCTGCCACGCAGCCACTAAGGAAGACACACTAACAAACAGGAACTAGACAAGGAATACAGACCAGAAACAAGACTAGGGAATAAGCAAACCTAAGCTAAACCAAACATAGACTAACTAGAACCGGACAAGAAACCAGACTAGGCAGAAGTGCAACAAGCACACCAACATACCAGGGACCTTAGACGATGCAAAGGCAAACACAGAAGTTTCCAGGTGATTAATAAAGCCTATCAGCTACTGAAGGTGAGCTGCAGGAATCACAAGGCAGCTACGGGTGCTGTTCAGGTACAAACAAGAAAAGCAAGTCTGGCAGCCTGGAACATCCGGACCGGACTGAGCTAAAATCTGGAACGGGTGACAGTCTATAGCAGCCATCGGTTCTGGCCACCAGAGGGTGAGGTGAGCACAGACAAGGAAACAGTCACCATCGTGACAGGGACCTGGGCTCAAATACTCTGGGATTGGGGTATCTCCTCATGGGTCTCCCCTCAAAACTCTCATCCACACACCCAGCAAAGCAACAGCCACAATAGCTTTCAGCACATCCATGATTGACATGCAGGTGTCCCACTACCACAGGTGCAGCCCAGTAACTCCACTGTGCACTCCTCCACCTACAGTACCCAATGAGTCCCAGCACTCACTCTCCCAGCACCACCACACAGTCCTCACACAAACAGTAGCAACACAAAGCACAGTGACAAACTGGAAGTGGAGAAACAGAGGAATAATGAGAGACAGAAGACAAGCAGGTAGGGGGTTTGAATGGGAGGTGTGGGGGTTTGTGGACAATGAGGGTTTAGTGGAGGAAGGGGGTGAGGTACAGAGCAAGGGACGGGTGTGGCTGGGGTTTGGCAGGTGTGGGCAAGAACTTGAGGAGGTGAGACACAGAGGAGGCAAGGCAAAAAGTGTGAGGGTCAAAAGGATCAGACGGGAAAAGAAACAAGGGTACACAGCAACTCTCCACTCTCTTTTACAAACCAACAATTCCACCTCTCCATGCTCCAACTCAACAAAATCACAAATAGGTCCAAAGACAAGTTTGGTCTTGAGCTAGTCGCTTTTAAACAGGGTCTAAGTACATAAGTATTGCCACACTGGGACAGAACAAAGGTCCATCAAGCCCAGCATTCTGTTTCCAACAGTGGCCAATCCAGATCACAAATACCTGGCAAGATCCCCAAAAAGTTGAATACATTTTATGATGCTTATCCCAGAAATAAGCAGTGGATTTTCCCCGTCATTTACTTTGTTTTTCTTTCTGGCACAAGAAAATTATTTTGCTATCTGTTATTGTAAAAAAAAGTACATCATATAAGACCTCCAATCTCATGCCCATGACATGCTCCTGAAATGCCTACTCTCAAAATGTTTTACTTTCATTAAATACTAGTAAAGAGGCCCGTTTCTGAAAGAAATGAAACGGGCGCTAGCAAGGTTGTCCTCTAATGGTAATTATGTTTTTAAGGGAACTGTTAGGAGAGAGTATGTGTGAGAGAGAGTGAGTATGTGTGAGAGAGTGAATGAGTATGTGTGAGAGACAAAGAGAGTGTGTCAGAGAGAGACAGTGTGTGAATGAGAGACAGAATGTGTGTGTCTGTGTGAGTGAGAGAGTGTAGTGTGTGTCCCGTGTGCACCAATTATGCTCTCTCCCCTGCATTCATCCATTTGCAGGATCTCTCTCCTGCCCCCTCCATCCATCGTGGTGCAGCAATTCTCCTCTGTCCCTTGCCCTCCCCCACTACATGTGCATCATACCTCCCTCCTCCGAATTCCAGGCCCCCTCCCTCCAATTTCCATTCCCTCCCAGTTCCAGGTCCTCCTCCCTCCCTTTGAGTTTGTGGCCCTTCTCCCTCCCTTCCCTCTCTCCTTTCCCTTCCCCCCCCCCCCCCGAGTTCCAGGGTCCCTCTCCCTTCGAGTTCCAGGATCCTCCCCCTCTCTCCGAGTTTCAGGGTCCTCCCCTCCCTTCCTCCCTCCCTTCCAGTTCCAGGCCCCCTCCCTCCCAGTTCCAGGGTCCCTCCCAGTTCCAGGGTCATCGTCCCTCCCTCCCTTCCAGTTCCAGGCCCCCTCCCTCCGATTTTTAAAACTCATCTTCACTCACCATGTCGGTGTTACGGCAGCCAGCAGCAGCGGTACAACGCACACAGGCTCGGCCCTCCTGTTTCTGCAAGGGCGGGAGCATAGCTAAGACAGAGGTGTGACAGGAATCCCCAGTCACTCCTGCCCCTGCTGCTGAAGGTCTCGGCAGCCATTTTGTCCTCAAGGGCTCGACACTAGCTCAGCAGATAGGCATTCCTCTTTTTTTTTTGCTGTTGACATTTTCCTTCCCTGCATGCTCAAGAGTAGATGGTTTAGAAGGTCATTCTCAGTTCTTTCTCCTGTTAATCTTGAACTGTCTCTGGATCCTATTTTTCTGCAGTCTGGCTTTGGTAAGTATTTTTTTTTAAATTGTATATACTATTGTGATAGCGTGAGCAAGGGTTGAGCGTGGGCCTTCACTGCTACAGCCAGACAAGGTGCAAAATTAAAGCAAAACTCTATTAACACAAATATGCCAAAGTAAGGAAGGGGTTGGAAACTATAGGCTGGTAAATCTGACTTCTATGGTAAGTAAATTAATGGAAGCACTTTTAAAATAGAGAATAGTAAAGTTTTTGGAATCCAATGGATTACACAACGGATTACAGGACCTGTAGCAACATGGTTTCTTTAGAGGCAGGTCTTGTCAAACAAATCTGATTAATTTCTTTGACTGGGCAACATATAGTTGGATCAAGGGAGAGTGCTAGATGTGGTGTATTTAGATTTTAGCAAAGCCTTTGACACGGTTCTGCATGGACAACTATTAAATAAACTGAGTTCCCTCGGTATGGGCTCTAAAGTGACTGACTCGGTTGGGAGCTGGTTGAGTGGAAGGTGACAGAGGGTAGTGGTAAATGGAGCTCATTCTGAGGAAAAGGATGTTACCAGTAGTGTTCTGCTGAAGGTGCCGTCTGGTAAGATTTGCCTCTCTGTGGTCGATATCAAATTCTGTAATAGGGTAGACATCCCTGATGGTGTGGATAACATGTGGAAGGACTTAGCGAAGCTAGAGAAATGGTCTGGAATTTAGCAGCTAAAATTTAATGCTAAAAAATGCAGGGTCATGCATTTGGGCTGCAAAAACCTGAGGGAACAGTAGAGTTTAAAGGGTGAAGAATTTTTGTGCACGAAAGAGGAGCAGGACTTGGGTGTGATCATAGGTGATGATCTTAAGGTGGCCAAACAGGTAGAAAAGGCAATGGCAAAGGTTAGAAGGATGCTTGGGTGCATAGGGAGAGGAATGGTCAGTAGGAAAGGGGAGGTGATGATGCTCCTGTGTAAGACTCTGGTGAGACCTCATTTAGAATACTGTGTACAATTCTGGTGACCATGAGGCATATTTTCAAAGCACTTTGGGAGGCTAAGTTCCATAGGTTTCTATGGAATTTTGGGAGGCTAAGTGCTTTGAAAATATGCCTCCATGCCTTCAAAAAGATATAAACAGGATGGAGTCAGTCCAGAGGGCGGCTACTAAAATACATCAGAAAGTGTATAGGGACAGACTTAAAAATCTCAATATTTATGTTTTGGAAGAAAGGTGGGAGAGGGGAGATATGATAGAGACATTTAAATACCTACATGTCATAAATGCATAGTCTCTTTCGATTGAAAGGAAGCTCTGGAATGAGGGGGTGTAGGGTGTAGGTGAAAGCGGATAGACTCAGAAGTAACCTAAGGAAATAGTTCTTCATGGAAGGGTGCTGAATTCATGGAATGGCCTCCCTGTGGAAGTGGAGATGAAAACAGTATCTGAATTCAAGAGAGCTTAGCATAAGTACATAGGATCTCTAAGAGTAGATGACATGAATGGGAAGACTGGATAGGCCATATGGTCTTTATCTGCCTACATTTTTCTGTGTAACTTTGAAGCCTGTTAATTTCACAGATACAGAAACTGAGAAAAAAATCTGATGGGATTCAGGTACAAACTTTATACAGGCCTGTTGCTAACAACTCCCAAAGTCACAGTGTGCACAGCCTAGCCGCACTATTCCACAAATTGTGGCATAGCTCCAGCCAGGCTTCAAGAAACAGGATTCTTACAAGATTCCAAATAAAAGCTTGGCCTACCTTATCCAGGTTCTGACAGCTTATACATCATCTTTAGTGGTGGCTGTAGGCAGGGCCGTGCCTAGGGTCTCTGGCGCCCCCCTGCAGCCTATCAGTTGGCGCCCCCCCTGCAGACTATCAGTTGGCGGCGGCGGCGGCGCCCCCCCCCCCCGTGAAAATGATCGCTCACCACTTGCCACACTGGCAGGAATTGTCAGCAATATTCTTAGAAACAAATTGCTATACATTGCAAAATAAGATAGCAGATGTAAATTCTCAAAGTGGACATATTCCAAACACTAAAATGAAAATAAAATGATTTTTTTTCTACCTTTGTTGTCTGGTGACTTTCTTTTTCTGATCATGCTAGCCCAGTATCTGATTCTGCTGCTATCTGTCCTCTTAACTCCGTTTCCAGGGCTTCCTTTCCATTTATTTCTTTCCTTTCCTCCTTTCTTCTTCATTTCTGGTCCTCAACTTCTGCCTATTTTCTTCATCCATGTGCAGTTTTTCTCCTCTCTTCCTTTTCCCTCATTTCATCTCCTTCATCTCTCTTCCCTCCCCTCTATGTCCAGCAATTTCTCCTCTCTCCCTGAGCCCTGCCCTGCAATCCATATCCATCCATCCCCTCCATTCATCCCTATCCAGCAATTCCCCTCTCTCCCTGAGCCCTGCCCTCCCAATCCATGCCCATCCATGCTCCTCTGTCCCCTGCCCCCTCCATTCATCCCTTTCCAGCAATTCCCCTCTCTCCCTGAGTAACGTAGGAGTGAGGCTGGGTCAAATTCCTCTTTGGCTTTCTGTTTCATCAGCTCTTATTTTCCTTTCCTTACTCTCCCCTCCTTCGTTCCTCCGAGTCTAGCTTGTTCTCTTCCCATCCCCCCCCCCCCAGAAATTTCCTCCTTGCCTTGTATTTCTTTTCCCCAGCTGGCCTGGTTGGTTCCACGTTCCAGTTCCCCCAACTGCAGCCTCAATGTAACTTTTTCTTTATCAATATTACAATTAACAACAAGTGTAGGCCAGCCAGCCATAATGAAACGTTAAGGCGAAACCGTCCTTACCAATGCCAATGATGTCCTAACCTTGTCCACCACTCTCTCTAAAAAAAACAAAACAAAATGAATGCCGATGCGGCGGACTTGCGGAGCGCTGCAGGAGCGGGCAGCAGCAGCAGCTAATCATCCAGTGATCCAGCAGTGGCGCCGGCTCTCCTCTCTCAGCAGTCAGTGCACTCAACGCGTCGTCGTCGTCCTTCGGAGTCGGACTGCCTGCGAGGCTCCAGGCGCGATGACGTCACGCCGTGCGTCACGCTGGGGCGGTGCTAACAGCCTAAACAGACGAACGACGCAGCGCACGGGAAGGCAGAAGCCAGAGCGAGCCAGCAGCGCATGCGCATATAGGCGCCAACGCGAGAGAGGTTTGTAATTTGTTTTTTAATTTTACTAAACACAACACTGACGCGGCAGGCGGTGGCGGCGGCGCCCTTGAACATGAGGCGCCCCCCTGCCGTGCTTACCCCGCTTACCGGGTTAGCACGGCCCTGGCTGTAGGGCTGCTTTCCTCTTCCCTGGGCTTCTCTGACTTGACTGTACTTAGGGAGTTTTTCTTTACTGGCTAACTGGACAACACCCTCCTTGCTCTGCCCTAGATGCTAAGCCCTCTCTGTTCTATACTGCAGGACCTGGCTTCTTAAGGTTTCTCTGTAAGTGAGTGTTTTTAAGGGGAATTGGCAACTTCCTATATACCCCATCAGACCACAAACTTTGAAAACGAGCATGAGATAATAACAGTGGATCACTATGTAGCAAGTGGATAGAACAAAAGGAAAATTAATGACTTTTACACTTCAAATAAGAGTGGCACGCAAACTCCCAAAGGCATAAAGGAGGTAACTTGCTGCTTGTTCTGCAGGAGCAGCAGATATAATTCTAGCTACCTTACTGGGAAGACTAGATGGACCATGCTGGTCCTTATCTGCCATTTGTTATTTTGAAGCAGCATGCTGCAAAAATCATAAAAGCCTATAGGACATATTTAGTTTGTAAGTAGGATATTTGCTTGTAAATTTCTGTCTTAATTTCTCTGGTGACCTACCAATAATACAGGTACAATCTTTAAACATTTTCAGCCAGCCAAGATTTTCCATTATCAAAAACCACTTAACTGCATGATTTACTCAGGTTGATTTCACTAGCTTAAATCTTCTAGTAAAAAGTATCCCTAAGAGGAAAGAAATATATTAGTTGAAATCACACTTTGGGGATACTGAAAAAGGTCTGATTTGAATATATATTTTTCTTAAACTTCAGTGTGACAATTTAGTGAACTTTAGAAGTAAAAATAGAAACATAATACATGGTGGTCGAATCTGCTCTCAAAAGGGTCAATAACTCCATAACTCATTCCTCAATGACCTCAGGGAGGGATAATAGAACTTTGGATTCTTTTGGGAGGAAAGTGTTTCAGAATGCTATGCTACCCTCCCGCATACCTTCTTTCCAGCTCTTTATGAGTATGCACTTGAAGTACTTAGTGAACAGTGTGGTGGAATTTACAGACAACCAGTTAAGCAGGCTGCAGAACTTCACCAATTAGTAGCCAAGCAGCAGGAATGCTGAAAGCACATAGCCTTGGCAGCCTATAATGCTTTCGATGTAGCATCCAGGGCCTCTGCTATGGGTATTGGGATGCACAGACTTGGCTGGCTGCACACCTCAAACCTAGAACCATCAGTTCTAGGTCTGAGGTATGTCCCCTGCCAGGGTGATAATCTATTTGGTGACAAGGTGGAAGAGGTTGCTGATTTCTTCAAGAAGAGAACTGATACCATCAGGTCACTGTCCTGGCTCATTCTTGCTGTGACTACTTCTTGCAAGAGGTACTCAGGAGCAGGACAGAGGAGACCCTACTGCTCTCAGAGGTATAGGAGCCCCCTTCTTCCTGTCCTTCGCAGTCACCCAAGAGCTCCCTCTCCCACTTGAGGCAGCAGAGAGCTCAAAAGTCCTCGTCAGCTCCCTAGTCAAAGCAATGGATGAACTTTTAACTAGCTTCAAGAGACAGCCGTGATAAAAGTAACCATGCCGGATGACCTACCAGTAGGAGAGAGACTGAATTTTTTCCATGAAAGGTGGCCATTTATAATCTCAGACCAGTGGGTTCTCAAACTAATCTGGATGGGATACACTGTTCATTGGCAAAGACTCCCTCCAAATTGCACCCACCCGCCAGAGCATCAAAATTAAGCTCTCAGTACTAGGAACTGCTTCTTCAGGAGCTCTCTTCCATTTGCAGGTCAATGCAGTCAAACATGTTCTACCATGGAGGGAAAAAGGAAAGGATTTTGCAGAAAGACAGGATGATTCTGTCTCATTCTAGACCTCAGGGCCCTGAAGAAGTATCGAGCCAAGGAAAAGTTCAGGCACTTTACTCCCTAGGCACTTTACTCCCCATGATTCTGGAAAAGGATTGGCTATGCTCTCGCGACTTAAAGGATGCTTATACCTATATTCAGATACATTCCAGCCACAGGAAGTATCTAAGATTCAAAGCAGAGAAACACCACTACCAGTATTGCGTTCTGCCTTTTAGCCGCACGTTGGCTCCCAAGGTGTTTAGAAAATGTCTTGCAGTAGTTGCAGCATTACTATGCAGACTGGGGATTAACATGTTTCCCTACCTGGAGGACTGGCTGGTAAAGAGCACATCAAAGAAAGGAGCTCAAAAATCCATGTCCAGAACTATTTGGGAGCTGGAGTTACTAGGGTCCCACCTGCTCCCTGTCCAATGATTGGAATTCATAGGAGCACTGCTCAGTTCAGGCTCGGATCTTTCTCTCAGATCAGCATGTGGATGCCCTAGTTTGTATTGCACTTCAGGTATACCAGAGCTAATGGGTCACGACTCGGCAGATGTTGAGATTATTAGGCCACATGGACTCCATATGAGACTTGCCCAGTGGACCCTAGCTTCCTAATGGTCACAGGCCACATGGAAACTAGCGGACACTATCAGTGACACAGTTGTGCTGCAGGAGTTGCTCTTAGGGTGGACAATTCGACCCAATTTGACACAGGGACTTACCCATTTTCTTTGTTTGTTTGTTTGTTTGATTTTGTGAGGAAAAGAGGAAAATATTGGAGGGTAGGGGGGAACATGCTTAGAAGATTTAGGTGCTAGTCAGAATTTTAAGAGTTATAAATATTGTTTCCTTACTTTTTTATTCATGTCTTCACTTTCAGCTGTTGCTTTTTCATTTATTTTAAAATTAGGGCTTTATAGTTTAGCCTATTAGAGAAATAATCCCAAATGTTTTCCTCTCTGATCATTTGCCATTGATCATGCAGGTTTCCAAAATTCTCTGATATAATTAAAAGTTTCACAAACAAACAAAGCACGTCAAACTAGCATAATGCTGCCACAATTTCATTAAGAACCACTACCCAGCCTTTAAAAATTATTTCTACAGGACAGGTACTAGTCTGTTAGATCAATATGCCTCCTCTTGGAAAACAGAATAAGCTAGATAAATAAAGAGCCCTCCTTAGAAATTAAACATAAAACAGCTCCCCCCCCCCCCCCCCACCCACCAAATGCAGAAGTGGTGGATCATAAAAACCACTCAGCTCCCCAATACAGGAGCGAAGTCTAGGATTTATGCAAAATGGGAAAGCAATATTCAAAATCTGGTGCCACCCCAGTAAGAAAACAAAAAGAAAAAAGGAGGAAAGGTCCCTCTCGCAAACATGAGCAGTAAAACAAAAGACTGAGGTGGACTCAAAGAGGATATTAAAATGTAAGAGTCTATTATGAAACGCATAAAACCGACTTAGAATATGAGTCTTTATAATAAAAGACATAAAACTGTCCTGACACGGCCGTGTTTCAGCACAAAGGCCTGCCTCAGGGGTCAAACAAATGTATTTGACATCTTAGTGGTGTTTGCACTGCAACAGATCAGGAGTAACTTCTGGTAGTCTGCAATTTCTGCCCCTCACAAAGAAACCTCCACAAACTGCATGCATGCGTTGACCAGTTAAGTTCAAACTGGCCAAAGGTATACCAGCCATACATGCAACCAAAGATGGCTGGCATACCAACACCTAGAGGGGCATTTTTGAAAGAAACGTCTAAGTCGGAATTTGGACGTTTTACAAAGACGTCCAAATTCCGAGGCGGGGAGAAGGTCATTTTCAAAAAAGATGGATGTCCATCTTTTGTGTTCGAAAATACCATGGACATCCTTGGATTTGGATGTTTTGCGATTTGGACGTCTTTGATTTTCGTCCATTTTCGAAACAAAGATGTCCAAGTTTAAAACGTCCAAAGTCAAGCCATTTGGACGTGGGAGGAACCATCATTTTTAGTAGACTGGTCCCCCTGACATGCCAGGACAGCAATTGGGCACCCTAGGGGGCACTACAGTAGACTTCATAAAATGCTCCTTGATACACAGCTCCCTTACTTTGCATGCTGAGCCTCCCCCAAAACCCACTACCCCCAACTGTACACCACTACCATAGCCTTTACGGGTGAAGGGGGCACCTGTACGTGGGTACAGTGGGTTTCTGGTGGGTTTTGGAGGGCTCACATTTTCCTGCACGAGTGTAACAGGTAGTGGGGGGATGGGACTGGGTCCACCTGTCTGAAGTGCACTAAAATACTCCAGGGACCTGCATACTGCTGTCATGGACCTGAATATGACATCTGAGGCTGGCAAGTAATGTTCTTCACCACACTTTTTGAGGGTGGGAGGGGGTTACTGACCACTGGGGGAGTAAGGAGAGGTCATCCCTGATTCCCTCCAGTGGTCATCTGGTCATTTGGGGCACCTTTCTGTGCCTTATTTGTAATAAAAACAGGTCCAGCTCAAAACGTCCAAGTTTTAGTGCTGGACATTTTTGCTTTGATCCGTTATGGCTCAAAGACATCCAAGTCTTAGGAATGTCCATCCCACCTTAAACACGCCTCCGATACGCCCCCTTGAGATTTGGACGTCATTGCAACGGACTTCTGAGAAAGATGTACAAAATGCGGTTTCGATTATACCGATTTGGACGCTTCTGTGAGATGGACGTCCAAGTGCTGATTTATGTCACTTTTTGGACGTCCATCTCTTTTGAAAATGAACTTGCAAGTGACTTAAGCATGTCCTAACAGAATGTGCGCTCAGTTACTTTGCCTCCACTTATACATGTAAGTGTACGCTTACCCATGAAAGTGATGATATTCAGTACTTTTATGCCTATTAGCATTACCTGTAAAATTAATTATTAAAGCCCAAGAAAATGGATGTAATTCTATGGACCAGTTGAGGCTCTGGTCCAGGGTGCCAGTGCTAAAGGGTGTCAAACTCCCGAGCCCGTGACATCACTGGCCAATAGGTTAAGCTTAGCTTTTACTAGGGCTGCATGTTAATCGTGGTTAACACCCTGGGGGGGGGGGGGGGGGGGGGCTTTGGAATCATAGAAGTTGCTGTTTGGGGGTGAGGCAAGGGAGGAATTGTGAAAATTGATGTGGTAGGGGGTGTGGCAAGGGGTGGGACAGGTGGGAGACAGGGGCATAAAAACAAAAGTTGGTCCAGGGCGCCACAACCTCTTGAGCCGAACCTGAGTTAGTCCCACCATTTGCCTCAATGTCCTATCCAAATTACTTTGATAACAGCACTGGAGAACCCAAGACTGTTACCTTGTGGTCTGATTCGTGTTGCCCCGTGGACTTAGTGCATAAATGAATGCCCACAGATCCACATTTTGCACATATTCTGTAATGACTTAAGTAGACAAGAATTAGCCAGATTATGTGAGGGCTGGAGGAACTCTTCTAGTAGGCTTTGCAAGTCTTTCAAAAAATTGTACCTTTCTGACTATATGCATGCCTAATATAAAGTCATTATCTCTGGGAGGGCCACCTGGCATCAGATGTAGTGACCATGCAAATCTTAAATGAGTGTGTCCTGTAGAATTGTTTAGAAATGCCCATTTTTAAAACCCTGATGACCCGAGAATGAGACCCTGGGAACGCATTTTCATGTATAAGTAACAAAGGTGAACCCTGTGGCCTAGCGCCATGTAGTTGATAAAATTCTAGACTGGGCAAATAAGGTCGTTGCTTAAGTGGTATAGTGTTAAGGACTGCCCCCCTTTGGGATTTGGTCTGTTTTGAATCTGTGAATTAGAATTCTAATCCTATCACCCTCCACTACTATATCTGTGCATATGATGCCTGAGGAGGAGGAATCATGCACAGCACCTGGAAGTTCATCAATGCACACAGTGCCTAAGAAAGTAAGCAAGAAAGCACACCTAGATATACCTATTATCTGCTGAAACAAATTCTCCAAAGCACCTAACAGACAAGACAAACACGCATGCATTATGGGGTGCCTCTTGTTCAGAACCTTTTATGACAAAGAGGCCCAGCCCTTCATCATGTTATCTGCCACAAAACTATGTACAGAGTTCTCAAGACTGAATACTTTTACAAAAAAAAAAAAATTAATGGTTGCTAATTGTATCTGCATTGTGTTCCTAGTTACACCTTCACTCTTTCATTTCAGAATGAAATGCCCAACTGTCTTATTATCAAGCAATAGCTAGTCCCCAATGGTTTAATTACTGCAAATTTTCTGGTACTTCTGCATGGCTTTCATATATCTCTGAAAATTATGCAGACAATACAAACGACCCAACTAGATACCAGCTATGTGAAACATCCAATAAAGAAAAACTCAAACTAGTAAAACTCATATTAATATATTTTACAGCATTAATTAAAGCAAAATACTGTCTTTTTAAAAAAAAAATTATTTTATTTATTCATTTTATATTACATTTATGTCCAATACATAAATGGGAAAGAAAAGAGAAAATATCAATTAAAACAAACATTAAGGAAAAATATCATCTTTGTTAGTCCACATTATTGTCCACAATTGGGGGATCCAAGATCAGAAAAACAATCTCAAAGAAAATAAGAAAAACACGGAATGGTTAATCTTACAATTCATATTTTCTGAGGGAGGAAGGTTAATCGGTAATTGCAGCCGGTACAGTGGTAACTTAAAGGAAGTTGTTGCAGAGGGTTCTTCATCTGTTCTTTTAACTCCACAAACTCTTGTAATTTCCTGGGTTCAACAAATAAGTAATCAGGAAATAAAACACTTACAAGGGAATCGCTCTAGGAAGGTCCCACCTAGGGCAATGATTCTTGGCTTAAAAGCCAAGAGTTCACACCTCCTAGTCTGCAATTCCCTTGATATGTCAGGAAATATATTTATCTTTGAACCCAAAAAAACTATCAGCCATATGTCGGAAATACAATTTCAAAACATTGTTCCTATATAAATCAAAGGCAAAAGTCACTAATAATATAACTCTATATACAGGGTATTTTAGGAAAATTTATCTTTCTCAAATTATTTTTCCTTAATTGGTTCTCCAGAAGTTCCAATTTTTTACAAGAAACATAAATTGTCCTTCATTACCAGATTAACTGATTTTCATAGAGAAATCATTTCTGAAATCAAAGTCTTTATTTTTTTTATCTTGGACTTCCACTTTGTTAGATAAGTATTGATATAATCACATATTTATTCCTAAAAAATTTTTGACATCTGAAGAAAAGAGTTATTCACACTCTGCAGCACTTCCCATAGTGTGTCCATTGTGACATTGTTTGGCTTCACCAGGTCCAATTTCTCCACAGAAACTGCTCCAGATATCTTTGGGGACAGAGCTCACTCTCCGATCCCCCAGTTGGTTTATTATCCAGAGTCAATGCTGCGTCAGGACCTCCTCGGATCGCATGAAAATCCTAACCCACTTCGGGCATTTCCACTGTCGACCTCCATAGCGAAGCGTTACTGTTTCCGGGTCTTGGAGAGGTCGTGCCAACAGGGGGACTCAAAGTCACTCCCTCTCCACTGAGATTCGGCAATAAAGCCTTGCTGTTCCCCGAAGCAGGAACTGATATCCCCGACGTTATGACCCCGAATCTCTCCAAAGTAGACTGAGAAGTGGTGGGAACCCCAGCCGTGTTCGAGGAGGGCAACACCACGGCTTTGCCTTTCTTCTTCCCCATTCTCTGGGGAGCACGCCTACTTCTTCAGGTATTCTGGTATAAAATGGGAACTCAACTAACATACATCCTCCCTCGATGCCGTCTTGGATCCTCCAGTTTGGGACACTCTTTGTCTGGTTTCTCCTCAGAGGCCTGTCTGATATGGGTAACCCTTCAGCATAGCCCTCTGAGTCATTGAAACACGGAAGCCCCTCCACCACTTACAAGGTGGTGTCCCTTCGGAGGGGCAAAATACTGTCTTTATGAAATGCATTATTAACAAAGATATTTCCTGGAAATATATTTATTGGATTAAAACCTGTTTATAAAAATGGAGGTTTTTATTTGATCAGTGATCAAAGAATTGAGCCGATGTGCATTTGAGAGGACAACGAAGCTTTTGATGCCTTTTGTTCCTCCAAAATTAAATATTAAATTAAAAATAAAAACTTTACATAAAAATCATGAATTACAAATTGCAGAGACACTGTTTGAAAATACATAAGTGCATAAGTATTGCCATACTGGGAAAGACCAAAGGTCCATCAAGCGCAGCATCTTGTTTCCAAATACCTGGCAAGATCCCCAAAAAGTACAAAACATTTTATACTGCTTATCCCAGAAATAGTGGATTTTCCCCAAGTCCATTTAATAACAGTCTGTGGACTTGGGAAAATCCTAAAGGAAGTCTAAACCTTTTTTAAACTCTGCTAAGCTAACCGCCTTTACTACATTCTCTGGCAACGAATTCCAGAGTTTAATTATTCGTTGAGTGAAGAAAACTTTTCTCCGATTCGTTTTAAATTTACTACATTGTAGCTTCATCGCATGCCCCCTAGTCCTAGTATTTTTGGAAAGCGTAAACAGACGTTTCACATCTACCCGTTCAACTCCACTCATTATTTATAGACCTCTATCATATCTCCCCTCAGCCACCTTTTCTCTAAGCTGAAGAGCCCTAGCCGCTTTAGCCTTTCCTCATAGGGAAGTCGTCCCATCCCCTTTATCATTTTCGTCGCCCTTCTCTGCACCTTTTCTAATTCCACTATATCTTTTTTGAGATGCGGCGACCAGAATTGAACATAGATATTGATAAAATTTTACCAGTTTGAGTTTTTCTATTTTGGATTCTTCATACATCTCTGGTGTGCATTGAAATAGAGGATATGATTATGCCAGACCTCAGTGTTCCAAAGTCCTGTACCTCACCATGAGCTGCAGTTTTAACTCTGGAAGCTCAAAGAACAAGAGACCTAAATACAGACATCTTAAAATAGAGTGTGAATCAACTATGCTGTTATCCGTACCTGGAATATGCAGCGCTTTTACAACTGTGATACAAGCATTGCAAATGTTATAATACCCTCCACCCGTTATAAAAACGTATTTAACTGGCCAGGAACGGAACCTGGCCAGTTAAGTGGTACTTAGCCAGATATCCAGCGATAAGCAGAGGGAGATATTTTATTTATTAGGATTTATTTACTGCCTTTTTGAATAAATTCACTCAAGGCGCTGTACAGTAAGAACAAATCAAACATGAGCAGTAGACAATTACGGCAGTAAAAATATTCAAGCAACAATACAAAGTATGGCATAGTACACTTTTAATTGACAGTCCAGCTTATAATCGAAAGAGAAAAACGCCTATATTGCAACCCAAATCGGGAGATGGGCGTCTTTCTCCCGTGGGCGCCCAAATCGGTATAATCGAAAGCCGATTTTGGGCGTTTCCAACTGCAATCCGTCGCGGAAACGGGTAAAGTTGATGGGGGCGTGTTGGAGGCGTGGCAAAGGCGGAACTGGGGCGTGGTTATCGGCCGAGGAGAGATGGGCGTCTTTAGCTGATAACCGAAAAAAAGGCGTTTTTACCGTGATTTTGGGTCACTTTTTTTGGACCCTTTTTTTTCATGAACAGGTCCCAAAAAAGTGCCCCAACTGACCAGATGACCACTGGAGGGAATCGGGGATCACCTCCCTGGACTCCCCCAGTGGTCACTAACCCCCTCCCACCCAAAAAAACGCACTTGAAAAACTTTTTTTCCAGCCTCTATGCCAGCCTCAAATGCCGTACCCACCTCTATGACTGCAGAATGTGTTCTATCCTGTGACAGCCTTTCCCTGGTTCTGATGTGGCTCTCGGGTGAGTGTGACACCTTTTCTGTTATGCACACTGCAGAGTCACATCAGCAATGCATTGTGGTGGGTGTAGGGTATTGGGCTCCGTGATTCCACTAGCTTGTAGCAAATGCTCACGATGTGGGTAGTTGGTAGGCTCTACTCCCATGGTGCTTTTCCCCCTGCTTACTGGATCAGAGTGTGCCCTGTTTTGTTTCCGGTAGTCCATGAGGTAGTGGCCATTTTTGTAAGCCAGTTTTAGATCCCTTTCACATGTTAGCCACGTTACAGAACTTAGTTCTTCCCTTGAATGTGGCTGAAAGAGGGCATTGTACACCATTCTGCCAGCTCTGACCTACTGCTCATCTCAGTACCAGGGAGACTCGTTGCCAGTGGGGCACAACCTCTGATCTGCAGTTAACTGTGAGTAAGCGTGCTTATTCCAATAAAGGACGTTTTCGGAGAGATTAGTCTTCAGGTGTCAACTGGTGTGCCAATGTTATATAGCAGCAACCAGTTCTAGAGGCCTGCGTGTATGCAGGTCCCTGGAGCACTTTTAGTGGGTACCGCAGTGCCATGCGGACCCAGGCCCATCCCCCCTACCTGTAACACTTGTGCTGGTAAATGGGAGGCCTGCAAAACCCACTGTACCCACATGTAGGTGCCCCCTTCACCCCTAAGAGCTATGGTAGTGTTGTACATTTGTGGGTAGTGGGTTTTGGGGGAGGGGGGTTGGGGGCTCAGTACCCGTGGTAAGGGAGCTATGCATGTGGGAGCGTTGTCTGAAGTCCACCACACTGACCTCTAGGGTGCCCAGTTGGTGTCCTGGCATGTCAGGGGGGCGAGTGTACTACAAATCGTGGCCCCTCTCACGACCAAATGGCTCGGATTAGGACGTTTTTGAGCTAGGCGTTTTTAGTTTACATTATCACTAAAAAAAACAAACGCCCAGCTAAAAAACGTCCAATTTTTCGAAAATACGATGTGTCCTGCCTCTTTTTCGGACATAGACGCCCATGGAGATAGGCATTCGCGTTCGATTATGCCCCTCAGTGTAGCGTATAAACAAAGATGGAACATATAGATAAGTAAGAGAGTAAAAAGAGTTATAAAGTAAGGTGACTAGTTTAAAGAAAGTTGCAGATGAGGTCAGAGAGATGGTTAACTACTATCCTAGCTAGGATAGGAGTGGATAAACGTCCTGCTGCAGTATGTGCAGTCCGTATCACTCCTTGTGTGTGTGAATGAGACTAACATGTTAGGTACTTCTTCCATTAAAGGCGTAGTTGAAGATCCAAGCTTTCACCTGCTTCTTGAAGTAGAGATAGTCTTGTGTTAAGTGAAGCCTTTCAGCGGGTGCATTCCAGAATGTATGGGCTACTCCAGGGAAGGCTTACTTGCGGGTATCACATCATGTAATGTCTTTTGGAGAGGGTGTGGTTAGTGATAGTCCTTGAGAGGACCTTAGTGTCCTTGGAGGTGTGTAGAAGATCATCCTTTTATTCAGGTATTCAGGGCCATTTCCTTTAAGGTCCTTGAAGATCAGACATAGAGTTTTAAATTTAGCCCTGTATTGTACTGGTATCCAGTGAAGCTTTTGCAAAAGTGTTGTGATGTGGTCACATCGCTTGTAACCTTCTATTAGTCTTGCTGCAGCATTCTGAATCAATTGGAGATGGTGCAGGCCATTTGTAGTCAGTCTGTTGTAGAGTGCATTACAGTCTCTGTCTCCCGGTGAATATTGCCAGTTAGCGCTTAACAGATAGCAGGTTATATCGCATGATATAACCGACTATCTGCCGATGTTCGGCATATCACCAGCAAAGTTTGGTGGCCACATTTGGCTGCATCAAAAGTAGGCTTAGCTTTGGCTTGTTCCAACTGAACTGGTCAGCACTGAATATCATCTTGGCCAGTGAGTTGGAACCAGCCAAAAATAAACCAGATATTCAATGCTTGTCACTGGAAATGGCATTGAATATCCGGGCTCAGTGCTGACCGCAGGAGGCAGTCCATCTACCTCCACAGTTTGAAAAATTGGCCCCCCTGTGTTTTTGCTGATAGTCTAGAGATGGCCTTCACTACCGCCGGGTTGTTGATTCTAAACACAATGGAGCTGATTCAGTAAATTTGTGCAGAGACATACACACTGAATATGTGCATCATAGGTGCCAATAATTGGTAGCTATGCGTGAATGTGCTCTAGGTGCTATTCTATTAGGTACCATCTAAGTACTATAGTATGTAGCTACAGGGGAGGTGTTTATGTGGGTGGAGCATGGGCAGGCCAAGGGCATGTCTTCAAATGACACACAGAAGTTATAGATTACTATTAGTTACATGCATCACCGCATGTGGGCATGCCCATTTACACTTTTAATTGACATGGTGCAAATGGTTGCTCCTAAATTTAGTTTCACCCATGATCTCTTATGCTAGTATTCTTTAATAGCATCTTGGTATACCTACATGGAGGTGTCAGTTTATAGAATTGCTTCCAATCTGTTTGCTGATTGATTGTTCCAGTTATGGAGAGCTGTCATGATGAATTATTTAATATCTTTCATTATACCACACTGATGCCAACTCACAGGTCATGGCTTGGAACACCTTGTACCTTTTATTTATTTACTTTATTTATTTATTAGGATTTATTTACCACCTTTTTGAAGGAATTCACTCAAGGCAGTGTACAGTAAGAATAGATCAAACATGAGCAACAGGCAATTACAGCAGTAAAAATATTCAAATAATACAAAGTATGGCATGGTATAATACTTACAATGTCCACACAATACGTAATAGAACATTATAGTTGATAGTGAAGGATAAGGCAAAGTTGTAACATATAGGTAGGTAAGAAAGTAGGAAGAGTTAGAAAGTAAGGTGATTGATTTGAAGAAAGTTGCGCATGAGGTCAGAGAGATGGTTAAATATTATCTCAGCTAGGGTAGGAGTGGATAAACATGTCCTGCTACAGCCGGAGTCACTCCTTGTGTGTGTGAGTGAGACTAACAAGTTAGGTACTTCTTCCATTAAAGGCTTGGTTGAAGAGCCAAGCTTTCACCTGCTTCTTGAAGTAGAGATAGTCTTGTGTTAAGTGGAGCCTTTCAGGCAGTGCATTCCATAGTGTGGGAGCTACTCCGGAGAAGGTTCGCTTGCGGGTATCACATTGTGCAATGTCTTTTGGAGAGGGTGTGGTTAGTGAAAGTCCTTGGGAGGACCTTAGTGTTCTTGGCAATGTGTGGAGGATCATCCTATTCTTCAGATACTCAGGGCAATTTCCTTTCAGGGCCTGGGATCAGACATAGAGTTGTAAATTTAGCCCTGTATTGTACTGGTAGCCAATGAGGTTTTTGCAAAAATGATGTGATGTAGTCACATCGCTTGCAACCTTCTACGAGTCTTGCTGCTGCATTCTGAATCAACCGGAGCTGGTGCAGGCCCTTTGCAGTCAGACCATTGTATAATGCATTGCAGTAATCCAGTCTTGATGCTATCATGGCATGCACAAGCAGGATAAGATTTATGTTCTCGATGTAAGAGAGAGGCAGCGTAGCTGTTGCAAATAGTAGAAGCAGCTCTTGAAGGTTGCTTTGATTGGGGAATCAGACTAAGTGTTGAATCTAACTGTATTCCCAGGTTCCTGACTTATGATTTGAGGGGGAGTTCGTTTGTATTATATACTGATACCTTTTCCACCTGATGTATCAGGAAAGAACTCCAGCTCGTTGTTGTATGTAAGTGGGGCCTGCCAAAATGCTAAACCATTAAAAGACTCCAAAAATTGTTCCCAGATCCTCAAGTCTACCTTTAAAGAATTTGTGCCTCTAGTTCCATCTTACCTTGGATGTGTCTAAGGCCAAGGGTCTTGCAAAGATATAGCCCATGGGTTTGACACTCAGGGCAAAACCAAATAACCCTAATTAAAGACTGAAACTACTGGAGTGCAGTGGCATTCTGAGGTTGGTAGCCACCTGGGGTGGATAGCCGCTGTGCACCCCCCCCCCCCCAGTGCGTCACGCCCCTATGGTGCCTCAATTTTGCCCCTGGTGCATCACATCCAGGCGGCTCTACTCCCCGCACATCACCTCCCGGGGATTCAGGGAACAGTTGTGCGACTGTCGGCTCCGCTGGTTTCCTGCCCCAGAACAGGAAGTAACGTCAGAAGGAGCAGGGAACCGGTGGAGCTGACAGCTGCACGGTTGCTCCCTGCATCCCCTTGCAGCATGCACCCGGAGTGGATCGCCCCCACCACCCTGCCCTTGGTACGCCACTACTGGAGTGTTGCCTTTTTTGGTAAGTTTCAACTCTTATTGTGTCTCTCAATGTTTGTCTTGCAGTAACCCAGTGGCGTACCTAGGGTAGTTGACACCCGGGGCCGGTCATTTTTTAACACCCCCCCCCCCAAAAAAAATCCAGTACTAGGCATGCCGAGAATACAAAACACTCAGGACTTATAGAGCAATTCTACCATACCATAAGCAGTCATTTCTACGAGTCACACAAGGAAAAGGAAAGCATCTTAAACACTACAGTGAGCACTAGAACATCAATTCACCTATTGTAAAACGAAACCAGACAGAATAGTACAGATCGTAGATCCTGCACAGTCAATGCCAACTGAAAGCCATGTCTTTTTCACAAACACAGATACACCCTAATCCACTATAGAATAAGTAATCATAAACTTTCTATTTAGACAAAAATTAAACTGAACCCCCAATGCCAGACTCTGCATACAATGCAACACCACAGAAACAGAAACTGTCCCCTAGTACTGTGCAAAATATAAAGACAGCAGATGTAAATTTGAAAAAAAAACTAACAAGTACCAATCACCACTTTACAAATTAACAAATAGAAATAAAACAAATATAGAAAATAAAATAATACCATTTTATTGGACTAATACATTTAGCTTTCAGAGGCCAAAACCTCCGTCCTCGGGTCAGTACAGTATAGTGCTGTTACAGTATCCTATCCTGACCTGAGGAAGGGGGTTTTGTTCTCCGAAAGTTAGTCAAAATGTATTAAAATTAGTCCAATAAAAAGATTACCTTGTTTACATGTTCTATTATAAACATTTATTAACACAGCTACAATACTACTTTATCCTAAAGCAAAAAACAAAAATATATATTTTATTTACAGTTTGTTGTCTCTGGTTTCTGCTTTCCTCATCTTCTTTTCACCATCTTCCTTCCATCCAGCATCTGTCTTCGTTCTCTGCCATCCAGTGTCAGCCCTCTCTGCTGTCTCCTCCATCCAATGTCTGCCCTCTCTCCCTGCTCCTTCCATCCACATCTGCCCTCTATCTCTGCCCCTTCCATTCACTGTCTGCCCTTTCCCTTCCATCCACTCCACTGTCTGCCCTTTCTCTCTGCCCCTTCAATCCACCATTTGCCCTCCCTCTCCCATCCATCCAGGGTCTGCCCTCCCTCTCGCTCTCCCTTCCATCTAGGATCTGTCCCCTCTCTCTCTGCCCCTTTTTTCAGCCCCCAGTTCCATCCCCCTTCTCCCCTCTGAACATCCCCACCCCAGTCCCCTTCTCCCCTCCCCTTCTTCTGTCTGTGACCCCCACCCCAGTCCTCTTCTCCCCTCCCCTTCTCCTGTCTGAGACCCCACCCCAGTCCCCTTCTCCCCTCCCCGTCTCCCATCTGAGATCCCCACCCCAGTCCCCTTCTCCCCTCCCCTTTTCCCCTCTGAACACCCCCACCCCAGTCCCCTTCTCCCCTCCCCTTCTCCTGTCTGAGACCCCCACCACAGTCCCCTTCTCCCCTCCCCCTCCCCTGTCTGAGACCCCCACCCCAGTCCCCCTCCCCTCCCCTTTTCCCTCTGAACACCCCCACCCCAGTCCCCTTCTCCCCTCCCCTTCTCTTCTCCCGTCTGAGATCCCCACCCCAGTCCCCTTCTCCCCTCCTCCTCCCCTGTCTGAGACCCCCAACCCAGTCCCCTTCTCCCCTCCCCCTGCCTGAGATCCCCACCCCAGTCCCCTTCTCCCCTCCCCTTTTCCCCTCTGAACACCCCACCCCAGTCCCCTTCTCCCCTCCCCTTCCCTTCTCCCGTCTGAGACCCCCACCCCAGTCCCCTTCTCCCCTCCCCCTCCCCTGTCTGAGACCCCCACCACAGTCCCCTTCTCCCCTCCCCTTTTCCCCTTTGAACACCCCCACCCCAGTCCCCTTCTCCCCTCCCCTGTCTGAGACCCCCACCCCAGTCCCCTTCTCCCCTCCCCTGTCTGAGATCCCCACCCCAGTCCCCTTCTCCCCTCCCCTTTTCCCCTCTGAACACCCCCACCCGAGTCCCTTTCGCCCCTCTCCTTCCCCACCTCAGTCCCGTTCTCACTACTGTCTGAATCGGCGAAGCAGCATCGCAGGCAGCGCCTCGTCTGCCCTGCTGCTTGTGAAAAAATCAAATCTCTCCTTCTCCTCGTCTTGACATTGACTCGGGCCTTCCAATCAATCACTATGTCCCGCCCTCCTCTAAGGTAACTTCCACGAGGGCGGGTGCCGGGCGGGACATAGTGATTGATTGGAAGGCCCGAGTCGACGTCAAGACGAGAAGAAGGAGAGATTTGATTTTTTCACAAGCAGCAGGGCAGACGAGGCGCTGCCTGCGATGCTGCTTCGCCAATTTTTGTTTAAAGGAGGAGGCGGCGGGAGCGGAGCACCCCCCACCCACTGGCACCCGGGGCGGACCGCCCCCCCCTTGGTACGCCACTGCAGTAACCTAAAGTCCCTTACAACCACATCAAATTCAATATCCAGGAATACTATATATGCGACTGGTTCAGCAATTTTCTCAGCAGCAAAGGGAATTCCAAACTTATGTGCTACATCTAAAAATGTATTCTGTAGCTTCTTACAGTCTTCCCATCCCATACCTAATCAGTAAGAAATCATCCAAATAATATAAGACACAGTTATACCAAATAAATTGCTTAATCATGCAATGCACAAAGGAACTGAACTGCTCAAAATATTCACACGAAGCAGAGCACCCCACAGGTATACAGTTATCAAAATAAATGCCCCATCAAAACAGAAACCCACAGATGCAAAAACTTTGAGTACATCAGCAGTAGCAAGAAAGTGGATTCAGTATCGGCATTGGCCAAATGAGGTTGGTTACTCATCCTGCCTATTAGTTGTATTGCCTGATCTATGGAGGCTTACCGAACAAAACACATCTCCTTTGTTAATTTTCCAGGTCATCCTGTTTGTCCTTTGCCTCTTTACCTAATTGTTCCACTTTATCCCCCGGATTCTATATATGGTGTTTTGAGTTGCGTGTGTAAATTTGGCCTTGCACCCAATTTGTGCATGCGACTTCATTGAACAGCGAGCCAGTGCTGATAATTGGGAAATAACAAGCAATTAGCCACACTAATTGGCAGGGGGTCAGAGCTGCCTTTGGCTAACTCTCTTGGTAGGCCCTGAATCCTTAGTTAGGTTAACTTTCAGGTTAGGCCCTGAACAGCACAATGTCATGCTGACACAGTTGTCTAAAGAAGGTGGATCAGATCTCACTAGAAAATTAGTCTCATTAGAATCTTTCATTTTAACAGTAATATACTGTTCTTTTGTCATAGGAGGTAGAGTCTCAGTTGGAATTTTCAATACTTATTTTAAATACTTGTGTACCATTTCCAGTGGAGCTATTAAAGGGGATTTGGAAAAATTCAAAAGTCGTAAGGTATTTTTCCATATCTGGTTTTCCATATATTCAACCGTCCTATAAAAAAAAGTCTCTTTCCTTGTTCTCTATCAGTCTAGAATCTTGCAAATCTGTGATTTTATTTTCAAGTGTCCCAATTTTAGAGGCCTCTGACTCTACCATCTGAGCTTGGTTTTCCATTCCATGACAAACTTTAGAACACTCACCTATTAATTTAGTTACCACTGTAGAAAGGAAGGTGTTAACTCTCTGAATAGCTTCCCAAAGTTACCGTAGGCAGTTTGGAAATCCTAGTCAGATTATTTATTTTATTTATTTATCACATTTGTATCCCACCTTTTCCCACTGATAGCAGGCTCAAAGTGGCTTACAAAAATATTGTAGTAATTTACAATGCAAGAAGCACAATTTTTCAAATTTAGCAGAATAAGAAAAATAACAGTTAAACAATGATGGGTATTGAAGTAGGATATAAATAACAATTAATCAGTAGTAAATATGAAAGATAAGATGTAATTAGAGTCTATTGGATATTATAATAGTAAGGGATAATTCTGATTATGTTGAACCTGGGGAATAAGCCTTCTTCAACATTATTGTTTTCAATGATTTCCTAAAGTTTAGGTAGTTCTGGGTAGTTTTTGTTAATTTGGGTAAGGCGTTCCACAGTTGAGTGCCAATGTAAGTAAATTTTGAGGCGTAAATTGATTTATACTTTAAGCCATTGCAGTCTGGGTAATGTAAGTTCAGATAAGTTCGCGATGAACTGGTTCTGTTTTGACTGCAGAGTAGAAATTATAGCTCGTCCTGCAGTAACCATACCTCCAATGGCCCCTTTTACAGGGGAGGAAGTGGCCACTGAAGCCCCCTCTGGAAGGCAAAGCAGCATCTGAATTGCCATTAAAGCACTAATCTGACCTCCAACTCCACAGGCCGCAGTTCTAGGCTGAACTGGGTTCAGATGCTCAACAGGGTTCAGCAACGCCTCTTCTTCACTACTGCCCAAAACTTTGGGCACAACTGAAACTGCCGATGCCGCCATCACAGGAGCTGTCCTGAAGGTATCAAGAGTCTGTTGCCTCCATGCAGGAGTACTCCCAGCACTTGAGGGGTAAGTCTTAGAAGTGTCCTTTTGTTTCCCCATACTAAAAATGGGGAAAATCTTCTGCATGTGTGCATAGTACTCAAGGTGTTTTCAAGAGCTATTACTGAGCATCCATTATGTCATTTAACATTTTTTAATCCTTGAATTTTCATTTTATAAGGCTTAAAATTTAGAAGTCTTAGTTGACTATCTTCAGTGACAAGTGCAAACACCTGGCAGATTATTTATAATTCCAATCAGTTTTTAAACTATTGGCCTTCATTACACAGCCCACAGAGTGCCTCTGGCCCACAACATGTATAATGGTAACCCGCTGTAAATTAGTATCATGGCCCCAATAATTTGCTGTTGCAGAAGCTATTGCCTATTCCAAAGAACACTGTTCAAGTGAAAAAGATGAGTTACTTCTAATATGTATACTAATTACAGCACATTATTATGTCAGTCAGTCCTCTTTAGTCAGTCATAACTATACTGTCAGCCCGTAAAGCTACTGTTTGGAGCTGACACACTGACCTTACTGAAACAGAATAATAAATCATTTATATTACTGCTGGTCATTGGTACAAACCATTTTAATGCTACTGATAAAAGATCCAAAATCTAAGTAGCCATCCCAAATACTGGTATGTATCTTATGCATATGCATATAGAACTGTGTATGACTAGTAGCACTATGGAAATAAAACAAGGAAGTAGTAGTAGTGTCTTGACCTAACTTCAAAATATGTGTTAGCAGTTTAATAAAGTGATATTTCTATTACAGAAACAAACACATTAAGATGATCATCATGGTAAACTCTGAGGGCATGATATTTAGACCGTGGGAAGTTGCCAAGCTTCCTCCCGTGGTTAGTGCTGAGCCGGATACTCAATGCTGGGCATTTTCCAGTGACTGGCATTGAGTATCCGGGCGTATTTTGGCAGGTTTAAATTTAACTGCCCAAGCTCATATTCAGTGCTGGCCAGTTATGTTTAAACCAGCCAAGATATACCTGCTTTTTTGGCTGCCAAACTTAGCTGGTGATGCGCTGAATATCGGCAGATAGCCGGTTATATTACGTGATATACCCGGCTATCTGCTAAGCCAGTGGAGGTTCTGGTCCTGCCTGCAGATCTCTCTCATGAATATTCATTGTAGATATCCTGAAAACCTGACTGGCTGGGGTGCCTCCAGGACCAGGTTTGGGAAACACTGCGCTAAGCGCTAACAGGCAGTATTCAGCAGGAGATAGCTGGCTATCTCCTACTGAATATTACCGGATAACCAGTTAAGTACCATTTAACTGGTCAGGTGCCATTCCTGGCCGGTTAAATGATTTTAAATATTGGCTGGTGAATATTTAAAGCTGTGGTATTCACTTACGGTTCTCAAGGGCTATAAACAGGTTGCCTTTTCAGGATGTCTTAATGAATAGAGGAAATAAGCATGCAAATCTATCTCATGCATGTTCATTAGGGGTATATTAAAAACTCAATCCATTTGCACCTCTAAAGAAGAATTAGTAATTATTACCACTGACTTTAGGTAAAGCTGCAGGCGAATATTGGTTTTTTCAGGAAAACTTTCAATAAGTCATTTAGAAGAAACAGAGAAACATGACAGCAGATAAGGGCCAAATGACCCATCATGTCTTCCCATCCTCAGTAACCACTAACTCAACAGCAAAAAAAATACATGCTTACTTTACAGCTTACATAAACATACCTGATCTTCTTTCATGTGCTTGTGGATCAGATAGTTATGCAGATAAAGAATATTTGTGTCCTTTAAGTCATCTCCAAAATTTGAAATTTTAACTTAAACATCTAGTTTTCACACCCAACCAAATTTCAAGTTTATTTGATGTACCGCAAAGCAAGCAAACATTTTCTTTTCACTACAGTTTAAAGTATGTGTGTTGTCAGTCCGCACTTGTACTTTTAAATGGCTGAAAGACCACTTAAGCAGATTCAACTATTTTATCCATGTAGAATGCATACAATAAATGCTGTTCTCTCAGAGGTAGGAGGTAAGCTTGACTCCTTCCTGCTCTAGCACAAAGGCTTAAAGGCTGCTGATAGAAGACATACATGTGTTCACCCCTCTCCACTAGGAAACATTTTTTTTTAGTTCTACACTTTGTTTCTTTCCTTTAACCAATTAACAATTAGGGCATTTCCTCTTATCCCACGACTTTGCTTAGGAATCTGTCATGAGGGTCTTTGTCAAATGCCTTTAGAAAGTATAGAAATACTATATTGATCAACTCTCCCTTATGCATATGTTTATTTATAGCTTTGAAAAATTGTAATAGATTACTAAATCCATGATGGATCTATTCCATTAGCCATATGCTCAGTAATTCTGTCCACCATTGGTCCATTATCACTCCTGACACCCTTTGTAAAAATGTATATTTCCTCAGTTATCTTCTAGTCCTTAGGTAAAATGGCAGATTATTATATAAAATTACAGATTATTAGTACCAGATCTGAAATTTCATTTGTGAGTGCTAAAGAACTCTAGGATGACTACGGTCAGGTATTTAGTATTTGCTACAGTTTCATTTGCCAAGTTGCTCTATCATATTTTCTATATTCATAATAATTTTCCTCAGATTCTCTTTATCATCACATATAAATAATCTTCCCGAAATTCAAAGTAATTTAACTAGGTAGGAGAGGCTCCTGCCCGGTTACATCACTAGTGACCACTTATCAGAGGTCTTCAAGTCCAGTCCTTGAGGTAGTCAATGCAGATAGATCGCATACATACTCATTGCAGAAATCCTGAAAACCAGATTGGATTGTGTCCCTCGAGAACTGGAATTGGAGACCTTTGGCCTAAGTGCTGGTATTCAGCAGCTCTTAGACAGTGCTGGTAGATATCATTACAGACATGTTTCAAATTTATTGAGGACTTTCTATCCTGCCTCCTGGAGATTTCATCGAAGTGGCTTACATTCTAATTGTAATACCCCTGATATGGGTATTACTACAAGTTGTGATAGATTTTTCCAGAGGCCCTGGGTGGAGGGAGGTGCCTGCCAATGAACTGGAGACAGAGTTGAAGGCCTGCCCAGGGGAGGGGCTGGCAGAAAAGTGGCAGTAATAAAATGTTTTCCCTGGGTAAGTGACAGCAGGGGTGGAGTTGGAAAATAATTAAAGAGATTACAAGGAGGTACACAAGGTCTTTGGTTGCCTGTACCCCTGCCAGGACCCTTGGGCGGCGTATTGGGGGATCCTGGAGTGATAGAAATAAATACAGACTGATTAAAGGAGTAGTTGCTGCCCCTATAAGTGGCAACTAAGAAGAACTTCAGGTTGATAAGGGGAATTCAGCCTGAAAGCAGGAACCAGATTAGGGGAAGCCTGTTCAAGGCTGGTGTGCAGCCCTGCGAGATGCATCGCTGGAAGGACAGCCTAAAGGATCTGTGCCTGAAGGTGTTGGATTGGTATGAGGAGTAACGGAAACAGCCTTGGATTTATTCTTGACACAAGAGGATGGGTGAAGGACAGGAGTCTGTATAAATATGTAGAGCATTGACTTAAACAAAGCGTGCCCAAGGGCTTTTACGTCCTACTCACTGTTGGGCCCCGCCCTCCTGGCCAGCAGCCTAACATCCCTGTTGTACGGTGACTGAACTGTAACCTCAGTGAGGGAGTAGGGACGCCTGGCGCTGTCACTCACTCTCTCACAGCATATTAAAGATGCAAATTGTTATTGTCTTGGATTGTTTTTCAATTTGTTTACTTTCACTGGCTCATTGTAAATTTTAAAGAATATATTTTTCATACCATGCTGTTTCATTTTTACTGTTAATTTTATTTAATTATATACACTTCTCACCAACAACTATATTTTTCATGCTGTATTTCTTTGATTTGTACCAGCTCTAGTGACCTGCCTTAAGTAGTATATTTTCTTACTGTGAAAGAATAATAGCATATACTGTAATGGAGGACAGTATTAACTTTCATTATGTTTAGTTCATTTAAAACATTTCAAAGTGTGATTCTTGGATGTAAACTTAAAGAAAGCAAAATAAAATTTCAAATGATGTTTAGTGAAGAACTGTGCTAGGGAATTGTCTTTAATTAGTTCACAGTTGGAGATTTGTTCAAACTGCTTATTTTAGTTAAGTCTTTCATTTAAGAAAACAACTATTTAACTTTTAGGGTCCTAGGGCTCTTTGCAGTGCCTGTTCTGTGGAGCAATTCTATGAAACTATTGGTAAAATTTCTTTAAAAATAACTTAATTGTATTCACATTTTAGTTGTCTAAATGAAATATTTCTATACTATACATAAAAGTGTAAGGGGTCCTTTTACCAAGCCCCGTTAAAAGGTGGCTGGTACTGGTGTCAGCACGTGGCTTTTCCACAAGTGGCCACTTTTATCGTGGTGGTAAAATGGATGATGTGCTATATTTTATTGTAATAGCCACGTGCTAATTTCCCCATTAGCGCATGATCATTACCATGGGATCCCTTACCGCTGCCTATTTAGGAGGAAGTAAGGGCTCCCACACTACTCCCATAGTAATCAGGTACATGGTAATGTGCCCGCGCTTCCTGCTTAGCCGAGGTATGCCTACTCTCCATCCATGGGCACGCCTCCCTCGCTGGAAAATTAAGAAAATATTTTATAGTGTGGAATTAACACGTGCTGAGCAGGAAAATACAGTGTAATGCCTCAGTGTGTTCCTTGGTTGTGCCCTTTTAGCACACAGTAGGCCTGCATTAGGCCTACCGCACTTAGTAAAGGGTCCCTAAGGGAGCCATTTACTAACAGATAAACACATGCTAATGCCATTAACATGCAATATTTGCTAAAGTGCTCAATGCATAAAATGGGCCCTGTGACAATAATGCACATTAATGGCATTAGCATGTACTGTGACACCCTAAATATTGAATGGTTTGAGAATTAGACCAGGAATATAATATTCTCAGAGGGCAAGCAGGCTGTTGTTTTCTCACACGTGAGTGATGTCATCTGACAGAGCCCGGTGCGAACGCTGATTAGCAAGTTGTAGAAAATTCTAGTAGCATCCTATTGCACAGGTGCTGGTGTCTTTCCTCCCAACACACAAGCTTGGGTCCATCAGTCTTTGTTTTTCTGCAGAGCTGAGAGGATTCGTCACAGTCTTCTCTTCATGGCACATATTTTTTTTCCAGTATTGCAATACCTTTCCATACATCTCTTTTTCATTTTACTTCTTAATTTTTCTTTTCATTTTCTACAATACAGTTTTACCTTTTATTTTTGTAGTTTTTTGGCACTTTAAGTTTCCTTTGCTTTCGCGAATGACTTGCCCATTTTTAGGCCGGAGCCCCAATCTCAATTGAACACTGTCCTTTTTTTTCTGTTTAACATTAAGGAGTTTTAATTTGGCTGTGATTCTTTTCTTGATGTCTCAGAAGACCCACAATAGCTTCAAGAGTTGTGGTCAATGTAAATGGGTGATTTTCTGTAACGGACCCACACTCATTATCAAGTGCCTTGGGCCTAACCATGAGCTTAACTATTGTTTCTCTCTGTTTAAAATGCAGCTGAGGACACAGAGGGTGTGGCAGGCTCAACAGGAAAATCTTTTTAGCTCCTTGAAGACCAGTGCATTGACATTGGCACCAGAAGCATCGACTTTGATGACTGCGAAGGATTTCTACATCACTGGGAGTGCACTGGCATTGAAAAGGTCTCTACCTGTCTTGACATCGGGCACTGAGAATCGGTCCTGGGACCAGTCAGCATCTGACCCGACACCGAGGACACATACAGATTCAAGGTCATCCTTGGCACTGAAAGGCTGCGATGCTGAGCATCGGGGGAAGCCCAAGAAACACAAGTATTAGTCCCTTTCAATGTATGGTGCTGGGAGCACCAGGGCATTGGCATCCATGATACCTGAGAAGCACTCCCCCTCTTTGGAAGAGGTGCTGGTGCGCAAGTCTCAAGACAGCCAGATCCCCGCTTCTGGTTCGTCACCGACACTTTCTCAGGCTGCCACCTTACCAGCTTCTCCTGCTTTTGTTGATGCCTTCATTCAGTGAGTGGACCCAGGCCCATCCCCCCTACCTGTTACACTTCTGGTGGTAAATGGGAGCCCTCCAAAACCCACCCAAAACCCACCGTACCCACATGTAGGTACCCCCCTTCATCCCTAAGGGCTATGGTAGTGGTGTACAGTTGTGGGGAGTGGGTTTTGGGGGGTTCAGCACCCAAGGTAAGGGAACTATGCACCTGGGATCATTTTGTGAAGTCCACTGCAGTGCCCCCTAGGGTGCCCGGTTGGTGTCCTGGCATGTGAGGGGGACCACTGCACTACAAATGCTGACTCCTCCCATGACCAAAGGGCTTGGATTTGGTCGGGTTTGAGATGGCCACCATTAGTTTCCATTATTGGAGAAAAACAATGGTGGCGATCTCTAAGGGCAGCCCAAATGTTGAGATTTAGCCAGCCCCAACCGTATTATCGAAACGAAAGATGGCCGGCCATCTTGTTTCGATAATACAGTCGGGTACGCCGCTTAACGGGGCCGTCATTAGTGATAGCTGCCCTTATAGATGGTTGGCTCTGTTCCATTATGCCCCTCTTGGCCTCAGGATTGCTCAGACTATGATACAGAAAAATATTCTGGTGCAGATGTTTGAGTACAAGCCTGGCTGAGTCTGGTAAGAGCCAGAGGAATTCAGGGTGTTCATCAAATGTGTAGCAGTAGTAGCAGCATACGTACACAGTTTGGGAGTGTATGTGTTTCCTTATCTGGACTGTTGGCTGGTCAAGCACATGATACAGGAATTCAGGAGTGGGCATCAGTCCGTGCGCCTAACCATTCGGGTGTTGGATAGTTTATCATAAACTATCCAAAGTCTCACCTACTCTCATTCCAGCGATTGGAGTACATTGGAGCCCTGAGATACTTTGCAGGCTCGGGTCTTTCTTCCCCAAGCCAGTCTGGTCACAGCTCGGCAGATGTTGAGATTAATGGGTCACATGGCCTCCCATGGCACATTTCCACTTGAGAGAAGCCCAGTGGACCCTAGCTTCCCAGTGCTCTCAGGTGACTGGGAACCTATTGGATGTCATCCAGATTCTTCCAGAGTTGACTTATGCTCTTCTCTGGTGGATAATTCCGGATGAATTTGAGTGTGGGACTACCATTCCAAATTCCACCTTTGCAAAAGGTGCTAACAACAGCTGCATCCAACCTGGGCTGGGGAGCTCACGTAGATGGGTTTCATAACCAGGGGATTTCTTGAATTAAATTGGTTATTGCTTCGTTTGCCCCAGAGCAATGTGTAATGCCTTCAATTGTGTAGAACTCTGTGGCAAAACTTATTAAACAATCATGTTATGCCAGCCGTATTCCAACAGCACTGGCTGCCAATTCAGTTCTGAGTTTCTTTTAAGGTTTTCACATTGGTCTTTAAGATTTTGCATGATCAAGCATTGAGCAGTTTGGTGTTGAAGCTGACCATTTCCATTATGGGGAGGTCTCTTTGTTGGCACAAAAGAGGAGTGGGAAATGGACCAATGACTCCAGGAGAATGGGAGATAAATTTAAAGAACCACTTTATTAAATGACTCATCACCACGATCCCGCCTCCCTTGTCAGCTGGTTTAATAACTATTTCTTGATTACGTCCTAATTGTGCAATCGCTTCTTGTTCTACTCTGGTGGTATTGTAGTAGCGTAGATGTTTTTTCTTTTCGAGTTGGCGGACATCATTTTCAACACATGTAGAAAAAGCTTGGATAAGAGGGTTAACTGGGCCAGGAGGGATCCAGGTGGAAGTTTTTTTCACTATAGACATATCACTAGATGAAATTGTGGTATTAGAAAAAGCTTGAATAATTTGTAGTTTACGATTGAATTTAAATAGGTCAACCCTTGTTTGGAAAGCATTGTATTTGATTGCGATTGCACAATTAGGACGTAATCAAGAAATAGTTATTAAACCAGCTGACAAGGGAGGCGGGATCGTGGTGATGAGTCATTTAATAAAGTGGTTCTTTAAATTTATCTCCCATTCTCCTGGAGTCATTGGTCCATTTCCCACTCCTCTTTTGTGCTGTTATCTTGAGGTCTCTTTGTTTACAGGAGGATGGTTTGTTAGTCTATGCGTAAACAGGAAGTTGTAGGCGGGACTTGCAGAGGGAAACTACGACGCTGCCAGCCAATCGCTGCCTGCACCGTTCGCCTCTGAGTCCGACGCTGGCTGGCAGGCAGTGAAGGAGGACGGCTGGGGGACGAAGAATCGCTGGATATGGGAGAGGTGAGGGCAGGGGAAAGACGGAGAATTGCTGCACGTCGATGGGAGGGCAGGGGAGAGGCGGAGAATCGCTGGAAATAATGGGAGGGAAGGGCAGGGGAGAGAATTGCTGGACATGGGATGGGAGGGAAGGGCAATGGAGAGAGAATTGCTGGACATGGGATGGGAGGGAAGGGCAGGGGAGACAGAATTGCTGGACATGGGATGGGAGGGAAGGGCAGGGAAGAGAGAATTGCTGGAAATCAATGGGATGGGAGGGAAGGGCAGGGGAGAGAGAATTGTTGGACATTGATGGGAGGGCAGGGATGAGATAATTGCTGGACATGGAGGGGAGAGAGGAGAATCGCTGGATGGGGAGGGGAGGACAGGGATGAGAGAATTGCTGGACATGGAGGGGAGGGCAGGGAAGAGAGAATTGCTGGACATGGAGGGGAGAGAGGAGAATCGCTGGACGGGGAGGGGAGGACAAGGAAGAGAGAATTGCTGGACATGGAGGGGAGAGAGGAGAATCGCTGGACAGGGAGGGGAAGACAGGGAAGAGAGAATTGCTGGACATGGATGAGAGGGGAGAGAGGAGAAATGCTAGAAATGGATGGAGAGGAGAGCAGGAGATAGAGGAGAATTGCTGGACATGGATGGATGGAGGAGTTGGCTAGGAGAGAGGAGAAATGCTGACTTGGATGGAGGAGAGGGGAGAGGAGAAGTGCTGGACATGAATGGAGGGGAGGAAAGCAAAAAGAAGATGCACATGGATGGAGATGAGGGAAAGGGAAGAGGAGAAAAACTGCACATGGATGGAGAAAATAGGCAAAAGCTGGATCCATGTTATACCTCCTCCAGTCAATTCCATGGAGGAGGACTCAGCTTTTACATATGGATGCGGGGCAACAAAAGAAGAAGAAAGGAGGAAAGTAAAGAAATAAATGGAAAGGAAGCCCTGGAAACGGAGTTAAGAGAACAGAGAGAGAGCAGCAGAATCAGAGACTGGGACCAATATGGATGGAAAAACAAAGTCACCAGACAACAAAGGTAGAAAAAATCATTTTATTTTCATTTTAGTGTTTGGAATTTGTCTTATTTTGCACTGGGTATACTGGAGCTGTAACAGCTTACAGAAATTATTTATAATGAAAAAAAATCACATTATTTTTTCTCCTATACTAGTATAATATTTTCAATGATGTCTGTTTATATGCGCCATGGCTAGTATAAGGGGTGTGGCTAATGTGGGTGTGGCTATAATAGGGGCGGTGCCATATGTGGTGACCCTGCCCACAATGAGTACCGGCACCTTTTTTCTACAAAAAAGCACTGGTTATAACAAGATCATAGATAAGGAAAAAAATAGCTGAACAAAGTTAAAGAAAGATGACTATCAGAATAGGGTGAAGTGGTAGGGTGTTATAATAAGCTATTGATTCTCATTGTAGACCTTGTTGAAGAGAGAGGTTTTCAGTGATTTACGAAAGTTAGTTATTTCATTAATCGTTTTCAAGTCAGTTGGCAGTGCGTTCTATAGCTGTGCACTCATGTAGGAGAAGCTAGTCGCATGTGTTAGCTTGTACTTTATTCCTTTGCAGTTGGGGAAGTGTAGATCAAGGAATTTGCAGGCTGATCTTTTAGCATTTCTGGGAGGCAGGTCTACGAGGTCTAACATGTAGCTCGGGGCATCTCCATGGATGATTTTATGAACAATCGTGCAGATCTTGAACGCGATACGCTCTTTGAGTGGGAGCTAGTGAAGTCTTTCTCTTAAGGGTTTTGCGCTTTCATATTTTGATTTGCCAAATATGAATCTGGCTGCAGTGTTCTGGGCTGTTTGAAGTTTCTTAATAGTTTGTTCTTTGCAGCCTGCGTATAGTACGTTGCAGTAGTCCAGGTGACTTAGCACCATTGATTGTACTAGGTTACGGAAAATAGATCTCGGAAAGAAAGGTTTTACTCGTTTGAGTTTCCACATGGAGTGGAACATCTTTTTCGTTGTATTCTTCACATGGGTTTCGAGTGTGAGGTTTTGGTCAATGGTAACTCCCAGGATTTTCAGATTGTTTGAGACTGGAAGAGACAAGTTTGGTGTGGATATAGTGGTGAAATTACTTGTGTTGTGTTGTGAGGCGAGTATAAGACATTGTGTTTTTTCTGTGTTGAGTTTTAGCTGGAATGCATCAGCCCAGGAGTTCATAATTTGGAGGCTTTGATCTCGTTGGTGATTTCCTTTACATCGTGTTTGAATGGGATATAAATCGTGACATCGTCTGCATATATGTAGGGGTTGAGGTTATGGTTGGCTAGTAACTTGGCTAAGGGTATCATCATTAGGTTGAAGAGGGTAGGTGAGAGGGGGGATTCTTGGGGAACTCCACATTCAGGTGTCCAAGAGGTTGAGATATCTTCGTTCGCTATTACTTGATATGATCTTGTGGTCAGGAATCCTCTGAACCAGTTGAGAACGTTACTTCCAACTCCAAAGTATTCGAGAATATTTAGCAATGTTCCGTGGTTGACCATGTCGAAGGCACTGGACATGTCAAATTGTAGGAGTATGTTATTGCCAGGTGCGATTGTTTGTTTAAATGAGTTCATTAAAGTCACTAGTACAGTTTCAGTACTGTGATTTGAATGGAATCCTGATTGAGACTCGTGTAGAATTGAGTATTTATTTAGGTATTCCATGAGTTGTTTCATTACTACGCCTTCCATGAGTTTAGTTATCAGTGGGATAGATGCCACTGGGCAATAGTTGGTTAGGTCATTTGTATTTTTCTTTGCATCTTTATAGATTATGTGATTAATATATGAATAGTGGTTAGATGAGATTTTGGAATTTATTTGTATATGTGAACACATATGCTTACATATGCCACAATTCTAATTAAATACAAGCCTCAGGAGTTGGAGACCATAATGGTGCCTGGATTGATTGTGTCACTCTGAGCTCCTCATTTTCTGATGCTCTTGCTTACTTGAGACTCTTTCCATTTTACCTGGTGATTGGAAAGAAAAAAAGTGAAGTTCCATGGAGTCTTGCATAGGGGTAGTTGATGCTGGAAGTTTATGTAGTTTGGAATGATAATGTTTTACCTGCTGCTTCAGCAGGTTTGTGGAGATTTCTGCAAGCCATACAATCAATAGGTCGTCTCTCAGCCCCATCAGAGACTTGCTCCACCAAGACCTGGAAGTGCTTCTCATGGTATTGTAGAACCTGAGAAAGGAGTACGAACTTCTCTCCTTCTGAGTTCCAGTTTTGGGGGAATCCCTGCCTCAGTTTCTTTACCCTGTAAATTGATGTATGAATCCAAAGGTCATAGGGTGTAAGTTGCTGGTGTGAGCAGAGCAGTACCTGGGAATGAGATGCTTCTGGGCATAGTCTTGGCATTTTGGTAAGACAAGCAAATCATGACATTGGAATCTCTATGGGATGTTATCCAGGATTTGCACTCTTCTATGGCAGATTTTATTGAGCAGTTTAAGAAAGTTGTGGATGTTTTTCTCAAGGGTTAGAGCAACAGGCGCCTATTGTGTTGGTCCTGGAGTAGAAGGTTGAAGAATTAAGGATAAATATATTGATGCCTGTAAATTGGAGTATATGGGAGTGGAGGAGTACGTAATGGTTATTCTCCGAGGACAAGCAGGCTGATTGTTCTCACGACTGGGTGACGTCCGCGGCAGCCCCCACCAACCGGAAAGAAGCTTCGCGGGACGGTTGGCACGCAGGGCACGCCCACCGCGCATGCGCGGCCGTCTTCCCGCCCGTGCGCGACCGCTCCCGCCAGTTCCTTTTTTTCCGCGCCTGGAGAGAGTCGTGTTTTGCGCTCTCTCTGTTCAGCCGCCGGATCGTTGGATCGCGTATACGCTGATCGTGTTTTTTTCTAACTTTGTTTATCGGTTTTAGTTACCGCCCGGTTTCCTTTTAAAAAAAAAAAAAAAGAAACCCTGCGCGTGTGGGACACGCGCTCCCTTTTTTCCCTCTCTTCCAGCGGGGACGCCACATTGCGGCCTAGTGGCCGCTCGGTCGTTTGTTTTTCGTGGTGTGATTTTAGCCACCATTGACGACTTTGACTTCGCCGACGCGATTTTTCCGTCGATGTCCTCGAAGGTCCCGAGTGGATTTAAAAAGTGTGGTCGCTGCGGCCGGCCGATCTTGCAGACCGACACCCACGCTTGGTGCCTCCAGTGCCTCGGGCCGGAGCACAATCTCAAGTCGTGTTCTTTGTGTCTCGGTCTCCGGAAACGGACCCAGGTTGCGAGGCAAGTTCTGCGGGACCGTCTTTTTGGAACTTGCGCCGGCCCCTCGACGTCGACCTCGAAGGCATCGGTATCGACGCCCGGCCCTTCGGTACCGGTATCGATGCCCGAGACATCGGCACCGATGGCAGCGACCCCAGGAGAACAGGTCCCGTCGGCCCGCCGGTCTTCCGGTGAGAGTGGGGGTGAGAGGCCGCGTGGGCAGTCGGCCCCGGTCACGCCCTCAGCTCGTGGGCCGCGAGACCGAACCCTGTCTGACCCGGTACCTCGAGACCGAGGGGGATCGACCTCCTCCTCCTCCATGCCCTCCGGCGCCGGTGACGTGCATCGGAAGAAAGACAAGAAGCGTCGTCACCGGTCGCCTTCGGTGCATCCCGATGTCGGAGAGGAGACGCCGCCGAAGCGTCATCGTCGTGAGGAGAGGTCTCCGTCGGTTGTGGAGGTACCGACGCGTCGGGGTTCCGGCACCTCGGTGCCGTCTCCTGGCCCCCAGCAGCTTCCGGCACCGACACCCTTACCGGCCCCACCGCCTTTCCCGGCAGCGGGCCTGGACGAGTGCCTCAGAGCCATCCTTCCGGGGATCCTGGAAGGGCTGATGCGCCGGGGGTGCTTGCGCCCTCGGCGCCGATGACTGTGGCGCCGGCGAGCTCTAGCCCGGCGCCGGGGCTGTCGACACCGCCGCCGCTTGCGGTGCCGGTCTCGACCGCCACGCAGGTGGAGTCCCCGTCGACGTCGATGGAGGGAGCTCCGTCCCCGCCGGCGCGGGAGTCCACCGCTCGACGACACCGAGACCTCGGTGCCTCGACGTCGAGCCGGGCCCGGTACAGGACTCAGCTACATGAGCTAATGTCCGATACCGAGGATGAGGACTCGTGGGGGGAAGAGGAGGACCCTAGATATTTCTCCTCAGAGGAGTCTACGGGCCTTCCCTCGGACCCCACGCCTTCACCGGAGAGGAAGCTCTCACCTCCTGAGAGTCTCTCCTTTGCCTCCTTTGTGCGGGATATGTCTATCAGCATTCCCTTCCCCGTGGTCTCTGTGGAAGAGCCGAGGGCCGAGATGCTCGAGGTCCTCGACTATCCATCACCACCTAGAGAGTCCTCCACGGTACCGCTGCACAATGTCCTGAAGGAGACGCTGCTCCGGAACTGGGTGCGACCATTAACTAACCCCACCATTCCCAAGAAAGCAGAGTCCCAGTACAGGATCCACTCTGACCCAGAGCTCATGCGGCCCCAATTGCCCCATGACTCAGCGGTCGTGGATTCTGCTCTCAAGAGGGCACGGAGTTCGAGGGATACCGCCTCGGCGCCCCCGGGGCGGGAGTCTCGCACTCTGGACTCGTTTGGGAGGAAGGCCTACCAATCCTCCATGCTCGTGACCCGCATCCAGTCATACCTGCTCTATATGAGCATTCACATGCGGACCTATGTGCAACAACTGGCGGACCTGGTCGAGAAGCTCCCGCCGGAGCAGTCCAGGCCTTATCAGGAGGTGGTCAGGCAGCTGAAGGCGTGCAGAAAGTTCCTGTCCAGGGGTATTTTTGACACCTGTGACGTGGCATCTCATGCTGCGGCCCAAGGTATAGTGATGCGCAGGCTCTCATGGCTGCGTGCCTCTGACCTGGACAACCGCACCCAGCAGAGACTGGCTGACGTCCCTTGCCGGGGGGATAACATTTTCGGTGAGAAGGTCGAGCAGATGGTGGACCAACTGCATCAGCGGGAAACCGCTCTCGACAAGCTCTCCCACCGGGCGCCTTCAGCATCCACCTCCACAGGTGGACGTTTTTCCCGGGCCCGGCAGGCTGCACCCTATTCTTTTGCGAAGCGTAGGTACAACCAGCCGGCCCGAAGGCCTCGTCAGGCACAGGGACAGCCCCAGCGCGCTCGTTCTCGTCAACAGCGTGCGCCTAAGCAGCCCCCTGCGCCTCCACAGCAAAAGCCGGGGACGGGCTTTTGACTGGATCCACGGGAACATAGCCACCCTACAAGTGTCCGTACCGGACGATCTGCCGGTCGGAGGGAGGTTAAAATTCTTTCACCAAAGGTGGCCTCTCATAACCTCCGACCAGTGGGTTCTCCAAATAGTGCGGTGCGGATACGCCCTGAATTTGGCCTCCCTGCCTCCAAATTGTCCCCCGGGAGCTCAGTCTTTCAGCTCCCATCACAAGCAGGTACTTGCAGAGGAACTCTCCGCCCTTCTCAGCGCCAGTGCGGTCGAGCCCGTACCACCCGGGCAGGAAGGGCAGGGATTCTATTCCAGGTACTTCCTTGTGGAAAAGAAAACAGGGGGGATGCGTCCCATCCTAGACCTGAGAGGCCTGAACAAATTCCTGGTCAAAGAAAAGTTCAGGATGCTTTCCTTGGGCACCCTTCTGCCAATGATTCAGAAAAACGATTGGCTATGTTCCCTGGATTTAAAGGACGCATATACTCACATACCGATACTGCCAGCTCACAGACAGTATCTCAGATTCCGCCTGGGCGCACAGCACTTTCAGTATTGTGTGCTGCCCTTTGGGCTCGCCTCTGCCCCACAAGTGTTTACCAAGTGCCTCGTGGTGGTAGCGGCCTACCTACGCAAGCTGGGAGTGCACGTGTTCCCATATCTCGACGATTGGCTGGTCAAGAACACCTCGGAGGCAGGAGCCCTCCGGTCCATGCAGTGCACTATTCAACTTCTGGAGCTGCTGGGGTTTGTGATAAATTACCCAAAGTCCCATCTCCAGCCATCCCAGTCTCTGGAATTCATAGGAGCGCTGCTGAATACCCAGACGGCTCAGGCCTACCTTCCCGAAGCGCGGGCCACCAATCTCCTGGCCCTGGCTTCGCAGACCAGAGCGTCTCAGCAGGTCACAGCTCGGCAGATGTTGAGACTTCTGGGTCATATGGCCTCCACAGTTCATGTGACTCCCATGGCTCGTCTTCACATGAGATCTGCTCAATGGACCCTAGCTTCCCAGTGGTTCCAAGCCACCGGGAATCTAGAAGATGTCATCCGCCTCTCCACCAGTTGCCGCACTTCACTGCTCTGGTGGACCATCCGGACCAATTTGACCCTGGGACGTCCATTCCAAATTCCGCAGCCCTCGAAAGTGCTGACGACGGATGCATCTCGCCTGGGGTGGGGAGCTCACGTCGATGGGCTTCACACCCAGGGTCTGTGGTCCCTCCAGGAAAAGGATCTACAGATCAACCTCCTGGAGCTCCGAGCGATCTGGAACGCACTGAAGGCTTTCAGAGATCGGCTGTCCTACCAAATTATCCAAATTCGGACAGACAATCAGGTTGCAATGTATTACGTCAACAAGCAGGGGGGCACCGGATCTCGCCCCCTGTGTCAGGAAGCCGTCGGGATGTGGCGTTGGGCGTGCCGGTTCGGCATGCTCCTCCAAGCCACATACCTGGCAGGCGTAAACAACAGTCTGGCCGACAGACTGAGCAGAGTCATGCAACCGCACGAGTGGTCGCTCCATTCCAGAGTGGTACGCAAGATCTTCCGGGAGTGGGGCACCCCCTCGGTGGATCTTTTCGCCTCTCAGACCAACCACAAGCTGCCTCTGTTCTGTTCCAGACTTCAGACACACGGCAGGCTAGCGTCAGATGCCTTTCTCCTTCATTGGGGGACCGGCCTCCTGTATGCTTATCCTCCCATACCTTTGGTGGGGAAGACCTTACTGAAGCTCAAGCAAGACCGCGGCACCATGATTCTGATAGCGCCCTTTTGGCCCCGTCAGATCTGGTTCCCTCTTCTTCTGGAGTTGTCCTCAGAAGAACCGTGGAGATTGGAGTGTTTTCCGACTCTCATTTCGCAGAACGACGGAGCGTTGCTGCACCCCAACCTTCAATCCCTGGCTCTCACGGCCTGGATGTTGAGGGCGTAGACTTCGCTGCGTTGGGTCTGTCTGAGGGTGTCTCCCGGGTCTTGCTTGCCTCTAGGAAGGATTCCACTAAAAAGAGTTACTTTTTCAAGTGGAGGAGGTTTGTCGTTTGGTGTGAGAGCAAGGCCCTAGAACCTCGCTCTTGCCCTGCACAGAACCTGCTTGAATACCTTCTGCACTTATCAGAGTCTGGCCTCAAGACCAACTCAGTAAGGAATCACCTTAGTGCGATTAGTGCTTACCATTATCGTGTGGAAGGTAAAGCCATCTCTGGAGAGCCTTTAGTCGTTCGATTCATGAGAGGCTTGCTTTTGTCAAAGCCCCCTATCAAGCCTCCTACTGTGTCATGGGATCTCAACGTCGTCCTCACCCAGCTGATGAAACCTCCTTTTGAGCCACTGAATACCTGCCATCTGAAGTACTTGACCTGGAAGGTCATTTTCTTGGTGGCAGTTACTTCAGCTCGTAGGGTCAGTGAGCTTCAAGCCCTAGTAGCTCATGCTCCATATACCAAATTTCATCACAACAGAGTAGTGCTCCGCACCCACCCAAAGTTCCTGCCGAAGGTGGTGTCGGAGTTCCATCTTAACCAGTCAATTGTCTTGCCAACTTTCTTCCCCAGGCCGCATACCCGCCCTGCTGAACGTCAGTTGCACACATTGGACTGCAAGAGAGCATTGGCCTTCTACTTGGAGCGGACACAGCCCAACAGACAGTCCGCCCAATTGTTTATTTCTTTCGACCCTAACAGGCTAGGGGTCGCTGTCGGGAAACGCACCATCTCTAATTGGCTAGCAGATTGCATTTCCTTCACTTACGCCCAGGCTGGGCTGACTCTTGAGGGTCATGTCACGGCTCATAGTGTTAGAGCCATGGCAGCGTCAGTGGCCCACTTGAAGTCAGCCACTATTGAAGAGATTTGCAAGGCTGCGACGTGGTCATCTGTCCACACATTCACATCACATTACTGCCTCCAGCAGGATACCCGACGCGACAGTCGGTTCGGGCAGTCGGTGCTGCAGAATCTGTTTGGGGTGTAAATCCAACTCCACCCTCCAGGACCCGAATTTATTCTGGTCAGGCTGCACTCTCAGTTAGTTGTTCTTCGTAGGTCAATTTCTGTTGTTTCCTCGCCGTTGCGAGGTTCCATTGACCTGGGTTCTTGTTTTGAGTGAGCCTGAGAGCTAGGGATACCCCAGTCGTGAGAACAAGCAGCCTGCTTGTCCTCGGAGAAAGGGTATGATACATACCTGTAGCAGGTGTTCTCCGAGGACAGCAGGCTGATTGTTCTCACCTACCCTCCCTCCTCCCCTTTGGAGTTGTGTGTTTCATCTTTTGCTAGTCATTCAACTGGCGGGAGCGGTCGCGCACGGGCGGGAAGACGGCCGCGCATGCGCGGTGGGCGTGCCCTGCGTGCCAACCGTCCCGCGAAGCTTCTTTCCGGTTGGTGGGGGCTGCCGCGGACGTCACCCAGTCGTGAGAACAATCAGCCTGCTGTCCTCGGAGAACACCTGCTACAGGTATGTATCATACCCTGTACAGTGGCCTGAGAACCAGGGGAACAAGATTCAATTCCCACTGTAGTTCCTTGTGACTCTGGGCAAATCACTTAATCCTCCATTACCCAGGTACAAAATAAGTGCCTGTATATAATATGTAAACCACTTTGATTGTAACTGTAGAAAGGTGATATATCAAATCCCGTCCCCTTTCCCTTCCCCTATATTGAGAATCAATTGACTTAACTTCTCAAAGTTCCCTTTAATATCTTAAGTGAACATGGTGAAGAAGTATTTTAAATGAGTGCTTGGTATTTCAGATTACAATTTCCCACCAATAATACATGCTCAATATATATCTGGGCTAGAAAAGATGGGGTTTCTAGTCCTGAGACCTGTAGTGGTGCATAGGAAGCTATGGAACTTACTGACTTTTTAGAAAGCTCCTTGGAGATAATAACTGAGTGGATAAACTTGGTTGCCACTTATACCCTTGGGATGGATAGAAATCATATTTTTCATTTGTACTTTTGTCATATAAGTTCAATGTTTTTGGGATCTATAGTTCAAATATTTCCTGATTTTTCTAGGGATATGCAAAAGAGGTCAAGAGTTCTTGTCATAGGTGCTGTATTTCTATTAAAATTTACCAGAAGGTTTTTGGTGACTTTGAATGAGTGTACAGCTTTTGATTTTTTTGACACCCTTCCACCCTTCTCTGGACGCCCCCAACAAGACACATTACATACCCTCCCCTCTTCTGGACCCTCCTGACATAACTATGGCTCCCTTCCTTATTCCCCTGGATTCCTGTGGCTTTTACCAGAGTCAACCAGGCTTATACTCAAACATCTCCACCAGAATATTTTTTCTGTATCACAGACTGAGCAATCCTGAGGTTATGACTATGCATCTGAGAACGTCTTTGATCAGGAGGTGTCAGCAGGCATTCCCTCAGATCCTTTCCTCCACATAAAAGGAGAAAGTCTCCCCCAGAGAAGTTCTATTTTGATATTTTAATTGCAAAGAAAAAAGTTAAAAAAAAAAAAAAAGAAGGTAGTTTTTTTTTGACCCATGATTGAGTTGTGTACCTATTTAGTGCTAAAAACTGTCTGTGCTGCGGCACTAAGCACGGTAGGCTTCTGAAGTCTTTTTTTCCTCCTAATGAAGAAATCTAAAACCTTTAAAACAGAAAAAATCTGGGGAATATTGATCGTGTTAACACTATAAGAGTATATATAATATTGTGCACAGTGTGTGGTTGGACCTCTATTATTCAACATTTTTCTCAGTCCACTTGCCACTCTCATTCAATCTTACATTATTTATTTATTAGGATTTATTTACCGTCTTTTTGAAGGAGTTCACTCAAAGCGGTGTACAGCAAGAATAAGTCAAATATGAGCAATAGATAATTACAACAGTAAAAATATTCAAACAACAATACAAAAGTATGGCATAGTATGCTGCATCATAATGTCAACACAATAAAACATTTTAATAGACAGCATAAGGTATAAGCAAAGATGGAACATATAGATAAGATAGAGTAACAGGAGTAAGAAAATAAAGGAGTAGTTTAAAGAAAGTTGTTTAACATTATCTTACCTGGGGTAGGAGTGGATAAACATGTCTTGTTATAGTATGTGCAGCCGGTGTCATTTACTTCTGTTAAAGGCCTAGTTGAAAAGCCAAGCTTTCACCTGCTTCCGGAAGTAAAGAGAGTCTTGTGTTAAGTGAAGCCTTTCAGGGAGTGTATTCCAGATTATGGGGGCTACTCTGGAGAAGGCTTACTTGCGGGTATCACATGTGAGGTTCTACAATTACGCCGACAACGCTCTTTATCTTCCCGGTTTGACTGCTTAATATTAATTTGTAGCCTCTCCAAGATGGCCTCTTGCCTATGGCAGACTGGCTTTTCAGTTATAAATTAAAGTTAACCCAGAAAAGACAGCAGCTTGCTGGATCTCTGGTTCTCTCACCCAACCCGTCTCTGTTCTAATTCTTTTAAACCTACCTATTGTCCCAATCTCATCTTTCCATTACCTCGGGGTCTGATTTGATTCACAAATTCCCTTTGCTAAGCATATTTTAGAAGTCCTACAACTTGGTTTTTCTACTCTCCGCCTTCTACGCATTCTCCATTTCATACTTGATTTTAAGTCCTTACACACTGCTTTGCATGCTTTACTTATCTCCCACTTGGACTAGTGCAATGTAGTCTACACGGATCTCCTTTTATCCCAAATTAAAAGACACCAAATCCTCCAGAACAGCACAGTGCATCTTGCTTGTAATGTGAAGTGATATGATCTTGCTTCACCATTGCTCTTTAAATTTAACTGGCTTCCCATTAAATTTTGTTTTCATTTTCAAAATCCTTTCTCTAGCTCACAAAGTTTACTATACTGGTGACCCTGCTTACCTCTCTGATTTAATTACTCCTTACATTCCCTCCCGCAACCTCAGATCTCTCGATGCAAACAGATTGGTTATCCCTAATCCTAGGCGTATTACTCATGAATCTACACTTCATTCGGCCTTTTTCTGCTTAGTTCCTACACTTTGGAATAATTTACCTGGTCCTCTCTGTAATTACAAAAAAAGAAACAGGTGGAAAAACAACTTCAAGAGATCAATCCAAGACAAGGGGTGAGATGCTCCAGAAAAACTTTATTAGGGACCCTAATAAAGTTTTTCTGGAGCATCTCACCCCTTGTCTTGGATTGATCTCTTGAAGTTGTTTTTCCACCTGTTTCTTTTTTTGTGTTGGACTTTTGTGGAAATTTTGGACCTTTTTTGCCTCTCTGTAATTAAACATTTTTCACTAAATTTAAAGTTCTTCTCAAAACCCATATTTTCCAAGAGACATATGCCTGATCCCTGTTCTTCGACCGAGGATTGGCTCCTGGAGAGCAGTACTGTTTGTAATGATTGATTGGTCTTGCATGATTGCATATCTTCTATCCTACAAACCATGGCATTCCTTTCTGTTTTTATATTTTATTCTTTTATTGTAAACCCTTAGACCTTCTTATGTTGGAATTTGCAGTATATCAACTCCCACTGTCTCCTTTTCCTTGCAGTGCTCTGGTGCTGGTTCCACCTTCCTCTTGCAGCTTACTTGCCTTCCCTCTGCTCCAGATGATTTTGCTTGGGAATCTCTTTGTTGCTGAAAGCCCCCCCCCCCCCAGCTGACATCATAGGGGCTTCCCCTGGCTGTCTGCTTGTTTCTCCGCACCCCAGCTGACATTACAAGGGCTTTCCCCAGCTGATTAGCTATCTGCTTGTATCTCCACCCCCCCAGCTGATATCATAGCTGACCTCACAGGGGCTTTCCGTAGTTAATTGCCTGTCTGCTTGTTTCTCCACCCCCAGTTGACATCATAGCTGACCTCACAGGGGCTTTCCCAAGCCAATTGGCTGGCTGCTTGTTTCTCCACCCCTAAGCTGTTCTGTTTGCTATTGAGGTCTACAAATTGAGGTCTACAAAATCTTGAGTGATGTAGAACGAGTAGAAGTAAATCGATTTTTTTTTTTACTCATTCCAAAAATGACTAGGGGACACTTGAGGAACTTATATTTTTTATTTTATGTTACATTTGTATCCCACATTTTCCCACCTATTTGCAGGCTCAATGTGGCTTCCATAGTACCGGAAAGGCATTCACCAATTCCGGTATGAACAAATACGTAATGTTGTGGTAGAATAAGGTTCATGTGTACAGACAGAGGGAATTGTAGAGAGGAAGTTGTTATATGTCCATTATGAGCTTTGCTTTCGTTGTGTTGCAGCGTACAGGCATTTAAGTTGGGTTGGTAGGGTATGCCTTTTTGAACACGTTAGTTTTTAATGATTTCCAGAAATTTAGGTGATCATAAGTTGTTTTCATGGCTTTTGGTAATGTGTTCCATAGTTGTGTACTTATGTAGGAAAAGCTAGATGCATAGGTTGATTTGTATTTGAGTCCTTTGCAGCTTGGGTAGTGGAGATTTAGGCATGTTCGTGTTGATCCTGTTGTGTTTCTGGTTGGTAGGTCTATGATGTCTGTCATGTATCCCAGTGCTTCGCCGTAGATAATTTTATGAACCAGGGTGCAGATTTTGAAAGCAATACGTTCTTTGTTTGGGAGCCAGTACAGTTTTTCTTGGAGGGGTTTGGCGCTTTCGAATCACGTTTTTCCAAATATAAGCCTGGCTTTCATGTTTTGAGTGGTCTGAAGTTTCTTTATAATTTGTTCTTTGCATCCCACATAAATTCCGTTGCAGTAGTCTACATGGCTTAGTACCATTGATTGTATCAAGTTGCGAAATGTTTCCCTCGGGAAGATTGGTTTCATGTGTTTGAGTTTCCACATTGAGTAGATCATTTTCTTTGTTGTAGATTTTACTTGGTTCTGTAGTGTGAGGTTACGGTCGATTGTAACACCGAGAATTTTCAGGCTGTCTGAGATAAGGAGGGTATAATCTGGGGTGTTTATGTTTGTGGGTTTGTTCGTATTGTATTGGGATGAGAGGATGAGACTGTGTGTTTTTTCTGTGTTGAGTTTTAGTTGAAATGCGTTTGCCCATGAATCCATGATATTCAAGCTGAGCTTGATTTTGTTGGTGATTTCTGTCAGATCACGTTTGTAAGGAATGTATATTGTGACATCGTCTGCATAGATGAAAGGGTTAAGGCCTTGGTTGGATAAGGATTTGGCTAGTGGGGTCATCATTAAAACAAATTGGAAGAGATATTTTTTTCACTCAACGAATAGTTAAGCTATGGAACTCATTGCCAGAGGATGTAATAAAAGTGTTTAGTGTATCTGGGTTTTGAAAAAGGTTTGGACAAATTCCTAGAGGAAAAGTCCATAGTCTGCTATTGAGACAGACATGGGGAAGCAACTGCTTGCCTCGGGATTGGTAGCATGGAATGTTGCTGCTAATTGGGTTTCTGCCAGGTATTTATGACCTGGCTTGGCCACTGTTTGGAAAACAGCATACTGAGCTACATGGACCATTGCTTTGACCCAGTATGGCTACTCTTATGCTCTCTTATGTCATTTGGTGCTGTTAGGTATAACAATAGCTTTTGATATACATGATCATAAGATTCTATTAGAAATATTGCTGAGAGTGAGTATGTGTGGTACAGCATTAGCTACCAGTTTTATGGTAGGTAGACGCTTCAGAGCTTGGGATGGGGTCACTTGCTCTCAGGATATGATACTGGATGTTGGGGTACTACAAGGTTCTTCTCTATCACTGATCCTTTTAGCCTAATATTTTAAATGCTGGTGATGTGCAATTCTTTTATGACTTAAATCAGGGAATGATAAATAGGGGAAACTGAAGAATGTACAAAAGTAATAAATGAATAGTTACAAGAGAATTGGTTAAGGTTGAATATAGATAAAACAGAGGACTGATGGATAGGTTTAGAGGAGCAATCTGCAACTTTAAAAACAAGTCCGTTCAATATTCAGCTGATGACTGTCAACATGTTTTTAAACACTGACAATCGCCAGATAAGTTTCATCCATATATTCAATGTTGGGCTGTGTCCCGGTACCGGTATTGAATACCAAAGTCTGACTAGACTTCTGCTGGCCACCCGAACTTATACAGGTTCTAGCCAATATTCATCTGGAACCCACATAAATGCCTATTAAATTTTTTTTCCAGATTCCTCCTGCTGATGCAGACCCTCCCTCCCCCCCCAGATAAAGACCCACTCACCAGAAGACCCACCCTCCAAGCAAGCCTCCACCCTCACTTAGGCATCCCTCATAGGCCTAACTACATTCTGGTGGTCCAGTGAGGGGTATCCCAGGCAGAAGTGATCCCCTCTCGCTCCTGCTCCTAGCAGCTGCCTGAGTTAAAATGTCTGCCACCACCTCTGGTGGTAGTCTCTTGGTACTACTGCTACAGTCAGCCTTCCATATATGGGCTTCCTGGACTCTAAAGTGTCAAAGCTAAATTTCTGGCACACTTTAGGTGAATATTCCTCATGAACTGGACCTAGGATCCTTGGGCCTCTACCTGTATTGTTCCTTTGTGCCGTCATAGAGCAATCCATGCCATACATAGGTAGACAGCAGGAAGGCATGTGCAAGTGCTAGAAAACCAGCACTTATATATGTAGACCACTGCATGAGTATGTGCTGTAAGATACCATTTCTTGCACATGTGATTGGTGAACCAGGAGAGAAGTGCCTGGATGTTGCAGGTGGTGTTTCTCTGCACCCAGCCACATTTGTTTCTGCTTTCAGGTTGCCACCATCTATGTTTGCAAGTAGCTGTATTTTGCACAATTTACATATGTATTTGACACACTTTCTTTCTTTACCTATAAGTCAAATTATAGGTACAGAGTTGCATATATTTTAAAAGGCTGTATGCTCAGCACAACCTTTGTGAAATACTGCTGCTAATTAGGATATCCTGATTTGAACATCTCTTTTACGTCCTCATTCAATCTTCAGTTGTGTTCCTCTGCACCCACTCACCAAAATGGTCACTGTCTCGACCTTATCCTCTCCTCTAACTGCTTTCCCTCCAGCTTCTGTTCCTCAGATCCAGGGCCGTGCCAACACGGTAAGCGGGGTAAGCGCCGCAGGGGGGCGCCTGCCTTCAAGGGTGCCGTCGAGTTGTATTAAAAAAAAATCCCTTATTGTGTTGGTGAACTGGCGGGTGGGGTGCCAGTAGTAACAGCAACAAGCAGGCACGCTCGTCTCCGTCCACTTTCCTTCCCTCTCAGCGTCCCACCCGCCCAAAAGGAAATGACATCAGAGGAAGGCAGGACGCAGAGAGGGCAGGGAAGCGGACAGAGACGAGCGTGCCTACTTGCTGCTTTTACAACCCCTGCTCACTCACCTGCCCGTTCGCCGCTGGAGTGGAAGTACTGGCTCGGATAGGGTAAGGGAGAACTCAATAAAAGGTAAGCTAAAGATACAATAGGGAGGGAGAGCAGTGAGATTGACAGGATTGTGAGGGGTACAACATAACACTAGTGACTCGTAGCCAAGCAGAGACCAAAGAAATGGATCAAACATCAGGGAAAGCTTAAGCATAGTAGTAAATTTCAGGGCTGATTTAAATTTCTTAAGCAAAGTCTCCAAGCATATATCTAAGGGCAAATTGTTCCACTATGAAGGGTCCCAGAACACTATATGGGTTTTGTGCATGCAAATTGGAAAGGACAGTGAAAAGATTGCATTGAGAGGAGCAAAGAGTATGAAGAGGAGTATAAGGGACAAGAGAGTTATAAAGGTAGTCCTGAATAGAAAGGAAAAAGGGACAGAAGCACAGTGACAGGAAAAGAAGTCATGAAGGAATTAAGGAAATTGAAAGGGATTACTGTCCTGGAAAGATAATGCTGCTATAAAGAGCTAGAAGAGGAAGAGGGTGGAAGTGAAGCTTGGGAGAGGAACAGCTACAGGCTGTGTAAGTGGGAGAGGATATGAGTTGTAATAGGAAAAGGGAGCTGGGAAAAGAAGAACCTGACCTGGAAGATATGAAGAACAGGTAGAGAGACTAAGAGGGGAGAAGAACTAGGAGAGGTGGAGGGGAGCTATGTGGGACTGGGAAAGAAGGGGACTGAGAAAAAAATGTTCTAAAACTAAAGTGGGATTCATGGTGGACAGAACAGAGAAGAGGTTGAGAAAAGTGAGAAAAGCAAGGAGGAGAGGTGGTACTAGGACATTTATTTAATTTTATTTACAGTATTTATAGCCCTGCATTATCTAACAGATTTCTCAGTGGGTAGCAACTGATATATACATAATCTTCATAAAACAACATAAAATCTAACCAGAAACTAACAACCAAAAAACAAATACAATAAAATTTAATTCATTCCCTGCAAAATATACTAGTTTATTTAATATGCTCCAGAGAAACTTAATCTCCCTAAAAGACCTGCTGGATCAAAAAGGTTTTCAACTCTCTTTTAAACATCTCAATACTAACAACAGATGCGAGACTAAGAGAGTGTGGATATCATGTGATTCACTGGGCTTACATGACAAAAATGCAATTAGCCCATATGAGGGAACTCAGAGAATTTGGTTGTTCTAAATGTGGTCATACCTTTTTCCATGCTTTCTGGTCATGTTCAAAAGTTCAGAATTTTTGGAGGCAGCTCAGGAGATTTCTGTCTATGTTGTTGAAACATAATATACAGGGGACGGTACAACAATTTTTACTTGATAAGCCTGGAGCCTATTGACCTCTAAATAGAAATGCTATCTTCTTGTGCCACAAACTCAGCCTGGTGGCCCGTAAAGTTGTTTTACAGTAATGGACAGCTCCGGACCCCCTGGCGTTTTGGCACTGGAGGAACCAGGTTCACCTTTTGGTGACCTGGGAGACTGAGGCGAGGAGGTCCCCAAAGCGCAAGCAGAGATTTATGTGCTTTGGAATCCTTACTTACAAATTTTAAGTCCTTGGGGGCTAAGCCTTATTGTTAATACTTTATAGATAACACATGTGACATCTTCACTATTGATTTGCATAGTTCAGTATCTACAGGGATAAGGGTTTTTTTTTGGGGGGGGGGGTTGGGGAGGATGTTAGGTTTTAAGTCTGTTACTTCTCTTTAAAGTAATTTGTATTATTGTGTGTGGAGAGGGGTAGGGATGAGACACTATCTAAAATGAACTCACAAGTAGTTAAGATGATTTAACCTGTTTTATACATGTTGCTATTCCTTACATCGTTTGGGATTTGAAGCTGTTGATTATATTTTACACAAATGCTATCACTAAGTATTGTTGGAACTGAGGGGTTAGGGGGGAGGGAGAAATTATAAAAAAAAAACCTTACCGCGTGCCTTGGAGCCAGGCAGGTCCGGGGGGGGGGGGGCACGCGCCAACTGATAGTCTGCAGGGGGGGGGGCGCCAACTGATAGTCTGCAGGGTGGCGCCAGAGACCCTAGGCACGGCCCTGCTCAGATCTCCCCCTTTCTGACCATCACCTATTTAACCTTCACACTTAAGCACCCTCCTCCCCGATCTCACCCAATCTCAATCCACACGTCTAGAAATCTTCAGGCTATTGACCCCCTTACTCTATCCTCTTATGTCTCTAACCTTTTCTCTACCACCACTCTATCTAAGTCTATCAATGAAGCTGTTTCCTCCTATGATACTATTCTCTCCTCTGCACTGGACACTCTTGCCCCTCCCATGCCCCATCCTACTAGGTGTACCAAACCCCAGCCTTGGCTGACCTCTAAAATCCACTACTTTCGTTCCTGTGCCCACTCTGCTGAATGTTCTTGGCTTAAGTATTGCCATACTGGGAAAGACTAAAGGTCCATCAAGCCCAGCATCCTGTTTCCAACAGTGGCCAATCCAGGTCACAAATACCTGGCAAGATCCCAAAAAAGTACAAAACATTCTATTCTGCTTATCCCAGAAATAGTAGATTTTCCTCAACTCCATTTAATAATGGTTTATGGACTTTTTCCCTAGGAAGCCATCCAAACCTTCCTCAAATTCTGCTAAGCTAACCGCCCCTACTACATCCCCTGGCAACGAACTCCAGAGTCCAATCACATATCGAGTGAAGAAACATTTTCTCCGACTTACTTTAAATCCACCACACCGTAGCTTCATCGAATGCCCCCCAGTCCTAGTACTTCTGGAAAGCGCAAACAGACGCCTCACATCCACCCGCTCCACTCCACTCCTTATCCCATAGACCTCTATCATAACTCCCCTCAGTTGCTTCCTCTCCAAGCTGAAGAGCACTAGCCACCCCAGCCCCCCCTCACAGGGGAGTCGTCCCATTCCCTTCATCATCTTAATCGCCTTTCTCTGCACCCCCTCCAATTCCACCATATCCCCCCCCCCCCCGAGATACTCCCAGTCTCGTAAGGTCCTCTTGTAATTTTTCACAATCCTCCCGTTATTTAACGACTTTGAATAACTTTGTGTCATCAGCAAATTTAATTACCTCACTAGTTACTCCCATCTCTAGGTCATTTATAAATATGTTAAAAAGCAGCGGTCCCAGCACAGAGCCCTGGGGAACCCCACTAACTACCCTTCTCCATTGAGAATACTGACCATTTAACCCTACTCTCTGTTTTCTGTCTTTTAACCAGTTTTTAATCCACAATAGGACACTACCTCCTATCCCATGACTCTCCAGATTTCCTCTGGAGTCTTTCATGAGGTACTTTGTCAAATGCCCAGTGGTGTACCTCGGATATTTGACACCCGGGGCCGGTCATTTTTTAACACCCCCTCCAAATTCCAGTACTAGGCATACTGAGAATACAAAACACTGAGACCTATAGAGCAATTGTACCATACTATAAGCAGTAATTTCTATGAGTCACACAAGAAAAAGGAAAGCATCTTAAACACTGCGGTGAGTACTAGAACATCAATTCGCCTATTGTAAAATGAAATCAGCCAGAATAATACAGATCGTCCATCCTGTACAGTCAATGCCAACTGAAAGCCATGTCTTTTTCAAAGACACAGATAACACCCATAGGTGCCCGGTATAAGAGACTTGGGGAGGCTAAGCCTCCCCAGCCACAAGTGCAGCCAGCCAGCCAGCCAGCCAGCCAGGGCCGGTCTTGGGCAGGACTCGAGCAACCGGTGCAGCTGCAGAGAGCCTCGCGCTCCCAGGGGCCCCGCACTGCTGACTACAGACTGATCGATCCGGTTCTTCTCTCTGCAGCGTCTCGCAAGTTTTGGGCTTGTTTTTTCTGGCACGCACACAGCGCAGGTTGCTTATTTTAGAGCGTTTTCCCCTGATTCGCAATTGGTTTTGGGCTTGTTTATAATCCTTCCAGCCACAGCCACTCCTGATTGGCCGGACACTGGAAGTAACTCAGAGCGCCAATCAGAAGCACCCTTTTCATGCTCCCTGACCAATCACAGCTGAGCTGCACTTCTGTAAAAGCTCAGCCACGTGAAAAAAGAGTACAGTTGTCTTCCTGCATCTACTGTACGACATCACAGTGGAAGAACAAAAAGAGCATGCGGGGGTATAAGAAGTATTACCGAATTAAAGTAAGCAGGAGCAGTCAGGAAACGTTATTTGTAAGTAAGACAAATAATTTTAAACTTAATACATACAGAGACTGGCTAGCCAGTGCTCCGAGTGAAGTGGTGGAGTGATGCGGTGGTCAAAACAGTGAGCCAAATGCAAAAGTTTAACTGCAGTCGATTGAAAGAGCTGAAGGCACTTGGTGGAATATAGAGGGAGACCAGGGTAAAGTGAGTTGAAGTAATCTAGATGGGAAATGACGATGGATAGGAGGACAGAGCAGATAAGGTTAGGGTCTAAATAACAGCAAAGGGGACAGATATGATTTAAAGCAAAGAATGCTGAACGAACGGATTACTTTGTCAATTTGAGGCTTGAAGGTCAGCCGAGTCAGAGAAGGGGAAGTCCAAAGGTTGAAGAGTTGTACCACAACAGCCCTTAGAGAGAGAAAAATACCTTATATTTATCTCGCACGCATTAGGGAGAGATATTCCCCTTGCACAACGTGTGCTGTACAGAAACATTCCTCTGCCCTGATGTGTTCCAGAGAGAGATATTACCCATATTCCAAGACCCAGTAGAGACCTTTCAGCTCCCATCATCTGAATTTTTTTTCCACATCAGGAAGAAAATCGCAAGAGGAGCTTTCCCTTTCTAAGGGCTCTTGTGGTACAACTCTTCAACCTTTGGACTTTCAAAGGAAGACGTGAAACTTCCCTTCAGAACCACCTTTGACCCTTGTGCTCAGAAACAGACAGCCACAGTAATACAGGACTAATATGTTTCTGATACCATTGTGTGAAGTGTGACTTCAGCCAGGATTCCAACTATACAGCACGTGGAGAGCTCAGAACAGAAAGTACTGCAGCTCCAGTGCAACAGATTAGACAGACTTCTTATGGGTAGCACAACAACAAGAAAATGGGAGAAGGAATAACACAAGACAAAAAGACAGAAGGGAAAGACAGAGGAACAGGAAAATCAGAGAAGAATTAAAGAAACAGAGCATCATTCTCAATCCTTCCTTCCTTACCCAGGGATAAGGATGTGACAAATTTTTATTGGACTAAATACATTTTTTGACTTGCTTTCAGAGGTCTAAACCTCCTTCCTCAGGTTAGTAAATTCCAAAAAGCTAGTTAAAAATGTATTAAATTAGTTCAATAAAAAGGTATCACCTTATACATTTTTGTTTCAAATATTTATTCATTTTTTAATTTAGTGAATGGAATGTGTCAGTTTCTGAAATTTAAATCTGTTGGTCTGACTCAGTATGGCTATTGTTATGTTTCAGTCAATTTGCTTTATAGGTCCTGAGTGACTTTTTAAGGTTTTGTAATACTTTTCAATATGCCTAATATTAGAATTTGGACTTGATTTAGCTCATAGCATTCTCAGCAGTAGCTCAACTTTCACTTGCTAACCTTGAATCTTACTATCACATTTTGGATAGGACACCCTTGGTATCTCTGCACTCTGGAAATTGGACCTTAGCACTGGTGCTTTTGTGTCATCCAAAAGTTCTGGCTGCCTATTCTGTAGAAATGCACTTTCCTTCCAACTATACTGTTCAGCCATCAAGCTCTCAGACAGTTTGAGCAACCACTTTATTCTTTGACATATGATACATATCTAATATCTAAATTTAATAAAAGGTATTACTTGTTACTATTTTACTTTTTTTTTCTGTGTTGTGAGATAATTACGGATGTAAGCCCCACCCCTGGCCCTGCCCCCTTTAGCCTCCCCAAACAGTTGGGCCACCGACCGCCTATGATACCACCCTAATCCACTATAGAATAAGAAACCTAAACTTTCTATTTAGACAAAAATTAAACTGACCCCCCCCCCCCCCCAAAATGCCAGATTCTGCATACAATGCAACACACAACAGAAACAGAACTTGTCCCCTAGTACTGTGCAAAATATAAAGACAGCAGATGTAAATTTGAAAAAAACTAACAAATACCAATCACCACTTTACAAATTAACATATAGAAATAAAACAAATATAGAAAATAAAATATTTTATTGGACTGAATACATTTAGCTTTCAGAGGCCAAAACCTCCTTCCTCAGGTCAATACAGTATACTGCTGTACCAGTATCCTATCCTGACCTGAGGAAGGGGGTTTTGTTCTCCTAAAGTTAGTCCAATAAAAAGATTACCTTATATCCCTGTTCTATTATTAACATTTATTTTTTTTTTTTTTTATTCATTTATATTGTTTACACAAGCATTAAATCTTGTTACATGCAAATCAGGCAACAAAGAAAATACAATACACCAAATTCTTGGTATTTATCCAAAGGAAAAATATTTTTTTAAGAAAAAAAAATGAATTACATTCCTTGTCCCTTCCTTAGACCACAAATCAGTTAAGAAGGGGGGGGGGGGGGGATAAAAGCAAAGATCAGGGAGATCTAATTTAACAACTAAATTATACAAAGCAATAAGGCTACCGCGCCACCAGCTTATACTTAACTTAAAACCTTCTGATGTTATGTCTTAGTTACTCTTTTCAAGTCTATGAAAGATCTAAGTTGTTCTGGCATGAAGAAAACATATTTAAGTCCAAGATATTTAACTATACATTTACATGGATACGCCAATAGGAATGTAGCGACCAAGGATCTTGTCTCTTCTCTTAAATCCAAGAATTTCTTTCTTCTATCTTGTGTGACTTTGGTGACATCTGGAAATATCCATAATTTCTGGCCACAAAATTTCTGATGCATATTCTTAAAGTAAAGTTTCATTACTATATTAAAGTCCTGTTCAAACACATATTTATTTATTTATTGTGAACATTTATATCCCACATATTCCCACCAAGGCGGGCTCTATGAGGCGTACAATGCAGGAGAAAGTACATCAGAATAACAGTAGTGCAATGCTGAAGAGAGGGGGGAGAAGAGAAAAAAAAAGCGAAGGTAAAGGAGGGGAGGGAGGGAAAAAAACTGAAGGGGAATGGAAGGCGGAGATGCAAGAGTCAAGCTGCTGAGGAGAATGAACGATCACAGAGGTAGGTCTTCAGAGATTTCTTGAATAGGCTGTGATCAGTAGTCTTTTTTAACGCTGATGGGAGAGCATTCCAATAACGAGGGCACTGGAACAGTGGCGTACCAAGGGGGGGGGAGGCGGTCCGCCCCGGGTGCACGCCGCTGGGGGGTGCTGCGGCGCGCCTGTCGGCTGCGAATTCGAATCGCTATGCTAAATTCTCTCGTTCGCTGCAGCTCCCTCCCTCTGCCCCGGAACAGGTTACTTCCTGTTCTGGGGCAGAGGGAGGGAGCTGCAGCGAATGAGAGAATTTAGTGTAGTGAACTCGCAGCCGACAGGCGCGCGCCGCAGCACCCCCCCCCCCCAGCGGCGTACACCCGGGGGGGTGTCATTTCGCCGGGGGGGGGGGGACGCTGCACCCGGGGGGGGGGCGCATCGGCGATCCGCCCTGGGTGTCGTCGAGGCTAGGAACGCCACTGCACTGGAAGCAAAATGAAGAGGCAAAGAGCAGCTTGTATGGTAAGTTCTTGCAGGCAGGGTAGTGGAGATTGAGGTAGGTGCGGGATGATTGCACAGCATTCCTGGGTGGGAGGTCAACCAGGTTGTACATGTAGGCAGGAGCATCCCCATATATAATCTTGTGTGTAAGGGCACAAACTTTGAACTCAATCCGCTCCCTGATCAGGAGCCAGTGGAGCTTCTCACGAAAGGGTGTTGCTGCCTCAAATCGAAATTTGCCAAATAGCAGCCTCGCTGCTGTGTTCTGCGCTGTCTGGAGTTTTTTAAGGGCATGCTCCTTACAACCGGTGTAGATGCCATTGCAATAATCGAAGTGGCTCAAGACGAGGGAGTGGATAAGTGACCTGAAGAGGGCAAATGGCAGGTACTACTTGATACGCCTGAGTGTCCTCATGGACAGGAACATTCGCTTCGTAATGGACGAGATTTGCAGATCAAGAGTCAGGTGGGGATCCAGAATGACTCCTAGGAGTTTCAAACTTGCAGCGACTGGAATGGAGAAGCTTCGCGCAGTAACTGTGGGCAGTATAGACTTCTTGAACTGGGAGGAGAGGATGAGGCACTGCGTTTTATCCTGATTAAGTTTAAACTTGAATGTGTTAGCCCAGTTGACCATGATGGTGAGGCTGTCTTGAATTTCCGCTGAGATTTTGGCTATGGAAGACCGAAAGGGGATGTAGATGGTTACATCATCTGCATAAATGTAGTGATTCAGGCCATGGTTGTGAAGGGCCACTGCTAAAGGCGTCAGCATGATGTTGAACAAGGTTGGCGAGAAGGGTGAGCAAGATTTCCAGGAAGGGGAAAAAGAGGACTGCACTTTGACCCGATAGGATCGGCAAGACAGAAATTCCCAGAACCAGTCCAAGACGGTATTACCAACACCATTTTCAGCTAGTAACATGAGGAGGAGATTGTGGTCCACCATGTCGAATGCACTTGACATATCAAACTGAAGAAGCAGGATATTTTTTCCAAAAGACAGTTCTTTCCTAAAGTTGGACAGGAGAGTAACTAGCACCGTTTCGGTACTGTGGTGAGGTCGGAATCCAGACTGGGAAGCGTGAAGAATCATAAATTTGTCCAAATAATCAGCAAGCTGAGAATTCACCAAGCCTTCCATAGTTTTGACAAGTAATGGTATAGTGGCAACTGGTCGGTAGTTGTTAATAACGCTAGGCTCACATTTCGGGTCCTTCGGGATAGGCGTCGGAAGAATATGGCCATGATCAACAGGGAAGCGCCCGTTTTGAAGCATGTGGTTCAGATAGGATGTAAGGTCTTCAACAAAACAGTCTGGCACCGATTGCAGCAGGTAGTTAGGGCAGCAATCCAGCTTACGGTGCATACGTGAAAATTGCGAAGGGCCAGAGAGACCCTCTCCTTGCTGACTGGCTCAAAGGTGGACCAGTGATGATCAGCTGGGCAAGGGCCATGTGCAGGTGTAAGACTTTGAAGGAAGGCAGCAGCACTGGATGAGCTTGAAGGGAGCACACTCTGAAGTAGAAGAATTTTGTCCCGGAAATGGTTGGCCAGCTGCATCGCTGATGGCATGCCCTCACTTGGAGAAGTAACTGGAGTAGTGTCAAGTAAGGAGTTCAGTTGGCGATAAAGCTTCCGGGCATCCAACATAGCTGTTTGAATTTTTTTCTGATAGAAAGCTCTCTTAGCCTGCTTAATGACATATTTGTAAGAGCGAAGAGAGAGCTTCCAAGCTGACAAGGTGTGAGCATCTTTAGATTTATACCAAGCCCTTTCCAGTCGCCTAGTTTGTTGCTTGAGCGCCTTGAGGCCAGGAGCGAACCAGGCTATAGATTTGCGTTGGAAGGAGGATTGAGTTGCAAAGGCGCAAGCCCATCTAAGATGCATTGGCACCGGTTCTCCCAATGAGTGAGGTAATCGAAGGAGTCAGCGTTTGCATGCCAGGCGCACCCATAGATTTGCTCCCAAAATGATTTGGGGTCGACGACCCCTCTTGAATAGTAAGTAGCAGGTGGTGTGAGGAGTGGATGACTAGACTTCCGCCAGTGGAGAGCAAACCTCAGTTGGTAGTAATCAGACCAAGGGACAGCTGATCACGCAGGAGGAGATGCCCTGAGGACACAGTCATGGTGAAGCTTGAAGGCGAACAGATCAAGGGCATGGCCTTGGAAATGCGTTGGGCGCACATCAGTACAATGAAGATCCAGAAGTTTGAGGAAGTTCAGGCATTGGAAAGTGCTGGGAGAGTGCTGATTTTCAAGATGGAGGTTCAAGTCACCAAGTACCAGGATGTTGGAATAATTAGTACAGGAAGTGGAGAGAAAGTCCATGAAGTCAGCCTGACTGGCAGCTCAGCTGTTAGGTGGTCTGTAGAACAAAATGCAGCAGAGACAATCTTGAAGAGAGCTGCTGTGGACCTTGATGGAAGCAATCTCGAGATTAGGCGATATGGATTCAGCCAGAGAGTCAATTCGGAGGTCCGAGTGGTAAATCACAGCAAGGCCACCACATCTTTTCCCCGGTCTGGTCCAGTGCACGACCTTGAAGCCAAGGTCAAGGAGGATGTGGCCCTATTAGTTACTTCGGTTAAAGAGTCCTCCAAAATCAAAGAAATGTCTTTTAATTCATCAGGTTTCTCATATTCCACGGCCGCTTGGGTGTCCTCCTGGTATTTTGTTGGAAGGTAATATATCTTATTTACCGGGGGAAGATTTTGGGGCAGCATTTTTAATATTTCCGTCAAGTATTTTTTTAAATAATTCCAAAGGAAGAACCCCAATTGGTCTAGGAAAATTTAGTATTCTCATATTCAATCTCCTGTTATGGTTTTCAAATTGTTCTATCTTTTGCCTAATATTTAAATTGTCCTTAACAATCACGGAAATATTTTCTTTCATTTTCGATATGTCAGTTTGAGAAGTCCGTACCTGTTCGTTGAATTCTTGTTTCAGGTTATCTATAGATTTGGAGAGCTGGTCCACAGTAGAAATTAAATTAGTAGTTTGTTGAGTGGACTTTATTACAATTTCTTTTAGGCCTTCCATAGCTTGCCAGAGAACCTCGAGCGTTACCTGCGGGGGTTTTCGGGATTTCCACCCTGCCTTCGATCTTTCCCGCCTCCAGCTCCAAGGGAAAACCTCCTCCGCAGGCTCCAAGATCCTCGCCTACCGAGTCCTGAGTTCCTGCCTTTTCCTCCCGTTGTAGGGCGGAACACGGCAGATTATCAGGCATTGGAGGAGATAGTGTGACATCATTTTCCTGAGATGTCGGGTTCCCTTCCCCGACATCTAGCGGAAACTCAACTCCGGTCTGCGTTGGTGGTCGCCGAAGGGTGAAGCTGTCGATTGTAAGTTGTTTCGGGGACGAGGTTAGGGCGGTGGAGGGTTTTTCCTTAACATTCCCCTTTCTCTTGGTATGAGGCATCACACTCTAAGGTAAATCTTTGTAACAAATGCTCGATCAGCTCACAAGCTTCGGCGTGTCGGCGCCATCTTGGTTACGCCCCCCCCCCCTTTTTTTTTAATGTTTCACAGTTGCCACTGCTCTTGTGTCACCAGGTCACCCTTCCAGTGGTCAGCCTGGGTTGCTCCTACTTAGCTTTCCATCTGTTTCCTTGGGGATGCATGCTTGTGCCACACATCTGCTTCCTATAAACATTTATTAACACAGCTACAATACTACTTTATCCTAAACCAAAAAAAAGAAAAAAATATTTTATTTACAGTTTGTTGTCTCTGGTTTCTGCTTTCCTCATCTTTGCTTCACTCACTCTCTCCCTTCCATCCAGTGTCTACCTTCTTTCTCTCTCTCCCTGCCCCTACCATCCAGTGTCTGTCCTCCCTCTCCTTTGTCCCTTCCATCCACCGTCTGCCCTCACTCTCTCTCTGCCCCTTCCAACCACTATTTGACCTGTCTCTCCCTTCCATCTAGCATCTGCCCTCTCTCTGCCCCTTCCATCCACCATCTGCCCCTGTCTGCCCTCTCTCCCCCTTCCAACCACTGTCTGCTCTCTCTCTCCCTTCTATCCACTGACTGCCCTTTCTCTCCCTTCCATCCACTGTCTGCTCTTTCTCTCTGCCCCTTCCATCCACCATTTGCCCTCCCTCTCCCATCCATCCAGCATCCAAGGTCTGCCCTAACTCTCTCTCCCTTCCATGCAGGATCTGTCCCCTCTTGTTCCAGCCCCAGCCCATTTCTCTCACCTGCCCCCCTTTTCAGCACCCAGTTTCAGCCCCACTATCCCACCAATCCCTAGTTTCAGCTCCTAGCTTCAGCCCCAGCCACTTTCTCCCTGTCTCTTTCTTTTTCAGCCCCCAGTTCTAGTCTCCTTCATTCACCTGCCTTGCATTATGGCCCCCCCCCCCCTTTTCAGCCCCAGCCCATTCTCTCATCTGCCCTTTTTTTCAGCCCCAGACTCACCCTGCCCCTGCCTCAGGCATGGCCTCATTCTTCCTCCTGCCCCCTTCTCAGATCCTAGTTCCAGCTCCAGTCCCCACCTGCCTACCCTCAACTCTCTCGACAGCCCCCTTATCTCTGCCATCCGGCCCCATGCATTTTAAAAATCTCGGAATCGGCAGTGCAGCACCTCGCGTCTGCCTGTGAAAGAAGTAGATCGCCTCGCTGGGCCTTTCCTCACTGTGTCCCACCCTCCTCTGATGTAACTTCCTATTTCTATGCTGTCTTTGGGTTGGGAGCAGTGGGAGCGGAGCACCCTCTCTTGTGCTGACACCCGGGGCGGACTGCCCCCACCGCCCTGCCCTTGGTACGCCACTGCAAACGCCTTTTAAAAATCCAGATACACAATATCAACCGGCTCACCTTTATCCACATGTTTGTTCACCCCTTGAAAGAAATGTAATAGATTGGTGAGGCAATATTTCCCGTCACTAAATCCATGCTGGCTTTCTCTCATTAATCCATGCTTTTGAATATGTTCTGTTATTTTGTTCTTTATAATAGTCTATATCATTTTGCCCAGCACCGATGTCAGGCGTTATGGGCACATGCCAAATATGAAATTACCACCAGGGGTGCGTACTATCCTGACGGTAGCCTCATTTTGACGCATACTGCATGTGCGTAGAACCTACCGCGCCTTTGTAAAAGGACCCCTCAATGTCTTACTTTTCTTAATGCAATGATATCCTCAAACTGCAAGTTAAAATTGTATGAGAGGTATTGTGGTTCTATCAGTGTCTTTATACTGGTAAATAGTATTGGCATTATGTACCATTTTGCATTGTGATTTAAAAGTATTGTTCTGTCATTCTGTAACTCACTCTTCTTTTATAGCAAATGACAGTATTATATTTTAGATTATCATATTTTCAGCCTTGCTGTCCCACTTTTGCTTGAGATAATTTGTTTCATATTAATGTGGTACCATAACTTGCTAACAGTTATGTTTCTTTTGGGGAAAAGTTGACTTTTGTAGTGAGGGAAAACAGACCTATGTTGGTTTGAAAGCTGCTGTACATTATGGGGGAAATTATATAAATTGCTGCCTAGTTTTAGGTGGCAAGGAGGCGTGTAAATGCCAGTATTCTAGTTATTTGCATGTGTATGTGAAGGCATGTGTGCATTAATAAGCAGTTTTGGCCTACACAGTATTCTGCAAGCACATGCCTAGATATGATGGCACACAGTTTGTGGGTGGGTGTTCACAGAGGGCAGGACACAAACTTACACACACAGATTAAAACATTTATAAATCTCTGCACAGTCTTATGCAACCTAGGTGCCAGCATTTACACCAGCTCTATGGCTAGGGTGTTCATACCTTGAGTACTGGCATGTTTTCAGCCACTTGTACACTAGCATTCTATACAGAGAAATAGGTGCCTAACTCTAGGCGCTTCTCTTATAGAATTAATCTTTATGGAGCTAATTCTGTAAAGTTGATGCTAACACTTGTGTGCCGAATATGCACTTAAATGATTAGCATAATAGTATATATGCACATATTCCCCTAATCCTATATTTAACGCTCAAAATTGCACATATATATTTGGGTGGGTGCCTAAATTGTGCACACAATTTAATTGCATAACGAGACAATTATCACCAATAAATTGGGTGCTAATAATTATCAGCACTAGTTGGTAATAATTGGAATTTATGCACTCATCTTTACAGTCACTATTTTATAAATATGCATGTTATAATAAATAAAAATAAAATAAATAAAATTTTCCATGTAGATCTGAAAAGGGGGGTGCGAGAATGGGTGGGTCAGGTTATACTAGTATTCAAAATGGAAACTGGGCACCCATATGCCATTATAGAATAGAATTTTACTATGTGGCCTTGGGGTGCCTAAATGGAGGCATCCACTTATAGAATTACCCCTATAGGGCCAGATTCTATATATGGCGCCTAAAACTCTGCATGGAAAACATTTCCACCTAAGCATATTCTATAAGTGGTGCCTAGATTTAGGTGCAGTATATAGAATATGCTTAGTTGATATCCAAGGATCCCTTTTACCAAGCTGCGGCAAAAGGGGGCCTGTGCTGGCGTTAATGTATGTTTTTGGTGCACGCTGAGGCCCTCTTTTACCACGCCATTGAGGTGGCGGTAAGGGCTCCTACACTAACCCGGCAGTAACCGGGCAATGTACGGCAATGCCTGTACTGCCGATACACACTGGCACCAATTTACCCTGGCTTGCATTGGGCTTACCGCCGCTTTGTAAAAGGGCCCCCTAGTGCCTAAAACTATGTGCCTCAATTTACACCAATGAAAACGTGACATAAATCCTGCTCATAGATTTAGGTGCAGAAGGGCATATTTTACAACAACATGCATAAATATTGATATGTCCACAAAACGCCCAATTCCTCACCATAACCATGTCCTTTTTTGACTGTGTGCATTAAAATTTAGGCGCAGTGCATTACAGAATCTGCTTAGGGAGTTGTGCGCGTAAATTCTAATTATTGCCAATTAGTGCCATCAATAGCTTTGTTTTTATAGTATTTATTTAGATAACATTTGCATTCACCAATCCAAGCAAAGCTTTCTCTTAGCAGAATTATATCAAGTACAGCTGCAACAGCAAACTACAATGTGTGTATAAATTAGATACAATTAAAACATACGGACAACACTGTAATTTGCGAGAGATCACATAAAAACAAAACAGATCCAAAATATTATTTCTTTTAACAAAAATGGAGAAAATCATCTGCATTTATTGCTAATTATTAACAGCTTCTAGAACAGAATCCTCTTTAAGGGGCCCTTTTACTAAAGCTTAGCACATGCTAACGGATATTAGTATACACTAAGTGCCACTTGGCCGGTAGCTATAAAATAGGCTGCATTGCATTTAGTGCATGCTGATGTCTGTTAGCATGTGCAAAGTGTAGTATAAGGGCCCTAAGTTTTTTTTTTTCTACAAGGATCAATAATTAATTCTCCCTCCATGCTCTGGATGAAGTGAATTTTGCTGTTTAGGGCCAGCTATTGAAAAAGATCCGGTATAGATTTTAGTTAAATATCTTACTTTGTGAGAAGGAAGCAATAAAAGCAATGTTTTTGTTGTTCAGGCCAAACTCGAGAAATATTGCATAACTGCTAGCCTAGAGGTTCAAATTAAAATAAGAACACATGGAAATAATAATGAATAAATACGGAATAATGATAAAATAAAACATTCACTGTTTACTATTCTATGGCGATATAATATTTATATAGAATTTTGGGGACCTTATCGTAATTGTAATCGTAACAGATGGCATCTGGTAGGGGGTTCCACATTTTTAGTTATTTAGGACTTTAGTAAACTGTGATTTTATCCAGTGTGTGATTGGAACAGATGTGATCCTATCAGGGTTCCACTTTTGTTTAGAGGCATAAAAATGCCATGATTTGCCGGAGAAGCTGAGTTTACTTTCTGCGGATTCAACACCAAAGTCCTTTTTAGCCAGCATTTGCCCTTGGGTCCTAAAACATCATAATAGGAAGTTAATGTTTTATTCTCTATTAATCTCATTAAATCCTTTTAATATTAGAGCATGTGTTGCTTTATAGCATTAACTAGTATCTTGCACTCAACAGTATTTTCACAGTTTATGACACTGCTTAGGGCATTAACAAACAGCTGTTTGAATTAAATGAGCAGTTAAGGACCCTGTTCATTAACTCAAAAGTTTCATGTATTTTTAATTCCTTAAATCTAATGGTATTATCACCCTCCAAGAAATCTATCTTTGATTATAATTTGCTGTGACCACTATTGGGTTGGAGGAATGTATTATTGTTTTTGAATATGAGTCATATTAGGGGTGCATATTTAAAAGGAATCTTAACTATCTCATAGCAATTTCTTTTTCTTTCCTCTGGAGAAATAAAACTTAAAATAAGTTGTTTATGGCAGTTGCGTTAACATGTTCTTTAATTTTGGTTACTGATGACTTAATTTAGCTAATGTAAAGAGGCAGTTGGAACAGAAATTATTTGCATTTGAAATGGTGCTATCAATGTCATTCGACAGACATTTTACAAAATAGAAAATTGTATTTGGACACTGATATACTGCTTAGCGCAGTGTCATGTGCCTGTGATACAGTTCACTGACTTTTCGTACATAGTACTATCCCCGCACAGCTTCTAGGTTCTACTAGCTCAGACAGTGACACTTCAAATCCTCTTCTAAATCTATATTGCATTGTTAAAATCTAAAAAGCTTAATTTTAACTTAGGATATACTCTCTACAGCTATTCATTGTATTTTGTAGATTTTCATTCAACATTAGTGTTGCTTTTTTATTCCATATTGATTAAAAAATTGTCACCCAAAATACTTTTGGCTTCTAGAGAACAAATGGTAGCAGGCATTCAGATTTTGCTGAATGTAGCATTTTATAAAATGTGATATGAAGTATATATTGGGTGTTTGATGTAAAGGACATGGAGGGTGGGGGTACTAGACTGTAGATGTTCCACCGATTTCCACAATCTACTTACTGACTTGTCTCCTTGGATACTTATAAACTTCCAAAAATATTAAGACCCAAACATGTTCGCCATATTTAAGGCAAATTCTCCCTTTTGCATTTTATCTAAGAGACATTTCTGAGAAGTGACAATACCTATGTCATCTGTATTACCAAACTAACATCTTTAAATTGACTGGCCTATCTGCTTGATTTCTTTTGGGAAACATATCTGAAAAAAGAATGGAGGAGGATGGGAAGAGTGATGTAATTGCTTTTATTTCTTAAAACAAATTCACTTTTCAGTTATCTCTTGGAATGTATTCTGTTCATAGCCAGGGACCTAAATAAAGGCACTGTCATCTTTTTTGTATAACTTGTGAGACTTCTTCCTTAGGTAGCTTTATAATTAGATGCTGGGGGGAGATTTTTAAATTTTCTTATGCTACCTGCAAGCCTGAAAGCTAGTATACATACAGAGAACAGGACAACTATGTGAGAACTGGAAATAGTCTTAATATAGGCAACATAGGAGCTCATAGGAGTCGTCTCGGTGGGTGCTGTGGGTGCTTGAGCACCCTCAATATTGAGAAAATTCCTTGTATGTGTCCAAGGAAGGGTTATTTCCACCGGGCTTAGCACCCCCAATAATTTTGAAAAGTTGGCTCCTATGTAGGAGCTTATGTGCCTTTATAAAATAGTCTCCCAGATCCAGCCCCAGTAGCATGCAAATGATGATATATAAACTGACACCTGCTCTGAGAAAGGTGTAAATGTGAGCACTTGAGTACCCATTTATTTTGTAAACTATGTGCATACTCTGTAAGTCTGCCTCCATTCCACTCACCCAGGAATGCTGTTTGTGCAGACTGAGCAAAAGTAGGCACAATGTTTCTATGCACATAGGGCCAGACTCGGTAAATGGTGTTGAAAAATAGACACCAGGAAAAATCTGCAATCAGCACTGTTCTACAAAGGGCACTTCAGAATGAGCTCATAGAAAGGATTCCTGCACCCACCTTTGGGTGCGAGGACTTAGCCATCTGAAACCTGGGGTAAATCCTGGCATGTAAGTTGGAAGCAGATCCCTGGAATTCTATAATACTGGAAGGCAAGATTTCGCCCTTGAGTGTAGACGTGTGTGCAGTGCTCCTCTGAGAAATGCCTAAGGGGAGACCAAGAAAATTTACTCCCATGGTCCCCAGGAAAGCAACTAGTACTCTGGATTCGACTCAGCATAAAATTGAGGAGTTTGCTGTACACTTACCAACTACCGGGGTAAGCCTGCTTGGATAGAGAAAGAGTGAGGCTCAGTCCTCCTCATTTGTGGGTAGTAGCATTTTGCTATCCCCTGAAAAGAGGATCCCTCTGTCAAATCCTGCATGGGAAGATGGGTGCTCCATGGGGGTTCCCAGGGGCAAAAATTACTGACCATGGCGGTGTCCACACAGTGGGACACGGTGACTGCACTATCAGGAGGAGACGTGGAAGTTGTGGATACCATTACTGTGAGATAACAAAAAGAGGTCTCTGGTCCCCCAGGGGCGGGAGTTCTGGCCGGAGTCTCCCAGGCCGCCGTGTTTGAAATTTGGAAGACAATTGTATCCTTGGGTCAGACTATTACATCTCAAATGTCAACTCAAGCAGTTAAAATTGGAGCTTTAGAAAAAAAATGGAGTCTCAAGAATCTCATTTGACTCTGTTACAGAATTCTTTTAAGTCTCTCTCCACTTCAGTTCAGCAAGTGGAGACTCTTAATTCTAGCTTGGTCAAGGGCCAGACAAATTTGGAATTTAAATATGTAAGTTTAGAGAATCTGGTATGCAGGAGGAATCTTTGTTTAATACATTGTCCTAAGATACCTGGAGTATCAGCACAGGATGTTTAAGAAGTATCTTTTAAAGATTCTTTGTGTTTGCAAGGGATCTATTTCTCCTGCTTGTAGAGTTTTCTATCTTCCTCCATTTAAGAAGAAAAGTGGGGATAGTGATGTGGATCATCTTTCTCCTATATCTGAAGATAGCTTTGCAATATTAGAGTCATCAAAAGAAGAAATAGTGATTCCTTCCACACTGTTTGCTACTATGGCACTAGACTATGATAGAGACTGGCTTTTATAACTTTATTTTTGACATAGGGATACATTGATCTGTACTTTGAAAATGTATATGTTTGCAGACATAGCTAAGGCTACTCAAACTTTGTAACCAGTTCTTGTTTATGAGACCTAGGGTTCAGGCCATGGGCGCGTAATTTCTTTTGAAGTATCCTTGTAAATGTATGACTAAATATAAAAACAAAATGATGTTTTCTTCGAACCTTCACAATTGGTGATGTTTCTGAGCAATAAGACGGTAGAACAGGGCTGCGATTCAGGACTTCTGTTAGCTGGGGAGCAGGGCACCTAGGTTTGATTCTCTCTTCTCTATTGGATATTTTGAAGTTCTGTACTCTAGGTTTATTATTATTTCCTTATACAGTTTGTTCTCTTGTCTCTCTCCCTTATTGAGGACTTTGGGAATGGTATATAATTTTTTATTGCAAAATTTAAGATTTGAAATTCTTGTATAATTTGAATTCTGAACATACCATTTGTTTTCTTTTTTCAAGAGTTGTCGTGATGTAATAAGTTTTTAACTTAAATAAAGAAATTCTATAATACTGTGTGCATCTTTTGAGAGCACCCCTGACCCACCCATGCTCCCTTTTGGGTTTCGCTGTATGGGATTTGGACGCACAGGCTTATAGAATAGTCTGCAGCCAGATGCACACTTAACCCCTAATTGGTGCTAATTAACCAATTATTGGTATTACCTTGGCTTGCTAATCAATTAGGTTGTGCACACATCTCAGGATCATGCCCAAATTTTGGCACAGATATTTGAGCACCCTTTATAGAATCTGGGGAGGGGGTACTTTTTATGTGCATATACTTACTGTACACCATCTTGACTGAATTCTTTCAAAAAGTCAATAAATAAATCCTAATAAATAAAATATATGGCCATACAATTTTGTAAAAGCTCTTTCACACATGTAGAACATGAAACACTTAAGCTCTGTACTGACTGCATGGGAGAGGGAGGTACATGGTGAAGACTGGGATCAGGAGACAGCAAACCATTGTTGCTAGGGTAAATGTAGTGTGTGCTATGCTCACCTGCAGCACCAGTACTGTTGCCTCAGATGGATAGGTCCAGTAGCAGGTGACCCTACCAATGGGGCACCCCCAGGCTCACTCAATGGTATCTATGCTCCTGTATACAGGAAAATATACAGTGATTGATTGGTAATAAGAACCCTGAGGAATTCTTGCTCATAGAAGATGGTTGATCCCTTATATAGCAGCTTGATGCTTAGTGGTAGTACTGTGAGACTACTGTTAGGATCAAGAGATGTCCTTTTGAACCTGGAATCACATGGACTAGGAGCACCTGGGGATCACGCCTGCTCCATTCCACTAGATACTAGGGAATAGCAAGTTAGGCCATGGAGGGGCCTATGGGAGGTGTAGAGGGATTTGGGGGGCATTGACTGGGGTTCTGAGGGAGTCCAGGGATGGTTTGCCAAAATCTATGCTTAATATTAATAGGGTTCCCAGGAGAATAATGTATCGCTCTTGGCAGAATGGCTATGAAGGGCCTAGAAAAGATCTTCAAATACAAAGATTTAACTTATCCAATCTATGGTATTTTCAGTATTTAGTATTTCCGATTCCTTCATATTATGGTGCTGGCAAAGAATACTGCATTAACCATGGACTGCCCGATGAACAAATCAATCAGTTGTGGAAGAGATGAATCAAAGCTTTCCTTGGAATCTCAACTAACAAAACATTGTCTTTCACACATTATAAAAAGAGAAAGATCATTAGAGAAAGACATCATGATTGACAAGGTTGAAGATCAATGCAAAAGAGAGACCAGCAAACATGTGGACAATGGGGAGCCGGTTGATATTGTATATCTGGATTTTCAGAAGGCGTTTGACAAAGTGCCGCACGAAAGACTCCTGAAGAAATTGCAGAGTCATGGAATCGGAGGTAGGGTATTATTATGGATTAAGAACTGGTTGAAAGATAGGAAGCAGAGAGTAGGATTGCGTGGCCAGTATTCTCAGTGGAGGAGGGTAGTTAGTGGGGTCCCGCAGGGGTCTGTGCTGGGTCCGTTGCTTTTTAATGTATTTATAAATGACCTAGAGATGGGAATAACTAGTGAGGTAATTAAATTCGCCGATGACACAAAATTATTCAGGGTCGTCAAGTCGCAGGAGGAATGTGAACGATTACAGGAGGACCTTGCGAGACTGGGAGAATGGGCGTGCAAGTGGCAGATGAAGTTCAATGTTGACAAGTGCAAAGTGATGCATGTGGGTAAGAGGAACCCGAATTATAGCTACGTCTTGCAAGGTTCCGCGTTAGGAGTTACGGATCAAGAAAGGGATCTGGGTGTCGTCGTCGATGATACGCTGAAACCTTCTGCTCAGTGTGCTGCTGCGGCTAGGAAAGTGAATAGAATGTTGGGTGTTATTAGGAAGGGTATGGAGTCCAGGTGTGCGGATGTTATAATGCCGTTGTATCGCTCCATGGTGCGACCGCACCTGGAGTATTGTGTTCAGTACTGGTCTCCGTATCTCAAAAAGATATAGTAGAATTGGAAAAGGTACAGCGAAGGGCGACGAAAATGATAGTGGGGATGGGACGACTTTCCTATGAAGAGAGGCTGAGAAGGCTAGGGCTTTTCAGCTTGGAGAAGAGACGGCTGAGGGGAGATATGATAGAAATGTATAAAATAATGAGTGGAATGGATCGGGTGGATGTGAAGCGACTGTTCACGCTATCCAAAAATACTAGGACTAGAGGGCATGAGTTGAAGCTACAGTGTGGTAAATTTAAAACGAATCGGAGAAAATTTTTCTTCACCCAACGTGTAATTAGACTCTGGAATTCGTTGCCGGAGAACGTGGTACGGGCGGTTAGCTTGACGGAGTTTAAAAAGGGGTTAGATAGATTCCTAAAGGACAAGTCCATAGACCGCTATTAAATGGACTTGGAAAAATTCCGCATTTTTAGGTATAACTTGTCTGGAATGTTTTTACGTTTGGGGAGCGTGCCAGGTGCCTTGACCTGGATTGGCCACTGTCGGTGACAGGATGCTGGGCTAGATGGACCTTTGGTCTTTCCCAGTATGGCACTACTTATGTACTTATGTACTTATAAACACCCTTTTATCAACAATTATTTGCCTGACTGAAGACTGAACACAGCTATCCATAGCATGTAACAACAAGAAGTTTCAGTTAAAAGTTTGAGAAAAGCTACTGGAACATATAGAAGGGCATTTTAGAAAGGACATCAGGTCTGAACCTTATATATGAATGTCCATTTCTCATGCATTTTAGTACAGGATCTGCCCACTTACAGCCTGTTCAAAAATACATGAGAAATGGACGTCTAAGTGCTGGCTCTGTCCAATTTGAACATCCATTTTACAAACTGAAATGCCCAAACTGTGAACAGGGCAATACAAAAGACATTGACCTCTTTGTGGCAGCAGAGAAATGTTGGTATTATAAAAAGGCCACATAGATGTCCATGTAGAGGAATAGCCTAATGGCTGGTTCAGCCAGGAATGATTCAGGGCTAAGCACTAGAGGTTGCTGGCTCAAACCCCACTGTAGCTGTTTGTCATTTTCTTCTCAGCTGGGTACTCTCGAGCAGAAGAGTGTGCAGATGGTGGAGATCACCTCCACTCAATGAATGGACTGCAAAGCCTTGAACATGCATGAGGTGCAACATGATGATTTCAGCAATAGAAGCTGATGAAACAACTGGAGAATTCTTGGTCTGTACATGGGAACTGAGGGAAGTGACCCAATTAATTTTTTTGAAGAATGGATTCCTTAGATGCTTCACTTGCAATTTGATCGCCCAATGGAAACTGAACAGGTGCACTGCTTGCCCATCAAATCTACTGGTGGTAATAGCAAGCCGCATCCTGTTGTCCTCAAGCTACTCTGATACCTGTAAGTTGTGATTATACTGGAAAAAATAAAGTCCATACAGAAAATTCACTGGCAAGACCAAACCATCTTCATTGTACTGATTTTACAAAACTTACAGTGGCGAAAAGATGCTGATTTTTGGCATTTCAACAGAGGCTTAAAGTAATAGATGACAGATATGGCCTGCTGTCTCCAGCCTGCGTGAAGGTGATGCACAATAATAGAACTAAACATACACTGATCCTGCAGATTTAGAGTACATTCTTGTGCTGCAAGAATCATTGATTCATATGACTTTTTAATATTTGACCTTTTGTGCCTTCTCTAATTTTCTATACAATGGTGTATGTATCTTAGTTTATTGAGATGCTTTTCCATGTAGACTATATTATGATGTCTGTTATATGTGCCAAAGTTTAATTGATGCTACATTAACATGAGCATTTGCTGGTGTGGGTTTTCGTTTCTTAGTTGCCCCCTGTGGACTTTACCCTCCAAGAAGCTTTTTTTGGCTTTGCTACTGGAATGGTTTGAGTAGCTTTTAGCTACTGGGATGGGAGTGGGGTGAGTATTGTAGGGGGGAAGAGGGGTGTATGATTGAGTGTGTGTATGGGATTTTTTTGCTTACTGCAAAGCTAGGAGAATTTCATTGTATTTGCTACTTTTGTGAATTGTGTCATAGAAATCATTCTTTCTGGGGTGTTAAACTTGTTCACCTCTACCACTAGTGCATTTAGATGGTGGTGCTTGTTAGCCTTAGTCTTTGTTTTTATACCATTTAATGTAGTAAATTCGTATAGATTGTGTCTTTAAATGTAAGAGGCAACAGCAATCCTATGAAGCGCAAAAAGCTATTGCTTTATTATAAATATCTTCATGTACAAGTGTTTTGTATTCAGGAAACTCAATTCAGTGTGGTGAAATCTATGAAACTTAGGAGAGATTGGATTAAGGAATGTTATTACTCTACTGCCTTTTTTGGTAGAGAGGGTGTGGTGATTCTACTGGCCAAAAGCTTGGATTGTAAGGTCATTTCTCATTGCTCTGGTCATAGGAGTCACTGGATTATTTTGACTTTGCAATTGACTCAACATGTTTACACTTTTCTCAATGTATATGGACCAAATATTGATGATGAGAAATTTTTTCATGAACTGGCCTGCCAGTTGATCTTGCTAAAAAAATGATCATTTTATAGTAGGTGGGGATTGGAACTTGGTGCAAGATGCTGTCCTCAACTGTAAGTCTTTAGCTCAGTAAAAAGTCCCTAAGGCCCTTAAATCATTAAAGCAGCCTATGATGGATCATGATTTAGTAGATATTTGGAGAATTCATAACCCCACCACTATTGACTTTACCTTTTACGCAATACCTCATAATTCTTGTATGAGACTTGTCTCTAAGTCTCTAGTGAGACGTGTAGAAGGTGCTACTATAGAGTTCTGTCATTTATCAGATCATTCAGGAATTACATGCCTTTAATGCTTGACATAGTGACATAGTAGATGACGGCAGAACAAGAACTGCACGGTCCATCCTGTCTGCCCAACAAGATAAACTCATATGTGCTACTTTTTGTGTATATCTGACCTTGATTTGCATCTGCCATTTTCAGGGCACAGACCACAGACCATAGAAGTCTGCCCAGTACTAGCCCCGCTTCCCACCACTGTCTCTGCCACCCAATCTCGGCTAAGCTTCTGAGGATCCATTCCTTCTGAACAGGATTCCTTTGTTTATCCCACGCATGTTTGAATTCCGTTACCGTTTTCATCTCCACCACCTCCTGCGGAAGGGCATTCCAAGTATCCACCACTCTCTCTGTGAAAAAATACTTCCTGACATTTTTCTTGAGTCTGCCCCCCTTCAATCTCATTTCATGTCCTCTAGTTCTACCGCCTTCCCATCTAAGGAAAAGGTTCATTTGCAGATTAATACCTTTCAAACATTTGAACGTCTGTATCATATCATCCCTGTTTCTCCTTTCCTCCAGGGTATATATGTTCAGGTCAGCAAGTCTCTCCTCATATGCAGGAGGACCCTACACGAGGTTGGAGATTTAACTCAGCCTTGCTGACAGATCCTGAATTTTTGAAGTGTGTGGAGCATTGGACCATGGTATTTTCAATTTAATGAATCTCAGTCTTTAGTCTATTAGGGAAGGGTAAAGGGAAATGAGACTTGATATACCACCTTTCTTTTTGTTTTTTCTTTACAACTACATTCAAAGCTGTTTACATATATTTAGGTACTTATTTTGTACAAGGGGCAATGGAGGGTTAAGTGACTTGTCCAGAGTCACAAGGAGCTGCAGTGGGAATCGAACTCTTCCCCAGGATCAAAGTCCACTGCACTAACCACTATGGGATGCTTATATAACCCAGGTCTCACCCGTCCACTAGCTTCAGTCCCAGGCCACAAACAAAACATACATGCAGTTCCTTTCTCTCAGGTCATTTTTAACACACTCATCAGTTCCAGTTGTTTGCAGTCGAGCTTAGGAGTGGGTCAGTGGTCCAGAAGAGCAATCTGGGGACTGGAAGAGAATCATACTCTCTTCCCAGCTTCTACTCAATTCTTCAGTCCAGGAACCACACAGTAATCCGAGGGCTTTATAAAAACTTTAACTTTTATTGGAAAATACTGCAACAGGCAGCAATTGCAGATCCAACTTAAACAGAAAGCATCCATTTATTGTCAAACCAGTCTAATTCAATTTCTTCTGTTGCTCTGCTTGAGAGCTCGCTTAGCATGCTCCCTCTCAGATTATTTACAGGGTACTCGAGCTTGGGACTATGTACATATATACAAGGCTCCTGTCCATGTATATCCTGTAGTTTATTCCCAAAGGTTGTACTCCTCTGTATTAAACCACTTGTGCGAGCTCAGACCTTCAGTCTGACCCTCCACCAGCGGGGACTATTCTCTTGATCCACCCTGATCCTGAGACAAGCTCTCCCAAGCTCCAGTCTCCTGCTCCCAGGCTGGGCCTTTTTCCTACCCACCCGTAGCACACAAACTCCCGATTGCCACTTTATGGATCAGCAACCTACCTCTTGCAACCAATGGATCTCTCAATTCCAGGACTCCACTTTTCTCCTTCAGGTCAATGACAGGGGATGTGCAGGCAATTCAGACCTGCAGGCAGCCAAAGATCCCTCTAAAGGTCAAATACTCCTCCTTATCTCCTTCCAGTCTTCTCTCCCTGTCACTCTTCAGTCCCAGGAAACTATTTCTCTGCATTTTATTCAAAACTACTCCCCTTGTGCTGGGCTTCCTCCCACCCATCGACCTCTAATCAGTTCCCCTAGTGACTCTCTCCACGGAACTTACTCTTGTAGTAATCCCCAACCTAATGGGATTACATTTACAAGGCATACTTGCATGGAGAAATGATTGCCTATAGTGCTAACAAAATAAATTTGAACGCAAGTTCTTTTGACCCTAGATACTTAATTAGGGCATTAGAAAGACAATTCTTTGCTAATCCCACTACTGCCTTGCGACTTCAACTAAACAAACTTAAATTTAACAGTGTTATCAGAGAGAGTGGGTATGCTGCTTCTAAAGGACAGTGCATCCTACTACAAGCAACATAACAGGGCAGGCCACTAGCTTGCTAATTATTTAAAACATAAAAAGAGAGGTAATAGTCATATATGTGAACTTAGGTCTGGAGAAGATTTATATACTGACCCCTTAGAGATAGCAAATCAATTTAAAACTTTTTATGAGCATTTGTATGCTTCTGGTACTGCTCCTGATTTATCATACAGCACATATCGGAGGAGGACACTCACTCAGTCTTATTTTTTCAACTCCAGTTAACGTTTTTACGGTTCAAAAATCGACACTACACTCATTGCCATGGATAGATCATTCCCTTATTCTCTAATTGTCTGTTCTCTCAAATGAAGGATGTACCTCACAACAAAATTATCCCCTTCCACAATCTTAAAGAAATCACATCTGGAGCTCTTCTCCAACATTCAGCCTTGGATATAAACTCCTTTTCACCATTAACATCAGAACTGCTCAGTAGAATACATCACTAGAGACAGCTTACAATTCCATTGCACCTCTTACCATCCATTTCCGCCCCCCATTCGCCATTGCACGGAACCCTGGTATACTCCAGACCTGTGCCTACTCAAGAGACAGCTCTGCCAGTGGATCCATTATCCATCTTACTCACTTGCTAACTTTAAAAATGTGGCCCATTCCTACAAAATTGCAATCCTTCAGCAAAGGGCACCTACTACTCAGACCAAATGACCGAGGCCCCCAACATGGCAGTCTTATATAAGACTCTTAAAACTCTTACCATCTTCTGCATCCCCTTAAACACAACCAAATCAACTCTCCCGACTCAGATCCTTGCAAATCACTTTCTTCAAAAGATCAAAACTTTAAGAAATAGTCTAAAAACAGCTTTTTCAGTAGCATGACAGTTAATTGTGCCCTATATGCTATGCCTGGCCCCTCCTCAAGGCTGACACTCACTAGTGCTTTCACCAGATTTAATATTTCATCTCTGAAAGAACTGGAACATACTATTAAAAGTATGAATACCACCATTGCTTCACTCAACCCCCTCCTGTCAATAATCATTAAGAAATTCTTGATGACCTTTCTTCCCCTCATTCATCTGATGATCCAGTCCAGCCTCTTCGAGACCCGCCAAATACCATCTTATATCCAATCTCCCATTCCATTTCTTGCCAAAATCTCAGAGGCAGCTGCTCATCTACAACTCGGTGACAAATCAGTGAGACAAGGCGGTGGCTGTAGCCAGAAGGATGCTAGGCTGTATAGAGAGAGGTGTAACCAGAAGAAAGGAGGTGTTGATGCCCCTGTACAAGTAATTGGTGAGGCCCCACCTGGACTATTGTGCTCAAATTTGGAGGCCTTATCTTGCTAAAGATGTAAGAAGACGTGAAGTAGTCCAGAGGAAGGCAACAAAATGATATGGGCATGCACCAAAAGACGTATGAGAAGAGACTGGAAGACCTGAATATGTATACCCTAGAGCAGTGATGGCGAACCTATGGCACGCGTGCCAGAGAGGGCACGCAGAGCCCTCTCCCTTGGCACGCACGCCGTCGCCATCGCTGGTCCGCCCACTCTCCCTCCCTCCCTCCGAGTACCAGTTTGGCCTCCCTCCACCCTCCCTCCAACCCAACAAGCATCAGGACGCCCGTCCTCCCTCCCTCCCTCCCTCCCAGCACCAGGAACCCCCCTTCTCCTGAAATTTAAAAAGCGTACCGTCCTCGGAGTCGGGGTTAAGACGGCATGCGTCGGCAACAGCAGCAGCGAAGCGTGTGTTCTTCGCTCGACGCGCCTTCGGCCTTTCCTGTTTCTCAGGCTCTGGGCGGGACCAGAGCTTGAGAGACAGGGAAGGCCGAAGGCGCGCTGAGCGAAGAACACACGCTTCGCTGCTGCTGCCGACGCATGCCGCCTTAACCCTGACTCTGAGGATGGTACGCTTTTTAAATTTCAGGAGGAGGGGGGTTCCCGGTGCTGGGAGGGAGGGAGGGAGGGAGGACGGGCAGGTGGCCTGATGCTTGTTGGGTTGGAGGGAGGGTGGGATGCCGGCCTGGTGCTGGGAGGTAGGGAGGGAGGCTTGGTGCTGTCTGTGTGCTGCTTGGTGGGAGGGAGACCTGATGCTGGGTGCTGGGAGGGAGGGAGACCTGATTGTGGGTGCTGGGTGGGAGGGAGGCCTGGTGTTGGGTGCTGGGTGGGAGGGAGGCCTGCTACTGCTGCGTGCTGGGAGCTGGGTGGGAGGGAGGCCTGCTGCTGCTGCATGCTGGGAGGGAGGGAGACCTGATGTTGGGTGGGAGGGAGACCTGATGGTGGGTGCTGGGTGGGAGGGAGGCCTGGTGCTGGGTGGGAGGGAGGCCTGCTGCTGTGTGCTGGGTGTTGGGTGGGAGGGAGACCTGATGCTGGGTGGGAGGGAGGCCTGGTGCTGGGTGCTAGGTGGGAGGGAGGCCTGATGGTGAGTGCTGGGTGGGAGGGAGGCCTGATGCTGGGTGCTGGGTGGGAGGGAGGCCTGCTGCTGCTGGGTGGGAGGGAGGCCTGCTGCTGCTGGGTGCTGGTGGGCGAGAGGCCTGCTGCTGCATGCTGGGAGGGAGGGAGACCTGATGCTGGGTGCTGGGTGGGAGGGAGGCCTGATGGTGGGTGCTGGGTGGGAGGGAGGCCTGGTGCTGGGTGCTAAGTGGGAGGGAGGCCTGATGGTGGATGCTGGGTGGGAGGGAGGCCTGGTGCTGGGTGCTAAGTGGGAGGGAAGCCTGGTGTTGGGTGCTGGGCGGGAGGGAGGCCTGGTGCTGGGTGCTGCCGGGTGCTGGGAGGGGGGGCAGGGGGGAGAGGAGGGTGGCTGGACATTTGTGGCTGGAGGGGAGAGGAGGGTTGCTGGACATTTGTGGCTGGAGGGGAGAGGATGGTTGCTGGACATGGATGGAGGGCAAGAAATGAAGAAGAAAGGAGGAAAGTAAAGAAATAAATGGAAAGGAAGCCCTGGAAATGGAGTTAAGAGAACAGATAGAGAGCAGCAGAATCAGCGACTAGAACCAATATGGATAGAAAAACAAAATCACCAGACAACAAAGGTAGGAAAAATCATTTTATTTTCATTTTAGTGTTTGGAATATGTCGAATTTGAGAATTTACATCTGCTGTCTTATTTTGCACTGGGTATACTGGAGCTGTAACAGCTTACAGAAATGATTTATAATGGAAGAAAATCATGTTATTTTTTTCTCCTATACTAGTAGATTTGCTTACTTTATTATTTTTGTCTATTAGATTGTAAGCTCTTTGAGCAGGGACTGTCTTTCTTCTATGTTTGTGCAGCGCTGCGTACACTTTGTAGCGCTATATAAATGCTAAATAGTAGTAGTATAATATTTTCAATGATGTCTGTATATATGCACCATGGCTGGTGTAAGGGGTGTGGCTATCATAGGGGTGGAGTCATATGTGGTGACCCCGCCCATAATGAGTACCAGCACTTTGTGATAAATAATTTGATTTTGGGTTGCTGTTTGGGGACTCGGTCTCTGAAAGGTTCGCCATCACTGCCCTAGAGGAAAGGAGAAACAGGGAAGATATGATTCAGACATTTAAATACTTGAAAGTTATTAATATAAAACAGATATTTTCCAGAGAAAGGAAAAGGGTATAACTAGGGGACAAGATTGAGGTTGCGAGGTGGTAGACTTAGAAATAATGTCAGAAAATTATTTTTCACAGAGAGGGTGGTTGATGCCTAGAATGCCCTCCCGAGGGAGGTGGTGGAGAAGAGAACTGTGGCGGAATTCAAGTTGGCATGGGATGAACACAGGGGATCTTGGATTAGAAAATGAACGTTATAAAAAACAAAGCTTAGAGGTTTGCATATGTGTTTGCATGTTAAGTGGTGCGGAGATGGCAACTCTGGCTATATCAACTAAGGTTGGTGCTGGGCTGGCTTGTACGGTTTGAGTCCTGAATATAGCAGTCTGGCTTAGGATGGACTGTAGAGAGCTTCGAAAGAAACTCCAGTAATTTGAAACATGAGGACAGTACCGGGCAGACTTTTACAGTCTGTGTGCTGCAAATGACAAGATTCGAATAGGCTTTGACGGCAACTCCTGTAGTTGGAACATAAGGATAGAGCCGGGCGGACTTCTACGGTTTATGTCCCAGAAACAACAAAGAAAGACCATGATCAAGTATATAATATCACATTCATTGATGATTCAGTCTAGAATTGAGAATGAGACTGTTGGGCAGACTGGATGGACCATTCAGGTCTGTATCTGCCATCACTTACTATGGATGTTACTGTGTTACAGTATCATTGCAACGCTTGCCTGACATTGATATTGTGGACACCGTTTATGATTGGTTTAGATCGTATCTAAAGAACATAGCATAAATGTTGCCATACTGGGATAGACCGAAGGTCCATTAAGCCCAGCATCCTGTTTCCAACAGCAGCCAATCAAGGCCATAAGTACCTGGCAAGATCCCAGAAAGGTAAAACACATTTTATGTTGCTTACCTTAGGGATAGATATTGCATAGTTCACTGTAATAGTAAAACCTCCTCCCCTTATACCCCTGAATCAGGGGTTCCACAAGGCTCCATCCTGCCACTGACTCTATGTAACATATCCCTCACTCCATTGCTCATGCTTGCCCACTTTCTTGGCTTCACAATGCATGTCTGTGCAGATGATATTCAATTACTCTGCACACTCAAGCATTTGGAGGAGTGGTCTAGTGGTTAGGGTGGTGGACTTTGGTCCTGGGGAACTGAGTTCGATCCCCACTTCAGGCACAGGCAGCTCCTTGTGACTCTGGGCAAGTCACTTAACCCTCCACTGCCCCATGTAAGCCGCATTGAGCCTGCCATGAGTGGGAAAGCGCGGGGTACAAATGTAACAAAAAAAAAAAAATCAAAAGATCACAAACATTAATCTCACCTTGCCCTGAATCTGGCTAAGTCTAAAGCATAATCACCCCACTAAGTATTTTAGTCAGCCCATCTGCCTATGCAATAAACCGATCCCACAAGTTACCACCACTCATATTCTTATCGTTTTTACTGGATACCGGTTTATCTTTTCAACCACAACTTAGACAGGTAGTTAGTCTTTCTTTCTATAAACTCTGCCTCATCAGATCTATTCGGTCACTACTTGACCCATCAGCATTGAATATTTTTGTTCACTCATTAGTAATTAGTCAACTTAATTACTGTAATTCGTTATACAAAGGGCTCCGGGTGAAAGACCATTGTCAACTTCCATTAGTGCCAAATACAGCAATACAAATCATCAATAATGCAGGCAAATATGAACATGTTACACCTCTTCTGAAATCAGCACATTGGCTGCCGATCTCACATAGAATCACCTGTAAACTCCTCCTAGTACTCAAAACACTATCTACAGGAGAGCCCATTATCTTTTCCATCATTTAATCCCTTACTCCCCTGCATGTACCCTCAGATCCCTCAATCAAAACCGTCTAATAGGGCCCAGCTATATAAGACATAATTAATGAACATACCAGCGCATCCATCTTTTCTGTACAAGGGCCTCATTTGTGGAACTCCATACCTATCCAATTGCGATTACAATCCTCCCTTATAAAATTCAAAATTGACCTTAAAACATTTCTTTTTCAAGATGCATTCTGCTAGCTCATTCATATACAGTGGGAAACCGGACGAGTCAATTAGGTTTGTTTTCCATGGAAATAACCCATGGGAGTAATAAGAATGGTTGCTTACAATTCAAGATAATACAAATGAGCCCTGCAGGAGGATAAAATTGGATCCTACCCTTCAAACAGACCCCATAGGACAGACTGACCAAATCTACTGATGCTCTATTAGTTGGTGTTCAAATACATGGTAATAGAATTTTTTTTTTTTCTTGTACTGTTGTCTGCTTTGATGCTAAAAAGGAAGAGTGGATTCATCAAGTATTTATAAAATAATTAAATCTGTGAACACATGCCTACATCACATCCTTGTAGTGACTCTCATGCTGATATTTGCCAACTCCAAAAAAAAACTCCCGGTACCATTAGCTGAGACTAGTCATGTTTAACAGAGCCCAAACAAGGCTTACATTGGATTTGGTATAATATATGATGAACCCTTGCAACTTCAACAATCAGATGGAGATGTGCATGGATTTGTTCACCCCCTGCTGAAGATGTGCTCTTTATCAGCCACAAGCAATAATCCAAATAAGGAAATATATAAATTCCCTATTTGTTTACATATGCTGGAATGAAGAGACTGATGTAAATCCAAAAGGCAGTGCCTGGTGCTGGAGATGTATTTCCGTGTAATAAATCTGAGATACATCCTATGACTGGGCTGTATCTTTATTAAAGTATATGCATCCTTGAGATTCCGAGAACATAGCACTTCCCCTGTATTTATGTGGGGAATAATGGTGCCAAAAGAAATCATCTTGACTTTCTTGTTCAAGAGAAATCTATTCAAAGTCCTTAGGCCCAAGATGGCATAGCATCCTATAATTCTTGAGTACCAGGACTAGAATCCATGACCTTCCTATTGCACAGGTACAGGCTCACCCATCCTGTTCTTTCAATTCCTGGTATGAAAGGGGAAAAAAGGACCCCAGAGGAGGATGATTCATCAGGATTCTCAGTAACCAAGGGATTAATTCTGTAACAGGACACATAACATTTCTAAAAATATGCCTAATTTATGCTGCTTTTCTTTTTAAACAAAAGCAACATAGATATCTATGTGCCTTTATAAAATAGGCTTCAGAAATGATCCCCTGTAGTGCACAAACATTCTTGCACACATTTATACTTGCTCCAAGGCAGGTCCAAATGTACGCAAATACCCTATGCATGCATGTATATATTTTATATGTGTGCGCTCAACATATGGTAAGAGTATATGACACATTAGCAGGGAGTACACTGTTTCTGACAAAACAGAAAACTGGCCAATGTAAATGTTGGTTTTCTGTCACTTCTGGTCACTCCCAGGTTGCTCCTGCTCTCCCTTCCACAGTTTATCATAGGCATCCCATTTAAGAGGCTTGGGGAGGCTAAACCTGAGCCCAAACTGTGATCTTGCCCTCTCTCCTATTGCCTTCCTGCACCAGCTGTGGTATTAGCTTAAGAAACAAAATGAAAACACATGAGACTGCCTCCCTGTGTGCGCTGCTGCTAGGTCTGATAATCACACCACGCCCCCTCTGATGTATCTTTCTGCTTTGGAGGGGCATGATCAACAGCTGGCAGCAGTGCACAAAGGGAAATGGCCCCATGTATCTTTATTTATTAGGATTTCATGTTGATTTTTCTGCTGATACATAAGAACTTAAGTTGTATGTATGTAGAATTTTAAAACTTATAAAGATAGTGAGGGTCTGCTTAAATCACTTTGGAGCCCTTTTACTATGCTTCTTGCCGCAGGTTAAAAAAACACTCGCGGAGCACCCTCAGGCATCCCGCAGTAGTCTTGAATGTGCACACACTGCTATCTTTGTTCATTTCCAGAGATAAGTGAAGGCTTTTCCCAAGTCCACCTGGCTAAGTTTTTCATGGACATTTCCTCCAGGAACTTGTCCAAACCTCTTTTGGATCTTGCTGTGTTAGTTGCCTAAAGCAAAATAAATTGTACAGCTAAATTGTGCTCTGAGCTCACCACTAATAATGAACACCTAACAGTTTAAAGTTTTCCACTTTCCCCTTGCTTATAAAAACATAACATAAGAACATAAGAATAGCCATACTGGGTCAGACCAATGGTCCATCTAGCCCAGTATCCTGTTTCCAACAGTGGCCAAGCAAGGTCACAAGTACCTGGTAGAAGATAGTGGGAACATTCCATGCTACCAATCGTAGGGCAAGCAGTAGCTTCCCCATGTCTGTCTCAATAGGAGATGATGGAATTTCATCCAGGAACTTGTCCAGACCTTTTTTAAACCCAGATATGCTAACTGCTATTACCACATCCACCAACAAAGAGTTCCAGAGCGTACCTATTCATTGAGTGAAAAAAATATTTTTCCTCCTAAAAGTATTTCCATGTAACTTCCTTGAGTGTCCCTTATCTTTGTACTTTTGGAACAACTAAAAAATCGAGTCACTTCTACTCATTCTACACCACTCAGGATTTTATAGAACTCAATCATATCTCCCCCCATCTGTCTCTTTCCAAGCTGAATATCCCTAACCTCTTTAGCCTTTCCTTTTATGGTAGGAGTTCCATCCTCTGTATCATTTTGGTCACTCTTCTTTGAACCGTTTCTAATTCTACTGTATCTTTTTTGAGATACTTTGATCAGAACTGAACTCAATACTCAAATTGAGGTTGCACCATGGAGCGATACAGAGGTCTTATTTACCATCCCTTTCCTAATAATTCCTAGCATCCTGTCCATCACTTTGCATTTGTCCACATCAAATTTAATTTGCCATTTGGGTGCCCAGTCATCCAATTTCCTAAGGTCTTCCAGCAATTTTTCACAGTCTGCATGTGTTTTAGCAACCTTGAATAGTTGTGTCATCTGCAAATTTAATCACTTCACTAATCGTTCTGATTTCCATATCATTTATAAATATGTTAAATAGTGCCGGTCCCAGTACTGATCCTTGTGGCATTCCACTATTCACCCTCCTCAATTGAGAGAAATGACCACTTAACCCTACTCTCTGTTTTCTGTCCAATAACCAATTCCTAATCCATACCAGAATATTGCCTTCTATTCTATGACTCTTTAACTTTCTCAAGAGTCTCTCATGAGGAACTTTGTCAAAAGCTTTCTGAAAATAAAGATACACTACATCAACTTGCTCACCTTTATCCACATGTTTATTCATGCCTTCAAAGAAATGAAGCAAATTGGTGAGGCAAGACTTCCCTTGGCTGAACCCATGCTGACCTTGTCTCTTTAAATCATGTTTATTTATGTGTTCCATAATTTTATTCTTTATAATAGTTTCCACTATTTTACCTGGCACTGACGTCAGGCTTACCAGTCTGTAATTTCTAGGATCACACCTGGAACCCTTTTTAAATATCAGCATTACATTATATATTACTAACAACATTAGCAATTTCATGCTTGAGTTCTTCGAGTCCCTTGGATGTATGCCAACCAGTCCAGGTGATTTACTACTCTTTACTTTGTCAGTTTGGCTCAGTACATCTTCCAGGTTCTCCGAGATTTCTTTCAGTTCCTCTGCATCATCACACTTGAAAACCATTTCCGGTACAGGTAGATCTCTTACATCTTCTTTGATAAAGATCGAAGCCAAGAATTCATTCAGTTTCACTGCTCTGGCCTTCTCCTCCCTGAGTGCCCCTTTTGCTCCTTCATGATCTAACGGTCCCACGGATTCCCTCGCAGGCTTCCTGCTTTTGATGTACCTGAAAAAGTTGTTACTGTGAGTTATAGCCTCTGTGGCAAGTTTCTCTTCATATTCTCTTTTAGCCTTCTTTATCAATGTGTTGCATTTGACTTGCCAATGCTTATGTTGCTTCTTATTTTCTTCATTTGGGTCCTTTTTCCATTCTTTGAAGGACATTCTTTTGGCTGTGATAGCCTCTTTCACTTCACATTGTAATCATGCAGGTTGTCGTTTTCTCTTCTTTCCATCTTTGTAAATACATGGAATGCATCTGGTCTGGGCTTACGCCCAAGCCTGATTTAGTATCTTAATCTTTGCTGATCCTTTTATCTTCTTTTTAAACCATTTTTCTTGTTTTATTATAGTCACCCTTTTGAAAATTAAATGCAGCTACAGTAGATTTGTAGCTCAAACTTGATCATGTTATGATCACTGTTTTCCAGGGGACTTTTCCTTCATTCATCTTATTCTCTTGTGTTTCCAGATCCTTTTCTACCCAGCAAGTCTTCTAGTACTTCATTCTGCACCTCCTCTTTTTCTCTGATTCAACCTTCGTTCTGATGTTCATTTCTGGATTGTTTTTTTCTCTCTCTCCATCAGCCTTTTTAGTTGCGTTCCTTCTCCCTATGCACTAGCCGATCTTCTGCTGCTCTTTTTAGAATCTTTTCTTCCTCTGTATCGGCTTTTCTTCTATTTCTCCTTCTGTAAACAACTTTCTTCTTGTGCTCCTGCCTAGGTCTCCTCTTTCTTTCTCTTTTGCTGCAGAAGCTGTCAGTTGTTTTAAGATGTTATCACTTGCATACTTCTTTACTTTAATCTTTAAAATTACAGATCTGAAATTTGCTTTGGTTGCTTTTTGCAGCTTTTCCTATGGCAATATTCCTCTTTGCGCCTAGTTTTTGGCAGACTCTCTTGGTAGCTCCTCTAGATTTAAATATATGGTTTGTAACTTAAAGGTAGCAGTACTTTGTCTCCTCTTTATCTTGTGACAAGGCTAGCACCCGGGGCCCCATAGTGAAGCAGCTAAACCCAGAACTACGGTCCCTAGAAGCCCTTGCAAGAAGGCAAGAAGAGGGTAGCCCCAAAAGGGTGGAACGGATTTCCAAACCCAGCAGGGGGAGCAATGGCTCAGTGCAGGGTGAGCCAGTTACTCCCTTCCCCACTAGAGGGAGAAGAAGAGATGAAGTTCAGTTCCCTTGGCTTCGTTGCCAGTATATAATTCCCCCCAGCTGTGAGAGGGTAGGGTTACCATATGTCCAGATTTACCCGGACATGTCCTCTTTTTGAGGACATGTCCGGGCAACCGGGCGGGTTTTGCCAATCTGCCCGTTTGTCAGGAAATCCGGACAAACGGGCAGATTGCTAGCCTCCCCTCCCCTTAGTTACTACTGCCCTGGTGGTCTAGTGACCTCTTTTGCCTTCGGGGCAGGAAAGAGCCCCCTCTTTCCTGCCCGGAGCACTGCCCTGCATGCATCCTTCCTGTTGGTGATCTCAGCACTGATTCAAAATGGCCGCCAAGAGTTGAAGTGACCTCACGAGACTTCAACTCTCGGTGGCCATTTTGAATCGGCGCCGAGATCACCAACAGGAAGGATACATGCAGGGCAGCGCTCCAGGCAGGAAAGAGGGGGCTCTTTCCTGCCCCGAAGAGGTCACTAGACCACCAAGGTAGTAGTAAGGTAAGGGGAGGGGAGTGACGGGGGGGGGGGGGGGGGACGGGGTGTGTGACAGGGGGTAGGGGAAAATGTGACAGGGGGCGTGGTGTGTGGGGGGGCGGGGCATGTGTCCTCCTTTTTGGGGGACAAAATATGGTAACCCTATGAGAGGTGGAGGGCAGGTTTCCTGGAGACTCCCAGTCACCAGGAGGGAGAGGAGACTGATCGGGAGAGAGAATCCATGGAATATGTGGAGGAGGGAAAGCGCCTGCCACTGGAGCTTCCACGGGGGGGCGAGCAAGCTACCATGGAGTGGGAGAATACCAGTGCCGCCCTGTCCAGCACATGAAGGCAGTGTGGGAGGCCACAGAGGTTGCAGTGCTGTGAGGTGGGAGGAAAACTGCCAGCCCTGTTCATTACAAGGTCCCCTCTGTGCTGTGAAGAGGACAGGTGAATCAAGTATTGGTTTCATTTGAAGAGAGTGTTAATGAAGGTGTTTGAACTATTGGGCTGTATAGAAAAGCTACCTGAACTGTTACTGAGCCCTTCTGAGGGGGAGGGGAAGGTGGTGCCCATGAAGTGGGCCTGAACTGTTGAGGAACTGAATGTTTGCTGGGGTTCTGAACCCGGCCTGAACCTTTTCTTTTTGAGAACTGCATTATGATTTTGGGTGTGGAACTGAACTGAGAATAAAACACTTTGTCTCTGAGTCTAAATGTCAGCCTTGTTCTTTACCGGAAACCTGTGAGTCTAACAGGGCTGCCGGCACCAACCCAGAGCGGAGGCAGCAGACCCCTTTACAATTTGCAGGAGTCCACTTAAGTATGGTTAATCCTTGCTGCAATGTATGGTGTATCTCTTCCTGTAGCGCCTCCATGTGCAAGTTCACCAGGGCCTTTATCTACAGCAGGGGTGTTATCCTCATCGACAGCATCTGCCTTATTGCTTCTATCATTTCTAGCCCTAGTGTATAAGCTGTAGGTGGGCACCTTTTTTATCATGGGTCGCATTTAGCCAATATGTATTCTTCTCTTTCCTAACGTGCTTCAATTGTAGCATTACCTTGCTGAGATTTGCTATAGATTTTCTAGAACAGGGTCACCATGTGAAGGTACTGAGCAAGACTTGAGGAGAAAACTGTGTACTGTCCCCCTGAGGGATACACAGCAATTCACCAGCTGCTGCTGTTGAATTGTATGTTTCATTCCCCTTTGATTACACAATGCTTCCCAAACCTGTCTGGGGACCCCACACAAAGTTGTGTTTTTAGAATATCTACAATTAATATGCATGGGATAAATTGACTTGCCATGGAAACTTAGTATATGCTAAATTATCTCATGCATATTCATTCAGAATATCCTACTACTTCTACTACTTAGCATTTCTATATCTGAAACCCACTTGGCTGTGGAGTCCCCAGGACAGGTAAGTGAAATTCTGGATTATACCCCAAATAGGTTTTAGGCCTTTAGGTTTCTTCCCGAGGCTTCATATCAATTCATTTGCTATTTGTTTTGGTGTTACAATAGCTTTTCTCTGTAAGTTTGCCTGCCTGTATTATGTCCTAAAAATAAAGGGTGTCTCATAGAAAGATCTCCTTTGAAAACTGTCCAGGGGGAACAAGACATATTTTTCACAGTATGTGCACTTTTTCCCCTGAGCAAAAGAGGTGGTAGTGGGAGGCAGGATTAGGATGGATTAGAAAAAGTAAGCATGCAGTTAGATGTTGCATCTGCGTAGTTTGTTCTGCTAAGTATGCCATGTAAAGACGCCTCACAACATTGTCCTGCTACAGATGTTCAAAGGGAAGTTCTCTTATAAATCAGCTTCCAGACCTGCGTGTAAAAAGTAACATCAGGCCTGTGAGCACTATGGAAAGGTGTGCTCTCAGAGTCACCAGTACTCTGGTCAATCACTCTGACCCTAAAATAAATGGAGAGACGGAGAAAAAGTTAAAAAAAATGCTCAATTTCCCTGCTGCTCATGTGAGGCCTGCAATATTGGGCAATGGGTTTCATTTGCTGCTACTGATATCAATTTTTTTTATCAATGAAATGCTGATGTACTATATATTCTAAGGTTATTGCTGTAAAACCATAGTGCATTGTAGTTTGTTGGAGGTTAGTAGCACTTGTTAATTTGATCAAGGCTGAAGTTTACGGAGGATAAAGTAAACAATGCAAACTGCAGACACCATCAGTTTCCTATGGGCAGTGAAGTGTAGTTTGTTCCATTTACACTTCACAACAACATCTGATGGGCTTTGTCACTGCTGCACAGAGTAATTAAACCTGAAATCAATAGCAGGCATTTGTCATGTTTACAGCCGCTCTTTCTGCTGGGTTAAACTCATCAGTTTAGTGCCATTCTGTTTTACTGCAGAGACACGCTCCATTATTTCTTCAGGTACAGTTGAGATATTCAGTTACATGTCCAATAGTTTGAATACGACAGTAAGATTAAAAGAGACAGGCAAAATGGCCAGTTTTTGTAATTTATTCACTGGTTTCCTTAAACAGTGTTAGAGTTCCATTTTCTTCCTCCTACCCTTTTATGAAACTCTTAATGTCCTTGGATTATACATTGCCCACTGCCCACCTTCTAGAATGAAGGTAGAGCTAAAATTGTACAGTATGGACATGCAGATCTCAACTTCACTGAGATCTCATAATGCCATCATTAATGAGAGTGAATACAATTATCAGAGTAGTTTCAGTAAGCTGTTGAAAGTTTGCAACCATCTCGATAGTAAGATATGGGAACAGTACTTAATGTTTAGAGCAGCTGACTGAGAACCAGGAAAGTCAGGGTTCATATTCTGCTTTTCCACTAGTGTTTCTTATGACCTTGAGCAAGTCATTTCCCCCTCCATTGCCTCAGGTACAACTTAGACTGTAAGTCAGCTTGGATAGGGAAATAACACAGGGTCTCGTTACATAAAATGGGACCCTGTGCTAAAATAGAACAACATGGTAAAATAATCCATTTTAACTTTAGCCCATGTTGATAACTTCCCTCCAAAATCTCAAACCCAAATCCAGATTATTTTGAGGTCCTTTATAGATACTTCTTGTTCAATATATGTAGTAAAATTAAATTTACTTGCAGTATACTAGCTGTTGGTCTGTTTGGTATATTCCCAATATATTTTATGCCTGGGACCTGGGCACTACATTAATGACCTTTTCTAATTATTACTTTTAAAATGGATTAACACAGCAATCACACTACTCTGTACAACTGGAAATTCACCATCTACAGTTGTATACGTATTGGAAGATAGTTCCCATTCAAAAATGCAGGTCTTATATCCACTACTGTTTTCAGGTCAGTCTTCAGTCTGAAGCGATGCCACAAAAATCCAAGACAAAATTTCTTGACTGTATTGTGTTAAGATGTAAAGAGATGGTACTCCAGTGATAATTGCCGCTTTGATGGAAAATGAATTGCAAGAAGATTCTTTTAGGAGATTTTTTGGTAGGATGGTCAGTTTCTGAAAGAATCATGCTGTTTGTCAATATATTTTATTGTTCAGTAATTGGCGAGAATATACAGTAAATGCAAAATCAATGAGTACTTTTACCTATGAACTTTGCATCAGTTCTCAGGGAAACTATACACATACTTTCCTTTTGAAAATTGTCCTGGGAAAATGCAAATGTCCAAAGCATATAATAAAAAAAAAAAAGAGAGATTTGCATTTTCTTTTTGTGTAGATACTTTATCCTGTTAAAATAAGGGAAATAAGGTATGTAATGTGCATGCCTTATTTCCCTTTCCCAATCTACATGTGCCTACAGGCCCACATATCTTTTGCCTGGCTAGAGTACACTTATTGATCCCTTGGAGGATCAATTCTAGACCTAGTCCTTAGTGCAGCGAATGATCTGGCTCAGGAGGTAATGCTGCTGGGGCCTCCTGATAACAGTGATCATAATATGATCAGATTTGATTTAAGCTTGGAGTAAGTACACACAGGAAATCCAATACGTTAGCATTTAACTTTCAAAAAAGAGACTATGATAAAATGAAAAGAACGGTAAAAAAAAAAACTTAGAGGAGCAGCTGCGAAGGTCAAAAATTTACATCAGGCATGGATGTTGTTTAGAAATACCATCCTGGAAGACCAAGCCAAATATATTCCATGTATTAAAAAAGGATGAAGGAAAACCAAACGACAGCCGGCATGGTTAAAAGGTGAGATGAAGGAAGCTATTCGAGCTAAAATAAAAATCCTTCAGAACATGGAAAAAGGATTCAACTGGAAATTATAGGAAACTGCATAAAGAATGGCAAGTCAAATGCAAAGCACTGATAAGGAAGGCAAAGAGAGACTTTGAAAAGAAGATTGCGTCGGAGGCAATAACATAGTGAAAACTTTTTTTTTAGGTATATTAAAAGCAAGAAGCCAGCAAAAGAATTGGTTGAACTGCTAGATAACTGAGGGGTAAAAGGGGCACTCAGGGAAGACAAGGCTATAGCGGAGAGATTAAATGAATTCTTTGCTTCGGTCTTCTGAGGAAGATGTGGGAGAGAATACTAGTGTCAGAAATGGTATTCAATGCTGACGAGTCAGAGAAACTGAATCAAATCTCTGTAAACCTGGAAGATATAATGGCACAATTTGACAAATTGAAGAGTAGCAAATCACTAGTTATTCAAAGTTGTTAAATCGCAAGAGGATTGTGAAAAATTGCAAGACAACCTTACGATACTGGGATACTTGGCATCCAAATGGCAGATGATGTTTAATGTGAGCAAGTGCAAAGTGATGCATATGGGAAAGAGGAACCCAAACTAGAGCTATGTGATGCAAGGTTCTGCGTTAGGAGTCACCGACCACGAAAAGGATCTAGGAGTCTTCGTTAACAATACTTTGAAACCCTCTTCTCAGTATGCAGAGGCAAAGAAAGCAAATAGAATGCTAAGAATTATTAGGAAAGGAATAGAAAATATAAATGAGGATGTTATAATGCCTTTGTATCACTTCATGGTGTGACCGCACCTTGAATACTGTACAGAGAAGTGCGACAAAAATGATAAAGGGGATGGGACGACTTCCCTATGAAGAAAGGCTGAAACGGCTAGGGCTCTTCAGCTTGGATAAAAGACGGCTGAGGGAAGATATGATAGAAGTATATAAAATGAGTGGAGTGGAATGGGTAGACGTGAATTGTTTGTTTACTCTTTCCAAAAATACTAGAACTAGGGAGCATGCAATGAAGCTACAAATTAGTAAATTTAAAACGAATCTGAGAAAATATTTCTTCACTCAACGTGTAATTAAACTCTGGAATTCGTTGCCAGAGAATGTAGTAAAATCTGTTAACTTAGCGGGGTTTAAAAAAGGTTTGGATAGCTTCCTAAAAGAAAAGTCCATAAGCCATTATTAAAATGGACTTGGGGAAAATCCACTGCTTATTTCTAGGATAAGCAGCATAAAATGTACTGTTGTGGGATCTTGCTAGGTACTTGTAACCTGGATTGGCCACTGTTGGAAACAGGATACTGGGCTCAATGGACTTTCATTCTGTCCCAGTATGGCAACATTTATGTACTTATGTAAGATTTGTTTACCGCCTTTTTGAAGGAATTCACTCAAGGCAGTGTATAACAAGAATAAGTCAAACATAAACAACAGACATTTACAGCAGTAAAAATACTCAAATTACAATATAATATCAACACAATACACGATAAAACATTTTAGTATAGTTTTTGCTGAGAAGGGCAAGGAAAATGTCAGACATGTTACCTAGGTAAATGGTCTCTGAAAATTTCTCTTCCCAGCAACTGGCATTCCTATGTGTGTATTTTCTATATGGTGTTTTCGATTGTAAACCACCTGGACCTCTGTGGTAGCTCATGACGTTTGAATAAATGATAAACGATATTATAAAATCTTTGAAAAGCACTAAGTTTAGCAAATATGACCTGAAGGACATAGAACAGCCACATTCAGTCAATCTTAAGCTATTATTTTTGCAGTATTCTTTCCCAGTGGAAAACATCCTTAAGTGCTCATAGTAAAAGCCCAATGCACGACAGTGCACAAAAATGGGCCATTAATGTGCAGGCCTTACCTCATGATGAAATATTTTTGTTGTGTGCAAAAAATTCTTCAATTAAAGAATGCATAAAATTGTGGACTGTAAGACAAGAAATTTTAACTGCACCTCCTTAAAGTGTAGTTAGGTTTTGCACAGAAGTGGCTTCTTGTTAAACTCCATACACATTTTAATGTGCAAAATTTCATTTTTTAAACTTAGATAATGAGCTGATATGCATAATTCTTCAACTTATTACCATGTTTTACAAATGTTTCATTTCAATTCACGTTTGCTAAATTACGTGTGCTTAAATGAATTTGGGATTCTCTTATGATGGAGAAATGAATTGAAGACTGAGCAGAGGAAGGAAATAACATTCAGTATGGTTTCCTTTCTTGAAATAGGTAGAGATTCTTTGTTTAAAATTTCTGCCCAGCTATTCAATTTATATTCGGGTTGATACTTAAAATGAGTTATATGTTTCCTCACAGGTAGTGAACGTATAACTTGTTTATCTGTATATTTCCAATTCTATGGATAAAATCTGGATGTTTTCACTTGCTATAGGGCCAGATTCTTCCATATAATAAGGGCTTGGCTTTGAGGAGGAGTGACAGTGGAGGAAGTTATCAATGGGTTATTTTACCACAAGTCATGCTATTTTGGCACCGGGTCCCATTTTAGTCAGTGAAACTATGTGCTAAAATAGCACCACTTGTGGTAAAATAACCCGTCTTAATGGTAGCCCACATTGATAACTTCCCCCCTTAGTAGCAATATTCAGCTACTAAATTAATTAATTATCCATTTAATTTAGGCCTGACAAATAGCAACTCTAAATTAAGAGGTTAGTTACCAGCTGTTAAAAGAATTTTATTAACAATACTCATGAATACAATGAGACCAATTAGGCCTAAAGCAGTTTTATTTCTTGCAAGGAGACAAGTTCGGCATAAACTCAGGAAGTTGTCTGACTTATACAATTCCTTCTGTCTTTATATACCTTTTTTACACTTTCTACATGCAGCTATGCATAAAACACTGAACATGTTACAATTTTAGACTGTTAGGTTTTCACTAGCTGGGCAGAACTTTATCTAAAACATTCAGTACTCACAAGGTTTCTTTTCTACACTAGCTAAGTTATATGTTGAAATGATTAACTCCATAATTTCTCTACATTTCACTCCTGTTTATCATTACTACATAAACTTGTTCAAGTGTCTAAAATAGACTCCTCTCCAAGACACCTTCTTTTGCCCTGGGGATTCATGCATTCTTGAGTCTGTTATATACCAATGGAAGATATGTAGTCCTCAAAGGAAGCCTGGCTATCATCATCATCATCAAGCTCTTCATGCTGGTATATAGTCTTAGTCAACGTTGCATCAATCAGTCTTTGGAGTAGGCTAAGAATACATGGAATGCAGCAGCAACCACATGTTACCAATATGGCTGCAGCCACAGCAACAGTGGGCCAATACTGAAGTAATCAGGCCACTCCAATTCCCAAACAAATCTTCCATCTATTTGGTGAATGGGTCACTAAAGCCAGAATTCTCCACAAGTTCCCTTGACAAGGCTGTTAGTCAAGCCAACGCCTTGGTGATGCTTCCATTGGGAGCTGTATTGTTCGGGATGTATGTAGAACAAAACTTTCCAAACATCTGGCGGACTCCGTCCCTCTCTGCCAGTAGCATATCCAATGCCCATCAATGTTTCCATGCCATCATTGAAGTGTCATCAATTTGTTCAGCGATTCCTTTTATGGCGTCTCGAGTGTAGTTGACAAGTCTCTTTTGATTATAATAGATATAGTTAATCCAGTCTACATTTTTATTCATTGTTACCCACCAGAAGAGGAAGGACTCAAATCCTGCAGTAACCTGGTTCCTTGCCTTGAATTCATTGGGTACCCCTCGGGGCACCCCGGGGTCATATACACATGTGGGTCAAATGATCCACCAGGTGTTACTGCCCTCTTCATTCTATGCGGAACTGATATTGGTAGTTCCAGTGTTCCTGTGGGTAACATATAAATGGCATAACAACTTGTACTAATGCACACTCCCCGTGCTGTACTCGTGGAAGATGGGGTCTGAGAAGGAGGTCTCCACACATTCACCAGACATGTGAACTAGTCGAGATGGTATTTAGGGTTCTGTTTTCCCGTCAAGTTGACCCGGCGATTGCAATATGAGTCTGGTAGTTGCTTCAGATTTTGTTGTTTTCCTCATCCTTCTATAGAGAAGCAAGTGTAGTTACCTGGGTATGATGTTACCGTGGGTGGTCTAATTCTTCCTTTAGTGGGGGGAAAAAGGTGTGACATTATAAGACAGGTTCCACTGGGTCGATAACTGCTGTTATATAGCTGGACCATGCACTGCAATCCCTCAAGATCATCAGGACTCAATCTGAAGGGTATGGTCCCCAAGGAAGGTCTTGCCTTAGCACACGCTACACAGTCAGACTTGTTTATTTTCCCAGTAGTATAGATTACCCATGCCATCCATTCATTTTTTTTTCTTTCTGGTCACCTGTTTCAAGTTCCAGTTTTTCTTCCATGGTCAGATTTTCAAATTGTCAGATTGGTTCACGTGGGTCGTCTGGATCAGATGTTAAGGCCTCCATTTTTAGCCTAAATTTTTGCATGGGTTGTTGTTGTTTTTCTTCACCGGGTTTGAGATGAGGGTTCCTATTGAAACACCTCGACTTTGCAGCCAGGCATACCCGATTGGTCTACTCTGATTGCCTAATCTCAGCTCCTGGTTCTGCTACCTTCTTGCAGTGCGAAAGGTGTACCCAGGTCCTTCGTTCATCTATTTTTACAGCTGTGGGGGTACTCAGGAGTACTTGGTACGGACCTTCCCAGCGGGGTGAAGCCCAGTTTTTTCTCTTGATAACCTTAATTAGGACCCAGTCTCCTGCTTGAACCTTTCCAAGCTCAGTATGTTCAGGATCTTCAAACTGATCTGGAATGACATTAGACAGAGAAAATTCTTTGTTAATTAACATTTTCTTCATAGATGTTGCAAGTGATTCCTCAGCCACCTCATGACCCTTTTCCAATGAGGCAAACTGAGGGATCACATACTGCCTTCCAAACAAAATTTCAAAGGGAGTCAACCCTGTTCTCCTTGCTGGTATACAAAGTGGCCAAGGGAAGCAGTGTATCCAGTTCTTCCGGTTTCTGCCATTATCTTTCTCAATCTGCTTTTGAAGATTCCATTGTGTTTCTCCACCAGTCCTGCTGACTGGGGGTGGTAGGCACAATGGTTCCTCAGGTCAATGGCCAATTGTTTCCCTAGCAGAGAAATGATGGAGTTCACAAAATGGGGGCCATTGTCACTATAAATTCTCTCTGGAATGCCATACCATGGTATGACTTCTTTTACCAAGGCCAGAGTCACTGTCAGGGCATCAGCTGTCTTGCTTGGGAACGTCTCTACCCATTTTGAAAACATATCATTGATTATTAAGCAATATTTCTTGTTTTCACATTTAATTCAAAATAATACTGAAATGGGTACTTTTGGTGAGGGAAGGTGCCCATTCGGGGTCTAAGTCTTCCCAGAAAATTGTGCTTAGCACAGAGCATACATTGTGAACAGAAAATTTTAGAGTATTGTGAAAACCCGTATGCTGTGAATATTCTGTATGCTGTGAATATTCTTGTTACTGTCCCTCCTGTTGAGACATGGCTTAGCCCATGGCTCACTATTGCAGCATAATATATATATTTATTTTCAGTAGATAGGTAGATGTCATCTAAGACAGCGTCCAGTAATGGAAGGATAAGAGGACATATTCAGAAGAGTAAAGGAATTAACATATGAGTTTACCCCTAACAAGCAGAAAGATATCATTATAATTCAAAATGTAGCATAATTTAAGATTATACAAAAAAACAATATTCCTGCAATCAGACCAACAGTTTAAATGCTGGAGTAGAATTTAACAGTTCATCCAATAAATGGAAATTACACAAATAAGTCCAACAAAAGTCTCCTTCCAGCGATGCAGCTGTAGGTATCACTGTTTGGATACTATACGGTCCCTTATAGATTGGGTCTTGTCACATTTTATGGGTGAAATTCTTCTTATATACCAGCTGGTGAGGCTGATATTTGTAAATTTGTAGTTAGGGTGTCACATAGGAGATAACATCATGCTTCTGAAAGGTGCCAACTTAGAGTAAATAAGGGTGATTTGAATGAAAACAATAAATCAAGTAAGCATAGCAGAGCAATGAGGACTTCATAGTTGTTTAGAGGCCTGAGATCATAAAGGTCACAGTTTCCAACAAGTGAAACAATGTTTAATGTCTGGCCAGTTCTTGAACAAAATGGCATCAACCCAATGCTGTTCTCAGGTTTATACTTTATGCAATTCTGGTTAAAGTTGATTTAGAATAAAATCAATTGCTGTTCTAGCCTATCGCAAAAGAGTATATCATAATTCATATACATTTTCCTGGTCAAACACTTCCACATATATTCACTTACACATATCGTCTGACCTAAGTATAGTGTACTTTCTAGATATGCTGCTTAGTAAAGTAGCATGCCTGTCATGTGACGTTTCACAAGATGCACTGTCAAACAGTGCACCCAACTTACACATTAACAGCTAACAATTTTTACAATGTCTCATTACAAATCATTTAGTTGAACATCTCTGTAACCTTTCACATAGAATTACTCAAGAATAACTGGGAGATTTCATCCAACTGCTTCTCAATTTGACTCCCTACAATTCAAAACATAAATGTAAATCTTTATCATGGTAGATTTCACTTTTTTGAATAACCAGGTGTGAGCGTCTGCTTAAAATCATGATATAGGCACATTTCAGTTATAAAAAACATATTAGGGAAAAAAATAAAAATGACATCAGCAGCCTAGGGTGGACAATGCAGAGTAAGGAAAATAAAGTCCTAAGTACTTGTCCTAAGAAAACTAATTAACAAAGAAGATTAGGGCAGTTTCCTAAAAAGGCACTTTCCTTTTTTCTAGAGCTGCACACAACAGTTTCAGGCAAGGCACATAATCTAAAAGCTCATCTAGATACACCCTGCCTGGCAGTTATCTCTCCGAAATCTCAGTTACCTGGGGTGCAGAACACACACACACACATATATATATATATATATATATATATATATATATATATATCAAACATATAAATGGCAAGAAGCGTACTCATTCGCAATTGCGCAGTAGAGACCCTCTCTGTCCCGCGCCCGCGTCAATACGTGATGACGGGGGCGTGACAGAGAGAGAACCTGCGCACCTGCAAGTGAGGGAACCGCCGTTGCCACTGCTCTCCCCCAGGGTTGCCGCTACCGCTCCCCCCACCCACCCACCCGGACTCGCCACCGCCACCCACCCTCCACCCGGCCCGGTACCTGGCTTCACTATTCAAACCGCCGGAACGCAGTACACAGCTCATCTGAGCTGCCGTTGGCCTTCCTTACCTGCCTGTGTCCCGCCCTTGCCGACGTTACATCACACGACATGAGGGCGGAACACACCGCAGAGAAGAAGGAAGGCCAACGGCAGCTCAGATGAGCTGTGTGCTGCATTCTGGCGGTTTGAATAGTGAAGCCAGGTACCCGGCCCGGGTGGAGGGGTGGCGGAGGGGACTCCGGGGGGGGGGGGGCGGCGACGGCCCGGGGGTGGGGGAGGGGCGGCGGCGACGGCCCCGGGGTGGGGGAGGGGCGGCGGCAACCTATCCAGGGGGGGGCCTTTCAACCCCCCCTTCCTTTACTAGCCCGTTTTTATGGGCTCAACGGATAGTATATATAATAAATGAGCTGTGACCGATGTGCCGCACATGCACAGAACAGCACAGATGTTCTGCGCATGCGTCGCTTCACAGGTCTCTTCCGAAGCGCTGTGCATGCACCGAACAGCACAGCTGTTCGGCGCATGTGTCACTACACCCACTACGCCGCCGCTACCACCCCTCCAATCCCACAAGGTCAACGCCGCAAGTACTGCACCCTCCAACACCCTCCCCAAGGTCACATCCACCGGAGCACCTACCTCCACCCACCTCCACGACGTCGCCACTGCCGCAGCCCTCTGTGAAGGGCCCAATAACTATGCCGCTGCTCCCACACCTCCACCCCCACGAGGTCACTGCAAAACCCTCCATGACGCCGCACCCGCTCCCCTCCATGCCGGGCCCCCTGCACTGACATGACAGCGTCTCGCCTATGTGTTAAATCGCTGCAGATCGATGTGATGTCACTGCAGGGGGCCCAGCACAGAGGAAGAAGGGAGCAGCGGTGAGGAGGGTTGCTGGACATGGGGGGAGGGCAAGGGAGAGAGGAGGGTTGCTGCACAGGGGGGAGACCAGGGGAGAGAGGAGGGTTGCTGGACATGGAGAGAGCAAGGCAGTCAATGGGAATGTTGTGTGGGACCGCGGCAGAGAACAAAACAGGAAACCGCAAGAAACAACAAAGGACATGGAGACACTATGCCGCCACGCAAACACCGCTGCACCAGACCCAAACTAAGTGGACCCACCTGCACACACTACCGGACCTGACCGCATAAAAATGTAAGTTGAAAATTAACAAAGCTCTTTTAATGCATTTGTTTAGTGGCTTTCGTTTGCATTGTTTACATTAATGATAGCTTCCTTAAAGTACTTCCTCTTCCCCTTTCACCCGGATGTGCGAGGCTATCTCACGCTTCGCACTTTTACAGTGCGAGCCAATGGACAGCTGATCATAACCTCAACTTTTCCCCACACCCTTTCAAGCAGTACGACGCCATACAAACCAATAACAAAAAACTGTCTCCATCAAAAATATAACTGTTTAAAACAGTTTAAAAAACGTATTTAATTTAAAACTAAATTGAGGTCCATTCTCTCCTTAAGGTAGGATGTAACGGACAGGTTACCCCTCTTGCTCTTTTTTCCTGCATTTACACTCTACTTGAAGACCTATGGGACCTACAAAAAAACAAAATGACTGTACACAAAATGAATTTCAAAACAAAAGGAGGAAAGCTCAAAAAAGAAAAAATTAGACGTCAAAATAGAACACCACAATAAAGAAATGCAGACCTGGAAAGACTACGGAAATTACAGATTGTATTGTATTGTATTGTAACATTTATACTCCTCGCTTTCCCACTTATTAGCAGGCTCAATGCGGCTTACATAATATATAACAGGTTTACAAGAAAACACAAAAAGGATAAAACAGCTAAATATAGTAAATAAAGAGGTGAACAATAAAAGTGGGTAAGTAAGATTATAAACTGCTTGGCTTATGTCACTCACTTTGACTTTGGAAAGAAGGTTGAGCCCAGGAGCTGTAGGTAGTCCCAAACCTTGGGAGTTGGCAGCTCACACAGCCTGCATTTCTGGGTCTGTAGCTTTGCCACCCGCTCTTCTGGAAGGAAAGTCATCCCCTGAGCCATATCAAAGCAGACTCCCCAAGATATTCCAGAACCTGGGTTGGGAGCAAGTGGATCATCAGGCGATCCACCACCCGGCTCAGGCCTTCCAGGAGGGCAGTGAACTGAGAAGTCACTCCCCTTGCTTCTGCTTCCAAGTCAGCCTGAAAAAGCCAATTGTCCAGAAAGAGATGCACCCGGATGCTCTGGCATCTCAGGTGGGCTGCTGCCACTACCACCATTATTTGGAAAAAAGTGCAGGGGGTTGTGGCCAGTCAAAAGGGCAAAGCTCAAAACTGGAAATGGTGCCCAAGCACATAGAAGCAGAAGTACTGCTTGTGGAGATATACAATGGGAATGTGCAGGTAGGCTTCCTTGAGGTTCAAAGACTTGAAGAACTTACCCAGATAAACTGAGGTAATCACAGACCTGACAGTTTCCATGTGAAAACTGCTGTACTCAAAGGCAAAAACAAGTAAAGAATCAATCCCTTGAAAAAATGAAAATCGCTCAATACAAAGTCTGGAACCTGCTTCACAAAATACAGAGCAATTTATTATTGCATTGAGTATGAACATGATTTTGCCAAAAAGTACTGGTTTCTTATAGAACAAGTTTCGCAACACTTCCAGGGGGGCCGAGAGGCTTATCTAGCCATGCGTGAACAATACTGGATTTTTGAATTAAATTCTGTAGTTCCCATGGGATTGAATGATTTCATAGAATGGAATGCAACTGTTTCGTGTTCAATAAAGTTGTGACAATTGGAAACGTTATCACGTTTAATGGAAGTTTGTTTTCTTTAAAGATATGTTGCCCTGCTGAATTTACTTTGGAAACAGTCCGCATTAACTTTTTAAAATACAGCACTGGCGTCCCTGACGAAGGAGTTCTGAAACAGAGTGCTCTGTTGGACGTCTTCTGAGCAGTTTATGGAAAATGATAAATGAAAGTATCAGCAGACTGAGATAAGTCTTTTTACTGCTTTTTGAATTTCTGGTGCTGGTCATATTATATCATTTTGTGGACTTATTTTGGCGATTTTTCCAGTTGATGGATTTTGTACTATAGAGCTTCTTAGATTGCTATGGACCTGTCAGCCTTTTTATATCACAAAATTAAAAAATACTATTTTGACAGATTTAAATAAATAGAGAAAAGCGAGGGGAAATTTGGTAGGAGTTCTAATGGATGTATAGAGCTTATTAAGTGAGCCATGTTTGCGGCTAATCTCACTGAAATAAAGCTTGGCTGTATTTTCCTCTCTTCTTCCCGGTTTTCTTTACAGATATTTTCAATAATAAATTGTTCTATACTTGGTGAAACAGGTCCCAGACTCTATTCCAAGCGATTCTGACCCTCTCAGAGGATTGATTCTCCAGTTGTTTTTGTTTTGATTTCTCTCTCCTTGGAGGGTTTAGTGTTCAGTGATTTTTTTCAGCATGCATTCAAAGGCAAGCATGAACTCCTCTTATAATCCAGGATGGGCCGAAAGGGGCCTCCCTTCTTTGGGACCACAAAATAATGGAATATCTGAAGCGATTCTTGAACTGGACAAAGGTGCATTCTATGTGCTATTATGCCTCTTGTACTCCTTCTCCACCTCATTTTGGGGGTGGAATATGGGAGTCATGAGCCAGGTTTGTTGGGGGTAGCCTCTGTCACCTCTGGGGTAATAGTTGGGGGTTGTGTGGGCATCTAGTATTCAGGTAGTGTGTTGAAGGTTAGAAGGTGGGAGGGAGTATGAAGTTTAGAAATCCCTGTACTGCTTACCTAGAAGCCAGCCACCAGTAATCTCTCCTTGTTCAAACCTGCAGTAGATTCCTGAATGCTGGAGTATGTAGTCATCATGGGTGGAGCCTGGGTAGCAGGCACACACATCCATTATCCCCCCTGGTCATCATACACAAGCTGCATGTTTATGAAGTGAAATGATTTTCAATTCCTGTAGGTCTCCTTGTACCTGGGGAGGGGGTTCTAAGTGCGACACATGCAATCGATGACACCTATGACCAATGGGAAGTGGTCTATGGCGTAGAACTGAGCCATGTTGATGTGGAGTGCCTAGGCAGTAGTGGGGAAGGTAATATAGTCTGAGGTGTGGATGAGGAAGGCATTGAGTAACTGAGCAAGTCAGTTGGAGATGGCAGGCTGGGCGAGGCCTGTATTGACTGCTAGCACTGACTGGAACGTGCTATGACCAGAGAGGTGAGGGAGGCAGAGACTTTCTAGTAGACTGGCACAGGATTATTCCTGCATGTCCTGGGCTAGAGGAGGGGTTGTAATTAGTCACAGAGGTGCTGTATGGTAGCCCTATCAAAGCGGAACCTAGTCAGGCATTCTTTGTCAGTGAAGTCCGTGAACCAGTTGCGGGGCTTGAAGATTCTCTGATATGGTTATCTCCTCGGGGGCCTCCCCTCCAAACTCTCATCCTCCTCCAGCAAGGCATGAGCCACCAAAGCATTCAGTGCATCCATGATTGGCATGCAGATGTCTCACCAGCACAGGTGCAACCAGCTGACCCCAGAAACACCACTGTGCACACCTCCTCCTACTGTACCTCATGAGAATATAGTCGGGAGCCACACAGCTGTCCAAAACACTGAGGTGTATTTTCAAAGCACTTAGCCTTCCATAGTTCCATAGGTTATTTTGAAAATACGCCGCTCACTCTCCCACCACCAACAAACAGTTTTTACACACACAGCTGCAGCACTAAGCACTCACTCTACCACCACCAGCAAATTGTGTCACCACACACAAAGCAGCAGCACAAAATACCCAGTCTCCCCGGAACAGTATCAAGCCTCACACAAACAGCAGCAGCACAGAGCATAGTGACAAACTGGAAGTGGATAAACAGAGGAACAATGAGGGTTTGGTGGGGAAGGGGGTGAGATACAGAGGAAGGGATGGGTGTGGCTGTGGGGGTAGCAGGTGTGGGCAAGGAGTTGAGGAGGTGAGAAATAGAGGAGACAAGTCATGAAATGTAAGGGTCAAAAGGTTCAGTCTGGGGCAAACACACAAAGGTAATAAAGCACTCAGCAACTCTCTACTTTTTCTCACAAATGACCACTTCCATTTCTCTACTCTCCAACCTAGCAAAACCACATATAGGTCTAAAGACAGATTTGGCCTTATCCTAGAAGGTTTTAAAGGAAGTCAATTCTGGATGTTTTTCTTTCCACCCCCATAAAATCGTTTTGCTATCTGTTATGGGCAGAAAACATTCATCATATAACACAGCCCATGTCATTCCCCCTCTGGGAACGTTTTCTTTTAGGCAACTAGTGGACTTGAATGATTTATTTTTGATTATATGCTTTGCTGATTATATGCTTTGGACGTTTTTCTGCTAGAAAAAGTTATATCTGCCCATTATGTCCTTTTTTGGATGTTTTTCTGTTTCAAAAATGAGCCCCATGGAGGGGCATAATCGAATGGCGCCGGCCAAATAGAGGGCAGTTCCCAACCATATTATTGAAAAAGATGGCCGCCCATCATTCGCTTCGATAATATGGTTGGGACCAGCCAAATGTCAGAGATGGCCAGGTTTGAGATGACCAGCATTGGATTTCGCCGATAATGGAAACTAAGGGCGGCCATCTCAAATCTGGCCAAATCCAAGGCATTTGGTCGTGGGAGGAGCCAGCATTTGTAGTGCACTGGTCCCCCTTACATGCCAGGACACCAACCGGGCACCCTAGGGGACACTGAAGTGGACTTCAAAAATAGCTCCCAGGTGCATAGCTCCCTTACCTTGGGTGCTGAGCCCCCCAAATCCCCCCCAAAACCCACTCCCCACAACTGTACACCACTACCATAGCCCTTAGGGGTGAAGGGGGGCACCTACATGTGGGTACAGTGGGTTTTGGGGGGTTTTGGAGGGCTTAACATTTACCACCACAAGTGTAACAGGTAGGGGGGGATGGGCCTAGGTCCACCTGCCTGATGTGCACTGCACCCACAAAACTCTGCTCCAGGGACCTGCATACTGCTGTCAGGGAGCTGGGTATGACATTTGAGGCTGGCATAGAGGCTGGCAAAAAATTGTTTTTTATGGTGGGAGGGGGTTGGTGACCACTGGGGGAGTAAGGGGAGGTGATCCCTGATTCCCTCCGGTGGTCATCTGGTCAATTGGGGCACTTTTTTGAAGCTTGGTCATAAAAATAAATGGACCAAGTGAAGCTGGCGAAATGCTCGTCAGAGCCAGCCATCTTTTTTCCATTATTGGTCGAAGCCGGCCATCTCATAACTATGCCCCCGTCCTGCCTTCCATACCCTTCCGAAATGCCCCCTTTAACTTTGGCCGGCTCTGCGACGGAAAGCAGTTGGAGCCGGTCAAAATCAACTTTCCATTATACCGATTTCGCCGGTCATCTCCCAATTTTTTAAAACATATGTATCCTCTTATAAAATTACCCCCAGAACTATTCCCAGTAGCACCAAAATGCCCTTGAACAAATTTATAGCTTCTCTAAAGGTGTAAATATAGACATATACTGTATGCATGTTCATATATGCTTTATAAAGTATGCATGCACATCGCAACTCTGCCTCTGCTCCACCCAAATTATGCTCCTCGAAACACCTGCATACAGATCATATAAGAGTAGGTGCATACACATACTTCTAATGCTTGTATGTGATCACACAATTTTATAAAATATGTATTACATGCAGAAAATATTTATAAAATTACCCCCTAAAGGCTGACGTTGAATATTCCAGCGTATAAACATAGTTTCCTTTGTCTAGCCGCATTCAGTGGCATCGCCACTCTTTATAAAAGTAATGGAAGGTCTTGTTGCTATCCAACTGACTGATTACCTTGAGTGCTGTAACATCTTACACTCTTCTCAATCAGGTCTCAGAAGTGGCTATAGTACAGAAACGACTTTGGGTACTCTTGTGTATAAAATCAGGACACATATATACAATGGGATGCAGGTCTTGCTGAAGGAGTTCGACCTTTCAAGTGCTTTTGACTTGGTTAAGCATTAGATTTTGATGGAAATTCTATATAGTTATAGAATAGGGGTAGAATAGGATGTTGGTTTGGGGGATTTTTGTCATCTAGAGACTATAACATTAAAATGAGAGGTGTGTTGTTGTTCTTTTTCTTCAGAAGAATGGAAAGCCAGATGTGTTATTATTTCTCAAGGATCCCCTGTTTCACCCATTTTATTTAATATCTTGGTGGCATCTTTAGGTTCAGTTTTATCAAATTCAGGTATTTGTTGTTTCATTTATGCAGATGATAGCACTATATATTTACCTTTCTCAGGGGCAATAGAGAAATTAAAAATAATATTTTGTTGCTTTTGCAATTGGTAGACTGGTGGACCCATTCTCATAATTCAAAATTAAATAAAATCAAAACTAAATTTTTAGTGTTGGGTTCCCCATTTAATATGTTTTCTAATTCACAACTCATTAGAAAATACTGTTTTCACGTTAGAACCTCAAAATATTAGGTATCATTTTGAATATATTCCTGAAATTAAGAAGGTCTTATGGATGTTAAGGAAGTTAAGACATATTAAATTTTATTTTGAGCTACATAAATTTGTAGATTGATAGTTCATTCTTTAATTTGCAACATATTATATAGGAGCTGTGAAAAAAAAAACATGCGTAGAAAACTACAAAGACTTCAGAATACAGTATCCAGATTAGCATGTTCGGTTTTGGAATTTGATAGGATCACCCTTGCATAATAGTGCTACAGCTATTTGTCAAGTTGCATTGTCTTCCAGGGTGATCTTCAAGTTATGTATGTTTGTATTTCTTATTGTGTGTGGTCAAGCCCTAGATTATATGTGCAGTCTGCTACTGTTACCAATCCACAATAGGGTTAGGACAGCTAGATGCTATCTTGAGCTTCAGCATCTGAGTCCCAAAAGAGTAGTTTATTGATCTGGTTCCTTTGCTTATTAGACAGCAAAATGGTGAAATTTGTTGCCACTACAGCTTAGAAGAACTTCTTAATATGGTTCATCTCATAAATTGTTGAAGGCATTTTTATTTAAGAAATTTGTTATGTCCAAAGTTTAGGTTTTAATTTAATTTGTGTTTGGAGATTGTAAATTCCTAGAAGTGCCTAGCTTTTGGTTTGTAAACCTTATTGAACTCTATGTGGGTATATGTGGGATATAAGCAACATAATGTAATGCAATGTAATCTGCAGATTTACAGTAAAATAAGCAAGTACTTGTGTATCTGAATGCATCTAGAATTTCCAAAGTGAAATTGGGTAGATTTTCTGCAAACACTTTCTATACAGCTTTGTGAAAACAGTCTTCAGAGGGTAAATTTCAGAAGCATTTCCCCAGGCAAAACAATTCTTTGCTTGCAGAAATAGGATTTTATAAAATGGCCTAGCTGAATTACAGATAAAGTTATGCACATGCAGCCTGTATGTGCATAAAATTACTCATCCTGAGAGGAGGTGTTCCCTTTGCTAGGTTTGGGAAGTGGTTCAAACTCATGTGCATAGTTTTGAAAAGTTGACTGCATACATGTAGAAAAATTGAACATGCTAAACAGCAAGTGAAAACTGAACATGTAATTTCCTAAAGGCAATTTTAAAAGCAGTCCACTTGCTCTTTTATTTTAAAAATTTGGTAGAGCCCAGTGGGAAAAGTATGTGTGGACCTTTTACATACATGCATAATTATACAATTATCCTCCTAGAATGTATGACAGCATCTTATATGGAAGGACAAAAATTCAAGGTTAAACACAAATAACAGTTCACTAATAAAAAAAATTGATATAATGGCTTTTTATTGGACTAACAAAATGGAACAAGCTATTTGTTTGTTTGCTGACTTTTAGTTCCATGCATTCAGGTGGACTAACACAGCAATCACAGTGCTTTACCAAGTTAAAAAAAAGAAATGCTCTAACTAAAGCCAGGTTGGATAAGGTGATAGTGCAGAATTTATTTTCTTTGTTGTGCATTAATGCTCTTCTCATTCCGAGTACCATTTCATGGTTTACTGTATTCTAATCATCTAAACAAATATATCTGCTAAACAAGGAAAAAATGGCAAAATTATTTCTGCACACATCTACCTCCTTTCCTGTCTGCTTCATATTCCTTGAACAGTCTGACAGGCACTCTGCATCCTAGTACCATGGATGAATGAGTGCACACAGATGCATTAGATGTTAATGGCTGCAGTCAATGTGCTAGGTGCATGCCTAACACTTTAAAATTGAACAGTTTAGTGAATTCTGTTCCACACATTGTCCATACAAGACTGAACCAAACTGTTGGATTTGTGGAAAATAAAATATCCTATAAGCAACTAACATTTTGGTATCTATGTAAAATAAACTGACAAAATCAATTTAATACATTGAAATAACTTTGCATATTAAACACAGGGATAGTGCTTTAATGTTATGTTTTCAATTGCTAGGGAGAGATAGGTTCCCTGGAGTCCTGCAGCGCTTAGGAACAGCAAACACGAGAAACCTCCACAACAATCCAAACCAAACCAACAGGAGTAGAGGCTGACCACAGACAAAGCCAACTCAGGAGATAGTGCGTGGAAAATGCTTTATTAGGCCCGTGTTTTGGCGTGACACAACGCCTGCCTCAGGGGTTACGAATAGTGTTCACAGAGTACATTAATTAGATAAAATTGCCACCAAGCATGCACTCTGTGAAAATGAAACCAAAGTTCCCGCCGAGCATAACCTCTTTGAAAAAAGAAAAAAAAGTTTATGCTCGGTGGGAACTTTGGTTTCATTTCATGAGTGCATGCTTGGTGGCAGTTTTATCTAATTACTGTACTTTGCGAACACTATTTGTGACTCCTGAGGCAGGCGTTGTGTCATGCTGAAACACAGACCATGTTGGGTCCTTTGTACGAGTACCTAATAAAGCATTTTCCAAGCACTGTCTCCCAAGTTGGCTTTGTCTGTGGTCAGCCTCTACTCCTGTTGGTTTGGTTTGTCCTGCAGAGCTTGCCTGTCCCTCATGATTGAAAATGTAAAACAGCACCCCCCCCCCCCCCCCCATGGTAGGACTATAGATGGAGGACTCCTGCTCAGCTTAGAGGGAACAGTGGTCTGCTTCCATGGATCCCATGAGGCATATTGTGTTATACCACTTGTAAAGTTATATAGCAGTACTTTGCTACCATTGTGCAAGAACCCCTATGAGCTTTGTCCAGAGTGAGAATGGATTTGGATACTGGGGATACAATTTAAGCATTTTTCCTGGTTAGCCTGTCACTCCCTGTTCATTTCTCTCTAACAGTTTCTTATCCCACATGAGTATTTCTGTTAGCTTCTCGCATACCAGAGATTCACCATCATCTCATACTGTCCACTGGGTGACAAAGTGGAGTGGAGGAGTAGCTTAGTGGTTAGTGCAGTGGACTTCGATCCTGGGAAACTGAGTTTGATTCCCACTGCAGCTCCTTGTGACTCTGGGCAAGTCACTTAACCCTCCATTGCTCCTGGTACAATATAAGTACTTGAATATATGTAAACCGCTTTGAATGTAGTTGCAAAAACCTCAGAAAGGTGGTATATCAAGTCCCATTTCCCTTTCCCATTCTTAATCACACTTCATGCAGCTTGCCCATCCTTAAGGCTGATCATCAGAGGAACAGCCCAGAAGCAAGGCCACTCGTGGAAGTGAGAACGGGATAGGGAGCTGGGACTAATAAGATGTCTTTGTCTTTCAACAGTACCCCTGCTCCCTCTCTCCCAACTGCTGCTAACTTAGGAGGCTATAGAGAATGTGCAAACTGGTAATAGCTCAGGGAATTATGAGGAGGGGAAGTGCCATGTGGCCTGGTAGGGATGTCTGATATAAAGGCTCACCTATGAGGAAGAGCTTGATTACATGGATGTTTGGGTGATGGGATTTGTGTGCACTTGTTAGTGCCTATTGCTTTACATAACAGTTTGATTTCTTACATATGGTTCCGTTTTTGGGATGTGGAGACCTTGAAGGCAGTGTCAGAAGCAGTGATCAGACACTAACCCCCTCGTTCTATCTCCATTCAAATTGATATCAAATATTAGGAGACTAAAAGCTCTTTACTCATTTTAAATACATTTTTTAAATAATGTTGTGGTGCTCAGAAGTGTGCAGCCTAGCCAGTAATGGACGAGCTGTCACTCTATAATCATTGCACCTTCAGCAGTCTGTCAAATGTATTCAATTTTCTTAATGCTATGTATACTTATCTTGTTAGATGGTTACTGAACATGTGCCTTCCAGTCCACTACTGGTTAAAAAATAAAAACCATCATAAAGTAAAGAGAGCAATCAAAATCTGTGTGTGATAAACATTCTTCTATTCAAAGTCCATATATTGTAATCATCTTCAATGCAAATCAACTTGCTATAAGATCTCAAATCTCAACATGTTTCCATGTTTCGCTACATTGCATCATCAGAAGATTCTAAATTAAAAATAAATATCATGCAAATCTATCTCAAAAGGCTGTAGCAAAATAAATTCTTCTTGGTACTTCAAATCTCTAGACTTTCATATAGTTTTTACCCTGTGAAATTCCAGTTCTTGTTCAGAAGCATTAGGGCAGGCGATCTAATATGTCTGCACCCCATCATCAGCCTGGCAAATAGACACCAAGACATGTGCTTTTGTAAGTTTCAAACTTCTGGGTTAATCTGTTCCTGCCCAGTGGCTGGGGCAAGAGTAGCCTATTGACCCCCTAAGAGGAAGGGGTCCAGAAAGTCAGTATTGCATGAGCCTGCCAGTGAGGGAGGTGGGTGAGAGGAACCACACCTCAAGAAGCAGATGGACGGAGAGGGTACTACCCAGCGGGACTTTGGCAGAAATAGCCAGGAGGGACCGAACTCACCAGGATGGAATAAGAGAATTTACCAGTCATCACCTTGTTTTCATGCTTGCTATTTGTAAATGAAAGAAGGTTAAAAGATTTTTGCTCACCAGGAAGCAGCTCTGGAGGTCCCAGTGTGCTCCGGGGTGCAGGGAAGGCAGAAAGCAGCTGGAGGAGAGCTGCGGTATTTGCAGGTGCTGGGGGAGCAGCAGGAGCTGGCAGTCAAGCCATTCGCACATGCATGGTTAGCACACTTGCGCAAGCACGGGAGTGAGAGGTATGGAGAGAGGCGAAGCAGAGCAAATCCAGACTGCCCAGTGCCCTAGATGTTAGTGGCATAAAATGCGCTGAATAACAGAGCCCTGATTGGCCCAAATGGGCCCAGCAACAAGGAGGGGGCAGGGGCGAGGTGCCTGGACATTGGGCGTGCGTACACAGGGCCTGCAGCATGAAGAAAATGTAGCTTCATTTGGGGAAGTTGAGGGACAGCTGCAGATGAGTTTTTAAAGTCCCCTGAATTTCACTGAAACTTAACAGGAGGCAGGGTGCAGCTCAGCGAAGCAGCGGAGAGGTCACTGGTTGTTGGCTGCTGTTACATGGTATGCTGGCAGCTGAGGAGGCATGTGGGTGTGCCTGTCTATACGGTGACTGCCTTGAGAAGTGGTTCTGAGAAATTTACAGAGAACTGATAGAATTTCTGTGGAGGTTTGGGTGGTAAGCTTGACAGCTGGGCTGCTGGTGGAGCAGCGGAGCTGGTCTGAGGTTTTTTGTTTGTCTGGGTGGCTGAGGAGAGTGAGTATCAAAAAATTCCTGGTTTCTGGTTTGGGTTTTTTTTTTTTAGGTCAGCACAGTTTGATGGTATAGCTGATCATTTGGTGGGATTGGTAAAGGTTCTTTTTAAAACTCAAGATTCCAGTGGGTTTAGAAAGAGCTTCTTGAAATTTGACTAGTTTTCCTGAGTTTAGGGTTTTTAAGGAGTAAACCAACTCCCTGAAGGCTGTACCTTTTAGGATAGCCAGTGAGCAGGCTGACTGGTTGAGGGTTAATAAAACATATGCTGGAGTTCAAAATTTTGTAATTTTTCCTGGATTTTGCTGACTTTGTGGTGTCATGGTCCCAGGCTTTAAACAAACAGTCACAAACTCTGGAACAACGTGAGCCCTTGGCCTACTGTCGTCGAGCAGTAGCAGGAGGCAAAACCTCCCAAGCAGGACTGGACTAACAAGCTTGGCTTGGCTGGAACCAGACGCTGGGACGGACTTGGCTTTACAGGAACAGGATTCAGGATACTGGAATAAGCTTGGCAGGAACAGGATTCAGGGTACTCGAACAAGCTTGGCAGGAACAGGATTCACGATACTGGAACAATCTTGGCAGGAACAGGATTCACGATACTGGAACAGGATTCAGGATACTCAAACAAGCTTGGCAGGAACAGAAGCTGAAAGCAAACAGGGCAGAGACGAGCAGGAAGGGGACAGGAGCTGAAGACAAACAGGGCAGACACAAGCAGGATACAAAGCTGACCCACACAGACAAACAACAGAACTAAGGCTGAAGCTAAGGTAGAGGGGACTAGAACAAGCAAGGCAGACTAGGCAGGACACAAAGCTGACCCACACAGACAAACAATAGAACTATGGCTGAAGGCTGAACCTAGCACACAAACAGAAGAACAGAAGCAGAAGTGCACACAAGCACCCTAAACAAGGAATCAAGAGAGAAGTGCCCACAGGCACACAGACTAAGAACAAGTCAACAAGAAATCAAGACAGAAGTGCCCACAGGCACATAGAGTAGAACATGGCAGAAATGCTACACTGCACATGGACTAACCTGGAGACCTTTGGCATTGCATAGGTCCTGAATGAAAGTACACCACTTCCTTATAAACAGGACAAAGGCAGGAAATACACTGAACCCAAAGTGAGGCTTGAAACACACAGGAAGTGGAACCCCTACAGGACAGAGGGAGGAAATATACAGAACCCAAAGTGAGGCTTGAAACACACAGGAAAGAAACAATGCAGACAGTAGCCAGCACAGCAGCTGACCATCAGGACATAAGGTGAGTCAGAGAGGGATCACGACCACAGTCGTGACATGTGGTAGGCTGATCCTTTAAAACCTGAAAAAGTCTTTAGAATTCTCAGAGAGAGAGAGAGAGAGAGGAGCTGCAGTGTTGCTTTGGCTACAGAGCTGTCTAAAACCTGAATTGCCCTGAAAGGGAAATATTTATTGAGCTTAATTTATCTGTGAAACAGTGCTTGCTTAAATTCTGTTTTTGGGCAGAAGTGTGGCTGGTGAGTGGAGCCAGAATGTTATTTTCCACTGGGTGGGTTAGCATAGGGCTCGGTAATTATTGATTTTATTTTGAAGTTAGCAAGAAATACATGGCTTCTGTGCCTATGAAGACACTGACCTCAGATCCCAAACACTAAGGATTAGGATTTTGCCTTGTTGAGTTTGTTCATTAAGGATAGTAGGTGCTATGTTCCTGGCTCCTGAACTGAAGAGCTCCTGGTACAATTGAGGACAGCAACTTCCTTAGTACCCAACACAACACAGTGGCGAGCCAGCGAAGAAACAGGTTTTTTTAAAGAAATCTTTTGTTTGTTTGTTTAGTATGCAGACTATTATTTTCCTTCATTTGAACATTTAATTATTTTTTGTTGGAATTCTTTGGACGTACTGGGACAAGGGTGAATAGCAGTACCAACATACTTACCTGATACCAACTGGTACAATTAATTTGACCTGTAAGAGACAAAAGTGCATTTACAAGAAGAAAATTAGTTTCTGGGAATATCAACACAGAGAATAGCACAATATTTACTTTCACACTGTCTCCTTAGTGAAAGTTAATCAGCATAGAAACTAGCTTGTTGTTCAATTTCAGTGTATCTGGAAAGTTGAACTGGAGTATAAATTATACTTACCTTTTGCTATACATAAGAGATCTCCCAAAAACTGAGTTGCTGGAATAGAAGATTCTAAAACACTTTAATATTTATTCAGCTGTGATTTTTGAAACTGTTTTTTAATTGTTTTGGCACTTTAAAGCTCTACTTGATCTGTGTTGACACTTTGATGTCATGTTTTAAAGCATCTGTGCAATAAAGGTTTTATTGAATTTGCAAAAGCCTTCAGGATCCTTGCCTACTTATTAACTGAGAGAGTTGAAACACTCACTCTATTTTCAATTTAAACAACTGTAGTATATTGGGCGGAAATGCGCTCTGATTCAGGGGAAAGTAGCCTACCATCTCTCCCATGACCAACAACCAACTTATATGTTGCACTGAATCAGAGTGGCACTGGGGCCTAAGGGGCGCTACATAAAGTCTGTTTATACTATCCTGTTTCTGTTATTAAAGCTGAACTTTTTTGTTTGTTTTTACAAAACCTAGTCTATGAGTGAAGTTCTTAGAAGCTGAACTAGTGAGAGACTCTATGGTGGAATCCTGGTTGAGCCACCTAACCCAAAGAATGTAACTGGCATCCTGAGCTGTTTTGGGTGGGACCAGGGTTACAATTGCATAAAAATGGACCTGTACTAAAATAGCATTAGTTAATTATATTACTTTAATTAATATTTCTAACCCACACTGGCCATTAAGTTCAATGTGGCTTACAGTTAAATAAAAAAAATCAAACCCACGATTTGGGTTTCTGCCAGGTACTTGTGAACTGGCTTGGCCACTGTTTGGAAAACAGGATACTGGGCTAGATGGACCATTGGTCTGACCCAGTATGGCTACTCTTATGTTCTTATGTTCTAAAAATGTAATAGATAATCACAGAGAAAAAAGAGAAAAAGGAATCTGTATCAAAAGATGAAAGCATTTATAACATAATATCATATCGACAAAAATTTGTGAAACAGACATTTTTAACATATTTTCCTGAATCCTAATATCCAGTGGTAATAAATTCCACCATTTAGTTATTGATATACAAAATGAGTTGAATGCATGATTTTATACACAATTTTCTTACAGTTAAGATAGTGAAGAATTAGAAATTCTCTAGATAGTGGACTAGCGCTCCTTTCAGTCAGGTGAATTAGACGCTGCATATAATAGGAGACTACAATATAAGTAGTATACCTCAGTAGCATTTGTCAACTGTTAATTACCTTTAATTGATTTTGACAGGTGGACACATCCACTTCTGGTACATAAGTACATTAGTACATAAGTATTGTCATACTGAGAAAGACCAAAGGTCCATCAAGCCCAGCATCCTGTTTCCAACAGTGGCCAATCCAGGTCACAAATACCTGGCAAGATCCCAAAAAAGTACAAAACATTTTATACTGCTTATTCCAGAAACAGTGGTCACACCAACCAATCAGAATTTCCTACTCTCCACCCAAGCCCTGCCCAACCCACCCCATTTTATATCACCAAATATGATGCCATAGCCCTACCCACACCCTCATCTGTTTTGCATAATCCTGCTCCTAATCATGCCTCATTTGCATAACACTGCACCAAACCCCACTTCTTTTTGCATAACCCCACTCTAAACCCCACCCCTGTTGGTGACATCACAGGAAGTGACATCATAGCCATTTCCTTTTCCAAGATGGAGATGACCACTATACACATCATAGCACTTCCTGTTTCACACTACTCACTGCCATCTTAGATGGGGTCATGAGACATGACGTGATGCCAAAAGTATCTGACATCACCCTCTACTGCCTAGAAGGACCGTGCGCAGCTTAAACTTTTTTGTTTCTCTCTGTCAGGAAAGGAAATAGGCATTTTTAAAATCCCTCACACTACTTTAAACTCTTTTTTTCTGAACAGTGCAGCAAACAATTTCTTATCCATCTCAATTTCCATAATGTTCTAAAAATCTTTGTTGCCATGGCTGATGTCTGAAGTTCAAATGTCAAGTGGTTTTCTATCACAACTCCCAATATTTTTAAACTAGTTTCCAAATCATAAGTAGCATTATATAAATTGTAAAGCTGCTAGTAGTAATAGTTGATATGGAGGGGCATAATCGAACGCGAACGCCCATCTCCATGGGCGTCTATGTCCGAGAACGGGTACGTGAAGGGGTGGGACAGACTGTATTTTTGAAAAAAATGGGCGTCCATCTTCCGCTTTGAAAATACGGTTTGTATGGACCAAAATGCCATGGATTTAGTCGTTTCCGAGCTGGGCGTTTGTTTGTTTTTTAGCGATAATGGAAACTAAAAATGCCCAGCTCAAAAACGTCCCAATCCAAGCCATTTGGTCGTGGAAGGGTCCAGGATTCGTAGTACACTCGCCTGCCTGTCATGCCAGGACACCAACTGGACACCCTAGAGGTCAGTGCGGTGGATTTCAGACAACGCTCCCACATGCATAGGTCCCTTACCATGGGTGCTGAGCCCCCAACCCCCTCCCCCAAAACCCACTACCCACAAATGTACAGCACTACCATAGCTCTTAGGGGTGAAGGGGGCACCTACATGTGGGTACAGTGGGTTTTGGAGGCCTCCCATTTACCAGCACAAGTGTTACAGGTAGGGGGGATGGGCCTGGGTCCGCCTGCCTGAAGTGCACTGCGGTACCCACTAAAAGTGCTCCAGGGACCTGCATACACGCAGGCCTCTAGGACTTGTTGCTGCTGTATAATCTTGGCATACCAGTTGACACCTGAAGACTAATGTCTCCGAAAACGTCCTTTATTGGAATAAGCACATTTAATCACACTTAACTGCAGATCAGAGGTTGTGCTCCACTGGCAACGAGTCTCGCTGGTACTGAGATTAGCAGTAGGTCAGAGCTGGCAGAATGATGTACAATGCCCTCTTTCAGCAACATTCAAAGTAAGAACTAAGTTCTGTAATGTGGCTAACACATGAAAGGGATCTAAAACTGTCTTACAACAATGGCCACTACCTCATGGACTACCGGAAACAAAACAGGGCACACTCTGACCCAGTAAGCAGAGGGTAAAGCACCATGGGAGTAGAGCCTACCAACTACCAACATCGTGAGCATGTAACACAAGCTAGTGGAATCACGGAGCCCAATACCATACACCCACCACAATGCATTGCTGATGTGACTCTGTAGTGCCCTTAACAGAAAAGGTGTCACACTCACCCGAGACCCGCATCAGAACCAGGGAAAGGCTGTCAGAGGATAGAACACATTCTGCTGTTATGGAGGTGGGTACGGCATTTGAGGCTGGCATACAGGCTGGGAAAAAAGTTTGTAAAGTGGGTTTTTTTTGGAGGGAGGGGGTTAGTGACCACTGGGGGAATCAGGGGAGGTCATCCCGATTCCCTCCAGTGGTCATCTGGTCAGTTGGGGCACTTCTTTAGGACTTGGACCTGAAAAAAAAGGGTCCAAATAAAGCGGACCAAATTCTCGTCAAAAACGCCCTTCTTGTTTCGATTATCAGCTAAAGACGCCCATCTCTCCTCAGCCGATAACCACGCCCCAGTCCCGCCTTTGCCATGCCTCCGACACACCCCCATCATCGTTCCTGCGATGGAGTGCAGTTGAAGACGACCAAAATCGGCTTTCGATTATACCGATTTGATCGCCCACAGGAGAAAGACGCCCATTTCCCGATTTGGTTTGAGATATGGGCGTCTTTCTCTTTCGAAAATAAGCTGGATAGGCTACTGATAATCAAAAATTTAGTTTTTTCCCTGTTTAATTAAGCTTCACTGTTGTAACCCAAGATTCCAATGTGTCCAGACCAAGTCTTATTTAAATAAATGGGTTTAACCCAAAGGTCGCCAAACTCTTTCCCAAAGGGGCCATGATTATATTAAACAAAATTGGAGAGATAGGTGAACCTTGTGGTACAATGCATTCAAATCTCCATTCAGATTATAATGAGCCTCGCATTTTTACTCGATAAGGCCTGCTACCCAAAAAACTTGAAACCATTTGTAGACATTTCCAGTAATACCAGCATAATCAAGAAACTGCAACAAGACACAGTTTGTTTGTTTAACCTTATTCTTATATTCATGAACAGCTCTCCTCCAAGCTCCTTTTATTAACTTCCGTTCAATTTTTTATCTATTTTCTCTGTAATTTCCTACACAATCTTTCCCCCTGTAAAGCTTCCTGGTTAAACCATGGCCATCTTTTTGGTAATGGTCATTTCTTTGTTGTACTAGGAGCAATTTTAGCTAGAACCTTCTTACTCAAATCATCCCAATCCTTTAAAAGGATATATGGGCTCAGTTTCTGATAATTCTCCTCTGAAAATACCTTTAGCCAAAAGTTCTGCTCACCTATTTTGGTACATTGCTCTCCTGATACTTTCCTTCCAATTTATAATAAATGTTAGCTTACTTTGATCCGGCCAAGGTAGAAATGGTAAAGTAACATCTTAATGATAGCCCATGTTAATAGCTGCACCCCTTATTCGTAGCTCACGTTGATAACTGTACCCCATAATTGGAAGGAACATCACAGAATACCCTAAACATACATCTTCCATGGATGTGTAAGCCTGCATCACACTGTTTTTAAATATATATATATAAGTAGTACCTTTTCTAAAATCACTACTTATACATATGTGCCAGTTTGTACATGTAGTCTGCTACTTACAGATGCAAATGTTGTGCAAGTTTTCCAAAACTGACTTGAAATTCTTTTTTCTTGAGAATGGACTAGGTCTCTTTAATTGATCTTTACTACTAATATTTATTGCACTGGAAACCTCAAGAAACTCAATTAAGATCACAGGATTAGCATAACTTTACAGCTCTAGAAATGAATATAGTAAATCATCTAACGACTAGTTATTGAATTTTCTGAAATAGCATGAATGGTCAGCATCTATTTTATCTTGCTTGCTGTTTATCTGCAAAGTATATCAGTAGAAAAGTTCTTGTGTTACCTGTAGTTCCCCAAGAGGGGCATGTTCGAAAGGGACGTCCTCGCAAAATGTCCGGATCCAGGGGTGGGGAAACCCGTATTTTCGAAAAACAAGTTGGACGTCCATTTTTTGTTTCAAAAATACCATCAGGGATGTCCAAATCCTTAAATTTGGTCGTCCCTAGACATAGACATTTCTGATTTTTGGCGATAATCAAAACCAAGGACCTCCATCTCAGACTAGATCAAATGCAAGCCATTTGGTCATGGGAGGAGCTAGCATTTATAGTGCACTGGTCCCCCTGACATGCCAGGACAACAACCGGACACCCTAGGGGGCACTGCAGTGGACTTCCTAAATTGCTCCCAGGAACATAGCTCCCTTACCTTGTGTGCTGAGCCCCCCAACCCCCCCTCCCCAAAACCCACTACCCACAACTGTACACCACTACCATAGCCCTTATGGGTGAAGGGGGGCACCTAGCTGTGGGTACAGCGGATTTCTGCTCCAGGGACCTGCATACTGCTGTCATGGACCTGAGTATGACATCTGAGGCCAGCATAGAGGCTGGCACAAAATATTTTTAATGATGTTTTTTGAGGGTGGGAGGGGGTTAGTGACCACTGGGGGAGTAAGGGGAGGTCATCCCTGATTCTCTCCGGTGGTCATCTGGTCATTTCAGGCACCTTTTTGTGCCTTAGTCAAAAGAGAAACAGGTCCAGGTAAAAACGTCCAAGTGCTCATCAGGGACATCCTTCTATTTTTCCATTATGGATCAAGGACATCCAAGTGATAGGCACGCCCAAGTCCCGCCTTCACTATGCCTCCGACACGCCCCCTTGAACTTTGGCCGTCCCTGCAACGGAGTGCAGTTGGGGACATCCAAAATCAGCTTTCGATTATACCGATTTGGACGTTTCTGTGAGAAGGACGTCATCTTCCGATTTGTGTCAAAAGATGGGTGTTCTTCTCTTTCGAAAATGAGCCCACAAGTGTTCAAAGATAATCTCTGCAGGGAGCTTCCCTTTGAAAAAGTGTTTGCAGGCTCATAGGTACAAATTCACAAGTCTACAAGCAAGCTGCAGATGTCTTAAATTAAGTCCCTGTCCATTTCCTCCAACTGTGAGGGTGGTCTGTATATCACTCTCATATAGATATATTTTCCTTTCCCTCTTTCCAGTTTAACCCACAGCGCTTCTTCCATACCCCGCATGTCCTGCAGTTCTGTCACTTGGATATCATTCTTAGCATATAATGCCACACCTCCACCCTTTTTTTCCTACTCTGTCCTTCCTGAATAGATTATAGCCAGGTATAGCAACATCCCAGTCATGGTTCTCCATGAACCACGTCTCCGTGACCACCACTAAATCCAAGTCCGTTTCCATCATTGTAGCCTCAATATCTAGAAGTTTGTTTCCCATACAGGCATTGGTATACAACGTTCTCCAGATTTTAACATATCTTAAACTTCTCATATGAGACCTCTAATATCTAGGGGAATAGAATTTCAAAGCGTAGGAGCCATACAGCTAAAGGCTGTGTGGTGAGAAGTATCAAACAAATCTAAATCTAATATATATTTCAAGATTTGCCTAAGAAGAATGCAATGTGCAAACTGGAGAATACGAAATTAGAACATCATGTAAGTAACACAGGAAACCTGTGCAATTTGGATATCAAAAGCCACTAATTCTGTAACCACTGTGTATTCCAATCAGCATTTTTCATGAAGTAAAAATGCATAGTGTACATCTATGTTGAAAGAATAAGCTGTAACATTCAGCTCTGAAGAATTATATGAATATAAAACAATGCTGTTGAATTCTTCCTAGGGTGCCATGTAAAATAAATCATCTCTTTTCATCTGTTCTAACATATTGACAGGTGTATATGGTATAATTAAGCTTTGAAGACTATCAAACATAACATTAACACAGATGTAGAAGAAGTGTAATGAGCCAATAATATTGTTTGCATTTAATAATCTGGAACTGTGTTTTTTTAGTAAACAATACCAAAGGCACAAACAGAATCTTGATTATTGACAATAAAAATACACTATAAAACTTTGAAGTATTATGAATTAAATTTTCAAAACCATGACAGAATGTTAAACATCTAGGAGCCAATATTTAATTGTGGGTCAGCCATATTACTTTAAATGAAGTTATCTGTTTAAAGTTATATGCATAATCATGGTGGTAAACAGGTAAGTGCTACCACTGACTAGATAAGCATAGCTTTCAACAAATAACTTTAAAAATATGTCTTACCGGCAACCCACTATACCCACATATAGGTACCCCCTTAGTTGGGGGTAGTGGGTTTTGGAGGGCTCAGTGGACAAGAGAGCAATGGTGAGCTGTGTACCTGGGAGCAATAGACCACAGCAGTGCCCCCTAGGGTGGCCTATTGCTCTCCTGGGATCTCTGGGGGACCAGTCTACTAAAAATGCTGGCCCTTCTACATCCCAATAGCTTGATTTTCTACATTTTTCACTTGTGTGGTTTGTTTTTTCTTGAAAATGGCCTAAAAGGTACACACAAAGCAGAAAACCTTACTACTAATCATTTCTACAGTGCTACTAGATCTATGCAGTGTTGTACACATTGTATGCAGGTACTTCTTCTGTCCCTAGAGGGCTCACAATCTAAGTTTTGGTACCAGGGGCAATGGAGGGTTAAGTGACTTGCCCAAGATCACAAGGAGCTCCAGTGGGAATCGAATCCAGTTCCCTAGGATCAAAGTCCGCTGCACTAACCACTTTTTCTTTTCTTTTTGCTTTTTTGAAAATGCTTACATATGCTATTTGGATTTGGGACATTTAGCGCTAAACATCCAAAGTCTGACTTAGACATCTGTGGTAAAATAACATGTCTTAATGGAAGCCCATATTGATAACTATGCCCCTAAATGTTGGTACTCTCTTTTTAATATAAGAGCATAACTTATCATGTCAAAAATCCTGCACTTTTTAAAATGCATAAATTCTGTCAGATAGCGACTTGAATGACTAAAATTTATGTGATCTGTGGGGAAGGGGGGGGGGGGATCAGAAATTTTATAAAGGTACTTATGTAATCAGCATTTGTGGTTTTCAGTATTGACTCACTAGGTTGCATTATTGTAGATAGTAATAAAAATAGTTCCCATCTTCTACCCATCCCCACTCCACCACTGTCCATTCTGTCCACATCCCCACCCCATTCCCATGTATTTTCTCCCCATCCCCACACAGTTTTTCCCCATCCCCACTAATTTAAATATAGAAATAACTCACACACAGGTTGAAGGAAAATTCTATTTAACCATAATGAAAAATACTGATTAGGAAATGTTGAGCTATATAATAAGTATCTTTCTTTTTTTTTTAACTGAAAATTTTTATTTATTTCTGTGTTATGTGTGGCTTTGGATTGAAAAATAAGAGTCCATCATTCATTTCAGGATTCAGCAGTGTTCTTTGGCCATATGTGGTTAAGTTCAGTGAGTGAAAATGTTCTTTCAGATGAAGTACTGGTTGCTGGAACAGCTAAAAGATACTTTGCAAGCTGACATAGTTAGGACAAACCATTTCCTTGCTCTGCCAAAATGGCAAAACATTATTACAAGTTTTTGATTTCATTAAGTACCTGTTCTTCCAAATCTGTGCATTGACGTTTTGGAGGTTTCACTGCATTAACACTCCCTATCCCCATGGTAAAACCGTGATCATTATTACTGCTACCGTGCTATTACCATGCAGATTGATCCCATTCCCATGGTAATTCCATGCAGATTGTCCCCATCCCTGCAGCAATTAAAACAATTCTAGATGTTGAACCTGGATCTTCACCTTGGAGCTTCATATTCTAACCCCTTAGTTTCTATTGAAAATGTTTTTCTTCTGCTGTATTAACATATTTTGATATTTAAATGGCTTTATCATATTCCCCCTGTTTTTTTGCTCTGCTAGGATATACATATTCTCCGAGGACAAGCAAGCTGTTGTCACAGCTGGATGATGTAATCCGACGGAGCCTGGTGCAGACACCGAGTAGTGAGATCAAGAATTTTCTAGCAGCCTGCTTGTCCTCAGAGAAAGCAATGCTACTCACCGTAACAGATGTTCTCTTAGGACAGCAGGCCAAGTATTCTTACATACCTTCCCCTTGGAGTTGAATTCTTTAACTTTTTTACAATGACTGAGGAACCCCTGCTTGCACATCGGGTGGGAAGGCACCAGCATATGTGCAGTGGGATGCTGCTAGAAAGTTCTTGACCTTGCTAGTCAACATCCGCACATAGCTCCATCGGATGACATCACCCAGCTGTGGGAATACAGGGCCTGCTACAGGTTAGTAACTCTGGTTTAAGGTCTTTCAGTCTTATCTCATAGAGCAGTGGTCTTCACCAGTTTTTAAGAAGGGGCCGCTATGGAGTCTATTGAGCTAAAAGAGCACAACCAAATATCTTCCCATTCGGAGCTGCAACACTGCTGACCAGTGTGTGTTAGACATCCATCCTCACCAGCCCACCCTCAAACTTTTAATTGGGGGTATCCTCATGAAGGTGGGCATTTCTAAGTGTATTCTGTTCATTTATTGAGAGATGCCTTGTCCTTCAAGTATGTGGCTCTTCCCCCTAGCCAGTTCCCCCTTTCTATCTTGAGCTTGGGTAGAGAGGCAGAGAATAGCAGAAGAAAAAGCATTAAGACAATAGGGGCCACCACAATGGTCTACAGGGGCTGCTATTGGCCCTTGGACCTTGCACTAAAGAACATGGCCATAGAGTGTTTGGTTGTCTTTCTTTTAACCATCTCCAGTCTCCCTATATCCTGTCTGAGAACAACCTCCAACTTCTAGAAATGAACACACCTGTAAATAGTTATTATCACCTCTTTTTTTTCTGTTGGCTGTATCTCACGCTTTGTTCTGACCACTGCCTTATCACTCAATTTTGCTACTTTAAGAACATCAGACTATTCTGAAATCAGTGCACATCAGCTTTTCACCACCTATCACATATCACTCTCACGTACATGACTCTGCACTTTTTTGTATTGAATATTAAGTCTCAAGCATTCAACTACTCGTCATGCTTTCTTAGATCATATTTCATTCTGTTTTTTCCCCTGGGAATCTGCCTTCAGAAAAATCCAAATGTTTCCTTCTACAATATTGCTCACAAAATATTGAACAGAACCAACTCCAATGCTGATTTTCCTAAAGCATTTTTCTTCTCCTATAGAATTCTATTTACGAATATCCTCTGTTATCATGTATATTTTCATATATATTTTGGTTCCTTGATATTCAAAACCATTTAACCAGCCAGGAATGGGGCACCTGGCTAGTTAAATGGCACTTAACTAGCTATCTGGTGATATTCAGTGAGGGATAGCTGGTTATCCTCTGCTGAATATTCCCAGGTAGTGCCTAGGAGATAACCGGCTATATCGCGTAATATAGCTGGCTATCCCTGAATATTTAATCCATATCCAGCTATTGAAAGCGGCCACATTGGGCTGCTTAAATAGGTGGTATAGCTTTAACTTGTTTAAAGTTAACCGGCTATCTTTAAATATTGCTTTAGCCAGCTACCTTAAACTGGCTAACAATAAACTGGATATTTGATTCTGGTTGCTGGATACAGCCTGGCATTGAATATCTGGGCTGACCACAGACTGTGGGAGTTAGCCAGGCTCCCTCCTACAGTCTGAATATCGGCTCCTTAGTATGTATTGTATTTTATATTAATACTAGTAAAACAGGCCCGTTTCTGACACAAATGAAACGGGCGCTAGCAAGGTTTTCCTCGGAGTGTGTATGTTTGAGAGAGAGAGAGAGAGAGAGAGTGTGTGTGTGTGTGTGAGAGAGAGTGTGTGTGTGTGAGAGATGGAGTGTGTGTGTGAGAGAGAGAATGAGTGAGAGACAGACAGACAGAGTGTGTGTGTTTGTGTCAGAGAGAGAGAGAGAGTGTGTGTGAGAGACAGAGTGTATGTGTGTGTGAGAGTGAGTGTGTGTGTGTGAGAGAGAGAGAGAGAGAGAGAGAGAGTGTGTGTGAGAGATAAAGTGTGTGAGAGTGTATGTGAGAAACAGAGAGTGAGTGTGTGTGTGGGGGGGAGGCTCCAAGTTCCATGACCCCCCTCCTTCCTTCCCTCCCTCCCTCCCTCCCTCCCTCTCCTCCCCTCCGAGTTCCAGGCCCCCCTTCTGTCCGAGGTGCAGGCCTCCCTCCCTCTCCTCCCCAGCGTGTTCCATACCCCCTTTCCTCGGAGTGTGTATGTTTGAGAGAGAGTGTGTGGGTGAGAGATGGAGTGTGTATGTGAGAGAGAATGAGTGAGAGAGACAGAGTGTGTGTGTGTTTGTGTCAGAGAGAGACAGTGTGAGAGAGAGAGAGTGTGTGAGAGAGAGTGTATGTGAGAGACAGAGAGTGAGTGTGTGTGTGTGTGAGAAAGTGAAGCCTTCAAGCCTTGAAGCATTTGTGTGCTCTGTAAGGTTCCATCTCCTCAATTGACAACACATAGTTCCGGAACGTTGCAGGAATGCTTCAAGGCTTGAAGGCTTCACTTTCTCGGCTTCAGAATGTTGGAGGTGCGTTTTATTATATAGGATGTTGTATATAACCCAGGGCTTTTTAAAGGTGGATGATATTTAGGTTAAATAAAATATGTAATAAATATCATTTATCCAGTTTCTAATCAAATTGTCTACCTTGGGACTTACACCTTTGCTTCTCGTTGTATTAGTGAGCCTCTTATGCTGGACAGTATCAAAAACTTTGCTCAGATCCATGTCCTTGTTGGGTAGCCTCCTTCTCTGACTTTTGGAAAATTCTTTTTTGTAGTACTGCTACTTTTTTTTTTTTTTTGCTAATTGTGGAGCGGGGTCTGATGCCTCTCCAGCCATTAAAGTCCAGGACTGATTTGATATATTTCTTGTGACTTGGATTTACAGTATATAGTTACCCTTAAAAAAAACCCAAAAATGAGCAGAATGTCATAAAACATGTATTGTATCTGTTTTAAAAGCTACATTTCATTATTTTTATTCAATATATTTACTGTATAGGCTGATCAGAAGAAAGTATTTGAAGAAAATCTAAAGTTAGCTGATGAATATGAGGCACTTCAGGATGTTTTCCTAAATGAAGCAGACAGCCTTATGGAGTTCTATGAGAAGAGAGTCAAAATGGAATCTAATCTTCATGATATGAAACAGGTATTGGAAACACATTTTTTATTTCATTAAAACAAATTATTAATTAGAATAACTATCCTACTTATTTTCGAAAGAGATCGCCGGCCATCTTCCGACACAAATCGGGAGATGGCCGGCCATCTCTCGAACCCGACCAAATCGGTATAATGGAAAGCCGATTTTGGCCGGCTCCAACTGCTTTCCATCGCAGAGCCGGCCAAAGTTAAAGGGGGCATTTTGGAAGGGTATGGAAGGTGGGACGAGGGCATGGTTATGAGATGGCCAGCTTCGGCCAATAATGGAAAAATGATGGCCAGCTCTGACGAGCATTTGGCCGGCTTCACTTGGTCCATTTATTTTTAGGACCAAGCCTCAAAAAAGTGCCCCAATTGACCAGATGACCACCGGAGGGAATCGGAGATCACCTCCCCTTACTCCCCCAGTGGTCACCAACCCCCTCCCACCCAAAAAAAATTAAAAAACATTTTTTTGCCAGCCTCTATGCCAGCCTCAAATGTCATACCCAGCTCCATGACAGCAGTATGCAGGTCCCTGGAGCAGTTTTTTGTGGGTGCAGTGCACTTCAGGCAGGTGGACCCAGGCCCATCCCCCCCTACCTGTTCCACTTGTGGTGGTAAATGGGAGCCCTCCAACCCCCCCCCACCCCAAACCCACTGTACCCACATGTAGGTGCCCCCCTTCACCCCTTAGGGCTATGGTAGTGGTGTAGAGTTGTGAAGAGTGGGTTTTGGGGGGATTTGGGGGGGCTCAGCACCCAAGGTAAGGGAGCTATGCACCTGGGAGCTATTTTTGAAGTCCACTGCAGTGCCCCCTAGGGTGCCCGGTTGGTGCCCTGGCATGTGAGGGGGACCAGTGCACTAAGCTCCTTTGAGCAGGGACTGTCCTTCTTTGTTAAACTGTACAGCGCTGCGTAACCCTAGTAGCGCTCTAGAAATGTTAAGTAGTAGTAGTAGTAGTAGTACGAATGCTGGCTCCTCCCATGACCAAATGCCTTGGATTTGGTCGTTTTTGAGATGGGGGTCCTCGGTGTCCATTATTGCCGAAAACCAGGGACGACCATCTCTAAGGTCGACCTAAATGTTGAGATTTGGGTGTTCCTGACCATATTATTGAAACTAAAGATGGACGCCCATCTTGTTTTGATAATAGCGGTTTTCCCGCCCCTTCACCGAGATGTCCTTAGAGATGGGCGTCATCAGAGTAGTCGTCCCCGTTCGATTATGCCCCTCCACGTATCACTGCTAAGCAGGTAATTCCTGGCTCTATCATAGCACTGCCCCTGTTCTGCCCCAGCACTATCCATATGGTACCAAGGCAGTCAGGCCCTGATGCTCAAAACTGAAAATAACATCGGAACAGCACCATAAAAAAATGTCCTAATGCTCAACACTAATAGTATGCAAGTCATCTGTTCGCTGTTAGCGTTGAGCATTAGGAAGTTAAGGGGGAAGGTTGTGCCTGGCGCATTCGCACAAGACCTCTCTCTCACCAGTCATCAGTATCTAGCTGGCCTTGCTTGCCTGGGTTTCCCCTTTGTGTGGCAGAGGTTTATACAAAGGAACAATGAGAAGCTCAGCATTAGTGGGTGAAAAACCCTAGACATGAAAAAAATTTGCTTACATCCTCTTATCAGACAACTGAGATTGGGGGGGGGGGGGGGGGGGTTGACCAGGTGGAAGCTGGGGAGGGATGGAATCAAAAAGAACAAACTTTATAATAAAGCCAAAAAAGGCTTCTCCGCCTCTTCAGACACCCTAAAGCCAGCTCCAAGCTAGCATAAGGTTTGCAATGGTACAGGTGCCCTTGTTCAGTGTGCTGTTCTATGAGCATCAGAGGGAATGGGAAATTACCTTATTTACATTCTTTTGACTACATATGCATGCTAATTGTGCAGATGATTGCCAAGCTCATCGTTCCCTATGGTAAGGGTCTCTGAGCATTGTGCACTGGTCAATGCGGGTGCTATTCTGGCGCTAATGGCCTCTAGCGCTTGTATTTGCTTCTGAGCATCAGGGCCTTAGTGATCATTTTCAGTGGTATTTTCCGGGTAATGCTAATGAAAATTAATGATTGGCCCTGGTCAGCGCTGTTTATCTAGGTTGCAGTACCTTCTACGTGGATAAATAGATTTAAATATCAGGCCTTTTATGTTTTCAGCATTTTAAACCTGTATTTTTCAGATATTAAAAAGAATTTGAAAATCAAATTCCATTTGAAACATCCGAAAAGCAGAATCAAGAGCTAAATGTGGGACTGGACCTGGAAGCTTTGATATTTGTTTTCCACATTTCAGGATTTTAAAAAAGGAGGGTAAATGTAAATAAATTAGCTCACTTCTCCACAGTTTCTGTGGTGGTGACTATCTTAATGTGCCAGTACACTTAAATAATTTATTACTGGCTGAAACATAAAGAGACTGCATTAAATTCATCTACTTTTTTGGGCCTGCCCAATAACATTAATTAGTATTCAAAAGAAATATAGTTAATTAAAGGTAGGCAATGCATGAGGGCGAAGGGTAGCAAGAGAGGTAGGAGAAAGAAGAAAATATGCAGTCTGTGAGAACAGAAAAGAACATGCCTTGATTTGCATGACTTGTGTATCCAGACTGCAGTGATCTTTTGATTTTAATATAAAGGATCATTGCACTAATGCATGAGGATCTGTGACAATATTGCAGAAGTTTTACTGTCAAAACTGAACTGCGGTATAATGACTTTTGTTATCATAGTTTCTAATAACTATTCAGCATGAATTGACCCTACATATGTTTTTACTAGAATATCATGTTAGCAACTCGAAAGCTAGAGAGGAAATGGAAAAAGCCCCACTGAATGTGTGCATTATTGGTGACAAATCAGCATTGTGATAGTACAGTAAGCCTGAATTTCAACACATTCATTTGTATAAACAGTACACACAAAAGGACATTTTAAAATGAACCCAGGAATCTTATCAGCAAATGGCAAACATTAAAATATCCTGCTAGACATAACCACCCAATATCTGAACACTGCGGTTCTCCGATTCCCTAATGTGGCTGTGCCACATGAACTTGATTTTACCACAACATCACCCTGTATTTGTTCACAATGGAGCCTGCAAAGGCCTCTCCGGTACTATGTAAGCCACATTGAGCCTACAAATAGGTGGGAAAATGTGGGATACAAATGTAACAAATAAATATCAAAAAAGTTATAGTGGAATTAGAAATGGTACAGATTTTAGTTTCACATTCAGTTGAACAAATGTGGCATTGAAGAAAAAACCTGTTTTCAAATGGGAAGGGTGAGCACTAGAAACATGTAACGAAGTGTTACCATCAGTTTCCTTTTGATAAATGGAAAACTCAAAACCAGATCCTGCTTGAATGATGCACAAATCTAAGGGACCATTTACCAAACTGTGTAAGGGGTAAGTATGGCCTTAGCACATTCTTACGTGGGTCATTCCTGTGCACTAAGGCCATTTTTTTCTGCATGGGTAAAATTTTTCAATACTATTTTGAACTGAATCTGTTGGTACGAGGCAGTACACTTTATTTTATTTTATTCAGAGACGAAAGTTTATGTGCTCCATTGTCAATCAGTATATATTTTGTGCATCCACTGATCGACCCCTGATGAAGGCTTTTTTAAAAGCCGAAACACGGACCATGTAGGGTCCCTAATAAAGCTTTCCTGGAGCATCTCACCCCTTGTCTCGGACTGATCTCTTGAAGTTGTGTTTTTCCACTTTTTCTTTTTTTGTTGAACCTTTGTGGAAACTTCGAACCCCTTTTGTTTCTGCGGATATATAAAGCCTAGTCTTAAAGGGAGTGTTTGGGGAAAAGTTCAGAGGGAAAGGTTTCTGGTTGTTGAATGGCATTTGAGGAGGAGTTTGGGAGATTATAAATATTATTGTTGGGGAGTTCATGAGATCTTTGGTTGCCCTTACCCCCGCCAGGACCTGTGGGAAGAGAGGGGGTGTCCAGAAAGGCCAATAACTTAAGGCTGGATAACAGAGGAAGCTATTGCCAACTACAGCAATAACTGAAGTATGAGAAGTGCTCCGGGTGGATGAAGGGAGTCCAGCTTGGGAGCAGGAAAAGCCTGTTCTAGGCTTAGGGAAGTGCAGTTCTGGGAGGAAAGGACAGACGGGGAGGTCTGATCCCAGTGGCATGGGCATTCAAGGGATTCTCTGAACCCCCCCCCCCAGCCCTGCCCTACCAACATGCTATTTTATCTTTGATTCAGTTAGTGTCTTCCCTTGTCAACAACAGAGCAGACAACCCGATTGGTGTAAAAGAGTAATCCCGCCTCGCAGGGCCTTCAAAGAATACATTGAATCTCCAAACGTTTAGGGGGGGGGGGGGTTCCTGTCAGCTGTGCTCAGGATTCAAGAGGCTAGGATCGCCAAATGTCTGGATTTTTTCAGGAGTCTAAAAATTTGTAAATTACCTGTCTCAAAGTCAGGGTTTAGCTCACTACAGCTCTCTAATTCCCCCTCCCCCCTTTCCAGTACAGAGGCTGTGGTAGAATCAAGGCAATGGGAAGGCTTCTAGTCACAGGAAGGATGGGCTGAGCTGTAAGGGCAACAAATTCCTCCTACTGGTTTCACCCACATAATGGGCCAAGCACACTCCCGCTGTCTCCTATCATTAAGCCTCATTGCTACATCCCAAAGATTTCAGCTCTGCTGTCCGGGAAGTGCTGGAATGAATATTGGGGGTGCCACAAAGCTGGAGCCTATGATTCATCTAAAAAGTTCCATTTTAAATATCCACACAAAATCCATAAAATACTAAGAAATACTGGGCTAGATTCTGTTTGCTTCAGGGAAAGTTACAAACTTGGCACATTGATTCATACAATTCCGAGCACTACAGTTACAGTAGAAAGATCTTTCTCTGCTTTAAAAAGGATTAGAAACTATTGCAGGAATACAACAGGGCAGGAGAGACTTGAAAAAGAGCTACTTCTGACTTTAATGTCAAATATGAAATTATATGTTGATGTCGCTGAGCATTTTATAAAACAGGAGAGGAGAATGGAGTTTCATTTAAAATGAGCATTTCCAGAAAGCTCTTAGCTCTATACATAGTTCAGCCTAAGCCATCGTTGACTGAAAGCTTATTAACTGGTTCTGTTTCAAATGTTAAGGTCATTTTCATGGATGTTCCAGGCTGCTGTACCATCAATTTGGCCCAAAGCCACAGTGTTTGAGATCTTGTTAACTGGTTCGGTTTCATGTGTTAAGGAAATTTTCATGGATGTTGAAAGCAGCTGTACCATCAGTTTGGCCCAAAGTAAAAATGACCTTGCATTGTCTACTGTCACTCCCAGGGGCGTAGCCACGGGCAGGCCTGGGCCCACCCAATTTCGGGTCAGGCCCGCCCAGCAGAAAAGTTCCTGACGGCGATTCCAGTCGCAGCGATTCCCACACGCTGCCTGCCAGTGCCGGCTGCCGCTCAATCTCCTTGCGCTACGGGGGGGGGGGGGGGAGATGTCGCATGGGGGAGGGAAGACGGGGGGACACAGCAGCTGCACAGGGGGAAGGGAAGATGGAAAGAAAGATGCTGCACAGGGGGGAGGGAAGATGGAAAGATGAGGCTTGGTTGGTGGGTGAGGGAGATGCAGCAAAGGGGTGGAGGGGTGAGGAAGGGAGAAGTCTTGGCTGTGTTTGAGGAGGAGGGGAGGGACACATGCTGCATACAGAGGGGATAGGTGGGGAGAAATGGTAGGCATAGGGGTGGAGAGGAGGGAGAAATGGTGGGTATAGTGGTGGAGGGAGGGTGGAGCAGAGAAAATTTTGTGCCCACCCACTTTGGGCTCAGGCCCACCCAAAACTGGCTGTCTGGCTACGCCACTGGTCACTCCTATTTGAGTATGACCTGAAGAAGGAATGAGTGACAAGGCAAAGCTTATTTTATTTTGTTGCATGCGCCCTGGAAGTCATGTGTCTGCTGCTCTCTGCTTCTGCGTCTTGTTTGTGGGTACACAACAATTTGCTGCTTCTGCCTCAGAATATCACAGAAAGTCTGTATTGCTCAAAGTATTTTTTTCATGAAATTTGCAGTTCTTTACCACAAAAGGTCAATCTGTGTATAACTCTGAAGGATAGATTTCAGAAACATAATGGTGAAACAGAACTTAAGTTTCTTCAAATCAATACAGAAGTCAAAAAGAGAAGTGGCAAATGTCATAGGTGACAGTTGGCACTGGAGGATGGAACAACAGTAGAGCATATCATCTTCCCAAACTACAGTCACCAGGGAGAGGCGGCCCAGTACAATTGTGCTGTGGGCAGTGTGGCACTAGTTTCTATCACTGGGAAGTGAGTGAGTCAGCCCTTGTGGCAGAGTCCTCGTTCCTGGAAAAGACCAAGAAAGATTAGAGAGCTGAGTGGTGAGCACTACTGGAGCAGGGTCGGAGACAATGGAGGTGACAAAGGAGAAGCCTCAGAGGCTGGCAAGTTCAAAGACCTGCTCAGGACCTGGAAGCCCAAATTTGTTGGAGACAACTTGAAAAAGTTGGGGAAGTGATGGTGAAGGGGAGTTGAGTGCTAGTACTTTCTCGACATCATCTTTAATCACAAGCAGCCCAGACAGCATGCTGGACTAGATGAGGGGATGGGGTCAGAGGAGGAAGCCAGTGGAGAAAGAACTTGTGGTCCCTTTGTAGGGGCTACCACTGGAATTAAGAGTGGCAATCCCAGTACCTGCATCTCTTTGGGGGAGCCTGAAGAGAAAACTTGGTGGTGTGCTGGCTGCACGGGGGAATGAACAGAGCATCTTGCGGAAGGTGCCAAAAGACTTGGAGACAGACCTTCCAATGCCTTGCCCCATGCTGGAGTATTTGTGCTTAGCCATGGTGGCAGTGGACCTGGATGTCTCCATGGCACTGACAGTTCAGTGGGTAGTGAGGAGCCTGGAGGTTGATCACCTACTCAGAAGCTTTAATATCGGCATGGACCCATCTGGGGGAGACGGTGTTGCTATTTTGAGACCAGAGGAGGTGGCTGGCAGCTGATTGAGCAATTCAGTGCCAAAAGAATAGCTGGAGGAGCCTTGGATTGACTATGGGAGAGCGGGTGACAAGAAGCTTCCCCAGGTGAGCAAAGAACGTGGTTTGGGATATGTGGGGACTGGGTTACCCATACGTTCCCCTACCAGTCATGTGCATAGTGGAAACCTGGAGAGAAATCTGAATTATGGAGGTGATTTTCCAGAGGATGAATCCTGACCCGAGTTATTGCATTGAGCTGGAGGACCCCTGAGTCTGCCACCATATCAAAGCCCAATACCGAGACTGGACCATTGACAGATCTATTAGAAAGCCCCATGTGGAGATTGTGGACTCTTCATAGAATCTAATTTCATAATGTTATACGTTTGCTGCATGGGGGAGGGTGCTTGTACGAAACCTGAAATGGTATGGGTAAACTGAATGTAAATGGATAGATGTTGATGTGTGATGTTCCTACATTGAGTTGAAGATTCTGTTTGGTACATGTGAAGGATAGTGGGTGGTTGGAGAATAAAGAAAGCTAGTCGGTGCCCCATGATGCTGATGTGAGGGTGAGACCCAGGTGACATACAAGTCAGTGCTTACTGCAGCTTAGTAAAAGGACCACTTACATATAGTAACATAGTTGGTGACGGCAGAAAAAGACATGTACAGTCCATCCAGTCTACCCAAGATAAACTCATATGCTCTATTTTATATGTATACCTGACCTTGATTTGTATCTACCATTTTCAGGGCACAGACTATAGAAGTCTACCCAGTACTAGCCCTGCCTCCTAACCAATAGCCCCACCTCCCAACCACCAGTGCTGCCACCCAATCTCCACTAAGCATCTGAGGATCCATTCCTTCTGAACGGGATTCCTTTATGTTTATCCCACGCATTTTTGAATTCCGTTACCATTTTCATCTCCACCACCTCCCATAGGAGGGCATTCCAAGTATCCACCACTCTCTCCGTGAAAAAATACTTCCTGACATTTTTCTTGAGTCTGCCCCCCTTCAACCTCATTTCATGTCCTCTAGTCCTACCGCCTTCCTGTCTCCGGAACAGGTTCGTTTGCGGATTAATACCTTTCAAATATTTGAAGATCCGAATCATATCACCCCTGTTTCTCCCTTCCTCCAGGGTATACATGTTCAGGTCAGCAAGTCTCTCCTCATACGTTTTGTAACACAAATCCCATACCATTTTTATAGCTTTTCTTTGCACCGCTTCAATTCTTTTTACATCCTTAGCAAGATACGGCCTCCAAAACTGAACACAATGCTCCAGGTGGGGCCTCACCAATGACTTGTACAGGGGCATCAACACCTCCTTTCTTCTGCTGGTCACACCTCTGTCTATACAGCCTAGCGACCTTCTGGCTACGGCCACCGCCTTGTCACACTGTTTCGTCGCCTTCAGATCCTCAGATACTATCACCCCAAGATCCCTCTCCCCGTCTTTACATATCAGACTCTCACTGCCTAACACATATGTCTCCCGTGGATTTCTACTCCCTAAGTGCATCACTTTGCATTTCTTTACATTGAATTTTAATTGCCAAACATTAGACCATTCTTCTAGCTTCTGCAGATTTTTTTTCATGTTTTCCACTCCCTCCGGGGTGTCCACTCTTACAACGCTTGGTGTCATCCGCAAAAAGGCAAACTTTACCTTTTAACCCTTCGGCAATGTCACTCACAAATATATCAAACAGCTTCGGTCCTAGCACCGATCCCTGAGGCACTCCACTACTCACTTTTCCCTCATTCGAGTGAATGCCATTTACCACCACCCTCTGGTGTCTGTCCGTCAACCAGTTCCTAATCCAGTTCACCATGTCGGGTCCTATCTTCAGCCTGTCAAGTTTATTCAAGAGCCTCCTGTGGGGAACCGTGTCAAAAGCTTTGCTGAAATCTAAGTAGATTATATCTATAGCACTTTCCTGAGTCAATTCTCCGGTCTCCCAGTCAAAGAATTCAATGAGATTCATTTGGCATGATTTTTCCTTTGGTAAAGCCATGTTGTCTCGGTTCTTGCAACTTATTGGCTTCAAGGAAATTCACTATCCTTTCCTTCAGCATCGCTTCCATTACTTTTCCAATATCCGAAGTGAGGCTTACCGGCCTGTAGTTTCCAGCTTCTTCCCCATCACCACTTTTGTGAAGAGGGACCACATCCGCTGTTCTCCAATCCCACGGAACCTCTCCTGTCTCCAAGGATTTATTAAACAAATCTTTAAGAGGACCCGCCAGAACCTCTCTGAGCTCCCTCAATATCCTGGGGTGGATCCCAGCCGGTCCCATGGCTTTGCCCACCTTTGGATTTTCAAGTTGTTCATACACACTCGCTACCTTGAACGGTGCTATATCCACTCCATTCTCATATGTACTTTTGCCAATCAATCATGGTCCTTCTCCAGGATTCTTTAGTGAAAACAGAACAAAAGTATTTGTTTAGCAAATTTGCTTTTCCTTCATCATTATCCACATAGCGGTTCACAGCATCTTTCAGTCTCACAATTCCCTTTTTAGTCTTCCTCCTTTCACTAATATACCTGAAGAAATTTTTGTCGCCCCTCTTTACATTTCTAGTCATTTGTTCTTCCGCTTGCGCCAGACGTATCTCTCTCTTGGCTTCTTTCAGTTTCATCCGATATTCCTCTCCGTGTTCCTATTCTTGAGTTTTTCTGTATTTCATGAATGCCAACTCTTTAGCCTTTATTTTCTCATCCACTTGTTTGGAGAACCATATCGGTTTCCTTTTTCTCTTGCTTTTATTTACTCTCCTTACATAAAGGTTTGTGGGCATACTGCCCTTCCACTTCTCATATGTTCCCCCAGCCCACCAGCTCCTTCCTCAGGTATTCCCCTATTTTACTAAAGTCAGCATGCTTGAAATCCAGGACTTTGAGTTTTGAGTGGCTGCCCCCAACTTCAGCTGTTACATCAAACCAAACTATTTGATGGTCACTGCTGCCCAGGTGGGCACCCACTCAGACATTTGACACACTATCCCCATTTGTGAGCACCAGATCCAGCGCCGCTTCCTCTCTCCTGGGTTCCATCACCATTTGTCTGAGTAGAGCACTTTGAAAAGCATCCACGATCTTTCCGATTCCACAGATGGAACTTTCCAATCCACATCTGGCAGATTGAAATCTCCCAGCAACAGCACCTCTCTTTTCTTTCCCAACTTGTGGATATCTGTGACCAGAACTTTATCTAGTTCCTCTGATTGTGTCGGAGGTCTGTAGACAACACCCATGTGGACAGAGGTTCCATCATCTCTTTTTAAGGTGATCCATATCGCTTCTTCCTTTCCCCAGGCCCCTGTCATTTCAGTCACTGCGATATCATTTCTCACATACAGAGCTACTCCTCCACCTTTACGACCATCTCTATCCTTCCTAAATAGATTATAGCCTGGTATGTTTGCATCCCATTTATAGGATGTCTCTGTGATTGCAACAATGTCTAAGTCTGCCTCTAACATCAGGGCTTGCAGGTCAAGAACTTTATTGCTTAGACTGCGAGCATTTGTGGTCATTGCTTTCCATCTACATTTCAGTGGCATTTTTGTCTTCTGTTTAGTTGTTTGTTTAGTCTCACTTTCTGCTGTGTTGATAAGTGATTTACTAAGATTGTTGTTTTCATTGCTTTCTTTTCTAGTGTCACATCTTGTTTTTAGCTTTAGCTGGAGGTGATCACTTGAAGTGACCTGAGTCCATATGCCACCCCCGCCATCTAGTTTAAATGCCTGCAAGCATATTCTCTAAATTTCTCCCCAAGTACTTTTTTCCTGCCACAGTGAGATGCAGCCCGTCATTACAATATAGTCTTTTGTTTTTCCATGTATTGCCCCATCCTCCTATGTACCTAAAACCTTCTTTGTGACATCAGGCTTTGAGCCAGCTATTGAAATTTTCAGTACTTCGCAATCTTTTTTCTCCCTTTCTAAAGGTTGGTAGTACTTCAGAAAAAGCTATTGTTTGTACCAAAGGTTTTAACTTCTCCCCTAGCTCCTGAAAAGCTCTCTGTACTGCAAGTGGGGTATTACTGGACAAGTCATTTGTTCCCAGGTGGATAACAACATCAGTGTTTGTCTCCTTAGCGTGCAAATTTTTTTTTAGTTTGCAAACAGGTCATTGTTGCTGTGATCTACTGTAAAAATTCATGATCACAGTCCTGCGTTTGCTACTATTTTCTTAATATGTATTAAAGAAAGTATTCTGGTATGTCTACTTGGTTGGGTTTGGCTTGGATTGAACACTGCTACCTTATTCTTGTCATTATAAAATAGACATATAATGGGCACCTTTTTGAATCTTCTTCTTTGGTGCCCTGTTATATAATTAGCTTCCATAGCAGTGAAGCTGACTCTTATCACATGACTCCTTATTGTAATGGTGCCATGCACTTATCTCCAAAAGACAGGCCCTTCATGGGAAGTGAGCTCAGACTCTCCCTCTTATGCTGCTGCTAGTCTCAAATTGTATGATATGGAACTACCTTATTGGTCCTTCTGGATATCCCATGGGCTGATTGGGCTCTGTAGAAAGCACCCTTTGATTGACTTGTGATGCCTTTATAACTCTGGAACTCCCAATCCGCTCTGTCCTCAGATAGGACTCTCTTGGGGGCTCTGAGTGCCTTATTCTCTACTGACTTGTGGTGTCTGATTTTTGCTCATTTCCTATGAACCTGTTCTGCCTTCTCAGACTTCTGCATATTCCTGGATACTGTTTCTGTTTGCCATCTGGATTTGATTCTACACTCAGATCTTCTTCCGCCTTTTCCTTTGCCTGACATCCAGTGTCACCCCTCTTTGCTGGAACACCTGTGCTTCAAGTACTTGCAGCTTCTGAGTACCAGAGGGTTCAACCCAAAGAAAAAGGGAGCTGTTAGTTGAAGGTGCACTTCCTAAGACCCTGGTGTTCTCCTATAGTGGACCTGACCATTTCAAATTAGGAGTTTTGTGACAGGCTATTTGTATCCTATCTATATAAAGGGAGATTGCTGAGTATGATTAATTCAGTCATATCCACCATTTTGTTTATTCTATGTATTCCATCCAGTGCTTCTTGTCTCACATAGCACCATCCTTCATAAATTGACCAGTTTACTCTTAAAAAAAAGTTTTTAGATATCTAGCTGTCTAGGTTATGTAGGTCTGATATAGAGTCTCTTTATAATTGTTATGTGAGCTCTGGTTCCATTTTCTTTGTTTTTCTTCTCTTTTTATTTAATGGTCCACCTCTGTTGTAATATCATTTTCCAAGAAAATAAATGTAGCTTTCAATGAAGGCTCATCTAATCCTAATTCAAACTAGCAAACAGGGGTTAAGGCAGGAATTGCACTCTTCCCCTGACCCTACGACCACTACCTTTAAATCCAAAGTAGATTAACTCAAACCTGAACAGATGAACATAAATCTGCTTATTTTCATGTGTTATACTACTAAAACAATATTATTAGTAAACATTTTCTCAGGTTCTAGCTCTGAACAATTTTTTTTTCAAACTTAACCCAAACTGTACACTTTCTCTCTAAATATATCATAAGAATGAGTTACCTGTGGTATTATATCTAGATAAACTGAGGTTATTTATATTACTGTATGTGCAATGTACATTAATTTTCTACCATTTTAGAGATTACATTATTATATATTCAATTCCAAATATGAAACTTTGTTTACTAATTTCATACTTATCATTGTTTCTGATATCATGCTTTGGTTCTCTAGTTATAACAGAGAGGAACCCAAAGTTTGCCTGAATCATTTGCTATTAGCTTCTTCTACAAAAAAAATTAAATTTGAGGATAATCCTACCTCAAGAGCTTATTCTGTTCCTGGCCATTGACTGTGACAGTGAAAGGCTCATCTGAAAGCACTGGAGCATCCTATCTAAAAGCATAAAACATATTACATTTCATGAAAAAGCTAATTCAGATTGTTTAATTCTGGTAATATTGCCTCTGTCACCTTCAAAATCAAAATGTTCTTTCCCGTTATTATAAGGAAAACAACCAAATTGCTAGAAAAGCCATTTGAAGACACAGCTGCCTTATGTTGCATACTAATTTGATTTAAAATGCTCATATCTCACAAGTATTGTTATCTAAAACATACTGTTGAGCAAAGGAAACTCTAGAACATTTCATAAATGTTGAAAGTGGAGTAGATGATAGTGGCCAGTACCCTTGGACTGAGCTGAAATCTTGTCGTGTCTCAGACAGGCACTATACCAGTTGTCTTGCTCTATTTATTTGCTCACTGCTTTGGGCACTGTGCCAACCTCATTGCAAATAACTGCATTAGTCAAGTGTATCCAAATTATTACAACACAGCGTCCATCCCAGTTATTTTTGTTGAAGCATTTTCTGAATCTTCACATCACTAGCAAACACTTATTTGAATTCTGCATACATTCAGTACTTCTTTGATTTTTCAGTAGTTTTAAAGCTGTGACTTTTTTTTCTCCAAGCTGCTTTATGACATTCAGTTTCTAGTAAGAACTATTATTTATAGTTAATGCCTTTCAGTTGCCCTCTAAGTCAAACAATTGTAGAGCTGTTATATGATGCTTTTATATTTGTTCATTTGGAGAGTTCTGCTTTAGTTTTGACAAATCTCAGTTTTATCAATTACTTGTAAGTGCTATATCTTCTAAAGGAAATATTTACATATAATTTACTTTGCCCTAAACAAGGTCCTCTATTCTTGTTTTTTATTACATTTCACGGTGAATTTAGTGCTTCTAAAAAGTACTGGATTGATAGCCCTGGAAATTGAAGCCCTCCATTTACCCACTGAGCGATGATGCCCATGCAAGCCTATCTTAACCTTACCCTGCCAATGTGCCTCATCCTTGTTCTGATTAGATCACCTCTGAATCATTCTATTTTTGCTTCTGACATTTCCAATAAGGCGGTTTTAATGATATAGACACGTAACCATTTTTGGCTGGCCCAAACATATTGGCACATTTAACATTAAGGGAAAGGAAAACGGGACTTGATATACCACCTTTCTGTGGTATTTTGCAACTACACTCAAAGTGGTTTACATATATACAGATACTTATTTTGTACCTGGGGCAATGGAGGGTTAAGTGACTTGCCCGCAGTCACCAGGAGCTGCAGTGGGAATCAAACCCAGTTCCCCAGGATCAAAGTCCACTGCACTAACCACTAGGCTACTCCTCCACTCCACTATCCAATACTTACAACTTTAAGTCTCTTCTAATCTAAACTGAATATAAACTGGAAATATATGATAGAAATGAAATACCTGGAGATTCGTATTGTAGTTTACTGAGCTGATTTGGATTATACATTTAATTATTCATGTTACCTAAATCCAAGTTGAAGGTGAGCTATATTTAAGTACAGTAGGTAGTTGGTAGCCTGCTTAAGTTGACTTCCAATCTAATGACTCTGTTTATTAATGTACATTCATGCAACTTAGCACACCTTAAATAATATAAGCTCCATTTTTTCCAAAGGGACCTATTTACTACCTGCATGCTTAACTCGAATTAAGGTACATTAATGTGCAATAACTACTAAACACACACAATTAAACAGAGTTCTGACTTTACATTACAAAAGGTCCTTATATTCCACCTATACCATAAAATTCTATGCAGATTACAAAATTTGAAGAAACCAGATAATCCCTGGGAAGGACATCAAAATCACGTAACTAAAATACAATCAAACATCCAATTATTTTTTATAATAAAAGACCTTTACCATCTTGCAAAATAACAAATCATTTTGAAGCCTCCTAATTTGATAAGGAAATTCATTCCAAGTTGCAGATGCTAAATTTAAAAGAAAACATTTTCTTTTAAAATGGATTCCTTTAGGATCTGGAAAATGTAGTAACAAAGTATCACGCACATTTTTAGATCTACTACTCATCATATCTTATGCATCATCATGAATAATTTAAAGTAGCTATGGGCTCTACTGGTAACCAGTGTAGTTAAACAACAAGGGGGACATGTTGTCATTTTTATGAGCAGAAAAAATTAGACAAGCAGGTGTATTCTGCACAGTTTGTAACTTTTTAAAATGAGTTTTCTGACAGCCCAGATAGATTATATTATAATAGTCTAACTGGGACAGCAAAAGACTTTGAACCACTGATCTAAAAATCAGAGATTCCAAACAGCATCTTATTCAATGTAGTTTTCTTAACATTAGAAAAGCTCTCTTTACCAGTGCCATTCACCTACTTATCCATTGTTAGACTACTTGTCAGAGGAGATCCCTAATATTTTCAAACTTGATTCAAATTTGAAATCAGGGTTGCATTATCATTCCATATATCATGGTCTTGGCATATAAATAGAAATTTTGTTTTATTCTTGTTTAATTAAAAAATGTCTCTTAATTTAATAGTCAAGAAGGTTTAGATAATCAGCTACCATCTGCGATGTCTCACTTGCAGATGACATCACTGGAAGGAAAACTGTGATATCATCTGCATACATGAAGATTTTATAACCAAATTGGCAGAGTACTTGGCCCAGAGATGCCATAAGAATATTAACCAGCATGGGTGACAAAGGTAATCTTTCTGAGATCCCACATTGTGGTCCTCATGGAGATGATTTTACACCTTGAAATTTGACTTGATATGATCTACAAGTAGGAAATTCTCTAAACCGTTTCAATACATTTCCCTCAATGCCAACTTGTCTTGGATTAGATAAAAGAAGCATATGGCCTACTAGATCAAATGCAGTAGACAAATCAACTTGCATTAAGATGGCCCTCTGGTCTCTACATAACAAAGAACTCAGTACAGTTTCTGTACTATATTTGTGAAAATCCAAATGTGATTAGTGACTTTGTGCCTGATAGAAAGTAAGATGATGTGACTTACCCAAGGTCACAGGGAGTGAAAGTGGGAGAAGCGAGACTTGAATCCTTGCTTCTGTGGTTCACAGTACGGCTGAGCATTCATTTGAAATGAAATGGGAAATTTTGGCCAAGATAGTGCCATGACAGGCTGTGCATGCAATTTGCTCTTGACAATTTATTTTTCTTGTAGTAGGTTTCTTCTCTCTCTCTTATCTATTTGGTGCTCTGAGATGGATAAAAGGAAAGCTAGTTCACGTATGTGCAGGTCCCCTAGAGTGGTGGTTGGTATTCTTGTCCTGTATGTGCAGAGAGGGAAGATTGGAGCATCCCATAAGTGAGTTATAGATGTGATACTCAGCTCAACTAGTTAGAATTCCCTTGCCTTATCTATCTGTGTATTTAGGGAGGACTCTGGAATTTCAGCATGGCATGATGAATCAGCTTTGAGCAAAGGCCAACAGGCTGAACAACAAGATGTTGGGGCTATATTGCTTAAATCTGGGTATGGACCTGGTGAGGGGTATTTATCTGGGTAGAAACCATTTCTGCCCAGATATGTCCCACTGAATATCAACCAATATGTTTCTAGACATTGTCATTGGTCTTTGTGGCATGTTTGCTTATTGGCCAAAAGTTTTCTGGTAGCTTGGTATTCACTTTTGCAGAGCTGCAGAATGTATATTCAGCATGGATTTGCTATTGTGCAATTACTTCTGTCTATAAATACATTTTTGGAATATGACCAGGTGCTCCAATGCTGTAATCATGCAGTGTTCTTCCTTCTGTTGCAGCCCTCCATAAGATGTACTGCATCCAAAGTGAGGCGAGGACTGGAAAGCCAAAAGTATGAGATTAGAAATGGCCTCTTTTAGGTTGTTCACTGTGGTCCTGTTCAAGATTAATCTTACTACATGCATGCACTAATAAGCCAAACTTTAGGAAGGGCCAAAGACATGAAAAATAGTGCATGTCTGCAGTAGGAGTAAAGTCAGCTTCATGAATCTCAGTGCAGATATAGTCCTGTTGTGTAGCTTAATGTTATGTTATAGCTGGAACCTGTATTCATGAGGGTTTTCTGTGCTCTTCACTCCATCTTAGTATATATCAATGCTTGTCCCACATGGTTTCCTTCTGTTGTGGTGCTGACCAATGTAAAAACAAATATTCTTTTACTCAAACACAGTTGGAGTCCTTGGACCTAGCATGAAGGAATTAACGAGAACATAGTAGCATAGAGGGGCATTTTCGATAAAATATCTAAGTCCAATTTTGGACAGTTTGCTAGAAACATTCAAAACCTGAGTTGTGAAAATAGCCATTTTGAAAACTGAAAAAAGTCTATCGTTTTGCTTCAAATATTGCCTTTTTCCTAGATGTTAAATAGTGCGAAATATCAGTAGGATTGTGCTTAAGTGCGATCCAATGTGTGCAGTTAGACAGTTGAATTAATTGTCATGTGCACACTGCTGTATTACCTTGCATGAATACAGCTGTGAATCCATCTCTCAGAAGCATCCAGGCCATGGTCTTATTGTCTCTATGTGTTCCTTCCCCTAGGACAGCCCTGCCTGCATCCCTACTAGTAGTTCAATATTGAAGTTATTATTCTGATATGCAGTGGTGTTGCCAGATGACCGATTTAGGGTGGGCCTGAAAGTAAACTTGGTGGGCCCAAAATTTCTTCACTGCCACCTCCTCCCTGGCACCGGGGGATCCGTAAGCCCTGCCAACTGAAGACCTCCTTCTCACTGAATAGACTCTTAAAACTTGGTCTGCCTCCAGTACTGTCCTCATGTGTTGCTGCTGCTGCCGCTGCTGGCCTCCACACATGCTCAGTTTTGCTTATGTGCAGAAACTGAGCATGTATGGGGGATGGGGGTTAGCAACGGCAGCATAAGGACACTACTGATGGCAGCTCAATTTTTAAGAGTCCATTCAGTGAGGAGGTCCTTGGTTGGTGGAGCTTGTAAATCCCTGCCAGCCACACTAAAGAAGTACATTTTGGGTGGGCATAAGCCCAAAGTGGATGGGCCCCAGCCCACCCTTGGCTACGCCAGTGCTGATATGAGCAATTGAGTGATGGAATTCAAAAATGTGTGAGATAAAGACAGAGGTTATCTATGTGGCATGAAGATGAAATAAAAGTATTCAGCATTTTAAAAATAGGTATGGAGAGGGTAAAGTGCATCTCGGGGGGGGGGGGGGGGGGGGTGGAGGGAGCAGCAGAGGTGTTACCATATGGAGTCAAATGTACAACCCTGGCCACTTTTCTGGGCAGACTGGATAGGCCATGATGGTTTTTGTTTGCTCACAAACAGGAAGAATCCTTTATGTAAGCCCAGCAGGAGCCAAGAAGTAGTAGAGGATGCTTTTAATAAAGAACTTTGAAATTCATCTCCCTGGATGGTTGTCATTTGTGTCATCCTCTACTACTTCTTGGTTCCTGCTGGTCTTTATCTGCTGTCATTTACTATGTTACTATGATTATTTTTTAGCCGAAGCCAGGGTGGTCCCTGAGGAGTACACAGTAGGTCCTCATATTTCTGTAGCAATAAAAGCTTCTTAACCTGATGAGAAAGATGGTAGGCATTTGTGCAATACTTAAATGGAAAAATACGTTCAACCATTTTCTTGAGATGACTCCCATACACAGTATTCTCCCAGATACATGCAGGAGGGGGCAGGAGAGAATCTTGGAGTAATCTGGAATAATGTCAGCATCGATGTCATACCTGACAATAATATTATGGAGGCAAGCACCAGCTCTGCTACTTGTGTTGCCACACATTGTGAGGTACCACCAGATTGGTCTAAGAACTACCACTATGAGGCTTCTCTGAAAACAAGGCAATAACATTTTCTGGAAATTTGATTTAAATAGGTGCACAGTAGCTCATGTTATGAAGTAAAATGTGCAGGTTCCCTTTTTTCTGTCCATCATTGATTGTATTTTTTTTTTTATTGTACATTGCTTTGATTTGTATGTTAAAAAAAGACAATTCATCAAATTTTTAATAAACTTAGGTGCCTAGAGGGTGCATAGGAGCATACACAATTACTTCCTTTCATAGAATACTAGCATAATAGCAAAAATGCACACCTAAAATTTAGGCACAAGCACTTATGCCAGCCATAGAGCTGGGCTTGCGCCTAAATAGAGAGCTACATGCATAACTTAAAGTATTCTATAAGTTGTGCATGTAAGCGGGAGTTGAGTCCTATCTAAGCTGTACACAAGCCTTCACCCATTTGTACACTACCTGTAAAAATAACACATTTACAGAATAGCACACTATTGATGACATGGGGAAAAATCTGAATTTCAAGTTTTTTGCTGGCATTTGTTTAAAAATGACATAAAATGATATGATAATGTTGTTGACATGTCCTACATTATTTCAAATGAATAGACATCCTTACGGCCAAGTGGCCTCAACACAATTTACCCCTTGTACCAAATCCAATGTACCCAAAAGCACTAGATCTAAAGTAGCTTCCCCTTTCATCAGTTCTAGTTCCAGTTACTCCATGGAACAGTCATTTATGGTATATAGAAACTTTACCCCTTGTTTGACCTGATGAGAGCTTTTCACCAATCTGTATTGGAATAATTAACATCCCTCATTATTATTGTGCTACCAAATTTCTTACCCTCCTTAATTTCTGTTAGTATTTTCCTCTTTATTTCTTCTTTTTGTCCAGATGGATTGTATTATAAGCCCATCATCATACTCTTTCTCATCCCACATGGAATTTCTATCGGTAAAGATTCTACACTGCATGTTGTTCCTGCAGGACTTTTGCAGTATATTCTTTGATTCTAAGCTATTCTTTATTTATAGCACTGACCTTCCACCAACTTGATCCTCCCTGTCATTTCAATATAATTTGTACTCTGGTATCACAATGTTCCCTTAGTTCTCTTACTTACACCAGCTTTTATTTAGTTGCATACATGCTAACTCTACAATTTTGTTTGTGAGTCTTCTGGCATTCGCATATAGATATTTAAAGTATATTTTTGTACTTACATAACATTTGATGGTGGCAATTTAGAAAGAGATGGCTGAGGGTGGATATGATAGAGGTCTACAAAATCCTGATTGGTGTAGAATGGGTAAAAGTGAATTGATTTTTTACTCTTTCAAAAAGTACAAAGACTAGGGGACACTCATTGAAGTTACATGGTAATACTTTTAAAATAAATAGGAGGAAATATTTTTCACTCAACAAATAGTTAAGTTCTGGAACTTATTGACAGAAGATGTGGTAAGTTAGCATATATGGGTTTAATAAACGGTTTGGAAAAGTTCCAGAGGAAAAGTCCATAATCTGCTATTGAGATGGACATGAGGGAAGCCACTACTTATCCCTGGGATTGGTAGCATGGAATCTTGCTGCTATCTGGGATTCTACCAGGTACCTCTGGCCTGAATTGACCACTGTTGGAAGCAGGATACTGGGTTAGATGGACCATTGGTCTGACACAGTATGACTGTTCTTATGTTCTTACTACTACTTATCATTTCTATAGCACTAGTAGACATATGCAGCGCTGTACAAATTATCTGTCCTTGTTAATTATTTAAATGTACTTGGGCTACTTCAGCATTTACTACAACCTCTATTTCATATACTAACTTTGAAGATATCTTACTTTGAAGATATTTTATACCATGGGTGCAGTTTGGGAGGAGCGGGGGGGGGGGGCATTGCCTCCGGATTGCCACCCCATTTTTCCTGCCTGGCATCCCCCTGACTAAGTGGCGCAACTGTAGCAGCATATCTTTTCTCTCCTTCCAGCCCCATGGCACCAGGTATCACTCCCCTCCAAGTCTTGGAGGGGAGTGATACCTGGTGCCATGGGGCTGGAAGGAGAGAATGGAAGACTCCAGTGCTGCAGCAGCAGTGGTGGCTGTGAGAGGGGTGATAATGGGCCCTACAGGGCTGGAAGGGAAGCAAGAGACACAGATAGATGCATACCTGTAGTTTTGGGAGGTGGGGAAGGGTAAAAAAGATGGGACATCACTAGGGGGGGGGGGGGGGGGGGGTAGAGATAGAGAGATGCCAGACTGCAGGGGAGAGGGAAGTGAGAGCTCCATTGAGGAATAGAGGGGGAGAGAAGTTGGACCTACAGAGGTAGGGGAGAGAGAGAGAGAGATAGACATTCTGGAATAGGGGCAGAGAACGATGGTACATGTGTTTGTGGGGGAGAGAGAGAGATGCTGGAATGGGGGTTGAGAATGATGGGACTTGTGTGTGTTGGGGGGGGGGGGAGATATTGGGAAAGCCGCTGGATCCATAGAGAGAGAAAGAAATGTAGTACCATGTGGAGGGGATAGGGGTGAGAAGAGGGAGAGATGCTGGCCCTGGGGTGGGGGTGCAGGAGAAAGGGGAAAGAAGAGGGAGGAACTGGATAGAAGGCAGAACATGAACACAGGGGAAAGATGGGGACACAAAGGGAAGATACTGAATAAGGTGGGAATGGGGACAGGGGGCAGAGGGGAAGTGCTGGACAAGACAGATAGGGACACAAAAAGAATGATGGTGGACATGAAGAGAGAAGAATAGACAGGAGATACTGAAGGCAGAAGATGGAAGGAACTAGGGATGTGGGTGTGGGGGAGGGAGGGGGAAGGAGCAGATGGGAGTAGGGATGTAGGGGTAGGGAGGGGTAAGGAGCAGATGGATAGGACTGGAGGTATAAGTGGGGTGGGGTGAGGGAGAAAGAGCAAAAGATGGAAGGGATTAGGGGGTGTGGGTGTGGGGGAGAGAAAGACAGAGAGAGCAGAAGATGGATGGGACTAGAGGGTGGGGGTGGGGGGAGAGAGAGAAGGAGCAGAAGATGGATGGGACTAGAGGGTGGGGGTGGGGGGAGAGTGAGAAGGAGCAGAAGATGGATGGAACTAGGGGGTGTGGGTGGATGGGTGGGAGGGAGGGAGGGAGGGAGGGAGAAGGGACAGAAGATGGCTGGGACTAGGGGTGTGGGGGAAGGGGAACAGAGCAGAAGATGACTGGGACTTGGTGATTGAATGGGAGATGTTGGAGAGCAGAGCAGGGAATTATGAATAGGAGAGATGGGAGTGGGAATTTTGAGGAGATAATGAATACTTTGCCATTTTAAGTATTAGTGGGAGTATATTGATGGGATGGGAGAATGAGTGAGGGTGTTAAATGAGGGATAAGAGAAAAGGGTTTGACTATGGGGAACGATTGAGACATAATGTGAATGACATGGAAGACTGGAGAAAGGATGAGGCATTGAAAGGGGATGAGGGTACTGGGGAGGGGTATGGGAGAAAGAGGATGGGCCTCTGAATGGGTTGAGTGAGGGTAGAAATGGGGCTGAAAAGATTGTGAAAGAGAGGCAATAGGACATGGGGTATAAAGTAAGAGATGGAAGAATGGCCTTGGAGGCAAGGGAAGGAAGGCGAGACAGGGATGGAGTTATGACTGTTAGGGTGATGAGATGCAGTGGAGGGTAGATGAGGGCTAAGAGGGTGAGTACAGAGCAGGGCTCTGGAGTCGGTACACCAAACCTTCAACTCTGACTCCTCTATTTTCTACTGTCCAACTCAGTGGCGTACCAAGGGGGGGGGGGGGGGCGGTGTTGGCGGTCCGCCCCGGGTGCCAGTGGGTGGGGGTGCTCCGCTCCCGCCGCCTCCCGTGGCCATTCCCGCGGCGCCACACATTAAAAAAACCGGCGAAGCAGCGTCGCAGGCAGCGCCTCGTGCCCTGCTTGTAAAAAAAAAATCAAATCTCCTTCCTTCTCCTCCTCGTCTTGACGTCTTGACGTCAACTCAGTCAACGTCAAGACGAGGAGAAGGAAGGAGATTTGATTTTTTTTTTACAAGCAGGGCACGAGGCGCTGCCTGCGAAGCTGCTTCGCCGATTTTAACGGGACTGAGGTGGGGAAGGAGAGGGGCGAAAGGGACTCGGGTGGGGGTGTTCAGAGGGGAGAAGGGGACTGGGGTGGGGTCTCAGACAGGGGAGGGGAGAAGGGGACTGGGGTGGGGATCTCAGAGAGGGGAAGGGGAGGGGAGAAGGGGACGGGTGGGGGTGTTCAGAGGGGAAAAGGGGTGGGGAGAAGGGGACTGGGGTGGGGATCTCAGACAGGGGAGGGGGAGGGGAGAAGGGGACTGGGGTGGGGATCTCAGAGGGGAGAAGGGGACTGGGGTGGGGGTGTTCAGAGGGGAAAAGGGGAGGGGAGAAGGGGACTGGGGTGGGGATCTCAGAGGGGAGAAGGGGACTGGGGTGGGGATCTCAGAGGGGAGAAGGGAAGGGGAGGGGAGAAGGGGACTGGGGTGGGGAGAAGGGGACTGGGGTGGGGGTCTCAGATGGGGGGAGGGGAGAAGGGGACTGGGGTGGGGGTGTTCAGAGGGGAGAAGGGGACTGGGGTGGGGATCTCAGATGGGAGGGGGAGGGGAGAAGGGGACTGGGGTGGGGATCTCAGAGGGGAGAAGGGGACTGGGGTGGGGGTGTTCAGAGGGGAAAAGGGGAGGGGAGAAGGGGACTGGGGTGGGGGTGTTCAGAGGAGAGAAGGGGACTGTGGTGGGGGTCTCAGACAGGAGAAGGGGAGGGGAGAAGGGGACTGGGGTGGTGGGGGTCTCAGACAGGAGAAGGGGAGGGGAGAAGGGGACTGGGGTGGGGCTGTTCAGGGGGGAGAAGGGGGCTGGAACTGGGGGCTGAAAAAAGGGGCAGAGAGAGAGAGGGGACAGATCCTAGATGGAAGGGGGAGCGAGAGGGAGGGCAGACCCTGGATGGATGGGAGAGGGAGGGCAAATGGTGGATTGAAGGGGCAGAGAGAAAGGGCAGGCAGTGGATGGAAGGGACGGCAGAGAGGGCAGACACTGGATGGCAGAGAGAGAGAGAAAGTGAAGATAGATGCTGGATGGAAGGAAGACGGTGAAAAGAAGATGAGGAAAGCAGAAACCAGAGACAACAAACTGTAAATAAAATATATATTTTTATTTTTTTTGCTTTAGGATAAAGTATTGTAGATGTGTTAAATGTTTATAATAGAACATGTAAACAAGGTAATCTTTTTATTGGACTAATTTTAATACATTTTAACTAACTTTCGGAGAACAAAACCCCCTTCCTCAGGTCAGGATAGGATACTGTAACAGCACTATACTGTACTGACCCGAGGACGGAGGTTTTGGCCTCTGAAAGCTAAATGTATTAGTCCAATAAAATGGTATTATTTTACTTTCTATATTTGTTTTATTTCTATTTGTTAATTTGTAAAGTGGTGATTGGTACTTGTTAGTTTTTTTCAAATTTACATCTGCTGTCTTTATATTTTGCACAGTACTAGGGGACAGTTTCTGTTTCTGTGGTGTTGCATTGTATGCAGAGTCTGGCATTGGGGGTTCAGTTTAATTTTTGTCTAAATAGAAAGTTTATGATTACTTATTCTATAGTGGATTAGGGTGTATCTGTGTTTGTGAAAAAGACATGGCTTTCAGTTGGCATTGACTGTGCAGGATCTACGATCTGTACTATTCTGTCTGGTTTCGTTTTACAATAGATGAATTGATGTTCTAGTGCTCACTGTAGTGTTTAAGATGCTTTCCTTTTCCTTGTGTGACTCGTAGAAATGACTGCTTATGGTATGGTAGAATTGCTCTATAGGTCCTGAGTGTTTTGTATTCTCGGCATGCCTAGTACTGGATTTGGGGGGGGGGGGGGGGTTTAAAAAATGACCGGCCCCGGGTGTCAACTACCCTAGGTACGCCACTGGTCCAACTCCAGCTCCAACTCCATAGCCCTGCTACAGAGGATAGGGGACTAAGGAAGTGGGTGAAAGATGTGGGGAGGGGTAGGAGACTGGGAGAGACAGAAGGGGCAATGGGAGTGCTGGAGAGGGAATCAGAGGGAGATGGAAAAAGCCGAAAAATGGGGTGGGGGTGGGAGGGGGAACATAAAACAAAAGATCAGCACCAGACAGATGTAGAAAAGGAAAGGAAGGCGACAGAGGAGAGAGAGAAGAAATGGAAAAGTCTCTTAAAGATTTGTTTAATATATCCTTGCAGACGGGAGAGGTTCCGAGGGATTGGAGAATGGCGGAGGTGGTCCTTCTTCACAAAAGTGGTGATGAGGAAGAAGCTGGAAACTACAGGCTGGTAAGCCTCACTTCAGTTATTGGAAAAGTAATGGAAGCGATACTGAAGGAAAGGATAGTGAATTTCCTGGAAGCCAATAAGTTGCAAGATCCGAGACAACATGGTTTTACCAAAGGGAAATTGTGCCAAACGAATCTCATTGAGTTCTTTGATTGGGTGACAGGAGAATTGAATCAGGGACGAGCTATGGACGTAATCTACTTAGATTTCAGCAAAGCTTTTGACACGGTTCCCCACAGGAGGCTCTTAAATAAACTGGATGGGCTGAAGATAGGACCCGAAGTGGTGAACTGGATTAGGAACTGGTTGACAGACAGAAGCCAGAGGGTGGTGGTGAATAGAATTCGCTCAGAGGAGGGAAAGGTGAGTGGTGATGTGCCTCAAGGATCAGTGCTGGGACCGATTCTGTTCAATATATTTGTAAGTGACATTGCCGAAGGGTTAGAAGGTAAAGTTTGCCTATTTGCGGATGATACTAAGATCTGTAATAGAGTGGACACCCGAGAGGGAGTGGAAAACATGAAAAAGGATCTGAGGAAGCTAGAATGGTCTAAGGTTTGGCAATTAAATTTCAACACGAAGAAATGCAAAGTGATGCACTTAGGGAATAGAAATCCTCGGGAGACGTACAGTGGGGGAAATAAGTATTTGATCCCTTGCTGATTTTGTAAGTTTGCCCACTGACAAAGACATGAGCAGCCCATAATTGAAGGGTAGGTTATTGGTAACAGTGAGAGATAGCACATCACAAATTAAATCCAGAAAATCACATTGTGGAAAGTATATGAATTTATTTGCATTCTGCAGAGGGAAATAAGTATTTAATCCCTCTGGCAAACAAGACCTAATACTTGGTGGCAAAACCCTTGTTGGCAAGCACAGCGGTCAGACGTCTTCTGTAGTTGATGATGAGGTTTGCACACATGTCAGGAGGAATTTTGGTCCACTCCTCTTTGCAGATCATCTCTAAATCATTAAGAGTTCTGGGCTGTCGCTTGGCAACTCGCATCTTCAGCTCCCTCCATAAGTTTTCAATGGGATTAAGGTCTGGTGACTGGCTAGGCCACTCCATGACCCTAATGTGCTTCTTCCTGAGCCACTCCTTTGTTGCCTTGGCTGTATGTTTTGGGTCATTGTCGTGCTGGAAGACCCAGCCACGACCCATTTTTAAGGCCCTGGCGGAGGGAAGGAGGTTGTCACTCAGAATTGTACGGTACATGGCCCCATCCATTCTCCCATTGATGCGGTGAAGTAGTCCTGTGCCCTTAGCAGAGAAACACCCCCAAAACATAACATTTCCACCTCCATGCTTGACAGTGGGGACGGTGTTCTTTGGGTCATAGGCAGCATTTCTCTTCCTCCAAACACGGCGAGTTGAGTTCATGCCAAAGAGCTCAATTTTTGTCTCATCTGACCACAGCACCTTCTCCCAATCACTCTCGGCATCATCCAGGTGTTCACTGGCAAACTTCAGATGGGCCGTCACATGTGCCTTCCGGAGCAGGGGGACCTTGCGGGCACTGCAGGATTGCAATCCGTTATGTCGTAATGTGTTACCAATGGTTTTCGTGGTGACAGTGGTCCCAGCTGCCTTGAGATCATTGACAAGTTCCCCCCTTGTAGTTGTAGGCTGATTTCTAACCTTCCTCATGATCAAGGATACCCCACGAGGTGAGATTTTGCGTGGAGCCCCAGATCTTTGTCGATTGACAGTCATTTTGTACTTCTTCCATTTTCTTACTATGGCACCAACAGTTGTCTCCTTCTCGCCCAGCGTCTTACTGATGGTTTTGTAGCCCATTCCAGCCTTGTGCAGGTGTATGATCTTGTCCCTGACATCCTTAGACAGCTCCTTGCTCTTGGCCATTTTGTAGAGGTTAGAGTCTGACTGATTCACTGAGTCTGTGGACAGGTGTCTTTCATACAGGTGACCATTGCCGACAGCTGTCTGTCATGCAGGTAACGAGTTGATTTGGAGCATCTACCTGGTCTGTAGGGGCCAGATCTCTTACTGGTTGGTGGGGGATCAAATACTTATTTCCCTCTGCAGAATGCAAATAAATTCATATACTTTCCACAATGTGATTTTCCGGATTTAATTTGTGATGTGCTATCTCTCACTGTTACCAATAACCTACCCTTCAATTATGGGCTGCTCATGTCTTTGTCAGTGGGCAAACTTACAAAATCAGCAAGGGATCAAATACTTATTTCCCCCACTGTATGTGTTAGGCGGGGAGAGTCTGATAGAAACGGACGGGGAGAGGGATCTTGGGGTGATAGTATCTGAGGATCTGAAGGCGACAAAACAGTGTGACAAGGCAGTGGCCGTAGCTAGAAGGTTGTTAGGCTGTATAGAGAGAGGTGTGAGAAGCAGAAGAAAGGGGGTGTTGATGCCCCTGTATATAAGTCGTTAGTGAGGCCCCACCTGGAGTATTGTGTTCAGTTTTGGAGGCCATACCTTGCGAAGGATGTAAAAAGAATTGAAGCAGTGCAAAGAAAAGCTACGAGAATGGTAAGGGATTTGCGTTACAAGACATAAGAGGAGAGACTTGATGACCTGAACATGTATACTCTGGAAGAAAGGAGAAACAGGGGTGATATGATACAGACGTTCAAATATTTGAAAAGTATTAATCCACAAACAAACCTTTTCCGGAGATGCGAAGGAGGTAGAACGAGAGGACATGAAATGAGATTGAAGGGGGGCAGACTCAAGAAAAATATCAGGAAGTATTTTTTCACGGAGAGAGTAGTGGATGCTTGGAATGCCGTCCCGCGGGAGGTGGTGGAAATGAAAACGGTAACAGAATTCAAGCACGCGTGGGATAAACATAAACGAATCCTGTTCAGAAGGAATAGATCCTAAGGAGCTTAGCCGAGATTGGGTGGCACAGCCGGTGGCGGGAGGCGGGGACAGTGCTGGGCAGACTTATACGGTCAGTGCTAGAGCCGGTAGTGGGAGGCGGGGCTGGTGGTTGGGAGGCGGGGATAGTGCTGGGCAGACTTACACGGTCTGTGCCCTGAAAAGGACAGGTACAAATCAAGGTAAGGTATACACAAAAAGTAGCACATATGAGTTTATCTTGTTGGGCAGACTGGATGGACCATGCAGGTCTTTTTCTGCCATCATCTACTATGTTACTATGTTGTGTTATTTCATAAAGTGTCTGGCCCTATTTTAAAGCAGGATCTGGGCAAGGGCCCCCACCACTCAAAATAAATATACTTAACATCAGTGGTCCAAACATCTTGTATAGTCATCACCCAAACAAAAACCCATCTACTTTAAACAAAGTGTCTGGCAGTAGAAGGAGTGTGTGCTGTTCCTGAGGGCATAATAACAATTTGAATATTTTTGTCTGGTGAGATGTAAGGGGATAAAGCACTTAACTGACTAGGATAACTGCATAAAACACAGTACTATCTTTATGTGCTTCATCCTAGCTGGTTAAGTGCTGAATACGCACTAAACCAGCTATGCTTTATCCTGCTGTGTATGCCCAGATATTCAATTCCAGTGCCTGTACATGGCCTGGCATTGAATAGCTGGGAATATAGCTGGCAGAAATGCTCTAATTCACTCTGCACTCATTGTTGCATGAGAAAATATAAATTGCATTCTTTTATTTTTTTTCTTAGGGCAACTGCCTAATTAGTGTTTAATATGAGCTCATCACCCTCTTTTCTGATCAGAGTTTTCAGGGGGCCCTCTCTTTTGGTTGGCTGGGGGAATGCCACCTCATCCCTAGCCTCAGGCAGCAGATTGCTATGAGTTGCTCTTGGGGGTAAATGCTATCAGTGGAGGGGGCCAAGAAGAAAAAGGTTATACTTGGGAGGTAAGTGCTACCTCTAGGGGAGAAGGGCTAGAAAGAAAATACTGCCTTGGGGGAGGGGGGGGGGGGGAGGAAAAAGTGCTGCCTGTGGATGGCCCAAGGAAAAATGTTTTGCTTGTTTGGGGTGGGGTTGGGAAGGGGCTATGGTTTTTCCTCTTGGCCCTCTCCACTGAGATTTGGAGAAGGAGAAAATGGGTGTATGATGGTGTCAGGTCTAGATAAGAGGAAAGGGAAAGTGCACTCTCCCCCTGTTAATTTATGTGAATGTGAGAGGAGGCATAATGAAAGAAATTTTCCTTGGTGCTGGTTCATTTCAGTTAAAAAAGAATAGCTGCCCTTCATTTCCCACTTCTTGACCAGTGTACATGGCATTACAGTAGTCTTGTTGTGATGTTATCATGGCCTGGACCACTTTGGTCAGACTTGTTTAATCAATATATGAATAGAGATCCAGGAAATTATTTATTTATTTTATTTATTTATTTATTACTTATATCCCACATTTTCCCACTCATGCAGGCACAATTACATACCAGTAAGCCTGATTTCAGTGCCTGACAAAGCAGTGGAAACTATTATGAAGAATAAAATTACAGAACACACAGACAAACATGGTTTAATGAGACAGAGTCAGCATGGGTTCAGCCAAGCAGTGGCGTATCAAGGGCAGGGCGGTGGGGGCGGTCCGCCCCAGGTGTCAGCATGAGGGGGGGGGTGTAAAAGAAGCAGATCGCCTCGTCGGGCCTTCCCTCACTGTGTCCCGCCCTCGCGGAAATAAGAAGTTACATCAGAGGAGGGCGGGACACAGTGAGGGAAGGCCCAATGAGGTGATCTGCTTCTTTTCCACGCAGACGCGAGGTGCTGCGCCGCCACTTCAGAGATTTTATTTTTAAAGGCAGGATGCCGGGTGGCAGGGAGAAGAGGGCTGTCGACGGAGCTGAGGGTAGGCAGGTGGCGACTGGGTTGGGGGACTCAGATGGGAGAAGGGGACTGGGTCGGGGGGGGGGGGGGCTCAGATGGGAGAAGGGGCCTGGATCTGGAACTGGGGTCTGAAAAAGGGGCAGGAGGGAGAATTTGGCCATGCCTGGGGCAGGGGCAGGTGAGAGAATTGGACTGGAGCTGAAAAGGGGGACCCTAATGCAAGGCATGTGGATGAAGGGGACTGGAACTGGGGACTGAAAAGGAGGGTAGGTGGGATAACGGGTTAGTACTGGAACTGGGGGCTGAAAGGGGACAGGGGCTGAAAAGGGGTCAGGGAGAAGTGGCTGAGGCTGAAGCTCGGGACTGGTGGGAGAAAAGGGCTAGGGCTGAAACTGGGGACTGATGGGATAGTGGGGCTGGAACCTAGGGGCAGGTGGGATAATGGGGCTGGAACTGGGGGCAGAGAGAGGGGGGGGGGACAGATCCTGGATGGAAGGGGGAGCGAGAGGGAGGGCAGACCCTGGATGGATGGGAGAGGGAGGGCAAATGGTGCATTGAAGGGGGAGAGAGAGAGGGCAGACAGGGGCAGATGGTGGATGGAAGGGGCAGAGATAGAGGGCAGACGCTAGATGGAAAGGAGAGAGAGGGCAGATAGTGGATGGAAGGGACAGGGAGAGAGGGCAGACATTGGATGGAGGGGACAGGAGACAGAGGGCAGACACTGGATGGCAGGGAGAGAGCGAAGACAGATGCCGGATGGAAGGAAGACAGTGAAAAGAAGATGAGGAAAGCAGAAACCAGAGCAACAAACTGTAAATAAAAGATATATTTTTATTTTTTTTTGCTTTAGGCTAAAGTAGTATTGTAGCTGTGTTAATAAATGTTTATAAATAGAACATGGAAATAAGGTAATCTTTTTATTGGACTAATTTTAATACATTTTGACTAACTTTCGGAGAACAAAACCCCCTTCCTCAGTCAGGATAGGATACTGTAACAGCACTATACTGTATTGACCTGGGGAAGGAGGTTTTGGCCTCTGAAAGCTAAATTAGTCCAATAAAATGGTATTATTTTATTTTCTATATTTGTTTTATTTCTATTTGTTAATTTGTAAAGTGCTGATTGGTATTTGTTAGTTTTTTCAAATTTACATCTGCTGTCTTTATATTTTGCACATTACTAGGGGACATTTTCTGTTTCTGTGTTGTTGCATTTTATGCAGAATCTGGCATTTTCGGGGTTCAGTTTAATTTTTGTCTAAATAGAAAGTTTATGATTACGTATTCTATAGTGGATTAGGGTGTATCTTTGTTTGTAAAAAAGACATGGCTTTCAGTTTCATTGATTGTGCAGGATCAACAATCTGTACTATTCTGTCTAGTTTCCTTTTACGATAGGTGAATTGATGTTCTAGTGCTCACTGTAGTGTTTAAGATGCTTTCCTTTTCCTTGTGTGACTCGTAGAAATTACTGCTTATGGTATGGTAGAATTGCTCTATAGATCCTGAATGTTTTGTATTCTCAGTATGCCTAGTACTGGATTTTGGAGGGGGGTGTTAAAAAATGACCGGCCCCGGGTGTCAACTACCCTAGGTACGCCACTGCAGCCAAGGAAAGTCTTTCCTCACCAATTTGCTCCATTTCTTTGAAGGTGCAAATAAACATGTGGATACATTTGAGCAGGTTATTGCAGTGTATCTAGTTTTTCAGAAAGCTTTTGACAAAGTTTCTCATGAGAGACTCCTGAGAAAATTAAAAAGTCATGGGATAGGAGTCAATGTCCTTCTGTGGTTTAGGAATTGGTTATTGAACAGAAAACATATTGTAGGCTTAAATGGCCATTTTTTCTCAATGCAGGAGGCTGAATAGTGAGATGCCGCAGGGATCTGTACTGTAACCAATGATATTTAACATATTTATAAGTAATCTGGAATTTGGAACGACGACTGACGTGATTAAATTTGCAGTTGACAGGACTTCCGATTTGGGAATGGTGTGGTGAGGACAGAAGTCTGAAGGTTCCTTCCTGCTTCCCTGCACTGAATCTGTATTTTGATCAGCAGCATTGAGCAGTCTTTTGCCTCTGGTTAACCACCACACAGTCCTGGAGTTTTTGAGGATGGTTGTAGGAGACCTTTCCTGAGGATGGCAATGAGATTAGCTGCAAAAGACAGAGGGAAGGGCCATTAGGTGAGCCCAAGATGGTGGATAGGAGTGTGCCCTGTTCTCCTTCCTCCAGTCCTGAGTGGGCTGCTGAGATCATTGCCGAAGTGATTGCAGCTGTGGAAGCAACGTTGGGTAGGGAGCTCCAGCATGATTTAGATAAATTGAATGTGATGGAAACTAATTTTACAACATTAACCAAAGACTTACAAGCAGTGCAGCAGAGAGTTAGTGACATAGAGGATGTGGTTTGGGATCTGGAACGGGATCGACTGCCAGTGTCATCTAAGCTGTAGGACCTTGAGGAAAAACTGGTTGAGTTAGAAAACATGTCGAGGAGGAATAACCTTTGCCTCATGGGCCTTCCAGAAACACTCTTGGACTGAGACTTTCGATATTTTTTGGAAATTGGCTGCTGGTGACACAGCTGCCATAGTCCTTGGGCCCATCGGTTGGGTCAACGCTGGGATTCTGCTTCTAAGCCCCATGTGGTCATCTTTAAGTTCTTAAATAATGTCCATAAAATGGACATCTTACAGGCCCTGTGTGGGGGGGGGGGGGGGGGGGAAACTGTAGTATGAGGAAACTACTATTTTGTGCTTCCAGGACGACTCTGCTGGAGTTTCGGCAGCGTGTATAGCATTTTCGCCCATCTGCACTAAGTTGGTTCAGAAACATATTTGATTCAACATGGCTTACCTGGCGAAGCTCTAAATTTTCATAATGGTACCACGCAACTGTTTGATTCTATGTCAGATGCTGCCAGTTTTCCTGCTGCAATCTTCGTCTGCGTCTCCCTGATGCTGCAAGGTTGCAGAGAACGCTCGTTGGTGATGTTTGAGTTTTTCAACCTGGCGCACCCTTGCTGGATTATAATCAATTTGAGATTGTTTGGCCTTTGAGTTAATGTGATGAAAAATTAGGGAGAACTATTAATGTTGCTCATGACACTTTGGTGACTGTTATCACATTGGCATAGACTTTACCAAGTGCTTTGGTTGGGATATCTGCTGCCCTAGCTTTAGGTTCATGCTCCACTTAGGTTGCTGGGGTTGACTTTGCTCCCTCCCTTTTTTTTCTAAATTTGTTCCCTTAAAGACACTTAGGATTGTGCTTTGTGGACGTTTGGTTTGTTTGGCTAATTGTCCAGGACTCTCCTGTTTTGGTGGTCAAGCATGTGTTTTGGTCTCTTTGTTGTGCTGTGAAGTGTTTGAGTGGTGGTGTTGTTTGTTCATCGTGGGGGGGGGGGGGGGCTTCTGGTATTTTCTTTTGATACAGGGGAGTTGCAACCTTCATGTTACGGACCACTTATAGGTGGTCCCTGGTGTTTTTTCAAGGGGTGTTGGGAGGTGGTGTTTGTTGAGGGGGGAAGAGGTTATTATTGGAGGGTTGGGTTTTGTAGGGTGATAGTTGTTTTGGCAGGTCTCCAATTGGCTCTTCATGGTTTCCACTGGCTTCTTAGACAGTTATCCAGATATATGTAGTTTCATTCTGAAGTTCTGCCCTTAGGGATAATGGCTGGGACATCCTTGAGGTTTTCTTTGAATGTAGACTTTTTTTCTATGAATCTATGTAATTACTCCTTTCTTAGCCTCTACTTTATAACATGGAATGTGGGAGGTATTCACTCTCGCATTAAGAGGCAGAAAATTCTGCATGCTCTTCATAAGCAGTGGATTTCTATAGCCTTTTTGCAAGAAACTCATCTTAAAAGCATAGAGCATGCTAAATTGTGCAAATGGTGGGTTGGGGAGTATTTTCACGTCCCTGTGGATGGGAAATGGGCTGGAGTTATCATCTTGATTAATAAGGGGCTTCCAATCATTACCCACAAAGTGATATCTGATCCCAGGGGTAGATTTGTTATTGCACTTGTGACCATCAATAGGGCCAAATGTGTATTATGTAATGTTTATGCACCTAACTTGTTTGGCAAATCCTTTTATTATGCTCTGTTGAAACATTTACATCAGTTGGAGTTGGATGGTTTACCTATACTTATTGTGGGGGGGGGGGGGGGGGGGGGAATTTAATGAGGTTCATGATCCTTAATTTGATAGATCCCATCCCTCAATGTCCGCTCGCCATGCTTCTCCTGGGGGCTGATCTTCAGAATTTGTGGAGCTTTGGACATTGTAGATATGTGGAGGACCTTATATCTGTTAGACTGTTATTATACCCATCTGTCTCAGGTGCACTCCACCATGTCCAGGATCAACTGTCTTTTGCTCACTAGAAACCTCTTTCCAGGGGTGCACTCAGCCTGCATTGGGCCCATCAAGATTTCTGATCATGCTTGGGTAACATTGCAGGTTGCCTTTTTGGTGGGCCCAGAATATGTGCGGCAATTCTGGTTTCCCTCCTGATTTTACAGGGACCCCAGGTTTTTTAACTTTTTGTTGGAGAAGTGGTGATTTTATGAGCATTGTAACCTGTCCTATATTGGGAGATGGCTAAGACCATCCTCAGAGGGGAAATCCTGGCTTATTCTAACCATCAAAAAGAGCTCCATGAGCAGGAGATGCTGCGAATGGAAAGGAGAGTCACTCAGTTATGCAAACAGTTTGGTATTTCTCACTGTTTGAACTGTAAAGTTTTTCAATTGGAGGCCCAGCAAGCATTAAATTTTCTTATACATCAATCGGCATAAATGTCACAAACCAATTATAAATATCAATTATATCAATTTGCAAATAAAAGTGGCAGATTTCTGGCAAAGCTAGCCAAATACACCGAGGGTCCTTCAAGGATTCTTACACTGCGTAACACGCAAGGGGTATTGGTGCATACCGATAAAGAGATCACTGACATTTTTCGTACCTTTCATGAGTCGCTTTATGCTTCCCTGGATCCACCTCCTTTAGCTAGTGATATATATCTGTTTAGTGTTACTCTGCCGTGGGTCTCAACCACTGATCTCCAGAAGCTTAACATGCCCATTTCTGCAGATGAAGTGGACTGGGCGATTACTCAGAGCCCGCTCAATAAAGCTCCAGGCGTAGATGGTTACCATAGTAAATGTTATAAACTACTGAAAGATCAGATTGTTACAACTTTAATGATCCTTCAGGGGTCTCTTCCGCCTACGCTTAATATGGCACACATTATGGTCCTCTTGAAGTCGGATTGGGACTCAACTAAGCCAGTATACTCCTCTGTCAACCTCCACTTGCTGCAGTGTAGATTGCCATTCTGATGTCTGTACATTTGCCTCATGACATGGAGGAAGAGGCTGTTGTGATGACCTCTATGTTCTTATTTCTAGGACTTATGACATATATGGCAATGGCAATCTTACACTCTGACATGTTGCCCTCCAAATGGCATGGAAGTGAAAGAGGTAGGCTAGTGGTTAGAGCAATTGCCCTGACATTCAGGAGTGGCCAGTTCAAATCACACTGGTGGTAGCTGTCACCCTGAGCTGTTCACTTCACTCCCCATTACTACAGGTATGTAATGAATATGCAAACAAAACAGTGCTTTGTTGTGGTGCAATAAGGAGCTTTACTGTACCCTGCTTGCATTTTGCACTTACCTCCCTAGGGAGGGAAGCATGCACTTCGTCTCAGCCATGCCTCCTCTAGGAGTTGTAATGGTCCATTGTGTGTTGTATTAAGAATTTTCCTACTATTTAATAAATGCTGTAAAGTGGTATATAATCAGTGGCGTTCCTAGGGGGGTGGATCGCCGATACGCCCCACCCCCCGGGTGCAACGCGACCCCCCCCCCCCCTGGTGAAAGAACCCTCCCCGGGTGCACGCCGCTGAGGGGGGTTGCCGCGCGCCTGTCCGCTTCGTTCATTTCCATGCTCCCTGCCGCGGAACAGGAAGTAACCTGTTCCGGGGCAGAGGGAGCACAGAACGAATGTAGCAGACAGGCGTGCGGCACCCCCCCAGCGGCGTGCACCCGGGGCGGACCGCACCCACCGCCCCCCCCGCCTTGGTACGCCACTGGGTATATGCCAACTCTCTCGTTAAGATCTCAGGACAAGCATGATCTTGTAGTGCCTCCCCTTCAGTGGTTATGTTAGAGATAACAAGGACTGGTACTTTTTCTATTCATGGTCCTTTGGAATGGAATAAACTCTCATTGCGGCTAAAGAATGAAACTCAACTGTCAATATTCAAAAAACAACTGAGAGAGTGTTGTATCAAGCTTATTATAAGCCTGCCTTAATGAGTCTGTTTAGTAATGAGACTCTAAGATCTTCTGGAGCTGTATTTGTTAAGTTTTGTCTTTTGCTTTTTGATTGTTTTTATGTATTAACTATTTGCTGATATTATTTTATGTGTGTTGGGTTGTACTCCGCCCTGGATAAGAGTGGATTAGAAATAATAAATTCTATTCTGTTCTTAAATTCTCCTCCTGTGCCCTGGAATAATAAAGTTTTTTTTTTCATTGGCCATAAAAGACTGCCAGGAGAACGTTATCTCCTTCACCAGAATGTGGCTTCCTCCTGCCAGTTGCAATGTTTGTCAGTCTCCGCATGAATGATGTCCTACCCATAACATTACATGCCAATGTCATTGCCCTGGCATCAGCGCGATGACATAATTCACACTTAACAATTGGTGTGGAATGTTGTATGACACTGGATCAGCTCGGAATGTTGTGTGACAGTGGATCAGTGCAGAATCTACATGCTCGCAGTTGAGTAAAGATATTTATACTCTCATTCAATAAAGAGCGCAAAATAAATGGTGCCTTTTGTTGAACGATACTGTGGGAATATCTGCGCCCATAGTTGAGCACGCATCTATTTATTTAGGCTCCCTGTATAGAATTTAATCCTAAATGGCATTAAGCCCTAACGCATGCTAAGAACGAATAAAAATGCTTACTGCAAAGTGCATTAAAGCGTTTTGTGGTAAATAACTTGTTTGCATATACTAAGCATGTGGCATTTATTTATTTTGTATTTTATTTTCTGAAAAGGGGGCATGCCAAGGGTGGAGAATGGATATGGATATGCTATCCAACTAGTGTGTTCCGTGTGCTAACTCGTTAGCATGTCCATAGCGTGGGAGTTTGTAGCGCCTCCTAAATAGAAGGCAGTAAGTACTCCCCCTTCAATTTTTTTTCAGGTTAGGGGTGCTAATGCCAACATGAGTATATGACCTGAAAAAGAAATACTAGAAATCGTCCTGTTTCCTGTATGGGCTAGAAATAGGTTTAGGATGTGGGAAAGTCCCGCATTAGCATGGACTAAGCCTATTTACTAGCACACTTTACTAGGCACACCCCAAAGTTGATTGTAAGATAATATTATCCTGTGAATCTACAAGACAGCCAGTAAGATCAATGTTATCCTCAGGGTTCAAAACTTCAAACTCTGCCTCACCAGTACCCACATTCTAGTAGTAACATAATAACACTTGGTAAAATTGAACAATTCAACCTTATCAAAAGAGAGAATCTCCTTTAGATATTTTCTAAAAAGAATGTCAGGTGACAAAAATGTAATACATGGAAAATTCTAAATGTTTAAGTTTCTTGTTCTCATTCTATTTTCAAAAGATTCCATCTCAAGATGAATAGATAACTAGGATTTGACAGAGGATGTGGGAACAGCCTGTACTGATGCAACTTGAGAGTGAAGAGTGTTTAAAGGTTGTACCACTAGCCCCAAGTTAGGCTACATTAGACAATTTAGCAACCATATATGAGGAAAATTTGTATAACAGAGTAAAAAAAAATCTTTGAGGCTCAATTCCGGTTTATTAATTGCTTGCAAGATATCACTTAAGGAAACATCTTTCATAGTATCTAAAATAGGTCAAAGAGGGGATGGGTAAAACCTAAGCACTCAAACAGAAAGTGATAGCAGTGCAAAAGAAAGAAATGGAAGTAATAGGACCAGGAACAGTCATATCTTGCAGCTTGTACACCCAATATAGGCAATACATGCCAAATCAACGGATCTCTAGTGCCTGTAGAAGGAAGAGGTCCTCACAGATTGTCCATACATTTGCCCATGAAGTCAACAATGAAAGTTCACCTTAAGTAGAATAAGCAGTCCAAAGCAATGCAAAGTAAGTTCAAAGACTGTGAACAACTCCCAGCTATCAAAGATGATTCAAAGGGGCATGCCCCTTTGGTCAAAATCTTGAGGCTGTTCAGAGGAAGGTGACAAAAATGATATGGGGCTTGTGCCAAAAGATATATGAGAAGAGACTTGAAGACCTCAATATGTGTACCCTAGAGGAAAGGAGGAATAGGGGAGATATGACACAGATCTCTAAATACTTAAATAGTATTAATATGCAAACTAATCTTTTTCAGAGATGGGGAAGCGGTTAAACTAGAGGTCATGAATTGATGTTGCAGGGTGGGAGACTTAGGAGCAGTGTCAGGAAATACTTTTTCACAGAAAGGATGACGGATGTCTGGAATGCCCTCCCAAGCATGGTTGTGAAGACAAAAGTGGTGACAGAATTCAAGAATGTGTGGGATAAACACAGAGGAGCACCATTAAGAGAAAGGATGGAATCCAATTAGAGCAAAACTTAAATGACCTCATAACTGGAGGAAGCTTTGATGGCAACTTCAGAGGTTGGGAAGTAAGACCAATGCTGGGCAGACTTCTACAATCTGGGTCCTGTAAATGGCAACAACAGAGCACGATTGAGGCTGGAGTGGGCTTCAATGGCAACTCCAGTAGTTGGGAAGTTGGACCAGAGCTAGGCAGATGTCTACAGTCTGTGCCCCAAAATTGACAGGGAGAGATGGAGATAAAGTATGCAAGTATTTAATCATAAAGAAGTGGAACCTTTGCAGAGTGCCAGATTCAACTCTGGCCACCTTGATGGGCAGATTGAATAGACCATGTTTATGTTGCACGTCTTTATCTGCCAGCATTTAGTATGTTACTATGTAAATCTTGAGTCAGTACAGCAAGCAATGGTGGAGGAGTCTGTTGATTTGAACTCATAGAAACTGTCTCTTGAGAATGAGAGGAACTTACAGCTGGTACACTCAATGCAAGAAATACATTCCAAATCAATAGGCCTCTAGCACTTGTAGAAGGAAGAGGTCCTCACGACTTGACCTTACATTTCCCCATGAAGTCAACAAAGAAAACTCACCTAAGTGGAATAAGCCATCCAGAACAATCCATAGTAAGCCCAAAGAGTGTGAATAAATTCTAGGATATCCAAAGATGTTCAAAAGGGGCTCCAGAGGGGCATGGTTTGACCCATAGGACACAACCCTTTGGTCACACCCTTCAGCCACATGCCACATTGCTGTATGATCTTTATCTCCCAGAGGAAGGACCCCGATGTCAGGGGGTCTTGCTTGCACTGTGCCCATTAGCAGAGTACCCCAGCAGGGCTTCACCTCTCACTTCTTACTCACGGGACTTGTCTCTGAAGACACCACAGCACTGTATGACCTTTATTTCCTTGAGAAAGGATCCTAGTTGTAGGGAATCTGTCTTGCAGTTTGCCTGCCGACACAGCACCCTGGCAGGTCTTCACTTTTCACACCATTCATGGAACTGTCCTCCTGACTTGTGAGTTAAAGTTGCTAAGAGATTTGGAATGATTAACCTATAATAATGTTTCTTAAACTTGCTTTGCATATTATATGGAATATTTTATGTTTGTTTCTTAATGACCTGCAAATGAAGTACAGCTATTGCTAAGGTCATGGTTATTTACTTGGTGATGAAAATCCCTAATTAACTTTTGTTGTGAAAAACATTGCTCTTTTATCCTCCTGATTTTGATAACATCGATGAATGTGCCTGGGCTGGGTAAGAGCAAGGGAGGGGTGAGAACAAACAGTGATTTTAAAAAGCCTCTTAGGGTTATAAAGTCTAGTAAAACACAGGAATGCTTTAAGCCTCTAAAGGCTATTAAGTCTACTAAAGAACACTGATTTAACAATTCAACCCACAATCTTTCTCCACATGCAGGCTTTAAGTCACAATTTCCCAAAAAGTAAAACTCACAGTTTGTGTTCACCCTGCAACAGAGACAGCTTCTGCTCATTCCCTCAGGATGTTAAATGTTGATGAAAGGCCACGTCATATTACAGCTTGTAGCAATTGGGCTAGAAACTTGTAAAGCATGTCCTATATAAAGAATTTAACTGTATAAGTTCATAAGCAAAGTTTTGTTCAACATCATTGAAGTAAATTGCATCAAATTCACCAGCATGCTTCTGCATGCCAGTTTGATCTGAAAGGTTGTTTTTAATTAAGACTCCAAAGCAGTCATTGGAGCTATACAGGGCCAATAGCTAGATGACTACTGAGTTAAAGGGTGCCAAAATCCCTTGCCTTTGATAGCACTAGCCTATCCTTAGGAGGTGGTAATGCTGGGGGGGGGGGGGGGTGTGGATGCACAAATGCACTAGTTGGCTCAGGGCATCACAACCTCTTGATCTAGCCCTGGACTTGTAAGTATTCATTCAGTGGACAGTAGATGGCATGGATGGGCAGACTGGATAGGACATATGGAGGGGCATAATCGAACGCGAACGCCCATTTGTAAAAACGTCCATCTCCGAGAACGGGTCCGTGAAGGGGCGGGCCGAACTGTATTTTCGAAAAAAATGGACGTCCATCTTTTTTTTCGAAAATACATTGGATTAGGGCATTTTTTGAGCTGGGTGTTTTGTTTTTTAGCGATAATCGAAACCGAAGTGTCCCAGCTCAAAAACGACCAAATCCAAGGCATTTGGTCGTGGGAGGGGCCAGCATTTGTAGTGCACTGGTCCCCCTGAGATGCCTCTATGCCAGCCTCAAATATCATACCTAGCTCCATGACAGTAGTATGCAGGTCCCCAGAGCAATTTTACTTTAGTTGGTGCTGCGCGGGACCCATGCAGAGAGGAAAAATCAGAAGAAAAAAAAAAACAAGCAAGCAAGTGCAGTCAGGGACATCCAAATTAAAAGATAGTAAAAGGGGGAATTGAACCAGCAACCTTTTGATTACAAGCTCAGTGCTCTAGCCAGTGCACCACTGATTAGACGTCCTTCCCTTTCCATTAAGTCCCTCCAAGTTTCTGTCAGCCAATCACAGCTCCTTTAGCTGACATCTGTGTCAGCTAAACAGCGGTGATTGGCTGACAGAAACTTGGAGGGACTTAATGGAAAGGGAAGGACATCTAATCAGTGGTGCACTGGCTAGAGCACTGAGCTTGTAATCAGAAGGTTGCTGGTTCGATTCCCCCTTTTACTATCTTGGTAATTTAGACGTCCCTGACTGCACTTGCTTGTTTTTTTTTTTTTCTTCCGATTTTTCCTCTCTGCATGGGTCCCGCACAGCACTAACTAAACTAAAATTACTTCGGGGACCTGCATACTGCTGTCAAGGAGCTGGGGATGACATTTGAGGCTGGCTTACAAGTTGGGAAAAAAGTGTTTAACATTCGTTTTTTTTTTTGGTGGGAGGGGGTTAGTGACCACTGGGGGAGTCAGGGGAGGTCATCCCCGGTTCCCTCCGCTGGTCATCTGGTCATTTAGGGCACTTTTTTGGGACCTGTTCGTGAAAAAAACAGGTCCAACAAAAGTGACCTAAATTCTCTCTGAAAACGCCTTTCTTTTTTCCATTATCGGCCGAGCACGCACATCTCTGCTCAGCCGATAACCACGCCTCAGTCCCGCCTTCACCTCGCCTCCGACACGCCCCCGTCAACTTTATGCGTTCCCGCAACGGAGTGCAGTTGGAAACGCCCAAAATCGGCTTTTGATTATACCGATTTGGGCACCCACAAGAGAAAGATGTCCATCTCCCGATTTAGGTCGGAATTTGGGCGTTTTTCTCTTTCGAAAATAAGCCTCATGGTATTTATCTGCCTACATTTTTCTCTATGTTTAAGATGAGCTAGCAATGGTTGGTTAGAACTGGAAGACTGGGCATCCAAATGGCAGATGAAATTTAATGTAGACAAATGCAAAATGATGCACATTGAGAAGAATAATCCCAATCATAGTTACTATTACTACTACTTATCATTTCTATAGCGCTACTAGACGTATGCAGCACTATAGTTACCTGATGCTAGGGACCACCTTAGGAGTCAGCACTCAAGAAAAACATCTAGGTCTCATTGTAGACAATATGCTGAAATCTTCTGCCCAGTGTGCGGCGGCGGCGGTCAAAAAAGCAAACAGGATGCTGCGAATTATTAGGAAAGGGATGCAAATTAAGACCAAGAGTATTATGTTTATGTATTGCGTTTAATTCTGGTTGCTGTATCTCAAAAAAGATATAGCGGAATTAGAAAAGGTTCAAAGAAGAGCGACCAAAATGATAAAGAGGATGGAACTCCTCCAATGTGAGGAAAGGCTAAAGAGGTTAGGGCTCTTCATATTGGAAAAGAGATGGCTGAGGGGGATATGATTGAGGTCTACAAAATCCTGAGTGGTGTAGAACGGGTAAAAGTGAATTGATTTTTCACTCTTTCAAAAAGTACAAAGACCAGGAGACACTGAATGAAATTATATGAAAATATTTTTAAAACAAATAAGAGGAAATATTTTTTTCACTGAAAGAATAAAGCTCTGGAGCTTGTTGCTGGAGGATGTGATAATAGCATTTAGCATATGTGGGCTTTAAAAAGCTTTAGACAATTTTCTGGAGGAAAAGTTTATAGTCTATATTGAGCTGGACATGGGGAAAGCCACTGCTTGTCTTGGGATTGGTAGCATGTAATGGTGCTACTAATTGGGTTCTGCCATGTACTTGCAACCTGGATTGGCCACTGTTGGAAGCAAGATACTGAGTAGATGGACCATTGGTCTGATCCAATATGGCTATTCTTATGTTTTTACAGAAACTTTTAATGAAAACAGGGCCGGCGCAACCCGGTAAGAGCGGTAAGCATGGCAGGGGGTGCCGACCTCTAGAGGGCGCCACAAGCCATGCTTACCGCTGCCAGGCTGCTCATAGTTCCAGCCCCAACTGCAGGCAGCCCTCGGTCCCCACCTGCCCACCCTCAGCTCCCCGACAGCCCTCTTCATTCCTGCCACCCTGCATATAAATCTTTTATTTTACCTCAAAGTCAAAGTGGCAGTGGTGGTGGCAGCTGTGAAAGAAGCAGGCTCGCCGACTAATAGGCTGCAGGAGGGCGCCAGAAACCCTAGCACTGGCCCTGAATGCAAACATTTTTTGATTTAGTGAAATCTCAGGTTATCCCATTCATCTGCTGTTTATGCTTTGGGGTACATGCTGGACTACTTTGATAATTTTGTGAAACTGTATTGCATATGTTTGTAGCAGCAACTACAAAATTTTGAAATTGATCTCAAAGAGAAGCCAGAAATGATTCAAGTGATTAAATTAACAGGGTCACTTTATTCTGGCTGGTTACGCTCTTCTGCAACTGTATGTTGGCAATTTTAAACCATTGAAAACGGTATTCTAGAACTGTACTATAAAAGCTGGTTTCAAATGTTTCATTTTGCTCTTAAGGGAAGCAACTTTTACTTGGGTGTCACTTGACTTATTTATATCTTTTGACAAATTTTCAAGGACCTGCCAAATTTTATCATAGTTCTGAAACATAGTTGCTATAAAAACTGCCTGGCTACTCCCTTACGTGTCTGACAAATTGTTAAGTGATAAGAATGGGTAGCTACCGTTTTCAGCATTGTGTATGCATTGAGCAGAGAACACAATTACTGCAGAAACAAGAAAAATTCCAATTGAATGCTATTGTTAATACTCGTAATTATCGGTCAGTTTAAAGAATGGGCAGCACAAGGTATCTTGTGAAAAATGAGCAGTCAGGTTAGATGTGTCTGTATCATCCCAGTTTATTGCTGATTTTGCCATCTGGTTCTCTACAACAGTTAGGTACACTAGAGATCTCATATTATGCTGACTTAAGGGTTCAAGAAATTTGGCCGTTTTATAAGTGAATCTGTGCTATATTGAGTCTACAGTGTAATATGTAAAAAAAAAAAAAAAGGGGGGGGCAACCCTTGACTGCATAATAAATGATCCTACGTTATACTGAGCCACAATATACTGTATGGATTCTATAGTGTATGAGCAATCCCAGCTTGGTGGTTTTTGTATACAGCAAGGCATGCAGCTCATGATTTGCTAGCAGTTCAAATTCAGTAAATTGTTTTACAGTTTGTCCCTTTAATATGACAAATCTGAATACAGATATCAGCTGATCAACATGCAGTAAATCAGGCATGGAATCCACAATAATTAAACAATATTAGGCTTATTGATTTTCTGAAGCAATTTTTTTTTTAATTTTCTGCTTCATCACATGCATTTATTTATTTATTTGCTTACTTCGTGTGTATATTGGGGGGGGGGGTTGTTTGTTTTGTTTTAACATGACACTTCACCTTATCACAAACAGCTCTAGGTGGGTCACAATATAAAACAAATATTACCTAGAAATAAAACTTAGTAATACTAATAAAAAGCAGAATTTACATTTTCTAAAAATCTCAGTGCATAACCCTATCTTAAATATTCACTTGCCACATATTTTAACTATCAGGAAATGCCTACATGAACAGCTGTACTTTCATTTTTTTTCCTAAGGACAGATAATTCTGCAGCAACCATAACTTTACTGAAAGCAGATTCCGCTCTGCTAGACTAGCATAAGTAAGTGTCCCCTTCCAAGCTGGCTAATATATTATTTTAGTAGGGCCTGGAAACTGAAGTGCAATTCTCTGTGAGGACCTTAAAGCTCTAGAAGGATTGTATGTCCTTAAAAAAATAGCCAAATAGTTGGAGACACCATCTTAGAACAACTTTAAAATGTAATCTGTAAATCACTAATAATCAATGCAACATGAGTACTGGACTACTACTACTACTACTACTATTTAGCATTTCTATAGCGCTACAAGGCATACGCAGCGCTGCACAAACATAGAAGAAAGACAGCCCCTGCTCAAAGAGCTTACAATCTAATAGACAAAAAATAAATAAAGTAAGCAAATCAAATCAATTAATGTGAACGGGAAGGAAGAGAGGAGGGTAGGTGGAGGCGAGTGGTTACAAGTGGTTACGAGTCAAAAGCAATGTTAAAGAGGTGGGCTTTCAGTCTAGATTTAAAGGTGGCCAAGGATGGGGCAAGACGTAGGGGCTCAGGAAGTTTATTCCAGGTGTAGGGTGCAGCGAGACAGAAGGCGCGAAGTCTGGAGTTGGCAGTAGTGGAGAAGGGAACAGATAAGAAGGATTTATCCATGGAGCGGAGTGCACGGGAAAGGGTGTAGGGAAGGACGAGTGTGGAGAGATACTGGGGAGCAGCAGAGTGAGTACATTTATAGGTTAGTAGAAGAAGTTTGAACAGGATGCGAAAACGGATAGGGAGCCAGTGAAGGGTCTTGAGGAGAGGGGTAGTATGAGTAAAGCGACCCTGGCGGAAGATGAGACGGGCAGCAGAGTTTTGAACCGACTGGAGAGGGGAGAGGTGACTAAGTGGGAGGCCAGCAAGAAGCAGATTGCAGTAGTCTAGACGAGAGGTGACAAGGGTGTGGATGAGGGTTTTGGTAGAGTGCTCGGAAAGAAAGGGGCGGATTTTACGGATGTTGTAAAGAAAGAAACGACAGGTCTTGGCGGTCTGCTGGATATGAGCAGAGAAGGAGAGAGAAGAGTCAAAGATGACCCCAAGATTTCGAGCTGAGGAGACAGGGAGAATGAGAGAGCCATCAACAGAAATAGAAAACAGGGGGAGCGGGGAGGTGGGTTTGGGGGGGAAAATGAGAAGCTCGGTTTTGGTCATATTTAATTTCAGGTGGCGTTGAGACATCCAGGCAGCAATGTCAGACAAGCACGCTGAAACTTTGGTTTGGATGCAAGGTGAGATATCAGGGGTAGAAAGGTAGATTTGGGAATCATCAGCATAGAGATGGTAGGAAAAGCCATGGGATGAGATTAATGAACCAAGGGAAGAAGTGTAGATAGAAAAGAGGAGGGGACCAAGAACAGAACCCTGAGGTACGCCGACAGGCAGAGGGATAGAAGTAGAAGAGGATCCACCAGAGTGAACACTAAAGGTGCGGAGGGAGAGGTAGGAAGAGAACCAGGAAAGGACAGAGCCCTGGAATCCAAGTGAGGACAGGGTATCGAGAAGTATGCTGTGATCGACAGTGTCAAAAGCAGCGGAAAGATCAAGAAGAATGAGGATGGAATATTGACCTCTGGATTTAGCCAGTAATAGGTCATTGGAGACTTTAGTAAGCGCAGTTTCGGTTGAGTGGAGAGGGCGAAAACCAGATTGTAATGGGTCAAGAATAGCATGTGAGGAGAGAAAATCAAGGCAGCGGTGGTGAACAGCACGCTCAAGTAATTTGGAGAGAAAAGGAAGGAGGGAGATGGGTCGGTAATTAGAGGGACAAGTAGGGTCAAGTGAAGGCTTCTTAAGGAGAGGTGTGACCACAGCATGTTTAAAGGCAGCAGGGACAGTCGCAGTGGAAAGTGAGAGGTTGAGAATGTGACAGATAAAAGGAATAAGAGTAGGAGAGATGGCATTAAGAAGGTGGGTGGGAATGGGATCAGAGGAACAGGTGGTACATTTTGAGGAAGAAAGGAGAAGTGTAGTTTCCTCAATAGTAACTTCAGGAAAGGAGGAAAGGGAATGAGGGGAAGGAGAGAGAGGGGAACGGACTAGTGGAGGGAGAGGTGGTGAGGTAGAGAAAGCAAGGTTTATCTTTTGAACCTTGTTGTGAAAGAATTCAGCAAGGGTCTGAGGAGATAATGAAGGGGGAGTTGGGGGAGGGGGCACCTTGAGGAGAGAGTTCAATGTGGTGAAGAGAAGTCGAGGATTAGAGCCAAGAGAGTTGGTCAGTTGGATATAATAATCCTGTTTGGCACGTAAAAGAGCAGATTGGAAGGAGGTCAGCATGAACTTAAAGTGTAAGAAATCAGCAAGGGCCCGAGATTTCCGCCAGAGGCGTTCGGCGGAGCGGGTACAGGAACGTAGGTAGCAGATATTAGAAGTCAGCCAAGGTTGGGGTTTTGTACGCCTTACAGGGCGGGTCATCAAAGGTGCAAGAGTGTCTAAGGCAGAGGATAGAGTATTGTTGTAAGAAGAAACAGCCTCGTTGACAGACGTGGATGGTGCCACAGTAGAGAGGAGGTTTGAAACATGGGAGGATAGAGATGAAGGGTCAATATCGTGAAGATTCCTAGATAAATTAGATAGGATAGGATGGGACTGGGAGGGAGGAGATTTAAGTGTGAAAGTTATAAGATGGTGATCAGAGGAGGGATGATCAGAGGCAAGGAAACTAGAAGGTGAACAGTTGGAGGAGAAGATGAGATCAAGACAGTGACCATTTTGATGAGTGGGGGAGGTGGAGCATAGTTGGAGATTAAAGGACGACGTTAAAGCGAGTAACTTGACTGGAGTCACTTGTTCCCTTCCCCACCTCTCATTCAACTGCTTCACTGCAGTATTTTGAACCACCTGCAGATGTTGCAGATCCATCTTCCAGGCCCTACTAAAATAATATTATAGCCAGCTATGAAGAGAACATACTTTTGCTGGTTCAGCAGAGTAGAATCTGTTTCCATTAGGTGTAACAATTCTATTCGTTACCAGAGAATGAATAACAATTGCCAGATCTTTAGAATCCAGAAATGGTCAAAGGTGATGGACCAGATGTAAATTGGCAATGGCTCCCCAAACTACTCCTGATAACTTTTTTTTTTACATTCATGGAAAGGGTACAATCAAGGACTACTCCTGATATAGGGGTCCTTTTACTAAGGTGTGCTAATGGATTTAGCACATACTAATGATTAGTGTGAGTTAAATGATAGGATTCCCCCCTCCCCCCCCCCCCCCAATATTCAGCTGTTGGCGGTCAACGTTTTTTTTAAATGTCTATCATCGCCGGCTAAATTATCCCCGATATTCAGCGCTGAGCCATGTCCGGGCACTGGCACTGAATATCAGGGGCCAATTTGGGGCAGGCAGGCTGCTGCAGCTTATGTGGGCCCGGCCGGTATTCAGCCGAGTCCACATAAGAGTTATGTGGCCCCAGCTGAATATTGGTCCAGGACTGCATAAGTTGTTTTAAAATTTTTAATTAAATTGAAATCCCCCCGAGCCCCTGACATGTCACATCCCCTCCCCCTCCCAACCCATGCCACAAGTCACTCCCTCCTGCAAATGCCATCTGTCCCCACCCCCCAGAGTTCATGCAGGCACCCCTGGGTCTACCTTAATCCTTGGTGGTCCAGTGGTGGTCATTGACAGGAGCAGATCCCCCTTGCTCCTGCCCCTTGTGGCACCTTTGCAAAATGGTAACCAAGGTCTATTAGATACTGATCACCTATCATCCAGAAGAATGAGCAGAATAATTTTTCTTTAAATCAATAAATGACCTTAGTTTCTTTGGATCCCTGAAAACATAAGTATGTGTCTCAAATTTTATTATACACTTAATAGAAAAACGGAGAAAAAAGGGTCTTCCTAGGGAGGTTACCCCTTGCTTCATTTGATGAAATGCTTGATGTTTATCTTGCTTTTGCTTATGAAAGTCTGGAAAGATCCAAGCAAGCCTAAAAATGTCATCAATGTTTTTTTTAAGAGCATTTATATCCCATACTGCTGGACAAAACCATCCTATGCCAGGAACAATAGTCTATGCAGTGAAAAAATAAAAGCATGCATATTAAAATTACATATAATCACAGTTTTAAAGAAAAACAACAATAGTATACAATTAAACATCAGCATACAAATATTATATTATAGTAGTTTAAAGAAAGGCCCTTATTTTAGAAGGCCTATTCGTGATTTACATCTTTGAATACCAGTATTTATATGTGTATATCATATGCATGTGTAAAACCCAATTATAGAAAGTCAGTATTTACAAATGTATATCTGCAGCGCATATAGATTTCAAAGAGGGTGTGGTTTGGAATGATGTGGGCAGCGCTTGGATTGGACTAAAATCTACCCAGTCAATATTCAGCCAGCGGTGGTCAGCATTTTATTAATCACTGGACTGTTACCGTCTGAATTAGGCCCAGTTCTTCAATGGACATTTTTCTGTTTTAAAAATAAGCCCTCAAAGTATCTCATGATTTAGCTCCTTCATATTAAACAAATTAGTTTGTTTTGTCCATTTTTATAAGTGAAACTCAATCATCTAATCTGTTTTCTTTTCCATCTTTAAAGGGAAAAATACAGAAGAAATTATAAATTCTTTAATATCTTACCAGGCTGCTAAACTGGGTAAAGATATTTCTTCTTTATATGCATCAAGCTATGGACATTTTAGATGTTTGCTTAAGACACACTTGTTTTTGAATTTTAATAGGAAATGACTGTTAGCTTTTGTATCTTTGTGACTTTATATTTCTGGATTGTTCAGATTTATTGTTTGTAACCTGCGTCGAACTGTGAGGCATTACAGGCTATAAAAATAAACTTATGTTATGTCTCTTTTCTTCCTGGGACTCCCAGCTCGTTGCCTTTCCTTGTAGGGTTCAGGTTGTGATTGCGCTTGGTAAAAGACCTCAGCCACTTCCAAAGCACTGTCCAGTATCAGTTTATGATATTACCTTATCCACTGTTTCATAGAAGGGGGTAGTCCCTCAAGGAACTGCTCAAGGAAAATGACTATCTCCACTCCAGGCCAATCTTGACCTTTAGTTGCAGCCATCTCCAGAATACTTCTTTGAGCCTGTAAAAGAAACTCCAGGGACTCTATTTCATTTGTAGAGACCCTTTCAAAATCATTGCCAGTAGGCCTCTTGGGTGCAACCCACCCTTTCCAGAATGTCAGCCTTAACTTCCATATAGTGGCTGTCCTGTTGGAGTTGTTGTCTTGAAATGCAGTGTGGCTGCTGCCAGTCAGAAGGTTTCCTAAGTAGGCAGTCCATGATGCTTCTGACCAACCAGCCAAATGAACAGTTCTCTCAAAGTTTATCAAAAAATAGTCCAGGTCGTCTTCCGGTATCATTTTTGGTACCACTGAAAAGGTGGCTGGGAATACCCACCTCTATAGTGCTCGGCCCACTTGGTCCAAAGAACTCTGCTACAGCTCAGCCAATTTCTGCAACGCTTACTGATGTTATTATTGCTTTTGGTGCTGCACAAACTGCTGCAGCTGCTGTTGTTGATGTATGTGCTGTATAAGCTGCTGTTGCTGTTGTTGTTGCTGCTGCTGCTGTTGCAGGACCTCCACTATGGCCTGGAGTAACCTTTTCATGTCTTTATAGCAACCCTGGCACACACTAGCACAAAAAGAATAATCCAAAATGAAGCCTGCCTGTCCAGCACTTAATATACTTTTTCTGGTCCCTAGCGAGAGGATGGCTAGTCCCTTTAGCCTAATTCTCCTGTATAGTAGTCCTGCCAGGCATAGGCGCCCGGTATAAGAGGCTTGGACAGGCTAAGCCTCCCCTGCTGTGCTCTGAGGGGTTTAAATTGTTGATTTACCTCCATCCTCACAGCAGGAGCTGCAGTGAAAGCCCTCTAGCAGTTGTAGAAATTGGTTTATGGTTTGTTTACCTTACTGCTGGGAGAGCAGGGGAGGGGGGGTTGGCTGGAGGTATCCTGGGTTGCCAGGGAGATATTTAACAAGGATGACTTCCTGACCTGCACTGAGGACAGATAGCAGCAGAACGGATACTGGGCCAGCATGATCAGAAAAACTCACCAGACAAAAAGGTAGAAAAGATCATTTTATTTTCATTATAGTGTTTGGAATATGTCCACTTTGAGAATCAGGTGCTCAGCATTAAAAGTTTATATTTATTTACTTATTTATGGCATTTCATCCCATATTAAACATGAATTAGGGTGTTTTGTGGCTCTACATGAGAATTGTGATATGATCCCTTGTTTCATATTGTTGATGGTCTGCATTTTCCGTATGGGTGGTATATTGGTGTATTAGGTTCTGCCCAGTGTAATATTTATGGTACAGTAAGGTTCTGAGTGTGTTTTTGGACAAAGTTGTGCATAGTGTTTTGCAGTTGAGCGATTGCGCTTAGAATATGCTTTGAGCAACCACTTTATTCTTTGACATATGATACATATCTAATATCTAAATTTAATAAAAGGTATTAATTGTGATTATTTTATTTTTATTTATTTATTTTTTCTCTGTGTTATCAGACAATTATGTATATAAGCTCCACCCCTGGCTCCACCCCCTAACCCTGCCCCCTTTATCCTCTCCAAACAGTTGGGCCACCAACCGCCTATGCTGCCAGGCCCAGAACCCAGAAGGCTAAGGTTTCCTCTAATGGCCTGTTTTTGCAATGCCATGGTGTATACTTCTGTCTCTCAGCAAGGCAGCACACTCTGCTTGACTCTGATCTGGATCCCCAAAGTTACCAGTATAATCTGTAGCAAATAGCATAGGCCAGCCTGCATCTGGCCAGGTCAAAGATACAAGTCTGCAAAATTTCACACTGAACTTGGCCTACCTGACTAATATGGATGCAGTGAGTTCACACATACGTGGTGCAGGCATATGCAGTCCTCTGGGCCTCCTTAACCTAGCTGTGCCCTGAGCTTTTATACTTCCTGTATCATGCCCTCTTGGCTCCATCTGTCCTGTGTCACTTTCCTCTGGGCGGAACTGTGAGTTTAAAGGTAGTTCTGACACGATGAAGAAGTGTCATTAAGGGGGAGTGGTAATATCCTATAGACTCTCTCACAGATGCCTATACATCTAGCATATACATTTGGGCTATACATACCAGGTTATACCTGGTTTTGGCACATTCAGCCTGAATGTATACACTAGATATATAGGTACTCAGTATCTATGTATATGTCTAGAGTAGGCACTAGGCACATACGTAGTAGGCACTGCCCCCAGAATGCCTCTTCTACATCCATTTTTCCATATGTGTAAAACTAGGTGTCCACCAGTGTGAAAATGAAAACTGAGTGGCATTTGGACCTTGAGCACAAAACAGAATATATAAGTGCCATTTAAAAATTGACTGCTCAGTGTGTAAGGCAGTGTTTCCTAACCTCCCTGGTTTTCATGAGATCTGAAAAGAATATGCATGAGATATGTAGATAGACACACACTGAAGACCCAAAGCATTCAAATCTATTCCATGCATATTCATTGTACTAAACTTCAAAATCCAACTGGTCAGGTGTGCCTCCAAGAGAGGGTTAGGAAAGACTGGTATAAAGCGTTGTAACTATTTTAAAAGAAGGCCCATTTCATAAGTCTAATGAAAACTCATGATTGGGCAGAAATGCCACACTGCATGTGTTCTATGTCTTGCATGGTCTCAGATTTGTGAAATGGTAACAGTACAGGTATTGCAGTGTACTTCAAAAATGTAAGTTAAGGATCTTATCTTGAAACACTTTTGGTCTGAAATAATGTTATCCAGTTCCCAGTCTTCCTAAAAGATCTGGGCCAATGTTTTCCTGCCCCGAATGTTTCCACACTCTTTAACCCCCATCCAACCCATCCAAAATTTCCTCTATATGCTAGCTCTCTAAATTCCAACAAGCAGGTCAAGACTTGTATGATAAACCTATAAAACATGGCTTCTCAACCAAGTCCTTGGGACACACCCAGCCAGTCAGGTTTTCAGGATATCCACAATCAATATACTTGAGATAAATTTGCATGCACTACCTTCATTCAATGAAACATTTTCTCATGCATACTCATTGTGGATATCCTGAAAGTCTGAGTGGCTGAGTGTGTCCTGAGGACTGGGACGTGAACCCCTGCTATGTGTACACTATGAGATTTAGAATGTGAATTGTGGTACCTAGAGCCCCTATGTCTACAGTCATATCATGAAAGGTACAGTTTAATCAATGAACAACTATTTATTATAGTAAATTCAGACTGTTATACTAACAAAAATAGTAGTTTATTATAAATTATGTATTCAGTTGTCAACTGAGGTTAACCTTAAGCATAGCTATGAATTTTTATGTTATGCAAAAGACTAAATGAATCTATGCTAAATACATTATTGCTACATGAAGAACAGGGAAAAACAAATCACACAAATTTTCCCACTTAATTATTATGCTAGAAATTAATTGTAATATCACTGACCTATTTGGTCATGCCCAAGTTAATCATGTCTGGACTTTTCCCAGTGGGGAAATAAACGTGTTTACTTCTTGTCATGCCAGAATATCAAGTAAAAATCAGTCACGTATGCCTGTACTCTGATCACTGCAGTCTACCATAACCATTATCTCCAAGAGCGAGGCGAGTTCCATTTTGCAGACTGCTTGTACGAAATCAGTGTCGGAAACTTTTCACTTCCTGAGGGCCTTCTTTCAACTCCATTCAATCATTTGCCACATTAAATTATACCAAACTCTGTTTGTAGAAACCCTCCCTTCTCTTTTGTTTGCAAGTAACTGTTTTGTCATACTGAAATAGAGTTTATGTGCAGTAACAGCCTAATAAGCCAACAACTTTAGTTGCTTATTAAAGTTAAGCATGTGTCTTTGTTTCATGTTGCTAATGATGTGGAACCATAAGGCCCAAGTTTATTTCGCCTGGACGGTGTGGGAGCGAATGCTGAGAGCTCATTACTTGGCTCCCCATTGGAATCCTGCAGGCTTCTGCTCATTGAGGAGACTGTGGGGGCTTTGACAGAATTATTATACTGAATATTTTTAGACTCATTAACTATATCACCAAAGCAAAACATCTCTTCCTTAGATGCAAATGGTTGTAGCTACTGTGGCTTTGCTTTAGTTATCGCAGAAAAAAGGATGAAGCTTGAAAACAACTTAAGGAAAAGAGTTTCATGCTTGAATGTTTGAATTTGCAGCATATATTGGGAACTTCACAGGTTTTTTTGCAGCCTTTAAGGCATCCACATCTAAGTGGCATTTTAAAGATGCATACACTGTATATTTTTGTACTGCTAAACAGTATTTAAAGTCATAGCTATCTTTAAATATGTAGCAAGGTCTGTTGCAAATACCATCCCTTTTAGGATGATTGAAAGCAGATTATTAATGACCTTGTGCTAACCTGAAGCGTGAGAAAATTCAGGGCAAAATGCTTCCTATTGTCCTTTGAATATACTTGTTTGAATTCCTTTTACCTAAACAAAATTCTTGGCTTTTCATAACAAACTGTTAACCAGTCTTCTGCTGGTTGATAGAAAGGCAACCCTGTTTTTATTTCAGGTTTATCTCCTATTCTAGAAAAGCTTCTCAGTGCTGACAGTAACTTTATATAGCAAGACATTCTTTGTTTCCCGACTCTGCTTGAAGGGAATACTTTATATAGGAATAGAGTTTTCCCTTGAGATCCTTTCACTGTATTTGAAATATTCTTATCAGTAACCCATTATAAGGATGACAGTTGTCAAAGGCATTTACCCAGATAGATAAGAATTTAACCAGCTAAAATATATGTGGGCTTTCAAAATGTATGTCCTTTTAGACAAAACTAATGCTTTACATCCTTACCACACTTCTTGCATTGGTTAATTCAGTATATACTTCCTTAGATCAGGGAATGAAGTGCCTTTAATATTACTAGATCTTAGTGCTGTATTTGATTTTTCATCATTCAATCCTTCTTCATCGGCTCATGCATTTAGGCATATCTGGGAACATACTGTCATGGTTTCATTCGTATTTGCAAGGTAGGACATTTCAGGTTCAATGGCTTAATTCTTTATCCAAATCATTTAGCTTAACTACTGGGGTTCCCCAAGGCTCAATTTGGGGCCCAATACTTTTTAACATCTTTTTTTCACCCCTAGCGCTTTTTATTCAATCACTTAGAATTTCCTTTTTCATGTGTGCTGATGATATTCAGTTAGTTTTTCCTCTTCAATCCCACTCTGCTCAAATAATTTCTGGTATCTCGCAAAAACTTGATCTTATTGCAGATTGGCTTAATCAAATGAAAGTGAATAGCTCTAAAACAGTGGCAGTTCTTTTCCCTTCTGTTATACTTCCTTCTCTCCCAATGATCCATAGTATTCAAATCCTGCTTAAAGATACAGATAAGATCCGTGGAATTACTTTTGATAGCCATCTTACATTTACTTCTCATACAGTGGGGGAAATAAGTATTTGATCCCTTGCTGATTTTGTAAGTTTGCCCACTGACAAAGACATGAGCAGCCCATAATTGAAGGGTAGGTTATTGGTAACAGTGAGAGATAGCACATCACAAATTAAATCCGGAAAATCACATTGTGGAAAGTATATGAATTTATTTGCATTCTGCAGAGGGAAATAAGTATTTGATCCCCCACCAACCAGTAAGAGATCTGGCCCCTACAGACCAGGTAGATGCTCCAAATCAACTCGTTACCTGCATGACAGACAGCTGTCGGCAATGGTCACCTGTATGAAAGACACCTGTCCACAGACTCAGTGAATCAGTCAGACTCTAACCTCTACAAAATGGCCAAGAGCAAGGAGCTGTCTAAGGATGTCAGGGACAAGATCATACACCTGCACAAGGCTGGAATGGGCTACAAAACCATCAGTAAGACGCTGGGCGAGAAGGAGACAACTGTTGGTGCCATAGTAAGAAAATGGAAGAAGTACAAAATGACTGTCAATCGACAAAGATCTGGGGCTCCACGCAAAATCTCACCTCGTGGGGTATCCTTGATCATGAGGAAGGTTAGAAATCAGCCTACAACTACAAGGGGGGAACTTGTCAATGATCTCAAGGCAGCTGGGACCACTGTCACCACGAAAACCATTGGTAACACATTACGACATAACGGATTGCAATCCTGCAGTGCCCGCAAGGTCCCCCTGCTCCGGAAGGCACATGTGACGGCCCATCTGAAGTTTGCCAGTGAACACCTGGATGATGCCGAGAGTGATTGGGAGAAGGTGCTGTGGTCAGATGAGACAAAAATTGAGCTCTTTGGCATGAACTCAACTCGCCGTGTTTGGAGGAAGAGAAATGCTGCCTATGACCCAAAGAACACCGTCCCCACTGTCAAGCATGGAGGTGGAAATGTTATGTTTTGGGGGTGTTTCTCTGCTAAGGGCACAGGACTACTTCACCGCATCAATGGGAGAATGGATGGGGCCATGTACCGTACAATTCTGAGTGACAACCTCCTTCCCTCCGCCAGGGCCTTAAAAATGGGTCGTGGCTGGGTCTTCCAGCACGACAATGACCCAAAACATACAGCCAAGGCAACAAAGGAGTGGCTCAGGAAGAAGCACATTAGGGTCATGGAGTGGCCTAGCCAGTCACCAGACCTTAATCCCATTGAAAACTTATGGAGGGAGCTGAAGATGCGAGTTGCCAAGCGACAGCCCAGAACTCTTAATGATTTAGAGATGATCTGCAAAGAGGAGTGGACCAAAATTCCTCCTGACATGTGTGCAAACCTCATCATCAACTACAGAAGACGTCTGACCGCTGTGCTTGCCAACAAGGGTTTTGCCACCAAGTATTAGGTCTTGTTTGCCAGAGGGATTAAATACTTATTTCCCTCTGCAGAATGCAAATAAATTCATATACTTTCCACAATGTGATTTTCTGGATTTAATTTGTGATGTGCTATCTCTCACTGTTACCAATAACCTACCCTTCAATTATGGGCTGCTCATGTCTTTGTCAGTGGGCAAACTTACAAAATCAGCAAGGGATCAAATACTTATTTCCCCCACTGTATGTCATCAGTGATACTGAAATCATTTTATGCACTTAAACAAATACGTGCGACATTTTCCCTTTTTTGATTTAGTTTCTGTCTGACTCCTGATTCATTCTTTAATCATCCTCGTCTTGATTATTGTAACTCTCTTCTTTGTGGTTTACTTCAGTATCAGCTTTGTAGGTACAAGTAGTTCAAAACACAGCAGTTAAATTGCTTTATGGTTCAAAAACATGACAGTGACTCCACTCTTTTGATAAAAGAACACTGGCTTCATATCTTTCATAGGATTCAGTTTAAAGTCATTATTCTTACCCACCAGATTTCTGATATCCCGTCATGTCTTTTTAGTTTCCTTATCCCCTATACCCTTTGTTCTGCCCATCTATATTTATTGGTTGTTCCTTTTTTCTTGGAAATCCACTCATATTCTGCTCATTCCTCTTGCTTTAGTGTAGTTGCATCCGCATTACGGAATTTTCTTCCTTTAGATCTCCATTAAAACAAATTCAAGACATTAATAAAAACACCTTATTTCATTGTAGATTATTCATTACCATCATAAGTTATCTCCATTAACGTTTTAGGAGGTTACCTACTACAGCATCACTTCCTTTGTCTTATCTTTTTTCACTCCCTCCTCTTCTTTTGTAGCGTAGCGTGATTGTTAGTTTGATTCCTTAAATCCTTTTCTTCCCTTTTTATTAATTAGATCACTGTAACCTAGGCCTCCCTTCTGCTTTGTTTTTCCCTTTTCTCCCCTTCTTCCTTTTTAAAAATAATTTTTTATGTAAACCACTTAGATATTTATATTATTTGCAGTATAGTAAATAAAGGTGAACTATGAACTATAAAATAAGACATTATATGAGCCGTGTTTAGGTCAGGGGAGTAACCTGTGCACATACTTTTGATTAGCTGCTCACAAGCACAAAGTACACAGGAAATATGTACATATATTGTTGCAATTCATTTTTCACAGAGAATATGCCCAGATAGTACATCCTTGAAAGCTGACTACAAGTAAATATGTACAAATGGATGAATGTACCCTGAAAATGAGGAGGGGGGGGGGGAGGTGCTATTGAAAATTGCTTCCAACTGAAAATTTACGTGATTGTAATGAAAAAATTTTAAAAGATTTTGATTTAAGTTTTAAGAAAAGAATAAGTCAAAAAAGAACAGAAAGCCTATTTACTATGCAACAGTGAAAGACTACCATTTTGCCACACAGAAATGGCTAACTAAGCTTAAAATATCACAGTTTTTAGCCACATTAGCATGGAGTGGTAGGTCTCATTCTGGGCCCACTTGCTTTGAAAGGAGACAAAGTGTTAAAAATGGACCCTTTGGGTGGCCCAATAGCTCCCCTCCATTCTTTTTCATCCCTTGTGAAAGCATATCCCCTTGTGGGGGGAGGAGGGAGGTAGCTCAAATAGGTAGTGCTCCCAGAACCCTTGGTCCAATTCAGGGTTCAAATGTCCCACTAAGACCTCTCTCCAGAGTGCCTATTCTTGCTCTCTCTCGAAAGAATTAAAAGTCTCTGCCCTAGGACTTCCCTCAGACACCCACTGACTCCAGTTGTCTAGATTCCCATGGAAGATAAGAACCATTCCCTCTCGCTCCAGCCTCAGTGCCACCATGTTGGAAATTGGAGGTGCCTGACCCTCTGTTTTGAAACAGTATGTTTTCAGTCCTGTGAATTGTAATAAATAATTTCATGAAAATGTATTTCTTCTAATTGGCCAGCAGATGGTGTTTGTTTTCAGTTTTAAAGCAGTTGCAGCAATTACCTTCTTTTTCAATTTATTTAGATTTTGCTCACACCTTTTCAGTAGTAGCTCAAGTTGAGTTACATTCAGGTATACTGGATATTTCCCTGTCCCTGGAGGGCTCACAATCTAAGTTTTGTACCTGAGACAATGGAGGGTTAAGTGACTTGCCCAAGATCACAAGGAGCAGCATTGGGATTTAAACCAGCCATCTCTAGATTTCAAGACTGGTGCTCTAACCACTAGGCCACTCCTCCATTCCAGTTTAGCCTTGTGAAAAATGGAACTTGCAGTACCATTGGCCAGATACTTTTAAAGTTGATACCCTGGGCTCTGAATGGCCCTGGAGTTCAAATCTAGTCAGGAGGTACTGGATTTTCTTTAGTCTTCTTAGCTTGGGGGTGCAGAGGAGAAACATCTCTGTCCTGAGACCCTGTTCAAGACTTGTGAGCATTCAATGTTGATCTTTGTTTTGCTTATCTGTTATTGCTTGCTGTACCTTTTCACCTGGTTTTTCAAAAGTTCACTGTTTTACTGTAACAATAAACCTATTAGTTATTGGCTCTGCTGTCCTGGACTGACAAAGAATCTTGGTGGTTTGTGTCTGTGAGTGCTTTCTAGGAAATGTGGGGCCCCTGGGAGTGTGGTTCCAGTGTCCTTGAAATCACTGGGGGATAATTTGTGGATGGGAGACTTACCCAGAGGCAAATGGAACCTGGTGAAGGGTTGGCTAATATACAGCATGTGCCCAGGTGCAAGTAGGCCTGAGCAGTGCTGGGGACAGACCCTTTAGGTGGCTTCAGGGTTAACCCCAGATGGGTGCTAGGCATTCCGTGACACCCTCTAACAGCACACAAGCTTAACAGATAGCCCCTAGTGGAATTTGTTTTTTGTTACATTTGTACCCCGCGCTTTCCCACTCATGGCAGGCTCAGTGCGGCTTACATAGGGCAATGGAGGGTTAAGTGACTTGCCCAGAGTCACAAGGCATACCCCAGATCAGTTTTCCATGGAACCGTATACTGCATGATTGGCATAGACTGACACAGTAATGCTCAATATGCAGTCTTTTGCACTCGCTCCAGAGCTGTTTCTTCTAAACACATTTCTCTACTGGCTTTGCGCAATATGACATCTTTTAACTGTCTGTAGTGAAAAGCATCCTTCTGCTATAAGCCATATTCTTCCATTAGACCTTCGAATGATATCACAGAACCATCCTCCCAAACGCGTTCCAGAGTGCGCTATGAGAGGGGTTCCTATCTTTTATAAACCAAGAAAACAAAAAACACTAACAGGGAATACAAAAGCACTGAAACAAGAAAAATCCCATGCACTAGGTGTCAGGGTTTCAAGGCAGAAACTAGATTCGTGAGCCCTTGGGCCACTGCCGAGGAGCGGAAGTGGCAGGCAAAACCACCCCACACCAGAGACAAGGCAGAACTCTGACAGAAACAGCTAGACTTCACCTGCGCTTGACCACCCTTCCCCAGGAGTTGAGCCCCTAGGTGCAGGCGGCCAGCAGGACTTACCAGACAGGGCAGGCACTGGATGTCAACTAGGCTGAACAGGGACTGAGGGTCAAAGGGGAAAGGAATATACATGGGCAGCAAGATAGACTACTGGGCTAGGACTCACAGATAGACAATACAACACTAGGCAGGAAATGGGCAAGCTTGAGAGCAAGGACTAAAAGCTGCAAAAGAAGGAAACACAGCTAGGTAAGAGACAGAACTGAAAGCTGCCAGGCAGCCACTAAACAAGAAACACAGACCACCAAGAACTTAGACAAAGAAATACAAACAAGAAACAAGACTAGGAAACAAGCAATACAGTACAAGATAAACTACACAAAGACTAGACTAGAAACAGGCAAGATTTTCAGACAATAAACTGGACTAGGCAGAAGTGCACCAAAGCACCAACAAACCAGGGACCTTAGATAATGCAAAGGCAAACTCAGAAGGTTTCCAGGTGGTAATAAACCCATCATCAGCTGAAACTCCGCTGCAGCAATCATGAGGCAGCTATGGGTGAGGCTAGCTGCCAAACTTCAAACCAAGTCTGGAGGGCTGGAATATCTGGACCAGACCAGAAAGAAAGTCTGGAAAGTCTATGGTAGCCACCGGTTCTGGCCACCAGAGGGCAAGAGGAACACAAACCAAGACACAGGCAGAAAGCATACTGAAGCACAGAGAGGCTTAACACACACGGGTGCAATATAGTGGAGTAATCAGAGCCATGCTGGAAGCAGCCAGCACACAGAGACAGAGACAGAACTAACTCAGGAAGAACAGACAGAAGCCAGCTCAGAAGCTGACCGCCGGAAATAAGGTGAGTCTGAGAGGGGTCACGACCACAATTGTGGCACTAGAAAAGTAGAGGATGTAACACTTTCAACACAGAAACATTTTGTGAACATAATTGTTACTCTCAGTTATCTAAGGTAACAAGAACTATGAGTCTACCACATGGGGCTCTACATTTGGTGCCCAGATACATCCCCTAGTAAATGATAAAGGGGATGGGACGACTTCCCTATGAGGAAAGGCTGAAGCGGCTAGGGCTCTTCAGCTTGTAGAAAAGATGGCAGAGGGGAGATATGATAGAGGTCTATAAAATAATGAGTGGAGTGGAACGGGTATAGGTGAATTGCTTGTTTACTCATTCCAAAAATACTAGGACTTGGGGCATGAAATGAAGCTACAAAGTAGTAAATTTAAAACAAATCGTGGAAACATTTCTTCATTCAATGTGTAATTAAACTCTGGAATTCATTGCCAGAGAATGTAGTAAAAGCAGGTAGCTTAGCGGGGTTTAAAAAAGGTTTGGATGGCTTTCTAAAGGAAAAATCCATGGACCATTATTAAAATGGATTTGGGGAAAATCTACTGTTTATTTCTAGGATAAGCAGCATAAAATGTATTGTACTTTTTTTGGATCTTGCCAGGTACTTGTGACCTGGATTGGCCCCTGTTGGAAACAGGATGCTGGGCTTGATGGACCTTTGGTCTGTCCCAGTATGGCAATACTTATGTACTTATGTAAAATCCTTCTGAAAGAGCTATTTGTTCAAAACTAATTTAACAAGAAGTATGTATATCCACTACTATCAATCATATCTGGTGTCCCCAATAAAACAGAAAGACTCCGATACTAAGATTTATGTTGCAGAAGTCATTGCTGAGTTAATCACAGCCTTTCAAAAGTAACACTTATCTGAAACCCGAGCAGTAGTTTATAAAAAGCAATCCCCTCTTCTGGTCACCATTTTGGAAAGTGCCTGACTCCTGTTGCAGCTTGTTTACAACTTTTTAACACCGAGGTTCCTGATGAAAGTTTTGAAATGGAGCTCTGTAGAGCCAGCAGTTGGAGAGCCTTGCTATCCGTTTTTTAAGGTGAGCAAAATATGCACTTTAGAATTTTACATTATTTTTGGTGTTTCCAGCAAGCCTCCGGTCCGATGATGCCATTGTCACATCATTGGCATGCACAAAATGGCCGCTGGAACACATGGAGAGGCATTTTCGAACGGGGACGCCCATCTCTAAGGGCGCCCATCTCTGAGGACGTCCCCGCGAAGGGGCGGGGCATCTCGTATTATCAAAACAAGATGGGCATCCATCTTTCGTTTCGATAATACGGTCGGGGACGCCCAAATCTCAACATCTAGGTCGACCTAAGAGATGGTCACCCTAAATGTTGAGATGGTCGACCTCAGTTTTCGCCGATAATGGAAACCGAGGACGCCCATCTCAAAAACAACCAAATGCAAACCCTTTGGTCATGGGAGGAGCCAGCATTCGTAGTGCACTGGTCCCCTTCAAATGCCAGGACACCAACCAGGTGCTAGAGGGCACTGCAGTAGACTTCACAAATTGCTCCCAGGTGCATAGCTCCCTTACTTTTTGTGCTGAGCCCCCCAAACCTCCCCCAAAGCCCACTGCTCACAACTGTACACCACTACCATAGCCCTAAGGGGTGAAGGGGGGCACCTACATGTGGGTACAGTGGGTTTTAGGTGGGTTTTGGAGAGCTCACATTTATCACCACAAGTGTAACAGGTAGGGGAGGATGGGCTTGGGTCCGCCTGCCTGAAGTGCACTGCACCCACTAAAAACTGCTCCAGGGACCTGCAAACTGCTGTGATGGAGCTGGATATGACATTTGAGGCTGGTATAGAGACTGTAAAAAAAATGTTTTTAAAGTTTTTTTTGGGGTGGGAGGGGGTTAGTGACCACTGGGGGAGTAAAGGGAGGTCATCCCCGATTCCCTCCGGTGGTCATCTGGTCAGTTTGGGCACCTTTTTGAGGCTTGGTCGCAAGAAAAACTGGACCAAGTAAAGTCGGCCAAGTGCTCGTCAGAGATGGCCTTCTTTTTTCTATTATCGGCCGAGGACTCCCACGTGTTAAACACGCCCCAGTCCCGCCTTCGCTATGCTTCCGACACATCCCCGGGAACTTTGGTCATCCCCGCAACGGAAAGCAGTTGAGGGCGCTTAAAGTCGTCTTTCGATTATGCCGATTTGGGCGACCCTGGGAGAAGGCTGAAGTCCACTGCAGTGCCCACTAGGGTGCCCAGTTGATGTCCTGGCATGTCAGGGGGACCAGTGCACTACGAATGCTGGCTCCTCCCACAACCAAATGGCTTGGATTTGGTCGTTTCTGAGATGGGCGTCCTCGGTTTCCATTATCACCAAAAGCCGGGGACGACCATCTCTAAGGTCGACCTAAATGTTGAGATTTGGGCGTCCCCGACCGCATTATCGAAACAAAAGATGGCCGCCCATCTTGTTTCGATAATATGGGTTTCCCCGCCCCTTCGCCGGGATGCCCCTCAATATGATCAGATTTGATATTAGCTTTGGAGTAAGTATACACAGGAAATCAAATATGTTAGCGTTTAACTTTCAAAAAGGAGACTATGATAAAATGAGAAGAACGGTGAAAAAAAACTTAGAGGAGTGTCTGTGAGGGTCAAAAATTTACATCAGGCATGGATGCTGTTCAAAAATACCATCCTGGAAGCCCAGGACAAATATATTCCGTGTATTAAAAAAGGAGGGAGGAAGACCAAACGATAGCTGGCATGGTTAAAAAGTGAGGTGAAGGAAGCAATTGGAGCAAAACGAAAATCCTTCAGAAAATGGAAGATAGAACTAACTGAAAATAATAAAAAACAGCATAAGGAATGTCAAGTCAAATACAAAGCGCTGATAAGAAAGGCAAAGAGGGACTTTGAAAACAAGATTGCGTTGGACGCAAAAACACATAGTAAAACTTTTTTTAGGTATTTTAAAAGCAAGAAGCCAGCAAAAGAATCAGTTGGACCACTAGATGACCGAGGGGTAAAATGGGTAATCAGGGAAGACAAAGCTATAGCGGAGAGATTAAATGAATTCTTTGCTTCAGTCTTCACCGAGGAAGGTTTGGGAGAGACACCTGTGCCAGAAATGGTATTCGAAGCTGACAAGTCGGAGAAACTGAATGTAATCTCTATAAACCTAGAGGATGTAATGGGAAAATTTGACAAATTGAAGAGTAGCAAATCTCCTGTACCAGATGGTATTCATCCCAGAGTACTGAAAAATCAACTGGTGGAACTATTGCTAGTAATAAGTAACATCTTTAAAATGGAGCGTGGTACCGGACAATTGGTGGGTAGCACATGTAATGCCAATATTTTAAAAAGGTTCCAGAGGGGATCCGGGAAATTATAGATCAGTGAGCCTGACGTTGGTGCCAGACAAAATGGTAGAGACTATTATAAAGAACAAAATTACAAAACATATTCAAAAGCATAGATTAATGAGACAAAGCCAACATGAATTTAGTGAAGGGAAATCCTGCCTCACCAATCTATTGCATTTCTTTGAAGGGGTGAACAAACATGTGGATAAAGGTGAGCCAGTTGATATTGTGTATCTGGATTTTCAAATGGCGTTTGACAAAGTACCTCATGAAAGGCTCCAGAAGAAATTGGAGAGTCATGGGATTTGAGGTAGTGTCCTATTGTACATTAAAAACTGGCTAAAGGATAGAAAACAGAGAGTATGGTTAAATGGTCAGTATTCTCAATGGAGAAGGGTAGATAGTGGGGTTCCTCAAGGGTCTGTGCTGGGACCGCTGCTTTTTAAAATATTTATAAATGTTTTATAGATGGGAGTAACTAATGAGGTAATTAAATTTGCTGAAGACACAAATTATTCAAAGTGGTTAAATTGTGAGAAGATTGTGAAAAATTAGAAGAGGACCTTACGAGACTGGGAGACTGGGCATCTAAATGGCAGATGACATTTAATGTGAGCAAGTGATGCATGTGGGAAAGAGGAACCCGAATTATAGCTACGTCATGCAAAGTTCCACATTAGGAGTCATGGACCAAGAAAGGGATCTAGGTGTCGTCGTTGATGATACGTTGAAACCTTCTGCTCAGTGTGCTGCTGTGGCTAAGAAAGCAAATAGAATGTTAGGTATTATTAGGAAAGGAATGGAAAACAGAAATGAGGATGTTATAATGCCTTTATATCGCTCCATGGTGCAACTGCACCTCAAATATTGTGTTCAAATCTGGTCACCGCATCTCAAAAAAGATATAGTGGAATTAGAAAAGATACAGAGAAGGGCAACAAAAATGTTAAAGGGGATGGGACGACTTCCCCGTGAGGAAAGGCTGAAGTATCTAGGGCTCTTCAGCTTGGAGAAGAGACGGCTGAGGAGAGATATGATAGTGGTCTATTAAAAAATGAGTGAAGTGGAACGGGTAGGCGTGAATCGTTTGTTTACTCTTTCCAAAAATACTAGGACTAGGGGGCATGCGATGAAGCTACAAAGTAGTAAATTTCATACGAATCGGAGAAACATTTTCTTCACTCAATGTGTAATTAAACTCTGAAATTCGTTGCCAGAGAATGTGGTAAAGGCGGTTAGCTTAGCTGGGTTTAAAAAGGGTCTGGACGGCTTCCTAAAGGAAAAGTACATAGACCATTATTAAATTGACTTGGGGAAAATCCACTGCTTATTTCTGGGATAAGCAGCATAAAATGTATTGAGTTTTCTGGGATCTTGCCAAGTATTTGTGACCTGTGTTGGCCACTGTTGGAAACAGGATGCAGGGCTTGATAGACCTTTGGTGTGTCCCAGTGTAGCAATACTTATGTATTGATGTACTTATGTAGTGTCAGAGCCCATGACACTATGGCAGCAGTAAAGAAATCTTCAGAATCAGTGGACATCAGCAAGCTTCATGCTTAAAGTTCAATACAATTGAACACAGAAATTCCAGTTCTAAGTTTCTCAGCATCAAATTGTACTTATCACAGATATGTCCAACTCGGGTGGGGGAGCTACAGAAACAGACCCCTGGTCCCTTCAAGAGAAGAGTGTTTATATCAACCCTATGGAGATAGAGGTATGCTGAATGCTTTAAAGACTCTCAGAAATTGGGTAGCCAGCAAAATTAATTTAATTGAAACAGACAATAAGTAGTCATATTTGATCTGGATAAGGAACAAGAACCCTGCTCTTTTGCTGAGAAACTTTCAGAGTGTATGACTAGAAAATATTTAGCAGGATCGCCCTAAAATCCTGAGTATTTATTTTCCATACCACAGGGTGTAGCTGGGGCTATAGGTGTCCATCTTGTAGAAAGAGCCTCGGGGATCATTGTTAGATGGAGAAGAAAGCAGTAGTCCAAGGCCCTGACTTTGTGGTGCTTACCAAACTAGATTTCAGGCAAGTTAGTCATGCCACACAAGATTTATTGTTCAAGTGAAAGCAGATTTATACTGCTGACTTTGTGAGAGGGCAGAAACAACAGCATTAGAAACCAATCAATCTGGGTACACATTTTGCAAAGGACATAAAAAGACTTGAAGTGGTTCAGAGAAAAATTATGAAAATGATATGGGGTTTGCGCCACAAGACGTATAAGGAGAGACTTGATGACCTAAAGATATATACCCTGGAGGAAAGGCGAGACAGGGGTGATGTGATTCAGACATTCAAATATTTTAAAGGTATTAATAAACAAACAAACCTTTTTCCAGGGACGGGAAAGTTGTTGAACTAGATGTCGTGAATTTAGATTGTAGGGGGGTGTTGGAGGGCGACAGGAAAAACAACAGAAAGTACTTTTTCACGGAGAGTGTGATAGATGCCTGGCATGCCCTCCCGTGGGAGGTGGTGAAGATGAAAACAGTAACAGAATTTTAAAATGTGTGGTTATTAAACAGAAAGGAATCTTGTATGGAAGGCATGGAATCAAAGTAACAGAGAACTTAGGGAACATGGAATCAAACAAACAGCGGTGATTAGATGGCAACACCAATGATCAAGAAGCAAAGTCAGTACTGGGCAGACTTCTACTCTCCATGCCCTGATCATGGCTGGACAAATTCAAATTCAGTAGTTGGAGAACAAGGCCAGTGCCAGGCAGGCTTCTATGGTCTGCGCCCTGATCATGGCCAAACAGGTTTGAATGGGCTGGAGTGGGGCTTCAATAACAGCTTTAGTAGTTAGAGAACAAGGCCAATGCTAGGCTGATTTCTACAGTCTGTGCCTTGAAAATGGCAAGGACAAATCAAGATCAAGTATGCATATGCAGTATCACATCATACCTTATGGTATGAGTTTATCTTGTTGGGCAGACTGGATGGACTGTATGGGTCTTTTTCTGTTGTCATCTACTACTTTACTATCTTACAGTTCATCTTATATAAACTTCATATAAACATCATATACAGTGTTTTCAGAGCTGGATCACAGGGTTGGCTGGAGAGCCTGAAATACATCTCTCAAGTTCTGTTCTCAATCTCTTCCTCTAACTTTCCTGTATTAATTCCTTATTTCCATATTTTAAATTTATAAGCTTGTCTAAACCAGTGTTTCCCAAGTTCAGTCCTGGAGTACCCCTTGCCAGTCAGGTTTTCAGGATACCTACAATGAATGTACATAAACGATTTGCATATATTGCCTCCATTATATGCACCGGTCTTGCAATCCAGAGGTGGCCGGTTCAAATCCCACTGCTGCTCCTTGTGATCTTGGGCAAGTCACTTAACCCTCCATTGCCTCAGGTACAAACTTAGATTGTGAGCCCTCCTGGGACAGAGAAATATCCAGTGTACTTGAATGTAACTCACCTTGAGCTACTACTGAAAAAGGTGTGAGCAAAAAATCTAAATAAATAAATGTGGATATCCTGAAAACCTGACTGGCAAGGGGTATTCCAGGACCAGACTTGGGAAACACTGGTCTAAACCGCTCAGATGGAACCTGATGGTTGGTATAACAAATAATTAAGAAACTTGGAAACTTCTAAACTCCAGTGGCATCCAGATTTTCTTCCTATGGAAGACCCCAAATCCTCCAGCCTGGTTAAATGGTGTCTGAGGGTCTAGTATATTCTGTTGCTTCTCTCTTGGTCTGCTGCCAGTAAGTACTTAGCTGACTCCTTATTTTAGAGATTTCTTTCTTTACACTCTCATGCAGAATCTTTGTGTGAACAAAGCCCTCTACTCTCACTTCTCAATACAATTTTGGCCTCTGTTCCCTAGTCCTAGGTCTTCCTCTTGGTCTAGGGGTGCACTCCTTGGTGCTTGGGCACTCACCCTGATCCATAGCACCAACCTTTTGAGAGGGTTGTCACCTTTTTCTACTTCTGCCATCAATTCATTACTGACAAAGCCTGGGTAAACTCTGAAACTGTTTTAGTAACGGAAAGCTTGTTGATTCTCTTATACCTCTTAACAGCAACATTTCATTCAGGACACAATCCTTTGAAACAGATGATCACAAGGAGGAAGTAACAATCTCCCCCCCTACCTGCTCTCAAGTTGATCCCTTATTTTTAAAGTTAATGAATAAGATGAATGGATAAGCTCTTAGAAAATTTTTCAGTAAGTAATAAACTAGTGATAATGTGGTGGATAAAGCTTAGGCAGCGATGAGATTGTGAGTGAATTTGAGCCAAGAATTATTTGCAAAACATGATCATATGAGTCTGATAACGAGGACTGTGTTTGTTTACTCGGATGAAAAATTTCGGGTTTGCCTATTGTGAATCTTTGTATTGAAATTATAACCCAAGATTTTAGTGAATTTATTGGATATTCTGAGGAACAGGTGACCAGAGAATTATATTGAGACCTACCCTGTTAGATGACAAAAGTAATCCAACCTGGTCAGAATTAAAAAATCTTAATAAGAGACTTAGGCCCCTGTTTACAAAGCCGTGCTAGCGGCTGCCGGTGCGGCAATGCTGACAAAACCCATTTACTTTGAATGGGTTGTGTCGGGATTGACGTGTGGCAGCCACTAGCTTGGCTTTGTAAACAGGGGGGTTATTAAGACAAAATTACGTGGTAGTACATTGGTTCAATATTTTAAAAATACAATGATACCAAGGGGTCTTTTGAATGATAAAGGAACCAACAATGTTTACTACTGACAAGTCCTTTTTGCATAAATTGACTGCAGTTTTGAATAGATGCAGAAGGGATTTGATGGTCCTGATTGTTGAAACCATGGCAATGGCTGAGGAGGAACTGCCGATCAAAATGAAGAAGGTGGAAACAAAACTACAGCAACAATGTAATAAGGATGATTATGATAAGCAGCTGTTAGAACTTCAACAAAACATGCAGAAATTCTGTGAGTCTTTGCGCCAGATTAAAATGTAAATGTTGAAAAGATTACCAATTGAACAGGGTTTATTCGTGGAATCGAAAGACTGTCTGGCTGATATTCAAAAGTACTTAACCAGTCAGGAATGGCACCTGGCCGGATAAATACCCTCAAGCCAGCTAACTGCTGATATTCAGCTGGAGATAAGCTATCTCCTGCTGAATATCCCGGTCAGCACCTATCCCGGTCAGTGGCTATATGTCACATGACATAGCCGGTTCATTGGCTGACCGGTTAAGGTCCGCGGCTTGATAGAGCCGTGGAAATAGCAGGTCTATGGCTGCTATAACTTAGCTGGTCTGAACCAGCTATGTTTGTGGCGCCCAAAAAAAGCCAAAACTTCAGTGCTGGTGGCCAGATACGGCCCCAGAATTGAACTTCTAGGTTTGCCAGTGACTGCAGGAGTTAGCCAGTCTATCTCCCTCTTGTCTCACTGTTGGCCTCTATGATTCTGGGGAAAAGAAAAAAGTTATATCTGAAGGATCGTCAGGTGGATCAGATGTGGCAAATGATGATATTGGTGCTAGATCTAGTAATCGCAGCTCAGGGGAAGGTTTGATAGCAGAAAAATCAAGTGTACCCAAGGGCCATGTGAAACTCAGTACCAAATACAAAAAAAAAAAAAGCAAACAGGACTGAATGTGAGAACCCGACAGAATCAACATCGTCAATAATGAATTTAACAACTTTTCAATTGGAAACAGCATGAGGCATTGACGTTTGTGCCTACACCTCCAAACCATCCCTTCCAGTTGAAAATAGCATTCTATAGATTTTTAAGAAAGTTGCAATTGTAAGGTTTTTTTTTTCTTGTGGCAATAGACATTTCTGTTTGTAAATTGCCATAAAAATGGTACCTGCCTGGAAATAAGGATCCATGTATTTCCACCTTTAGAGATACAGGGGCTTATATTCAAAGCACATAGACTTACAAAGTTGCATAGGTTACTGTGTAACTTTGTAAGTCTATGTGCTTTGAAAATGAGCACCTTACTGTTGCATGATCTACAGACTAGAGAAGCAGTGTTTTTGAAAGAATCTCAGAGGTTTAAATTGTCTAGAGATATTATGCAGGTTATACAAGAGCTTCGATCAAATCATTCTGTTTTAGTTCTGCGAGTAGATAAAGGTGGAACCACTGTACTTCAGACCAGGGAGGATTATGATGGAGAAGCTATGAGATAATTGGCAGAGAGTCAAGCTGCTTGTAAATTAGAAGGTGATCCTACTCTAACATTGTAATTGTTAATTAAGGAGCTGGTGACAACTACCAATGATATTCGAATGTTTTCGCACAACTCTGTTCAATGTAATCCATAACCTAGTCGTAACAAATGTAATTCTATTATTCAAGTCTTATTGTAAGCCACACTGAGCCCGCAAATAGATGGGAAAATGTGGGATACAAATGCAATAAATAAATAAATAAATACTCAGAAAATTGGAATGCTTACATCAAAAGAAGTTTTTTTCTTTTACAGGAGAGTCATCCAAAAACTCCAAAGATCTATTTTCTCCCTAAAATTCATAAGGATTTGGTGAGGCTGCCGAGTTGGCCTATAGTGTCCACTAGGAACTTAGTATTGGAGCCTCTCTCTACATTTTTGGACTTTTTTTTTTAATGCGGCTGTGAAGATTTTTTCTTATTTAAAAGATTCATCTCATTTGTTACATATCCTTCAGGAGATGTATACGTTGCATGAATCTGCTAGGTTAGTGACGCTGGATGTGGTTTCTTTATATACCAAGATTCCCCAGGGTGCAGCGTTAAGTGTAATAAGGACAACTTTGTCTAATCAGATAGGTCTGCAAAGAATATCCACAGAATTTTTGTTGGAGCTATCAAAACTGGTTATAGAAAAAAAATGTCTTTGTTTAAAAATTAGTTTTATCAACAGATTCAGGGGGTAGTTATGGGTGCCAATTTGGCCCCTTCAGTGGCCACACTATATATAGTTGAATTTGAGTGTAAGCATGTGTATACAGCTTTGCAGTTTTAAAAAATATACCATTATGGAAGAGATTTTTGGATGGGTTTTTTTTTCCTGTGGAGAAGCTCGGAGGATGATCTAGAAAAGTTTGTTCAGTGATTAAATACCCTCAATCCTAATCTGCAGTTTGTGATGACTCATCATTTGGAGTGTATAGACGATCTGGATATAAGGGTTTATAAAGATCATAGAATATTACATACCACTCTTTATAGTAAACCTGTGGAATACAACAATTTTCTTCATCTTTCTAGTTTTATCCATATAAACTTAAATATAAATTGCCTGTTAGCCAATTTCTTCATGTAAGATAATTGTGCTCCACAATGGATGAATTTAAACATCAATCATCCCTTTTGAAGAAGAGGTTTGTGGAGTGGGGTTACCTGACCAAGGCAATTAGAGAAGTCTGTCTGAGGGCCCGACTTGCTCAAAGAGAACTGTTATTGCAAGAAACAATTTATTTTTTATTTATTTGTTGCATTTGTATCCCACCTTATCCCACCTCTTTGCAGGCTCAAAGTGGCTTACAATACATCATGAGTAGTGGAAAAGTGTTAGTATCATAAATATTTTGTATTGAATGATAATGGTTAGTATTATGATAAAAACAAAGTAGTAGTATACAGGCAGATTTTAAGAAACAGTTCTAAGATTAAGTGGCGAGTTGTGTAGTGTATGTTCACTTGGGTTGGTCTTTTTGGTATGCTTTTTCAAAGAGATGGGTCTTCAGTAGTATGCGGAAGTTCGTTCTTTCGTAGGTCGATTTCAAGTTGCGCGGCAGTGCGTTCCATAACTGTGCGCTCAAGTACAGTACGTGAAGTTTGACGTGTGCATTAGTTTGTATTTCATTCCTTTACAACTGGGGAAGTGCAGATCAAGGAATGTGCGGGATGATCTTCTGGCATTCCTAGGTGGTAAGTCTATTAGGTCAGACATGTAAGCTGGTGCGTCTCCATGGATAATTTTGTGAACTAGTGAACATATTTTGAACGAGATGCGTTCCTTAAGTGGAAGCCAGTGTAATTTTTCTCGTAGGGGCTTGGCGCTTTCAAATTTAGGTTTGCCAAATATGAGTCTAGCTGCAGTGTTCTGGGCTGTCTGAAGTTTCTTGATTATTTGTTCTTTGTAGCCGGCACATAGTGCGTTGCAATAGTCAAGATGGCTAAGCACCTATGATTGTACCAAGTTACGGAAAACACTCCTTGGGAAGAAAGATCTTATTCTTTTTAGTTTCCACATTGAGTGGAACATCTTCTTGGTTGTGTTTCTCGCGTGGTTCTCTAGTGTTAGGTGGCGATCAATGGTGACTTCAAGAATTTTTAGGGTTTCTGAGATAGGAAGGTTTAGAGTTGGTGTATTGATGGTGGTGTATTCTTTTTTGTTGTGTTGGGAGGTTAGTATTAGGCATTGGGTCTTTTCTGCGTTGAGTTTAAACCGAAATGCGTCCGCCCATGAATGCATGATTTTGAGGCTTTGGTTGATGTCATTAGAAATTTCTTTTAGGTCTTGTTTGAATGAGATGTAGATCGTTACGTCATCCGCATAAATGTATGGATTTAGGTTTTGATTTGATAGTAATTTTGCCAGGGGTATCATCATTAAGTTGAATAGAGTCGGTGAGAGGGGGGATCCTTGTGGTATTCCGCATTCAGGTACCCATGCAGTTCTGGGATGGAGAGTGAGGATATTCTGACCTGTATTTACCGGATTCTTAGATAGCTCGTGAGTTGGTCCCTATTATGAGATCCCATTGGCATATTTAACAATTGTGTCCAGTGTTTGCTAGTTTTCTGCTTATAGCATATCAACCTGGGAAAACCATAAGGAAAATGTTTACATCACAGAGATATTATATGGGAATATAATTGAAGAAACACCCTTACATACGACTTTTAAATGCCAATGGTGCCAATATTCCATGATTGGACCAAGCTGGATGGACGAGCAAAGATTAAGATTTTTTTCTAGACATGTGACATCGTGCCCTAGTAAAAGTGTTGTCTATATTGTTTCATGTCCCTTGAATTTGGTTTATGTGGGCCGTAGCTGTAAACCCATATGGCATCATTTAAATTAACATAAGTCTCGTATCATTACCAAAGCTGTTCAGGTTCCCCTAGTGCAACATTGGTTAGACAATCAGTATAAAGTATCTGATATTAGATGGAGGATCATTGCTTTAGTAAGAGAAGGGTGGGAAGGTAGCAACAATGAAAAGTGTTTTTGAATTACAGAGAGCAATATTGGATTTTTAAGTTAAACTCTGTGATTCCATTTGGGCTCAGTGGTGAACTTGAATGGATGACCTTGGTCTGACCTGGAAGTTCCTTGTGATTGGGTGGATAGGGTCATATGACAGGTTGTTCAGTAGGTATAAGGAGGTTAGAAAAATGCTGCTGCCATCTTCAGAAGAAGCAAGAGATGGTTGGATAGACAATGACTATTTTAAAAGGTATTTGAAATATACCTTATTATTTTAATTATGTTTGAGTGTAGAATTATTGAGCGCTGTTTAGGATTTTTCTAGGGGACAGTCCTGGAAGAAGCCTCCGGCAAAACATGATTCATGTCGGCTAAGAGTCCCCTTACCGACTTGGATTATGCAGTTTTGGACCAGAATAAGCTAAGTGAAAGCATCATACTTTTTAAAGTTAATGAATAAGATGAGTAATAATATGGAGTTAATAAAATATTGGATAAGCTCTTAGAAATTTTTCAGTAAATGCAGTGATGATGTGGTGCATAAAGCTTAGGCAGCGATGTGAGCTGCTGGAATGGTACCACTGAGGTCTGGTGAAATACAGAGTGAATTTGAGCCAAGAATTATTTGCAAAACATGATCATCTGAGTCTGATAATGAGGACTGTGTTTGTTTACTTGGATGAAAAATTTGAGGTTTGTCTATTATTGTGAATCTTTCTAATGGAGAAGGTGCACTTCTTGCACTGAATTTCAAAATACTTATAGGCTTTTATATGGCTGCACTAGCATCAAATATCCACTCAGGTGTTATTTCTTTCAATCCAAAAAGACTGGGCTTCACTGTGAAAATGACTGTATCTAATTATTTAGCTGATTACTTTTCTTATTGTTACCCTGTGGCAGGCTTATCCAAAGATAGGCATGTAAAGTCCTCACTTTGAGAGCCATGGAAATATCAGCTAACCTCCTTAGAAAAGATTTGTAATGCTGTGATGTGGTTTTCTGTCCATATAGTCACCATTCCCTACTGTATTAATACAGCCTACTGTTGGGAAGTTAGATTTGACCTGTCTGTCCTTCAAGGCTTACGTGAAGGCCAAAGTTTAATCCCTTCTCCCTGAGATTTATTGTTATGGTTTTGGGTTCCCTTCTGTGCTCTGTGTTATTTATATTATTACAAAAAAAAATTCATGTTTTTCATATGTTGATGACAATTAACTTGTCTTCTCATTTTCTATTCTAAACCAACTTTACCTAGTAAGTCAGATCTGTATGGCCCCATTGTGCCAGTTTGTCATCAAACAATGCAAAATTGTTCATTTGTAATAGGTATTCTCAAACAGCAATACAGCGAGCCACATAACCCACTTGTCTTCACTGAAAGTTTTCTTTTAATATTTTGTGGTACTAAACTGCAGAGCAGAGGTTTTGCTGGTGCACAAGAAATCAGCAAGCCTAGAAATCTTTTCCAGAAAGTACCGGAAAACTTTCCCTGCTGGCCTAATATAGAGGAACATGAACCAACTGTATGGCTCATTATATTGCAGTCATCTGGAAACACCTAGTACAGGTAATCCGTAATCACTAAAGTTAAGAAAACCAAGGGCCCCAATCTGTCTGAAGTACAAACATTCCTATTCTTTTAACTTGTTCATCAGATTTTACAACTACAGTTGCTTCAAAATGAAAAACCTCCACTGTTAAAATTATATTGGTTGTTATGAATCACATGCCTTGGCTTGTAATGTTTTATCTAAATCTAAGACTTACAAGACAACATAATTTATAGAAGAAAACCTATTTTTAGCCACTAAAAAAATAAATAGAAACTTGTAATTTTCATCTTTTAATGAACTTATGGGTTGATATGATAGCCTTGGCCAAATAAATCTGTACAGACTATGAGACTGATATACTAATGAGGAACAAATGTGCACACTACTTTTTTAGAATGCCATATTGTGCTACTGGGACATCTACCCCCTAATTCTTTAAACTTGCACCCTCATATTTCCAACTAGCATGCAAATTTGCAGGCTCAAGTTATGGAAAAAGGTCGGTTGTGCTCATAACTTAATTCAATAATTAGTTGCTAACTGGTATTAACAACCAATTATTGGCTATAATTGGCACTAATTATCAGTTATGTGAATAACTGCCCGTAGTAGCTATTCTATAACTTGCACACTCAAATTCCAGCGTGCGCAGCTTTAAGGAGGCATAGACCAAGAAGGGGCATGGGTGGAACAGGGACATATCAGGCTGTTACGTATAAAATACTATCATTTATGTGCCTAATTGCCTACAGTTAAATGCAAGCATTTACACCAGCCATTGAACTGGCATATTATTTATTTTTATTTTGCTCACACCTTTTTCAGTAGTAGCTCAAGGTCAGTTACATTCAGGTACTCTGGATAGTTCTCTGTCCTAGGAGAGCTCACAATCTAAGTTTGTACCTGAGGTAATGGAGGGTTAAATGACTTGCTCAAGATCACAAAGAACAGCAGTGGGATTTGAACCAGCTACCTCTGGATTACAAGACCAGTGTTTTAACCACTAGGCCACTCCTCCACTCTAAAGTTAGGCACGTAAATGCGGACTTAATATTTTATAACAGCAATTGTGCGCCCAACTGACATTATAAATTTGACTTAGCATGCATCATCCTGGCACTTAAATTTTGGCAGCCTTTTGAGAATTTACCCCCTAGTCAAATAACCCCCAGTAGTAACATGCTATATACCTATTGCATATGTAATCAATCTGTAAAGATTATATAGTGCAAACTCTAACACTGGTTTAAAAATATATTGAGAATATATTTTTCTTTATGAGCAAAGGTGGAAAGTTTGCTTGTTTTGTTTGACTTAGACCTTTGTATTTGTTGAGTCTGCAGCACTTAAACCAGTTCTATTTATGCACCTTCAAAATTCCTTTCCTCCCTGTGAACAGAATGTTTATATTTATGTTTGTTCATGTGCTTGATATACCGCTTTTCATAACAAATCAAAGCTGTGTACAACACTAAGTAGAAACTGGAAAGGAACGCCAATATTCTGATAGGACAGAAGAAATAAAATGAAAGAGGTGAAAAAGGGAAATACATCCAGATGGGGCACAGGCAGAAAGACACCAAGAAGGGGTAGGGGCAGAGAGAACAACCAACCATCTGCAGAAACCTGATCACGGGACCCACACAATGGGCACAAATTAAGGATACACCAAGGAAAATATGGACTTTAAGAAGACAGTGGAAACAAGGGAATGAGAGCTCAGATCTCAGAGCCGAGGATAAAGAATTCCAGAGAGAAGGGGCCAGGTAAAAGGAAGCAGAATAACAGGTGGAGCTGAGATGGGCAAAATGAAAGGGTGGCATAGAAAGACGGGAGTCAAATGCTGACCGGAGAGCACACACAGAACAGTAGGGGGTAATGAGGTTGGCCAAATAAAGGGGAGAATTTAGACATAAATCCCTGTAAGTGATGGTCAAAACCTTATGAATAATGAATGATACGAGACTTTATATGGAGCCAGTGGTATTCTTTCAGAAATGGGGATCTATGATCATGAAGTCCTGCATGAGAAAGGATACTTATGGCAGTATTCTGTACTGTCTGGAGTTTACAAAGTGAAATATCAGGAAGACTGGCATAAATGATGTTACAGTAATCCAGTTTTGTAGCAACCAAAGCATAGAGCATTGTAGCAGAACTTTCATCCATAAGGTATTGCCAAAGGGAGCATATTAGATGAAGATAATAAAAACAGTTCCTAACAGCAAAGGAACTATGAGAGGTAAAAGTTAGGGTGCTGTCAAAGTAAACACCAAGGTATCTGAAGGAATCTACCAATTCAATGGAAGCCCCCCCCCCCCCCCAACAGCAGGGGTGAGAGAGGGGTAAGCATGATGCCCAGTGAGCCAAAGTGCTGAAGTATTTTGCTGGCTGTGATGAAGGCGGTGGTCAGTGAGCCAGGAAACAACCTTATTGAGTCAGTTTTATAGTGAACTGAGATCAGGATTATAGGGGTCCTGAGTGGAGACTGAGGATGTCATCAGCATAGATGTAACATTTAATGTGGGACTCCTGAATAAGAAAAGCAAGGGAACTGAGAAAGATATTATAAAGCAGGGGGGGAGAGGACAGAACCTCTTATTTGATGCCCCCCACCCTGTTATAAAATTATCATGATGCAGGTTATCCCCCAAATTCTATATATGGCATCTAGAGTCATGCATTAAATTGGACGTGCACCCAATTTTCACGCATAATTTAATTGAATAATGAAACAATCAGTACTGATAATTGGGCACTAATTGGGCTTAATTAGGAGTTAGGCACACATCAGATCTGCGCCTATGATGTTACACGCACATTGGATCTGTGCCAAATTTCTATCATGCGTAACTGTATGGGGGCATGGTTAGGGGTGTTATTGGTGCGTTCCCAAAATGTATGTGCATAAATATAGATTTGAGCTTATATGTAGGCATCTGCATTTAGGCCTAATTCCAGATGCCTACATTTAGGTGTAGTTATGTGCGATTCTATAAAGGATGAAGGCCCCTTATATTTATTTATTTAAATTTTGCTCACACCTTTTTCAGTAGTAGCTCAAGGTGAGTTACGTTCAGGTACAGTGGTATTTTCTTGTCCCAGGAGGGTTCTAGTGTGCGGGTAGCATGTGCCCAGTTGTCAGTAATGCTGAGGTGGCGCGTGTGCCCAGCGGTAATTCTATGTTTGGTACTTGCCAAATCCCTTGGTAGAAAATTATTTTCTATTTTCTACCATGGGGGGCGTTCCTGGCGGTAACTGGCAGCGCACCCATGTTGGTGCACTCTGCACAATTACCATGTGGGTAGCACATGTGCTATTACTGCTAGGTCAATGGGCGCCGGTAAGGGCTCAGGCTGTAAATAGGCACACACTAGTTTTAATATTAGCGCAGGCCCATTTCTCGGCCAATTAAAAAATAGGTTTTTTCCCAGCCGTGGTAAAAAATGACCCAGCGCACACCTACACTACCGCAGGCCACTTTTTATTGCAGCTTTGTAAAAGCTGTTAAACTGTAAAAGCAGTTAAACTCGACGCATAAAGTTAGGACAGCCTTTATTATGTTCTAACTTTATACACTTACCTAGTTGGTTAGTAGTCTGAATATTGCTGCTAGCTAGCTAGTGCCATGCTCCACCCGACCTCTGCCTCCAGCCCATCCCAACCTCACCAGTTAGGGATTGGCCATTTAGTAGCAATATTCAATAGCACTGTCTGGTTAAGTGTCGCTGAATATTGCTGATTAGCCCCAATCAAGTTCTGCCTTGAGCGTGCACCATTTTATAGCTTGGCAGTAATAGGGCATAGCAGCGTGATGCCCAGTTAATGCTGGTTTACCGCGGGCGCCCTTACCGGCACCTTAGTGGGTGGCAGTGAGTGCCCCCCCCCCCCCCCCATGGCCATGCAGTAAGAGTAGTCTTACCGCATGGCCATTTATTTAGAGGCTTTTTAACTGCTGTGATAAAAAGGGTCCTGGCGCACGGTTAAAATGGCCCCTGCTGCTACTACATGGCCCTATTTCCCACAGATTAGTAAAAGGACTCCTTAGAGACTTACACATCAACCCCTGGATTCCATATATGGTGCCTGAAAATCCGCATGGAAACTGAAGCATATTATATAACAATGCATATAACTTAATTGGTTAACTAGCTAATCAGCACTGTTAATTGGATGTTAACAAGCAATTATCAACACTAATTGGCATTAATTGACCTTTACATGCACAACTCACCAACAGGCTTATTTTCGAAAGAGAAAGGCGCCCATCTTTCGACTCAAATTGGAAGATGGGCGTCCTTCTCTCAGGATCACCCAAATCAGCATAATCGAAAGGGACCAAGCCTCAAAAAGGTTCCCGAACTGACCAGATGACCACCAGAGGGAATCGGGGATGACCTCTCTTTACACCTCCAGTGGTCACTAACCCCCACCCACCCTAAAACAACTTTGAAAATATTTTTTGCCAGCCTCTATGCCAGCCTCAAATGTCATACCCAGCTTCCTGACAGCAGTATGCAGGTCCCTGGAGCAGTTTTAGTGGGTGCAGCGCACTTCAGGCAGGCGGACCCAGGCCCACCCCCCCCCCCTGCCTGTTACACTTGTGCTGGTAAATGTGAGCCCTTCAAAAGCCACCAGAAACCTACTGTACCCACATGTAGGTGCCCCCTTCACCCCTTAGGGCTATGGTAATGTTGTACAGTTGTGGGGAGTGGGTTTTGGGGGGCTCAGCACCCAAGGTAAGGGAGCTATGTACCTGGGAGCAATTTCTGAAGTTCACTGCAGTGCCCCCTAGGGTGCCGGTTGGTGTCCTGGCATGTGAGGGGGACCAGTGCACTAGGAATGCTGGCTCCTCCCATGACCAAAGGGCTTGGATTTGGTCATTTCTGAGATGGGCGTCCTCGTTTTCCATTATCACCGAAAACCAGGGACAACCATCTCTAAGGACGACCATCTCTAAGGTCGACCTGTTGAGATTTGGGCATCCCTGACCGTATTATCGAAACGAAAGATGGACGCCCATCTTGTTTCGATAATACGGGTTTCCCCACCCCTTCGCCAGGACGTCCTGCAAGGACGTCCTCAGGAAAACCTGGGCACCCCGTTCGATTATGCCCCTCCATGTGTATTCTATAATGTGGTGCGCCTAAATTCTAAATTGCATAGTTGAAAAGGGGTATGACCATGGGCAGGGTGTGGGTGTTTCTTAAATCTATGCGCATTATTAAAGAATACACCCGATCTATGCCTAATTTAGGTATTGGAATTTATACCAAGTAAAACATGGTCTAAATAGACACAACCAAATTTGGCTGCGGTGCGAGCTGCTCGGCATATTCTATATACCCCGTGGAAATTTAAGTCTATTCTATAAAATTTAGGTGTACTTTAAAGAATGCGCCTAGCATAATTTTTGTCCCAGTGGATTTTTCAGGCGCCATATATAAAATGTAGCCCCAAGTGAGCATATTAAAATGAATTCTATATTCTACAGGTAAGTAGTGAAGGCCAGCTAATACTGGTGTCATCTTCTCCCTAATCCTGCAGCCTGTTTCCAAAATATATCATACTAGTATAGTTCTGACCATGATATATTATACTATGAAGCTTTCAGGTATGAAATATGAACTTTCTAAGCAAAAAGGTATGGTCTACTGTTGAGTTATTAAATCTGTATAAAATATGGTGTCACTTTTCAAAGACTGCATTCACTGTAGCTCAGTTAAGCTAGATGCTTTTATGTCACATGGTTGTAGCTAGGTAGATTAATAGGGAGTTCTATCTGGAAATTTCTTTCCTGTTATTGTTCTCCCTCTGCAGTTGATGGCTGAGTTAATTCTCTTTAGTTTTGTCATGCTCTAAAGCACACATTGGCAAGCTATGATAAGCTTTAGAAGAGGAAAAAAGGCAACGGTGTCCATCAAATTCTTAAACTTGCATTTTAAACTTTGGCCTGACCTGATGTGCCATTCAAAAAGCTTCAGAATTTTTTTTCTTTTTTTGAAAAGGTTCAATATGTCCTGAGGCTATCGGTTTTGAGTTAAACTGGGTGAAGTAGAAATATTTTACTCATCAGCTTTGCAGTCACAGAGTTTGCCTCAGCTAGAACAAAACTGCTGAGGCATTTAGAGAAAATTAACCCCCCATCCTGGCAGCCAGATGTGACTGGTTTCTGATGAATGCACATGAGTGGACTGAAAAATCAAGAGACTGTGAAATTCCTGTCAGGTCCGTACAGCGCAGAATGGGCTATTGACTGCTTTCTATATTTCCCTCCATCATTCTTCTTGAACACTGCCATTAATTTCCTCTCCTGCTCTGACTTGTGAGGGTTTTTTTTTCTCTCCCCCCCCCCCCCCCCCCTTTAGCTTTCGGTGCTGCAGAGCAGGATGCATAGGGCATCGGCGGAGTATTTCAAACAGCAAGGCCTCTATAACCAGGCAGGGCTGGCGAACTTCCAAACAGCCTCTCATGAGAATGCTCAGAAAATATTAGCTGTGCAGGTAGGTGATTGCAAGGAAGTGGGAAAGATCATTCTGATCTAGATTGAAAAGCAAATGATGGGTAGTGTGATGAAGCATTAAAACCATATCCCATCAGAGTTTTATAAATTTTTAACCTCTTTAATAAACTGAAATTGAATGAAGGATGAATTCAGCAAGTTAGTAGGTATATTCTGGCATACTTAAAATAGAAAATTAACATTTCTTTTAATAATCCTTTGTATATATAGTTATGAATAAAGGTGGTCATTTACTAATGGTTATCATGTACAAATGCAGTTATCATATGTTATCTCTGCACAACCCATTTTATGCAAAATGGATAGCATGCTATGAGTGCATTAGTAAATGGCCCTTTTAAAGGTAAGAATCAAAATAGCAATCCATAGATATTACAAATTGCATATTTTTCTTTGAAGCCCGGTACAGTTAGGTATTTTGTGCTACTGCTGTTTTATGTAACATCTCTAATATGGCTTTAGATGGATAGATAAAAAGATATGGTGAGATCTTGATATAAATATAAGGTTATACAAACTCTCACGGGAATTTCAATATTTACAGCAAAAAATGTTTAGTTCAGTAGGATGTTCTGAGTTATTGTAATATAAATGCTCTGTGTTACACTTCAATACAACCATGTCTCTTCAGTCAGGTTTCATATCTTTTCTTATCTAATGGGATTTGAACCAGATGCTCTGAACAACTATTTTTATAACACTATAACGCTTATTTAAAGTTTTGCCTTTATATATGTCACTTACGCCTTATTTGGGCAATTTTGAATGTTTCTCTTTCAAAATTGCCCCAAGCCCTCACTAGGGAAAAGACGCAGTGCTGAGCCCAAGAGAGGAAGTACAGGGACTTCATTTTCAAATCCCCTCACCAACTTTCAGGACTTTCACCTGCTTATATTTAACCTACAAAATATGTGGATTAAAAAAATAGTTACAGTTCAGACCGCAAAATTTTCAAAGGAAATGCTACAGAGTAGAAAGTGCTCCACTGAAAATTGCCTTTCCCAATCTTAAAACAACATATTCTAAAAAAAACTTTAAACATGGTGAGTATTTTGGGCAGTAACATACTGCAGTGCAGGCCTTAAAAGGTCTATGTAATACAAATCAGAGAAATTTTTCTTCACTCAATGTGTAATTAAATTCTGGAATTCGTTGCCAGAGAATTGGTAAAGGTGGTTAGCTTAGCAGGGTTTAAAAAAGGTCTGGATGGCTTCTTAAAAGAAAAGTCTATAGACCATTATTAAATTGACTTGGGGCAAATCCACTGCTTATTTCTGGGATAAGCAGCATAAAATATATTGAACTTTTTTGGGATCTTGCCAGGTGTTTGTGACCTGGATTGGCCACTATTGGAAACAGGGTGCTGGGCTTGATGGACTTTTGGTCTGTCCCAGTATGGCAATACTTATGTACTTATATGAACTAAAAGTTGTCTTTCAGTTTGTATCCCTAGAGAAATGCTTAGGAGCTTATTTTCAAAGGCCCACTAAACTAGTAAGATAACTGATTGGTTTTATCTGGTTACCTTTAGGGAGATTTTCAGCCAAACTTAACCAGCTATGTCTTCCGCTGAAACCTAAACCTAAATGTTGCTGGTTAAGATAGGCAGCTAAAGAAGGAGAATCAGCTAAATACAATTAACTGGTTAAAGATAGAGAGTTCAGAAAAAATAATATAGTAATTCCTACATTAAATAGCTAGCTGTGTGGGCTCATTCATGCAGTTGAGGTAGGGCATTAAGGGGTCCTTTTACTAAAGCGCACTAACAATTAGCAATCACTAAATGATAAGACACCCATAGGAATATAATGGGCATCTCATCATTTAGCATGCACTAAATCCATTAGCGCGCCTTAGTATAAGGACCCCTAAGTGTGAGCGTGCCCATATTCTTACATTAAACATCTGGGACTAGATTCTATATATGGCACCAAAATAATAAGTGCTAAGTTCTATTCTATAAATGGCATTCCAAGTTAGACTAGATGAAACCAGCAAGTAACAATTAGTTTGCTGTAAAATTTAAAAATACAAGGAGGAAAAGGACTTCAGTGGCTAAGGTCACGTCTAAAGTAGAACTTGGACCTACTTCATTAGTCCTAAAAAAAAAACCTCTGATGTTTAATTAAATACATTTTCAATTTGTTAACAGTTTTTTAAAGTATTTATTTAAACATCAGAGATTTTTGTTAGGACTAGTGAAGAAGTAGGGCGGGTCATTAGTCCAAGTTCTACTTTAGACGTGACCTTAGCCACTGAAGTCCTTTTCCTCCTTGTATTTTTAAATTTTACAACAAATTGATTGTTACTTGCTAGTTTCATATAATGATATTGTTAGAGAAGCAAGTAAAGCCAATAAGGTTAATTGTATTCCAAGTTGGACACCATTTATAGAATAGCACCAAGAGCTGAGCCTAACTACCAAGGAAATACATCAACTGACAGTGACGATCCTAGGTCGGCTGCCACCCGAGGCGGATCGCAGCTGCGCACCCCCTCCAGGTGCAGCGGCGTCCATCCCCCCAGGGTGCAGCATGGCACCCCCCCCTGGTGCAATTATACCCCCCTCTGGTGCATCAACCCCCCCCCCCGGGTGCATTCTTAGCTGCTGGGAGCAGCCGCGTGGCTGTTGGCTCCGCTGGCTTCCTGCTCCCTCTGCCCCGGAAAAGCAAGTAACCTGTTCTGGGGCAGAGGGAGCAGGGAACCAGCGGAGCCGACAGGCACGCAGCTGCTCTCTGCACCCCTCCAGTAGCATGCACCCGGGGCAGACCGCCTCCACCACCCCGTCCTCGGTACGCCATTGTCAGCTGAAACCTAGTGTAAATCCCTGTGCCAAAATTAGGTATGGATCAGGCATATTTTGTAACAGTGCACATAAATTCTTAGAATGCCCATGCCCCTCCCATGGCTACTCCCCATTTTCAGATCCATGCACTAGAATTTACACGTGCATCTTTATAGAATACATCTAGCAAGATTTGAGCGTAAATTATAATTGTTGCCAATTAGCATTAATAATTCATTATTAGCAACCCAATTATTGGAGCTCATTGGTTCATTATTCAATTAAATGGCATGTGCAAATTGGGCATGTGCAAATTTTGAGTGCCATATATAGAATCCAGGAGCTAATGTGGAAAATACCATTGTGGGATCGCAGATAAATGGGGGCTGTGCAATACATATAACATGAAGGTCTTTATCATGTATCAACTTTTAATATAACAGATAACAGAGTAGTCAATACCACTTTGAAGATTGAAGGTAACTAAATTGTACATTATTTGCCAAGCAGGTAATGCATGGTAGCAAATTTTACTCAGAGGACAAGTAGGATAGAAAGTCCTTATAACTGGTTGATGCCATCTTACTGAACCTGAATCAGATAAGTCAGGAAATATATATGTAATTGAACCAAGAAGCAGTTTGTTCATATCTCTAAAGTAATGTTTAAGGACAATATTATGACTGGCTCTAACACAAAAGTAACCAGAAATGAGTTCCGCAGAATTTACAAGGAACTCATTCAGATTCCTGTCCACTTGCTGAAACCCAGCCTGCTTTGCTGTTCCAGATCCCCATCCCATAGGTGCTGTTAAGTATACAGCTCTTGAAATAGGGGGAAGGTTATTAGATGGTAAACCAAGCATTTATCTCATAATGCTTAACTATATCCACTGGAGAAATTATAGGTATGTTAGGGAAATTCAGGAATATAAGATTGTTCCTCTTTCTTTTGTTTTCTAAATACTCCAAACACAACATTGAAGCAAATTCTTATCTTTAATCTGAGCTATGGCGCAGCTCTTTAATTCATCTAGTTGATTCTCCAACTGTTCTAATCTGGAAGAGTGTTGACTCTGAGTTTGAACCTGAGTTACTATTTTGTAAGAAAATTCTTCATTATGCTTAGAAAACTGAGAAAACAGTACTTGAATGGATTTATTGAGTCTTTGTAGAGCTTCACAATGTGTATTAATATCTATAACAGCCAGTTTCAACAATCCCTGAGGCACTCCAGAAAAAATCTGCGATGTTCCTGCCACCGTGAGAGAAGATACAGCTATCTCCATGGCTCCTTCCACCTTTTCATAGAAGGAGGATGCTGCCAAAGGAGGCCACTTAGAGGCTGCAGCCACATACTGACTGAATCAGGCTGCACCAGGTGGGGGGTGGAAACCAGTACTGAGGATAGGTGTGGGTCTTTTCTCCTCTTCCCTAACATTGTAAGTGTAGCTCATGTAAGCAATGCTCTGTCATGCATCTTATTTCCCTTCCTTCTTTTTTCAAGAAGGGGAGCTATTTTAGACCTAGTCTTTAGTGGAATGCAGGGCATAGTATTAGAGGTAATGGTATTGGGTCTGCTGGGAAGTTCCGAGAGAAGAGGACGTTTCTCTAGTAAGTGAATGCTATTTTGCTTTGTGCTTTGGGAACTTAAAGATTGGGGTTTAAAGGAGGAATTGTAGATTAGTGTTAGGCAAAATAAAAATATAAAAACAATTTTTTTCAAACTAATCTCCATAGTCTTTTCCACTAAGTTTTAAAAACTTTGTACCACAGCATTAACAGAATCTAGCAGGCACTGCAGGATCTAGTATAGTCCTCCCACTGAAATCAGATAGGAATCAGAGAGAAGAAATAAAGCGCAGTCTTGGACGCAACTAAGAGGGGGAAAGAAAGCACAAGGCTTACATATTATCACTGACTGCGATAGGGAAGAATAACGGAAGTGGCTTAACCACAGGAAAGAGTGAAAGCTTAGAGAGATAACAGCAGACTGCTATAATAAGGGACATGAGACATCGGGGAGGAAATTCTTGATCTTTAAATATTGAAAGACAAAAACGAGGGTTTGGACGCACATAAATAAGAAGGAGAAGGACAGGAAAGGGTGGAACAGGGAATACCGAGCAGCGTACGGGAGTCACCAATGTTGAGAATTTAGGGGTCCCGAGCCCCCCCAAGAAGGCTAGAGTGACCTTAATCTGACTCCATCTCTAAATAACACTAGTACTGGGGTAATCAAGGAGTTATTGCCTCTAAGGGAGACGTTAGGTCTAAAGAAAAGATACCAGCCTTATGACAAACTGGATTTAGATTACAAGTTATACAATGCATTTATACTTACAGCCTTTGATCATTAAGTGAAGCCCACGAATCATCATTTGGAATGAGGAGTTTATTTGCCAAGGTATAAGTCAAATCAGTGATTGACAACAGGCATGTACAATCAATTAATTATAGGAATATAATAAGCTGCAAACAGGTGTTAATTATTTGCTAATGTTTTATAATTTCTTTCACCAATTAGAGGTTTTACAAGGGAAAGCAATTAGGTAATTTGTCAATTCTGCTGGACACATTGGTTTCCCTTGGAGAGAGAGTGCCAACCCTTTTCTCTCTAACTCAAACCAGGAAATACCCTGATTTTTATAGGTGCCCTCAGGATATGGGTAATATGACAGTAGATATACCTGATTGGATCTATGCTAATGTCATGGTTGTCACTGATTGGCTTCTATCTTGCTACGCCTTTCCTTTCTCACACCAGCTGACCACAATCCTGCTCACAGGAAAGTCTCCCTCCTCTCTTGGAACAGCTAGTTCCCTATTTTCTTTGCACCTGCTATGACTCACTTATTTCTCAACTTGTTTTTCTAACTTACATTAGAGAAAATTCCACTTTGTAACAGATACGGGCTTCCATTTTGTGTTGAAATCCTCCATTTTGTTTCCATATCTATTAACTTTTCCTAATTTAGCTTATTTAGGCCTCAATGTGGGCTACCAACTAGGCCATACTTTTCCAGTAAACTCCCAGTTGTGTCAGCCATCAGATTTCTGACTCAGCCAAGGTCTGTACTGGCCTGAGCTCTGTGACTGGGCCCTCCACCATTCCAGTGGGGGGGGGGTCTCTAGCTGTACCATAATTATACAAAACACTACATAAATCATACAATATATTATATAAACTAAAAGACACTTTTATATTAGGCTAATATCCTTATTACTGTAGCAAGTTTTAAATTATTGAAAAACTCAAAAATGCTAAGATGGAGTCAGCAGTCCAGCAGCGAGAGGGGTGCTATCCAGTCTTTTGCATTGAGTGTCACATGTATGATTATCTCCCAGTTGGTGAGATGTCATATGTGTGTGCCCGATGCAAAGAGCTCCTAGCTCTTGAGGCTAGAGTAGCAGACTTGGTGGAGCTGAGGGAGACAGAGAGGTACATAGAGGAGACCTACAGGGATATTGTAGAGAAATCCCACCTCCAGTCTGGTAGCCCCTGTGCTACCTTGGCGGAGGGAGGTCTCCTAGAAGGAGAGCATCACCCTGGTGAAGTAGGAAGTACTCCTGTAGCCAAGACCTGCTCACCAGGGGATGTACTATCCTCTCGCACTGAGGATATGTCTCCAAGCGCTGCCTGGGAGGGAAAGGTTAGGACAGCTGTTGTAGTTGGTGATTCGGTCATTAGGCATATAGATAGCTGGGTGGCTGGTGGACGTGAGGTTCGCCTGGTGACTTGCCTGCCTGGTGCGAAGGTGGCGGACCTCACGCGTCACCTAGATAGGATTTTAGATAGTACTGGGGAGGAGCCGGTTGTCTTGGTACATGTGGGTACCAATGACATAGGAAAATGTGGGAGAGAGGTTCTGGAAGCCAAATTTAGGCTCTTAGGTAGAAAGCTCAAATCCAGATCCTCTAGGGTAGCATTTTCTGAAATGCTACCCATTCCATGTGCAGGACCCAAGAGACAGGCAGAGCTCCGGAGTCTCAATGCATGGATGAGACGTTGGTGCAGGGAGGAGGGTTTTAGATTTGTTAGGAACTGGGCAACATTCTGGGGAAGGGGGAGCCTATTCCGAAAGGATGGGCTCCACCTTAACCAGGGTGGGACCAGGCTGCTGGCATCGGCATTTAAAAAGGAGCTAGAGCAGCTTTTAGACTAGAACTGGGGGGAAGTCCGACAGTCGCTCAAAAGTGCATGGTTCGGGATAAGTTATCTTTCAAAGATATCACCAAAACAGGGAAGATAGGGTATCCTGATAGTGAGGTTGCAAAGGAGATCGTAGTAGATCAGGTGTCTTTAAATAAAAATAGAAATCAGACAAAAAATTGCAAATTAATACTGTTAAGTACTAAAAATGATGTAAATTGGAACAACAAACATAGTTTGAAATGTCTATATGTGAATGCCAGGAGCCTAAGAAATAAGATGGGAGAGTTAGAATATATTGCACTAAATGAAAATTTAGATATAATAGACATCTCTGAGACCTGGTGGAAGGAGGATAACCAGTAGGACACTGTCATACCGGGGTACAAATTATATCGTAATGATAGAGTAGATCGAATTGGTGGAGGAGTAGCATTGTATATTATCGAGGGCCTTGAATCAAATATATTGAAAATTCTGCAGGAAACAAAACACTTCTTGGAATCACTGTGGATTGAAATTCCATGTGTAAAGGGGAAAAGGATAGTGATAGGAGTGTACTTCCATCCGCCTGGCCAGGATGAACAGACAGATGCAGAAATGTTAAAGGAAATTAGGGACGCAAACAAACTGGGCAACACAATAATAATGGGTGATTTTAATTACCCTGATATTGACTGGGTAAATGTAACATTGGGGCATGCAAGGGAGGTAAAATTCCTTCATGAAATCAAGGACATCTTTATGGAGCAACTGGTAGAGGAGCCGACGAGAGAAGGAAAAATTCTAGACCTAGTCCTTAGTGGAGCACATGATCTGGTGCAGGAGGTAATGGTGCTGAGGCCGCTTGATAACAATGATCATAATATGATCGGATTTGATATTAGCTTTGAAGTAATTATACATAGGAAATCAAATACGTTAGCGTTTAACTTTAAAAAAGGAGACTATGATAAAATGAGAAGAACGGTGAAAAAAAAACTTAGAGGAGCGACTGCGAGGGTCAAAAATTTACATTGGGCGTGGATGCTGTTCATAAGTACATAAATAATGCCACACTGGGAAAAGACCAAGGGTCCATCGAGCCCAGCATCCTGTCCACGGCAGTGGCCAATCCAGGCCAAGGGCACCTGGCAAGCTTCCCAAACGTACAAACATTCTATACATGTTATTCCTGGAATTGTGGATTTTTCCCAAGTCCATTTAGTAGTGGTTTAACTCTGCCAAGCTAACCGCCTTCACCACGTTCTCCGGCAACGAATTCCAGAGTTTAATTATGCATTGGGTGAAGAAATATTTTCTCCGATTTGTTTTAAATTTGCTACACTGTAGTTTCATCGCATGCCCCCTAGTCCTGGAAGCCCAGGCCAAATATATTCCGGGTATTAAAAAAGGAGGACGGAAGACCAAACGACAGCCGGCATGGTTAAAAAGTGAGGTGAAGTAAGCTATTAGAGCTAAAAGAAAATCCTTCAGAAAATGGAAGAAGGAACCGACTGAAAATAATAAGAAACAGCATAAGGAATGTCATGTCAAATGCAAAGCGTTGATAAGGAAGGCTAAGAGGGCCTTCAAAAAAAAGATTGTGTTGGAGGCAAAAACACATAGTAAATTTTTTTTTAGGTATATTAAAAGCAGGAAGCCAGCAAAAGAATCGGCTGGACCGCTAGATGACCAAGGAGCAAAGAGGGCGATCAGGGAAGACAAAGCCGTAGCGGAGAGATTAAATGAATTCTTTGCTTCGGTCTTCACCAAGGAAGATTTGGGTGGGATACCAGTGCCGGAAATGGTATTCGAAGCTGACAAATCGGAGAAACTTATTGAATTCTCTGTAAATCTAGAGGATGTAATGGGGCAGTTCTACAAACTGAAGAGTAGCAAATCTCCTGGACTGGATGGTATTCATCCCAGAGTACTGATAGAACTGAAAAATGAGCTTGCAGAGCTATTGTTAGAAATATGTAATTTATCCTTAAAATCAAGCGTGGTACCGGAAGATTGGAGGGTGGCCAATGTAATGCCGATTGTTTAAAAATGTTCCAGAGGAGAACCTGGAAATTATAGACCGGTGAGTCTGACGTCGGTGCTGGGCAAAATGGTAAGAGACTATTATAAAGAACAAAATTACAGAGCATATTCAAAAGCATGGATTAATGAGACAAAGTCAACATGGATTTAATGAAGGGAAATCTTGCCTCTCCAATCTACTACATTTCGTTGAAGGGGTGAAATCTTGCCTGACCAATTTACTTCAATTTTTTGAAGGAGTAAACAAACATGTGGACAAAGGGGAGTTGGTTGATATTGTGTATCTGGATTTTCAGAAGGCGTTTGACAAAGTACCTCATGAAAGACTCCAGTGGAAATTGGAGAGTCATGGGATAGGAGGTAGTGTTTTATTGTGGATTAAAAACTGGTTAAAAGATAGAAAACAGAGAGTAGGGTTAAATGGTCAGTGTTTTCAATGGAGAAGAGTAGTTAGTGGGGTTCCCCAGGGGTCTGTGCTGGGACCGCTGCTTTTTAACATATTTATAAATGACCTAGAGATGGGAGTAAGTAGTGAGGTAATTAAATTTGCTGATGACACAAAATTATTCAAAGTCGTTAAATCACGAGAAGATTGTGAAAAATTACAAGAGGACCTTATGAGACTGGGAGACTGAGCGTCTAAATGGCAGATGACGTTTAATGTGAACAAGTGATGCATGTGGGAAAGAGGAACCTGAATTATAGCAACGTCATGCAACATTCCACGTTAGGAGTCACGGACCAAGAAAGGGATCTAGGTGTCATCATTGAAGATACGTTGAAAACTTCTGCTCAGTATGCTGCTGTGGCTAAGAAAGCAAATAGAATGTTAGGTATTATTAGGAAAGGAATGGAAAACAAAAATGAGGATGTTATAATGCCTTTGTATCGCTCCATGGTGCGATTGCACCTTGAATATTGTGTTCAATTCTGATTGCCGCATCTCAAAAAAGATATAGTGGAATTAGAAAAGGTGCAGAGAAGGGCGACGAAAATGATAAAGGGGATGGGGCGACTTCCCTATGAGGAAAGGCTAAAGCGGCTAGGGCTCTTCAGCTTGGAGAAAAGGTGGTTGAGGGAAGATATGATAGAGGTCTATAAAATAATGAGTGGAGTGGAACGGGTAGATGTGAAGCGTCTGTTCACGCTTTTCAAAAATACTAGGACTAGGGGGCATGTGATGAAGCTATAATGTAGTAAATTTAAAACGAATCAGAGAAAATTTTTCTTCACTCAACATATAATTAAACTCTGGAATTCTTTGCCAGAGAATGTGGTAAAGGCAGTTAGCTTAGCAGAGGTTTAAAAAGATTTAGACGGCTTTTTAAAGGAAAAGTCCATGGACCGTTATTAAATGTACTTGTGGAAAATCCACTATTTCTGGAATAAGCAGTATAAAATGTTTTGTACTTTTTTGGGATCTTGCCAGGTATTTGTGACCTGGATTGGCCACTGTTGGAAACAGGATGCTGGGTTTGATGGACCTTTGGTCTCTCCCAGTATGGCAATACTTATGTACTTATGGGAAACAGTGATCATAACAGTAGTCTACATATTTACAAAGATGGAAGAAGAGCAAACAACAGCCGGCATGGTTAAAGGGTGAAGTGAAAGAGGTTATTAGAGCCAAAAGAACATCCTTCAAAGAATAGAAAAAGTACCCAAATGAAGAAATTAAGAAGCAACATAAGCATTGGCAAGTCAGATGGAAAGCATTGATAAAAAAGGCTAAAAAGAGAATATGAAAAGAAACTTGCTGCAGAGGTAAAAACGCACGGTAACACCTTTTTCAGGTATATCAGAAGCAGTATGAGGAAATCTGTGGAACTGTTAGATCATGAAGAAGCAAAAAGGGTACTCAGAGAGGACAAGACCACAGCAGAGAGACTGAATGAATTCTTTGCTTTGGTCTTTACGTAAAAAGATGTAGGAGGTCTACCTGTACCAGAAATGGTTTTCAAGAGCGATGATGTGGTGGAACTGAAAGAAATCTTGGTAAACTTGGAAGATATAGAGGGGCATAATTGAACGAAAACGTCTATCTCCATGGGCGTTTATCTCCGAGAACGGGTCCGTGAAGGGGCGGACCGAACCGTATTTTCGAAAAAAAATAGACGTCCATGTTTTATTCGACAATTTGTGAGCTGGGCGTTTTTATTTTTCAGTGATAATGGAAAATGAAAGCGCCCAGCTCAAAAACGAATAAATCCAAGGCATTTGTTCGTGGGAGGGGCCAGGATTCGTAGTGCACTGGTCCCTCTCACATGCCAGGACACCAACCGGGCACCCTAGGGGGCACTTTTACAAAAACAAAGAAAAAGGTAAAAGAGCTCCCAGGTGCATAGCACCCTTCCCTTGTGTGTTGAGCCCCCCCAAATCCCCCTCAAAACCCACTGCCCACAAGTCTACACCATTACTATAGCCCTAAGGGGTGAAGGGGGGGCACCTACATGTGGGTACAGTGGGTTTGGGGGGTTGGACGACTAAGCATTAAGCAGCACAATTGTAACAGGTAGGGGGGGGATGGGCCTGGGTCCACCTGCCTGAAGTCCACTGCACCCCCTAACAACTGCTCCAGGGACCTGCATACTGCTGCCAGGGAGATGGGTATGGCATTTGAGGGTGAAAATAAAAAGTTGTGAAACATCATTTTTTGTGGTGGGAGGGGGTTAGTGACCACTGGGGGAGTCAGGGGAGGTCATCCCCGATTCCCTCTGGGGGTAATCTGGTCATTTAGGGCACTTTTTGGGGCCTTATTCATGGAAAAAACAGGGTCCAGGAAAAGTGCCCTAAATTCTAGCTACAAACGCATACTTTTTTTCCATTATTGGAGAAAGGCATCCATCTCTCCTCGGCCGATAACCACGCCCCAGTTCCACCTTCGCCACGCCTCCGACACGCCCCCGTCAACTTTGTACACTTCCGCGATGGAGTGCAGTTGAAAACGTCCAAAATCGGCTTTCCATTATACCGATTTATTCGTTTTTGTGAGATAAACGTCTATCTCCCGATTTGGGTCGAAATCTAGGCGTTTTTCTCTTTCAATTATAAGGTGGATACTGAGCCAAATCAACAAATGTTAAAGAGTAGTAAATCACCTGGACCAGTAGGCATGCACCCTAGGGTACTGAAAGAGGTCAAACATGAAATTGCTGATCTGCTGTTGTTAAAATCGTCCATAGTACCTGAAGATTGGAGGGTGGCCAATGTAATGCCAATTTTTAAAAAAAGGGTTCTTGGGGTGATCCAGGAAATTACAGACCGGTAAGCCAGTAAGCCTGATCTCAATGCCAGGCAAAATAGTTCAAACTATTATAAAGAATAAAATTACAGAACACATAGACAAACATAGTTTAATGGGACAGAGACAGCATGGATTCAGCTAAGGGAAGTCTTGCCTGACCAATTTGCTTCGTTTCTTTGAAGGCATGAATAAACATGTTGATGAAGGTGAGCTGGTTGATGTAGAGGCATATTTTCAAAGCACTTAGTAGTGTATCTAGATCAGAGGTGTCCAATGGAGACAGTGCATGCAAATAGATCTCATGCATATTCATTGGGGAAATCCTGAAAACCCAACTGGATTGCGGCCCTTGAGGACTGAGGTTGGACAGCCCTGATCTAGATTTTCAGAAAGCTTTAGACAGAGTTTCTCATGAAAGACTCCTGAAAAAATTAGTCATAGGATAGGAGGCAATTTTCTGTTATGGATTAGGAATTGGTATTGGACAGAAAACAGAGGGTAGTGTTAAATGACCATTTTTCTTTTTTTTTTTTTTAATTTTATTTATGCTTTTACATTTATTAAACAACATAAATGTAATGGAAATATGGAAAACTTTATTAATTTTTTATACATTGGAAATATCACTCTATCACTTTGTCCACAATAGAGATCCAGATACTAGGCAAACAGAAAGAAATTAAGTATCAATGAGCTTGAAAAGCAAGTTTATCCTGCAAGCCAACTTTACAGCATATTACATTCTTTGGGATTCAACTAAGGAGTATTAACACTTTCCTTTGCTATTATAAATTGTTGCAGTTTTAAGGGATCAAAGAATACGTAATTATTTGATTGTAGGGATACTAAGCATCTACAAGGAAATTTCAATTTGAAAACTGCACCCAGGTTGAGAAGTCTCGCCCTATATTGCAAGAATTCTCTCCTCTTCTTCTGCGTATCCCTTGTCAAGTCAGGAAAACTTTGAACCCTCGAGCCCAAAAAAACTGCATTAATATGTTGAAAATAAATCTTAAAGATATTGTTCCTGTCCATTTCAAAGGCAAAAGTAGCCAGCAGTGTGGTCCGTTCTGTCACTATATCCAAGGAACTCTCTAGAAATTCAGTTAAATTTAACTGCTGATTTTGCGGTTGTTGTTCGTTTAAATTGATTGTAGCTCCTGTTATGTACTGGGCCTTAACAATGGGTGGAAAACCCTCCACTGGTAGATCCAGGACATCATTGAAGTATTTCCTTAACATCTCCACTGCAGGAATCAGTGGAGACTTGGGAAAGTTTATAAATCGCAAGTTATTCCTACGAAACTGATTATCAAGAAATTCAATTCTTCGTGCTTGGATTTCTTTATCTTTCATTAAATTTGTCGTGATATTCTTAAGTTTAGCGACTTCTCCTTCCAACAGTGCTGTTTTTTCTGATTGTTCTTGAGATTTGGCAGTCAAAGTTTGGGAAATTTGTTTAACCCCCACAATCTCCTCTTTAAGAGAGTTTGTTATCATTTTAAGGGAAGCGTTTAGTCCTTGGATTGAGTCCCAGAGCACTTCTAGTGTAACAACAGCCGGTCTTACCACAATCCCGCCACCTTCCGGGGTGTCTCCTTGATCTGAGAGCGATTCCTCCAGCTCTCGCTGTGTTGTTCCGATAGGGGTAGAGAAGCTGACAGGTCCTCCCAGCTGACCGGGCAGGGGCTGCACAACCGCTTCCTTCGTCCGATTCCTCTCCATCGGCGTCTGAACACCTCTTGGTGGCGGGGGGGCTGCCCTTGCGGGCACCTCCTCTATGCTCTGACCTGTTTCCGCGGGTCTCGTTGAAGCAGGAGCTTGCGCTTCGAGCGGTCTCATCCCGAAGGCTTCTAGTGTGGCTTGACGAACAGCGGGACCCATAACAAGGTTCGGGGAGGCTTGACCCTTCGTTTTCCCCTTCCTTTTCTCCATTATTCAAGCAAAAATGGGGAAATTCTGGCGTTTTACCACAACTATCCCTCGGAGGTAAGAAAACGCCCACACAGCTCAAATCGCCATCTTGGATCTCCATGACCATTTTTCTTAATGGAGGAGGGTGCATAGTGGAGTAGCGCTATTTAACATATTTATAAATAAACTGGAAATCAGAATGACAAGTGAGGTGATTAAATTTGCAGATGACACAAAACTATTCAAAGTAGTTAAAACACAGTTGGACTGTGAAAAATTGCAGGAAGACCTTAGGAAATTGGAATACTTGGCATCCAAATGGCAGATTACATTTAATATGGACAAAGGCAAAGTGATACACATTGGGAAGAATAATCCAAATCATAGTTACCTGATGCTAGGATCTAACTTGGGAGTCAGCACCGAAGAAAAGATCTAGGTGTTTTTGTAGATAATAAGCTGAAATCTTCTGCCCAGTGTGCAATGGCAGCCAAAAAAGCAAACAAGATGCTAGGAATTATTAGGAAAGGGATGGTAAATAAGACCTAGAATATTATAGTGCCTCTGTATCACTCCATAGTACGACCTCACCTTCAGTATTGTATTCAATTCCACTGGAGAAATAGAGCAATATTCCGCCATATCTCGAAAAATATATAGCGGAATTAGAAAAGGTTCAAAGAAGGGCGACCAGTATGATAAAGTAGATGGAACTCCTCTCATATGAGGAAAGGCAAAAGAGGTTAGGGCTCTTCAGCTTTGGAAAAGAGGCAACTGAGGGGAGATATGATGGAGGTCTACAAAATCTTGAGTGGTATTGAACAGGTAAGGTGAATCAATTTTTTTCATTTTCTTTTCTAGACAACCTCTTCATTCAAAGGGAGGTTAAAGTTTAATGTAATCTGTTGGCCCCTTATAACCTTCAACCATTGAGTTCTAAATAAGTAGACCTCAACCTCCCTTCTGACCCCCCTCAAACACAGTCAAACCCCACATCACCGTAGCTCCCTCCCACAGGACTATCTGACCATTCCTGGTGGTCCAGTTGGTGATTGGGGCAGGAGCTAACCCCATTTACTACTGCTTCTAATGGCTCTGGCAGCATAATGGCTGCCGTGACTTTCAATGGTAGTCTCAAGGGTCAGTCACTAGTGGTAGTACTGTGAGACTATCATTAGAGGCCATGGGAACCATTTTCCTATCAGAGCAGCTAAGGGCAGGAGTGAGGTCTGATCCTGCCCTGATCATCCACTGGACCACCTGGAAGAGGGGTAATAACTGTGGTTGTAGGGGTTGGGTCTTGTTGGGGGTACTTCCCTGGTTGGGAGGGGGGTTCAGGAATAAGGATTTGGTCCTATTGGGGGGTACTTGTCTGGTTGGAGGGTGGTTAAGAGGGGGATCAGGGCCTGACAGGGGGCTTGGGAAAAAGGAGGTAGCAAAGGTAGGCTGGTTCCCCGAAATCATAACTGGTGCCTGCTGATATTCAGTACCACACCCACATAGCTAAGTGATCATAGTTAAGACTGTCGCTTAGCTATTCCAGTTCCTCCCTGACTCTTCCCCCATAATGCTTCTCTCCTGCCTGGTTTCAGGATAGCCAATAAGTGCCAATATTCCACAGTACTGTCTGGTAAGTACTGCTGAATATCAGTGGCTGTCTCACAGAGCAAAGTTTAAGTGGGAAGGAACTACGTCTGCCTGACTAAATCGCTTTGAATACCAGACTCATTTTCTTAGACTGGTTATTAGACCAGTTATACTCTCTGGACATACAGAAAGTCTACATCCACACAGAGATACATCCCACTCATCATAAGTATGTCATATTTACAATAGGAAGCCTCCACTACTAGTACTGTGCTCTGTACTTTGGCCTGGTGTCAGCTCTGCATGTTACCAAATACCCAGTCTTGGTAGCCATGGATCTGTGCAAACTGGAAGTGCATATATTTCCCTTTCAGGATAGCAGGGTAATTAGTTGGCCAAGATCCTATCTCAAGGAGGAGCTCAAAGATCCTTGCACATAATCACTCTGGTGCTAGAGTTGTTAGGGTTTGTCATCACCCATCACCTTAATTGGAATTTATAGGGGATCTGCTAGACATGACTTAGCTAAAGGCCTTTCTAGTGCAGGAAAGGATCATCATTTTGGTATCCATGGTTTAGGAGGTTGTAGTGAGTGAACAGACATCAGCATGGGGCATGCTGAGTTTGTTGAGCCGTATGAGTTTGTTGAGCCACATGTAACTCTCTTGGCATGGCTAAGAAAGAGACAGGCCCAGGCTATTCAGATTGTGAGACATAATCTTGATCATCAAACCTCTCAGGAAGACTGTGCCATGTTAGATAGGGCAATCCAATCTGACAAAGAGTATCCTATTTTCAAATTCCTCTTATAGAAACTGATGTATTTAAACACAAGTTTAATCCACTGAGGCACTTCCCCATGATGGGAATGCATTAGACAATAGTTTAGTCCTCTTCCTATATATCTACCTATACTTGTATGTGAGAGACATATATAAATTATACAAATGCTTTATGGGCCTTACGTTAGGTATCTACATCCATGAAATGTATTGCTATTATAATATTGCTAAAAAAAACATAAATTTTGGCAAAACTATAAATAATTGATTTCTTATGGTAGAGCAGTAAAAAATTAATTTATAAACATTTTCTTCCTGTATAAAATAGAGTGAAATAAATAAATATAAAGAGGCTCATTTTTGAAACAGAAAAACATCCAGAAAGCGGCACAAAGTGGCATTTGGAGTCCCCCCCCCCCCCCCCCTTAAAATCACTATTTTTGAAACCCATTTTAAGATGTTTTTCTATGCAGTTCATCTGAAGTGTGTCCAAATCACAAGGGGCCATGTTCGGGGAAGGATTTGGGCATTCCAAACACGTGGACGTTTTTATTCCATAATTGAACAAAGCAAAAATGTCCTGGTCTAAAACCTAGACATTTTGGGCTAGACCTGTTTTAATAATAACTAAGTCACAAAAAGGTGTTCCAAATGACCACTGGAGGGATTAAGGCATGACCTCCTTACTTCTCCAGTGGTCACTGACCCTCTCCCACCCTCCAAAGATGTAAAAGAAATAGTATATACTAGGCTCTATGACAGCTTCAGATGTTATAGTCAGTCCTATTAGAGCAGCAAGCAGGTCCCTGGAGTTGCCTAGTGGTCAGTGCAGTGCCCATAACCCACTTTACTTGGTTCACTTGTGGTGGTAAAGTGTAAGCCCTCCAAAATCCACTAAAAACCTACTATACCTACATATAGATGACACTTGCAGGCATAAGGGCTATTGTAGTTGTCTATAGTTGGGTATAGTAGGTTTTTGGTGTGTTTTGGAAGGGGGGGAGTAACAATGAGATGTGTACCTGGGACCTTTTATGTGAAGTCCACTGCAGTGCCCCTTAAGGTGCCCCACAGCTCTGCTGGGATGTCTATATGGCCAGTCTACTAAGAATGCTGGCTCCTCCCACATCCCAATGGCTTGATTTTGTGTATTTTTCACTTGGATTTCTTTTTTTGAAAATGGTCAAAAAAGATAGATGCACTGAACACAAGAACATCTAGCAAATGGCTATTAAAAAAAAAAAAAAAGATAGACCTTTTTCAGGTTTGAAAATGGCTATGGATTTTTGAACGTTTTCTACGAAACGTCCAAAGTCAGATTTAGACATCATAACAAAAATGCCCCTCCACATCACCTATTTATAAAACAATATGTGGTTACTAAAGACTACCTGTTGGATGTACCAAATAATTTATTAACACAAAATATGCTTTTCCCCAAATTCTATAAATGGCATTCAAAGATGCATGCCAAAATTTGTACGCACTGCTGCTTAATGCGTGCAAGTTAATTAGTTAACAAGCCAATCAGCATTGATAACTGACCTCTAACAAGCAATTATCAGCACTAACTGGACTATATGCACATATCCCCCTTATGTGTATTCTAGAAAGTAATGCGCTATATTTCAAGGTGCACAACTTGAAAAGGCACACGATGAGAGGGCATGTCCAAAATGTATGCGCACTGTTATAAAATCACGTCTAATTGCATGGAAAATGGCCTAACTGCTGGCGCATACATTGTTCAGTGCTTAAATGCAGTTTTGTACAATACACTTTTCAGCATGCTTTTCCCCAAACCTTCATTGCTGGTTAGATGATTTTCAAATGCATTGAAGACCTCAAATGTGCTGGAGGGTTTAGGGTCCTATTGGAATTTTACTGATTGGGCCATGGTATAAACAACTTTACAACCTGCATTGGACCTTACATCCCTTACTAGGGGGCTGTGTACTTGGCCTTAGATCTGGGATGTCTTCCCTATTCAGTGCTATGGGTCCTTCATTGGAACACTAATGAGACCATTGGCCTAGTGGTAATAGTTTAGACCTAAGTGTCAGGTGACCAGGGTTCAATTTCCACCTGATCTACAGCTGCCCTGCTCCCCCATTCCTGTGCTACTGTTTTGGGACTGACAACTTGAACTTGTGGACAGATGTGCTCGGGAAAGAGGTATGTTAGGTTGAATATTGGGAATGGGCTACATGGTTGTTTGGTCTTCAGAAGGGTGCCTTAGGTTCTTTCCCAAAGTAACCTCATGGAAGGGCGTCTTATAGTCTGGTGTAGAACAGGTTGGTTGGTTGCTCTCTCACTCTTCCTGGTAACCTCATTTTTGGGGTCTGCAGACTGTAGTCACCTGTTTCCCAGAGATATCAGCACTTCTTCACTCAGAAATATATGTGTTCTCCTTCTAAAGCAACAGTACAGATGCCCATAAGCTATAACTTCAGAGCAACTGCACTGGCCTAATACTGAAAGCAGGTGGCTTGTTATTCAGGGGTGGTGAGCGCAAATCCCAAGGAAACCAGTTGTGGTAGCCACATGGGACATGTACACAGAAAAAGGTTATTTTTCTGCACAAAAATGGTTACCATCCTGCATTCTGATGATGTCTGAATTCTGCATCAAAATTTGCACTCTCAGTCAATGGCGACTAAAGTGAGTAGTGTTTGGGGGTTCAGACACTGTGTTGCCATGTTGTGATATATTTTGAAATTTAGATGAATGCATACCTTCAGTGCACTGTACAGTCTGTTCACTTGCATTCTGTCCTTGCTACCCTGCCGTACACTCATCTGGCCTCTCCCTATCCTACCTGTGTCTATTTCTCTGTTCCCAATCACATTCTGTCTGACCCTCACCCACTGCTCCCTTCCCTGACCCTCCTGTGTAAAAGTATGTGTGTATCGGTGTGTAGGCATGTTTTAGGTTTTCTGGCTGTCCCTGTAGCTACTGTTTGTCTGCAGTCTAGGTTTGTGCCGTATGGTTGCTGGAGAAGGCAGGAGTGCTGTCCTTATCATTGCTGCTGCACTTCACAATCTGCAATTCATGCACCTCACTGATAGCCAATGTATACACAGGGAACCTCTATGATAGGGAGATCAGCAAGTACCTCTATGGGCAGCTGCAGGCAGATATATAGGTCAGTACTTGGATGGGATATGCCCTGTCCCTGGCTTCTCTGGACACAGGAACATGGCCACATCCCCTGAATATGGTGCAGGCCTTAGGCAGCCAGCCACCTAATGTTGCATTGTGATGTTTGTGGACTGTTGTCTGAACAGGCCTACGCAGAATAACAGCAGACTGTAACTGCCTTGTATGAGTTGGCAGGCCCCCAAGGTGGGGAGGGTGCTAACAAGACTCAGTGGGTATGCTGATACACATATAATAGACGTATGTCTCTACAATGTCCTAGGCAGGTGACCATGGCTATCCCTTGAGAACATGGCTTGGAAAGCCCATTGTGCACCCACAGGGAGAGGCTGATGTTCCGTTCTCTGGATCTGTTGATGGGAGGAGTTGCACAGGCACACCCCAGTATAAAAAGGTTGTACAGCATGCTGCATTAACCTTGCCCTGAGGTGTCGCATCCCGGAGGCAGGGGGGGAAATGACAGTGCAGATGAAGGAAATGAGGCACCTCAGAAACAGACCCAACAAAGGGCAGTATATGAGAGAATTGATGCAGACAGAGTAACACAGCAAAAGGATCTCACATATTTATGCACCCCCCCCCCCCAAAAAAAATCCAAATATCTTTAAAACAAACAAAATATATACCCATCCCCCCCCCCCCCCCCACCTCCAGGAATAAAATTAAAGTTTTGAAAAATGTCTTGAAATGCAGACTAAAATTATCCCTTCCCCTACCTCCCTCCCCGCAACAAGAACAATGTCCTCTATGAGGACGCAGTCTGACACAACAGAGCCAATACCCAAGTTGCTATCTGGTGGTAGCGTCTGCCATAGTCCACCTATGAGGTGGAGGATCCAGAGGAAAGACAATGGCAATGATATGTGTAGCAAGGTCCATGAGAAAAGCAAAGTCCCTTCCAGCACAATGTCCCTGAGGCTACTGGAGAGGGAGGCATGTTCCAAGATGGCCCTCACTTTAGGCTCCTCCCATAGACACACCCTCATCCCCACCCACCCTTTCCTTGACTGGTGGACGGCTGGCTGTGGAAGGGCCCAGGAATGGAGGCCTGGCTGCTGGAGGCCCTGGTGGTGGAGAGACGAGTGGAGGGAGGCTGTCTGGGGGTTGTAGCACTGGAAGGGATGGAGGAGGGGCCTGATGGTGTGGTTGGTCTGAGGAGCTGGGGGAGAAAGGTGACAAGGGTCATCTGGATGCCCTCCAGGGCACATTGCATGCCTGCTTGGCTGTTATACAGGGAAGTGAGGCAGGAGAGACATTCCTCCTCAAATGTTTTCCTGGCTCTCACCAACCCAATGAGGACATCCAGATGCTCATTGAGCCCCACTACCTCTTCCCTGAGTAGGCCTTGCTCTTGGTGGATATCATGTGTGGTGTGCACCAGAACTGGGTCGGCCTGAACAGGGTGGCCTGGATCTATTGCAGGGCTCTCGGCCTCACTCAGATCCTCCTCCTCTATGGGGCCTGGGAGATCCTGCCCCTCCAGCTCCTCCTCTGCCTCATGGCTTCAGCCCCCTCCACTTCCTCCTCCTCTTCCAGCTCTGGTGGTAGTGGTGGTGGTATTGCTGCTGGCACTGGGCCTTTCTTCTCCTCGTGAGCTTGGCTTTCGGCAGCTGGACCATCTTCATGAGGAGATAACATGTGACATAGTATGAGCAGAGACTGGAATGTGGCCACATAGCAGGAACTGGGCTCAAAGAGGGCTGACAGAGAAACATTTGACATGCTGGATTGATATAACCACACAACTCACTGATTAGCCATAGGAAAGAGGGATCAACAGCCAGTGGAACAGTTCTCTGACAGTGCAGGCTGAGACATTCCTTGAGGAGATATGTGATTTGCAGAGGCTTTTATCAGCTACCCTGGACTTCTGTTGGCTGACTTCTGTGCATGTTCCTGCCCCTCCCTCCTTTCAATGCCTGGTGGTCCAGCAGGATCCTATAGTCCTCCTTCACCCTGGTGGTCTAGTGCCACCCCCAAGCCCCCCAACCCTCCATACCTTTAAACAGGAGGAGGGAGTAGCACTCCCTCCTTCTGCAAGCGCTGCCTTCAAAATGGCAGCGCCCTGTTCTGCCCGGTGCATCCCATGCTATCACCACAATTGCTGCATGTGCTCGCCAGATCTGATCATTGGAGGGAGCAAATGCAGGCTTTAGTACGGTGCTAATGGCCTCTAGCACCCGTGTTTGCTTTTGATCATTGGGGCTTTGGAAAGGTGGCATACAAAATATTGTATTCTTGTATAGGGGGTTACACCTGACTGATGCTTTCATGAAAATTTATCTGCTAGCTTGCACTTAGCTCCCTGTGGTAGGAGACTTCATCATTGTATTGCTGTAGGAGTTAAAGCTCCTTTTTCTGTGGCCAGATATAATGAAATACCTGACTGGCTTGGTGAGAAAGAGCCTGGCCAGCAGTAGTGTGTCTGCCTGAGAAATATTGGGGTGCCTTCTTGCGGTGGCCATTTTTCACACTGTCCCCGCATGGATGATATCATGACATTTTGCATGCTGACGTTTGTCAGCAATCGTTGTCTAGGTTTGGTCCCGGGGTCCAGTTCACAGAGGCAGTGAGTTCGTAGAGGCAGTAGGTTCCCAAAGAATACACAATCCACACGAGTTTGGCTATATAAAGTATATTATATTTGCATATATTTATAGGCTCACAGCACTTAGTACAGGTAAATGGTACAAGGCTGTCTCTGGGTGTGTGTTTAGAGAGAGAAAGAAAGGATAGGGTGTTTGTTCAGAGGAAGAGAGAAGCCTTGGGGCTGTGCTGAAAGAGGTATATGTGTGCAGAGAGAAAGGAAGAGAGAGAAGGGCCTAAGAAAGCTAAGCCATGGGCTCTGGGAGAGAAGGCTTTGGGGAAGAAAGGGGGGCCAGAGCCGGAGCTCTGGTGGCTGGAGATGGGTAGGTGCAGGGGGAAAGATAGAGAGAGAAGTGCCCTGAGCAGAGTCATGTGCTTCTGCTTTATACCTCAAGAACAGAAAAAGATCAAAAAACTTATCTCCCTTCCCAGCCAAACTCCAGTTTGCTTTCTGAAGTCAGGAAAGGTGAGCATTTTCACAGGTTCTCCTGTTTGAAGTCCCAAGTTATGGGAGCCTCTCTGTCTGGCTTCCTTTGTTCTTAGAGAGCCCTGCTCCCCGATATGACAAAAGGTATGTTAATCAGGAGCAATTAAGAAAACACAGGGCTAGGAGGCAGCTCAACACCATTTGGTCCATGTCATCCTCAGTGATTCATGAGGGAGGGGGAGAGTTATCAGAAGTCAGAAGCTGGTTTAATTATGTCAATCTGGTTTTCATATTAATTTAAGTATGTCCAGCAATCCTAGCAATCCTGACCTCCAGCAATCCTGACAACGTTGATGCTCAGATTCATCTTGGATCTAGAATTTAACGCTAAATAAAGTGTGCCACATATAGAATTACACGTAACGTGATTCTACAGAGAATATGCCCCATATTTCGAATTGCACTATGCGTGAACGTTGGCTTGATTACGTAGCCACTCAGGCTAGTGATTGAGTCATCATTTGCTCTATGAGTGATTCTATATATGGTTCACTCTCTTTGCCAAATCACACTAAGCGCATGGATTTTTGGGTGCAGATTTTTAGGCGCCACTTAAAGAATTTACCCCTCCATGTATAACCAATCAAAACACATGCAAGTCAGAAATTCAATGGTCAATAGAGTTTTATGGCATGTGCCCCCCCCCCCCCAAGTAAAGCCCTTCGTTCTCTAAAAGAAAATAATATGGGATACTGAGTGTTTACAGTATGAAATTAGTCTATAATACACTGTCAGTTCTTCCTAAAATGCCAGTCCCTTCCTGGCTGGGGTGCAATGAAAAGTGTATGAGAAAAAGGTTGCTTATGTTAGTTTTGTTTAAAAAAGGCAGTTTTTAATGCTCTTCCTGAGCCCTTCTGACCTTTATAGGGGAGAGATGCTTTATGGTCTTATGGTTCTGTAAACTCACTGCTGTTTTATGGCAGATAAGTTAACTAAGCTTTTTTTTCAACATTTAAGTGATAAAACATGAATTACATTTATATTCAAAATTGTCAGCGCCTGGATTTTTCTATTTTCTATTTGTAAAGATTTTAGAACCATGCAGTTATATTAATTACAATGCAGTAATTCACCCTAGCTCTGAGAGTGAGCATTCACATTTCTTGCATTGTATGTATGTCTGCTCCTACATGAGAATGTAAAAGCTTACTTAATTCCAATTAAGCTTGAAGTGCATCATTCTGAAGAATAGCCCAGTTACATTTTGTGTTTCTGACAAACAGAATGGCCGCAAAAGAAAGTTAACAGGATACAAGAAAACTGATTTTTTTTTTTTTGAGGTGGAGTTGGAAAGTTTGATTCAACAGGTCACTTAGGGCTGTGTTTACTAAGGTGCGCTAGCGTTTTTAGTGTGCACTAAACGTTAGTGCATACTAATGCTAGAGACACCCATATATTCTAATGGGTGTCTCTAGAATTAGTGTAGCAGGGGGTTAAAGGGGGAAGAAAAAAAAAATTAAAAATATTTTTTTTTTAATAAACTTACCTGGGGTCTGAGGGGTCCTGCCATTTTCGGGGGGTCAGTGTTGCAGGGGGCAGAGTCGGGATGTCGGGGCCGATTTCAGGCCCGTTAGGGAGCTGGGGAGGTTTTTCGGGCCGATTCGGGGCCCCGAATCGTGCATCAGGCAGCGCGACCTGGTGGGGTCTTCGGGCCCTGTTTTGGGGCCGTTTCGCGTCGGGGTTTGGGCGCGGGGTGGTGGGCGCAGAAGCGCCGTCGTTTTCATGTCCGGGGACAATTGCGGATGTCCCCGGACCAGAAGAAATGACGTCGGGTTGGCAGTGGGCGCAGTAGCGCCGAAGAAGCCGGCGAGGCCCGTTTTACAGGGCCGGAATGAAGAGGAGAGGCGGGAGGAGCCAAGGAGTTCGTGCATGCGGCAGCGCGCCTCATGCACGAATCGGCGACGCGCATCGGCGAAAAAACTCCGTGTAGGCCGAAGCCGGGGGCTAAATTTTGGGCCCGGCCACGGAGGTTTTTTTGTTTTTCCTCCGTTTTGGAAGAGGGATCACCGGGATCGGAACCAGCGGGGGTCTTCGCGAAAGAGGAAATTCTTCTTTCAGGTAAGGGGTCGTTTGACCCGAAATTTTAATTTATTGAATTTTAAATTGTGGAAATAGCGTTTTTTATTTTTAAAAATTCGGGGTTTTGAGTTTTTTAAATTTGGTTTTCAGTTTTGGGGTCGGGGAATTTTTGGGGATTTTTGTGGTGGGTTAGATTTTGAATTTGCATATTTTAAGTGGGAGTTTTTGATAGGGTGCTGTTAGAAGGGGTTCTGAAAGGGTTAATTTTTTTTATTCGACGGGGTAGGTTTAGAGGGGGGAGTTTGAATTTTTGGGATATTTTTTGAATTTTTTGGGATTTTTTAAAAGGAGATTTGGGGGAAAATAGTGTGGTATGGTTTAGAAAGGGTTAAATTTAAATTTTGAAATTACAGCTAGGTAGGGAATAAAAGTGTTATTGGGGTTGGGAATTTTGGGGTATATTGGAAGTTGTTTAGTTGGGTTTTTATTTTAATTATTGATTTCCCCATTATTTTCTATGGGAAATCAGTAATTAAAATGGGGATTTAGCACTGCTGGCCAAGATTCCGCCGGTCAGCAGTGAAGCTCGGAATGTTAAGGGAGAGGGCTGATTGGTTGGGAAGGGCTTGGAATGGCACCGAAAGCTCCGTATCCTTGGATACGGAGTCGTTGGCGGTTGGCAGAAGGAGTTGGGATCTGGTGAGGAGAGGGTGTGTTTTGGAGTGGCTGGTGGAGATAGGTGATTTGAGGGTGAGTGGTGTGGATTTGAGTTGGAAGAAGGGAGTGAGTGGTCAGGAGGAAAGTGAATAAATAAGGATTGGGTGTTAAAGAGTGAATTAATGCTGGTGGGGCTGATTTGTATATATAGGGAGTTGAATGTGAATGTTAGGGTTACTGAGGGGGGGGGGGGAAAGAGTGATTGTGGGGTGTTGTGTTGGGTTCCGGTTGATCACCTGATCGCTCCTTTATTAGTTTAGGGTCCATAATAAAATAAGGTTAGGTTTTTTTAGATTAGGGAATTATAATTATATTTGTTTAAAAGTTAAATAGAACCAAAGTTTTGATAGAGTAAGAAAGTAGTGTCATTAAGTGGGGGTATTTGCAAGGGAGAGAGGGTCTTGCCTCCTTTTTAGTTTTTAAGGGTGAGGTTAGAGTGAAGACGCGCCGGAGGAGTGAAGCTGAGAACGGGCCCCCACGCAAGAAAGACTAGCGACCAGCTACAAGGAGCGTAAGGAAAAGACTGCATTGCTGTATCCATTTAGAAAAACGGGACTTTTGAAAAGGGAAAAGAACAAAAAGGGGGGGGGGGGGGGGGGGGAAATAGAACATAATATAAAAATAAATACTTACCTGGTGCTAGGGAAGTTGGGTCCGGTATCCCTGTAAAACATAAACATCACACAAAGAATCAAAATCCTTATATGAACACAATTCTGGAAAAGAAATTGAATAATTTATTTGGATATTGTAAAGTATAAGAATAGAGGTTAAGCATAAGGATACTTATCTGAGACTGGGGGATGTGGAGAGAAAACCTGTGAAAGGAATAGAGAAATAAAATTACCTATTTGATTTACATTATAAATTTGATTAAATGTTATGCAAAAGGTTACATCTGTTTAAAATAAATTCTTAATCATTTGAAATTTTATATGGTGAATTGGTGATTTGTGCTCTCAAGGAGTGGGAAAATCTTGAAATTAGTTTACATTCCTCTCTTGCTTCAGAAGCAGGGGACGAGGTTAGTGACTGTTGTCTGCTCCTCACTCCTGGGAACTGGTTCCTGAAGAGCCGTCACGACTACTTCCATCAGGCTTACCAGGGTCCAGTTTATTTACACCCTCCCGGGCGTGAGGGCCGACTAACATTAGCGCATGCTAATTTTTAGCATGTACTAAAAAATCTATTGCGCCTATTACGCGGCTTAGTAAACAGGGCCCTTAATAAAAAAAACAAGGGCCAAACCTTTTTATTATAGCTGAGCTCAAAGTGACATATTAGAAAAAAAAACTGCAGTACTGCAGAATATTGCACACAGGGGGCTTTGGAGCCCTTTTACTAAAGGGTGGTAAGGCTACTGCATGGGTAGCGCGTGCTATAACAGCACCATTTCGGGGTGCGCTGAGGCATCCTGCGGTCTTGCTATGATCAGCGTTCACTGATCCCCGTGCTAGAAAATAGAAATTATTTTCTAGTGTGGGGGGTGGGGAATAGGCATGTTCTGCAGTAGTTGGGTAGCACACGGCCATCGCCACGCATTGCCCAATTACTACAGGATTAGCAACTGAGCCCTTTCTACCAGCTAAATAGGTGGTGGTAAGGACTCAGGCGGGAATGGTCATGCACCAATTGTAAAATTAGCGCACGGTCATTACTGACACAGATTACAATTCTGGAATTTTTTCACCCCACTAGAAAGTGGCTGGAGCACGCGGCAAACCCATGCGCTAATCGCAGTGCTGGCTACTTTCTAGTATGGCTTGGTCAAAGGACCCCTTTATATACTAAAGTGCAAAATGACCTTGCAAAGACAAAACAGTGCAAAATGCCTGAAAACACACAAAAAATGCCACATTTTAGGCATTTTGTATTATTTTTCACAGGATTTGCAGTTTGGCAAAAAAAAGTATACTTTGCAGCAATAAACTTTTCTGCAAAAATTTATTTAAATTTGGAATTAATGAGCTGCTGCAATATACATTCGTGCAAAGCATTAATGCCAAAAATATAAAAAATGAGCAACAACAACAACAAAAAAACTTCACTACACTTCTGGAGGTGTAGTTGTTTTTCTTGAGGTCCTCAAAAAAAAAGAAAAAAAAGAAATGGCCCCCTTTGCATGTGATAGCAGAATTTATAGGACCTAAATGTTCTTTTGAATCTATTTTATTCTTTTGAAAGTATATTTTCATATATTACACTTTAAAGATGCTATCACCACCATTAATTTTTTCTTGGTTTGTCAGATGGGTTTGCCTCTCTATCATGTGAGTAGTTTATGGGTGCCATCTTGACTTCAACAATGATGAAAGACATTCTAAAAAATCAACCATAATTTTAAAAAACCTGTTTCATTTCAGTATGGTTGTTGTAATTGTTTAGTTCCACTTTCCAGTCTTTTTGATGTTCTACAGGTTAGAAATTGGTTTGGGAACTAGGGGGGTGTTTTACTAAGCTGCGGTAGTGTTTTTAGCTCAAGGTAGAAATCAGCTGGTGGTAAATGCCTAGATGCCCATAGGAATATAATCGACGTCCCTGCGTTTACCGCCAGCTGATTTCTATCGCATGCTAAAAACAATACTGAGGCTTAGTAAGAGAGCCCCTAGAAGAATGAGGTTCAAATCCTGTTTCTATCACTGATGCTGTTTGTGACCTTGGGCAAGTTGTTTTATTAATTCAACTATGTACTATGAATGCTGTGAAATATCTTGAGAATTAAAAGGAAAGGAGGGATAACAATCCCAAAATTATTATTGTAAACTTTTTAGGGGCAGAAAATCTTTGTATCTACATACAGACATCCTTCTTATAGATGCCATGTACAATGATGAAATAATTTATGGCATGTTTCTTTCTTTTTTTTTAAATATCTTTATTGCCAGTGAACTAAAACAGCTTAGTGATACAAACAAGATAAATTAACTCACTAATATAGGGGGCATTTTACTAAGCTATGGTAAGTACTTACTGCAGCTTAAAATGGTTCAGTGGGGCATGCTCAAGTGTCCTGCTATTCTTTCAAAATCTGCATTTGCTAACCATGAAATGGCCACACAATTGCTTCGCTTGTTGCATGGCCATTTCTTTTTTAAAAAGAAAACAGCCTTTTACCTGCTGCGGTAAAAGGGGGCCTCAGTACACAACAAAAACATGTACTGATGCCAGTGCAGACCCCCTTTTGCTGCAGCTTAGTAAAAGGACCCCTTAGAGTTTGAATCCTTTTGGATGTTTTATCTGAGTCTCGGTTGGGTCTTCCTTTCCTTATTGACAGCTAGAACTTCATTGCCAGATCTTCCACTGTCTTCATGCCTCTTAATTTCTCTATACATAGCTAGACTGAATCAGCTTGGAAACTTCCATTTTTTGTACAAGACCTAATCAGCCACAAAAGGAGGAAATTTCCTGCTGTTTCTTCTCAGCCTAAATCCCCACATTATTCCATTGTAGATGGCTTCTCCAATTGAAAAACCCCACAGACAAAAACAGTTCCTACCAAAAACAAGTGAATTTTAGGTTTATTTATCCCTTACTAAAGTGTATGGACCAGCCGCCTCCTAATAGGTGGAAAAAATAAACCAAGGCTACGTTTAGAATGAGAAATGTGATCGTTTATGTGTACTCACCAAGCACAATACCTAGGAATACATAAATCACCCAAGGCTGCAGCAGTTTGCTCTTTATTAGATACCTTATTTCTTATCAAGTATTTGCACAATTAGCAGATCAGTGATATCGCACTGGGAATACAGAACGCTGCTTCACAAAATTACTTCTATATCTGAGACTCTAAAGAATATATATATACTTTTATTTATTATTCTTCAGTATATGTACAATCAATTGCTTATGGGAATACAGTACCACAGCTACACATAGGTGTTTTCTGGGTCTGAGACTCTAATGTTTTATTTTAGGGTCTTTTTCACCTTCACCCCAAATTACCAGCTAAAGCCAGTTTACAGATATAAAAGACCCAAGAGTATTTATGAGAAAGCAATAGGATTACTTGCCAATTGATTGGTTTGTCATGGGAGTGCAGCCTGGCTTGCACAAAGGTGCTGGCTGTGACTGTCTCACCCCCAAAGAAATAGGAAGTACAATCACTTATATACACTCATTAACATAACAGGTGTCACGTTTCCTGGCTGTTCTTCTGAGCTGGGCACTGGTGGCCATCTTGGATTCAGGTTTATTCCAGGGTTTGGCGGCCATCTTGGAGAGGGCTGTTAGGCCAGGGCAGCCATCTTGGAGGTGGCAGCTGCAGGAAGGAAGCCCTTATTTGGTCGCAGGGTGTTCCTGATGGGGCTGCCATCTTGTTTTCAGCTGTGCCTGGTTGAGCCTGATTCCTTCCTATTTAAGGCTCTGCCCTCAGTCTATCAGTGCTTCGGCTTCTACTTGGTTCGCTGACTAGTAGCAGTGCTTTGGATCTACTTCTGACGGATACCTGGTTCTGACCTTTGCCTGTTCCTGGACCTGCTTCTGACCGCTGCCTGGTATTGACCACTGCCTGTTCCTGGACCTGCTTTTGACCACTGCCTGGTACTGACCCCTGCCTGTTCCTGGACCTTCTAGTGACTGCTGCCTGGTGTGGACCTGTTGCCTAGCCCTGGTTTGCTGTGACCTGCTGCTTGGTCTAACCCTGTGGACTTTGTGCTGGACTTTGTTCTCTCTGTTGCTGGCTGCCTGAACTCAGGGGCTCAACTCCTGGGGAATGGCGGGAGGCATAGAGAGGACTCAGGGTTTTGGCTGACAGCCCGGTAGAGGTTTCCTTCATCGTGTGCAAGGGCTTACCTCTCCGTGGAGATACATTACAACAGGTCATTCTGACAATAATCCCATTTATTGGATATATGCTAATGTAATGGTTAACACTGATTGACTATGGTAATGAGTTGATTAGTATTTACTGGAAAAGCTTAATAATAGACCAGCTCTTACTGGAAGATGTGAGTCATCTTCCTGAGCAGTTGTCTTGTTCTATTTTTCACCAAAACATCTGTGACCACTATGTTGCTGTCTTTCCACCTACGCCTGTTCTTCTTTCTGCTCCATGATCATAAGTTCTGCAGTCTCACTTGAAGTTCAGGTTAAAATCATGGGCCTGTAAGATTTTTTCTCATTTTAGATCCTGAACCAAAGTCTCAGGCTTTGAACCAAAGCTCATGGCTGTAATAATAATAGACACAAGATGGGAACACCTGTTGGACGTGACAAACACCCTAGTCCACCCCCTATTACAATACTTCAACACACTCCATTAGAAAGAAGCAGATTCCAGAATTTTTCTCTTTTGAAAATAAATAGAGGCAATTTGGAGACCTGGTATGGTAATAACATATTTCTTTCTCTTCTAAAATACAACAGCAGCACATAGGATTATAGGTATTCCACTGTAATAGTATAACGTTTGCAGACTCTGAGTTACAGTTTTATTGATCTGTAGTGTATAATATGTAAAGTCCTTTTGGAAGTCCACAGGTACTTCACCTGACGGGGTGGGGGGGGGGGTGGAGGAACAGTTTTCAGCCCCCACTTTCATCCAGGTAAAATCTTTTAAAATTTGTCTTCCACATATATATTCTAGCCCAGAATGAATAAAAGCTCCTCAATTTTCATTTACAGTCAAAAACATTAGCTTTTACAAGTCATAACCCCTACACTCTGAGGGGCAATTCTATAAGTTTCTTGCAGTTTCTTTAGATCTATCTGCCGCCTTTGACTTGGTTTACCACTCACTTTTATTGTCTGTTTTCTTCTCTTGAGATATCTGGTATGGTTCTCACCTGGTTCTATTATTTTCTCACAGGTCGCTCATATAGGTTTCTTAACACCTCCCCCACTTCTTCCTCCCATCCCTTGACCTGGGGCATTCCTCAGGGATCTATCCTTTCCCCTCTCCTTTTCAACCTATTCCTGAGCCCTCTTGCTGCCCTCATTCAGTCTTCTGGTATTTCTTGTCACTTCTACACAGATGATATATTGTTAATTTTCTCCATAAACCCATATTCTCTAGTTATCTCCCCTCTTCAAGACTGTCTAACAGCAGTCTCTCACTGGCTTGCTTCTCATCACTTAGTTCTTATCGCACAAAAAACAGTTGCTTGTTGGTTCACAGAGGGACTCCCAAGACCAAATTTTTCTCTGAATCTATTAGGGTCTATTGGCCAACCCTCTGAATCCTTCCACTATTTAGGTGGTATCCTAGATTCTCAACTTTCTTTCCTACCACTGATTTCTGCAGTATGTAAGTCTGGTTTCTCCATTCTTAGACAGATAGGCTCAGTCAGATGCTACTTTGACCACGATACCCTCCACTTTCTCATTGTCTCTTTGCTCACCTCCAGAATGGACTATTGTAATTTCGTTTACCTGGGTTGTCCTCTCTCGTGCTTAAAAAAACTCCAAACACTCTAACATACTGCGACTCCTATACCATGCCCAGCATTACAATTATGTCTCCCCTTTGCTACGAGATCATCACTGGCTTCCTGTTGAACAGCGAATCATCTATAAAACACTACTACTCACCTGTAAGGCCCTTCGAGTTGGTCTCCCTGAATACTTATCATCTCTTACCATCTCCTACTCTCCATCCCACTCACTCTGGTCTCTCAATGACCATCGTCTAGTCCTTCCAGGTCCAAAACAGGCAATTCTTGAATCTACTAGACATCGAGTTTTCTTTTTTACTGCACCTTTTCTTAGGAATTCCACGTCCCTGATGCTCCATGCTGAACAATCACTTAAGCAGTTTAAAATTGACTTAAAACATGGCTTTTTACTCTGGATTTTAACCCTGCTTGAGAGATATTATACCAGGCTACTGGGCCGAACCCTTCCCATTTACCCTTTCTCCATTCCAAGATTCTCCTTATCCCCACTGAGACTTCTCCCTCACGCTATCTCCATAGGCGCTCGGTGGCCCAACTATTTGGGGAGGCTAAAGGGGGCGGGGTTGGGGCGGGGTTAGGGGTGGAGCTTACATCCATCCATAACTGTCTGATAACACACAGAAAAAATAAATAAATAAAAATAAGTCACAATACCTTTTATTAAATTTAGATATTAGATATGTATCATATGTCAAAGAATAAAGTGGTTGCTCAAAGCATATACTAACCACAATCGCTCAACTGCAAAACACTATGCACAAACTTGTGCAAAAACACACTCGGAACCTTACTGTACCATAAATATTACACTGGGCAGACCCTAATACACCAATATACCACCCAAACAGACAACATCACAGACCGTCAACAATATGAAACAAGGGATCTTATCACAATTCTCATGTACAGCCACAAAACATCCTTTTAGGGTGGACAGTAGTATTCACAATGAGCTCCTTTTATTAACGACCAGATAAAGATAAGAGTTTTCAAATTTCAATTTTGGCACAGTATAAGTCATCTTTATGACTACTGATGCACTCAAGCTTGCAAGTAATTAGTTTGAAACTCCAAAGCCATAGTCTCACACTACTACCTGTGTATAAAACAGGTTACAGGAACAAGTTATCATCACCCACAGTTAAATGTGAATCTTCTTTCAGCATATAGAATGGAGAAAAAAAGGGGGGTTCAGTAACGCCACCCAGCCAGCCCAAGATGATCGGACTATATAAGGCATAGACCCGGCGCAACATCATCTAGCCCCCCCCCCCCCCCCCCAAAAAAAAAAAAAAAAACTCCACACTATTAAATGGCCAAAATATCAAAAATGGATTTGAAATGTCCTGAGGGTTAATAATGGACAAATTCCTGTATCCAAAAAGTTGAGATCACAGTCTAAGTCATCACAAACAATATAGGAAAAACCAAAAGCATTAGGGGCTTATAGCCCATTTAGTTACGTTTAAACAAAAGAGATCTGCATGAAACAAAATATTTCTTTTTTTTATTTTGACTTGTCTTAAAACCTTCAGAGTCAGTCAGCACCTTACCTCTCCTGAAATCCAATTTCTGGGTCTGGAAGGAAGTGGGAGCACTGGGAGGGAACATCTCAGACACTCTTAAGGCATTAGCACTGCCCTGATAAAATGCTATCTGGTTTAAAGGCAGAACTGATGAGATCTTGAAACTTGGCCAACTATTTACTCACCACCTCACATTGAAATCTTATTCAAAACACAGATGTATTCACATCTTTAGAAACCGTCAGAGTTTAAAAAACAATCATCTAACTCTAGGTCTCCAGCTTTATCAAAAGTTTATGTCCCCTAAGGGTTTTTTTTTTTCTGGACACTGAAAGTTTTGTATGAAATTTAGACACCAGCCCACGAGTACTTCTCTCGTCTGTGAAGGGCACATATGGGCAGAGCAACTTATGTACAAGAAAGAACCCTTGTAGAACAGGGACAAATATCTCCCAGATGTTTTGCAAAGTGTGAGGAAATTGCCAGATTGGGCAGCTCCTGTGCTCCCGCTCAATGGCTTCAATATGCCCTGCCTCTTACCTGCTTCCACCAGTCTATGCATATAGTTTCACTTTCTCCCTTTGTTTTACTGGTCTTCTTTAAATATACTGGAGTTTGATCCACGTGAGCGGTTTTTAAGAAAGGCCAGAGGTATCCTCCATGTAATGCAGCAGAGAACACCATGAAAGGGAGAAGGGGTGCCGATGACCAGCCCTAATGCCTACTAATAAGGGTCCAAAAAATGATTCCCCCGCCTTCGTCTACACAATGCTCTAAGACCCACTAGGACTCATAGAGCGCATTCTCTCCAGGTAAGTCCCCAGACTGCCCTTCCCCCCTACAATCCTATAATTTTAAAGCCTTTCAAACTGCACCTTTCCTCTCAAAACACTGACCCTCGGGGTTTCCAGTCCATGCTACACCGACCTGACGAAGAGAACAGGACGCTTTAAACTTTAGTCCAACTAAAAAAGTGTAAGTGTCATCTACAACCACGATGAGCAAAGAAAGAACTCACAGGTTATACCTTCCAACAAACAAACCGGTCCTCCCATTTTTCTGTGCTCTCTCCGCCTCCCACCCAGACTTGCAAAGTATCTTCTTCTTTAGTGAGGCCACTCAGCGTGTTCCTGCATATGCAACAGGAAGTACATCATGACGGGATGGGAGCGAGCGCTCGTAAGGAAAGCTGATTGGCTGCCTGAGGGCGAGGCGAAGAAAGAAGCACTACAGAGGCACAGGACCGCGGCGCGCCAGTGTGAGAGCCCGAGTGCGAGTGGCGAGCCCTGGGCGGGCGGAACTGGGCTGATGGCGTGTCGGCGTCACATTGTGGTCGGTCCGAAACTACAGCTGATGATCCGAATCCGATCCTGCGGCTGGGGAGGCTTAGCCTCCCCAAGCCTCTTATACCGGGCGCCTATGCCTATCTCCCCTTTTAGAATTCCCCCTTGTATGTCTGAATTTCTTTCCTATTGAATATTGTAGTTCTTTTCTCTCTTCTGTTATGTTTTTGTAATTTTAGATTGTACACCACCTTGGTCTGCCAGTGAGCAAAGGTGGTATAGAAAGTATAATAAATGAATGAATAAATAGGCGGGCACCTCCTTTTATGTACCCCAGTGCCACGTGATGAAAGCCTATTCTATATTGGCACCTGGATGCCCAGATTCTGTTGCGGAATGAGTATAACCCACTATCAGTTCATCTTACACTTACATATCCTCATTTTTACCAACCATATAGCTGACATAACTGCAAATGTCTAAATGTGGCAAGGACATGCAAAACTAACAGTATTCTATAAGTTGCATGCATTATTGCAGTACCCCCTATGCCCCATCCATGTGAACACCTCACTTGCCTTTATGCCCACACAGAATAGCTCTTAGTTGCTTTGCTGCCACTTAAAGGTGTTAATGTACCCTTACCTATGAAAGTACCAGTATTCAGTACATTTATACATGCAAGGGGTACATAAATGTGGGCACCCAGTTATAGAATTGCCCTTTGAATCTGTTCAAAATGCCACTTCATCACCCTCTGTGTTCCTGTGCCTTAGCTATACAAGCAGCGTCTTGATGTCTGGAACAGTGAGAACAGGAGTCAAGGTGGAGCCCATACATAAAACAAAAAATAGACATCAGGTAATTACAAAGATAAATTTCTATCTTAGGGTCTAGTGGCAGATATAAACCATTTAGTCTTTGCTCTCTCTGTTTGTGACATCACCAAAACCCTTCATTTGATTTATATCCTTGTAATTACCTGTTGCCTGTCTGCTATACATATATATGTGAAAGCTCATTTTTTCCCATAGTCATTCACTTATGGTTTGACATTCTGATGTCAGAATGTTCACCTATTGATCTAGCTGACAAAAGCCAATTGTCTTGACTTGCAGTGGTATCACTGCTGGTGACATGAGGGTTGAAGAAGGTTGGCTCAGTTGGAGAACGAGGGAAGTATGGTGTGAATCTGCAGTTAGAATGTGTATAAAAAGATTGTGAGCAGAGGAAAGACTGATGCAGATTGATCACAGAAGGAAACAGAAAACAAAACCCATAAGATGCTAGAGTACTTTACAATGCCTGTTTTCCTTCTTTAGTACCAACATTTTATACACTTATAAATTAACCAATGGTAAGACAGCTGTCCACAATACTCAGTATCAATCAGCTACAGAACAGCTTCAAAACTATTCATGATGCTGGTGATCCAGAATGATCATGAGTTGTTGGACATGCCATCCTTGTCTTCCTGATGGGATGTTTCTTTTGTGTTCCATAATCCCTTGCAGTGGGGAACAGAAAGAGAAACATGATAATTTATTCTACTAAAATGTATTGTTACCTTGTCCAATATACATTTGCTATGTGAAACACCATGTGGAGTGTAATTATATAACAGGTCACTTAGGTTGAAAGTCCAAGATAGTGCCTATTTTGAGGCTCTCTAAAAAGTGGCATAAAGCAGCATTTGGATGTTTTTCTTACTAAAAGGTCCAAATCAGTATTTTCAGAACCCATTTTCCAGACGTTATTCTGTGCAGTTTGTCTGCAGTGTGTCCAAATCTCAAGGGGGCGTGCTAAGGATGGGATTTGAATGTTTCTAAGATCTAGACTTTTTCAGCCATAATGGAACAAAACAAAAATGTTCAGTACTAAAACATTTTGAGCTAGACTTGTTTTAAAAATGTGGTCACTTATCCCCTCCCACACCCCAGCTTTGGGGGTGGAGGGAGAAGAGTCATTGCCTCTGTTTGTGCTGCTAACCTTTTGCCTGTGAACAATTCTGCAGGGTAAGTACAGATTTGTGTCCAAATTCTGCAATGCGCTGTAGCACAGAAACCCTCTGGGAGTGCATCATGTTAACCAGTAATACATGGTAGCACAGTCCCTGCACATTCACTGCCCCTTCTCCATCTCGTTCCACGCTAGCTATTAACACAGAAATTATAGTGCATTAACCCCCTAATTATATAAAAAGTGCTAAAAAATGCACACAATTTACGTGCCTATTTTAATTGAACAAGCTAATTAGCACCAATACTTGGCTTTTTAACAAGCAATTATTGTACGTGCGCTTTGGTGCCATTTATAGAATTCTCCCTGAACTGCTCAGGTATTGTGTAAATCTGTTTAGCGCCTGAATTAACTACACTTCTTAATTGAAATGTTAACCACTAAAGCAGCGTAGTAAATAGGCCCCTATGTATTTGAGTATATGTGCATGAGTGTGTTTGGGAGAAAGAGAGAATTTTTTGTATGGTTTGTATGATCAGACCATTCTTGTGGACTTTAGCCATCACCTGATTCATGTGCTCTTGGTTTTGAAGTGACACATTTGGGTATCGGACTCTGTATCTGTGTAGCAAGCATTGACAAGAAGGTCCATACCATGTACTAGTTTATTTCTCATGTTTTTCCTTTCTGGGCCTGCTGGTTGCTTTCTTGTCACAGGTCCCTTGAGAAATCAGCAGCAAATATTTCCCTTCTTTTGTTTTTTCTTCAAACAGTGTCCCTGTGGTCAAGTCTTCTTCTTTGATTACCTGTTTCCTCTTGTTTCTACCTTTTCTAGGCCTAGAGAAGTGTGACTGGTTTAGGAGGAGTCTCCTGAGCTCCTACACTAACATCACTTTTATGTTTCTTTCCTCTTACTTTTAGAGCTTTATTTACCAGCTTGTTTTTCAACCCAGGGCTATGTTTTGGTCTGGCTGATTGGGTTTCCTGCTGGCATCCTTCCCTGATCACACAAACTCTATCAAAATATGCTTGTTTTTTAAAAAGATGATCTAATCTCATTCCAAAAGGCACACCCTGTTTGTCTTGGAAATGTATTTGAAATTCAAAAATAACAACAGTAATAACAAGTCTCAATGACATCATAATATGTTTTGATCTCTCTGAAAATCATAAGAATAGCCATACTGGATCTGACCAATGGTCCATCTAGCCCGGTAACCTGCTTCCAGCAGTGGCCAATCCAGGTCACAAGTACCTGGCAAAAACCCAATTAGTAGCACCATTCTCTGCTACCAATCCCAGGGCAAGCAGTGGCTTCCCCCATGTCCATCTCAATAACAGACTATGGACTTTTCCTCCAGGAACTTGTCCAAACTTTTTTTTAAACCCAGATACGTTAACCGCTGTTACCACATCCTCTGGTAATGAGTTCCAGAGCTTAACTACTCTTTGAGTAAAAAATAAGTCCTCCTATTTGTTTTATAAATATTTCCATGCAATTTCATTGAGTCTTCCCTGGTCTTTGTACTTTTTGAATGAGTGAAAAATCTATTCACATCCACCCGCTCCACACCACTCAGGATTTTGTAGACCTCAATCATATCCCTCTTCAGCTGTCTCTTTTCCAAGCTGAAGAGCCCTAACCTCTTTAGCCTTTCCTCATATGGGAGCAGTTTCATTCCCTCTATCATTTTGGTCACTCTTCTTTGAACCTTTTCTAATTCTTCTATATCTTTTTTGAGATAAGGTGACCAGAATTGAATACAATACTCAAAGTGAGGTCGTACCATGGAGCAATACAGAGGCATTATAATATTTTTGGCCTTATTTTGCATCCCTTTCCTAATAATTCCTAGCATCCTGGGCAGAAGATTTCAGCATATTGTCTACAATGACACCTAGGTCTTTTTCTTGACTGCTGATTCCTAAAGTAGAACCTAGCATCAGATAATATGATTCGGATTATTCTTCCCAGTGTGAATCACTTTGCATTTCATTAAATTCACATTAAATTTTATCTGCCATTTGGATACGCAGCCTTCCAGTTTCCTAAGGTCTTCCTGCAATTTTTCACAATTTGCATGCGTTTTGACAACTTTGAATAGTTTGGTGTCATCTGCAAATTTAATCACCTCACTTGTCGTTCCTATTTCCAGATCATTTATAAATATGTTAAATAGCACCGGTCCCAGTACAGATCCCTGCGGCACTTCAGTATTCACCCTCCTCCATTGAGAAAAATGGCCATTAACCCTACCCTCTGTTTTCTCTACAATAACCAATTCTTAATCCTCAGAAGGACATGGTCTCCTATCCCATTACTCCTTAATTTTCTCAGGAGTCTCTCATGAAGTACTTTGTCAAAAGCTTTCCAAAAATCTAGATACACTACATCAATTGACTCACCTCTATAGACATGTTTATTTTTGTCTTCAAAGAAATGAAGTAAATTGGTGAGGCAAGACCTCCCTTGGCTGAATCCATGCTGATTCTGTCCCATTAAACCATGTTTGTCTATGTGTTCTGTAATTTTATTCTTTATAATAGTTTCTACTATTTTGTCCGGCATTGAGGTCAGGCTTACCAGTCTATAATTTCCTGGATCACCCCTGGAACCCTTTTTAAAAATTGGCATCGCATTGGACACCCTCCAGTCTTCAGGTACTATGGATGATTTTAATAACTAGTTACAGATCACTAACAGATCAGAAATTTCATGTTTGAGTTCTTTCAATACCCTGGGGTGTATACCATCTGGTCCAGGTGATTTATCACTATTTAACTTGTCAATTTGGCTCAGTACATCTTTCAAGTGAACTGAGATTTCTTTCAGTTCCTCCACATCATCACCCCTGACAACCATTTCTGGTATAAGTAGATCTCTTACATATTCTTTCTTAAAGACCTATGCAAAGAATTCATTCAGGCTCTGCTATGGCCTTGCCTCCCTGAGTGCTCCTTTTGCTTCTTCCTAGTCTGGTGGTCCCACAGATTCCCTTGCAGGCTTCCTGCTTCTGATGTACCTGAAAAAAGTGTTACTATGACTTTTCATCTCCACGGCAAGTTTTTCTTCATTTTCTCTTTTAGCCTTCTTTATCAATGCTTTACATCTGGCTTGCCAGTGTTTATGTTGCCTCTCATTTTCTTCATTTGGATCCTTTTTCCATTTTTTGAAGGATGTTCTTTTGCCTCTAATAGCCTCGTTCACCTCTTTAAACATGCCAGCTGTCGATTGCTCTTTTTTTTCACCTTTGTTAGTACATGGAATACATCTAGATCAGCTTCCATGATGGTATTTTAAAACAACAACTCTAACAATACCTGGAGAACTCAAGCTCTCAATAAATAATTACAAACTACTAAGTGGAGCTTGAAATAGAAATAGAAATGTAGCAAGTTTTGAAGTGTCCCTTAAACAGGAGGAAAAATCAAACCTCTGCAAACTTTATCTAACCAATGGAACCTCAAAACTCCAACAAGGAACCATACCACGGTATTTATAAATCCTTGTATATACTGGAGTCAATTCCTATCATTGGTTCCCCTTAAGAAAGGAGAACAGAAAAAAAGCCCAAACGAAAAAACTCATCCTAAATGAGAAAACCGTATGGGTTAAAAAACTGTCCTCCCCTCTTATATATATACACACTGAAAAAGGAACACCCAAAACCTAACCTACCTCAACTACCCCCCACCCAGAACCAGACTATTTATTAGGAAACCCTTCGAGGTAAAAGAGCCCCAAGTAAACTAATATAGCACTAGAGCAGTGGGAAAAAAACCCCGAACCTGCCCACTATTGCAAACACCTGGGAGCCCCCCGTAGCCAAGCATCCAAATGTAAAAAATCCTTTGTACTTAGCTTTATTCCGGCTTTGAAACTTCAAACCTAGCCTGCACAAATGACGTTTGAAGAATGCTGGCCACTGCCGATATGTCCTCCCTCTGGGGCTCCGGAGCCTCACTAAAAATAACATAAATTCGGCGACAGGCGCCGACCCTCCAACAAGAGCGCCTTGTTTCGCCACCCTCGTGGCTGCCTCAGGAAGGGCGCTTGAAATCCATCAGCTACTGTGAAAAACGATGCTGGAAACTGAGTCTCTGTCGTGTCACAAATGGAATAGGAGCTGGAACTCCGGCTAGATTTCAATTTCTTAAATGTTGATACGTTAATGCGACGTCATGACGCCGCGACGTCCCATTTTATCCAATCATTTTATCCATTTTATCCAAAAAATCTTATGGCAGAAGGAACAACACTGGATTTATGTTCTTAAAACAGTAGCACCTTCAGGATTAAACAAAAATATTGAGTGGAATGCTTATTATTAAATTTCAAGTTGGAGGTGTGGCTTCCTTTGCTTTTTGATTATGATTGGATAAAATGGGACGTCGCGGCGTCATGACGTCATGACGTCGCATTAACGTATCAACATTTAAGAAATTGAAATCTAGCCGGAGTTCCAGCTCCTATTCCATTTGTGACACGACAGAGACTCAGTTTCCAGCATCGTTTTTCACAGTAGCTGATGGATTTCAAGCGCCCTTCCTGAGGCAGCCACGAGGGTGGTGAAACAAGGCGCTCTTGTTGGAGGGTCGGCGCCTGTCGCCGAATTTATGTTATTTTTAGTGAGGCTCCGGAGCCCCAGAGGGAGGACATATCGGCAGTGGCCAGCATTCTTCAAACGTCATTTGTGCAGGCTAGGTTTGAAGTTTCCAAGCCGGAATAAAGCTAAGTACAAAGGATTTTTTACATTTGGATGCTTGGCTACGGGGGGCTCCCAGGTGTTTGCAATAGTGGGCAGGTTCGGGGTTTTTTTCCCACTGCTCTAGTGCTATATTAGTTTACTTGGGGCTCTTTTACCTCGAGGGGTTTCCTAATAAATAGTCTGGTTCTGGGTGGGGGGTAGTTGAGGTAGGTTAGGTTTTGGGTGTTCCTTTTTCAGTGTGTATATATATATAAGAGGGGAGGACAGTTTTTTAACCCATACGGTTTTCTCATTTAGGATGAGTTTTTTCGTTTGGGCTTTTTTTCTGTTCTCCTTTCTTAAGGGGAACCAATGATAGGAATTGACTCCAGTATATACAAGGATTTATAAATACCGGGGTATGGTTCCTTGTTGGAGTTTTGAGGTTCCATTGGTTAGATAAAGTTTGCAGAGGTTTGATTTTTCCTCCTGTTTAAGGGACACTTCAAAACTTGCTACATTTCTATTTCTATTTCAAGCTCCACTTAGTAGTTTGTAATTATTTATTGAGAGCTTGAGTTCTCCAGGTATTGTTAGAGTTTAGCTATTACAAGTTGGGGAAATGGCACAAAGTTGGCATAGTGGGAAGAGGTTCTCCGAAGATGAGAGATCAGCCATTTTACAGGCTCCCACTCTTTCCCAATATGGTTCTGATGTTGGGTCTGAAACAGAATGGTCACAAATACTGTCAGAGTATAAAGAAGCAGCGAGGTTGGAGTTACACAGTGCTACCCTGGTGGATTATTGTAAGAAAGAAATTATTCCTCGAGGATTACGTATGACAAAAGCTCCGAAATTGTTTCCTGATGATCCTGATTTTGTTAATCAATGGAACAGCATTCTGAATCAGTGTTCACTGGACCTCATGTTACTGTTAATACAAACTATACAGTCAAAATTGGTACAAAATAGACCAAAACTTGATGAAAAGATGGACCATTTAAAATCATTAACAGACTATGATAGATTTAAAGAGGATTTTGATAACAAATTGGAGAAATTCAAGAAAGATATTAGATCAACTAAATATAAAAAAATACAAAGAGACCAGAGGGATTATAGTGAGGGGTATGTGTATAATTGGCAAAAACCAACAAACCTGGATAAGATAGTGGACAAGGGAAAACGTGTAGGTTTTCAATTGTCGTCTAATTCTTCTGGCGGGGAGGACGATAAAGATGATAAGACAGACGGGGAGCAACAACCGGGGGCTGTCATCAAACGTACAAATCAACGGGGACGAGGCAGTTGGAGATCCCGTGGTCGAGGAGAAGTAAGTTACAGAGGGACGAGATCCCGACGGAGAGAAGACTCGCTGTGATCAATCTCTCCAAATATGTTCTGACCCCAGTTGAGGAACGAGTCCTAGCCCGTGGGTTATCATTTGTTCCCACAAGTAAACATATACCATTCCAGTTCAGGGTGGATTTTGAAAAGTTCTTACGAGTACTTCAGCTTAAACTCCATTTTCACAATACCCAGGATACTAGAGGTTCGTATTCAAACTGTGTAGTTAAAAGTACTTGGATTCCTCCGGGTCCACCTAATCCGGCCCTAATGATCTTTAAACAGTTGGTTCTCCAAGATGTACAACAATTAGAACATACACAATTTTGGGGTAGAACCAATATGTCACGTGAAGAATTTAGGGCTGTGCAAACATTGAAAAAGGAGGAGTCGATTGTTATACGTAAAGCAGACAAAGGAGGAGCTATAGTTGTACTTGAGAAATCTGAATATATGGCTGAAATTCAACACCAATTGGCAGATAGCAAGACATATTCCAAGCTAGCTGAAGATCCGACTTATGGTTTGATTAAGAGGATGCAGGAGGTGACTAAGGAGGCTCTTCATCAGGGCTTCCTTTCTAAAAAAGAAAGTCAATTTTTATGTCCAACAAATCCTGCTATACCCATTTTTTATACAGTCCCTAAGATACATAAACGGCTGCAAGCTCCCCCTGGCAGGCCGATAGTATCTTCAAGGAATTGTCTCCTTGAACGGGTCTGTAAGTATGTGGATTATTTCTTGCGTCCGTTGGTGCAGAATATACCAGCATATATTAGGGATACATCACATTTTTTACAGATTTTGAGAGGTTTAAATGTTAGCCACTCTAGTATGCTTGTAACATTGGATGTATGTTCATTATATACCTCGATACCACAAGCTGAAGCTTTACAAGCAGTAAGAAAGGTCTTGGAAGAGCGGCTTCGTCCTCATGTGGTACCTACGGACTTCCTTATTCAGCTGACCCAGTTAGCCCTGTATAATAACCATTTCATTTTTGACAAGGAATTGTATCTTCAAACTTCGGGCATAGCTATGGGGGCTTCCTTTGCCCCCTCTGTCACAAATATCTTTATGGGACAGTTTGAAGAACAATTTGTGTACACCAGTACAGGGTTTGGTAGGGTACAGTATTGGGGTCGGTATATAGATGATGTGTTTATGATCTGGCAGGGTTCTGAGGAACAGCTAAAGGACTTTGTGTACTGCCTTAACAGTTGTCATAACACTATCAAGTTTGAACACAATTTCCATACAGATAGTATTCATTTTTTTGGACGTTTTAGTTACAAAGGAGAGTGGGAAGTTAAGAACAAACGTTTTTGTTAAACCAACAGATAGGAACTCTCTGTTGAGGTACGACAGTATGCACCCTTACCATCTTAAACGTAGTCTACCTTATTCACAGTTTTTGAGATACCGGAGAATTTGTGATACAACTCAACAATTCCAAGAATCAGCAGAGGAACTGCAGTATAAATTTGAAGAAAGAGGATATCCAGCTAAATTGGTGAAACAATCATATAAAAGGGCCTTGAGTCAACATAGGGATCTTCTGATTCAAGATAACCAGTCCAATAGGTCCAACAATATGGATAAGGTTATTTCCTGTGTGTTAAAATTCACCAATAGATCTCCTCAAGTCTCTGCAATTCTAAGGAAACATTGGAATATAATGTTGACACAGGAAGCATTTCAAGATCATCATCTTATGCTGTCCTATGCTCGGAACCAAAATCTACAGGACCAACTGAGTGTGGCAGACGTTTGGTCCAAGTTCACACACACTGAGGGATTCCATCATAAATGTGGGCATTGTTCTATTTGCTCCATAACAGTGGAAAGTTCGGAGTTTATATCTACAGCTGGTAGGACTTTTAAACTCAGGTTTCGGACCACGTGTGAATCCAGGAACGTGGTTTATCTTTTTCGATGTCCCTGCAATCTTATTTACGTAGGGCACACTACTCGTCAGTTTAAAACAAGGGTGATTGAACACCGACATTGCATCACCAATTCCAAGTGGGAAGCACCTATGACTCGCCATTGTTATCAGGCTCAACATCAGTTTGATCAGTTACAATGTATGGTTATTGATCAAGTAGTTATGGGTAAGAGAGGGGGGGATATTAAAAAAATCTTATGGCAGAAGGAACAACACTGGATTTATGTTCTTAAAACAGTAGCACCTTCAGGATTAAACAAAAATATTGAGTGGAATGCTTATTATTAAATTTCAAGTTGGAGGTGTGGCTTCCTTTGCTTTTCGATTATGATTGGATAAAATGGGACGTCGCGGCGTCATGACGTCGCATTAACGTATCAACATTTAAGAAATTGAAATCTAGCCGGAGTTCCAGCTCCTATTCCATTTGTGACACGACAGAGACTCAGTTTCCAGCATCGTTTTTCACAGTAGCTGAGGGATTTCAAGTGCCCTTCCTGAGGCAGCCACGAGGGTGGCGAAACAAGGCGCTCTTGTTGGAGGGTTGGCGCCTGTCGCCGAATTTATGTTATTTTTAGTGAGGCTCCGGAGCCCCAGAGGGAGGACATATCGGCAGTGGCCAGCATTCTTCAAACGTCATTTGTGCAGGCTAGGTTTGAAGTTTCCAAGCCGGAATAAAGCTAAGTACAAAGGATTTTTTACATTTGGATGCTTGGCTACGGGGGGCTCCCAGGTGTTTGCAATAGTGGGTAGGTTCGGGGGTTTTTTCCCACTGCTCTAGTGCTATATTAGTTTACTTGGGGCTCTTTTACCTCGAGGGGTTTCCTAATAAATAGTCTGGTTCTGGGTGGGGGGTAGTTGAGGTAGGTTAGGTTTTGGGTGTTCCTTTTTCAGTGTGTATATATATAAGAGGGGAGGACAGTTTTTTAATCCATACGGTTTTCTCATTTAGGATGAGTTTTTTCGTTTGGGCTTTTTTTCTGTTCTCCTTTCTTAAGGGGAACCAATGATAGGAATTGACTCCAGTATATACAAGGATTTATAAATACCGGGGTATGGTTCCTTGTTGGAGTTTTGAGGTTCCATTGGTTAGATAAAGTTTGCAGAGGTTTGATTTTTCCTCCTGTTTAAGGGACACTTCAAAACTTGCTACATTTCTATTTCTATTTCAAGCTCCACTTAGTAGTTTGTAATTTTAAAACAACAGCCATGCCTGATTTAAAGGCCTAACATTTGCAGCCGATCCTTTGAGCTTCTTTTTAACCATTTTCCTCATTTTGTCATAGTCACCCTTTTGAAAATTAAAAGCTGCTACAATAGATTTCCATAGTGACTTCACTCCAGATATCAGCTCATATTTGATCATGTTATGATCACTGTTTCCCGCTGATCCAACACCGTTACCTCTCTTTAGAGAGAAATAATTTGTCTAGCATGTTACAACTGCATGTGCAAAACTACGTATTTTGGAGCTCTAGGCATTATCCAAAGGCAGGACTAGGCGATGATAACCCCAATTGAACTTCTCCTGTTTCCATACCAGAAACTAAGATAAAAGAAAAAATGATGGTTTCGTATAAGTGATGTCAAGGACACTTCAGAAGTGTGAGCTGACAGCCATTGGATGCTCTACTGAATGAAATTGGATGAATGGTTCAAAAGTTATTTAGTTGGGGAAAGACAGACATACAAACAGGTATGATGCATTATAAGGCCAGTGTAATCAAGTGTTGCCCTCCCTGGCTTTTGATTTCTTTTCCTGGGAGGGATCATCGCCTGATAATAACATGCAAGACTGCAAGATTCTATTCTGCATGAGGTTTAGTTCTTCCACCATTATGTCTTGCAAAAATGAAAGAGAGAGATAGCATAACGAAAGCAGTACACAGTTAAAATTGACTGCTGCTCTGACTGGGAAATTTTCTAACTATTATGGTTTCCACAGTACTAGAAGTTAGAGGTTTTTATGTTAGTACATCTGTGAAAACTGGATTCATTGTAGATTGTGATTGGGGGGATATGTAAACCTCTTTAAGAAAGATGAATTGAATAATTCAAGAAATCTAGAATAATTATGATGTTTTGGCAAATTGTTAAGACATTGTAAGAAAATAAAAAATAATCCAAAACAGGACTGAAAATCTAACTTGAATTTTGAAAAAGATGGAATGGAGTTCATAACATTGGCACATTCATTTCCCCATTTGCCTCTATCACCCACACAAAACCACTTCTGAAATAAAACCTACAACACCAATGAATTGACAGACATTGGCCGCAGCTTTATTTAACACATCAAAAGTTTAACATACTGTAGCTAAACCGCAACATCAGAGTTAATTAATTTTTACCCCCCAACCCAATCAAATAGTCAGTCTTGAACTAACTGCTCCATTATTTGCCCAAACAATTTATTACCCAATAATTTCCCACACACATCCTGAAGTAGTGCAGGGATATGTCCTTTCTCATTGTGATGACGAACATGAGCCACCACTTAATTAGGCCTCCATTGAGCCCACATGTCACAGAATCACCATAAACCTTCCCCACCACTGCCCCAAAAGCTGCATCTCAAATTTCACCCTGATTTATAGGAGGAAATTCAACTGTATGAAATCTAAAATTGTCATCAACTCAAACCAGGCTGAAATTCATCTTGGTTGACTGTGAATTGTGTACAATGTTAGTTCTGCTTATATGCAATAAACTTCTAACAGCTTCTAGACTCCTACCCCCATATTATATTACTACCACTTTATATCGTAAACTTGTGGAACCTAATAGTTTATTACAATTCGGAAGCTTTCACTCTTTCTCTTTGACATATAATTTGCCCATAGGGCAATTTCTTCATTTACAGAGACTGTGTACCTCTTTATTTGAATTTTAAAAGGAAGCTTATGAATTGAAAGAACACTTTCGTGCAAGAGGGTACCCAGAGAAATGTATTAAACCAACCTATTTACCGGCTAAATTTGCTCGAAGAGAGCTGCTGATTTAAGATCAGGAGAAGAAGTTAGATGAAGACAGTTTGGTTTGTATTCTCCCTTTTTCTACACTGGCATCTAAGTTTGTTCAAATGGTGAAAGTACACTGGCATATTCTTCAAATGAGTCTTGCTTTTTCAGAGTTTCTGATGATTGCCTATCAAAGAGGAAGGATGATTGGATAAAACCTTTTAGGCCAAAGATACGATAAAGCTCCTAGGAAGAATACAACTTATTCTCATATGTCATGTGGTAAATGTCAATGGTGTTCTTCTAAGTTTACAGGTTCTATTGGATGGGCTTTGAAATAACTGCTAGTACTAATACAACTTATGCCAGTAATAATATAATTTATATAATATGTTGCCCTTGTGGACTTAATTATATTGGACAGAGTAGTCGCCCTGTGAGGCTCCGGTTGAATGAGCATAAATCTTGGATCAACACAGAAATTTCCAAGCCCCTTTGGTCCAACATTGTGTTGGACAAGAAACATTCAATTTCAGATATGAAGTGGCAGATTATAGATCAAGTTATGGAAGGGTGGGAGGGTGGTAATACAGACCAGCGTTTGAACTTTAAAGAACAATATTGGATTTTCTATTTAGATTCTGTTAGTCCAGATGTATTGAATGCTGAATTTGAATTGATGTCACTTGTTTGAATTCCTGTTTTTCATTGGCTGTTTCTGGTGATCAGCTGAACAACGTGTGAGGTATTTAAATGTCTCCTTATGATGATGGCGCTATCTTTGAAAAAAGAATGCTCAGGAAATGTCAGGTTTCAGCTACATAAGGTTTTTTGATACAATTTATCAGTTGGGTTTGCAGTTAAAAGTTTATTGGTTGCATTCCTAATGGTATTTTATTTTTTGCAGGGGGTAGTATATACAATTGACATAACTGAATCTGATGAATTAAGGAGGAAGAAGGGGTCTTTGCCTCCGAATGGACCCTTATATTGTTTCATAATTTGGTGATTATGAAATCAGTATGATCTAACAATATTACTGGATTAAGTCCTTACTGAGTTTGCCCCCTATTTGCTAAAGCATGCTAAGTGGTTAATACTGGAACTAACATACCTAACATGGTATGAGGTGGAAAATATGAGGATAAGTTATAAGGACAGCACCTTACATGTAACTAGGAACTAGTTACCACAGTGGTAATGCGGTAGATGATGTGGAATAGTAAATGCCACTACAATAGATTTAGCTTACTGAATTGCTTTATTTGCAATGCAGTCAGTGTGCAAGAGGTGAATTGTCTCTGCATGTGTGTGGGGGGTAATTTCATACAATATTTTTGCGTGTAAAACCTACTTAATGCACGGAAAAGGGCTTTTATAAAATTGTGTGACATCATATACATGTGAAAAGTATGTCCATGGAAAGTGTGCACCTACTTTTATGTGATCTGTACATAGGCTTCTGGAATGGAGGTGGAGTTGTGATATACATGTGTATTTTATAAGATATGCATTCAAATGCATAGAATGCATGCATAAATTTGCACCCTTTTTGGAACAGGTGTAAATTTGAGAATTTTGCATTTGTGCGCTATTGTGGCTGGAACTGAAGCCCAGAACACGCCACCTTTGAAGCTGTGCATCCCATGGCAATTCTGTGTGTGACCAACTGCATTTTAAAATGAGCATTTACACTTGTCTGCATTCTATGAATATAAATACCACTATTTACATGTAGAATTGCTGAGCAAGGCTTTTAAAATGGCTTCCATAATATCCAATAAGATATCCAACGTAAACATGAAACTCAAGAAATAATATCAAATAGGAATAATAAGATAATAAATAAAACATAAAGGGGCCAATATTCAGACCACAAGAGGTAGCCAGGCTGCTTCCCACAGTCAGTGCTAAGCCCAGATATTGAATGCCAGGCTGTTTCCGGTGACCAGCATTGAATAGTCAGTTTATTTTTGGCCGGTTCCAACTTAACTGGCTAAGCCGATCAGCGCTGGCTGGTTAAGCTTCAACTGGCCAAAACTATTCCAGGTATTGATGTGGCCATATTTGGCCAACAAACTTGGCCAGTGACAGCCTGAAAATCAGCAGATAGCCAGTTATATTGTGTGATATAATCAGCTATCCGCTAGGCGCTAACCAGCAATATTCAGTGGGAGACAGCCAGTCGTCTCCCACTGAATATCGCTGGATGGCCAGCTAAGTACCATTTAACAGGCCAGGTGCCATTCCTGGACGGTTAAATGGTTTTGAATATCGGCCGGAAAATCCTTCTCATAATATAATGCAGTTACCGCCTGATATTCAAAAGTATTTAGCCGGCTAGAAATGGCATCTGGCTGTTTAAATACCCTCAAGCTGGCTATCCGCCAGTATTCAAGAGGAAATAACCAGCTATCTCCTGCTGAATAGCCTGGTAATGTTAACTGTAACGTGTGGTCCCTGCTCCCTACATGTCTCATAACTGTCTAGGTAGAGAATTTCACTAAAGGGGATTAGAAAAAGGCTTCTTTAAGGCATCCTTATATTTAACATGTCTAAACTTCTTGAGATAATTGTATTTTACTTAAAGGAGCATAGGGAATTAATCTTTCACATAGATACAATGAACCCTCCTTTCAGAATTGCATAGAGTAACTGCTTTTCTGCATATCCTTTAATATTTCTTATTATAATTGTATTTCAGAAAGATTTCAAATTGGCAAGTAAAGAACTGTAATGTAGGATCTTAAAAAGCTTTTTTTTTTTTCTTTTAAATCATAAGCTTATCCTAGCTGTAAGGTTGTTGTGCTTATGTAGACTAGCCTATGTTTTGAAACAAAAATAACGTCTACATAGTCCATAATACAAACAATGCCTCTCTCATTGTATACCAAGTCGCCTAAATTTAAGCACCATTTGCATGCTTAAGGGCCTCTTTAATCAAGCCATGCTAGCTCGCAGCAATGCAGATGGAGCCACATGGGCTTTGTCGGCATTACCTCACCGGGAGCTACTAGCGTGGCTTGATAAAAGAGGCCCTAAATTTGTATTTTTTTTTTTTTTTGTTACATTTGTACCCCGTGCTTTCCCACCCATGGCAGGCTCAATGCGGTGGGCAATGGAGGGTTAAGTGACTTGCCCATAGTCACAAGGAGCTGCCTGTGCCTGGAATCAAACTCAGTTCCTCAGTTCCCCAGGACCAAAGTCCACCACCCTAACCACTAGGCCACTCCTCCACTCTGCCATTTACACATGTAATTGTACACTTATGCACATAAATGTTAGTAGCACGACTAAGTGCTATTCTGTGATTACAAGCTCAAATGATTTAGCACATATTTGCAGGGGGTGCAATCACGGAAGAGAAGCATGGGCATATCATAGGCTTGACTGACATTTATATGGGTAGCTTACACATTACTGTAAGTTATGCATGTAAATACCACATTTAGACATGTCTGTTTATGCCAGCCATAGACCTGGCATAAATGTGTTCACCTATATTTAGGTGCGCCACTGCCAGCTTACACTAGTATTTTCTAAGACCACTTATGCATGTAAGTTTTCATATACAATAGGCTTGCAGCCTGCTGAAATTCGGCACTACAGTTTGGCGATTATTGCTTCCTGTATGCACATTCGAAAACTGTACTCCTGGATAAAGCTTGCAACTTGGCAGCTATGCTATGCTTGGCACTGCCAGTATTATGGGAATTCAGTACATCTCTAGTAAACATGCTGATAGATTACGGATGCATCTATTGAGCTCCTTCTGATAGCTGCAAAACAGATTACTTTGTGTAAAGACACTGGTTTAAAAATGTAGACTCTTAATTTAATTGTCTATTCCCAGAAGTAAATAAAGAAATCAGGAGCCCAGTGTAAATAACATGGCACTCAAAGATGAGAGCTTACAAGACCATATTTGCCTGAAACTCAATAATTTTGGTTGTGATCACTGAATATGTTTTTGTTTGACAGAACCAGTATGATTTGGGGAAAAAAAGAATAAAATTGCTTTTAAAGTACAAAAATAATTATGACCCACTTGAAATGTAATGTCTGTGTTTTATTTCTCATCAGAATTCATTAGTGTGTAACATCAATAATTTAGCCCATCATTTGCCAACACTGACTTGGCTCAGTAGTTCAATCATGTAACCCTGTAAACTCACTTTCCATTAAAATGAATGTTGCTGACAAAGGATAACTAAAGAGAGACTTCATTTATTAGCTGAAAAATACTTCATTTATCAACATTTTTAAATTAAGAATTTTGAACCACAAAAGCTTAACTAGTGAGCTCTATGAAAGAATCTTTACTCCACTGCTAAAGTGTGGTGTGAAACCATGTGACATCCATATTTTTCCTTGTATAATATAAAGCTTTTAGCACAGAATGAATAAAATAATTCATTAGCATGGAAATGTATTGAGAATCCTGAATTATGCAGCTCGTATTCTATATAACACCTTCACTGACTGACAATGCAGGATTTAAAACCAAGGGGTGACTTATGACTTAGTAGTGCCTACCTTGAATCGATTTCATTTAGATGTGGCGAGGAAGGGGACCTTTTCAATTGCTGGACCAACTGAATGGAAAAAACCACCCTCTGGACTGAAAAATGAAACTCATCTATTGACTTTAAGCATCATCTGAAAGCTCATTTAGGGCTCCTTTTACTAAGCAACGGTAAGCCCAACGCGGGCCTGGCGCTACTTCCCCCCCTACCGTGCCGTCATTTCTGGCGCTACACAAATTAGTAGTGCCGAATACTACCCGGCGGTAGTCGGGCAGTGCTGTGCGCTGCCCAGTTACTGCTGGGTTAGTGCGGGAGCCCTTGCCACCACCTCGATGGGTGGCAGTAAGGGCTCCCTGCCGAAATGGCCACGTTGCAAGTGCTTTACTTGCCACCCAGCCATTTCCTGAAGGAAAGCGAGACCGGCCCTTTTACCGGCTGCCGTAAAAGGGGACCTCTGCGCACATGTAAAACACGCTCCAACGCCAACGCAGGCCCCCTTTTGCCGCAGCTTGGTAAAAGGGGGCCTTACTGTGCTTGGCCTATCATATGCCTGCTGAAAATAGTTGATAGCCAACAGGGGTGTCTGGGCTATATTAGCATATGGCTGCAGTTTTTTTTAGTCTGAGTATGTTGTATATTGATTCTATTTGAATGTTGTTTTATGTGAATTTATGAGTATTGCTTTTGTTCGCTGCCTTGGATAAGGGCAGGTTACAAAGAATAAAATAAGAAGAAGGGGTCAGTATTCAGTCTGCGGTGCTCAGCATTTTGCTGACCACCTCTGGCATTATACCAGAAATTCGTTGCCTGGCCCTGTTCAGGCTCCAGCATTGAATTTCTGGGCTTATGGAGCCAGCAAAACCATGGCTATTTAAGTCCTATGTATGTGGTTACCTTGGCTGATTAAGTGCTGAATATTGGCCAAGTGTTGAGTCTGCCCCCGCAACACCCCAAAAATAGCCAGTTTAGAGGTGGGGAACTAACTGAACATTTTTAGCGGCACTAACTGGTTAAGTGCAGCAGAATATGACCTGTTAGCCCCGAAGAAGCGATTTCTGGCTGGTTAAATCACTTTGAATATTGAGCCCCAAGTTTTGTATTAAGCACAGCTAATCTTAAACCTTTGTTTAGGCACAATTGGTAATTTATACCTTTAGATCCCATGTCTGTTGCATGCACAGAAGAGATTTGCACACTGGAAAAAAGCCAAATTGCACAGTCTGACTGGTCAGTTCATTTTTCTCTGTTCATAGATGTTTCCTATATATGAGATTTAGTCCAACCTAAAGAGACTTAAATAAGATGGGGTTAATATTCAGCATGGTTTAAGCAGGCTTAAATCACACTGAGCAGGCCAGCCACTGATATTCAGTGGTACTTAACTAGGCAGTGCTGCTGAATACCAGCTGTAACTACACAATATAAATCCAGGCAGTGGAGGGACGGTTCAGGGATGGAGTTATGGAGGAGCTGGCATTTATGTGGGTGTGGGCCATATTCAGTGCCAGGAGCCATATTCAGTGCCAGTGCCCGCATAGTTAAGCAGGCGGATAGGACTGTAGAAAAGGCAGTCCTTTCTTTTGCCACTTACCTACGCAGGTGCCGGCACTAAATATTATTTGGCACCCGAATAACTTCCAGGTTGCTGATTTGATTTCCCTCCAACCCTCTCTGGTCCCGCTGATCCCTGCACTCTGTTTTCCAAGCTTCCCCCATTCTGATCTCCTACCCCCCCCCCCCAGTTGTGATCACCCCATACCCCTCCTGCTTCTGAGCACCCCTCCCCCATTCCGATGCCCCCTCTTCTGGTTGCAATCACCACACTGGTCTACCCCCACTTCTGAGCAACCCCCATTCTGATACCCAGATCCCTCCCCACACCTCGATTCCTAAGTACCCCTGGGACTTACCTGGAGGTGCTCAGTGGTGTCTAATGGGCCAGGGCTGGAGCAGTCCCATTTCTGCTCCTATCCTGTTAGCGCCAAATGTCAAAATGGCAGCACTAACCCCTAGCAATAGACTTGTGGTACTACTGCTAAGGGTCAGCCAAATACCTGGACATGGTCTGGCATTGAATATCTTGGTCTAATTTAGCCGATAAAGGTCAGCAATTAAAAAATGGTGACTGCCACTTGCTGAATATTGATGGGGATATAAGTAAGACATTTTTAATAGCTCACCTGAGACTAATTTTATAACAGGGCATCTATGTGAAAAGTACAAAAAAGCAACCATTTTGAACCTATTTTATAAAGTTGATAATTATCAGCTTCCCAAAAGGGGTGATACTTAAATACCAATCAAAAAAGCACCCAATAAATCATGCAATAGTAAAGTCTTAAAATAGGAAGAGACCTTCAACACAGGGGTAGACTGGTACTAGTAGTCATAAACCAGTTTAACTATACAATCCTTCCACAAACAAGCCCCTAACACACGTGTCTCCCAAATACATGCACTCACCCACTTATACACCCTCTCTATTCACACACATCCCTAGACCCCCAAACATTCCCTGCCACACAAGGGCATAGCCAGGTGCATTTTCTTTTGGGGGGGGACCTAAAGATGAACTGAGGGGGCCAGGTATTCTCTCCCTCCCCCCACTGCAATATTAAGACATACCTTTGCTGGCAGAGATGCCAAGCCCCGCCAGCTGAAGATGTCTCCTGTGCTGCCAGAGCAGTGCACGTCATCTGCCAATGTCAGCATTCCTGTGCATGCTCAGTTTAGCTCAGTTGGATTTTCTTTTTCACTAAGATTTTTAATTTTTTTTTGTTACATTTGTACCCCCACGCTTTCCCACTATTTGAATATTTATAGTTACAAAATATTGAACTTTTAAGTACAAACATATACAAAGTTTAATAGGTAGGCTCAATGATGAAATGTTCGGTGGGCTGTTTATGAAGTATCGATGATACATCTGCCTAACCGGGGATATTCAGCGGCAGTTAAACAGACAGTGCATCTGAATATCCCCTGAGACCACCCAAACAAAAAGTGGGCAGGTCAGGGGCGGCACTGGGGAGGAGCCCCAGGTTATGCGGGTGCCGACAGAATTCAGTGCATAGCTCTGGGGCCAGCACCCTCATAACTTTTTAAAAAATTTCTTTTAATTTTTTTTAAACTAAAGCCTCCAAGCCCCTCAAGCCCCTCCACAAATGTTCCCTTCTTTCCCTCCCCTCCCAGCCCACATCAAGACCCCATGCCCCTCCAAGCCTTGCAGACAGGCCCTCCCTCCAGGCCTACCTGTATCCCTGGTGGTCCAACGGGATTGTTGGGGGCAGGATCGCATCCCTCTTGTTTCTGCCTCTTGTGGCGCCGGTCTAAAATGGTTGCCACAACCTCTCGTGGCAGCTCGCGGTGCTTTATGTACCACCTTCTCTGTTCACAGGAAGTGGAATCTGAGGAAGCAGGACCGGCAGAGGGAAGGCCCCATGGACCATCCATAGACAGCCTGCTTTCAACGCTGTAGCCGGCCAGGATGGAAGGCAAGCTTAAAGGAGCTGGAGTTGGGTGTCTGTTTGGTTCAGCCCACCAACAGTCATGGCAGTCATTTCAGGACAGTCTTCAGCAGCTGTGCTCTCCAGCATAGGTGCAGGGGGCAGATCCTGCACCCTTAGTCCCCCTCTAGTGGGGACATATCCCTCCAGGGGTCCTCCCACTCCTCAATCTCTGCAGGTTTTGGGGGGAGTGACATCTCCCAGTGCCCAGGGTCCATTTTGACCTCCTCCCATGCTCTCTTGTGGGTGGGCTGGTCCTAAGCAGCCTCTTGTGGGTCAGGCTGGTCCTGGGCAGGCTGTTCAGCAGCTGGAGGGTGCCTTGTGTGTGTAAAACGTTTGCAATTGAGATCAACACATCTTACATGGCTTGCATAGTGGTGCACCTGGCTTTCAGGAGGCAGTAGTTGTTACCTGGGGGACATGTCTGAGGTGTGGCACCAATGAGATGACATAGAAAGGAACTCTGGAAGCAATGATATCAGAACTGGAGGGCCCTGGGCAAGCAGGCACTGGCTGGTAGGTAGTATGGTAGGGCACTGTTGCACAGATGGGGGCCATTGTTATTGTTTTTGTCAGGGATATGTGTGTATCCCCATATCTATGCATCCTACATCTGAGTGGGAGATGGCAGGGGACCTTGTCGTAGCCGCTGATCCTTCTGGCTACGTCTGCTGGACTGCCCAGGAGAAAGGCAGATTTCAGATGTCAAGGTGAGAAATCTAGGTGTGGGTCATCTATCTGTAGGGTACTGATGGTAGCTGTTTTAAGACCTTCACTGAGAGTGGTGGCTGCACATCACCCCATGACTCATACTCTTACTTTGAGGGTGCGGGGAGGGGGGGGATTGTACACATACAGTGGTGGAAATAAGTATTTGATCCCTTGCTGATTTTGTAAGTTTGCCCACTGACAAAGACATGAGCAGCCCATAATTGAAGGGTAGGTTATTGGTAACAGTGAGAGATAGCACATCACAAATTAAATCCGGAAAATCACATTGTGGAAAGTATATGAATTTATTTGCATTCTGCAGAGGGAAATAAGTATTTAATCCCTCTGGCAAACAAGACCTAATACTTGGTGGCAAAACCCTTGTTGGCAAGCACAGCGGTCAGACGTCTTCTGTAGTTGATGATGAGGTTTGCACACATGTCAGGAGGAATTTTGGTCCACTCCTCTTTGCAGATCATCTCTAAATCATTAAGAGTTCTGGGCTGTCGCTTGGCAACTCGCAGCTTCAGCTCCCTCCATAAGTTTTCAATGGGATTAAGGTCTGGTGACTGGCTAGGCCACTCCATGACCCTAATGTGCTTCTTCCTGAGCCACTCCTTTGTTGCCTTGGCTGTATGTTTTGGGTCATTGTCGTGCTGGAAGACCCAGCCACGACCCATTTTTAAGGCCCTGGCGGAGGGAAGGAGGTTGTCACTCAGAATTGTACGGTACATGGCCCCATCCATTCTCCCATTGATGCGGTGAAGTAGTCCTGTGCCCTTAGCAGAGAAACACCCCCAAAACATAACATTTCCACCTCCATGCTTGACAGTGGGGACGGTGTTCTTTGGGTCATAGGCAGCATTTCTCTTCCTCCAAACACGGCGAGTTGAGTTCATGCCAAAGAGCTCAATTTTTGTCTCATCTGACCACAGCACCTTCTCCCAATCACTCTCGGCATCATCCAGGTGTTCACTGGCAAACTTCAGACGGGCCGTCACATGTGCCTTCCGGAGCAGGGGGACCTTGCGGGCACTGCAGGATTGCAATCCGTTATGTCGTAATGTGTTACCAATGGTTTTTGTGGTGACAGTGGTCCCAGCTGCCTTGAGATCATTGACAAGTTCCCCCCTTGTAGTTGTAGGCTGATTTCTAACCTTCCTCATGATCAAGGATACCCCACGAGGTGAGATTTTGCGTGGAGCCCCAGATCTTTGTCGATTGACAGTCATTTTGTACTTCTTCCATTTTCTTACTATGGCACCAACAGTTGTCTCCTTCTCGCCCAGCGTCTTACTGATGGTTTTGTAGCCCATTCCAGCCTTGTGCAGGTGTATGATCTTGTCCCTGACATCCTTAGACAGCTCCTTGCTCTTGGCCATTTTGTAGAGGTTAGAGTCTGACTGATTCACTGAGTCTGTGGACAGGTGTCTTTCATACAGGTGACCATTGCCGACAGCTGTCTGTCATGCAGGTAACGAGTTGATTTGGAGCATCTACCTGGTCTGTAGGGGCCAGATCTCTTACTGGTTGGTGGGGAATCAAATACTTATTTCCCTCTGCAGAATGCAAATAAAATCATATACTTTCCACAATGTGATTTTCCGGATTTAATTTGTGATGTGCTATCTCTCACTGTTACCAATAACCTACCCTTCAATTATGGGCTGCTCATGTCTTTGTCAGTGGGCAAACTTACAAAATCAGCAAGGGATCAAATACTTATTTCCACCACTGTAGGTGGAAGTTTCTGTAGCATGAGTTGGGGGCCCACTATAATGTGAAGATTTTAGGGGCCCCCAGCTTGTGACCTGGATTGGCCACTGTTGGAAACAGGATACTGGGCTAGGTGGAACATTGGTCTGACCCAGTATGGCTATTCTTATGTTCTTATGGGCTTTGAGGGATGTCTCACAGGGCAGTATACTGACCTTTGGAGCAGATAATGGTATATCCAATGAGTGTGGGTCAGGGGACATGAGAAACCATCCATTTGGGGAGCAACTGAGCTGTGACAGCCCTCTGTGGTCAGTGTACTGTCCTCCTTGAACACTGCTTTGTCAGATGTGTATTTGGTGTAGGGGATAGTGCTATGTTCCCTGAATACAGGGGAAATGGATTTGATTCCCATTGTGGGTGTTTGGGGTTATTCTTTTCCCCTGTTATAGCAGCTCAATGTGCTAGGTAGGTGTGTGTGACACGCTGGGCACTTTTGTATTGATCGCTGGAGGATGCTGCCTAAAGTGCTTTCCCCTCCCCCTTCTGTTCCATGTCATCTTATAGGTTGGGGTTGGCTGCAACACATTCTAGTAGATATAGGGGTTGTGGGCACACTGTAATTAGGGTAAGCTGCATACTCAGGCCTTGATCAGGGACAGAGCTGTTATAGGGATGCTATGTCTTTGGTACTTATGTTGGGCTCTGAGGCGCTCCTGCATGCGCCGGATAGGGTAGGGCCTTCATGCCGGACACACCTGTACCAGCGCCAGAAGGACCCAGTGTATTCCAAAGTGTTTGCAAAACACAAGTTGATGGAGACAGGTTTCAGGTGATGGGCCTTCTTGGCATCATACATTATTATTTTTGATAAGTGCAATGCTTCTCGCATAGTCTGTGACAGATGGTAACAGGCAGATTTGGGGCGGGGGCTCATGGGGTGGGTATGCATTACACAAGTACAGGTGCTGTGTGAGCTAAGGTGGCCATGGGCGACAGAGGGTAACATGTTGGCCTTTCTGTGGAGCATGTGCACTGTTGCTGGGAGGAGGGGATGGGCAGTGGAGTATTCAGGTGTACCTTTGGGTGGCTCAGTGTTCTTTAGTGAGCTGCTGCCAATGTTCCCATCAGGGTATAGGTGTGGGCCAGGATGCAGTGTGTGTGTGGGGGGGGGGGGGGGGGGGGGTAGGGGGGTCCAGATATGTGTAGCCCCTTATTTTAGCATGGCATGGTTAGTGGAGGGAGGGGGCATAATTAGTTGTTATTGGATATTCTGTATATTCTAAGTTCTGTAGTTTTTTCCTTTCTTATGAAAAAACAATACCATGCATTGCAACCACAGAAGGACCTCAGTTCATGTGACCCTGCCTATGTATGGTACTCGCACATGAGTGGTGCTATCAGTGCATATTTTCTAGCGAAAAAGGTGCCGGTACTCAAATGGTAGGTGGGAGTGATCACTGAGGGACCCATCCTACAATAGCCAGGCCCTCTGCAACCAGTAACAGAACCTATGATAAGGCAGAAGTGTTGTGTAAAGCCTCAAAAAAAAGGGTGCTATGATCCTAGGGGGCAATGCTTCACACTACCCTTTCCAAGCTGCTCCTTATTAATCTCTATGCCTTCATGGAGACATTATGTGGAGGCAGGTGGTTGTGTTGCTTCACAGTGGCGTAGGAAGGGAGGGGCGGTCCACCCCAGGTGCACGCGCTCGGGGGGTGCCTGCCCCGCTGGTTCCCTCTGCCCCAGAACAGGTTACTTCCTGTTCCGGGGCAGAGAGAGCAGGGGACCAGCGGGGCCGACGCAGCTCCGAATGACGTGCACTCGAGGCAGATCGGCCCTCCCGCAGGTAAGAATGCGGTCCGGGGGGGGAGGGTTGCGCTCTGGGGGGGTGTGCCTCAGAGGCGGGAGTCGCGCCGTGCTGCACCCGGGGGAGGGATGCGCAGCGGCGACCCGCCCCGGGTGCCATTAGCCCTCGCTACAGCACTGTTGCTTCATGATTTCTCTGAACCAGGAGCTCTGTTTCCTCCACAGAGAAATTGGGCTCCCTGCACAGTGACACAGCTGGGCACTCTAAGGAACATTCCTCCACCTGTAGGCGTATATATGTATGTTTTGCACATGAAGGGAATGTCCCTCTGTTGCTGCAGCTGTTTTTTCAATACGGGGACCTGTTCTACTATTCCACGTTTTGTGTAGTGTATTTTCAAGTCATGGAAACATTTATCCACAAAAGTCTAGGATGCTTTTGGTACATCCTTTTTTCAAAACATCTTTTTTGTGTGTATTTTCAAATATTGGAAAACGTTTAGTTTTTTCTTCCACTATGGACTTCAATTTTTAAATGTTTTCCAATAAACGTTTATTTTACCATTTGGATGTCATATTGAAAATGCCCCTCTATGGCAACTGTATTGAATTTGCTAATTTTTTTAGTTTGAACAGTTTAAAACTATAGTATAGAATTACTCCCATAGAGTAATTATAGTAGATTTCCTTAATCAGAGGCCCTCTAGGCCTGTAGTGTACCAAGGGGGGATGGTCTACCCCGGGTGCAGGCAGCAAGGGGGTGCACAGAGCAGTCACGTGGCTGTCAGCTCCACCGATCCCCTGCCCTCTCTGATGTCAGCGGACCAGTGGAGCCGACAGCCATGCGACTGCTCTGTCCACCCCCTCCTTGCTTGAAGGAAGGATGGGGGGGTGGGGTGATGCACTTTGGGGGTGAGGGTGGTACGCCTCAGGGAGGGGGTGGGGGAGTGACATACCTCAGGGGTGGCATGCAGCAGTGACTCACCCCGGGTGTCAAGCAAGCTAGGTATGCCACTGCTCTAGGCCCCTATTTTAAATGTAGGTGTATCTTTATAAAATACCAGCCAATCTCAGATGAGATTGTGACTAAAATGTGACCACAGACATGTTTATCATCTCGGAAGCTGGTGTAAATTCATGTGGTCCAAGTATATGAATAGTTGAGTATTTTAAAACCTATGTGCATACTTCATGGCTCCACTGACTGTCTGCCCAGACAGCTCCCCTGAACAGAAGCTAAAGACAATTTTCACTTCAAAACCTCTCGGCTGTATTAACTCAGTGACATCATAGCTCCAAGCATGGCCACCTCCCAAATGGGGAGAGCTACCTACAGTATATAGTCATTTCCCTCTTAATTATGTCGCCCTTAGATTCAGAGGCAATGGTTATCCAAATATATTACCCTTTTAGCCTGCACCACCTAATGGGGCACTCTGAAATTCTTCAAGTTACAGAGATCCCATTTAGAGGTTGGGTCACATTACCGCTGGACATGAAAAATGAATTTCATCTGTCAAAAGGGAGGCATCTGAGCATGACAACTGAATGTCATCTGTCAAAGGAAAAACTGGAGAATTAGTGCATTTTGGATAGATTCAATTTTATCCTCGAAAAATGAGGCAAAGACTTCAGGATCAGAAAAGCAACTGTTCACCTGTTCCCTTTCTCACAAATGTAAGCAAACTATATGCTATTATAAAAGCTCACTTTTTAAACTTTTTGCCTCTAAAGTTGTAGTAGCAAAATAATCTTTTTTTGCTATTTTTTAGATCTACAATGCTCTTATAAGCAGCTGTAGCAATATTCAAGTCAAAATTCAAAGTCTGCTCCGAATGTGTCTTTTTAAACACTGGCTGCATTGTTTAAAAAATATGCCTATTGAGCACCTTTAAATCCAAGTTTACACTAGTAGAGGCAATCGCAAAGCAGGGGCAGAAAACTCATCCAAACAAGAATCCCAACGCTTGCAAAATATTTCTTTCTTTCTCTCTTTTATTGCACATCAACTTTTCTGAAATGGGCCATGTTTCGTGACTGCATCAGGGACAGTCACCAAGCCATAAATTCCTCAACTTGTTTAACATCACAATCTCTCCAAGTTAAACTTATTGCACTTTGACATCAAAATTGAATGTATAGTAAGGGCAAAGTCTTTGCGGTAAATGTAGGGGGGCGCATCCAGCATTGCACATGATAGATACATAAGTAAGTAATGCCACACTGGGAAAAGACCAAGGGTCCATCGAGCCCAACGTGGCATTACTTACTTATGTATCTATCATTTAAAGGTGCTCAATAGGCATATTTTTTAAACAATGCAGCCAGTGTTTAAAAAGACACATTCGCAGCAGACTTTGAATTTTGACTTGAATATTGCTACAGCTGCTTATAAGAGCATTGAAGATCTAAAAAATAGCAAGAAAAGATTATTTTGCTACTACAATAATAATTAAAGTATGACACAGCTCTACGTTATATGCAGTGGTAGAGAGTGTAGGAGCAGCTGCACTGTCTTCCACTGCATGCTATTGCTGAGGAATTGCTCCCCTTCCCCCTGCAGCTCCATTCCTTGCCCTCTCACACATCTGTCCCCCACCTCCAGTGACAGCCCCCTTCTAATTCCCATGTCCAAAATCCCACCCCCTGAGTTCAAGCCCCATTCTCCCAATCCTCTGATTCTACTCTCCCCCTGGGACTTACCTGGTCCAGTAGTACCCAGAGAGCAGCTGAAGCCTTCAGCTACTGCCTGCTGGGATCCACAGCAGTCATAGTACTATGGTGGATGGGGGATCGGAAGGGTGTTGTCACTCTTGGGCGGGATTCTAAGGGGTGAAGGAGTCCTGGTCCATCTTCAGATATCGGCTAATGTCTACCTGACATTAAAACCTTCTTTAGAGGTAGATGCTCAAAACTTGGTGCTAAAGCACATAATACAAAAGACCATATCATGGGATGAAAACAGAAATCTAGCAAAGCAATGCTCAGAAGAAATTCTATTCAAATGATATGGGAAAGGGGATGGGACTTGATAAACCACCTTTCTGTGGTTACAATCAAAGCAGTTCACATGTATACAGGTACTTAATTTGTACCTGGGGCAATGGCAGGTTAAGTGAATTAACTAGAGTCACAAGGAGCTGTAGAGGGAATCAAACCCACTTCCTCAGCTTCTTAGACCACTACACTAACCACTAGGCTACTCCTCCATGCATATTTAATTCACGCTAGTTTGCAGGGAGTTGCCAGAGAACCTAGCACCAGCCCTGGTAACTACACAAAGTTAGGATAGCAAATAGTCTGTCCTAATTATATGTGGTGAAGTTAACCAGATGTGGAAATTAAAAAGAGTAAGACCATTCTTCCCAAGGACCGTCTTCCGTAATCTGGTACAGTCATTAGTACTCAGTCATCTAGACTACTGCAACTCACTCTACGCTGGCTGCAAAGAGAAAATACTTAAAAAATTCCAAACAGCCCAGAACATGGCAGCCAGACTCATATTCGGAAAATCAAAATACGAAAGTGCAAAACCCCTACGAGAGAAGCTACACTGGCTCCCACTCAAAGAACGCATCACGTTCAAAGTATGTACCCTAGTTCACAAAATCATCCATGGTGATACCCCAGCCTACATGTCAGACCTGATAGACCTACCACCCAGGAATGCTAAAAAATCATCTCGCACATTCCTTAATCTCCATTTCCCCAACTGTAAAGGTCTAAAATACAAATTAATGCACGCATCAACCTTTTTCTATATGAGCAAGCAATTCTGGAATGTGTTGCCATGCAACCTAAAAGCGATCTATGAACTGACCAACTTCCAAAAACAACTGAAGACCCATCTCTTTCACAAGATATACCACAGAGATCAACACATGTGAAACTCCCCACATATATCCAGAAATGTTTAATAATGCCTTCTGTTATATTACTATCATGTATTCCATTACCATTTAACCCAAAATCCATCTGTAATACCATATATCTATTCTCTTCTTACTTCCACTATCCATGATGTATTGTAAGTCACATTGAGCCTGCAAAGAGGTGGGAAAATGTGGGATATAAATGCAATAAATAAATAAAAATGACGCTCTGAATATTGGCTGATGCCTGGATAACCTCTAGATGACCACTGAGACCTGAATATTCTATACAAGGACCCACACATGCTCCAGCATTGAATATCCAGGGTCAGTTCAGCCCATGGCTGTGAGTGGCTCAGACGCCGCTTAC